>NC_140580.1:288467941-289717941 GCF_964204655.1 Triturus cristatus
TAGAGATTCTCTGATTCGCAGGTACTAAGGAACAGACATCTGACTCTTCAGGTCCTCCCATCCTTTAACCATCCATGCAAGAAGACTGATGAACTTATTCCTCATTTAATCATATGAACTCACTCCTACAGTTTCAGAAAGATATATTTGTGGGGGGGAATCTATTGTGGGAACTCTCTTTTCTGATTCCTTCCTTCCCATCGATACCACGCACTTCAAAACAGCGCTCTTCAAATTTTCTAAAGAAATTTTATTAGGAACGCCCAGAATGAACAATTTATTTTCACACAATTCTTTAAAAACTGCCAGTAAGCAACATAATTAGCCATTCAAACGTTACAATTATGTTTACGTATCCCTTTTAAAATTGCACTCAGTTACGATTGCGAACATGCTATTAGCGGCCTGGTCTCCCTAAAGTGTAAAAGTATCCACAGTGTGATCTGAAAGGGGGGAGAGACCTTCCCCCCACACCTACACACACCTGGCATGAGTGACACAAGATGCTGCTGACGGCTCGTCATAGGGTGGCTCTCTGCCATTCTGCTTTTTACCTCACAGCACATCACTGCTTTTAGAATGATGCTCCTCTCGAAGCGTGCTTGGTGCCCCTCTGAGGTCAGTTCATGCCCCCGAGGTGGGGGGGGGGGGCAACGCCCCGCCCTCCTACGGTATAAAGTCCTCTGCTTTAGAGGAACACATGGAGACTCATCTAGTGCAGCGCGCTAGAAAAATTCAATCTGGCACTAGAAGCAGCGACAGCATTCCTTCGGGACATCATGAAATAAATGTATACATTTTACTCAGCATTATTTGATTTTCATAACACTTACAGGGAACAGCATTCTTTGCCTGATGAGGAACAGTAGCAAGTCATGCATTGTTTTGTTCTAGTTGTTGAACCGAATGGACGCAGCTTGCCGTCTATGAAGCAGCCTAGAAAACCAAGCAGGAATCAATATTCAGTCAATTCTGCCATCCAGTTCGTATCTAGCCGGTTCTCTGATTTTCTCTACTATGGTGCACCAGCTTTCATACACATTTGGATTGTTGTATTCTTGTAATTCTGTTCTTTTCTGGCATTCATGTGCTTTCGCGACATTTATGAAATAATTATTTATATGAAACAACATTCATAAACCAGATCTGCTCCCACTGTACATTTCAAGCAGCTGTTGCTGATGTGAACCTCAGTGAGACGAGGAAAATGTATAGAACATTTGGTTGAATGCAAATACATCTCAGCAACAGGAGATAGTGGGCACTCTGTGCAAAATGTACATTACGTTGTAGTAATCTTGTGTATATCAGTACATTTGGCATTACTCTTTGCACACAAAACAATCCTGAAATAATGCTATTACGGCACTTCATGTAATTACGAGCTGTTGCTAGCAAAAAACTAGAGCAAGTGAACAGGAAGGTGCACAACCAGAATGCAATGCTGCACTTTTGTTGCTTGCACTTTTTTTTTAGGGCAAATTATGTCTATGCGTCCTGAATTGATACAAAGACACATATAAAGTATTTCGCCAAATGAAGGTTTTGACTTTTGAGTAAGTACATGTTATTTTTTGGGAAATTTTGCTTAATTACGCAACAACAAAATGTGCACGAAGACCACTTTCAGAAAGTTCATTAATGTATGAATACTACTCACTGGACTTGTTGGAATGCATTATGCTTCGGGGCCTTTTCCACAGTGGACTATTATGTCAACCTACTTACACTTTCATTAGTGAGTGCTGGTCCTCCAACTCATGTTTTCATTTTTGGGGCAGTGAAGAAATTCCACTTTGCCACTATTTACATTATAATATGTTGATTTATATCAGTGGAAAATTCATTTCATTTAATTTTATATAATGTTTATATCAAACCATGTATGTTATCATATGTGATTTTATATGTTTTCCGTATTAAATTTGTGAATTTTATTATTTGTTTACTTTACTCATTTCTGTACTTTATCAGTTTGAACTGATAGTCTTAAATATTGCCTGGGAATTATACTTTCCATTGTGTTCATTTTTGGGGCAAACATATTCAGAACAAGCACAAGGTTTACGGCCATCTTCCAGAAATGCAGGATGCAAAATTGAAGCAGCAGATACACTCTTCGACGCTGTAGACGAACTGAATGGTTTTGGCATTAAATCTTGGCCACCAGAGGGCTATAAACACTGCTTCCCTCGGCCAGTACTTAACTCGCCAGTTCGCTGCCATATGATCACCAAGACGCAGGCCCAAGAGTTGAACATCAACGTGGCTGCCATTGCCTCTCCAGTCTCGGCCCATGACGTCGTTTAGAGTTTGGTGGAGCCGGAGCACTGTTGGGAAATGTCAGTGAACCTGCCCCACAAAACGCGCAGCTCACCTGCCCTAGTTGGGGGTAACACTGGCTTTCTGATGCCAGAACCACATCTCGCCCGCTGTTGGAAAGTTCTGACCTGTGAGCTTGTCTACCACAGAATCGTGGCCTTGCGCTTTATAGAGCAGGGTGACCATCACTAAATTTCCTTCCTCTAGACGTCTAGGTGAGACATGACAGTCTAGGGCAGGGAAACCACTCAGTGACGCCCATCCAAAGGCAGAAAACTCCCTGCACATCTGTCTCAAAGATTTATTTTCTCAATATTGAATTACTACTTTTGGCAGTTTGTTCTTGAAAAAGCAGAACAAAATCGGAGGGGTCCCGCCAACATGGCTAACTAAACAAGCATCGGCATAGCCAATAGGTCTCGCCTTTGGAACCTTATAAGTAATTAAGTTATGCAGTACTTATAAGGTCCTAAAGGCGAGACCTATTGGCTATGCCAATGCTTGTTTTTTGTAGCCAGACGGTGATAGCGTTTGCAGCACCAAGCATACAATTCACTGTGTTCCTTTATTCGTAAAGCGCTCACAACCAACTAAATTATCATTTTGCAACATAGTAGTGAGAATTATCATGTGTACCTGTAATGTTATCTGGGTATGTGTGCCAATCTGCATAAATCAGTTTGTGTGCCCTTGCATCTGTGTAAGATCTCCGTGCAACTGCGTTTGTCCTTCCCTTTGAGAACCCCATACCTACTCGTTTTGACAATGCTTGTTTAAGACCGCGATTTAGAGGTTAAAAGTTGTGTTGCTATTTAACGGCGATTTATGCAGAGTGCATCTTTTTCCTAACGAGACCGTTTCCATATATTTTATTCGAATTTAAAGTTGGTATACTTCATCATCATCAACATACAGAGACTCTAATAAAACGGTGCCTCTTTGTAATAAATACCATTAGTAAAACCAGATTTCGCAATATTTTCCTGGAAGGAAGAAACCGAGAGGCGGCATAATCTCGCCACAGTGATGAGAGAGCGTGTGTTCTTACTGCCAAGGACAGGAAGAACTTGAACCAGGCGACGGCGGCAAAATAGTAAAGAAAACAACAAAAATAAAACATGCTAATCACAAAAGCGTGGTAGGCTCCAGGCAGTCTTTCTAGTTTTCAGAAATGAAATAACAAGGCAGTGCGCGCGAGAGTGAGCACCAGGCCATATGTTTTGTGTCTGGGCACGATAATTCAAAACATATGGCGCCCATGCGGGTAACCGCAAGCAATAGGCCACACACGCACGAGCGTGTGGTCAGCTTTTTGAAGCAAGTCTCGCAGAGCAGCAGGCGAGACCTAAAAACTACTAATGAGAAGTACATTCATTATTGTCCTCTAGTTGTGACTGCAGTGCGAAGCAAATTTTACTACCACATCACATGGATACGGAGATATCAAAATAAAGTTGACTACAAGCATAATACTTCCTCTCTTTGGTCACTTATTACTTCCCCCTTTTAAAACAGCACTGTGCCTCATAAAAAGTGAAGGAGGCATCTCAAGGGAGATTCCCAAGGGTGCTCAGTGGAATCTATCTATTGTGTCCCGGACCTGTCACCATAGGTGATTTTCTTCAGACTATGAGCTATCCTCTGGGTGGATGGATTCTAGAATTTGTCGGCTTAACCCAACCATAGATTTGCTTGGCATAAAACATTAACAAAGCTTTACCACTTTAAATGGAGTCACCACCATAGCAACAGATCGACAGAAGAGAACAAGATCCTTGAGGCAAGGAAATCTTTAGGCTAGTCAGCTCCTTTACCAAGCCGGCGGAGCTTGAAAGCACGATGCAGCCGTCCCCCTCATTGTGTATGAAGCTATCAGACTTTCTTTTATAGTAAAATCCTGAAAGTCTATAACACCTTCACAAGGGTGATGGAGACAGCTAAAACAGAAGGAGTGGAAATCATAAATACTGAAGATACTTTCTAAAAATGTCTCCCTATCTCCCAACAGGAATCCCTGGCAGAGATCCTAAATTGTAAGTCAGGGTCCCTAGAGGATCCGTGCCCCCCTAAATTCTGGAGGGCTCTGGCTCACCCGATGAATGCTGCTCTGAATCATATGTGGAACACCTCACTATCCATGGGCATTTTCCCTGATGTACGGAAACATGCGTTGTTATTGCCCCTTATGAAAAAGCCCAATATGGATCCGGGAGAGCTTAACAACTATCGCCCGATCTCACTACTGCCAGTACCAGCAAAGATGTTGGAAAAGATGGTACAGTGCCAGCTGGCTAATTTAATTGAAGGGAATGACATTTTGCATGACACGCAGTCCGGTTTTCGGTCCGCTTTAGTAGTGAGACTGCGCTGTTGGAGGTGGCAGAGTCAGTAAGAATGACTGTGGACGCAGGAGCATCAGCAATGCTGGTGCTTTTGGACCTGTCCGCAGCATTCGACACCGTGGATCACCAAATCTTGTTAGATAGACTCAAATTGTGGGTCTGGGAGGAATGGTCCTCACCTGGCTGAAGTCCTTTCTTAAAGACCATACGCAGAGGGTCGCTCTCTAACCATTTCAGTCGGAACCTAAGCCACTATGGTATGGGGTACCGCAGGTTCAGCCTTGAGCCTGCTGTTCTTCAATACCTATCTTGCCTCCCTGTTTTCGCTCATAGCAAATTGAGAAGTGAAGGCAATATCATACGCAGACGGCACCCAGCTGGTGTTTTCCTTCAAGGATCATTCTGCGGACTCTACTAGGTTTAAGGGCTGCTTGAACTACATCGCCTGCTGGATGAACAACAATAAACGTAAGCTTAATGCAGAGAAAACAGAGGTGTTGTTCTTTGGCAAGGCATCTCATCCGGCAGCCGGACTTTGGTGGCCGGCAGAAATGGGCCTGCCACCTATACCAGCAATCACGGCAAAAATCTTGGGCGTAAAGTGGGAAGCAGATCTTTCATTCGCAACTCAAGTACGGCATTTTGCAGCCTCATGCTTCGGTAAGTTGAGAAGCTTGAGGAAATTTCTACATCTCCTGTCGGAGAACTGTCATAAAGTCATTGTCCATGCCACAGTGACATCTCGGCTGGATTATGCAAATTTTCTATATTTGGGATTACCAGCCTGCGAGATTAATTAGTTCTGTATTGGCACCATATCTCTCCGCATATAAGACAGCTGCACTGGCTGCCAGTTGCGAAAAGGATCGAGTTCAAGGCCTTGACAATGGTCTTTTGGGCGCTGCATGGCAGATGTCCATGCTACATTAAATACTGGTTATGCCTCTACCAGCAAAAACGATCATTGAGCTCTCAGAACTTAATCTGTGAACCTCACAGAGCTAAATCACGCACTGGGGCAGATCCTTCAGGTGGTGGCGGCCAGGCTGTGGAATTCCCTGCCGACTAATATGAGCTTGATCTAATCAGAACTTGTGTTCAGAAAAACCTTGAAGACCTGGCTTTTTAGCCATAGCAAGAACTGTACTGATTCCCAGGATATCAGCTTGATGGATGGAGCTTGCTCTGAAGTCAAGATCCTGCAAGATTCCAGCTGTCAAGGAGTAAGCAAGAACATAATCTGGGTTTAAGAGCTACTCCAGCTGTTTTATACATCAAGAAGGGGTAGCAATACACATTGCTCTTTGGATGAGAACATCAAGACTTATACCACTAAACCATATCCTACAACCTACTCTGCCACCCAAACCCTCTCTCCTCCTCTTGACTTTTCGCTACTCAACCCTAATCACTCTTCTTCCCTCTCATTCCTCCCAGTCCCCCCACGCTGATCCACCTACACTGATCCCCCTTCACACTGAGCCCCCTCACACTGATCCCCCTACTGCTCCACTAAGGACACCAATCTCTTGTTTTCTAAATGACCACTCCCCCCATAAACAAGATGGCACCCCTCCTCACTCTCGCCATGCCCCTTCATCTTCTCATAACACCCATCAGGCCCCTGGGTTTGCTGGCTCTCACCTTACTATTCACCCTCATTCTAGCAACCGGAACACCCCTCACTACCCGCCACCAGGGTTCCCTCCACGCCCTCCTCCTAGCCCTCTATCTCCGACTAACTTGGAACCTGCCCCTCTCCCCCAACCTCCTTGCCTCCTTATCTTCCTCGCTTTCATTCCAGTCAGTTCTTAACATAGAACTCCACCTCTCAATCCTGACGTTGAAACTTTCATCTCTCAGGAAAGACTTTAACGCCCTCTCCTCTACTAATCTAGCTAATCACACCTATACCATGGGCTCTGTACAAAATAACACTACTTTCCCTCAACAAGGGGCTACTACCCCTATCGGTATCTCATCAGGTGGACCACCTCCAGATAACTGTTCTTTTAGACCGCCCCAAACCTCGAGCCATCTCTCCTCTCCTGACCTCCCGGACCTAAATATCTTCTACCCCCCATCTCCACAACTATTGACCCTCCTTCACTTCACTCCACTAGTTATGTGATCCTGGGGAGAAGCCCTATCCCTGCTTCCCCAGGATCGCCCAGACCTCCTCCGCAACTCACTACTATCCTTTCTTGCTCCCCCCCCAAAAAACAATCCTAAACCCCTCAACTGCATGCTGGTCAACTGCCGATCAGCTGCCCGACATGCAACAGATATCTCAGAAACCATTCTTAGTGAAGCCATTGACATCGCATTTCTTACGGAAACCTGGCTCAATGCCCACTCTTCATCTATTCTTGACCTGCTCTCTCCCCCGGGTTACTCCATCCTCAGAAAAGACAGGCTTGACAAAATTGGAGGGGGCCTCGTCATTATTTATAAAGATGAACTCCAACTCTCCCTTATTCAGAACTCTGACCATGCTACATTGGAGCCGAACTTAGAGCTCAGGGTTCCCCTCCTATTCGATACATAATATCTACCATCCCCCCGGTGACCCTCTGCCCTTTGTGGAGGAATTGTCTGACCTTCTTTCTCAATCCTCGATTTCCAACTCCAAAAACCTCTTCCTCGGAGACTTTAATATCCACTGGAACAAAAAGGATGATCCCTCTGTTATCCTCCTCAACGATCTACTTGACATTAATAATTTTAATCAACTTTGCCATTCGCCAACACATTCTAAAGGGGCAACTCTTGACGCTATCATCACAAGCAAAGATCTGGCTTCCCATTCCCACATAGTCCCCATTGACTGGTCTGACCACTGCCTCATCCTCTTCATGATTACCAGCGCCGTGCCTCCCCCTTCCCCTAAAATCATCAAATATAGGAAATTAACCAGAAATCTTCACCTTATTCCTCCTGGTGAACTGGAGACTAAGATCAAAGCACAACTACAACTTACACCTCCGTCCCAAAACGCAAATGACCTTGCCAAACATTACAACAAATCCATCTTGGAGGTCCTTGACCAAATTGCCCCCGCCAAATTAAAACTGCAAAAAACATCCCCGCCAAATCCTGGTTCAATTCTGATCTCAACAACGAAAGATGCTCTCTTAGGCTGACCGAAAGCACGTGGAGACAACATCCTTCACCCTCAAATCTTGCTCTCCTCAGAGCTGCAAGGGCTAATTACAATAAACACATCCTCAATGAAAAGGCCTCCTACTTCCGCGCACAACTCGACCAGGCTAAAAATAGACCCAGGGAACTATTTATCATAGTCAAGAAACAGCTTCTGCCCCCCCCCAAATTGATGGCCTCTATCAAAAGATGTGAAGAAATTGCGAACTTCTTTTCCGAAAAAAACGCCAAGATTGATCAATCCTTTGCCTTAACCCCCCCTCCACATTGCTCATCACCCCCATATGACTTTCCCTCCAAGTCCCCTTTCACACCTTCACTCCCTCCTGACTCATCTCCCTCTCGCTGTCGCCCCTCTGAAACTCTACTTCACCAACCCCCAGCTAAAAAATAATGCATCTTGGTTTAACTTCAGCCCAGTTACAGAGCGTGAAGTCCTCAGCATCATCACCAAGCTTAAACTTTCCTCTCATACCATGGACCCTCTTCCGGCTAACCTTGTTCAAGATCGAAAACATAGCATTGCACCATATTGGACCACCATCATCAACTTCTCCTTGGCCTCGGGTTGTGTCCCTGTTTCCCTCCAGCTTGGCCAAATCACTCCCACCCTCAAAAATGCTACAGCCGATCCCAATGACCTCAACAACCTACGACCTATCTCTAATCTTCCTCTTCTATCCAAGGCCCTCGAAAAATGCGCTCACCTCCAATTCGAAAAGCACATTGACTATTTCAACCTTTTGGACACATTTCAGTCAGGCTTTAGAAAGGGCTGCAGTACTGAAACGGCTATGCTCAACATCATTGATGACATCCATCACTCCCTCGACAAGGGGGAGGCATCTCTTCTCATTCTCCTTGACCAATCTGCTGCTATTGATACTGTTAACCACTCTGCCTTACTCAACACCCTCAAAAATCGTTTCAGCTTCAATGGTCCTGTCCTCAAATGGTTCTCCTCCTTCTTCCAGCACAGAAACCAACAAATTGAAATCAACGACTGCCTCTCTAAACCTATACCTGTCTCCTTGGGTGTCCCCCAGGGTTCTATTCTCTCTCCTTCTCTATTCAACCTCTTCATGGAACCCCTCACCCTCATTCTTAAGCAAGCAGGAATCAACTTCCACCTTTATGCTGATGATACCCAACTCTACTATAAGATCAAATTCCATGCCGACATTCTGCACCTCAATGATGCCCTGACTAAGATTCAACACTGGTTCCATCACAATCACCTTAAACTCAACCCTAAAAAAACTGAAATCATTCTCCTCGCTCCTAAAGGCAACCGGCTCCCCATTCAACACTGGATCTCTGACCTTAAAGCTCTCAACTGCTCTCTTTCCACTTCCAACGCAGTTAAATCCCTCGGTGTAAGCATCGACCAGAACCTCAGTTTTACTCCCCACATAAAAAATTCAGCCAAAGGAGCTCTCTTCACTGTCCATCACCTCAAGAAAATTTAAAAAAACAAAAATATTATAACCAGGATATCCTGAATATAGATTTGTGATCTTTAACTGCACTTATAGGTACCATATCAACATATGTCTCAAGGTCCATTGGTTTGGAGACAAGAATAGTAATTCTGTACTTCGATTCACTGCGTCTGGCACTTCATATTGTGGCTATGATATTTTTGTAGTTAGCATTCTGACATACGATATTCGTGTTTCAAGGAAATGTGGTTGTCAGGAAGGTGGCACACTACATAGATACAGACGTAATGTGTTTACAGATAACTCGTGATGGTCTCCTGAAAATCTTGAATACATCTGGCCCTGTGGCCGATCATTCGCTACACATGAAACATTAACACAATCGGCACGCATATTGTGTTCTTGTTTTACGTGGATTAAACCAAAAATTCACTTTATAATCTGGTTGACAGTTGCACGATATTCTTAAATAAGAAATACAATAACATTGTGTGTCCCTAGACTGCCATAGAAGCGCACCTGTACAATGTTTGTTATTAGAGAGAAAATAGCTAAAGTATTCACCAGCCCTGGAGTTTGTGTTATGCACTGCAGCTGAATCTGTCTTCAGGAACTGGTTGCAGTATTCGAGACTCACAAGGCTCAGTGGGTTTCTCAACCCACCTGGAGGCAGAGCAGGGTAAGGGTCTCCCAGCATGTATTAGGTTTCACTGGTAACACCTTGGGCCCCAGCCCCCGAAGCAGCTAAGCAGAGATGGCAAAATCATAGCCGCTGAATCTTCCAGGCCGGAGTGAGTGCGAGGACTTCTGGAGTTGTAGGGCCATGGGGGGGGAGGAACGCTGCCCTATCAGACCCTGCGCCAACGAGCCTTAGTGCGAAGCACGCCCTTGTGAAAGAAGAAGGGAGGGCCATTGAGGCCCAGTTTAGGGGTATACCATGGTAGTGGGGAAGATCTATGGGCTGGCCGCCACCAATGAGCATAGTGAGGAAGCCGCACCCTCATTCTCCACCTGGCCCGTCACACCCAAACTGTTTTACCAACCATAAACCAGGTTAAATCCTTATCCCTTAAGAACTGGAATGTGTACATCATCACACTTATATAATGCAACGTTTGCTCCATTACTGGTGTGACATGCTTGTTGTTCAACAGGATGATGTAAACAAGATCATCGGATCCAATTATTTCTGTCCCCTGTTCTCAAAACTCCTCAAAAGCAGAGGGTGGTTTTACTCAGCACCTCCAGGCCTGCACTGAACTAAGCTTGTGAGTGAGACCACCAGGTCAGCTCTCAGCCCCACCCCACGTGACTCCTGACCAATCTAGACGCTGCTCCCTTGCTGTTTATGTTAGCAAATGGGAGCAGCATAAGGATTGGCGAGGTCAGGCACTGCCAGTGCGCCAAAGGAGACTTGGGGACTGTAGCAGCAATCCCCCAGGCTCCCTACTTTGTGTGTGTAGGCAAGGGTTCAAGTGCGCATGTCGGGATGGGCAGAGCAAGGCACCCGCCTAACCAGACATACCACTTCATCCCAAGGGGGCCCAGAAGCTGACCTGTCAATCAGTCCCCATGTACGCCAGCCTCAATCCTGTTTAAGGAAATCATTGCCCGGGTCATGCCGCACACACTGTGGCTATGAAAACAGTCAGCAAACATGATTTAATATGGGGCAAACAAACGGCGATGATGCCCCCACACCCAAATAAAAAAACATCAGCTGATGGCATGCTATTGCTTTTTACAGAGAAAGTGAACAGGAGGAAGCTGAAGGGTCAGCTTCTCTGCACATCACATACCAGCAAACTAGAAAAAGTGTTGGTGATGAGAATCAGGGTTGCTGAAATTGAGTGGGGCATGACCGTTACTGTTGGACTGGTCAAGTCGTATTCCCGAAAACCTTTGCCTTCACTCCTCCTGTTTTGCTGATTTATTTTGTTGGCTTTAGTACTCTGTGCATTTTATCACTGCTAACCAGTGTGAAATGACTTGAGCTCTTCCTTCAAACATAGTAAAATTGCCCCACACCTAATTAGCACATTTAATTTACGTTTATGTCCCTCGTAAACTGGTACCACATGTACTCAGGGTCTGTACCTCAAAAGCTACTAGTGGACCTGCAGCACTTATTGTGTCACCCACTAAAGTAGCCCTTTAAAACATGTCATAGGCCTGACAATGTGGCATGTAATGTAGTTTTAAACTGCCATTTGGACCTGGAAAATTAAACCATTTGCCAGGCCTAAACGTTCCTTTAGGAAAAAGACCTTTTGTAATTGACACAGCTTTGCAGGCAAAAACGTGCACGAATTGCATTGCTTTCAATGGCAATGCGTGCACGTCTGGCGATTCCCTTGCGGGAGCGAGCTTTGGCGCCATGTGTGAGCAATTATTGCTCCTGGCGCTGCTCTCTCCCGCAAGGGAAGCGCTTTCACTTTGGCCGACATTGTTTTTTTTTTATTTTTCGCACGAGGCGCGCGCTTGTGTTAAAATGGACGTGCTTACGATGGCGCTGTTGGCACTCTGCCACCGGTCTCTGGGAGCAAGATGAGTTCACAGTAGGTGTTTGCGGTCCAAGGTCAAAAGTTGCTCTTTTAGAGACTATACCAAGTGTGAGTCGCCGTTTAAAATCATCAGGGAATTAAAGATAGAAACGATGGCGACCATGCGCTACCGTGTGCGATTTGGACCAGGGTTTGGCGTTAGGTGTTGGGCAGCCTCGTGGAATAAGCATAACAATTCATCTATTTTCACTGTGAGTCATGTGAAGCTACTCTGTGTGTGCGCGCGCAGGCCACTGATGGCAATAGAGCGCTTTAGACATCAGTGTTAGCATAACCATTTGACCATTTGCGCTGTCCCCTAGCAGTGTCCAGGGTGTATGCGCATTTGCGCTGTTGAATAGCATGAATGTAATGGTTGCTTAACATTACATGCCACAATGGTTTTTGCATCCATGCCCTGCTTTCCCAATTACCAAAATAACGTGCTGTTCCTAGAAGGTAGGTAGGCACACACCCTCCAATAAATTTAACCTGTCAATGGAAATTTCAAAGCTGGACAGGTATGTTATCTTATGTACACCGATCTGCTCCTGCCCTGTCTCTGCCCGATGCTACAGACAACTGTCTGGGACACTGGTCTGGATTTCAAAACGGGACTTAGTATTTGCATTTCTTCAGTTTATCAAAGTCTATTATTGACCCATTCTCATGTGTTGAGGCTTCTCCCCGCTAGAGGGCGCTGCATTGGTTAAATACGAGGCCTTGGGCGGGGCTGCTCGCTTCAGAAAACTGTCATTGTTAGTGGTACTACAGACCGCTCACTGGTTTTGTGGCAGGGAACCCCGAGTTTCGCCAGGTGTAGGCACTGTTGCTCTGCATACTGCAACCATGGCTTAATGCAAATTGACTGCTTCTTGGAGATTGTCCAGGCCGGTGACCTTTTAAATGGCTTCGAAATGACTCCCTAGTGCCTTTGATATGGTGGGTCACAGCACCCTATGGACCACGCTATTGGAAATGGGGGCTCCAGAGGCAATTGTTTACTTTTTAGCGAGACTTTATGCCAAATTAAACTCTAGTGTCCGCTACGGCCAGGCCGGAGAGTGTACCCCCAAGTTTAGGGTTAGACGGGGAATTAGGCAAGGGTGTGTGCTTGCCCCTTTGCTTTTTATCCTTTTTATTAACAAAGTGGACACAGTTCTAAAGGAGATTGCGGCTGACGCACCAAAAATAAAAGATTTCAGCGTCCCCGTACTCCTCTACGCGGACGACGCTGTAATTTTGTCAAGGACCCCTATTGGCCTACAGCGTCTGATGGACAGGTTCCTGCTGTTCATCAACGATAGAAAGCTGTTGATCAACAAGACTAAAACCTTCATTATGGAGTGCGGGGCGGTATGTAAAAAACCTCATGCTTACTTTTTAGAAGGTCATAAGGTGTCAACTGTGGAATCTTTTAATTATCTCGGCATCACCTTTTCTAAATCAGGCAGCTGGACCAGGGAGATTAATAATGTCCAGGCTAGGATGGCGAAAAGCTCGCATGGGGTGTTCAAATTCGCTACAAACATTGGAGATAAACGGATCAAAGATATGTTGACGATCTTTCAAATGAGATGTTTATCCGTGGCCCTTTATGGAGCCGGAGTGTGGGGGTATACCAAGTCAGGGAACCTGCAAGTAGAGGAAAACCTCTTTCTGAAAAGGTTGTTGTGTCTACCTAAATCTGCCACAAATGATTTGGTTCATAGAGAACTAGGTATCTCCCACCTCTCAGATTTACTGGCACTAAGGCCTTTAATGCTGTGGCGTTCTGTATGGTTAAAAGAAGAGACCTCCCTAAGCAGAGCAATCATTGGAGATTGTCTCTCCATTGATGGCCATATGAAAATTCCTTGGATTAAATATGTCATTAATTGTTAATTCGAGATTTATGGTATTAGTCTTAAAGACGACTGTAACGCCTCCTCCAGTCTGTCTAAAAAAGTGATGAAATCAGTTTTTACGAATTTTATACTAGAGCAAAGGGAAAGTACTAGTAGTAATTTAAGTACATGTATGTTTTATAGTAGATTTTGTGAAGATGAGGGTTTTCAGTCATATCTGAGTTTAGTCACTCGACCCTCCCATAGGTACGTTATCACCAGATTAAGGTTTGGGATAGTTCATCATCTGGTGGCTTACCCGTGTATTAAAAAACACCCGGTAGGCCCATGCCCATGCGATAATGTATCAGCTCAAAGCACCATGCACTTTCTTTTGTCATGTAATCTTTATGATAATTACCGTCGAGCCTATCTCAAAACCATCTTTTTAAAATATGGAGTAAGGAACAGAAAAGATGCCATGAAACTGCTTTTTAAACCACATCCTGACGTATGCTTTTTTACTGCAACCTTCCTCTTATTAGCTATCAAAGTAAGGCCTGGTATGCTCTTTTAATTATTTATATTCTTAAATCATGTAACCTGTCTACATTTTTAATCATGTATTGTTTGATGTATTTGATGAGTATTTGTTTTGCTTTTATGGACTTGTGTTTTAAGCTCCGAATAAAGCCTTATGAAATGAATGAAATGACTCCCTAGATGCAGATTTTTTTTGTTTTACCAAGATGTTACGACTGATGTTGTTGGAAACGCCGAAAAAGCAATGGCTTTATCAAAGTGTAGATAAACTCGGCTTGTGCGTGATGCAGTTCTTTAGCAATTGTGATGTATACAAACTGGGTCAACATGCAAAGAGTGCACCTTTCAAAAAGGTAGTACAGGCACCCATGCTGTATCAGTGAACCACAATTTGCTTGGCACATTTTCTTTACAAAAAATTGAACTATGGCTTGTAGTGCATTATACATGGGGAAATGAGTCAGAACTTTTCACCACCTCGTTCCTCCCGGTGGCTATGGGCGCCCAGGTTATGGGGCAAAAACGGCACTTTCACAACCACATCTGCATTCCACTTACACCTGCCTCACCGGATGTTTTCATATTTAGGAGCTATTTATAAATATGTTTAAGTCATATCCGTGGCCTTAAGTGTATGGATAGAACTCAAACAGGCGTTGGCAAAGCCCATGGGCATGCAAAGACAGGCATTCTCAAATGTTGTTTGAGTGTGTTGCATGCACACATTTTGCTCGTTTAGCACATTAAACAAAGCTTTATTGGCTTTCCCACTGAAGTAGCAGAAATAGGTTTGTTTTCTATAACGAATGCATGTATGAGATAAATAATTAAACATGATTAACAGTATAACGATTCATTATACTTTTCACACTTTAGTTTCTCATGCATTCCAATAGAAGCTCTGTCGAGTGGGCGGAATGCTACATCAAACATTCAATAGCAGGAGGTGAGAGAAATGCCCACATGGCCAAAACGCACTGTGTATTTATTTTGTTTTTATAACAATTTTTATTGTCAACAACAAAGTATCGGCATACATCATGAATCAGTACAATGAGTATAACCCCCACATAACCTGCCCAGAACTTTATATCCATACTGTTCCCAGCATAATCTCGAGCACTGCAATAACTCTGGTCGCTGGTCAGCTTTTCTCGGGGCACAGTACTAGAGGTGGACGGATGAACAAACATGGCAAACGCACTGTGTATTTTAAAGAATGTGTAGCAACAGGTCATGTAGACCGCAGCGTTGTTAAGCCAGACCCAAAATTGAGTAGCAGCATATCCAGCACAGACAACCATTTGGCTGAGGGAAATTGACTGCTCTGAGCCACTGCACCGGAAGCCTACTTCACACCCGTCTGGTGGTGACCACGCCCACTCACTGCTCTTTCAGCATATCAGCTCCTCTTCTTGGCTGGTGTCTATAAGGCAGGAATTGTGCCCGGTGGACAGTCCATGGGGCTGCTCATCAGAGACTGTTGGGCATGCATCTGTCATCGACTGCCCTTCCAGATGCTGATCTGTATTCTCTCCAGAGCGCATTAGATTTTAGCTACCTGATGGTTCACTCACTGACCGGAGGATGTATTCATGTATGGCTTGTGTGAAACACACAAGAACAGTCCTGTAAGAATCACTTTAAGAACATACTTAAGAAATTGATTCAGTGAGCTCAATCATATTGAATAGTTTGGCTTGCTGGAACTCTCCAATGAAAGAAAAGCCCAGGGCTGCAATGGTAGTTCAATGATGTCAAGCTTCCACTGCGTCTGTGAGGAGGCTTTCCAGAGAGCCTACATTAACCCGCTAAAGAATGATCTGCACAACCATTGGTATTGCTGATTGTGATTTGATGCTTTCAACAATCCGTTGTCATCCGCTTGTACTAAGCAAAGCAAAAATGAGGCAATTTTGAAAAGCACCACTCTAATGTTTAATGTAGATCTCCGTTTTTGGTGAACGCAGTGGAATATTTCATCACCGGAACATGTTGCGATTAATAACCTGATGTGCAAGTTCCTTTTCTTCATATACTGCATTGGATTCGGTGTTTTTTTCTGAATAATTTGTGAAATGTCTATATTGCTGCCTTTTGTGGTTTAATTGGTTGTAACAATCCCTGTTGAATGTGTGGCCAGTTGACTGAGACACGTTTATTGTTCTGCACTACTGATGCCAATAGTTTAGAGTAAAGCTCTTTAATCTGCTTTGTTACTAACATTTGTAGAGTGCACATTCACCAAACAGTTTCTTGGCTGTAAAACTAAAGATTAGAAAAATAAAGCTTGGTGAAAAAGCCATGTTTTTAGCATAAGACTGAAATACATTAAGTTGGTTTCAACTCGGATTCCATTCAGGAGATTCCAGAGCCACTGGGCTAGAACAGAGGCTGCCACTCCGACTCTGGCTTTAAAAAAAAATTGGGAACAGCCAACAGTTTACCAAGGGAGGATCATATGGTGTGACCGGTGATTTATCTAAGAGTTGGATGAAAGAAGGAGCTATTTCCTGAAGTTCAAGCTGAATTCTCTGGTTGCTGTGAAGCCAGTGGAAGCTTTGCGGTAGCAGACAAGCATGTGCGAATCTGGGAGTTCAAGATCACCCACGCTGCCCAATTTTGAAGCTCTGAAAGTTTCTTTAATAGAGTGGATTGTAGACAAGGTAATGAGTTGGTGCGGTCCAGTCTAGATCCAATTATCGTGGTGACAGCTGTTCTTTGTCCATCCTCTGTCACAAATGGAATCAGTTTCCTCAGGATTTTACAGTGGGAAAAAACCCACAAAGGAAGCTAGAGAGGACATCTACGTGGCCATGGATAGAGCACTATCAATTTTTACACCAAGGTAGATTGGCAATTTCTACTGACCAATGTGTATCAAGCAAATGGTCTCACTTTCCATCCATTAATAATTAACTCTTCTGTTTTATCTGCGTGCACTTTGTCAATACTTCCCATTCAATTTCAAACAAATAAAATTAACTGATTAAATGCCTAATGGGAAGGTGGTTTATTGTCTTAGTGAATACAATTTGTGAAGAGTCTCCATACATACACATCTTACTTGCCAGATGGTGTCAAAAAAGTTACTGCTGGTCCTGGTCAAGATTCAGAATTGTGATATTATCTAACCGAGGCTGGCACTTCTGATGGTGGTTGGCAGGTGAAGAGTGAGGCCATCTGCTTTGCCTTGAGAGTCATTGGTCAGTATCTGTCGCTATTCTCTGTACTGGCCATACTAAACATGTCTGAGTGCACTACTGTGAGTAGAGGACTGCCAGTATGTGGCAGTGATCAAAATGTGATGGGAGGAATGCTTGCACTAAGTGTAAACAATGCCAATCACTCTCTGGCATTTCAACACACATTTTGCTCACCATGCCACTGCAGTTTGGACCAAGCCACATGCAAATCAGTCTTCACATACTTCAGTAAGAACAGTCCAGCCTGAGCTGCCATACCAGGTCCTCCTTGTGCTAAAATCCAAGGCCAGTTTCGCCTTGATTGGGGTTTCTGTCTGGCCACAGCACACATCTGGATACAACAACCAGTGCAGACATATAATTCCTTTACTACTTGGGACTCTTAAGTGAGGATACACCGGTATTGGTTGTAGGCTTGGTGAAGTTCTTTGTTTAAGAGTGAAACAATTTGTCTGTTAAGCTAGTCATAAATTCTTTGAGCAAATGATTTAAGAAACTTAATTGGATAAAACTCATTCTTTTTTAAATAAATCTGTTTTTATTGTTTTGCAGAGTTTACAGCTTACAGACAGGCATCAGTCATCAATTAACATCGACCATACCACAAAGTATTAGGCAAGAACAGATGAGCAGTACCGTGGAACAGGAGAACCCCCCTCCCGACATACAGTGGTGTCAGTGACGGTGTGGTGGCAATTCGAACCATGATACGGTACACGGCATCATGTTTTGGAAATATAGGCCCAGTGGTATGGTGCACAGAGTCTACGCAGAGTCTTCAGGATACATGCAGGTAGAGATAGTAAAAAGAGAACATGAAAAGGGGGCATAACTTCGAGAACCCCCAATAATCAAGAACAGCAGCAAAGTCCGACATGTAAACGTGCATCCCGCATTGTTTCCCCATCGCTTCTGCCCCCCCACCCCCCCGACATCTCCACACAGGAAGCCCAATACTTCCCACTCTGAGTATCAGATAGTACACAGCCATCTACGTGACAAGCAAATGATCCTCGTTAGCCTATTCACAAATCTCCGGGAAAGCACCTCCCCCATGCACAGGATGTCCCTCCATAGTGTCCCCCCCAATTCGTGTCAAGGCCTGTAAGAGACCTTCCCATTGTGTCGCAATAGGCGTCTTCCGGAGTCCCAGTGTTTCCTCTCTCAGGATGGCTATGCCCTCCGCTTTGGCCCACGCCTGGAGCGAATACCTCCACGCCCGTGTGTGCGGCGGGTCTGGCACCTTCCAGCATTTAGTGAGTAGCCGTTTAGCCACCACCAGCCCCAAGTCGAGGAAGCGGGAGGTAACTTTCATGGATGGCGTTCTGCGGAAGAGGTGCAGTAGGTAAATGGGCCATTCAAATGGTATGGTTCGGCCTGTGCATGTATGTAGCGCCTCTTGGATTGGCTCCCAGTATGGGCGTAGCTTGTGGCAGCTCCACAGCATGTGTACTAGCCCAGCTCCTAGCTCCGCGCAGCAGGGGCAGACCGTGTCTGTGCGATGAAAGTATCTTTTGATCGTTTTGGGTGTGAGGTATACCCTGGGAAGTATAAACAGCTGTATTTGTCGGAACCGCATGTTTCGGGGTATACGTGTTGGACTCTGTAGCAACTTGCCCCATTCCTTATCATCTAGTGGCCTTGCTAGATCTGTTTCCCATTTGCGGCGGAGCGGTTCCAGGCTGATTGCTGCGTGTGTGCGTAGGGAGGCCGCAAACCACCGAATCAAGTGCCTGCCCTGCCCCATAACATGGAGATACTGTATGCTGAGGTGTTGGCTCGGTTCCTCCTTCATGTCCCCCCAGCTAGCGGTCAATGTCGCAATCAGGGAACGGTGTCTGAGGAATTGCCCAGGTGGCAGGCTCGCCTCGTCGACCAGGAATTCATATGTCATGAGGGTGCTGTCCCGATAAAGGTCGCCCAGGGTCTGTATATCCGCTTCGTGCCACTCCACCAGTTCAGAAGCGGTGAGCGCCCCCAGCCCGCTGGGGGAGCCGTCCATTGGTATGGCCGTAGCATAGGGGACCAGAGATCTAGTAAGGTAGAGACTGCGGCGGTAGCATTTGTAGGCCACCATATGAGGAGTGGTGTCGGCGTTGAGGCTTTCGTGGCGGGGTGAAAGAGTTTGGTAATGTCAGCTAGAGAGAGGGGAGGTGCTGTGGTTGCAGTGTCGTCGAGGCCTCTGTCTGCTAGCCAGCGGACTATCCATTGTAGCTGCGCTGCCAGATAATAATGTTCAAAGCACGGCGCAGCCAGGCCTCCCTGGTCGGTGGGCAAGTAGAGTTTGGGCAGAGCCATCCTGTGACGCGCATTACCCCAGATGAAATCCCGGAGTGACTGCTTGAGTGTGGTGAAGAAGGCCGCCAGGATATATATTGGTAGGTTGGCAAAGTAGTACAGGAGACGGGGGAGTATCACCATCTTGGATAAGGCTACCCTGCCCGTGACTGTGAGTGGAAGCGTGTTCCAAAAACGCATTTGGTACTTGATAGCTGTTACAGTCCTCCCCAGATTGCCCTCAATGAGGTCCGCCGGTTGGCGATATATCTGAACTCCTAAGTATCAGAAAGTGTTCGCTTTCCACTGTACAAGCACGCCATCTAGGATACAGCCTGGGCCCGGGATATCCCCGCCGAACGCATAAAGGCAGGACTTGGTGGCGTTCACCCTAAGTCCCGAGAGAGCGGCAAAGTCGAGCAATATGTGCTCTAGATTGGCTGGGATGTTACTTACATCTCTGACGAACACCAAGAGGTTATCCGCGTACAGTGACACCTGATGCGTCGCGTCCCCTAAGGGTATGCCGTCTCTGAGTGTCGTACGCAGTGTCGCAGCTAGGGGCTCAATTGCCAGCTCGAGCAGGAGGGGCGAGAGCGGGCACCCCTGCCTGGTGCCCCTGCAAATTGGTATTGCGACAGAGATGTAGGGCCCAGTTTTCACCCTCACTGTGGGATTCTTGTACAATAGTGCAACTATCTGGAGAAACCCCAGTCCCAGCTCATAGCGCAACAGTACCACTGCGAGATATCCCCACTCCAGACAGTCAAAGGCTTTTTCAAGGTCCAGTACAAGACAACCCACCCTAGGCCACCTCTGTACACTATCCGATGCCACCCTAAAAAACTGCCGCAAGTTCAGTGAGGTACTGCGCTTAGGTACAAAGCCGTTCTGGTCGCTGTGCACCAGCTCAGGTACTACCGGCGCCAGGCGCTTCGCCAACACCTTGGCGAAAATTTTATAATCCACGTTAAGCAGAGCCAGGGGTCGGGATCCCTGTTTGGCATGAGCAGGGACACCAGGTAGGCCTCGCGCATTGAAGGGGGCAGGATGCGCTCCTCGAGAGCTGTGAAATAAAGGGCGTGCAATTTCGACATTAGGGACTCCCAGTAGGCTTTATAGTATTCAGCAGGGAGGCCATCCAGCCTCGGCGCCCTCCCAGTGGCCATGGAGCTGATCGCCTCTCCAATCTCCTCCAAGGTGAGGGGGCCGTCAAGCGACTCCAGGTGTTCTTCGGGGACCGTGGGCAGGCGGGCAGTTTCCAGGAACCTGTCCAGCTCGGGTCCGGAGCAGCGCCCCGTGGAGCGGTACAGTTGCGCATAATGGTCGGACATCACCTGGTGTATCTCACGCGTGTATACCAGTGGCCCCTCGGGCGTGCGTATGGCCCCAATCGGGGCGTGGGTGTTTTCCTGCCTGAGCAGCCAAGCCAACAAATGACCCGCCCTGTCAGCTTTGGCATGAGTGCGTGCTGTGTGGGCTGTGTAATTGTGGCAACGCAGGCGTTCCATGAGGTCTGCATGCTACGCCCGAAGGCATGCCAGATGAGTGGAGTGGCGACCTCCGCCCTAGCTGTCCCGTTCAAATTTGAGTAATTGTGTGATTCGAGGCGGGTGAGTGACAGCGCCAGGTGTTTACGTATGCTCCACGTTGCACCAAGGCAGTGGCCCCTGATAACCGTTTTATGGGCTTCCCACTCCACCAGTGCGCTACTCACCGTCCCATAATTCAGTTCAAAATACTCCAGGATAGCCATCCTCAGGGATGCACGAAATTCCGGATGCTCTAGCACGGCCGGTTGGAGACACCATGTGGTGACAGGGGGGCGACCGGGGTCCCAATTCAGCCGCATCCTCGGGGGATTGTGATCAGAATGTGTCCGCCCCAAATACTCAGCATCCTCAATCAGCGGGGTCAGTGTTTGGGAGCCCACCACCCTGTCCAATCGCATGTGAAGGTCATGCACTGCGGAGTAGTAAGAATAGATACGGGCATCAGGATGTAGGCAACGCCTCATATCTAGCAACGCCCAGTGCGAAAGCCATTCTGTGAGGGCCTGCGTGTTCGAAACAGCCGGTGTGGTTTGGAGGGGTGGAAAGGACCTATCTAGGTGTATGTCCAGTACCGAATTGAAATCCCCGCCGAGCAGCCAGGGGAGTCCAGCGTAAGGGGCTAACGACGTGGACAGTTGCGCCAGGAATGAGGATTGGTCAGTGTTCGGAGCGTAAATGGAGCCCAATAGTATTTGCTGACCGTTAAGTGTTCCACGAGCCAAAGTGTACGTGCCTGCAGGATCCATCGCTGTGTCGGTACAGATGAATGGGGTACCCGCCCGCACCCAGATCAGTGTGCCCCGTGCATGCGCTGAGTATGTGGTGCCATATAATTGGCCTCTCCAGCGTTTGCGTAACTTGTCTAGCTCCGGCTGTGTCATATGTGTTTCCTGTAGCAGGGCAATGGCAGCGGAGTGTCTCCGAAGGTATGCAAAGATGGAGTAGCAACACGTGGGTGTGTACATGCCACGGATGTTCCACGTAATTATATCAGAGCGCGCCATCTCGGGTTAGCCAGTGCAATTGAGGCGCCGGGGCCAGGGTAGGCCCAGGCGGCGTGGTGTATGGGGTCAGGCGGTGTCATGTCAGTGTGCTGCAACAAAAAAAACAACTGATGAACAAGGAATGGTGTAAGATCTGGGGCAGACATTGCGTGGTGTCCGTCCAAACTTCTATAACTATGAAGTGGCGTTAACTAGGTCAGTGGGGTGTCTGTGAGGGTGTGCGCGCTAGCGGTGTCATGCTGTAGCCGTCCCCCTTGCTCCTATCATATCATGTGTGTCAACAGTGTAAGCACTGGTGTCGCCATGTGGGGCCAACCGACTGTGAGTCGGGCTGGTGGGCTAGGGAAATGCGCTGCCCCGCACATTCACCCCCCCTCCCCATCTCCATGGGATGATGTATGTGACCCGGCCGGCGACAGGCGGGTCACTGCTGCTCCGCCACCATGAAGGCCAGGCAGTGTCGCTAGTGCAATAGGCCACCCCTACACCCAACCATAGTTAAGACACAGAGTGAACAGACAATGATCTACTTGCGTGAGCTGTCCATGATGGTGACCATCACAAGAAAGTTAGTTCAGATAATATCATCGGCAGTTTGTGGAGTCACCACTGGTAGTGCAAGATCATCTGAAACGATTGTGGATGGCGAGGAAGAGCCGCTGGGTACCAGGGTGGTCTGCATGCGGGAGTTCAAGCGTTCTTGGGTGTGTGGGGAGCCGAGGGTGGGGACCGCTTCTAGGGCTTCCATTCTCTCCCTGCGCATGTTTTCCGGGTTCGGGGCGGTGGTCCCTGGCTGGGTGGTCCTCATGGTCCCACGTCGACGACGTCATCGGGTTCTTCTACCTGTCGCAGCGTAACTTTCTGAATTTGCAGGCCTCACACCCGACCACAGTCCCGACTCTTCAAGCCAGTCCCACGCCTCCTCTGGGGAGGCAAAGAAGTGGGTCCTCTCCTTTGTTACAACACACAGGTGGGCTAGAAACAACAATGGATATGGTAGCTCTAGGGGGGCGGAGTTGTCGTTTCACCGCTATGTAGTTGCTCCTACGTCTTTGCACTCGGGCTGTATAGTCGGGGAAGAGCATAACTGAGTTACAGCCCACTTTGAGATCGTCCATCTTGCGTGTTTCACGGAGGACCACATCACGGTCTCTATAGTTGAGTAGCTTAAAGAGGAATGGCCATGGTCTGGTTCCCTGCTGAGGTTTCTGTGCCGGGATGAGATGGGCTCTCTCGACCACAAACTGCTGTGACAGTAGTCCTTGAGGCATAAGATCGCAAAGCCACCGTTCCGTGATTTGCTCCGGGTGTCTACCTTCTTCGCCTTCCGGCAGGCCTACCACACGAACGTTGTTGCGGTGGGAGCGACCCTCCGCATCGTCCGCTTTGTCTTCCAGTTCATGAACACGATCCATTAGGTCTTGCAGCACTGCAGCATGACTTTGCGTGATAGGCTGGAGCTCCTTAAATGTTTGACCTTGCACGGTGACTTTGTCAGCCAGCTTACGATGATCAGCGTGTAGGAGGATGAAGTCCGAGGTGACCTTGTCGATCCGGGTTTCCAGGGAGGTTCTGGTGTGTTCTAGAGCGGCACCTATGCTTTCCACTGCTGCAAGGACAGAGTCCATTTTGGCTGCTAGGGCCATGGACGTGGGTTCCGTTGCTCCATCAGTACTCAGATTCAAAGGGTCCAGAGCATTCCCACGCAGGAGCCCCTGCTGCATTTTAGTTCTCATTCGACCAATCACGAGCTGCTGCGCCGTGGGGATTCGCAAGTGGGCACCAGCCGAAGCGGTATGACAGCGAGGAGGTTACTGACAGGGGAGGCCGCTCCTGTGGTAGGTACACGTGAGTGTGGTCCGGTGAGGCAAAGCGTAGCGGCTGCACCCCGTTGGTTGCGGCCAGCGCTCAGATGATGACCCGCGGGGGCCTTGGATAGACTCCGATTCCAGTTGTCCGGCGAGGACTTGGCAGCTGATCACATCGGTCGTTTGGCCGGGGTGTGTGGTCGGCAGGCCACACAGCTATATGCCAGTTAAGGTGATGCGTAGGTCCCCGGGGGCGGCCGCCCGAGCGGACAGCTACTTCACTGGTGACTGGGCCCTAAGTGCGCAGTCCACGAGGTGTTTGCTAACGTTGGTGTGCACCTAGAACGACGACTGTCCACTCCGAGGGTATTCCGCGGGGGCTGCCACTGCGCTGTCGATCATTTCTAGGGCGCGGTTCCGGGCCCCCACACGTCCAGGCACCTGACGACACAGGGATGACCACTGAGGGTGACAGGTGCCAGGTCACAGCAGGGCAGTCCCAGTGGGGACCCCCAGGTAGTACTCCGTGGGCGCGGCTCACCTCTGCTCCCACCAAGGGCCGCTACTGTTGGCACCACAGGCCGGCGTTGGGTGGCCTACCTTTTCCTCAGCCTCTCCAGAAATTCTGTAGATTGCGCCCAACCCCCGCAATTCTGCCACATCAGGGCCACACGCTCATCACAGGTGCAACTCGCCGGGAATGACACTGTCAAGGCTCCAAGAGGCGACTCATGCGCTGTTTCAGTGGCCTCCTGCACCATCTCTCACCGGCACCACGCAGTTCGGTCCGGGCAGGCACAGCCCCAGCCAGCCACTACCACCAGCAGGCCCCTGGCCTCTGGGCCGTATCAACCTCCTAGGGCCTGCGTGAGCAGGTGGGGCCCCGTCGGGCGCAGCGCCACCACCGCCCGGGTGCACCCGGGGCAGTGCAAGGGTCTGTCCCGCTCACCCCCGATTGTGCCGCCAGCACAGGAAGCACTCCATGCACCAGGTGAAGCCACAGACCACGCACCACCATGGGCTGGACTGCGGGAAAGGGGGGCAGCGCGGTCCGATGTTTACCGCCGAACGGGATGACTCTGCCGCACAGCCCGCTTAGTGCTGCTCAGGGCCGAATTCCTCTGCTGCCTCCAATTGCTGCATTCAAGCGTGGGCGGCCATCTTCTGATTTGGGAACGCTGCGCTCAGGCTGACAACATGCAGGGCCTCACGATCCCCACCGCCACTGACGCAGGCAGGTTGGGCCCCGTCGGACGCAGCCCCACTACCACCCGGGTGCACCCGGGGCAGTGCAAGCGTCAGTCCCGCTCACCTCCGGTGACGCCGTCAGCACATGGAGCACTCCGCTGATCAGGCTAGGCCACAGACCGCACACCACCCAGGAAGGAGGAGCAGCGCGGTCCGATGTTTACCGCTGACCGGGATGTCTCTGCCACACAGCCCGCTTGGTGCTTCTTAGGGCCAGATTCCACCGCTGCCGTTAGCTACTGTATTCAAGCGCGGACGTCCATCTTGTGATGTGGGGATGCCGCACGCGAGTGGTCAACAGGCAGGGCCGCGCAGGCACCACCGTCACCACTGTGGCACCGGCGGTCCAAGAGGCACAGCGCACAGCTTATTTGATGCAGGAGAGCTTCCGACACCGGTTTTCAGCTGGCAGGTGCGTGAATGTTGGTAATGTCAGGAGAAATTGCCAGGATTGGGGAATTAACGACTTAGGCTTCACGGACCCGCGTCCGCTATGTTGGCTGGCAAGCCACGCCCCCCTTGGATAAAACTCATTCTCGAAGTAGTATTCTTGTATGATGAATTGGACTACTATGGACGAACTTGTAAGGAATGAGATTTCTGGTTTGTGCCTTTCCAGTTGATATTCATGTCTAGGCATACGTACCCATGGCCACTTAAGGCATTACATCAAACACTTCTAAGTGTTTAGCCATGCAACACTTGATGTTGTTGCACCAAGAATATTGTGCTAGATAACTAAACACTTATAAGGTCCCAAAGGCGAGACCTATTGGCAATGCCAATGCTTGTTATGGTCTGGCTTGACGCCACTGTCGCAAAACAACTGTGTGGAAATCACCAAGAGAGGGGCTTTGGCTCCGCCCACATGTTAGGAGCCATAAGTACATGCTTTGATTGAGCAGAAGTTGTGTGCTTCCACAAAAAATGCTTGCCCTCCACACAGCTGTGATCATTTTGTTTATTTTCCCATCTACCTAAGCTTGACCTATAAGAGACACTTGGGATTGTAATGATATTACCATGTCATTTTATGGTCTTTTTCTCTGGCAGCAGCACAGATGGGAGAAGGCTAGTCTGGTTCGACAGTGCAAGTGTCATATGACCTTTTATCCTAAACCAATATTATTCTGCTTTTGTTTGGTTTAACATAATGCATAGCCATTCCCATGCAGATAGTAGCATTTCATCTTACAGTACAACATTCCCTTAAAGCCAGACCTATTGGCATCTAATACATTTAAGTCACTCCTAAGGTTAAGGTAGGCGCAAAAGTTTCATAAAGCAGGTTGTGTTATATTTAACATGTAGGACATGTGTGTTTGAGTTTTGCATGTCCTAGCATTGAAAAACTCATAAAGTCATTGTCACTGCTGCAAGGCCCATCTCTCTCCTGGGTTGCATTATTACATTCAATGAGTGATAACTTTGCATTAGGAGCAGATTTAGATGTGCTGTTTAGACTCAAATGAAGTGTAATTTTAAATCCTCTTTAATGGTAAAGTTGGATTTTAAGTCACGATTTAGAAATTTGTCATTTTCTTGTTCTAACAATTTGTGCCTTGCCAGTGTACTGGGTCACATGACTGTGAATGGCTCTGTTGTTGTGGCTTGTGTATTGCTGTCCGACAGCGACACAAAAGGGGTATAGGTGCGGACTGGATGGGCCATCATGCCAGGATGGTTGGTGAAAAGCTGTTCACTGCCCTACTTACACTTCAAAAGGCTTGCCTCCAGAATACATGATATAAATAGGTTTTACTGCTTGACAAACACACTTTTCCTAGCTGTCTGGTTGCAGGGCCTTTATACTGCTGCTCAGAAAGAGCACAGTGGTGTTCCTTGCACCCATATCTTTTTGTCATCTGTGTGGATGCTGTAGATATAAAGCACACATGTGGTATTTTACTCCCATGCTATTGGTGCTTTTTTTGTGCCATCTACAATGGTCTTGAAACACATTTAACTAGACCTATTGGATGAAAACAGTTTTACCAGTAATGTTTTTGTGCTAAACACATTCATCACGGCACTGAAAAGCAGTGAGTCACAGTGAACAGAATTCTACCAGAGGACAAATTAGGGCCCAGAAAAAGGAGACAAAATGTGGGGTGACCATGCAGAAAAGGTGAATTTACTACAGCGTGTTTGCAGTTGTTGCTAACTCAGGAACTACCGGTGTGCCCTTGAGGCCTTGTTTTGATTCTAGCACTCATCTACACTCAATTCACAAACCAAAATGAGTCTGTATTATTTTGGATATCTGCTGCACTAGTTTTATGTGCGTTCCATAACCTTGTTCACTCTTGTGTTTTTGTTTTCTACTCCAAAGCAATCTGAACCATCTTTCTAGCCATCACTGTTCCTGAGACATTGCCAGATTGAGTTATGGTTAAGTCTAACCCTAAACTGACAAGAGCCCTGTTGGTACAGGTGTCACCACTGATTACAGGGGGTGCTCACAATTCTGTGAACGCCCCTGCCACCAGAAAATCTTGAGCATGATTGGTACACCAAAAAATTAGGCCTCTATATTTTAAAGCACCCTCGGGACACTGTAGTTGGTGCTAGCCCCCTATTGTTATCTGTCCACATCAATAAGCATAGTAATTAGTTTGTTCCTAAACTGGCCCTTGGACTCTAATTCACTGGAAATAGACTGATCAGTGGGTCACAAGAACATCAGCAACTGGGAGCTCTGTGGCCACCTCAATACCTTTTGTTGAGTGGGATCCTATTTGTTTGAGTGGTGAGTTATTTGACCTTGAATTTTTGGGTGTCACCTTTCATTTTGAAAAAAGACTATATTTACATTTGAAGACTTATTTCAACCCTTCTTTGTAGCAGAGTAGTGCCCATATAGCAGAATCGGCCTAGAGTTCTACCATTTGTGTCCCTTGTGCATATTTTAGACCCCTGAGCAAGAGTTTAGCCTCTGCTCGGATTCAGACTCCAGAGCGATCCTAGAGATCCCAGGTTTCACCAAACCCAAGCGTCATAAAATATAAAATGCTATCATATTTTTTTTTGTAGAGCTTAGTTTTAAAAGCTCTGTTTTATTTCCCTATTAATAAAGTTATTTTCTTTATATAAAACCAAACATTGATGGTATACTAAAGCTGTTGAATGTTTTTTACTGTTTTGATATTCTAAATTTCTAACCCTCTCTATCCTCTAGAATAAGTATTGAATGCTTTCTCTCATTATCCTAAGAGAGTCATGTGTCTAAGCGGAGTAACATGGCTACTCACTTTGGAGAGCACTAGTATTGTAACCCTGGTACACTAGTAGACCATAACAGTACTACAAAGGATAATGCACAATTACTACTGAGTGCCCCAAGATAACATGTAAATCTAAGTATACTGGGCCTAATTCTTATGTTTTTCACTTGTCTTGAAGGAAACAATAACCCCACATCCACAGACATTTACTACTTGAAGTAAATGGTAAATGGTTGAGGGGCTCTATATTTGCCTGTGAGGAGGAAGGGGCAGGGGACTGCAGGGTTGCAAGTGCCTTTACGCTTCAGTTGGGGGTACTTCTCTGGGCAACTGGTAATAGGGCTATATGAGTAATAAACACTGGAATGTGAAGTGTGTGATGGGCAGGAGGCTGCATCAGGACCTGGGGAGAATAAGGAGAGCCACCCATGAAGAGGACAATGATGATAATTTGTTTGAAAATCAAAACAGTCTGGAAACCTGAAAGCAAATGCTTACAGTGAGTTCACTTCGATAAGGCTTCTTTTGCTATTTTTGGGCCAAGCTGACAAACATTAGGAATACCAATTTCCTAATTGCGATTCTCTCCGAATCGCAATTAGGTAATAGATATTCCTAATGTATGAAACTGTTTTGAGTTTCATTAGCAATTCCCAGTGGTTTGCAAATAGACCTAAATCATGCATATTTAAGATGTAGGTCGCAATTTGCAACCCATTACGAATCGCAGCCTTCACAGTGATGGTGGCCGCTGAGGTCAGCAGGCCTTGTCTGTTATTGCTTTTTAATAAAGCAATCTTTTTTTTGTTTAAGTGCAGCCCGTTTTCCTTTAAGGAAAACTGGATGCGTTTAAAAAGAATAAAATGAAACTTTGCAGTTTCATTTTTAAACATTCTCAAAGGTGAAGAGGTCCCCCTTCCCCTTTGCAAATGGGTTACCACCAGTTTGAAATCAGTGGTAAAGTATTAATGTTTGGTAACCGGAATTTGGTCGCAAAAGATTAATACATACCATTGTGATTCAGTATTTGGAAGGGATGCCACTTTCAAATACCAAATCGGTATTTGGTAGCAAACGCATATTGCGATTGGGTACAGAATCGTAATTTGCCTTTCCTACATTGTAAAAAGCTTTTTTGAGGTCACAAACAGCCTGATTCTTCAAATCGGGCCGTTTGCACCTGCAAAAAAGCTTTGTACATCTGGCCCTCTGTCTTTAAAGTGAGAAGAATTAGTACTCAATTTCATAACTGTTTCTGACGATTTTTCAAATTTTCATAACAAATTCGATAGAAACCATGCAGATTTTCAGAGATATATTTTAGCATTTCTCAAGTCTCTAATTAAAAATGACTAGATTAACTCAGTTTATGCTACCTAGCTATTATTTTACTTTGGTGAAAGATTTGTGTTGTTTGCTCTAAATATTTGGAAAGCGGTACATATTTGAAATGGTTTGGACAAAATAAAATTTGATAATGTCATTTAAAAATGAGCCAAGAATTAAGTTTGCAGAAAAGTTTATGTAAGTTGTATGAAAGCATTAACTATAAAATAAAACAGTTTACAGGAAGAATGATTTACAAATTCACAGCACTTCCTGGCTAGTTCAACAAACCTTTTAGCATTCTTCTCCTAATTAAGTACATATAAATGTATTGAGGAGATTGATGTGACAAAATATTTTTCCATGCAGCTTACTATATTACAGAAATAATATGTGTGCTAACTAATGGTTCCACAGACACACATACATGCACTTATGCAATCTGATCGCTCTTCTAATTTTCACTGCAAATCTTTTTGGATATGCCTTGGATAACACTTACCGTTTATGTATGTATATATTAATAGTGCTAACATCGCCAAAAGGCACTAGAGTGCTGCATATGGTCAAAGGCAAGCTTAAAGTCAGTGTGTAATAGAAGAGGAAGCTGAGTTGTGGATGTGTAATTCATTCTGATTGTAGCGTTCGTCAAAGAGATGAGTCTTCAACTCTTTTCTAAATTTGAGCAGTGCAGGCTGTGCTGATGGATGCGGAGAGGTTGGAAATGTTGAATATGCTCAGTGTTTGGATAACTGTTAGAGAGTTAATGTACTGTATTCTATACATTGTAATTCTTCTAAACAATTTTTACATGCATATTGATCAATTTGCACTGGTGCTGTACAATTTTATTATGAGACAGGAGGCTTTATTATGCAGTCTTTTTTCCAGAACTTTTTAAAGTATTATATTTACAGCATACTACATTTCCCACAATCCTTCTCCCTTGGTCAGGAAGTAACAACAAGGAAGAAATACACCCAACATAATAAATAGGGCCATAACATGATCCACTTTTCATGCTGCTAAGTTAAGTACTTGTCAAGCTGTGCACTGAACTACTCAAATGTAGCACATTTTGTGCAATCTGTTTATTGTGATTGTTGAAAGGTCTGAATATTGATTTTAGCTTGCGTTGTGGTTTGTGCGGAAGGCATTACTGGTTTTATAATAAATTTGCTCATACCCACAGACGGCCTTTTGGCTAGGTACCACACTGGAAAGAATTGTGAAAGTGACATTCTTTTATTTGTATAAGCGTTGTAAGAGCTTGTAATTTGAAGACATTGGCCCACATGTACAAAGCATTTTGTGGTAGGCAACGGCCTAATCAGACAGTTACCGACTGCAAAAATGCTTTTACATATGCTCAAGCACCAATTACAATTCATTAACACATTACCGAATTGCAATTTGTGTTTATGATTCTGTATTTTGAAGCGCTGTGTTTTGGACGCCCTCTTCATATACCGAATTAGAATGGCATGTATGAATGTTTTGCGACCAATTAAGGTTGCAAAACAGTAATACTTTACGGACTCCTTGAAGGAGGTGGTAGCACATTCGCTAATGAGACTCCTTCCCCTTGAGACTTGACCAGAAACATTTTTTCAGAGTAGGCAGTGGTCCCGTAAGAAATGAAACCTCAAAGTTTCATTTTTTTCTTTTTAACGCATCCCCTTTCCCCACCAGGCAACTCTGATGGCTGTAATTCCTAATGGGTCTCAAACTGCAACCTACCTGAATACTATTCATGAGCTAAGTCGATTTGCGACCCATTGAAAATTGCTACCTAATATATGTAGGTTTTCTTACATTAGGAATTGCAATTTTCTAATTGCTATTGAGTAAGAATTGCAATAAGGGTATCACATGTGGCCCATTGTTTCCTACCAAGCCTGCTGTTATCGGTCAGCGGTTGATTATTCATGACTTCTGTTTTCTGTTTGGTCCAGGGAGCCTTTCAAGGACAGTTGAATGATACAATGTTTTCCTAAAAGAAGTGCAACACATGTCTCTGTCCTAAAGCCTTGTCAATTACAATGTTTTGTTGATATTGTTTTATGTGCTTGTGCAGGGAAGTCCTCCACTGGGTATAACAGTTCTGCCCCGAAATTAAGAAATAGCAACAAAAGAATGTTTAAGTGTTTGGGTTTTGTACCTCAAGACACAACTTAATATTGCATGGAAAAACACAAAGACTGTTACATGTTTAGATTCTGTGGGGGTTAAATTCTCTCTCATTAATATATTGAATTTAGGACTAACAATAAAGAAAGATGTAATGTTAATAGCAAGAAAATAGAGTAAGATTAGATATTTTTTTTTAAAACCTTTATGATTTTTCGGACACCTCAGTGTGTAATTCAATTTATAAGGCGGTCTCCTGGTATTTAAAAAAATTAGCTACCAATATTGGTGACTCAGTGGTGACTGCAATATCAGGGTCTTTATCTGGACCCTCGGGGAAAAGAGGTGAAATAGCTGTTTTGATAGGCTCTCAATTAGTGCCCTGTCTTTTTTGGTAAAATCTCTTATAGAGATTTGAGCGCTCATGATTTCTGGTCTCTAATGGAGATGCATCAAACCTGACTATCTTGTTAAAGTTTCTGAATGTCCTGAAATGCAGAGTGAGATTTAAACACTGTTATTGGCTTGTAAATAATTGCTAATCATCCTAAACCACGATCCAATATCCATGTTCATTTTAGACCATGATTACAAGGTGGTCATAATAAGGGGTGGTATTTAATGCACACAGTAAATACCAAGACCATGGGGCAAGGTATTTACCAGGGCCACTGTCTGCTCATCCTAAGGTCCCCAGACACAGTTCCCAAAACATAAATTGTCCAATGGGACAGCTTCCCCTTTTAAGAATTAATTGAAAAGTCAGTAATTGGTAATGGTTTGCGACCCACCATTGTGATCCCAAACTATTGACACATACCATTCTGAATCGCATTTAGGGAAGTACACTCTTTACATGACCCTTCAGATTTGTGATTTGGAATGGGTCAGTAAACCAATTGGAAATGCTTTTGCAACCACAAAAAGTCTTTGTGCATTTGGCTCTCGAGGAGGACCTTAAGGAAGACACTTGCTAGGGAAACCTACCTTTTACCCACTTCTTTGGCTCAGACAGAGCGCACATTCTGTACATTGCTCAAGCAGACATGAATTAGATCACCAACTATGATGCTGACATCTAGTAACCCATATAAACAAATAAGGAGTCCGAGGCCCTCAAAGAAAACTGTGGAATGTTTACTCCAGTTACCATAGGCAACACCAACAGGAAATCTTCAAGCTGATTTTGCCTATGCAACAGTAGAACTCTAATACCACAAATGAGTGATAGTATATGTGATAAAATGCAGCAAAACATGCTCGGTCCACCTATCTGATCTATGTTGACATGAGTTTATTAAACGAGTCCCGAAGGGTAGTTGTCCTCTGAGCAAGGATTCTGGATTTACTAACCCATAAATTCCCCTGTTGAGATGGTCTCCAGGTCCAGCAGCCCATAAATCATCACCAAAAGGGAAATGTATGTCACTCAATCGCTGAGAATGGTGTGCGGTCCTGGAAGCTGTCTACAATATTCCTTTAATTGTGGTTTATGAATTGTAACTTCAACCATAACCATATCTCTCTACCCTGAAAGGTAGGGAAAGAAGATGGGGGGATTGTTACCTTTGCAAACTCTAACCTGCTGTATTAATTCAACGGAAGGCCCCAATAGAACCAGGATTTTCAGACAGAATGTTACCTCACTGGAAATTTAATTGAAAACATGGCTCACATTCTTGTTTTATTGTTCGTGGTATTCTAAGAATATAAATATCTTCAATGAAATCTTGAGGACAACCCCTCTTGGTGACTCTCCCAGCCCTTTAACTTATATTCTATGAGACAGCTCCCACAGAGTAAACAGCAAGTAGCTGTTTTTATAAGGCAATATGCAACATTAAAACTGGAATACTTCAACATGTTCTCCCTCCCCCTTTCCTCATCCTTTTCTTTCTTGTGCTCCTCCTTCTCTTTGCACATCTGAATTGCCCCATCATACAAAGAGAAAGCAAATGGACTTTGTCAATAAAAACAAGTGTAAGATGCTATAGATATGAGAAGCGAAACAAAGTACTTTAATTATACTAGTGTACCAGCATGTTTAGGTTGAGAGTCTGATAATTTTTAAACCTGGTTTGTCCCACATCTCTATCATTCCCCTTTTATAATAGTGCTGAAATCCACATGTAGGCCTTGCAATGTACCTCATTATTTTACTGCAGCAGAGTTTGCCACCTGCTGCTTTTCAAGGACTCGATCTGTCTAGAGCTCTGCCAATGGACCTCTGTCTAAACCAGCACCAACATATGCTATCCAACTGCTACAATTTGTGTAAATCTCTAACAGAGTACCTCATCCCTGACCTGAAAAACCATTTACTATTTCACCTTTGTTACAATCCAAGTAAATTCCCAGTGATGCACCTAAATTCTGGCTACCTGGCAGCACCCTTAGTTTTGTCGCTCTGGAAATACATGTACAGTCCTACCATTGCATCTCATTCCTGACTAGCAGTGTCCTCCAATAATGAAATGCTGACACTTGAATTGAGGTCTACAAATGCACCGCATTCTAAATAAGTATAACTTGTTAAGTTTCAACTCAGAAGACAAAAATCCTGCTTTACCTATGCATCTCACATGCCTATTCCAGAAAAGCAACATCCAGAGCCAAGCAGCACTCACAGGTATTCAACAAAGCCTGCGGATATTTCTGTCCACTACTAAGATCTCAAGACAGCCTTAGATCCTTGTGTACCTCTGCAATGATCAAGAGCAGCTTATGTAACTCACAAAAGGGGGTCAAAAGGAAGAACAATGCTACAATGCTACAGTATAGAAAGGAAACCAATTCTATCCTATAAAGCTTCCGTGTCATAAATCTCACACTAATTATAGGGTAGCAAGAAAAAACTAAAAGAAATCTAGTGTAGGAGACAGCTGCTGTAGAAGGGCACAACACAGTTGTGGACGAAAACCCTCACTCACCCGAGGGTGACATGCTTCATCATTGGGTTTCTCCAACACACAAGGACCGCAAGGTACCTTTTGTGGGCTACAACTTAAGAGGAAAGGAGCAGGAGTGCAAAGCACGTGTTGGAACTACCAACTCGAGAAGGTAAGGAGGGGCAGAGTGCTGAAAAAAAGTGAAAATAGTGTCTTAAAAACTACCTACTTAGGGGTCACAACTTTATTCCTCCTGCCTAAGTGGTAGTGATTAAAATGCAAGTGAATGAAGGGTTATGGATGTATACCCTCATAAATGATCAACATGTTTCTGCCATGGTGACGAGAAGGTTCAAGGCATTCATCAGGATCAAAAAAAGTCACTCTGCTACATATGGTGTAAAAATAAATAAAATAAAGTGATACTTAGGCCTCTAATCCTTAACTGTCATACACTTATGTTGGTCAATATGATCGGTCAGGTGGCTCTGTAAAATAATAACAAACAACCCGATATAACAACAACTTTACTGTAATCCACTAGAGCAGCTATTCTCAAATAAAAGTCTCAATAGAGTGCTTACCTAAGTGTAGGATATATGTTTCAACTCAACCTACTACCGGGTATCTTGACGTGTCGGTTAATCTGGTAGAGGGTTAAAAAACATTATGAAAACATACCTAAGAAACATAGTGCAGACACCACTATTGAAAAATACTAACCCAACTTGAAAATGGAATTGTGCCTGTTCAGTTCATATAATGTCATACTGTATTATGAGTGGTGTGCTATTCTAACTTTAAAAGCTTTCCACCCATATGCAAATAACCAGAGTGAGTGATCTAGCCACAGTGACTGTAACCCCTATGCTGCACGCCACTTAGTAGTTGTAGAGTAGCACAGGGGTCTATTACGGGTAACCACAACCAGTCACTAAGATTTTAAAAGTTATAGAACCAAGATTGGCCGCTAGAGACTAAGTTGAAAAGGCCACAACGTACCTCTACTATAATGATGGACATATCTCACATAACATACAGAGGTACTCGAAAATTCGATATGGCCACTGGGGACAATGTGAAGGTGGCCCTTAATCAAATTACTATTGCGACTTGGGGAACGAAGTCCCCCGTTTCATGAGAGGGTGCTCACCTTCTGAAAAACGCACTGTCTCCTCTTCGATACTCGGGAGGGAGCCGCAGGGTGTTCCAAGTGGGCTGGCAAATAAGGAAATGGATACAGAGCGTACACGACGTAATGAGTACGTAGCGCGTATACGCTCACCCGCGTTGTCATAGAAACGACATGCCGCTCTCGTCAAACCACTCTCGTCAAACCAGCATTGTCATAGAAACGACGTGCCGCTCTCGACAAACCACCGGCTCAAATATTACCGAGCAGCCGTTCCCCACGTCCGTAATCTTTAACACTAAACATGTCTCAAGCCAAAATATTGTCAAAAACAGAACAGGCAGCCCAGTGTACAAAACTAATGAAACCAAATCTGGGTTTGACTGCATCATCACATGCCACAACACATGCATAAATCAATCTTCGTTGGGTCCCACTATGAAATCGGAATATTGTCATTTAAAAATGAGATCCATCAGGCATAACATAGTAGGGGGCTTATACCAGGAGTGCAGCTATCATTGGGCTATCAGGCGCAGTTACACTTGAGCACTTGTGTATGATGGGTCAACTGCACTTAAAGTATGTCTGTCTTTCACTATCCAGTTGGAGGGCAGGAAGGCTTATTTCTCTTCCTTGTACTAGAAACCCATGACACCCATGTTACACCCCCACCACTAGTTATTTGACTGAGAGATGAGCTCCTCCCACAACTACTACAAGAACCTGATCAGAGTTTTGCATAGCCTTGGAACTCTTGCATGACACCTAATCGTACATAAATGCATACCCCTATTGTGCTCATCACAAACTTCATATATAACATTTGTGAAGATCACAGTAGAAACTGTATGCTGACTATCCTTGCCTTACTACCACTGAAATTGTCACTTATAACCTAACCCTTGTGGATCTGACAAACTGTTCTCTTGTAGAAGTCTATGAGTAAACCTGCAGTGGTTGATAACATGAGTATCATTTTAAACTTTTACTGAGAATCAGCAACTGTGTGGTGTGTGGTACACAGATATTCAATACACCCCCACCACTAGTTATTTGACTGAGAGATGAGCTCCTCCCACAACTACTACAAGAACCTGATCAGAGTGTTGTATAGACTTGAAATTCTTTCATGACACCTAATCATACATAAATGCATACTCCTATTGTGCAAAATCACAAACTTCATACACAACATTTGTGAAGATCACAGTAGAAATTGCATGCTGACTATCCTTGCCTTACTACCACTGAAATCGTCACTTATAACCCAACCCTTGTGGATCTGACAAACTGTTCTCTAGTAGAGGTCTGTGAGTAATCCTGCAGTGGTTGATAACATGAGTATATTTTTAAACATTTACTCAGAATCATCAACATTGGATACACGGTGTGGTGTGTGGCACACATATATTCAATATCACCTGGATAGATCTGAGTTGTATTTATATAGCACTATGCACCTATATTAAGCCTGTACATGTGGCTTCTCAATTGTTGCAGATAAAGAAATTGACCGAGGGGATGAGATTTGATGAAGATCCTCAATTTGTGAACTGTGAGTTCAGGGGAAGTGTGGACGGTAAAGGATGAAGGCAGTATTCTTTGGCCCAGGAAGTATAGGTGACAATAACTGTTTGGTATGATAACTTGTGAAGGAAGTTATTTTCTCGCACTGTAAAATGTATAATTAGGATGTAGCATATTATATTTGGAGGACACATCCTCGAAAACTGGGGGCATCTATTCTCAGGCACAGTACTTTTACAATGCAATGGTTCAGTCATGTAATAATCTTCAATAACTGTTGCTCTACCATAGTGTACATGTGCTGGAATATTAAAGCCAGTGTAAGATGTGATTGTTACAGTTGCTGTATCAGAGAATAATTTTCCTAGAAATATTGTTATACTTTGCTATAGGATGGTTATGTTTTGTCACAATAACTTCCAATAACAATTTATGATAGGCATTTTCCTGTGATGGTATAAGCTTCAGTTGATAATTTCTGTGTGGAACCGTCCTTTTTCTGTTTTAAAGAACAGAGTTTTACTGAGGACAGTACTCTTCCTCTCGCTTTGCTTCAGGGTGGAGTGTATTTATGTACAATGTTCAATATTGATTTGATAGCTGTGGCTACAGTAAGAATGTGAAAGACTTATCTAGAGTCTGTATCCTTTATTTGGAGAATGTCCAAGGCTATTCCCCAATCTTGTTGCTTGAATTTGTCTTGTTGGTTATTGTTTTTTCTATACTTGTTGGCCCAAGTCGTGGGCGTAGACTGAAACTGGCAGCAGGAAGGGAAATAGGTGGGCGACAGACCTTTCTGAAGTTGGGGAAGTGGGTAGTTTTAAGCTCACGTAATGGAAATGTATGGGCGGGGGAACCAGTTGGGGATGTTCTTTTCAAACTGTAGTGGCGTTAACATCCAAACACTAGCTGAACACCCGACACCTGACATGGATCCCACTACATGGAGAATCTTCTTCTGAGAAGTCCATCAGTGGCATGTGGTTTTGGTCAATGGAGAGAGATGGAACCGTGGAGGGGTAGTAAAACATGGCATCTCTGGGAGTGTGGAAGTAAGAAAACGTGGTAAAGGATTTGATAGTGGTATTGAAGGGTGCAGTGGTTTCATGATGTTGCAGGATGACCAGGTAGTGAGTGGCACAGGATCGTATGACAGTATTCACACTCCTGCTCCAAGTGATGACAATTTGGAAGGTAGCAGTAATAGAATAAGTCTTAGGAATGAAAATGGTCTCTAAAATGATAATGGTAAAACCAATTGGTTGGTAAGAACACCCGGAATCCGGAGACCTCCAGGTTATCTGAAAGAATTTGTAAGATGAGTTTTGTTTTATTTATTTGTTTACAATTGAAACTTATTTTTTCATATATTGACATTTGTAGGCAGCTTTTTATGATAAAGAAGGGTGACATGTTGTGATCTACTACTGGAGATTAATGTAACTTTAAGATACGAATGTCCAGTGTGTTATTGATCTGTTGTTATGGTACTGTTCATGGGGGTTCGGTCCACTGGCAGTTACTCACTGGCTGGAGGAGCTGTATCATCTATTAAAACATTTCGGAACGTATGTGAGCCTGGAAGTATCTTCATTAGAGCACAGAGGTTAAGAAGTTATTCAGGATCCATAAATGGGATCTCATAGGCATCTCCACTGGCATTACTCTGGACACAAGGGGTTGAAATCTTTCGAAACACTGCAGCGCAAACACAAACTAGACACCACCCATTTCTACTTGCAATTATGACATGCCCTACAGGTGGAACAAATAGATTGGGCCTCAATTCCCATGAGTAGCCCCCTGGAGAATGAAGAGATTGCTAATAAAGTGGTATTTCCCATATATCGACCATATTGAGCAACAAGCTTGACAGGCTGGTGAAACTTAGGGCAACCTAGGAGAGAGACTTCAGCCCCATGGAAGATGTGGGAGGTGGCCCTCATGCAGCCCAAGAAGTAGCCATTGAGTCGAAGCTCAGACTATTCCAGCTAAAAATCCTACAAAGGACCTATTACAATGGAAGCCATCCATACGAAATGGGTATATTGCTTGCGATATTGCTTGCGATGTGAGGTGGGAGAGGCCACGTTTCTACATACCCTTTGGGAATGACTCGTGGTTGCTGGGTACTGGGCCGCCGTTTTCAGGGAACAAGGAACAATCCTAGATGTGGACTCCCGCAACGCAGCTCTGTAAATTAGGCTTCATGCTGGCAAAGAAGGCCATTGCTATGCATTAGGGCAGGCAACAGTTGCCAACATAACAACAATAGATTCCAGGCATGGCCTCGTATATCGAAGCAGAAAGGGCGGTTTACAGTGGTAGGGGCTGCCTTAAGAAGTTCGATAGAATATGGGGCGGTTGGAGGTAACATGGCGGTCTTGGTTTGGAAACACGGATACGCAGCCACAAAACCCTGACACCCTTCATCATTGAAGACAAACTCAATCCTAGTTGTTGTCAGTCTGGATGGTAGTGGGGAAAATTGTACACAAGTGGGAAGAGGGCAGGATGTGAGGGATACTCCTGTTGCCCGATAAATTTGATGTTACTGATTAAAATTCTGTACTACTGTGGTTGTCGATTATATTACTTTAGTAAAAGCTGCAATAAAAATATTTATTAAATAAATATTGATTTGCCAGTTATCTTGCAACATGGTTTGTGGGAAAATGTTGAGGTTCGGCTCTTTCTTCCTGTCTTTCATGTCCCTTTTTTCTTCTAAGATTCATCTCTCAATTTCTCTTCTTTAGAGAAGTCTTACACAGAGAGATAAAGGTCCCGAAATGGCATAATATCTTCTATGATCCTTTTACACAAACATAATGATACGCATATAAGTATGTGTACATAGACACACCCACAAGCCCACGCAAAAAAGCAACCTAGAAGTACTCATTTTATAGACCATAGACTGGGCTGGCAACAAGGTGTTAATCTGTTAGCTCAGTATCTTTTCGGCCACTGATCAGTCATTGGCTGGATGCCAGGTGTGCCTGCACATGTTTTCTGCAGGGTTTTAGTCTACCGTTGTTTCTGTATTATTTGAAACTGTGTTCTAGAAATGTCATTACTCATCTCGAGATATCAGACGTCATCTTTGCCTTGGGATTCTAATAGATGGTTAGCAGGGTTTAATAATCTATCACAACGGTGAATGGGCTTGCTCATCGCAGCTGGTAATGTTCCCAGGCCATACAACAGATACTTTTTGTGAGCAGAAGGTGGAGAAATAGGGTGAATTTTAAAACATGCAAAATAAACAGAATCGGGGTTGCTCTGCTGTCCCATAAGTGGAAAAAATGAGCCACTGTGAGGGTCTGGGCAACGTAGTTACTTATCATCAGTGCTTTAAATGGAGAAAAATAAATGTAGGTACTTACTCCTCTGTATTATAGACATGGGGTGAAGCCGACAGTGGGGGAGGTGGGAAGACAGGCATTCAATGAAACTTCTCTCTCAATCCTCCTCTTCTAATCATTTTATAATTAGATACATTATTTCTGCCCACACTCCTTAAGCTTTTTCTCTTAGCCTCTCCTTTATCTCCCAGGTATATTTTCCTTGCCCTTTTTGGTATTTTACCCCTTTTGATATTTCTCACCACTCTTTTTTTTCCACCTCTTAATTTTCTCTCATCTCTCTTACCACTTTCTTTCCCCTTCTTCCAAACCACTGTTACTTTTCCCTACTTAACCTTTCTGTAGTCCTATTCTACACGTCCCCTTTGTTTTTCTTTCATACATCGAAGACTCTTTCTCCAGCTTCTCGTTTCCCTTTATTCTTGTTTCGGTTAATACCTTTCTCCTTTTGTATTTCTCTCTATTCTTCTTTGTAATTACCTAAAAAATGCTACCCCCTCTTGCCCTTCCTCTCTTTTCTTCTTTCCCTTCACTCCTCCTTTTCTACCTTGACTACCGTTAATCTCTCATAGGAGTGCTGGCCTACACATGTGGTACAGGATATGTTACTCAGCTACAGAGAGCAACTAACTAAAACCTAGGTGCTTGTCTAAATTATGGGGTTTGAAATATATTTTGTGGCCTCTCCGGACAGTTTATTAATTTAATTACTATAATTATGATTATTTTTTAGGGCGCCACAAGCTCATTACGTGCTCCAGGCTTTCTCCGGACGATAGTTGATGATTACCAGACTGTTTTCATTTAATTATTGTAGTTTTTATGATACATTGGGTAGTCTGATGATGTGCTGCATGGCTAAACACTTAAAGGGCCCCAAAGGCGAGACCTGTTGGCTATGCCAATGCTTGTTATATGAATGAAAAAGAATTACAACAATGCTATGTGGCTGACAGAAGGTAACCTTCCCAAAGGCACACCTGTGTTAATTATTTCTGTGATGCTTTAAGTGTTACCACTATGTGGATACCTATAGGAAAACTAAGGCCACCTATGCCGTTCACAGCTCGTTTTCCTGCAGCGCCTGACCAGCAGACTGACTGCTATCCATCAGAGGCGATTTGCAGCGTGTTAATCAGTGCTGCTGGAAATGAAGAATCAATAAAAGGCCATTGATCATGACTGACATCCCCAACTTTCGATGTCTTAAGGGGCTGACCCAAACCCTTCACTATGTTAAGCTGTCTCTAGCCAGACTTAAAAAGCAACAGCATTTGCAGTCAAGCAAATATTTTATCCTACAACAACTGCAAGATGTATTTTCAAAGAAAGTCAACACGCAAAAGTTAAAATGAGGTTCTGAAAGCTGGCAGCATCTACTTAACGGTGTCCAGGTAGGGTGTCGCAAGATTGTGTTAAAGGGACAGCACCACAACGCTTGATAATGTTCATGTTGGATGTGCACCATTTTAAAATAAATAAAAATATATGTTAAAAGATGGAGCATGCTAACGGATCCATATTACTCGGAGGAAACAGCTGAACTCTCAACAATACTTGAATCTGAAAAACGTAATTGTTGAAAGTTATGAGCCTTAAAGATAGTTTTTTAAATTCCACTTCAGTCACCAAACATTTGCAAATGCCTGACATACCTTCTTTCATTATTAAATACACTCTGTTAATTAGTAAGGTAAGGTTTTTAATTCCTACCTTTGACGCCAGGCTGCACATTCTCATTGTAGCAAGCTGCATCACATCCCAAATCTGAGATAATTAAAAGAAGAGAAAATCCCAAAAGGTATTTCTGAAATGAAAAGTTAGATATTTATTAAAAAATGTTAGGAAGGGGGGATGATTGTTATAAGTGGCTCTTTCACTTTAGCTCCTGCATGAACACTCGCAGAGTGGTACACCCTACTGTGTAGATCACTAACGCCCTGAGTCTGTGCGAGTGAAAACACAACCAATAAATATAATACAAGAACTTTGTTGGGATGAAAAAGTCTTTTGCATGATAATGGACGTGCACCGATTCCTGAGTGCCCAAACTGTACTTATGTTTGGATCCCTAATGCTGATTTTTGTTGCCATAGGCAAACCTGGATTATGCACATGCACCATGACATAGGCCTGTCTCCCAGACTGCGGTCTATTTGGACCTGAGGGCACCCATAGCACTACCCTCATAGTGGTGGAATGTCACTGTCTTCACCAGTCGTTAAGCAGCACAAGCGCAGTGGTGACAGCACAGTGTGTAGTCATCTGTAGGAGTGAGCAGGTCTTTTTTAGCATCGGTCACTGATGTGATGCCCACAGGCTCACTCATTCTAAAATTCAGCTGCTGTGCGCTCAACTCATCCTTGGCCTACATCGCTTTGGTGTGGAGTGCTGCTCAACCCATGAATGGTATACCTGCCTTGGCTGTATGCGTGCGTGGTAAGGATACAATCTGAACCCCCCAGGATATTGCGATTTGTGATTTGCAAACAAAATTGCGAAATCTGCACTTTTTTGTAAAACTCCAGCGATTTTGACACAAGTGCCGGCAAATTTGTGTACAAAAAAAATAAAATAGCATGGGGGTACACCCTCTCTTTTTATATACTCTGTGCTGCCATCCGAGCCAGTAAAGGTAGGATGACCAACAGGCTAACAGGCAGCAGAGGTGTTAACTTCCTCTATTGCCTGCCTTTCAAATGCACAGAGCCACCTCCATGCAATTAGCTTGCAGCGGTTGAAAAGCCCTTCTGCCCCCACCCTCCACAACACCCCTCTCCCTCTCCCTTCTCCCCCTCTGTCTTCTGTTAACCCCTAATCTTCCACATGTCTTATCTTTTTTTTTATATTCTCCTGCTGCCTTCACACCCCAGCCCTGCTGCCTTGCACACATCAAGGAATGCAGATTGTCTGATGACAAAAGGAGCAGGGTTCATATTGTAATCTGCTCTCTTTGGCATCAGACATCCTCTGATTCAATGTGGTGTGCTGCTGGAGACTCTGCAAGGTTACAGATTGTGACACTGCACAGTCTCCAGCAACAGTTGCAGCCCGTGCGTGTAAACATGATGGGGCAGGGCAGGGGTAGGGGGGGTTGACGTGACAAACAACAGAATAGGGAAAATATAAATAAATAAACAAATCCACTTACCTTGCGCTTGCCACATCATTGACAAGGCTGCAAGTGCATGGTAAGTGGTTTTATTTATTTATTATTCCTATTCCGTTGTTTGTCACTTACACCCCCCGACTCTTGCCGGCCCCACCCCAGCGTTCTTGCTGCCACTGTCCAGCAATGACAGAGCAAGGCCTTGCAGTATTTCTGTAGCAGGCACGTTTTTGGGCCACAGTGAACACACTATATATTTTGAGGTTTTTATGGCAAATTTAGCTTGTTTCGAACTCAAAATTTGCCACCCAAACCTGCTAAATCTTGGGGGGCATACAATACAGGGATAATGCAGTACTGTGCAGTGCCACATGATAAATGTAAGTGCCGGGTGTATGTGTGCCTATGAGTGATACAGTACAGGAAGGATGCAGTGCTGGGCAGTGTGGGCATGCTATATACATGCGCTGGGAGTATGTGTGCCTGTGAATGGTACAATGCATGGAAGATTCTGCGTCCCATTTTTGGAGACACAGGCCTGCATGGTGAAACACGAGGAGAGGAAGTAGAGGAATCCCCGGACAGATTTGTGTATTGCTGCATTCCTGTAAGCTGGGTGGCACACACACTGGAGAGGGAAGAGACAGACTTTCCCTGTAAACTTCAAAGGGTGCTCTTTGATACATTGACAATTCACAAGGAAGGTGCCTGCGCTCATCTCAGAAAGGAATTGGGGATGACCTTTGATACACATATCACTGTGGTTGACATCCAGGTGTGAACTGTAGTCACTCCTGTGGCCTGTAAGGGTGGGCTATCAACTCTGAGGTCACAACAAGACACGCAACCTGATTAACACCGCCTGGTAGAGAAGTGAGGCCCCACTGTGGGACAGACCAGACACTTACCCTGCAAGGAGGAGCCTCAAGAAACCTCCAATCGCTTTGGTCAATCAGCTGTGTGTGAGGAACTCTGCATCCGCTGAGTGCAGCCCGCCTAGGCCCCTTGCAGTGAATTCACCTGATTCATCTGATGATGCACCGGGTGCCTGTGGACGGGGCATGCTCAGGGACTCTGGATGCTCTGAACACATATGTGCGGGTAAGACTGATTTCAGTCAAGTCGGCCCTATGGAAACTTGTTTCCTAGTAATTGCTGGAGTGCCGGAACACTGATTACTTTAAAATAGAGTCAGAGTGGTTTCTTGAGACTCAAACAACTAGTGGGGCTTACCCTGGATGTTGCTTATAGTCAATTAGGTATAACCTTGGCTTTAGAGCAAGAATGGCTTGGAGCAGTGAGGGAGTGGGACCCAGGGAACAGCCTAAAGAGACACTAAAGCCCCGACCTCAGAGGGGACTGTGTAATTGCTCATGAATGTTGTTAGCGGTATATAAAATACTTCTTTTATCACAAAAGTATTTGGCCAGACAATCATAATTTATTGTTGCTGCTGCCCACATGTTGAGTTGTTAGTCCATGTACCACCTTTCATCTCCCCACCTAGGGAGCATTGAACAACTTGGACTAGGCTATTCCTCAGAGTCCAGTTATGCCATCAAACATCCAAGCTATTTATTTGATTGGATGCATTTAACTTGTCTACGTTCTTGCTGCAATTGTTACGGTTTATAATTAACCATACAATAAATAACTATTACTTAAGTGCTGAAGGGGACTTGGCACAGTTGCTCGGGATCCATTGTAAGTTGGGGAACGGGACATCAGGAGTAAAAATCCTCAACCCCCACATGCTCTGTGGCTCTATAAACGGGTTCTGGTGTTGTACCACTGGCCAGATTCACGGAACAAAGGTTTTTGAATAGAGAAAGCTTTGCAGAAGAGTTTCTACATATATCATTTAACCCCTTGTGCGCTCATGACGGAACCACGCCGTCATGAGCCACGGGCGGCGTGTGCTCATGACGGCGTGGTTCCGTCATGCTGTGGCCGTTGGCGGCCGCTCCTCCCACGCGGCACTAATTCCCCGCCTGTGCGGGCGAAATAGACAGTGGGCGGAGTCGTGACGGAACCACGCCGTCATAAGCCCAGCTCGCCCGTGACTCATGACGGCGTGGTTCCGTCATGAGCATGGCGGCGGCGCGCTCACCCCTCACCCCCCCCCCAGCGCTGCGGCGGAATTCGCGCCACAGCGAAGGGGTTAAATACTCATATCAGACTTTGTATGACATAGCAATGTCAAACACACAAGGCCATATTTATCAAAATGTAACGCCTGCACCTTGCTGTGCTGCATTACAGGAAAAGGGCAGGAATGCACCGTATTTCTCACAATACAGTGCATCCCTGCCTTTACCCAGCACTGGAGCACAATGTGCTGCCTAGCGTCAACACAGGCACTCTCTCATGCACCATGGGGCAGGAGTGCCTGCATTGCAAGCAGGATTACTTTCATGCAGAAAAGAACACTTTTCTGTACAAAAACAATCCCCTGAGGCATTTCCTCTATGTGGGCTTCAAAATGCATCAGTCATAGAAAGAGGAAAAACGAGGATAAATGAACACATTTCTCCTGGTAATGCCTCCCCTGGGAAAGCGTAGCATTTTGGCGCATTCCCAGATCTACATGTAATGGCAAATCTGGGAATGCATCAAAATCCATTAGTGTTGCGTAGGAACACCCGCACACCACTCATGGAACGCCTGCTTGGGGCAGAGTAACGCAACACAGCAATTTGCGCTGCATTGCATAACTCTGGATTTATCAAGCCACTAAGGGCCACGGCATGGGGCCTTGCATGGCTTGACACATTACATCTCAGGGGTTGTGTCCCTTTGCACCACGCAACGTGATAAATATGGCCCACAATGTTCTTATACACATGAGCTCAAATGAACATGGTGGTGGTAGTGGGGATGGTGCTAGGAGTGTAATTGATGGTAGTAGTAGTTGTGATGACGGTGATAGTGCTGGAGATGGTAACCATGATGATGATACTAGAGGTGGGGGTGTTGTTGGTAATAATGCTGGTTGGTGGTAGCAGTAGTAGCACATAATGTTAGTCATGATGATGGTGGTGGTGATGGTGGTGCTGATAGTGGTGGTGGCAATGGTGGCAGTGTTTGTGCAATGGAAGTAGTGGTGGTAAGGGTAATTATGGTAACAGCGATGTTTGGTGGTAAGGGTAGTAGTACTGGAGGTGCTGATAATGATGGTGAAGGTGTTACTCGTTTACTCGTGATGATGTCATAGTAGTGGTGGTAATGGTTGGTTCCTGGACCGACGAGAGCAAGAGGTGAAATTCTAACAAGGAAGGGAGGACAGAGAAGAAGCCTGAATTACAAACAAAAGACACAGGACAAGTGAGGATGGGACAGCACCAGTCACTGCAGTAAACATGTCACTCAGCAGCGGGGCCCAGAGTTGGGTGCGCAACAAGCCTGACACGAGAGGGTTAGTTTGCCTCTTGGTGCCTGTCTCTTCTCCGTGTGAAAGCTGATTCTAAGCATGCAAAACCCCACGTCTCCCGCTTGCTGACAAACTAGACAAATAATGGCTGAGTTAATGAAAAAATGCAACTGACTGTGAAGAAAACAGTTAATAATGGAGGTGGCTGACCCAGTCCCCTCCCCTCTGTGTGCTGTGAGCTGAAATACAAAAACACAGCAATGAGTGAAAGAGGCTGAACCCAAGGCACCGTTGCTTGTGTGTAACATCACTAGGAATACGACATATTTAGCGATAAGAAACGGTAGACCGGTTTGCTAAATCCGTTTCTAGCTAGACCTAGAATAGAACATGTTTTGTAACCTACACAAGGGATTCACTTCTCATTCAAGCTACTCGTTGCCTATTTTAAATATCACTGAAATGGCTAATGAGTTTGTGACTGTGTCCCCTCATTCTGGTTGTCTTTCTTATTTTTCTTAAGCGATGATTCTCAGTGCGTTTAAAAAAAAATACTCAGGCATTCAATATATTCTACCGCAGCTTATTAAGACGAGGGGCTTTCCTATCAGATATCTGCATTTGCAAAACATCCCCGAGAAAAGTCACTGAAACCAAAGTGCATTACAGAACACTAATGCCGAATGTGCAAACGGGGATGTGGTACAAATTTACACTATTGTGCTGTTTACTCCTTATTACTTAACGTAAGGATGCTTTATTTTGCTCCTTAATTGCAGCTGAAAGTCCTTTATTGTTAATGTTTGAATTCTGCCTCTGAAGACAAAGTATAACAAATGATTTTTGCTGACGCACTTAGGGGCACAAAAACAAAATAGAGTAACATAACATGCTAAATTTACCATGGGACGAATAGAGCCTTTGTGAAATCTCATTAAGGTCACAGATCTACTTTTTAATTAAAAAAACCGAGAAAAAAGATTTAAATGTGACTCACCATGATCCAGGCAAACAGTTTCTTCCAGAGTTAGAATTGTTTTAGCCGACGAGCTACTGTGTTGCTTATGGTCGGGAATTTATATAGGCTCTGCTTTTGTTAGCATTCCCTTGAGTTATGTAGCTAAAAAAACACAAGATTTATGAGTTTTTGCTGGAAAAGTAGAAACTATGCGCTGTGTCAGCACTAATGGGATTTGTGGGTCTGCACACATGGACACGATCAACTGACGTAGTCTGGTGTTGTGAAACCAAATATTTATTGAGTGTTACATGAAAAGAACTGAGATTAGGTTCTCTGGAAATGTAATAGAAGTACGCTGTGTTGGCAAGTCGTGTTTTCATTTACCTTCCCAAGAAACAACTAGTGTCTCTCACTGCACATACCAGCAGGGGAGGGGAATGGGGGGCGATGGGTGGAGGGGAGCATTTGAGTGCCAGGCCAGTTCATAATAACCCTCCTAACACACACACAAACGACCGAGGCAGCTGGAACAGTATAGTGGGGCCGGAGTTCAGAAGGTGATGCCAATAACAAGCATTGGTCAATGCATTAGGTTTCATCTATGTGAATAATGATACTTTTTTTGGTGTTGTAAGTTTTAGCTGTTTGATTCATATGTGCAGTGCAAAAGGGCACTTTGTTTCAGTTTTATATTGTGCGAACATAACTCGAGGCATTAAAGTGCATTATATGAGAAGCACAAGTTTTACATGAAAGGATACTTTTTTGTTTTAATGGCATGGGGAGGTCTAATCCCAGCGTGGACACAACATCCTGTGATTCTGGGCCAATCACTTAATCTCGCGTGCCATAAAAACAAGAAAGTATGCTTTCATGTAAAACTGCTTCTCGTGTAAAGCGCTCTAATGTCCTTGGGACAAGTTAGCGCTATATAAAGCTGCAAAAAACATACCAACTACACCCTGCACTTATGAACTAAACTTGGCCAAGGGCATTAGTGCGCTTTACATGGAAGAAGAAAATACTGTTAGTGTTAAATGCCTACCTCACTGCCACACCCCCAGACACACCCCTATCAGACATACAAGACACAGCCCAAGCAATTTGGTGAGTTTCGGCACTTCTATCTTTCCTTTTAAAGCACTGGTCCCAGCAGGTAAGAATTTTAATGTAACACTCGATATTCTGAGCAATTCCAAGATGATAAATGCTGGTTTTAAAAACAAAGGTCAACTTCAAGTATGGAATAGTGTATTGGGCTGGTCCCACGTGTAGAGGTGACAAAGTGGACGTAGCCGAGCTGAGTTTAAGGGAGTTTATTAAGTCCATAAGAAGAGTAGATACAGAGCCCCACCAGGAGTAGCCTGCTAGCTGCTCAGCCCATCTTCCAACTGACAACACTCACACCAGACACCCAAGCATTCCACTCATGTCAATCATGCCAACATTCTACACAGAATATTCACGCTGGCTGAGCAGCTAGGGACAAGGTGAAAGGGAACATTACGGCATAACATACTACATATCCTCTCCCTTTTATATAGAAAAATCAATGGAACCACATTAAAATGAAAACAACTATACACAGCAATATACAAATGATGAAAACAGTCCATAAACCCTGGGATGAATGGTAAAACCACATCACAAGAGGGAAAACTAACAAACATAGGAGGAAAGAAGAATGAAAGGAAAACACTAACACCATCCCCCTTCCTTAATAGAGAACAAAAAGCGAAAAAGAAAGAAGTGTAAGAACAGCTCACAAATACCAAGTGAGCAACAACCACATAGAAAGTATAGGGGAAACGTAGCCCAAGACTAAAACACTGTGGGTGGACAACACCCAAGGAAGTACTCATCATGTAAGGAGACTGTGGGGAAGGAAACCATGACCCAACTTGCCACCCCTCATGTGAGGGACACATGCTAAAAGCAGTTTAACAACTAGCGTAGTATGGAACTAACACCCAAGAACAAGTGCAGCATGAGAAAACAACACAGGTGCAGCACAGTGTGGCAAACTCACACAATACGTCTCTGTGAAGCACAACATGACAACGTAAAAACAGGATGTGGCACATGGCGACTTACACACAACACGACAATGTGAGGTGCAGGGCAGCTTACACACAACACGACAACGCGAGGCGCAAGGCGACTTACACACAACATGACTAAGTGAAGCGCAGATCGACTAACGCACTACATGACAACGTGAGGCGCAGGGTGACTTACACCCGACTTGACAACGTGAGGCGCAGGGCGACTTACACACAAAATGCAAGGTGAGGCAGGGGGCGGCTTACACACTGAACACAACAAGGTGAGGCTTTGAGCGACTTACACATAACATGCCTAAAAACGAAGAGGTGGGACTAACACCCATAACACACCCGAAATGTGAAGACGTATCTAACATACGCAAATGGGGAAAACATCCCATAACCCAAACGGCGTAAGCGTTAACAATGTAAAATGTGGCATCACAACACAAATGTGCCGTAAATATAAAATCCAAACTCTAAACAATGCAAACCACATTGCAATTACCGTAAGTCAAAATGGGCTCTGTCGTTGAGCAATTCATGTGAATCGAACACTGTTGAAGATAGTAAAACCTGTAAAACCATGCCAAGTTGTGCTAGACATAAAAGCATAACTCAAAAGGTTGAAGGTGAAGAACATTTGCATGGCCCTACCCAGGAAGAATTCTCAACAAGTTGTAAACCATACAAGCACTACAACTGTGAAATGACTAGCTGCAAAAACTTCAAGACTCTCAGCGTGAAACCGACTTAAGTGGAGTCTTAAGATTTCAGAGACGATATGGACGCAGTGTCACAGCATAAACCAAAATGTGCGTTCGAATGTCACTGCCAAAACAATTCCTTCAGCAAAGGCAAAACGGCAAAACAAGTTACCGGGGCAGTGTGTCACCAGGAGGAGTCTATTGATGACCCCCGACAGTACACAAGCGTTCCGACGTAGAAATGCCCAAACGAAAAGTACCTGCATTGCCTTGTGCTAAAAAGACAAACCAGGAGAGCTGGAGAGGAACTGATATACACACTGTGATGTTCCCGCTATTTGGATGAACTTTATGGCGAATGAGCAACGTGATTGACAAAGCGAACAAAAACCTAGATTACGCCAATCCCAAAATGGCGGCAGGCTCCACAGACGCCGCACCGGGTGGCTTGCTGTCACAGTGTGCAGCCAAGCGCTGCACAACAGCTAACTGTGCCGCAAAGAATGAAGAGACGTCACTGAGGGTCTGTGGTAGGCATCGCAGGGCAGAATGACGCCGGTAGGTGAGCACGTGGCGAATGTGACTCATGCCTCGGTTTTTTGAAGCGGCAGGTGGCGGTTGAACTGGCACTGATGCAATGTTGGCTAAAGGCAGGGACACCAACAATGAAAGACGACAAATGTCACACCGTCAATGTAGCTCACTACACAGATTTCGTATGGTTGGCAGGCAGAACAGACCTAATTAAACACGTTGCCACTAGGACATTACTCTTACCTAGTGCATGCGCTTCCCATGCGCTTGTAAGGCACCGCTGGTGTGTTGTCAAAACACCAAACACATCTTTACGTTGAGTCCAGTTCCTCAATATCACAGTTAGAGTAAACACACCTTGCACATTGTAGTTGTAGACACCACTGCTGTCCAGGAGTAGGTTGCCAGGATCATGCAAATAACCTCCCTAGTAGCGCACACATCAGGAGGTTGACAGGCTTGTTGCAGATCAAATGTACATGTTAAACTCAGCGTGCGCAGCGTCCATCATTTTTTTCCTTCTGAACAGACACTCCTCCTCACATCTTGATGCAGAGCACGTGCCAAAACACTGAATGTGCACCTCGATAGAAAGCATAAAGACTGCCTTTTGAACTATGAGCTGTGGTTTCCAGTCATCCACTCTTTGTAAAACTGGCTACTCGATGTGGCAGGAATGTTGCAATTGTGTGTTGAACAACACTGACACACAAATGTAAAGTACCTCTTCTGTGAGCTGAATGAAGCATGTCCAGGCTGGGCAAAGCTGGTTGGGGCCGTCCGTTATCAAGGACACTGGTGGGTCTGGCTTGCCTGATGCTCCAAATAAGACGCTCCTAACTTTGTTACACTTGATTTCTTTTGTCTTGGTTCTCTTGTTTCTTGTAGTATCTTATTTCCAGTAGTCTCTTTTAGTTTCTCTTGGTATCTGTACCATCTTTAAAGACACTTGAGTAAGACCACTCGTCGCCAAAATGTAGTGGGCTGGTCCCACGTGTAGAGATGACAAAGTGGATGTAGCCGAGCTGAGTTTAAGGTAGTCTATTAAGTCCATCAGAAGAGTAGATACAGAGCCCCACCAGGAGCAGCCTGCTAGCTGCTCAGTCCATCTTCCAACTGACAACATTCACACCAGATACCCAAGCATTCCACTCATGTCAATCATACCAACATTCTACACAGAATACTCACACTGGCTGACCAGCGAGGGACAAGGTGAAAGGGAACATTACAGCATAACATGAGAATACTACAAATACGTCTATGAGTCCTGTGAAGCAAACACTTACATGAGAAGTGAAACTGCAGAGGAAGTGACAAACTCAATAATTTATAGATATGATTGAGACATATGGGAAATATTAATTTTTCTACATAAATGAGACATCTAATGAAAGTAGAGGAAAATCCGCTGCCACTATGACTAATACAAGTCTGCACAGCGGGGACTTCACCTCATCTTCAGTACAGGTCTTCAGTGCACCCCGTGGCGCAGCACAGCCAGGCCACCTCTCTTATGCAAGTTGCTTTTAAGTCACTGGATGCTGTAGCCTTTTCTTTCCTACCTGTAGTGTAAGGGCAATACAAGTGTGGCATTTTGGCAAAGACTTACAAGTGAATGGCAAAGCGTAGCATTAAGCAAAAATTGCTATCGCCACGCTCTGCCATTCTGAAAACGCTGGATGAACAATGATACAGCATATACCTGTGTTTTCCCCAGCGCTGGTGCTAAACTCAGCTGTCTAGCGCCAACACAGGCACCCTTGTGCAAGTGTGCCCTCATTGACGGAATGATTGTTTATGTGCAGGAAGGTGTCCCTTACTGCACATAAACAACAATAATGGCGATTTGCAACTCCTATGTGTGCTGCATTATGCAGCACAAATAGAAGTTGCAAATCATCATTTTTTAATGATTGTTTCTGTGCAGAAAGGGACACCTTCCTGCACATAAACAATCATTCACGGCAATTTGCTCTTTCTGTGTGTGGTGCACAATGCAGCACACATAGAAACAGCAAAATCGAGGGGAAATTAAACATTTCTCCTCATTTGGCCAGGTTAAGACTAGGGCTGGGCGGAATTTACGGAATGCCTCTTCGCGGAATTTTGAAAAAAAAATTGTTGAAAACGAGCGCACCACCTGAGGGACCGTGTGCCCGGGACTGGGGTCCCTCGTGCTTGGGCAGGCTCCCCTATCTCCCCGGCCTGGCTGCGTTGAGAAGCAGGGACCGGCCCCGGGCCTCCTGATGTTTGGTCAGGGCCTGGGATCCCACGTCCTGCGGCCTGCCAAGTGTCCATCTGCCCGGGACAAGGGACCCTGGTGCAGAGCCCCGGAGCCCTGCAAGGGCAGGCAGGAGCCCTACCGCTATGGCTCGGTGTGGGCAGCTGGGAGTCCTTTCGGTCCCGGCCATCTGGTCGCACCTTTCCCTCGGCCATCTGGTCGCGCGCAATGCTTTCCAATGGGGCGACCAGATGGCCGGGCCGGCCTGGAAGTCCCGATGAGGGTCCATTCGCCTCGCGGATCCCAGCCAGGGCTCCAGGAGGCCGGGCGCATCTGCGCCTAGGGTCCCCTCTGTCACTCGGAGCGCGAGGGTTACAAGAAAGGTGGGTAGCCTTCCTCCGGATTAGTAGGGGCAGGGTATGCCGGTACACCCCTCCTGGGGATTGCGGTTCTCAGGCGGGGACCAGATGGGCCAAGCCCGGACGACACTTCCCCGGGGCGTCCGGTGCTCCCTCCTCCAGCCCGCGGCAAGGCAAAGTGCCCAGGGCGGGCTCCATGGGTCCCCCGGGCGTCCACCGAGGCCTGCAGCCCCAAAGCCCTGCAGCCCTGGAGCCCTTCAGCCCGGAGCCCTGGAGCCCTGGAGCCCTGCAGGCCCGGAGCCCTGCAGCCCCGGAGCCCTGCAGGCCCGGAGCCCTGCAGCCCCGGAGCCCTGCAGCCACCGAGGCCTGCAGCCCCAAAGCCCTGCAGCCCTGGAGCCCTTCAGCCCGGAGCCCTGGAGCCCTGCAGGCCCAGAGCCCTGCAGGCCTGGAGCCCTGCAGCCCTGCAGCCCCGGAGCCCTGCAGGCCCAGAGCCCTGCAGCCCTGGAGCCCTGCAGCCCCGGAGCCCTGCAGCCACGGAGCCCTGCGTGGGCAGGCGGGAACCCTAGCGCGAAGGCTCGGGGTTGGACAGATGGGAGTCCTGTCAGTCCCGTCCATCTGGTTGCACCTCTCCCCTCGGCCATCTGGTCGCGCGCAATGCTTTCCAATGGGGCGACCAGAAGGCCGGGCCGGCCTGGAAGTCCCGATGAGGGTCCATTCGCCTCGCGGATCCCAGCCAGGGCTCCAGGAGGTCGGGCGCGTCCACGCCTAGGGTCCCCTCCGTCACTCGGAGTGCGAGGGTTACAAGAAAGGTGGGTAGCCTTCCTTCGGATTAGTAGGGGCAGGGTATGCCGGTACACCCCTCCTGGGGATTGCGGTTCTCAGGCGGGGACCAGATGGGCCAAGCCCGGACGACACTTCCCCGGGGCGTCCGGTGCTCCCTCCTCCAGCCCGCGGCGAGGCAAAGTGCCCAGGGCGGGCTCCATGAGTCCCCCGGGCGTCCACCGAGGCCTGCAGCCCTGCAGCCCTGGAGCCCTTCAGCCCGGAGCCCTGGAGCCCTGCAGGACCGGAGCCCTGCAGCCCTGCAGCCCTGGAGCCCTGCAGCCCCTGAGCCCTGCAGCCACGGAGCCCTGCGTGGGCAGGCAGGAACCCTAGCGCGAAGGCTCGGGGTTGGACAGATGGGAGTCCTTTCAGTCCCGTCCATCTTGTTGCACCTCTCCCCTCGGCCATCTGGTCGCGCGCAATGCTTTCCAATGGGGCGACCAGATGGCCGGGCCGGCCTGGAAGTCCCGATGAGGGTCCATTCGCCTCGCGGATCCCATCCAGGGCTCCAGGAGGCCGGGCGCGTCCGGGCCTAGGGTCCCCTCCGTCACTCGGAGCGCGTGGGTTACAAGAAAGGGGGGTAGCCTTCCTCCGGATTAGTATGGGCAGGTTATGCCGGAAGACCCCTCCGGGGCTGGCGGTTCTTTTTCCGGGGACCAGATGGGCAACGCCCCGGCAACATCCTCCCAGGCTTCACTCCTCCGGCCCGCGGCGTGGCAAAGTGCCCAGGGACGGGCTCCACGGGTCCCGGGCAGTCCTACCCCCGGGGCGCCCGGGCCCGAGAGCTCCGTCGGTCCTCCCCGTGCCCGAGTCCCAGCTGCTGTCCCCCAGCCCCCGGGAAGCAGAGAGCCCACCGAGCCCATGGTTCAGGCAGGAGCCCTACCGCTATGTAGCCTTCCTCTGGATTACTAGGGACAGGGTTCTCTGGGACCCCTCTCGGTCCTCAGCTGGCAGCTGGATGGGCCCGGATGCTGCCCCGGTCCTGTACCGGGGACTGCCGCGTGGCAGGGTGCCCGGGACAAGGGGTCCGGATGGTCCCGGGAGGCTTCCCCTGCGCCTGCGGGCCTGGGAGCCCCGGCTGGCTCCAGGGGCCCAGCCGGGCCCTGGGCCCCGTACCCCGGCCTGCGGCACTGCCAAAGGCCTGGGACGGGGTTCCGTTGTGTCTGGGGAGCCTCCCCAGGCCTGTCTGGGTTCATTGGCCCCTGGGGGCCCCGGGGAGGGTGGCCTCCCCACCCCGGGCTCCGTCCCGGGTCCTGCCACGCGGCAGGGTGCCCGGGGTGGGCCCCGGAGGGCCCGGGGAGGCTTCCCTTGCACCTGCGGGCCTGGGAGCCCCGGCTGGGTCCAGGGGCCCGGCCAGGCCCCGGGTCGGGGTCTCCGGTCCCGGGCCCCGTCCCCCGGCCTGCGGCACTGCCAAAGGCCTGGGACGGGGTTCCGTTGTGTCCGGGGAGCCTCCCCAGGCCTGTCTGGGTTCATTGGCCCCTGGGGGCCCCGGGGAGGGCGGCCTCCCCGCCCCGGGCTCCGTCCCGGGTCCTGCCACGCGGCAGGGTGCCCGGGACGGGGTCCGGAGGGCCCGGGGAGGCTTCCCCTGCGCCTGCGGTCCCGGGAGCCCCGGCTGGGTCCAGGGGCCCGGCCGGGCCCTGGGTCGGGGTCTCCGGCCCTGGGCCCCGTCCCCCGGCCTGCGGCACTGCCAAAGGCCTGGGACGGGGTTCCGTTGTGTCTGGGGAGCCTCCCCAGGCCTGTCTGGGTTCATTGGCCCCTGGGGGCCCCGGGGAGGGCGGCCTCCCCGCCCCGGGCTCCGTCCCGGGTCCTGCCGCGCGACAGGGTGCCTGGGACGGGGTCCGGAGGGCCCGGGGAGGCTTCCCCTGTGCCTGCGGTCCCGGGAGCCCCAGCTGGGTCCAGGGGCCCGGCCGGGCCCTGGGTCGGGGTCTCCGGCCCTGGGCCCCGTCCCCCGGCCTGCGGCACTGCCAAAGGCCTGGGACGGGGTTCCGTTGTGTCCAGGGAGCCTCCCCAGGCCTGTCTGGGTTCATTGGCCCCTGGGGGGCCCCGGGGAGGGCGGCCTCCCCGCCCCGGGCTCCGTCCCGGGTCCTGCCGCGCGGCAGGGTGCCCGGGACGGGGTCCGGAGGGCCCGGGGAGGCTTCCCCTGCGCCTGCGGTCCCGGGAGCCCCGGCTGGGTCCAGGGGCCTGGCCGGGCCCTGGGTCGGGGTCTCCGGCCCTGGGCCCCGACCCCGGCCTGCGGCACTGCCAAAGGCCTGGGACGGGGTTCCGTTGTGTCCGGGGAGCCTCCCTAGGCCTGTCTGGGTTCATTGGCCCCTGGGGGCCCCGGGAAGGGCGGCCTCCCCGCCCCGGGCTCCGTCCCGGGTCCTGCCGTGCGGCAGGGTGCCCGGGACGGGGTCCGGAGGGCCCGGGGAGGCTTCCCCTGCGCCTGCGGTCCCGGGAGCCCCGGCTGGGTCCAGGGGCCCGGCCGGGCCCCGGGTCGGGGTCTCCGGCCCCGGGCCCCGTCCCCCAGCCTGCGGCACTGCCAAAGGCCCGGGACGGGGTTCCGTTGTGTCCGGGGAGCCTCCCCAGGCCTGTCTGGGTTCATTGGCCCCTGGGGGCCCCTGGGGGCCCGGGGGAGGGTGGCCTCCCCGCCCCGGGCTCCGTCCGGGGTCCTGCCGCGTGGCAGGGTGCCCAGGGCGGGGTCCGGAGGTCCCGGGGAGGCTTCCCCTGCGCCTGCGGGCCCGGGAGCACCGGCTGGGTTCAGGGGCCCGGCCAGGCCCCGGGTCGGGGTCTCCGGCCCCGGACCCCGTCCCCCGGCCTGCGGCACTGCCAAAGGCCCGGGACGGGGTTCCGTTGTGTCCGGGGAGCCTCCCCAGGCTCGTCTGGGTTCATTGGCCCCTGGGGGCCCCCAGGGAGGGTGGCCTCCCCGCCCCGGGCTCCGTCCGGGGTCCTGCCACGCGGCATGGTGCCCAGGGCGGGGTCCGGAGGGCCCGGGGAGGCTTCCCCTTCCCTTTCCCCTCGGCCATCTGGTCGCGCCTGTCCCCTCGGCCATCTGGTCGCGCAAGCCCCTTCGGCCATCTGGTCGCGCACGTCCCTTCAGACAGAGGGGACCCTAGGCACGAATGTACGCGACCTCCTGGAGCCCTCGCTGGGATCCGGGAGGCAAAGGGACCCCCTTCGAGACTTCCAGGCAAGCTCGGCCATCTGGTCGCCCCATAGGAAAGCATTGTGCGCGACCAGATGGCCGAGCTTGCCTGGAAGTCTCGATGGGGGTCCATTTGCCTCCCGTATCCCAGCGAGGGCTCCAGGAGGTCGGGTACATTCGCGCCTACGGTCCCCTCTGTCACCTCGTGCGCACGGATTACAAGAAAGGGGGGTAATTTTCCTCCGGATTACTAGGGAGAGGGTCAGTCGGACCAAAGTGATGTTTGGCGATTCTGAATCAGGGGAAGGCAGACCCGGGGCCCGCCCGCCGGGGCCCCCAGGGGCCCGGGTACGCTCCTGCCTCTCAGCCCCTTCCCGATGGTCCTTTCTCTCCGAGTTTTCTGGGTCAGAGCCCCGTGAGGTCTGTGGATCCCGAGACAGGGGAAGGCAGCACCCGGGCCCGCCCGAAGCGGGGCCCCCAGGGGCCCGGGTACGCACACCTGCCTCTCAGCCCCCTTCCCGATGGTCCTTTTTCTCCGAGTTTGCTGGGTCAGAGCTCCGTGAGGTCCGGTGATCCCGAGACAGGGGAAGGCAGACCCGGGGCCCGCCTGCCGGGGCCCCCAGGGGCCCGGGTACGCTCCTGCCTTTCAGCCCCTTCCCGATGGTCCTATCTCCGCCCGGTTTGCTGGGTCAGACCTCTGCGTGGTCCGGCTATCGCGAGACGGGGAAGGCAGCACCCGGGCCCGCCCGCCGGGGCTCCCAGTGGGCACTGCTGGGAGGACTCTGCACACACCCCTCCTGTGTCTGGGCACTGCTGGGAGGACTCTGCACACACCACTCTTGTGACTGGGCACTGCTGGGAGGATTCTGCACACACCACTCTTGTGACTGGGCACTGCTGGGAGGACTCTGCACCCACCCCTCCTGTCTCTGGGCACTGCTGGGAGTGATAGGCACCCACCCCTCCTGTCTCTGGGCACTGCTGGGAGGACTCTGCACACACCCCTCCTGTGTCTGGGCACTGCTGGGAGGACTCTGCACACACCCCTCCTGTGTCTGGGCACTGCTGGGAGGACTCTGCACCCACCCCTCCTGTGTCTGGTGTGCCTTTCACACCTGTGCCCCACACATGTAGTACTGCCCAGACAATGCCTTGATGTCCATCCATGGACAAGTATGTCAGCCCTATTCCTTCCTGTGTGCTGCCTGTCACCACTGTGATGTGTGAAAGGCATCGTACATTCGCTCAGAGGGCCTGTGTACGTTCCCTATCACTATGGGAGTGCTGCCGTATGTGTACCCATAGTGATAGTGAGCGTACAGGCGTGTGTACGGTCCGTACCACTATGAGTACGCATACGCGGGAACACCCATAGTGATAGTGAGCGTACAGGCGTGTGTACGGTCCGTACCACTATGAGTACGCATACGCAAGAACACCCATAGTGATAGTGAGCATACAGGCGTGTGTACGGTCCGTATCACTATGGGTACGCATACGCGAGAACACCCATAGTGATAGTGAGCGTACAGGCGTGTGTACGGTCCGTACCACTATGAGTACGCATACGCGAGAACACCCATAGTGATAGTGAGCGTACAGGCGTGTGTACGGTCCGTACCACTATGAGTACGCATACGCGGGAACACCCATAGTGATAGTGAGCGTACAGGCGTGTGTACGGTCCGTACCACTATGAGTACGCATACGCGAGAACACCCATAGTGGTACGGACCGTACACACGCCTGTACGCTCACTATCACTATGGGTGTTCTCGCGTATGCGTACCCATAGTGATACGGATCGTACACGCATGCGTACGCTCACTTTCACTATGGGTGTTAGACGGACCGGGAGGGTCGGCCGAGGACAAGGGGAGAGGTCTCCGGGGAGAGCCGTCTCCAGCGATAGTACAGATGAATAACTTCCCCCCCACAGATATACACCACACAAGGACAAGATTTAGCGTTCTTTATAGGTGATTTCTTAAGGTACGATGAAATGGTACAAGGAGGTCTGGACTCAGGGGTCCCCTCGATTCGAGTCTCTTGGTTTGGGGAAAGGGGGTAGCGGGACAGTCTGGTTACCAGTCTGGTAGCTGAGATGGTATGGTGGATAGCTCACAATCCTCGAGCTCGGTGTTCTAGCTTGGACGGGCCGCGGCAGCGCCAGCAGGTCCCGGTGAAGATGGTCGTTACACGGTCCGCGGCAGCGCCAGCAGGTCCCGGTGAAGATGGTCGTTACACGGTCCGCGGCAGCGCCAGCAGGTCCCGATGAAGGTGGTCGTTACAACGGTCCGCGGCAGCGCCAGCAGGACCCGACGAGGATGGATGTTGCAGAAGGCCGCGGCAGCGCCAGCAGGCAGGACGATAGTTCACAAGGCAGGGCTACGGCAGCGCCAGTAGTCCGTCAAGGCTGAGTTCTCTCGGTGTCTCTCGACTCCAGGATACAACTGCCTTCCTGCTCTGGAGCTGCCCTAGTTATAGGTCTGGCGCCCTTTGATGTCCGGACCCTCGCACTTGGAGGTCGGGGGGTCCGGGATGAGGGAGTCCAGACACCCAGCAGGGGGTGGAGCCAGCGCCTGGGGGAGCTGGAGGGTGATCGGCACCTGGCGGGGGAGAGCCCTCGACGCTTCTTTCTCCCATTGACCTGCCAAGTGGTCCGTTCACCTCCTGGGTGGATGGTGGTGCCGGGATGTCGGGGCCGGCCAGGCCCAGGGTTAGGGTCGGGCTGAGGCCACGCGGCCTCGTGGCGCAGTGTCCAAGATGGCGGCTGATCCGGCCGGGGGAGCCGGTAGTGGTTCGGCCCCATGATACATGGATGTCCGGGGGCAGGAGTTCCGTTGGGAGACGGGGTGCGGGTTGCCCTTGGGGGTAACACCTGGGAGTCCGGGGTTTGGGCCCTGTCGTGCGGGGAGGGAGCAAGCCCTTCATGTGGCCTGTCCAACAATGGGTGTTCCCGCGTATGCGTACTCATAGTGGTACGGACCGTACACACGCCTGTACGGGCCGTTGCTATGCATTTGTGGTGCCCTAGGGCCCCGGGACGCACCGTACCTGTGTGTGAAACTCCAAATTACATAGGGGACACATGAGGGACAAGTATAAAGGCCTACATGCATGCTGGTTGTCATGGAGACCAAGTTTAAAGTTTGAATTTTTTTAAGCAGGTGCACAGCAGTAGTCAGTTTGAATGAATCTACTTTGTTGCAATGTGGTTCTGGAGTTGACATCATGCTCAAGAAAAAAACACAATGAGAACCCACTGACTGGGCTAGGTTTGAAGGGATTGGAGGAAACATATGATGCAAATGTGAGTGACCAATCACTCTGTACTCCTGTGCATGAAACAGAGCAGCAAGGCAGATATAAGGCAGCCAGGTCCCATGCGGGAGCACTTGCCTGCACATCTTTGGATTCGACGACCCAGCTGCTGCTACTGATTCCCTGGAACCATGTCAAGGTCTGTGGAGAGGTCACAGCCTTTCACCCTGGAGGAGAACCTGGCTTTGCTGGATGTGATCCTCCCACGGTACCCCCTGCTGTATGGGCGACCAGGGTATCAGGTGAGTGCAGGGTCTAATAGCACAGACTGTGTCCCTTGTTTGTGACTGTGACTTCTGGCATTGTGTCCAGGTGTGGCACACATGCTATGTACTGTAGGGAGGGTCCCAGGGGGGGGAATGCCTGATGTCTCCCAGCCAGTGCATGCTGTGGTGCATGCCTGCCGTCCTCACTTGCATTGTGTTTACTGTGACAATCACTGCATGGTGCATGCCGCATTCTGCCTGTCTTGTCCTCCTGGGAATGTAGCCTCTACAGTCCTCATGTGATTATGTGGTCAGCCCAGTGTGACAGGTGACTGTACCCACAGATGTGTGTTAGTTCTGTGTACCTGTGCTGAGAGTGTCCACATGATGTGTTCCTACCCTGGACATCGGTGTGTGTGTAAGTCCCCTGTCATGTGGGTGGGTGCATATGTGGAGTGTGGCACCAGTGCTGCATGAGGGATGGATATACCTTGCCCATGTGATGTGAGCAGGGAGCAGTGCTGTGTGTCTGATGTGCAGGGCCAGCCCCACACCTGTGAGCCTCCCCCCCGTCTAGTGGCACATGTGCAGAGTGAGGTTTGTAGCTGCATTTGCCAATGGCAGGTGAATGTCCTGTGCCTGTATGTGTCTGTGTACTCTGCTGCGGTAGCGTCAGTGGCCTGTGGCATGTGACTGCTTAGAGGTGCTGCACATTATCCTGGTGTAGCTTGTGATGCACAGTGTGAGCCTGGATCATTGATTGTGTAGTTGCCCTCATTCCACCCGTGCACTTTCAATGGCACGTACTGCTTTTGCCCTTCCCCAGAGGATCATGTCCCTATGACAAAGGTGCAATGCGTTGGATGCATACTATGCCTTGTTGTAAACAGCAAATTTGTTCTAATATGTCTCTCTGTGACATGTGCCTGGTGTATTGATGTAGTGTCACTTGTTCATCCTCACAGGTAGGCGCCTCTGCCAAGAAGCAGATATGGCTGACCGCCGTCAGTGCCGTGAGGAGTGCGGATGGTCGCAAGCGGCGCCTGGCCCAGGTGAGGAAACGCTGGCAGGATATCCGGTGCTGGACGCGGAGGATCGCACGGGTCCTGCTGGGGGACTCACCTGAGACCCATAAGAACCGCGGGCGCCGCCGTCTGACCCACATCCACAAGCGTGTGCTGGCGGTGGTATTTCCAGACTTGGAGAGGCGCTTACAGGAGAAGCAGCAGCAGGAAGGGGGTAGGTACATGTGTGTTTGTTGTGTGTCACCAGCATTTGTAAGTGCACAGTTGCATGGATACACTGCCAGGGTTTAAAGGTGCTGTGCAGATCCTGTTACCCACAGTATAGCGGTGCTCTCCTGCCTCCCTTCCCCTCCTTGCAATGTGTTCCCTGGTCTGTGTGTAGTCACTCCTTCACAAGGTAATGTAGGCTGGCGCTTTCTCCACGTGAACTATGCCTGTAGCATCATGTGTGGGGGTGGTGTCTAACAGGTTTTGGGACCTTGCCTGTGCCCTGTCCAGTTCAGTACTTGTGGGGTCCATGTCAATTGGCACTGATGCTGAATCCAGACATAGGAGTATGTCTCTGAAGTGTAATGCCTTACAGCAAGCATGTCCTATGTTGTGGCCTGTGACATGATGTGCATGAGTGTGCGATACGCATAGTCCAGGGATGGTGGCGTGTGTTGCAGTCATTCCCATTCAGGACCATGGAGTTGTGTGGCCACTACTGTCCCCTGGGGCATATTTTCCTAGGTGTCATGTGTGTCATCACAAAACGTGGACACTCTCAGTGTCTACAGCATAGGTTGTGCTCTGTGCCATTGCCCCCTGGCACCATGTATATTGACGTAATATGTAGTACAAGTGTCCACTGTACAGCCTGACCTGATTTTCCTTGTTCATACTCACGGTGGCCAGTGCCTGTGTGTCTTGTTACAATCATCTGATGATGGCCATTTGTACATGATTATTTGGACAGGCGCACCTTGGGTATTTGGCGTCCAATCTTGCATTCATGCAGCCCCTGTGTATTTCACCCAGACTAAGAGATGTAAGTGCCACCTGTGTCTCAACAAATTGTCTCATGTAGGGGGTGGTTGGTGCGGGCCAAGCCAACATGTCAATTCTCCTTGCTAGGTCTGGCCAGTGTGTGATGTTTGTCTGGACATACACTCGAGGTGCAGTGAGCCAGTCATGGTGGGCATGTTTTCAGTATTACCTATGCAGCATGTGCCTCAAGTTCATGGATATGGTCCCTGCTCATCCCTATTTTGCTGTGTGGTGCAGATGCAGTGCTGGATTGTCCCCAGGGCCAAACTCCATTTCATGTCATTTGCTATTGTGTCATGCTCTCCATGGATTTTCAGTGGCATGGTGGGTCAACCAACTGTGTGTTGCATGCCCTACATCTGTACCTTGTTTTGTAGATGTTACTGATCTTTCTTTTCAGGCTATGCACTGTAACCTATGTAGATTGGACTCATGTGACATATGTATACAGGTGTGTGATTAATTGCTGTCTCTTCACCTTGCCCACAGCATCATCGGGGGACACGGAGGGAGACATGAGCACAGACGGAGTGGAGGAACCGAGCACCAGTGCCAGCGTTGACATCGTGGCTGGCACATTGAGTGGAACTGAGGCGGAGGAGAGTGCGGCCGAGGACCTGTCCACTGGCACGACAGAATATGAAGCTGACGGGTCCGCTCATGTCCTATGTTGTGGCCTGTGACATGATGTGTATGAGTGTGCGATACGCATAGTGCAGGGATGGTGGCGTGTGTTGCAGTCATTCCCATTCAGGACCATGGAGTTGTGTGGCCACTACTGTCCCCTGGGGCATATTTTCCTAGGTGTCATGTGTGTCATCACAAAACGTGGACACTCTCAGTGTCTACAGCATAGGTTGTGCTCTGTGCCATTGTCCCCTGGCACCATGTATATTGACGTAATATGTAGTACAAGTGTCCACTGTACAGCCTGACCTGATTTTCCTTGTTCATACTCACGGTGGCCAGTGCCTGTGTGTCTTGTTACAATCATCTGATGATGGCCATTTGTACATGATTATTTGGACAGGCGCACCTTGGGTATTTGGCGTCCAATCTTGCATTCATGCAGCCCCTGTGTATTTCACCCAGACTAAGAGATGTAAGTGCCACCTGTGTCTCAACAAATTGTCTCATGTAGGGGGTGGTTGGTGCGGGCCAAGCCTACATGTCAATTCTCCTTGCTAGGTCTGGCCAGTGTGTGATGTTTGTCTGGACATACACTCGAGGTGCAGTGAGCCAGTCATGGTGGGCATGTTTTCAGTATTACCTATGCAGCATGTGCCTCAAGTTCATGGATATGGTCCCTGCTCATCCCTATTTTGCTGTGTGGTGCAGATGCAGTGCTGGATTGTCCCCAGGGCCAAACTCCATTTCATGTCATTTGCTATTGTGTCATGCTCTCCATGGATTTTCAGTGGCATGGTGGGTCAACCAACTGTGTGTTGCATGCCCTACATCTGTACCTTGTTTTGTAGATGTTACTGATCTTTCTTTTCAGGCTATGCACTGTAACCTATGTAGATTGGACTCATGTGACATATGTATACAGGTGTGTGATTAATTGCTGTCTCTTCACCTTGCCCACAGCATCATCGGGGGACACGGAGGGAGACATGAGCACAGACGGAGTGGAGGAACCGAGCACCAGTGCCAGCGTTGACATCGTGGCTGGCACATTGAGTGGAACTGAGGCGGAGGAGAGTGCGGCCGAGGACCTGTCCACTGGCACGACAGAATATGAAGCTGACGGGTCCGAGGATGATCTCTCCGAGTGGGCGGAGGCTGCACCAGCAGCTGACAGCGGCAAAACATCTCACCCCGCCCCCTCCATTGCCATCAGCCGCCTCTCACTTGCTCGTGTCCCTTCCCAGCGTGCCCGGTCACCACATGGCTCCTTCATGCCAGGCACCGCACCCCCTGCCCCTGTCTCCACTGCTGCCGCCAATGCCGAGTCTGTGGACATCCAGCGGCAGTTGCAGGTTGGTCAGGCTGCGATGCTTAATGTCCTCCATGGCCACAGCCAAGTGCTGAACAACATGGAGGCATACTTGGAGGGCATTTTTTCATCGCAGGCTGACCAACGCAACTTGCTGAGGTCCATTGACTCGACACTGACTGCAGCAGTGGGTCTCCTGCAGCGCTACGTCCCACCCCCTACCCCTGACCCTTCCACTCTTCCCACTCCCATGCCTGTCCCACGTACACCCAGACGTCAGCATGCACCCACCACAACAGACACAGGCACCACACCAGCAGGGAATGTCATACGCACACCTCCTGGCACGCACACACAGGGTGAAGTAGGCACACCCACTGGGTGGGGGGGCAAACGTAAGCCACGCAGCCAGAGTGGGAGTCCGCATTCCACCCAATCCACTCCCTCCAAATCCCCTCCCCTCAGCTCTCCTGGCCACATATCCGGCAAGGACTCCTTCATGGCCGCTCTGTCCCTGAGCCCCACTGTGACACCACCCCGCAAGCGGTCAAGGGAGTCCCCGGTCAGGGTGGTTGAGTCCCCCCCTGTCCACACCCTCCCCCAGTGGCGCTGCGACCCATCCCTCGGCCCCCCCCCTCCTTGGGGCCTGTGGTTCCTTCGGGTGCAGGGGAGACTCTGGAGGACCTTGCTAAGGTGTGCAGCGACATCCTGGCCTCCGCCTTTGGCCCTGCCCCACCCCCTGTGGTGGAGTCCTCCATCTCTGCACCCACGACGCCTACCCTTCGCCCTCATGTCCCTGCGGTGCCTGATCCTTCCCCCCCACATGATGCCCTCCCCGCTGTGGAAGACGAAGGAGTCTGACTGTGCAGGCAAGCTAGGGGACACGCGTCCCACTGTGTCCCCCATCCAGCTGTGACTCATGGACTGCCCTATTGGCTTTGTAAATATTGAACTTTATCCACACACACTTTATTTGGAAATGCTGAATAAAGCCTTTTTTCCCTTAGTACACTACTGCTTTTGTGGTATTGCTGTTGGTGGGGCTGCTACATGATTTTGGGTGGTGATCATGTGTTGGGTGTGTGGGAAATGTAGTAGTGTGCTGGTCATAGGGGGTACCCTGGTATCTGTGTGCCATCACAAGGTGTTAGCTAGGTTTCTCTGTTCATGTAAGCAGTTACTGCATGGTGAAATTGTCCCAAGGTGTGTTCCTTCCTCTGTGTACCCTGACATCTTCCCTGCAGGGTGTTCCCAATAGGGAACACCCTGGGTGTGTGACGGACCCCTTCGACTTTGGCCATGCATGCAGAGCGATGTCTCCACCTGCATCATTCGTGGCATCCTTGGTGATCACTGTACTTGTGTATGTAGTCTGTTGACATGACTTCATGTGGACATGTTCCCTTTTAGGCTGTATGCATGTGTGTACTCCCAGCCTCGCACACATGTGTTGCATGTACTGCAGGGTCTTTGTGCACCTGTCTGATAATTGTGGCTATTGGATCTGTGGGTACTCCACCCTTTTTTTCCATGGGCACTGCTGGGGGCCTCTGCACCCATCCCTCCCGTGTCTGGGCACTGCTGGGAGTGATAGGCACACACCCCTCCTCTGTCTGGGCACTGCTGGGAGTACTCTGCACCCACCCCTCCTGTCTCTGGGCACTGCTGGGAGGACTCTGCACATGCCCCTCCTGTGTCTGGGCACTGCTGGGAGGACTCTGCACCCACCCCTCCTGTCTCTGGGCACTGCTGGGAGGACTCTGCACACACCCCTCCTGTGTCTGGGCACTGCTGGGAGGACTCTGCACCCACCCCTCCTGTCTCTGGGCACTGCTGGGAGGACTCTGCACACACCCCTCCTGTCTCTGGGCACTGCTGGGAGGACTCTACACCCACCCCTCCTGTCTCTGGGCACTGCTGGGAGTGATGAGCACCCACCCCTCCTGTCTCTGGGCACTGCTGGGAGGACTCTGCACCCACCCCTCCCGTGTCTGGGCACTGCTGGGGGGACTCTGCACCCACCCCTCCTGTCTCTGGGCACTGCTGGGAGGACTCTGCACCCTCCCCTCCTGTGTCTGGGCACTGCTGGGGGGACTCTGCACACACCCCTCTTGTGACTGGGCACTGCTGGGAGGACTCTGCACACACCCCTCCTGTGTCTGGGCACTGCTGGGAGTGTTAGGCACCCACCCCTCCTGTGTCTGGGCACTGCTGGGAGGACTCTGCACACACCCCTCCTGTGTCTGGGCACTGCTGGGAGTGTTAGGCACCCACCCCTCCTGTGTCTGGGCACTGCTGGGAGGACTCTGCACACACCCCTCCTGTCTCTGGGCACTGCTGGGAGGACTCTGCACACACCCATCCTGTCTCTGGGCACTGCTGGGAGGACTCTGCACCCACCCCTCCTGTCTCTGGGCACTGCTGGGATTGATAGGCACCCACCCCTCCTGTCTTTGGGCACTGCTGGGAAGACTCTGCACCCACCCCTCCTGTGTCTGGGCACTGCTGGGAGGACTCTGCACCCACCCCTCCTGTGTCTGGGCACTGCTGGGGGGACTCTGCACACACCCCTCTTGTGACTGGGCACTGCTGGGAGGACTCTGCACACACCCCTCCTGTGTCTGGGCACTGCTGGGAGTGTTAGGCACCCACCCCTCCTGTGTCTGGGCACTGCTGGGAGGACTCTGCACACACCCCTCCTGTGTCTGGGCACTGCTGGGAGTGTTAGGCACCCACCCCTCCTGTGTCTGGGCACTGCTGGGAGGACTCTGCACACACCCCTCCTGTGTCTGGGCACTGCTGGGAGGACTCTGCACACACCACTCTTGTGACTGGGCACTGCTGGGAGGATTCTGCACACACCACTCTTGTGACTGGGCACTGCTGGGAGGACTCTGCACCCACCCCTCCTGTCTCTGGGCACTGCTGGGAGTGATGGGCACCCACCCCTCCTGTCTCTGGGCACTGCTGGGAGGACTCTGCACCCACCCCTCCTATTTCAGGATATGTACGCTTAGAACATACACGGGTGTGGGTTCGCTCCATGCATACGAGGTGGGGGTAGGGTCCGTACATACACTGTTGGGGTGAGGTTACGCTCCATACGTCCACGGGTGAGGGTACGGGTCGTACTTACACTGTTGGGGTGGGGGTACGCTCCATACGTCCGCGGGTGAGGGTACGGGTCGTACTTACACTGTTGGGGTACGCTCCATATGTCCTCGGGTGAGGGTACGGGTTGTACTTACACTGTTGGGGTGGGGGTACGGGCCGTACATACACTGTTGGGGGGGTACGCTCCATACGTCCGCGGGTGAGGGTACGGTTCATACTTACACTGTTGGGGTGGAGGTACGCTCCATACATACGCGGGTGTGGGTACGGGCCGTACATACATGGTTGGGGTGGGGGTACGGTCCGTACATACACTGTTGGGGTGGGGGTACGCTCCATACGTCCGCGGGTGAGGGTACGGGTTGTACTTACACTGTTGGGGTGGGGGTATGCTCCATACATCCGCGGGTGAGGGTACGGGTCGTACTTACACTGTTGGGGTGGGGGTACGCTCCATGCATACGTGGGTCGGGGTACGGGTCGTACTTACACTGTTGGGGTGAGGGTACGCTCCATACATACGCAGGTGTGGGTACAGGCCGTACATACACGGTTGGAGTGGGGGTACGGTCCGTACATACACTGTTGGGGTGGGGGTACGCTCCATACGTCCGCGGGTGAGGGTACGGGTCGTACTTACACTGTTGGGGTGGGGGTACGCTCCATACGTCCGTGGGTGAGGGTACGGGTCGTACTTACACTGTTGGGGTGGGGGTATGCTCCATGCATACGCGGGTGGGGGTACGGGTCGTACTTACACTGTTGGGGTGGGGGTACGCTCCATACGTCCGCGGGTGAGGGTACGGGTCGTACTTATACTGTTGGGGTGGGGGGTACGCTCCATACGTCCGCGGGTGAGGGTACGGGCCGTACTTACACTGTTGGGGTGGGGGTACGCTCCATACGTCCGCAGGTGAGGGTACGGGTCGTACTTACACTGTTGGGGTGGGGGTATGCTCCATACGTCCGCGGGTGAGGGTACGGGTCGTACTTACACTGTTGGGGTGGGGGTACGGGCCATACATACACTGTTGGGGTGGGGGTATGCTCCATACGTCCGCGGGTGAGGGTACGGGTCGTACTTACACTGTTGGGGTGGGGGTACGCTCCATGCATACGCGGGTGGGGGTACGGGTCGTACTTACACTGTTGGGGTGGGGGTACGCTCTATACATACGCGGGTGTGGGTACGGGCCGTACATACACGGTTGGGGTGGGGGTACGGTCTGTACATACACTGTTGGGGTGGGGGTACGCTCCATACGTCCGCGGGTGAGGGTACGGGTCGTACTTACACTGTTGGGGTGGGGGTACACTCCATACGTCCACGGGTGAGAGTACGGGTCGTACTTACACTGTTGGGGTGGGGGTACGCTCCATGCATACGCGGGTGGGGGTACGGGTCGTACTTACACTGTTGGAATGGGGGTACGCTCTATACGTCCGCGGGTGAGGGTACGGGTCGTGCTTATACTGTTGGGGTGGGGGGTACGCTCCATACGTCCGCGGGTGAGGGTACGGGTGGTACTTACACTGTTGGGGTGGAGGTACGCTCCATACGTCCGCAGGTGAGGGTACGGGTCGTACTTACACTGTTGGGGTGGGGGTACAGGCCGTACATACACTGTTGGGGTGGGGGTACGCTCCATACGTCCGCGGGTGAGGGTACGGGTTGTACTTACACTGTTGGGGTCGGGGTACGGGCCGTACATACACTGTTGGGGTGGGGGTACGCTCCATACGTCCACGGGTGAGGGTACAGGTCGTACTTACACTGTTGGGGTGGGGGTATGGGCCGTACTTACACTGTTGGGGTGGGGGTATGCTCCATACGTCCGCGGGTGAGGGTACGGGTCGTACTTACACTGTTGGGGTGGGGGTACGCTCCATACATACGTGGGTGGGGGTACGGGTCATACTTACACTGTTGGGGTGGGGGTACGCTCCATATATACGCAGGTATGGGTACGGGCCGTTGTTAGACGGCGACCTCAGAGGAGCCCGGAAAGGGGTCCTGATTCCCCTGAGACCCACCCTCAAAGTATCGTAGCCGGGCACTGGCGGGAGATTCCCCAGGGGGAGGACTCTCGCAACTAGGATCGTACTTCTGGCACCACACGACACAGAGGGACCACACTGGGTATTCTCAGAACAAGTTTTATCAAACAGGTATCACTGCAAATATGTACAAGGTGAGCACGGGCTCAAGAGTCTCGGAAAGGTAGGGGGTAGCGGGACTGTCTCTGGTAACGGTTCAAAGGAGGGACGTACCCGGCGCACAGCTCACAATCCTCGAGCTGGGGGGTAGGCTGGTTGTCGTGGGGTCCGGCGGGACCGGTGGAGTCTGTGGAAGCCGCGAGTCACTCAGCGGGCTCAGGTACAAGTTCGGAGGTCTTACGATCTTCAGGGAGCCGCGAGTCACTCAGCAGGGCTCAGGTACAAGTTCGGAGGTCTTACGATCTTCAGGGAGCCGCGAGTCACTCAGCAGGGCTCAGGTACAAGTTCGGAGGTCTTACGATCTTCAGGGAGCCGCGAGTCACTCAGCAGGGCTCAGGTACAAGTTCGGAGGTCTTACGATCTTCAGGGAGCCGCGAGTCACTCAGCAGGGCTCAGGTGAGTTCCAGTTCCAGGAGCCGCGACCACGTCAGCAGGCTCTCGTTGTTCCAGCGTCGAATCTGCCGGACAGCCCCAGAGCACCCCTTGTTATAGTTCGACCCCTCTTTGATGTCCGGAGTCTGTGCAGGCAGGGGTCTTGTCACCTGGGGGTCGCTTGTCGGGATTTCCTGCTATAGTCTTTTGATTCTTTCAGGGCCGGGTCGGGAGGAGTCCCAGACACCCAGCAGGCGTGGAGCCAGCCCTCAGGGAGGCCGGAGGGCCGATCGAAACCCATCGTCCCGGGGGAGTTCAGAGGTGCGATAGAAACTGCTCCTCCCTCTCTCATCCCCTGGAAGCGGGATGTCCTCCAGCCGGAGTGGCGCCTCTATGCCCGGGTCGCGCTGGGGCCGGGCGGCCATCTTGGTGCATGAAGTGGGCACGCGGGCCCGGGGTGGCCGAAAGGGGAGAGGCCAGGGACGGGGATGTCCGGGTCGGTGCGTGTGTCCTGGTGGGGAGGTTCGGCGGGGCCAGGGGCTTGGGCTGTATGTACCAGGTTTCGGTGGTGCGGGGGCACGGAGGGCCATTCTACGAGGCCGGGTCCAACACGCGTCCCCCCCAGCTGAAAGCCGGAGAGAACTGCCCATCAGCTTGGGGGGTTCTCTTCGCTGAGGCGGAAGAACCGGGAGAGGCCGTCAGCATTGGCGTGGTCCGTACCAGGGCGGTGTTCCACGGTGAAATCCATCCCCTGGAGGGAGATTGACCACCGCAGTAGCTTGGGGTTTTCTCCTCGCATCTGCATGAGCCAACGTAAGGGCCGATGGTCAGTTTGGACTCTGAAATGGGTGCCAAACAGGTAGGGTCGTAGCTTTTTGAGTGCCCAGACCACGGCAAAGGCTTCGCGCTCTATGGTGCTCCATCTTTGTTCTCGGGGCAACAGCCGCCGACTGAGGAAGGCGACGGGCTGGTCTAGGCCTTGGTCATTTACTTGGGACAGGACGGCCCCAATGCCATGCTCGGAGGCATCGGTTTGGACTATGAACTCCTTGGCGTAGTCGGGAGCCTGGAGGACGGGGGCAGTACACATGGCCCTTTTTAGGGCATCGAAAGCTTCCTGGCAGGCAGCCGTCCACTGCACTTTCTTTGGCTGTTTTTTAGACGTGAGTTCTGTGAGAGGGCCGACAAGGCTGCCATACCCCCGAATGAATCTTCGGTAGTAGCCCGTGAGTCCCAGAAAGGCTCGGACCTCCGTCTGGGTGATGGGTGGTTCCCAGGCCAGGATGGCGTCGATCTTTGGCTGTAGCGGGGCGACCTGGCCACTCCCGACCTGGTGCCCCAAGTAGACCACGGATCCTTGCCCGATCTGGCACTTGCTGGCTTTTACTGTGAGGCCTGCCTGGCGCAGGGCGATTAGCACCCTTCGGAGGTGCTGGAGGTGCTCACTCCACTCTGAACTGAAGACAGCGATGTCGTCCAGGTATGCCGCGCTGAACTGTTCTAGCCCGGCCAGGACTCTATTCACCAGTCGCTGGAAAGTGGCCGGGGCATTTTTCATCCCGAAGGGCATTACGCGGAAGCGGTAGTGCCCATCGGGGGTGGAGAAAGCAGACCGCTCTTTGGCCCCTTCGGTGAGCGCAATCTGCCAGTATCCGCAGGTGAGGTCGAATGTGCTGAGGAACCGGGCTGCCCCTAGTCGGTCAATGAGTTCGTCGGCTCGTGGAATGGGGTGGGCATCGGCTCGGGTAACGTCATTGAGCCCCCGGTAGTCCACGCAGAATCGGAGCTCGGGGGCGACACCGGGGGCCGCTGCCTTCGGGACCAGGACCACGGGGCTGGCCCAGGGACTGTCAGAGGGCTCGATCACCCCCAGGGTCAACATCTTCGAGACTTCCGCTTGAATGCAGGACCGGACCCGGTCAGGAACCCGGTAGGCTCGGTGTCTCACCGGCGGGCTGTCCCCGGTGTCCACATCATGAACACACCAGTTGGTGACCCGGGGGGTCAGGGAGAAGAGGTCAGAAAATTGTCTTAGGAGCTGGCGGCAGTCCGCTTGTTGCTGGGCAGTGAGGGCTGGGGAGAGGTTCACTCCTTCCACGGAGCCATCCTGCTCCTTGATACACAGGAGGTCCGGGAGGGGATCCGACTCATCTTCGGCCCCGTCATCGGTGGCCAGCAGGAGGCTCAGTTCTGTCCGCTGGAAGTGAGGCTTGAGGCGGTTCACGTGCAGGACCCGGAGGGGATCCCGAGGCGACTGGACGTCCACCAAGTAGGTGACTTGGCTCTTCTTCTCGACCACTTTGTAGGGCCCAGTCCATCGGTCCTGGAGAGCGTCAGGCTTCACGGGGGCCATGACCCACACCTGCTGGCCCGGCTGGAACTCGACCAGAGTAGCATTCTGGTCGTACCAGCGCTTCATTTCTTCTTGACTCGCCTCCAGGTTGGCCTCGGCCAGTTCTCGGAACCTCCTGGTCTGGTTCCGGAGGGCCAGGACATATTGGAACACATCTCGGGGGGTGGTCTGGGGTGCTGCCTCCCACCCTTCCTTAACTAAACTGAGGGGACCTCGGACGGGGTGCCCATAGAGTAATTCAAACGGGCTGAACCCTAAGGACTTCTGGGGGACCTCCCGGTAAGCGAACAAGAGGCAGGGGAGCAGGACGTCCCACTTACGCCGGAGGGGCTCTTCTAGGCCAGCGATCATCCCTTTCAAAGTCCTATTAAACCTCTCTACTAGGCCGTTCCCTTGGGGATGGTACGGGGTGGTGAACTTATAGGACACCCCACATTGTTGCCACAGGGACGTCATATACCTGGATATAAAATTAGTGCCGCGATCGCTCACGACCTCGCGGGGGAAACCCACCCTGGAGAAGATCCCCATCAGGGCCCGGCCCACCACGGGGGCCGTAATGGTGCGTAGGGGAATAGCCTCTGGGTAGCGGGTGGCGTGGTCCACTAGGACCAAGATGAAACGGTGACCTTGGGAGGTGGGGGGGTCCAGTGGCCCCACGATGTCGATCCCGACTCGTTCGAAGGGGGTACTGACGACCGGGAAGGGTTGGAGGGGAGCCTTGCGCTTCCCCCCACTCTTCCCACTGGCTTGGCACGTGGGGCAGGACTTGCAGTGGGCCTCTACCGCTGCTTTCATCTTAGGCCAATAAAAATGGGTCACGAGACGGCTGTAGGTCTTGTCCTGACCCAGGTGACCGGCGAGGGGGACATCGTGGGCTAAGCCCAGGAGGAAATCCCGGAAGCGGAGAGGTACCACCAGTACCCGTCCGGATCCCAGCTCCACTGATTTCTGCTCACTATACAGGACGTTATTCTCCCAATAGATTCGGTGCGTTCCGGTCTGGTCACCTGCGGCTTGGCCCTCGGCCTGGCGCCGCAGCCCGACCAGGGAAGGACAGGTGGCTTTTCCTGGCAAAATTCTTCTCGGGTGGGCCCGCCCTCGTGGCGCCAATGGGCCAACTCGGGTAGGTCCCCCAACTCGGGGACCGGGGCGGGGTCGGATGGTGCGGGTTCGTCGCCGGCGACGGACCCTTCCGATGGGGGAACGGGAGGACCCTCGGCGGGGACGGTGCTGGCTACTTCGACCGGGGTGCTCTCGATTTCTCTCCGGGGAGTGAGTCGGGCTGTCATAGATCGGGTGGTGGCACACACCCACTCGGGGAGTCCCATCATTCCTAGGTGGGCCTTGCGCTCTACGTGCTTCCAGGGAGAACTCTCCAGGTCGTTCCCTAAGAGGCAGTCGACCGGCTGGGAGGTTCTTACGGCCACCTTGAGTTTACCTATCACCCCTCCCCACTCAAATGGCACCAGGGCCACCTGACACATACTTTCCCTATTGTCTGCAGATATCACGGGGCAAAAGACATTGGGGAGGATCTGCTCCTCGGGAACTAGGTGCCTGAGGACACCGGTGATACTGGCCCCGGTGTCCCGCAGGGCCTCTACCTGGTGGCCATTGATCTTGACGAGCTGCCCATATTTCTGTGTGTTGGACGGTAGGAGGCTACCAGGGATCATTTCCTTATCTCCCAGGGATACTAGGGCCATCGCGGCTGGTTCCCACTCCTCGGCTTCCTCAACCTCCTCCCCTAGGGCCACGTTGGCTATCTGTCTCGCAGGGGTGACTTGGGTGGCCATGGGGCACTCTGGGTCATTGGCGTAGTGCCCGGGTTTCTGGCAGCGGAAACATGTGACGGTCACCCGGTGTCCCCGTCTCCCAGGGGGCCCTGTTACTGGTGGGGGGGGCGCCGGGAAAGGTGGAGGTGGTGTCTTCGGGGGGCTAGGCTGGGACTCCCTCGGCCCTCCCTGGTTCCCTCCCCCTCTCTGGCGGGGTGGTCCCTGACTGGTTCGGGGGTACTCTCCTACCATGCCCCGGGAGACCCGGGTGTTGGTCCAGCGGTCGGCCTCCACGGCCAGCTTCCGGGGATCTGTGAGCTTGCTATCCAGCAGATGTTGACGTAGCTCTACGAAGAAGTTCGCAGCCAGATGTTCCCATAACATGAGGTCAGTGAGTTCGGCAAGGGTGGTGATTTTGCTGCCCTTGACCCACCCATCGAAGGCCCGACTAAAAAAGTTTACATACTCCACCCAGGTGGTGCCCGGGATCTTCCTGCAGTCCCGGAACCGTTGGCGGTACATTTCTGGGGTGAGGCCATATCTTGTGAGGAGAGCCTCTTTCATGTGGCTGTAGGAGGTCTGCAGGGAGAGGGGTAGGTCGAGCAGGGTGTCCCTTCCTTCGCTCAGAAACCGTCCCCACAACCCCGCCCCCCAGTCCTTCTGTGGAATCCGATGGGAGGTCATGGCGACCTCGTAGGCCCGAAACCATTGCTGAATGTCATCGTTTTTATAATATTCTTTGACCACATCCTTGGGGATGTGGACCTTCTGTTCCGCCGGGGGGGCCGTCTCTCGGTTCCCCGAGGGCCTCCCGTCCTCATTTCGGGCCTTGAGCTCGAGTTCCTTTAAGCTCCGTTCGTGCTCCAGTTGGAGCTTTCTTCCTTCGTGCTCCCGTTGGAGCTTCTTTTCTTCCAGTTCGCCTTGTACACGCATTTGCTCTACTGCTAGCTTCTTCTCCGCTAACTTCAATTCGCCCTCGATTTTGAGTTTGGCTAACTCGAGTTCATGACTGCGGCTTCTCTCTCTGTCCGCGAGCTCTTCCGGGGATAAGCCCCCGTCTGGTACGATGCCTCGCACCTGATTGCTACTGCTTTCACTTTGGGGGGGTTCGGCTTCGTCGGGGCGCTCCCCCGTGCCTTCCGGGCGGGAGGCCCCGGTCTCCACCCAAGTTTTCAGTGCTTTCTGCAAGTCTTCCTTAGTGTTGAGGCCAGTGGTAGCGATTTTAAGTTCTTTGCAAAATTGTTTTAGCTCTTTGTGTGTGTATTCTTCCAGATGCTCTACCTGGAACACTCTGTTGGCGTTGGTTTCTGCGGAGCTCGTGGCGCTTCCTTCTGCCATCTTTGTTGGTCGTGCGTCCGTCGTTTACTGTACGATCTCTAGGTGATGGGCCCGAATCCCGTCGCTTGCCACCAATGTTAGACGGCGACCTCAGAGGAGCCCGGAAAGGGGTCCTGACTACCCTGAGACCCACCCTCAAAGTATCGTAGCCGGGCACTGGCGGAAGATTCCCCAGGGGGAGGACTCTCGCAACTAGGATCGTACTTCTGGCACCACACGACACAGAGGGACCACACTGGGTATTCTCAGAACAAGTTTTATCAAACAGGTATCACTGCAAATATGTACAAGGTGAGCACGGGCTCAAGAGTCTCGGAAAGGTAGGGGGTAGCGGGACTGTCTCTGGTAACAGTTCAAAGGAGGGACGTACCCGGCGCACAGCTCACAATCCTCGAGCTGGGGGGTAGGCTGGTTGTCGTGGGGTCCGGCGGGACCGGTGGAGTCTGTGGAAGCCGCGAGTCACTCAGCGGGCTCAGGTACAAGTTCGGAGGTCTTACGATCTTCAGGGAGCCGCGAGTCACTCAGCAGGGCTCAGGTACAAGTTCGGAGGTCTTACGATCTTCAGGGAGCCGTGAGTCACTCAGCAGGGCTCAGGTACAAGTTCGGAGGTCTTACGATCTTCAGGGAGCCGCGAGTCACTCAGCAGGGCTCAGGTGACTTCCAGTTCCAGGAGCCGCGACCACGTCAGCAGGCTCTCGTTGTTCCAGCGTCGAATCTGCCGGACAGCCCCAGAGCACCCCTTGTTATAGTTCGACCCCTCTTTGATGTCCGGAGTCTGTGCAGGCAGGGGTCTTGTCACCTGGGGGTCGCTTGTCGGGATTTCCTGCTATAGTCTTTTGATTCTTTCAGGGCCGGGTCGGGAGGAGTCCCAGACACCCAGCAGGCGTGGAGCCAGCCCTCAGGGAGGCCGGAGGGCCGATCGAAACCCATCGTCCCGGGGGAGTTCAGAGGTGTGATAGAAACTGCTCCTCCCTCTCTCATCCCCTGGAAGCGGGATGTCCTCCAGCCGGAGTGGCGCCTCTATGCCCGGGTCGCGCTGGGGCCGGGTGGCCATCTTGGTGCATGAAGTGGGCACGCGGGCCCGGGGTGGCCGAAAGGGGAGAGGCCAGGGACGGGGATGTCCGGGTCGGTGCGTGTGTCCTGGTGGGGAGGTTCGGCGGGGCCGGGGGCTTGGGCTGTATGTACCAGGTTTCGGTGGTGCGGGGGCACGGAGGGCCATTCTACGAGGCCGGGTCCAACAGCCGTACATACACAGTTGGGGTGGGGGTACGGTCCGTACATACACTGTTGGGGTGGGGGTACGCTCCATACGTCCGCGGTGAGGGTACGGGTCATACTTACACTGTTGGGGTGGGGGTACACTCCATACGTCCGCGGGTGAGAGTACGGGTCGTACTTACACTGTTGGGGTGGGGGTACGCTCCATGCATACGCGGGTGGGGGTACGGGTCGTACTTACAATGTTGGAATGGGGGTACGCTCCATACGTCCGCGGGTGAGGGTACGGGTCGTACTTATACTGTTGGGGTGGGGGGTACGCTCCATACGTCCGCGGGTGAGGGTACGGGTCATACTTACACTGTTGGGGTGGGGGTACGCTCCATACATCCGCGGGTGAGGGTACGGGTCATACTTACACTGTTGGGGTGGGGGTACAGGCCGTACATACACTGTTGGTGTGGGGGTACGCTCCATACGTCCGCGGGTGAGGGTACGGGTCGTACTGACACTGTTGGGGTGGGGGTACGGGCCGTACATACACTGTTGGAGTGGGGGTACGCTCCATACGTCCGCGGGTGAGGGTACGGGTCGTACTTACACTGTTTGGGTGGGGGTACAGGCCGTACATACACTGTTGGGGTGGGGGTACGCTCCATACTTTCGCGGGTGAGGGTACGGGTCGTACTTACACTGTTGGGGTGGGGGTACGCTCCATACATACGCGGGTGTGGGTACGGGCCGTACATACACGGTTGGGGTGGGGGTACGGTCCGTATATACACTGTTGGGGTGGGGGTACGCTCCATACTTCCGCGGGTGAGGGTACGGGTCGTACTTACACTGTTGGGGTGGGGGTACGCTCCATAAATACGCGGGTGTGGGTACGGGCCATACATACACGGTTGGGGTGGGGGTACGGTCCGTACATACACTGTTGGCGTGGGGGTACGCTCCATACGTCCGCGGGTGAGGGTACGGGTCGTACTTACACTGTTGGGGTGGGGGTACGCTCCATACGTCCGCGGGTGAGGGTACAGGTGGTACTTACACTGTTGGGGTGGGGGTACGCTCCATACGTCCGCGGGTGAGGGTACGGGTCGTACTTACACTGTTGGGGTGGGGGTACAGGCCGTACATACACTGTTGGGGTGGGGGTATGCTCCAGACGTCCGCGGGTGAGGGTACGGGTCGTACTTACACTGTTGGGGTGGGGGTACGGGCCGTACATACACTGTTGGGGTGGGGGTACGCTCCATACTTCTGCGGGTGAGGGTATTGGTCGTACTTACACTGTTGGGGTGGGGGTACGGGCCGTACATACACTGTTGGGGTGGGGGTACGCTCCATACTTCCGCGGGTGAGGGTACGGGTCGTACTTACACTGTTGGGGTGGGTGTACGCTCCATACATACGCGGGTGTGGGCACGGGCCGTACATACACGGTTGGGGTGGGGGTACGGTCCGTACATACACTGTTGGGCTGGGGGTACGCTCCATACATCCGCGGGTGAGGGTACGGGTCGTACTTACACTGTTGGGGTGGGGGTACGCTCCATACGTCCGCGGGTGAGGGTACGGGTCGTACTTACACTGTTGGGGTGGGGGTACGCTCCATGCATACGCGGGTGGGGGTACGGGTCGTACTTACACTGTTGGGGTGGGGGTACGCTCCATACGTCCGCGGGTGAGGGTACGGGTCGTATTATACTGTTGGGGTGGGGGGTACGCTCCATACGTCCGCGGGTGAGGGTACGGGTCGTACTTACACTGTTAAGGTGGGGGTACGCTCCATACGTCCGCGGGTGAGGGTACGAGTCGTACTTACACTGTTGGGGTGGGGGTACGCTCCATACGTCCGCGGGTGAGGGTACGGGTCGTACTTACACTGTTGGGGTGGGGGTACGGGTCGTACATACACTGTTGGGGTGGGGGTACGCTCCATACGTCCGCGGGTGAGGGTACGGGTCGTACTTACACTGTTGGGGTGGGGGTACGCTCCATACATACGCGGGTGTGGGTACAGGCCGTACATACACGGTTGGGGTGGGGGTACGGTCCGTACATACACTGTTGGGGTGGGGGTACGCTCCATACGTCCGCGGGTGAGGGTACGGGTCGTACTTACACTGTTGGGGTGGGGGTACGCTCCATACGTCCGCGGGTGAGGGTACGGGTCGTACTTACACTGTTGGGGTGGGGGTACGCTCCATGCATACGCGGGTGGGGGTACGGGTCGTACTTACACTGTTGGGGTGGGGGTACGCTCCATACGTCCGCGGGTGAGGGTACGGGTCATACTTATACTGTTGGGGTGGGGGGTACGCTCCATACGTCCACGGGTGAGGGTACGGGTCGTACTTACACTGTTGGGGGTGGGGGTACGCTCCATACGTCCGCGGGTGAGGGTACGGGTCGTACTTACACTGTTAGGGTAGGGGTACGCTCCATACGTCCGCGGGTGAGGTTACGGGTCGTACTTACACTGTTGGGGTGGGGGGTATGCTCCATACATCCGTGGGTGAGGGTACGGGTCGTACTTACACTGTTGGGGTGGGGGTACGCTCCATACATCCGCGGGTGGGGGTACGGGTCGTACTTACACTTTTGGGGTGGGGTACGCTCCATACGTCCGCGGGTGAGGGTACGGGTCGTACTTACACTGTTGGGGTGGGGGTACGGGCCATACATACACTGTTGGGGTGGGGGTACGCTCCATACGTCCGCGGGTGAGGGTACGGGTCGTACTTACACTGTTGGGGTGGGGGTACGCTCCATGCATACGTGGGTGGCGGTACGGGTCGTACTTACACTGTTGGGGTGCGGGTACACTCCATACATACGCGGGTGTGGGTACGGGCCGTACATACAAGGTTGGGGTGGGGGTATGGTCCGTACATACACTGTTGGGGTGGGGGTACGCTCCATACGTCCGCGGGTGAGGGTACGGGTCGTACTTACACTGTTGGGGTGGGGGTACACTCCATACGTCCACAGGTGAGAGTACGGGTCGTACTTACACTGTTGGGGTGGGGGTACGCTCCATGCATACGCGGGTGAGGGTACGGGAGTACTTATACTGTTGGGGTGGGGGGTACGCTCCATACGTCCGCGGGTGAGGGTACGGGTTGTACTTACACTGTTGGGGTGTGGGTACGCTCCATATGTCCGCGGGTGAGGGTACGGGTCGTACTTACACTGTTGGGGTGGGGGTACAGGCCGTACATACACTGTTGGGGTGGGGGTACGCTCCATACGTCCGCGGGTGAGGGTACGGGTCGTACTGACACTGTTGGGGTGGGGGTACGGGCCCTACATACACTGTTGGGGTGGGGTATGCTCCATACGTCCGCGGGTGAGGGTACGGGTCGTACTTACACTGTTGGGGTGGGGGTACGGGCCGTACATACACTGTTGGGGTGGGGGTACGCTCCATACTTCTGCGGGTGAGGGTACGGGTTGTACTTACACTGTTGGGGTGGGGGTACGCTCCATACATACGCGGGTGTGGGTACGGGCCGTACATACACGGTTGGGGTGGGGGTACGGTCCGTACATACACTGTTGGGGTGGGGGTACACTCCATACTTTCGCGGGTGAGGGTACAGGTCGTACTTACACTGTTGGGGTGGGGGTACGCTCCATACATACGCGGGTGTGGGTACGGGCCGTACATACACGGTTGGGGTGGGGGTACGGTCCGTACATACACTGTTGGGGTGGTGGTACGCTCCATACGTCCGCGGGTGAGGGTACAGGTCGTACTTACACTGTTGGGGTGGGGGTACGCTCCATACGTCCGCGGGTGAGGGTACGGGTGGTACTTACACTGTTGGGGTGGGGGATACGCTCCATACGTCCGCGGGTGAGGGTACGGATCGTACTTACACTGTTGGGGTGGGGGTACAGGCCGTACATACACTGTTGGGGTTGGGTATGCTCCATACGTACGCGGGTGAGGGTACGGGTCGTACTTACACTGTTGGGGTGGGGGTACGGGCTGTACATACACTGTTGGGGTGGGGGTGCGCTCCATACGTCCGCTGGTGAGGGTACGGGTCGTACTTACACTGTTGGGGTGGGGGTACGCTCCATACTTCTGCGGGTGAGGGTACGGGTCGTACTTACACTGTTGGGGTGGGTGTAAGCTCCATACATACGCGGGGTGTGGGTACGGGCCGTACATACACGGTTGGGGTGGGGGTACGGTCCGTACATACACTGTTGGGCTGGGGGTACGCTCCATACATCCGCGGGTGAGGGTACGGGTCGTACTTACACTGTTGGGGTGGGGGTACGCTCCATACGTCCGAGGGTGAGGGTACGGGTCGTACTTACACTGTTGGGGTGGGGGTACGCTCCATGCATACGCGGGTGGGGGTACGGGTCGTACTTACACTGTTGGGATGGGGGTACGCTCCATACATCCGCGGGTGAGGGTACGGGTCGTACTTATACTGTTGGGGTGGGGGGTACGCTCCATATGTCTGCGGGTGAGGGTACGGGTCGTACTTACACTGTTGGGGTGGGGGTACGCTCCATACGTCCGCGGGTGAGGGTACGGGTCATACTTACACTGTTGGGGTGAGGGTACGCTCCATACAGCCGCGGGTGAGGGTACGGGTCATACTTACACTGTTGGGGTGGGGGTACGGGCCGTACATACACTGTTGGGGTGGGGGTACGCTCCATACGTCTGCGGGTGAGGGTACGGGTCATACTTACACTGTTGGGGTGGGGGTACGCTCCATACATACGCGGGTGTGGGTACGGGCCATACATACACGGTTGGGGTGGGGGTACGGTCCGTACATACACTGTTGGGGTGGGGATACACTCCATACGTCCGCGGGTGAGGGTACGGGTCGTACTTACACTGTTGGGGTAGGGGTACGCTCCATACGTCCACGGGTGAGGGTATGGGTCGTACTTACACTGTTGGGGTGGGGGTACGCTCCATGCATACGCGGGTGGGGGTACGGGTCGTACTTACACTGTTGGGGTGGGGGTACGCTCCATACGTCCGCGGGTGAGGGTACGGGTCGTACTTATACTGTTGGGGTGGGGGGTACGCTCCATACGTCCACGGGTGAGGGTACGGGTCGCACTTACACTGTTGGGGGTGGGGGTACGCTCCATACGTCCGTGGGTGAGGGTACGGGTCGTACTTACACTGTTGGGGTGGGGGTACGCTCCATACGTCAGCGGGTGAGGGTACGGGTCGTACTTACACTGTTGGGGTGGGGGTACGCTCCATGCATACGGGGGTGGGGGTACGGTCCGTACATATGTGTCCCCACGCTATGTGATGCTTGTGCGGGCCGTACCCAGGCCTTTGCCACGTGGGTACAGCCATCCCGCCATTGTTGGGATGACGTAGGTGTGGGCGTGGTACGACTCGTACCCACGCTCTTTAGGCATGGGTAAGGGACGTACCTGTATTGTTGTGTTGCCGGTTCGCGTCGTCAAGCACTTCCATTGTGGCGGACGCTGGCTTTGCTGGACACGCCCCCACCCCCTCGTAGTTACCAGGGCCTGGGGGTCAGGTATGTCCAGGGCATGTATGATTTGTGACTTGGGTGGGGGTTTTGTGTCCTGCCCCTGCCCCCCCCTTTGCCCCTGGGTGTTGTTCTGACCTTCTGTGGCGTCTGCGTCATAACCTGTAGAGGAGGTCGACTGCTATGAGGGCCGGGATGACACGTAGGTTCGGGTCCATGTCTGTCCGTCACGTACAGGTACTCCTTGTTCGCGTCGTCCTGATTTCCCGGCAGTTTTTGGCTGCCGGAAAATATTCACCGTGCGGGATGACGTCGGTGCGAATCGTGATTCCTGGTTCGTGAATGGCAGGCTGCGTGCGTCCCGACGTCACGTCGGCGCGTTCCCGGATCACATTTGTATGTTTATTTTCGTTGGTCGGGGTTTTGTACGATTCGTACGGAAATGGTGTTTCCGTGCGAATCGTAATTCCATGTTTGCATATTTTTAAGACGGTTCGTACCCGGTTTTTACCGGATCGTGATCGGCACCTTAATGGCATTTGGCACATAAGGTATATAACAGAAATGATATTGCCAGTGGCCTGCTCTTTATTTGGGAGTCCTGCTCTTGCCCCCAGTTCCACTTCCACTCCCAACCCACACCACACCCTCCTCCCCAATCCATTGCATTACAACAAATATATTTTTTATGATTTAGAAAGCAAGTAAGTGTTAGGAGAAATCTAAAATGTTAAGGCTTGGGCCAGATTCAGGTTTATGTTTGGCTACGGACAGGGTCATATGACTCAAACATCAAGTGGTTAATGGAATGTAGAAGACAGGCCAGTAAAGGAGATGGAATAAAAGAAACGTAGGGAAAGGTTGTGGGAGAAGCACACGGTGGGGTAGGAATGGGATGAGACACAATGGAGTTGGGAGTAGCTATAAGTGGGCTGTTTAGACACTTATTTACCCATTTATTCTTCCATTAACCTTTAGATATACATATATAAAAAATATTTATTTTTCAGAAAGACACATCTTCACTGGATGATGTCATCAGTGATGTCATCAGTGATGTCATTTGAGATGTCATGAGTGATGTCACTGACCATGTCATGAGTGATGTAATATGTGACGTCATCAGCAGTTGATTGCGGTCGCGCGAGTTATAGTTAGCTGAACTAACTATAACGGGGTAATTTCAATGGTTTTGTACGAGTGAAATGTCCAGCTAACTATAACATGTGTGAAACCTATGGTTTTTTCAGTGAATTTGCAAGGTTTTTTAAATGCTAATTCCTAACTATAACGTGTGTGAAACCTATGGTTTTTTCAGTGAATTTGCAAGGTTTTTTAAATGCTAATTCCTAACTATAACGTGTGTGAAACCTATGGTTTTTTAAGTGAATTTGCAAGGTTTTTTAAATGCTAATTTCTAACTATAACATGTGTGAAACCTATGGTTTCTTTAGTGAATTTGTAAGGTTTTTTAAATGCTAATTTATCTATGTATTATTATATTTTTTATATATTTATTTTACAATAAACTACCTATGAATATAGTTATATATTGACTGTATCCTGTAATATGGAATGGCTCAGCTCTTTTTTTTTTATTTGGATAAAGTTGAACAGCATAGTTAATATCTTCTATAAACTTATAAACAGTTTAACATTTTTTTTTTTTAAGGGTTTTTCACGGTGCGCGCACCGGCAATTTTTTTTATTAAAGGAAATGTTTTTTTTTGATTTACGAGGTCCTTTAGGGACCCCTTGAGAAGGTCTAGGGGGTATGGGAGTATCTTCCCTGCCTCCTTTTCATGTTTTAGAAATCGGGTTAAACGTAATTCATTTCTGATGCGTGCGTGCAACGTGCGCGCATGCGTGCGAGCACCGTGCGCGCACCGGCAATTTTTTTTATTAAACGAAATGGTTTTTTTTTATTTACGAGGTCCTTTAGGGACCCCCTGAGAAGGTCTAGGGGGTCAGGGAGTGTGTTCCCTGCCTCCTTTTCATGTTTTAGAAATCGGGTTAAAAGTAATTCATTTCTGATGCGTGTGTGCACGGTGCGCGCACCGTGCGCGCATACGTGCGAGTAACGTGCGCGCACGGCAAGTCATGTGATTACGAAACAACACTTTTCATTGGTTCATAGTAGTTTCTGTTCCAGAATCTTCAAACACCACACCCACTCCCCTCACTATTTCTTCTTATTTCCTGGGAGAAGGAGCTGAACAGCTACTCGCGTGAAATCTTACTTGAAAATGGCAGAACAGCAGTCAACTTCAGGGAGTGAGGAGGAGACCTTTGTGGAACCACCAAGGAAGAGCAAACAAAAACACTCTTTCATCTGGAATTACTTCACCTTTCCAGAGGGCCAAAAGAAGGTGAATGCGCCGAAGGTGACATGCACTATTTGTGGAAGTGTCTTATCTAGAGGAGATCCCAGCAAGAAATACTCCTTTAGTATTTATTCAATGCTGAGACACTTCAAAACAGTGCATCCAGTACGCTATGCTCGAGAAACAACTAGAGCCCTAAGGGACAACCCGCCACCTGCTCAGCCAAGCACATCATCTGTGGCCGCAGATTCACCGTGTACCAGGCCACTGGACATCCGCCCCCTTTTCCAGAAGGTGCACATACATTGCAATGTGTGCAATGCTTTTATTTGCTATGGTGAGAGCAGTATAAACTTGATTGAAAACAGAATACAGCAGCACACATCCTCCAGCCCATAATTTTTTTCATTTTTTTTTTTTGTTCCTGTTGAACAGTTTTTCATTACCAGTTTTTTTTTTGTGCTCTAAAAAAATAAAAAATAAATACAAAATTGTTAAAGAACAAAAAAAAGACAAAAAAACAGTTCTTTTCAGAACTCACTTCACTTCTCCAAGAAGAGCTATATTCCTAATATACTGTGTTGTAATTTTATTGAATGTGTAGTATATACATGAATGATTGAAATGATTGAAATGACTGAGTGAAGAGGAGGAATGGACAGACAGAATGAGTGAGAAAAGGAAAGTATGATCAGTCATGAAAGGGAAGTGAAAGACTGACTGCAAGAAAAGGACTAAGGGCAGAGGATACAGGTAAGAAGAGTGAATGAGTGAGGGAATGGCAGTGAGTAATGGAGAGTGATAGAGGGGGAGTGAGAAAAGGGGAGTAAGGGACGGAGATAGGAAAAGGGAGTAACAGATGAAGCGGATGAAGTACAGCAGGGTGAAGGGATTGAAAGTAAGAGAAGTGGAGTGATGGTGAGATAAGGGGTATGAGGATTAGAAAAGGGGGTAAGGGAAAGTGAGAGATGGGGAGGGATTTAGGAAACTGGAGTGAGAGAAAGGGAGTCAGGATTTCAATGAGCAAAGGAGAGTGAGGGAGAGTGAAGGAAAGAATGCGAAAAGATGAAGAGGTGTGAGATACAGACAGGAGGAAGTGAAGTAGGAGAATAGGAGTGACTATGAGTAAAGGATAGTGATAGTTAGGGAAGGTGAGGGAAGGAGAATGACGGAGAAGGTTAACAAATTAACATAGATGGAAAATGAGTGATGGAAAGAGGAGGAGTGGTAGAAACAGAGATGTTAAGGAAATTAAGGGTAAGACAGACAAAGGGAGAGAGACAGAAACAGAGACAGAGAGCAAGGAACTGAGAAGGAGTAAGGCAGTTAGAATGACTGAGACATATGGAGACAGGGAGAGAAACATGGTTGAAAAAATAGTGATGGAGGCAGTAAACCTAGGGGAGTAGTAGAGAAGGAGTGAGGGAGTTACGAAGGAGCAGTAAAGGAAGAAGAGAGAGGGAAGGGTAATGAGAAAAGCAGAGTGAGGAGAAGTGAAGAAAAGGGAGCATGAACGTGAAGGGGTGAGAAATACTGATATTTTAAACTTACCTGACCAACAAAATAACTTAATTAGAAATAAATGGGTTATTTATTTACAAGAAAAATGGATTCAATTTCCTAAATTTTCTTTCTCGATCTGAAAAAAAAGAAAAAAAGTAGTAATATTTAACAATACATTTTAGAATACAGTACACATATTTTCATATTTAACAAAGTAATTTTTTGCCCTTTTTGCTGTTTTCAGAATATATTGAATTTCACTGAAAATAGGGATATCAATTGCATTCATCACTTAACAGCGGGCAAAAATATAAACAATCTGAAAGATTGTTTAAAAAAGCCCTGAATCTATCCTCAGTAAGACATACCTTCATAGAAATGTAACATATATATTAAAAATATCTTCGAAGAACAATAACTATTTGCAATACATAACGTCTGTAAATCTTGTTGCTTAAGCACATACACCAAAATATTATCTGTCATAGAAGTCCACAATATAAATATTTACCTTTCCATGAGGCCAAATGGTAATTTTTAAATCCTTTTTAGGTGAAATATCCAATGGTAATCCTATAAAATCGAAATAATGGTTTCTTCAGATGCTGCAATTTGTATCTAAAATGTTGGTTTTAGAAAAATTAAGTAGGAATTTGGTAATTCTGCAGGCAAACGTTGCTTGAAAATCAATTGAGAATCATTACACAGTGTCCAGCCTTTTTCACATTTTAGATAAACTGTGTAATGACCAGAAGTTATAGAAGGTCCATCATGGAAAATTATTGCAACTGCAACAAAAGTCTTTCCTGATATTGATCATTGATTTCCTACAAACTTCTTTATTAAAGTGTCCAATTTTGTTCCCTCAGCTCTACAACGTTGCATCATTAAAATTATATACTGTCCATATTTCTTTAAAAATAACGTTGATAACATTTCTGATTTACATTGAGAACATTCCATGTTGTGATTTGCATCTTTAACTAATTTACTAAAAGTCACTGATTTACTCTCTGGTAATGTTAAATGTATGAACCTTTCAGAATCAACATTAGTGCTGCATTTGTTCATACAGTTTTCACAACAATGTTCCCATTTATAAGAGATACCAAACATATTTTCTATTTCTACCCCTTCATCTTCCAGTACCATAAGCATATACATTAAGAATTCCTGTGCATCTTGCTGGACATTTTGTGTAAACTATGTACATCCAGAACATACATCTAAAAGATTTCTAACATCAGAAGCACTTTCTATTTTAGTTTTATCATTACTCAACTTCTCATAAAGGAAACTCAGCAGAGAACAAAATCTTTTTTCATGATTTAGTATTATCTGCTCTTGCAAACTTTCAAGATAAAATACAACATTCAGCACTACATTAGCGTAGCAGTTGACACCAGAGCTATTTTCAAAATGACAACCAACAACCTGTTCAACTTTGTCCTTTTTCTTTTTGCTTGCAATCACATCACTCTCCTTTTGTTTTCTCTTCTGTACATCCTCATTACAGATATTCTCAATTCTCCTTTTCCGACAAACAACACGTTTTTCAAACACAGGATACTGACCTAAATGAGGAGCATATCTTCTTCTTAATCTATTATACTCCTTTACACAATTTGCATCAGCACTAACTTTTGAGTCATCAAAGTCTATCATGAATAAACCAGATAATTTTTTCACTCGTGACAAAGCAACATATGCCATACCTTCTTTAAACACACTAGATCCAATGTTTACAAAAGCCCTATCTACAGTTAATCCTTGAGATTTGTGAATAGTTACAGCATATGCTAGAGAAAACGGAAACTGCTTCCTATGTACATATAAGTCTTTCACAAGCAAAAAACGAACTGAACAACGACTAATCTCTTTAACCTTTTCAATCTGATCAAATTTGATTTTTAAAAATTCAATTCCATCTTTTTTCTGGTAATTAACAAAACCCACAACTTTACCCATAGCTCCATTCACTAAACCTTTTTCTACATTCAAATTGCGTCTTAAAATTACTCGACAGTTCATACATACATAAAGATTCTTTTCTGAACCAGCTGTTTTCGATATGTTTTTCTCTAGAGAATCCAATTTAGTTTTCAATTTGCCTGTCAATATAATAGTTATTCCTTCATGCTGTATTTTATCCACGGCTTCCATTTTCATAATCTCTTCATTTTCCAATTTCAAAAGTTCTTTATTGAATATAGAGCATTCATGTAGTGTTGGCATTAAGCAGATTACAGTATTTTTTTCTGCAATTTCCTTGTATATTTTCTCTGGAACTATTTGTTCTGTTGGAAACAAATTACATAGCAATCGACTCTGTAAAGCTTTTCTGCCATGTTCTGTGAGTAGTCCAATTCTGATATCTTTGAGAATACTTGCATAATCATCATCATTTGCTTGCCGCATATTGGTAATGAGTTCTTTGTACTCAATGTATGACCAAATATTCACATTACCTATACTTCCTAATGACTTTTTCGTGTCTTCATGTGCAAGAGTATTAAATACTGGTTGTCCTTTAACTGGAGTGAGCTGCAGTAGATCCCCAAAAACTATAACATGTTTTCCTCCAAATAACACGTCATAGTCTGTCTTTAGAATTTGCTGCATTCTTAAATGCACAAAGGCAAGCATTAAGTTTGATACCATGCTTACCTCATCAATAATGAGAACTTTCATTTTCTTCAACACTCTTGAAACTTCAAAACATGCTTCTCCTGTTAGCTTGTGGTATTCTATTTTGTTCTCATGCTCTACTGGTAACATTAGCAAACGATGTAAGGTAATTCCTTTTATGTTATATGCTGCTAACCCAGTTGGAGCAGTAACAACACAAGACAAAGTTGAATCCGTTTTTTTCTGTAGGTAGCTTCTAATTACTTTAATTAAGAAACTTTTTCCAGTTCCAGCTTGTCCACTCACATACATTCTGATTGGTTCAAATGATGTGCATGAGCACTCTTTATTTTCATGTAGTAATCCATGATCAATTTGTTTTGTGACTTCTTCATAAATTTGTTGTTGTTCATCATTCAGTTGTTGTTCCAAATTTGGTAAGTCTATTAAAGCTTCCTGAGCTTGATTCATAGCTGTTTCCACTTCAGTCATGGCTATTGCAGCTTCATTTTCTACGATTGGTTGTCCTAGGGGATCTTGACTGAGCGTACCAGAACTTTGACTGTCTTGAGAACTGTCTCTAGCTACTTCAGCTGCAATTGTAGCTTCTTGTTCAATTTCTTCATTTAACATTTGTACATAATTTGTGAAAGTACTGCATTCTATGCTATCTTTACATGCATTAAAGGAATCTTCATAGCTCTGAAAATCTCCAAGTAATGAATCCTCTGAATGCCATGGTTTAAACAGCTGTAAAAGTGCTAAGTAGTGAACTTCCTTTTTGTCAGTAGTGTCGCAACTCAGCTTCCTGTGATTTATCAAACTACCTTTTGTTTGTTTCACCAAACATCCTTCCTCACCAATGACTTTATATTTTCCATTGTTGATGTCTTCTGTGGCATTCCGTGTAAAAATGTAGTTCTGCAGCACTTCATAGAGACACATGTTCTCAAGATGATGACTTCTATTTGGGTAATATGTGTCCAACATATTTGTTTTCAAAATGTCTGTACTTTCTGGTTCGTTCTCTGCTAAATATTCAATTTCTCGAATAGATTTCAGTACCCGATTTCGCATTCCTGCAAGGCCTAAACTTACCCAAATTATTCTTCTGGATTTGGAGTACAGACTTGCAGATGATAACCTATCTGAGCATTCGTATGACCCAATTTCTCGATGCGATAACATATTTAAACTGAAACTGTATAGCTCTTTACTGACAGTCTTCTCATGAGAAATCTCTTCCCACATTTCATTCAATTCCGTTTTCTCAGATTTAGTGATGTAAGATGTGACATACCGAGCAAGAGCAATAGAATTGTCAGCTACATACTGAATATCCATTTTAGCATTCCACATGGATAAAATGACTGGGTTGTAGTCATTTATATATTTTGACTCTTCTTTTCTTCTCAGGTTGTAGGTATATTTTGGAGATTTTCTTGTAATGGTATGTCGCACAGCTGACATAAAACTGTTTACTCTTCCTTTTGAAAGAACAGGTCGTGGGAATCCAAATCGACATTTTGTGTAGAATTTATCTTTACTCTTGTACTTTCGTCAACAGTATTTTCCACACAGATGACTTTGGAAATGTAAAACTTGCTCTTTTAAGTTTTTTTCTTCTGTGCTTTTAGGTATAGCACATGTTGCATATTCTTCAATGAAAGATAAAACTGCATCATCAGAATCTGTTCCAAATTTTGGGGCATCCTTGATCCACAACAGCATATGAATATGAGGAGCACCTCTTGCTTGGTACTCTTTTCTCCAAAAGAAATCCACAACTTCTCCAAGAGGTGGATTTTTTTTATTGCAGATGAAAGACATCATAGCCTCAAATCTATGATTGAAATATCTGCAAACATTAACCGGATCCAATGAGCACAATTCTCCTGCTGTCTTGTATTGGATGTTTTCAATATTTGAATCCAGTAAATCATCCCAAGCGTACTCAGCACAGCTTAGGGTAAGGAACCATGTAGGAGTTCCTAAATTCCGTAACATACATTTCAATTCTCCATGGCGTCGGTACCAATATTCATTACTTCCACGCTGACAAGCCATCAGATTAATCAATTGAGATTCCAAATGATCATCTCGCTGTTGCACTTTGTTCATAAAATCCTTTGCAGACACATTATGTAGATGTACTCCAGTTTTTAAAATGTGATTTACTGCATAAGATAGTGCAGACAAGTCACTTTCAAATAAAAGATGGAACAAATAAGGAATACTTTGATGAAATCTTGGATCTTCTGCATATAATCTTGTAATCCGATACTCAGAAGCAGGAATCTGACTGGGAAAACAACGAGCTTCCAAGCTCTCCTCCCATACACTCACGGGAGTTCCTTTTGCTTTTTTCATCTGAAACAGATCAATAGTGTTTCCCATAACTTCTTTAGAATGAAGAGGATGTATGCTGAAATGTTCATAAATTTCTTCTTCTTTTGACTTATCCACTTTTTCAATTTGCCCAGTTGGTATTCCTCTGTCTGCTAGTAAAACTTCTTCATCTTCATCCATATAAATTGATTCATAGTACTTATTATTTCTTTTCAAATATAAATTTCCTCTTTGTACTTTTCGTACATCTACTAGCTCCTGCCAAATTTTCTTATTCTTTGTAGGTACACTGTTGGAAAGGCGTTCGCCGGAAGGGGGTTCGATACACGTCCTGCCCACCCCTTTGACCCACCTCTCCCAAATAAGCCGAACCAGGCGCGCACACCCTGAACTGCACTGTGAACAGAGGGACACCACACGTATTCTTTGTAGGACGATAAGTTCTTTTATCGATGATTTCAAGGGATCTTTATGACCCAAAAGGCAATTAGTACAGCAGTGGCACAACGTACCACAAGTCAGTCGTGGGGAATGGGGGTAGCGGGACAGTCTTTCAAGATAGTGTCTCTGCGGAATACCCTGCGGAAGCTCACAATCCTCGAGCCGGAGGGTATCGTGTCTCTGGGCGATCTCTTCCCGAGTCGTCCTCAAGGGGAGCGCCACGAGTTTCTCAGCAGGCACAGGTGGTCGGAGTTCAGGAGCCGCGATTCCGTCAGCAGGGCTCAGATGGTTCAATAGCTGGGGGCCGCGAGTCACTCAGCAGGCCTAGGTGGTTCGGTGGTCGGGAGCCGCGACCTAGTCCGCAGGGCTCAGATGGTTCAATAGCAAGAGGCCGCGAGTCACTCAGCAGGCCCCGGTGACTTCAGCGTTCAGGAGCCGCGACAGCGTCTGCAGGCTCGGATGGTTCCAGGTCTTCTCTGTCCTTGTTTCTCCGGCACCCCTTGTTATACTCCGCTGGTTCTTTGAAGTCCGGAGTGCTCGCAGAGGGGGGACTGGGGTGACGGAGGGGGTTCGGCGGGATTTCCTGCCGCTCACTTCTTTGGTCTTTTCAGGTGGGCCTGGGAGGGACCCCAGACGCTCGGTAGGGGAGGCGCCTGCTCCCCAGGGGCCTGGTGGCCGATTGAGTCCTCCCGGGGAAGGCGACCCGAGGTGTGACTGGGCTGGCGCCTCTGGGTCTGTGTTGAGGCTCCCGCTTCCTTGGTTGGACATGCGTGGTAGGGTGGTGAGTTGGTCAGGCCTCTGGCCGGCCCGCGGATCAGGGGTGGCTGGGGCGGCCGGAGTCGGGGATGTCGTGTCTTGAGGGTGGTTGCAGGTTGGCGGGATGATGGAGAGGGCCACGCCGTGAGGCCGGTCTCACACGCGTCCCCCCCAGCTGAAAGGCGTGGAGAACTACCCATCCATTGGGGGGTTCTCCTCGCCGAAGCGGAAGAACCGTGACAGGCCGTCGGCGTTGGCATGATCCGTCCCGGGGCGATGTTCGACAGTGAAATCCCTCCCTTGGAGGGAGATGGACCATCGTAGTAGCTTGGAGTTCTCCCCCCTCATCCGCATTAGCCATTGCAAGGGCCGGTGGTCCGTCTGTACTCGAAAATGGGTTCCGAACAAGTAGGGCCGCAGTTTCTTGAGGGCCCAGACTACGGCAAAGGCCTCTCGCTCTATAGTACTCCAACGCTGCTCTCTCGGCAGCAGCCTTCGGCTGATGAAAGCTATGGGCTGATCAATGCCCTTGTCATCGAACTGCGAGAGCACGGCCCCGATGCCATGTTCGGATGCGTCGGTCTGGACCACGAACTCTTGGGAGTAGGCCTTGAGTACGGGAGCGGTGCACATGGCGGTTTTCAAGGCGTCGAACGCCTGCTGGCACTGGGGGGTCCACTGCACCTTCTGCGGAAGCTTCTTGGAGGTCAATTCAGTGAGGGGCCCTGCGATACTACCATAATTTTTAATGAACCTCCGGTAGTACCCCGTAAGGCCCAGGAAGGCCCGAACCTCTGTCTGCGTGGTGGGGGGCTCCCAGGACTTGATGGCATCGATCTTCGGCTGGAGAGGGGCGACCTGGCCGCTGCCCACCTGATGCCCCAGGTAGACCACGGAGCCTTGTCCGAGCTGGCATTTGCTGGCTTTCACTGTCAGGCCTGCTCGGCGCAGGGCCATTAGTACTTGTCGGAGGTGCTGGAGATGCTCGTGCCATTGAGAGCTGAATACGGCGATGTCGTCAAGGTACGCTGCACTGAACTCCTCGAGTCCGGCCAGGACCTTGTTCACCAACCGCTGGAACGTGGCTGGGGCGTTTTTCATTCCGAACGGCATGACCCTGAAGCGGTAGTGGCCATCTGGCGTGGAGAAGGCAGAGCGCTCTTTCGCCCCTTCCGTGAGAGCGATCTGCCAGTACCCGCAGGTCAGGTCGAAAGTGCTGAGGAACTGGGCGGCCCCCAGGCGGTCGATGAGCTCGTCGGCTCGGGGAATAGGGTGAGCGTCTGCCTGGGTGACCGCGTTGAGCCCCCGATAGTCTACACAGAATCTTAGTTCGGGGGCGACCCCTGGGGAGGCCGCCTTCGGGACCAGAACCACCGGGCTGGCCCAGGGGCTGTCGGAGGGCTCGATGACCCCTAGGTTGAGCATTTTCTGTACCTCGGTCTTGATGCAGGTGCGGACCCGGTCAGGCACCCGGTAGGCTCGGTGTCTCACAGGCGGGCAGTCGCCGGTGTCCACGTCGTGGACACACCAGTCGGTCACCCTTGGAATGAGGGAGAAGAGGTCTGCGAATTGTCCGAGCAGCTGGCGGCAGTCGTCGGCCTGCTGGGGAGTGAGGGTGGCCGACAGTGTCACACCCTCCACGGAACCGTCCAGTTCTTTCGTGCACAGGAGGTCGGGCAGGGGTTCAGTGTCTTCTTCTGCCCCCTCATCGGTGGCCAGTAGCAAACTCAATTCTGTCCTTACGAAGTGGGGCTTGAGACGGTTTACGTGGAGGACCCGGAGGGGGTTCCGTGGGGACTGTACGTCGACCAGATACGTGACCTGGCTCTTCCGTTCGACCACCTTGAATGGGCCAGTCCATTTGTCTTGTAGGGCGCAGGGTTTCACCGGAGCCATGACCCAAACCTGCTGGCCCGGCTGGAACTCGACCAGGGTTGCGTTCTGGTCATACCAGCGCTTCATTTCTTCTTGGCTGGCCTCGAGGTTAGCCTCTGCAAGTTCTCTAAACTTCCTTGTCTGGTTGCGGAGCGCCAGGATGTAGCGGAACACATCCGGGGGTGTCCCTCGGGGGCTTGTCTCCCAGCCCTCTTTGACCAGGCTCAGGGGCCCTCGAACGGGATGTCCGTACAGCAGTTCGAAGGGGCTGAACCCCAGAGACTTTTGGGGAACCTCCCGGTACGCGAATAGGAGGCAAGGAAGGAGGACGTCCCATTTCCGGCGCAGGGGCTCTTCGAGGCCCAGGATCATTCCCTTCAGAGTTCGGTTGAAGCGTTCCACCAGGCCGTTGCCCTGGGGGTGGTAGGGGGTCGTGAACTTATACGTGACTCCGCACTGCTGCCACAGGGACTTCATGTAGCGGGATATAAAGTTCGTGCCGCGATCACTCACAACCTCGCGGGGAAATCCGACACGGGAGAAGATCCCCATGAGAGCCCGGCCCACCACGGGAGCCGTCACGGTGCGGAGGGGGATGGCCTCGGGGTAGCGGGTGGCATGGTCCACCAGGACAAGGATGAATCTGTGGCCCTGGGCGGTCTTCGGATCCAGGGGTCCCACGATGTCGATGCCGACCCGCTCGAACGGGGTACTCACAACGGGGAACGGTTGTAAGGGAGCTTTGCGTTTTCCGCCACTCTTCCCACTGCCCTGGCACGTGAGGCATGATTTGCAGTGTGCTTCTACATTCGCTCGCATCTTGGGCCAATAGAAGTGGGTAACCAATCGCTGATATGTCTTGTCTTGTCCTAAGTGGCCTGCCAAGGGTACATCGTGGGCCAGGCCCAGGAGGAGGCTCCGGAACCGCAGGGGTACCACCAGTACTCGTGCTGCGCCGAGCTCGGCGGACTTTTGCTCGCTGTAGAGGAGGCCATTGTCCCAAGAGACCCAATGGGTTCCGGTTTGGTCACCGGCGACCTGGGCTTCGGCTTGTTGCCTAAGTCCCTCGAGGGAGGGGCAAGTGGTCTGTTCCTGGCAGAACTCTTCGCGGGAGGGCCCCCCTTCGCAGTGCCACTGGGCCAACTCGGGCAGTTCTTCGAGTTCCATCGGGGCCTCTGGGGCGGAAGGTTCCGGTCCTTCCCCTGGGTTAGTGTCTCCTTCTTCCTCGGAAGGAGGGTTGTCTGCTTCTGGTAGGGGGTCCCTGCTCTCGGGGAAAGTGTTCGGTAAGAGGGCTTCACCGCCCTTGGAGGGGGCCACTCGTGCGGTCATGGAGCGCGTGGTGGCGCAGACCCATTCTGGTAGGCCCATCATCTCCAGGTGGGCTCTTCGTTCTACCTGCCCCCACGGGGAACTCTCCAGGTCGTTGCCCAGGAGGCAGTCCACGGGCTGCGAGGTCCGGACCGCTACCTTCAGTTCTCCGGAGACCCCTCCCCACTCGAAGGGCACCAGGGCCATCTGGCAGATGCTCTCAGAATTGTCGGAGGATACGACCGGACAGAGGGCTCCGGCTAGGATCTGGTCTTCGGAAATTAGGCTGCGGTGGACCGCGGTGACACTCGCCCCGGTGTCGCGAAGGCCCTCGACTCGGTGGCCGTTGATGGTCACCCGCTGTCGGTACTTTTCTGTGTTGGCGGGCAAGGGTGTCCCGGGGACCATTTCTCGATCACCAAGGGAGACCAGGGCCATGGCCGCTGGTTCCCATTCCTCGGAGTCTTCCATTTCTTCCCCCAGAGCCACGGAGGCCATCTTCCGGGTCGGGGGGTTGGTCGTGGTGGTTCGCTGATACTGGGGACACTGGGGGTCATTGGCGTAGTGTCCGGGCTGCTGGCAGCGGAAGCAGGTGATCCTAGCTCGTGGACCTGGTCGTCCCGGGGCTCCGGTGCTGGCTGGAGACTGGGCCGAACCCGCTGCTGGTGGGCTGCTGGGGGGGCTGGTGGAGGACCCCCCGGCAAAGTCTCTTGGTCGGCCGTGGTTCCCTCCGCCCCTCTGGCGGGGGGACCCTGACTGTGGCGGCCGTAGTCCCCCACGGGGCCCCGGGTGGCCCGGGTGTTCACCCAACGATCAGCCTCAGCGGCCAGCTTCCGAGGGTCGGTGAGTTTACTGTCTAGGAGATGCTGGCGCAGTTCTATAAAGCAATTGGCCGCTAAATGTTCCCAGGCGATCAGATCGAACAGTTCTTCGAAGGTGGAGACCTTGCTGCCCTTGATCCACCCGTCCAAGGCTCGGCTGTAAAAGTTCACGTATTCGACCCACGTGGTGCCCGGTATCTTTTTGCAATCTCGGAACCGTTGTCGGTACATTTCGGGGGTGAGTCCGTACCGGCCCACGAGGGCTTCCTTCATGTGGCTGTAGGAGTTCATGACCGCGGAGGGCAGATCGAGCAGAGTGTCCCTTCCTTCGCTTAAGAACCGGCCCCATAGGCCAGCCCCCCAATCCTTCTGCGGGACTCGGTGAGAGGTCATGGCGACTTCGTAGGCCTTAAACCACTGCTGGATATCATCGTTCTTATAATACTCCTTGACCACATTGGGGATGTGAACTTTGGTTTCCCCGGCGGGAGCGGGCTGTGGATTCCCGTGCGGCTGTGACTTTTCGTGTCTAGCCCGCCACTCAATCTCCTTCAGGCCGCGTTCATGTTCTAGCTGGAGTTTCTTTCCGTCGTGCTCCCTTTGGAGTCTCTTCTCTTCGAGTTCCCCTTGTAGCCGTAACTGCTCGACGGCTAACTTCTTCTCTGCCAGTTTTATCTCTCCCTCGATTTTTAGTTTTGCCAGTTCCAGTTCGTGGTTGCGGCTTCTCTCTCGGTCCGCTAGTTCCTCGGAGGACAGTTTCCCCTCTGGCCCGTTGTTTCTCGCCGGGGTGCTTGTTTGTCCATGGGTAGAGTCTTCTTCCGTTTGGGTCGGGGGCGCCCCCGTCTCGACCCAGGCTTTCAGTACTTTCTGGAAGTCTTCCTTTGTGCTTAGTCCGGTGGTAGCGATGCCAAGGTCTTTGCAAAACTGTTTGAGTTCTCTATGCGTGTAATAGTCCAATTGATCCTCTCGGAACGGTGAGCTTATTTCGGTACCTGCGGCACCCAGGGGGGTTTCTCCTTCCATCTCTGTTTGGTAGTGCGTCAGTCGTTCACTGCACGCTCTCTTTCGGTGTCGGCTCGGATCCCGTCGTCTGCCACCAAATGTTGGAAAGGCGTTCGCCGGAAGGGGGTTCGATACACGTCCTGCCCACCCCTTTGACCCACCTCTCCCAAGTAAGCCGAACCAGGCGCGCACACCCTGAACTGCACTGTGAACAGAGGGACACCACACGTATTCTTTGTAGGACGATAAGTTCTTTTATCGATGATTTCAAGGGATCTTTATGACCCAAAAGGCAATTAGTACAGCAGTGGCACAACGTACCACAAGTCAGTCGTGGGGAATGGGGGTAGCGGGACAGTCTTTCAAGATAGTGTCTCTGCGGAATACCCTGCGGAAGCTCACAATCCTCGAGCCGGAGGGTATCGTGTCTCTGGGCGATCTCTTCCCGAGTCGTCCTCAAGGGGAGCGCCGCGAGTTTCTCAGCAGGCACAGGTGGTCGGAGTTCAGGAGCCGCGATTCCGTCAGCAGGGCTCAGATGGTTCAATAGCTGGGGGCCGCGAGTCACTCAGCAGGCCTAGGTGGTTCGGTGTTCGGGAGCCGCGACCTAGTCCGCAGGGCTCAGATGGTTCAATAGCAAGAGGCCGCGAGTCACTCAGCAGGCCCCGGTGACTTCAGCGTTCAGGAGCCGCGACAGCGTCTGCAGGCTCGGATGGTTCCAGGTCTTCTCTGTCCTTGTTTCTCCGGCACCCCTTGTTATACTCCGCTGGTTCTTTGAAGTCCGGAGTGCTCGCAGAGGGGGGACTAGGGTGACGGAGGGGGTTCGGCGGGATTTCCTGCCGCTCACTTCTTTGGTCTTTTCAGGTGGGCCTGGGAGGGACCCCAGACGCTCGGTAGGGGAGGCGCCTGCTCCCCAGGGGCCTGGTGGCCGATTGAGTCCTCCGGGGGAAGGCGACCCGAGGTGTGACTGGGCTGGCGCCTCTGGGTCTGTGTTGAGGCTCCCGCTTCCTTGGTTGGACATGCGTGGTAGGGTGGTGAGTTGGTCAGGCCTCTGGCCGGCCCGCGGATCGGGGGTGGCTGGGGCGGCCAGAGTCGGGGATGTCGTGTCTTGAGGGTGGTTGCAGGTTGGCGGGATGATGGAGAGGGCCACGCCGTGAGGCCGGTCTCACATACACCATTAACCAGAATAACTAATGGTTCAGTTTCCAAACTATCTGCATCAATTGTTTCAATATTTTTTTTCAAATCTAATGGCAAATAGACAACTCTTCCTTTTAAACCTCTTTGTAAATCTGAAGGAGGTAATTTACCTGTTTTGTGCTCCATACGAACTATAGTCTGAAACGGATGGACACATTGAATGAGTATAGACTCATACGTATTTAAATCACTAAGTTCTGCAGGAATATCAACCAATTCTAAATTATTATGTACAGCTCTAGCTGGCATTTTATTTTCTTCTAACTTGTTATAATAGTATTTACAAATACGCTGATCTTCACCCAAACAAAATAATTTTCCAGAAACAAATATGTAGCAAAATCCTTCCACTCATAATTATTTTCTTTTTCACTTTTTTTATAGAGATCAACATTCCTTGTTAGAGTTTTATAATGGCTTCTCCGGCAACAAATACAAGTAATATTTGGTCTTTCATTAGAGATGATAGTAAATTTTGTCATTTGATCTTCAAAATTTTTACTAACAGTGGGTTCTACATTCTCTTCCACATTTTCTTCAATAACTGTGTCATTTCCTGCACTTTCTTGTTCTGGACCAAAGTAACAAAACTGAATATCATCAGTGACCTTCTCTACATCTGATACAGATCCACGCAACAGAGCACTATTCAACTCATTTAACTTTAGTGCTGGACTTTTAGCAAAATACAATCTTCTCACAAACTTTCTCATTTCAGTATGATGTACTGCCAGCATCCTAAAATGGTGAAAAACACTTTGACAAACTTTCCTAGAAAGACAAGCCAGAGAATGTCCTTGCAAACCAGTATTCTTTCTCACTCTGCATGGATCTAGTCTTTGAAGGACCTTAATCTTCTGTTTAACACTTTTTTTACTATATTCTCTTAGAAAGTCACGTATTATCAATAGATTCTTGTCGTACAGTACAAATACTACTACAATTCCAAGTGTACACTGGGGCTTTAGGACGTTTCCCCATAACCTCATCAGCTAGCACTTCTTCCTCATTTCTTGGAACCATTTTCGCCTTTTCCATTACACAACCATCTTTAACTTCATAACTTCGACCTCTGGTGTCAACTGCATGCAGCAAACTATTACTTTGAAGATAACTCTCTTCATTAAAAAATGGTTCAGTACTTGAACTATGCTTCCATTCTCCTAAGAACACATTACAAAAGTTATTTTTTTCACTACTCTTTTCCTTTTGCTTTTTGACTTCATTACATTGACTATTTTATCTAATGTACGGATCCTGTTCAAAATTAAAATGAATAGTTTTCTTTTTAATTCCAAAGCCTTTGCAACAATTGATTCAATATGTTTCTTTTTCTTATAAAATATTGCTTTCTTCCTATATTTTTTCACATCCTTTAGCAAATTGAACACCCCTCTTCTCTGAAACATTTTTTTACAAATGTTTAGAAATTCTGTTTTTCTTTTTAAGTCATTCTTTCTTGCTTCTGATTGTACATTAGCATTTAGTAATTTCTTTCTATTGTCTTGTTGTTTTCTTCTTGAAACACTATTTGCAGTGGATATTGTTTGTACATTTTTTCTATGTTTGAGGATATTTAAAAAAAAATCCTTAGTCTGCTTACCAGAAGACTTTTTCTTTTTTCCAACATGAGGTTCTTCAACTAATTTCTGTTGTCCAGTTGTCTTCAAATATAGATGTTTTTGCTGTTCTTTTCTCTTTCTTGTTTAATTTATTTCAGTGTTGTTCAGCAATACCTAAAGGAAACTAAAAAAAAAATACCTTTATGTAATTTAAATATATTACTATATTTTTTTTGAGCTTTTCAAATCCTATCATATGAGCTGCCCATTTCCTACGAGTGCAAGTCTTACAGAACAAGAGAAACACAAATTAAATCTCTTACAACAATTCCTGTGTGCAGACAGACTCATGGTGTGATTCTAGGCAGAAAACGATATTTGATTGGCAATTCCAAAGCACATTTACTACTGTGGTAGAGCAAGTCATAATTACTGTAACAGCCTGACACATTTTCCTTATAGTTTAGAGAGGCAGAAAAGAGCACATGTCCTAACAGCTACTTGAGACCATGAGCATATGGAACCTGGGTGAGTGATTAGACTAGAGCAAAGGAAATGAGCCTTGGTGATGTTGAATGTGTTAGCGTTACACACTGCTATCTGAAATACCACACAGTGCTGAATAGTAAGCATGGGAATGCAGGAGAAGCAGCTGCCTGTGTGCTAAGAGTGTGTTTCTGGAGACTGTGTATTGTCAGGTGCAAGAGAGATCTGCATGGACGCTTGCACAACTACATGAAGACTGCAGAGATAGATGTAAGAGCACATGTGGTAAGGGTTAATTGGGCTTATGAACATGTAGGAACTACCTCACTCATTACAGTACTGCAAGGAAAATCTACCCTGTTGTTTTCAAATGTGTTAGCATTTGCCTCTCATCTGTGAGATGGTGATGTGTGCTGTATGCTAATCATCACAGTTCAAGAAAACAAGCTGCCCCTTTCCTATGAGTGCAAGTCTTACAGAACAAGAGCAACACAAATTAAATCTCTGACAACAATTCCTGTGTGCACACAGACTCATGGTGTGATTCTAGGCAGAAAAAGATATTTAATTGGCAATTTCAAAGCACATTTACTACTGTGGTAGAGCAAGTGATAATTACTGTAACAGCCTGACACATTTCCCTTATAGTTTAGAGAGGCAGAAAAGAGCACATGTCCTAACAGCTACTTGAGACCATGAGCATGTGGAACCTGGGTGAGTGATTAGACTAGAGCAAAGGAAATGAGCCTTGGTGATGTTGAATGTGTTAGCGTTACACACTGCTATCTGAAATACCACACAGTGCTGAATAGTAAGTATGGGAGTGCAGGAGAAGCAGCTGGCTGTGTGCTAAGAGTGTGTTTCTGGAGACTGTGTATTGTCAGGTGCCAGAGAGATCTGCATGGATGCTTGCACAACTGCATGAAGACTGCACAGATGTATGTAAAATCACCTGTGGTAAGGGTTAATTGGAGTTTTGAACATGTAGGAACTACCTCACCCATTTCAGGAGTGGAAGGAAAATCTACCCTGTTGTTTTCAAATGTGTTAGCATTTGCCTCTCATCTGTTAGATGGTGATGTGTGCTGTATGCTAACCATCACAGTTCAAGAAAACAAGCTGCCCCTTTCCTACGAGTGCAAGTCTTACAGAACAAGAGCAACACAAATTAAATCTCTGACAACAATTCCTGTGTGCACACAGACTCATGGTGGGATTCTAGGCAGAAAACGATATTTGATTGGCAATTTCAAAGCACATTTACTACTGTGGTAGAGCAAGTGATAATTACTGTAACAGCCTGACACATTTTCCTTATAGTTTAGAGAGGCAGAAAAGAGCACATGTCCTAACAGCTACTTGAGACCATGAGCATGTGGAACCTGGGTGAGTGATTACACTAGAGCAAAGGAAATGAGCCTTGGTGATGTTGAATGTGTTAGCGTTACACACTGCTATCTGAAATACCACACAGTGCTGAATAGTAAGCATGGGAGTGCAGGAGAAGCAGCTGCCTGTGTGCTAAGAGTGTGTTTCTGGAGACTGTGTATTGTCAGGTGCAAGAGAGATCTGCATGGACGCTTGCACAACTGCATGAAGACTGCAGAGATGTATGTAAGATCACCTGTGGTAAGGGTTAATTGGAGTTTTGAACATGTAGGAACTACCTCACCCATTGCAGGAGTGGAAGGAAAATCTACCCTGTTGTTTTCAAATGTGTTAGCATTTGTCTCTCATCTGTGAGATAGTGATTTGTGCTGAATGCTAACCATCACAGTTCAAGAAAACAAGCTGCCCCTTTCCTACGAGTGCAAGTCTTACAGAACAAGAGCAACACAAATTAAATCTCTGACAACAATTCCTGTGTGCACACAGACTCATGGTGTGATTCTAGGCAGAAAACGATATTTGATTGGCAATTTCAAAGCACATTTACTACTGTGGTAGAGCAAGTGATAATTACTGTAACAGCCTGACACATTTTCCTTATAGTTTAGAGAGGCTGAAAAGAGCACATGTCTTAACAGCTACTTGAGACCATGAGCATGTGGAACCTGGGTGAGTGATTAGACTGGAGCAAAGGAAATGAGCCTTGGTGATGTTGAATGTGTTAGCGTTACACACTGCTATCTGAAATACCACACAGTGCTGAACAGACTCATGGTGTGATTCTAGGCACAAAACAGTATTCCTGGGTGATACCAGTACACCTTAACTTATGGTGAAGACATACTCCATAATATCTTACAAGTTCAAGGCAGTTAAATATCTTCCAAAACATAAAATGTAAAACACAACTTTAAAAGAAGAAACAAATTTCTATTCTTTATATCAAAATACACTACATACATCCCCTCTCAAATTCATAACTCACCTTTAAAAGTAGTTTGTTGAGAAAGAAATGTGCCACTCACACAGCAGATTATCAGAGCCAGAATCTCTGAGCTGTACTCCTCTCACCAAAACCACTAAATGGCAAAATTTCCCTCTCTTTTTTCACACATATACATGTTAACTTCAAATCGCATTGCTTCCCACATTTTTTTTATATATATATATATATATATATATATATATATATATATATATATATATATATATATATATATATATATATATTCACTGAAAAAACCATGGGTTTCACACACGTTATAGTTAGGAATTAGCATTTAAAAAACCTTAGAAATTCAATGAAAAAACCAAAGGTTTCACACATGTTATAGTTAGCTGGACATTTCACTCGTAAAAAACCATTGAAATTCCCCCGTTATAGTTAGTTCAGCTATCTATAACTCGCGCGCCCGCAATGCACTACTGATGACGTCACATATTACATCACTCATGACATGGTCAGTGACATCACTCATGACATCACTGATGACATCTCAAATGACATCACTGATGACATCATCCAGTGAATGTGTGTTTTTCTGAAAATTAAATATGTTTAATATATGTATATCTCAAGGTCGATGGAAGAATAAATGAGTATATAAGTGTCTAAATTAATGATTTGTTTTTGAAAAATTGATTGTATTACTGACTGATTAAGTGTATCTTTTTGAATACATGGCTAAGTGAGTAATGTTTAAATGTGTAAATACCTGTATCAGTCTCTCACTTTGTGTATAAGTGTCTGCATGGGTTGGTGAGTAGCTACATGGGTGTTTATATAGGTTATTATTTGGATTTTTGAGTCTCAGTATGAGTGTCTGAGTGTCTTCATGGTGCGGTGGGGGGTATTACGTAGTGCATAGATGCATGAATGAGTGACTCACTGTTTGTATGTGTTGAAGACAGCATGTGTGCAGGACAGTATGGGTGGATGAGTGTGTGCATGGGTGTGTTAGTGAGTGAATGACTGTCTCAATAGTGTCTTCATAAGTAACTACATATGTTTTAAACTAGTATATGTGACTATTGGTGTTTATAAGTGAGTATATGTGAGAGTGAGAGATTGGAAGAGTTCCTGTATGAATAAGTATGTGTTTCTATAAGTGATTGTTTAAAAGACTAAGTATGTGTAAGTTTCTGTAAAAGTAAGTGTGGTGGTGTGTGTATAACTGTATATGCAAGTAAATGGATGTTTGATTCTTTATTAGCATGAGTGACTATGTGTGTGAGTAACTCTATGGATGAGTGACATTGTGTAACACGATGTATAGGTGTATGAGTACATATGATGTGTGAGTACATGTATGAGTGACTGTATAGGACTGTTGGTGAATGAGTGGATGTGGATCTTAGAAATATTGAAGAGGATGTTGTAATTGGTATTGGTATGTCCATTTTTTTGAAAATTTCAGTCTCTTTTTTTGAATGTTTGTATCAAAGGTTATATTAGGGTGAGAGGAGGTCTACCACTCTGTCACAAGGATGATGTCATCAGTGATGTCATTTGAGATGTCATCAGTGATGTCATGAGTGATGTCACTGACCATGTCATGAGTGATGTAATATGTGACGTCATCAGTAGTGCATTGCGGGCGCGCGAGTTATAGTTAGCTGAACTAACTATAACGGGGGAATTTCAATGGTTTTTTACGAGTGAAATGTCCAGCTAACTATAACATGTGTGAAACCTTTGGTTTTTTCATTGAATTTCTAAGGTTTTTTAAATGCTAATTCCTAACTATAACGTGTGTGAAACCCATGGTTTTTTCAGTGAATTTGCAAGGTTTTTTAAATGCTAATTCCTAACTATAACGTGAGTGAAACCCATGGTTTTTTCAGTGAATTTGCAAGGTTTTTTAAATGCTTTTTTTTTTTTTTCTTTTTTTTTTACATATTTTTATTTTAATTTTCTATCCTTTTTTAAAGACTATGGTTAAATTTTAAAAATTCTACAATATGTTTTTATTTTACCATTTTTTTAAAATAAACAGGTAAAATTTATTAGTATTACATATTTATTTTTTTTCCTTTTTTTTTTTTTTTTTTTTTTAACGTGCGCGTATGGTAAGCGCACGTCTTGCTTTAATTACGTTAGATTTCTACGCTGTTTGCGTTCATTTACGCAATTTGCGTAGACGCACGTCACGCGCACACAGCGCGTAACGCGTACGCTGCACGCGCACGTTACGCGGAAGTGAAGGGGCGTGCCTGTTTTGCGCATGCGCGCGTGCGCGTGTCTTTTTTACGCGCATGCGTACTTTTGCCGTAAGCGCACCGTAAGCGCACCGTAAGCGTACGGTGGGTCATGTGATCATGAAACACAACTTTTGATTGGTTGAAACTACTTTCAGTTCTAGAACTCTCCTACACCACACCCATTCCCCTCATTTCTGCTTGTGATCCCTTAGGAGAAGGAGCTGGGTTGTCTTTGTGATACGATGGCAGAACAGCAGAGCCCTTCTGAGAGTGAGGCTAGCAGCACTACCTTGAGGCAGAGAACGAGGAAACAAAAGACCTCTTTCATATGGGAGTATTTTTCTTTTCCAAAGGGCCAGCAAAAGGTAAATGCACCCTTAGTGACTTGTAAGCTGTGTAAGCGTGTACTTTCAAGAGGGAATCCCAACAAGAAGTATTCCTTCGGGAATCACACCATGTTGAGACACCTTAAGGATGTACACAGAAGGACACATGCTCGACTTACTGAAGGTAACCCTTCAGTAAGTCAACCAAACACATCCACAGCAGCTCAGCCTGGACCATCATCTGCAGGGCCGAGTCCTTCTTCTGCAGGTCAGGTGAGCCCTTCATCTGTGGGGGGAGCATCTCCTTTTTCTTCTCCTCAGGAAATTAACCCTCGGTTTCTGAGGGTTGAAATACGGTGCGCCACTTGTCATGATCTAATTTGTTATAGGGAGACCAGTATTTCCCTAGTGAACAATAAAATAGATCAGCACATTTGTCGTACCGTCTAATATTCCCATTCTTTCTTTCCTCTGTCCCTGCATGAACACAACGGCTCTTTTAAGAGCCAACCTTACCTTTCATCTATTTTTTATATATGTTTTTAAAACTTTTTTTTGATTTTTTTTTTACCGTACGCGTACGGTACGCGTAATTTTTTTTCTTTTTTTAAAAAACACTAAAAATCAATTATCACATTACAAGGTCCTTGAGAGACTACAATGAAAAACTGAAAATGTGATTGTGGAGAAGTGGAAAAAAGGGACCATGATATTTTTGACTTACCATACCCACTCAAAAAAATATTTATTCATTTAAATTTTGCTTTAAAAATGGTTCTAGTTTTCGAAAATTTTCTATCTCAGTCTGAAAAAAAAGAAAAAAGTATTAATATTTAATAAAACATTTTATAATACAGTACACATATTTACATATTTTTCAAAAAAAAAATTTGCCTTTTTTTTGCTGTTTTCAGAATATATTGCATTTCACTATAAATTGTGAAAGCAATTGCATTCATCATTTAACAGCGGGCAAAAAAAAAATTTACAATCTCAAAGATTGTTTTAAAAAAGCCCACAATCTCTTTTTGCATAAACATAACTTTATAGAAATGCATAATATTCTTAAAAAATATCATCTAATATCAATACTTATTTCTTTAAAATACCGTCTGATATTTTTGTTTCAGAAGTATAATCACAAAAATATATCTCAAATAACTCCACAATACATCTGGTTCCATTTCCTTTAGGCCAAATAGTAATTTTAAAATTCTTTTTTGATTAAATTTCCAATGTTAATCCAATAAAAATCAAAGTTTAAATTGTACAGATCTCACCGATTCTCTGTAACATTTTGGTTTCCGAAAGATTTATTAATAATTAAATAAGTCCACAATAGAATTGTGTACCTTTCCGCATGGCCAAATAGTAATTTTAAAAATCTTTTTTGAATAAATTTCCAATGGCAATCCAATAACATTCCAAAATTTAAATTGTGCAGATGTTACCGATTTTTTCTAAATTTTTGGTTTTCCAAAGTTTCATTTAAAATTGAAAAAGTCCACATTACAATTGGTTACCTTTCCATTAGGCCAAATGGTAATTTGTAAAATCATTTTTTTTGAAAATTCCACTGGTAATCCAATAAAATTGTAAAATTGTTTTGTCCAGATGTTGCCAAATCTCTCTAAAATTTAGGTTTCAGGAAGATTAGATAGGAATTTGCTCAATCAAAAGGCAAACGTTGCTTAAAAATCAATTGGGAATCATTACACAGTGTCCAGCCTTTTTCACATTTAAGATAAACTGTGTAATGACCAGAAGTTACAGTAGGTCCATCATGGAAAATTATTGCAACTGTTACAAAAGTTTTTCCTGAAATTGATAATTGCTGTCCTGTAAACTTCTTTATTAAAGTATCTAATTTTGAACCATCAGCTTTACAGCGTTGCATCATTAAAATTACATACTGTCCGTATTCCTTTAAAATTAACGTTGAAAACATGTCAGATTGACACTCACTGCATTTCATGCTATGATTAGCATCTTTAACTAATTTAGCAAAAGTGACTGTTTTACTTTCTGGCAATGTTAAATAAATAAACCTTTCAGAATCAACATTAGAGCCACATATATTATAACAGTTTTCACAACTATGTTCCCATTTATAAGAGAGACCAAATAAATTTTTAATGGTAACCCCTTCTTCTTCCAGTACCTGAAGAAAAAACATCAAGAATTCCTGTGCGTCTTGCTGTACATTTTGAGAAAACAATGGGCCCGATTCACAGAACTAACTTAAGACAAAATCCTAAACTTACTACCATTTTGGTATTCACAGAAGGCACTTACTCATTTTGGTATTCACAGAAGGCACTTACTCTTTTCGGTATTCACAGAAGTTAGGAGTCCTAACTTTAGGACTCCTAAATGCCTTCTGTGAATACCGAAAGTCTTAAAATTAGGATTTTTCTCAGTTTAGTAGTAGTATAGTTAGGACTCCTAACTTTAGGACTCCTAAATGCCTTCTGTGAATACCGAAAGGCTTAAAATTAGGATTTTTCTCAATTTAGTAGTCCTAAATCTAAATTTAGGACTACTAAATGGCCTGGCTGCAATGGCTTCAATTTCTTTTTTTCTCTTATAAAACTTAGCCTTTTGCTTATATTTCTTCACATCCTTTATCATATTGGACATAACTCTTCTCTGAAACATTTTTCTACGTATCTCTTTAAACGCTGTTTTTCTGTTTAAGTTTATCTTTTTAGTTGCAGAAGGTATATTTGCATTAACTAAATGCTCAATTTTTTCCTCTCCTTTTCTATTGAAAACATTCTTTCCAGTACAGACATTTTGTACATTTTTCCTTTTTTTGAATTTGTTTGCTTACCAGAAGATTTTTTCTTTTTCCCAACATGAGCATCTCCAACTAACTTAGGTCCTCCAGTTGTCTTCAAATATAGGTTTTTTTTGTGGTCTTTCTTTACTCTGGATTTTGTAGGCATCTTAAATTTTGTTCACTGCTCTTCAGCAATACCTGAAAAAAACTAAAAAAAAATTCCTTTATTTTATTTAAATATATTACTACATTTTTTATGTTCTTTAGAAATCTTAAAATACTATAAACCCCTTTCCTATAAATGAAAATCACAATAACACCTTCACAAATTAAATTTCTAAAAATAATTCCTGTGTGCACACAAAGTCATGCTTTGAAATTAGGCAGAAAACGAAATTTCTTTGCCAATTGCAAAGCATACTTTCTACTACTTTTTAGGCAAGTGAAAAGTACTTTTACAGACTGACACATTATGAATCCACTTTTCAGATTCTGATAAAAGCACATGTCCAAACAGCTTTTTCAGACCAGCACCATGTGTAACCTGGGTGACTGACTACACTCCAGCAAGGGCAACCAGCCTTAGTGATGCTGAATGTATTTCCATTACTGACTGAAACCTCAAACCCCACTCGCTTGTGAATACTGTGCATGATTCCACAGGGTAAGCAGCTGGGTGTGTGCTAAGACTCTGCTTCTGCACCAAAAAATGGCTCCCCCTTTCCATCTAATGCAAATGTAAAATCACCAGAGCAATACGCAATAAATCTCTGCCTGTAATTCCTATTTGCACACAGAGTCATGTTTTCATATTAGTCACAAAACGAAATTTCTTTGCCAATTTGAAAGCACACTTACTACTCTTTTTTTTGGCAAGTGATAAACACTTTTACAGTCTGTCACATTTTGAATCCACTTTTCAGATTCTTAAAAAAGCACATGTCCAAACTGCTTTTTCAGACCAGCACCATGTGTAACCTGGGTGACTGACTACACTCCAGCAAGGGCAACCAGCCTTAGTGATGCTGAATGTATTTGCATTACTGACTGAAACCTCAAACCCCACTCACTTGTGAATACTGTGCATGATTCCACAGGGTAAGCAGCTGGGTGTGTGCTAAGAGTCTGCTTCTGCACCAAAAAATGGCTCCCCCTTTCCATCTAATGCAACTGTGAAATCACCAGAGCAATACGCAATAAATCTCTGCCTGTAATTCCTATTTGCACACAGAGTCATGTTTTCACATTAGTCACAAAACGAAATTTCTTTGCCATTTTGAAAGCACACTTACTACTCTTTTTTTTGGCAAGTGATAAACACTTTTACAGTCTGTCACATTTTGAATCCACTTTTCAGATTCTTAAAAAAGCACATGTCCAAACTGCTTTTTCAGACCAGCACCATGTGTAACCTGGGTAACTGCCTACACTCCAGCAAGGGCAACCAGCCTTAGTGATGCTGAATGTATTTGCATTACTGTCTGAAACCTCAAACCCCACTCGCTTGTGAATACTGTGCATGATTCCACAGGGTAAGCAGCTGAGTGTGTGCTAAGAGTCTGCTTCTGCACCAAAAAATGGCTCCCCCTTTCCATCTAATGCAACTGTGAAATCACCAGAGCAATACGCAATAAATCTCTGCCTGTAATTCCTATATGCACACAGAGTCATGTTTTCACATTAGTCACAAAACGAAATTTCTTTGCCAATTTGAAAGCACACTTACTACTCTTTTTTTTGGCAAGTGATAAACACTTTTACAGTCTGTCACATTTTGAATCCACTTTTCAGATTCTTAAAAAAGCACATGTCCAAACTGCTTTTTCAGACCAGCACCATGTGTAACCTGGGTGACTGACTACACTCCAGCAAGGGCAACCAGCCTTAGTGATGCTGAATGTATTTGCATTACTGACTGAAACCTCAAACCCCACTCGCTTGTGAATACTGTGCATGATTCCACAGGGTAAGCAGCTGGGTGTGTGCTAAGAGTCTGCTTCTGCACCAAAAAATGGCTCCCCCTTTCCATCTAATGCAACTGTGAAATCACCAGAGCAATACGCAATAAATCTCTGCCTGTAATTCCTATATGCACACAGAGTCATGTTTTCACATTAGTCACAAAACGAAATTTCTTTGCCATTTTGAAAGCACACTTACTACTCTTTTTTTTGGCAAGTGATAAACACTTTTACAGACTGACACATTATGAATCCACTTTTCAGATTCTTAAAAAAGCACATGTCCAAACTGCTTTTTCAGACCAGCACCATGTGTAACCTGGGTGACTGACTACACTCCAGCAAGGGCAACCAGCCTTAGTGATGCTGAATGTATTTGCATTACTGACTGAAACCTCAAACCCCACTCGCTTGTGAATACTGTGCATGATTCCACAGGGTAAGCAGCTGGGTGTGTGCTAAGAGTCTGCTTCTGCACCAAAAAATAGCTCCCCCTTTCCATCTAATGCAACTGTGAAATCACCAGAGCAATACGCAATAAATCTCTGCCTGTAATTCCTATATGCACACAGAGGGGGAACAACCTTTACAACGCAACTTTTACAACGCACTACCTTTACAACGCATTTTTTACAACGCATAATCCATTACAACGCATGACATTACAACGCATGACACTACAACGCATTTTTAAAAACTACCTTTACAACGCATTCCATTACAACGCATACTACCATTACAACGCATACCATTACAACGCATAATATTACACTACACTATCCAACACTTACCCTACTGTTGCACCCCCTGGAGTTAGAATAGTAATTTTTACCCCTATACTATCCAACACTTACCCTACTGTTGCACCCCCTGGAGTTAGAATAGTAATTTTTACCCCTATACTATCCAACACTTACCCTACTGTTGCACCCCCTGGAGTTAGAATAGTAATTTTTACCCCTATACTATCCAACACTTACCCTACTGTTGCACCCCCTGGAGTTAGAATAGTAATTTTTACCCCTATACTATCCAACACTTACCCTACTGATGCACCCCCTGGAGTTAGAATAGTAATTTTTACCCCTATACTATCCAACACTTACCCTACTGATGCACCCCCTGGAGTTAGAATAGTAATTTTTACCCCTATACTATCCAACACTTACCCTACTGATGCACCCCCTGGAGTTAGAATAGTAATTTTTACCCCTATACTATCCAACACTTACCCTACTGATGCACCCCCTGGAGTTAGAATAGTAATTTTTACCCCTATACTATCCAACACTTACCCCACTGTTGCACCCCCTGGAGTTAGAATAGTAATTTTTACCCCTATACTATCCAACACTTACCCTACTGTTGCACCCCCTGGAGTTAGAATAGTAATTTTTACCCCTATACTATCCAACACTTACCCTACTGTTGCACCCCCTGGAGTTAGAAAAGTAACTTTTACCCCTATACTATCTAATACTTACCTTAAATGCAATTTAATATTATACGTTGTAATGGTATGCGTTGTAAAGGTATTATGCGTTGTAATGGAAATGCGTTGTAAAGGTAGTTTTTAAAAATGCGTTGTAGTGTCATGCGTTGTAATGTCATGCGTTGTAATGGATTATGCGTTGTAAAAAATGCGTTGTAAGTGCATGCGTTGTAAAAGTGTGCGTTGTAACGTCATACATCCCACACAGAGTCATGTTTTCACATTAGTCACAAAACGAAATTTCTTTGCCAATTTGAAAGCACACTTACTACTCTTTTTTTTGGCAAGTGATAAACACTTTTACAGACTGACACATTATGAATCCACTTTTCAGATTCTTAAAAAAGCACATATCCAAACTGCTTTTTCAGACCAGCACCATGTGTAATGTATTTGCATTACTGACTGAAACCTCAAACCCCACTCGCTTGTGAATACTGTGCATGATTCCACAGGGTAAGCAGCTGGGTGTGTGCTAAGAGTCTGCTTCTGCACCAAAAAATGGCTCCCCCTTTCCATCTAATGCAACTGTGAAATCGCCAGAGCAATACGCAATAAATCTCTGCCTGTAATTCCTATTTGCACACAGAGTCATGTTTTCACATTAGTCACAAAACGAAATTTCTTTGCCATTTTGAAAGCACACTTACTACTCTTTTTTTTGGCAAGTGATAAACACTTTTACAGTCTGTCACATTTTGAATCCACTTTTCAGATTCTTAAAAAAGCACATGTCCAAACTGCTTTTTCAGACCAGCACCATGTGTAACCTGGGTGACTGCCTACACTCCAGCAAGGGCAACCAGCCTTAGTGATGCTGAATGTATTTGCATTACTGACTGAAACCTCAAACCCCACTCGCTTGTGAATACTGTGCATGATTCCACAGGGTAAGCAGCTGGGTGTGTGCTAAGAGTCTGCTTCTGCACCAAAAAATGGCTCCCCCTTTCCATCTAATGCAACTGTGAAATCACCAGAGCAATACGCAATAAATCTCTGCCTGTAATTCCTATATGCACACAGAGTCATGTTTTCACATTAGTCACAAAACGAAATTTCTTTGCCAATTTGAAAGCACACTTACTACTCTTTTTTTTGGCAAGTGATAAACACTTTTACAGACTGACACATTATGAATCCACTTTTCAGATTCTTAAAAAAGCACATGTCCAAACTGCTTTTTCAGACCAGCACCATGTGTAACCTGGATGACTGCCTACACTCCAGCAAGGGCAACCAGCCTTAGTGATGCTGAATGTATTTGCATTACTGAGTCCAACCTCAAACCCTTAAAGTATTCTTTATTTTTACCAGTACACCTTAATTTATCGTGAAAACATAGTCCATATTATTTTACATGTTCCTCACATTTAAATTTCTCCCAAAACAGAAATTAATAAACACAACTTCAACACAAGGAATTCCATTTCTATTATTCATTTCTTAATTTACCATATACATCCCCTCTCAAACTCTAAACTCACCTTTAAAATTAGTTAGCTGTGAAAGAAATGTGGCACTCAAACAGCAGATTATCAGAGCCAGGATCTCTGTTCTTTACACCTCTCTCCTCTCAGCAGAACCAGATAATGGCAAACTTTCCCTCTCTTTTTCCACACACATACATGTTAATTTCAAATCTCAGTGCTTCCCCCTTTTTTTCAAATGTAATCACACATTTCTATTGGTTGAAAACCAACCCTTTTCCAAAAGTACCCTTCCCCCAACTTGACTTCTGCCTAGTACCCTTCCCCCAACTTGACTTCTGCCTGCTACCATAGCAATAGCTCATGGAACACTGCTGTGTGGAGTTAGGTCAGAAGTTCACCAAACAATGTTTCAATTCAACAGAGCAAGAGTGCTTGACTTTTCAAACCTAACAGCAAATCCATAGTACTGTTCTTTGGTAACACATTTTTCTGTACCAATACAAAACATGCTTCTATTAATTTACACATACAGCCTAGTTTTTATTCTAGAATGGTATGAAACAGCCAATCAGTTCTTTTTTTTATGAAAAAAATATGTATGCCTCCATTTCCAAACTGTCTTTCATTTCTTTTTACCATTCTACTGAATTACACCTCCTGAGTGCATCCAGTTCTCCTTTGAAGATGTTCACAGTGTGGATTGTAGGGCACAGCTATGTCTTCTGGAGTGAAAAGTATGCAGAGAAAACAGGTATGGTGAGAGCCCTTGCTTTGCCAAATGTAGACATTAAATGGATTGGTCAGAGAGGGTTAAAGTGGCACCAATTGATGCCATTGGTGAAATCCTTCATGCAAATCCAACACCCTGACCTCATAATAGTGCACTGTGGTGGCAATGACCTAGGCACTTTGACTGGGGTAGGTCTGGAAATGCTTATGAAGGACACCTTTGCACAACTGTTTTCACTTTTCCCTAAAACTGCCTTTGTGTTTTCTAACATATGCCAAAGGCAAAAATGGAACTGGTCCAATCATTTCTGTCCGCAGATTGACAAAGCAAGAAAGCACGTCAACAAATCTGTTTCTGCTTTCCTCCGTGACTATGGTATGGGTTCCATTTACCACAACAACTTGCGTTACGACATGCAAGACATTTATAGAGGAGATGGTGTGCACTTCAATGATGAAGGGAACAGAGTCTTCCTCTTGAACCTTAGACTCTGCATCGGTACTTACTTGTAGGTACCACTAAAAAATCACTTCATAAACACAACAGCTCTTTTTAGAGCCCCCTAATATCTAAACTCCTAAATCTGCATTTCATTTCTTTTATTTTATTTTTTTTCTACCGTACGCGTACGTTAAGCTTACCGTACGCGTACCCCGCGATTTTTTTTAAAATCAATAAATGTTTTCTTTGTACTTTTCTGTCCTTCTTTGACCCCCTTACAAATGTTAGGGGGTCTGTAACTCTCCTCCTTGCCCCCTTTTCAAGATATCACTCTTTTTTTTCTGAGTGAAACACACGAAATGGCGGCCGCCGCTTCCTGGTTTCGACCGATTCGAATGTTTACTAAGATCTAAGAGCCAATCAGAATCGCGCTCGCGCACGCCACCGTACGCGTACGGTAAGCGCACCGTAAGCGCACCGTAAGCTGGCTCAGATATATATATTGATTTAAAGGCTATTTTCTCAGAATCTACTGAACAGATTTACACCAAACCTACAAAAGGCACTTCCTTGACCTGAGGACTACCTCTCTGCCAAATTTCTAGTAATTCTGTTCAGCCGTTCGGGCTGTAGCTGTGTCTAAAGGTCCTATGGAAAAATGCATGGGAAAACGCGTTTTGGGACCCCCCTTTTATCTCAGCCCCCGCTTGACGAACCCCCCCGAGACTTTCAGGGTAGGAGCAGAGCCAGTAGGTAATATATATATATATATATATATATATATATATATATATATATATATATAAATATATGTATATATATATTATCTACTGGCGGTCGCCAGTAGATAGTTATAGTTAGGACCGTGTTTCCATAGGAAATCTGAAAATTCTATTTTGAATACCTTTGGCGCCGGTTGACGAATCCTCGCGAAATTTTCAAAACTAATGGGGCGCTCCACTCAGCTCCTACCCTGAAAGTCTCGGGGTGATTTGTCAAGCGGGGGCCGAGAAAAAAAGGGGGGTCCCAAAACGCATTTTCCCCATGCATTTTCCCATAGGACCTTTAGTCGAAGGTACAGCCCGAATGGCTGAACAGAATTACTTGAAATTTGACAGAGAGGTAGTCCTCAGGTCAGGGAAGTGCCTTTTGCATATATGGAGTCAATCTGTTCAGTAGTTAAAGAGAAAATTGCATTTAAAAGCACATACATATCTATAGCCACGCACCGTGCGCGCACCGTACGCACACCCTAACGTGCGCGAGCGTAATTCTGATTGGTGGTTACATGTCAGTCAACATTCGAATCGGTCGAAATCAGGAAGTGTCGGCTGCCATTTTGTTTGTTGTGGGTGCGAGAGTGAAAAAGAGAGGTGGCGAACGTGAAAAGGGGGCAGGGTAGAGAGTTCCTGACCCCCTAGCCTTTGTCAGGGGGTCCCTAAAGGACCCCGAAGGGTGAAAAAACATTTTATTTTTCTTTGAAAAAAATCGCGGTGTGCGCGCAGCGTGCGCGCACGGTGAAAAACCATTAAAAAAAATTAAAAAAATAGCATTTAAAAAAACGTACAAATTCACTTAAAAAACCATAGGTTTCAGGCACGTTATAGTTAGGAATTAGCATTTAAAAAACCTTGCAAATTCACTTAAAAAACCATAGGTTTCACACATGTTATAGTTAGGTGGACATTTCACTCGTAAAAAACCAATGAAATTCCACCGTTATAGTTAGTTCAGATAACTATAACTCGCTGGACCGCCACTCTATCACAAGGATGATGTCATCAGTGATGTCATGAGTGATGCCACTGACCATGTCATGAGTGATGAAATATGTGACGTCATGAGCACTGGATTGCAGGCGCGTGAGTTATAGTTATCTGAACTAACTATAACGGGGGAATTTCATTGGTTTTTTATGAGTGAAATGTCCACCTAACTATAACATGTGTGAAACCTATGGTTTTTTAAGTGAATATATATATATATATATATATATATATATATTATCTACTGGCGGTCGCCAGTAGATAGTTATAGTTAGGACCGTGTTTCCATAGGAAATCTGCAACATTCTATTTGGAATAACTTTGGCGCCGGTTGACGAATCCTCGCGAAATTTTCTAAATAGGTGGGGCGCTCCGCTCCGCTCCAACCCTGGAAGTCTCGGGGGGATTCGTCAAGCGGGGGCTGAGAAAAAAGGGGGGTCCCAAAACGCATTTTCCCCATGCAATTTTCCATAGGGACCTTTAGTCTAAGGTACAGCCCGAACGGCTGAACAGAATTACTTGAAATTTGGCAGAGAGGTAGTCCTCAGGTCAGGGATGTGCCTTTTGCAGGTCTGGTGTCAATCTGTTCAGTAGTTCCTGAGAAAATCAAAAGTAAAATCATATATATATGTGGGCGGAGCCTAACCACACATGTCATCCTGAGATCTGATTGGCTGTCAGCACTTTATCCAAGAAGTGTTGGCAGCCATCTTGGGACCAATATACATGATAGCACCTCATTAAAAAGCATTGCAGTTAATAGAAGGTTTTAAGACTTTAGTTACATTATAAATCATTTGTTGATGGTACCATACTCATTTTAGGAATTGTGATATGTTCTAAGGTGATTTCACCATGTGAAAAAGCCTTCTGCTGGGATATCATGATTGAGAGAAAAATATTTCTCATGCTTTTCCCACAGAGGTCTGGAAGGTGATCTATAAGCTAAACTGAGAGCTTATTTTCTGTAAATTCACATTATCTTTCTCATTCATGTGAGAATGAAGTCTGACATTCTCAGTAAAACATGTACATCCAACAAGGGCAGAGACTGTCAGTTGATTCCTTTGTGTTCTACTGCAGCTTCCCAGAGTGTTCCAAAGAACAACTAGAGTGCTAACAGTCCTACTTATGATAAACGTATGGCACACCTGAAGCCATCTTGCTTGGATTAAAGTGTTAACTCTTAAAACATTTAATTTAAAAAGCAACAAAATGAGGGGGTTCATTTTTCCATAAAAAGTATGATTAGTGCTGCAGAAAGAAAAATTAGGGCACATTTTGAGTGACTTCTCAAATCCTCTTCTATTTCATTAAAAAATTCTGACATGCAGACTGAAACATGCACTTTCAATACCAGCAGCAGTTTTCCCTGGTGAGCAGTAGCTTTACTACAGTGATCTAATGAGCAAAAAGAGTGCTAACATTCTGAATTTATGGCAAATGTGTGACACATCTGAATGCCTTTGGAATCAAAGTAAAAAACTGAAAGTATTTCCTACTGAGGAGACTGCAGTAAATGAGGAAATTAGGAAACTTCGTAACAAATAAGTCTGCCAAGATGGCCACCAGAGACAAAAGAGCCCAAATGTAGCCCAAATATCACCCAGATGTAGCCCAAGTATAGCCCAATGACAGAATGTCCCAGAGTGTTCTTAAAAACAACTAGAGCGCTTACTGTCTTCATTATGACAAAAGTATGGCACACCTGAAGCCATCTTGATTGGAATAAACTGGTAACACTTAAAACATTTAATTTAAAAAGGAACACAATGAGGGGGTTCATTTTGCCATAGAAATTATGATTAATGCTGAAGAAAGAAAATGAGGGCACATTTTGAGTGACTTCTCAAATCCTCTTCTATTTCATTAAAAAATTCTGACATGCAGACTGAAACATGCACTTTTAGTACCAGGAGCAGACTTCCATGGTGAACAGTAGTTTTACTACAGTGATCTAATGAGCAACTAGAGTGCTAACATTCAGAATTTATGGCAAATGTGTGACATATCTGAATACCTTCATGATGGAATCAAAGTAAAAAACTGAAAGCATTTCCTACTGAGGAGACTGCAGTACATGAGGAAATTAGGAAACTTCATAACAAATAAATCTCCCAAGATGGCCACCGGAGAAAAAAGAGCCCAATTGTAGCCCAAAATCACCCAGATGTAGCCCAAATATAGCCCAATGACAGAAGTGTGCAAAACACTTATTATTTTGTGTTTTTGCAGTGTTATATAGTGCAGACTTGTCAGGTATTGGAGTGCTTTACATGAACATTGGTTACATCACACAAGAACAAATTCATTTTGGTTGTAGACATGGGGAGACTAAGTGATTTGACCAGAATCACAGAATGTCGAGCTGAAGCAGAAACTCCAACCTGGTTCCCCAGTTGCAAAGTCTGCAGTTCTGGAAGTAACACCACATCCTCTCCCCTAAGTGCAACATTTAATCAAGTGGTCAACTGGATAAAAAAACATAAAGGTAACAAATAATTTAAAAGTGCTTTCTCGCTATTTGAAAACTCAGAAAATATGTCCTTATTTTAGTCTTTTAGAGCACTAACCATAATTTTGATGCCAATAAGACCCTCTCATATAGGTAATTTCTAAAGGAAATGCTCTAGGTATTACAGTTTTGATTACATCAAGATGACGTCAGGCGTTCCACACTTTTGTAATAAATATAGAATGTTAGCAATCTAGTTGTTCATTAGGATACTGTTGAGAGGCAGAGGCCAGGGGCACGGACTCTGAAAATTGAAGGCAGGTAGGAGGGTGCAAAGGCAACAATTTAACCACACTGAGCAGGAAGGGCCGTGGCAGCACAACAGACTATGGAGGGCAGCGGAAAGGGGGGCAGGGGCAACAAACCAACAATACAGGACTTGCAAGAGAGGCTGTGGCAATGTAATGGACCATTGTGGGCAGAAGGAAGAGGCAATGGTAGTACAACCATACATGCCAACAGACCCGATTCAGCCAGGAAACGTCCAATGTTTTTAAGCTCAAATGGGCTTTATTTTATCTGTCTCCTGTCTACAATCTCCTCTTTTTCAATGTAACTCAAAGGGGAAAATCAATACCCCAGTTTGTTTTCAAAATCTCCCTCTTACCAAGTTCAAAATGTTCGCAAGTATGGTACATTGGATCATGGAAGGAAATGGGGTAGGGACATGGACTTGGATAACAGAGGACAGGAGGGACATGGAGAGGTGCACCAAACTGACCCTGCAGGGCAGGCATCAGGGTTTGCAGCAGCACAATACACCACACAGGGCATGCAGGACGGGAGTGCAGCACAACAATCCATAGAAAGCAAGAGGGAGGGGACAGGACCATGCACATGGACAACAGAGAACAGAGGGGCAAGAGGCAGGACCATAATGGACAGACAGGAGAGAAAGCTGCAGCATAACAGACCATAAATGGCAGGAGGGATGGATCAGGGGCATTACAATGGAACAGACAAGCCAGGAGGGAGGGAGTAGGGGTCTGCACATGTAAACAGAGGGCTGGGGGCAAGGGGGCAGGGCTGGAGCAGCAAGATAGCCATGGAGGTCAGGCAGGATGGGCACTAGAAGCAAGACACACCATGAAGAGCAACAGTGAGACTGTGATGGCATACACACAGACCATGGAGGGAAGGTGGGAGGGGTTCAGGGGCAGCTAACTGACCACACAGGGAAGGTGGGAGGGGCCATGGCAGCACAGAAGACCATGCATGGCAAGTGGGAGGGTTAGTGGTAGCACAATGGCTATGATGGGCAAGAAGGAGGGTGCAGGGGCATGCACAAAGGACGATGGAGGATAGAAGGGAGGGTCAGGACCTGTGCACAGACAAGACAGTTCAGGGGAAGGGGCCTCACAACAGACCCCACGGGGCAGGCAGGAGGAGCAGTTGCAGCACAACAGACCAGGGAGGGCAGAAGGGTGTGGCAGTACAATGGACCATGTAGGACAGGAGGAAGAGGATAGGGGCTTGGCATGTGGACAGGCAGGGTGAAGGTTGCAGGGACAGGTTACAGTCATCTGACAATACTAGGCAGGTGGGAGGGGAGTGGCAGCTCAACAGAACACTCAGAGTAGATAGGAGTGGCAGGTCCATGGAACATGGTGGGCAAAAAGGATGGAGCAGGGGCATACACAAAGACATCGGAGGGCAGGGGGAAGGAGAATAGGGGCAGCACGCTAAGCACAGAGTTTAAGCAGGAGGTCAATGATGGGGCATAGAATTGGGCAATGGAGGGCAGGAGGAGGGGACTGGTACATCATACTAAATTGAGGGCAGTGGCAGCACATCAGACCATGCATGGCAGGAGGGAGGAGGCTAGTCCATGGATTCACACAACAGAGGATAGGGAGGAGGGGGATGGGGCAGCAAGCTAACTGTTCAGAGAAGGCGGGTATTAGGAACTTTATTGTTTTTAAAACGTGTGTCTGTGCGAACTACTTAAAATATGAACAAGTATGCAGCATAATCTCACTTTTATTCAGGAAGAAGAGGACGTTTGTGACTGTGACTCCGGGCTCACTTGGCAGAAACACCCCCTGACCCTCCACCCCCATTGCAAAATGTAATGCCCGTGAAAAGGGTAGGTGAACACAGTGTTATATAGAACATAGTCCTGAGAGCACGATTGAAAATGAAAACTAGATATAGTGTATGGTATAAACTATGCACCAAAAAGTGTGATATAAGATGAACCGGGCGTGAAATATAATATGCAATACATTGTGCGCAATGACAGATTCATTGGAGAGCACGAGATAGCACAGGCACTAGCGCGTGCTATGCGATATGCGCCTTGGAGTGTAATATGCACAGGGCAGTGTTGTGTAACCTAGCTAGTCTCTAAAGTTGTAATATAAAATATGTGCTGGGGAGTGTAACGTTGCATATGCACTGTGACAAAAATATGGATCCCAGATTGTAATATGTATGGCATAGCACTGTGCGTTATAACATAGGCATCGAGGAAGGCACGTTAGATGGGGCAATATAACCCGTGCGAAGACAAGTGTGGCATGACATATTCACGGGGTGGTGTTACAGTGCACATGGGCTAGAGAGTGTCATAGCATATGCACTAGCTAGTGGAATACAACACAGAGGTGTGTGGCACTCAGCAGGCAATGGTGGGTGTAACACAGCATTGGGCTCTGCCAGGAGCGCGCTGTGACTCTCAAGTGATGTTCGTCCCCTTTCCAGAGAGTAAAATAAAAAGTATTACACATCCGGCAGTGGATGTGTGTTTTATTAACCGTGAGGGGGGTTTCTTGCATAGTTTTGGTCGAATTTTTGTCGAATCCCCTTTGAATGGCTTGGTGTGCATGTGTATTAAATGTGCCCGTCAATAGCTACCCATGTTTGTATAAATAAACGTCAAGGGTGTCTACCGGGATTAGGCACGGTAGGGCATCAGACATGTCAGAGCTTCACTAGTGGTGTAAATACATTCCACGTGGATTCATTGTATGCATAGTCACCTTTTAATGAATATCACGCAAATCGTCATGGTGATAGGTACGTAAGGTTTGTCCAGCATGTCCTAGGTGTGTCTATAAATATATATATTTTTTAAAATAATAAAAAACAGTGGCCGGCCCTGGGGATTGGGGTCAAAAAAATATAATTAGGAGACAGGCCCTGGGGGATGGGGTCATCAGGGCCAATAAATTAGAATAAGAAGGGGAACCACAAAGCCCCCCTTCTTAAAAAATTAAAATAAATAAAAGACTGGCATCGTGCCGGAGGCCACGCCCCCTCCTTGCAGCACTCTGCAAACGCGCCCCCTGGCGAGTTGTAAGTTGGGGAATTAATTCCTCTTCAATACTGAGGGTCCCTGAGGGCCAACTAGCCCAACAGGCATCTCCAGTATGCACCAGGGAGCTGCGCTGCAGACAGGTGTTCTGAGGCCAAGCCCCTTTTTACACCTCTCTGCAACGCAGCTCTGTGGCGCTTACTGGAGGTACCTAGTGGTCTAGTTTGACCCTAGGGACCCTTAGGATTCAAGGGGACTTAATCTCTCAACTTAGAACAGCCACAGGGCGCGTTTACACAGTGGTGAAGGGAGGGGACGGGGCCTGAGGTGACGTGTGCAAACACGCACTATGGCACGTTTTAAATTGGGGATATAATTTTCCTTCAATACTGAGGGTCCCTGGGGGCTAACTAGCCCACCAAGTGCTTCCAGTAAGGGCCACTGAGCTGCATTGCAGAGAGGTGGTCCAGGCCGTGCCACTTTTTACACCTCTCTGCAACGCAGCTCTGTGGCACTTACTGGAGGTACCTAGTGGGCTAGTTGGACCCTAGGGACCCTCAGGATTCAAATGAACTTAATCTCCCAACTAAAAATGGACACAGGGCGTGTTTACACAGTGGTGAAGGGAGGGGACGGGGCCTGAGTTAACGTGTGCAAAAACGCCCTGTGGCCTGTTTTAAGAGGTAGTTTTAATCCCCCTGCCCTATTATATACTAGGGGCTTACAGAGGAGGTCATGCTAATCACAGGGGGACCCCAACGCATAATGTTCCCTAGTGTATGTAGGTGTTTTCACTGTATTCTAAGTGTCTTTTAACATAGCACTGGCTCTAGGACTGGTTAGTCAGACTCAGTTACCACCAGAATCCATCTGAAAAAGTTGAGGGTACAGGATGATTTTGCAACAAGGCTTCTTTCTGCTCTTCTTTTTGTTCTTTCTGCACGTTATCCTTCTTCCTGCACTTTTCTTCGTCTTTGAGGACTTCTGTTGCTTCTTTCTGCACTTCTTTTTTTTCTTTCTGTGCATCTTTTCTTCTTTCTTCACATGTCCTATCTCTGTAGGCATAGCTAAAAATTAGCATTTAAAAAACCTTTGAAATTCACAGAAAAAAACATAGGTTTCAGGCACGTTATAGTTAGGAATTAGCATTTAAAAAACCTCAGAAATTCACTGAAAAAACCATAGGTTTCAGGGGTGTTATAGTTAGCTGGACTTTTCACTTGTACAAAACTATTGAAATTCCCCCGTTATAGTTAGTTCAGCTAACTATAACTCGCGCACCCGCAATGCACTTCTGATGACGTCACATATTACATCACTCATGACATAGTCAGTGACATCACTCATGACATCACTGATGACATCTCAAATGACATCACTGATGACATCACTGATGACATCATCCTTGTGATAAGAGTGGCAGACCTCCTCTCAACCTAATATAACCTTTGATACACACATTCAAAAATAGAGACTAAACTTTTCAAAACAATGGACATACCAATACCAGTTACAACAACCTCTTCAGTAATTGTAAGATCCACATACACATCCACTCATTCACCAACAGTCCTATACAGTCACTCATACATGTATTCACTCATCATATGTACTCATACACCTATACATCGTGTTACACAATGTCACTCATCCATAGAGTTACTCACACACATAGTCACTCATGGTAATAAAGAATCAAAGATACATTTATTTGCATATACAGTTATACACACACCACCACACTTACTTCTACGGAAACTTACACATACTTAGTCTTTTAAACAATCACTTATAGAAACACATACTTATTCATACAGGAACTCTTTCAATCTCTCACTCTCACATATACTCACTTATATACACCAATAGTCACATATACTAGTTTAAAACATATGTAGTTACTCATAAAGACACTATTGAGACAGTCATTCACTCACTAACACACCCATACACACACTCATCCACCCATACAGTCCTGCACACATGCTGTCTTCAACACATACAAAGAGTGAGTCACTCATTCATGCACCTATGCACTACGTAATACCCCCCACCGAACCATGCAGACACTCAGACTGATACTCAAAAAACCAACTAATAACCTATATAGACACCCATGTAGCTACTCACCAACCCATGCAGCCACTTATACACAAAGGGAGAGACTGATACAGATATTTACATATTTAAACATTACTCACTGAGCCATGTATTCACTATGATACACTTAATCAGTCAGTTACACAATCAATTTTTCAAAAACAAATCATCCATTTAGACACTTATATACCCATGTATTCTTCCATCGACCTTGAGATATACATATATAAAACATATTTAATTTTCAGAAAAACACACATTCACTGGATGATGTCATCAGTGATGTCATTTGAGATGTCATCAGTGATGTCATGAGTGATGTCACTGACCATGTCATGAGTGATGTAATATGTGACGTCATCAGCAGTGCATTGCGGGCGCGCGAGTTATAGTTAGCTGAACTAACTATAACGGGGGAATTTCAATGGTTTTGTACAAGTGAAAAGTCCAGCTAACTATAACACCCCTGAAACCTATGGTTTTTTCAGTGAATTTCTGAGGTTTTTTAAATGCTAATTCCTAACTATAACGTGCCTGAAACCTATGTTTTTTTCTGGGAATATATATATATATATATATATATGTATGTATTACCTACTGGCGGTTGCCAGTAGGTAATTATAGTTAGGACCTTGTTTCTATTCAAAAAGAGTTTGTTCTTTTGTCAATATCTTTGGTGGCGTTTTTTTTTCTTCAAATTTTCAAAACTAATGGCTCACTCACTTCAGCTGCTGTGTTGAAAGTTTTGGGGTGATTCTTCAAGCGGGGGGCAAGAAAAAAAGGGGGTCCTAAAATGTGTTTTTTGCATATTAATTTCCATAGGAGAATTTAGACACGGCTACAGACTGCTAAACGAAATACACTAAATTTGGCAAAAAGGTAGCTCTTGGTTCAGAAAGCACTCTTTCTGTTAAATAGTAGAAATCCGTTCAGTGGTTCCTGAGAAATGTAAACATTTCTCACATATTCAAATATCGCCCTGGAGGATCAGCAAACCCTCCTTATCACGAGCTTGCAATCTGATTGGCTGCCAACAGTTCCAACCAAGAAAAAAGGCAAAAGAAAGTTAAAAAAACAAGAAAAGGGGGCAGGGTAGAAACACTCCGACCCCCTAGGCCTGCTCAGGGGCTCCCATAGGGAGACCCAGGGCTGAATTCTTTTGTTTTTAAAGTGCGGGCTCTTGTGCTTCATTTCCTTTAAGTCCCCGGGTGGGCCAGGTCCCAGGGGCAATTACAAATAATGATGCGGGGGCCCGCAGTCTCAGGGACCGCCATGTCCCTGGGTGATATTCTTTAAATGCAGCCGTAGACCCCACCACATCCCCGGGGCTTTATTTGTCAAAAATAATTATGGGGGCTCCTGCACACCCCCACGCAGCCCCAGGGACCACCACAGCCCTGGGCACATATTAAGTAAATGCAGGGGTCTGTTGCAGACCCCCGGCATGGGGGACCTCAACCTCCTAGGGGCTACAAAGAAGATGGCCCTCCAGGAGCCCTCAATGGCCCTGGGGACTGCCAACCCCCAGGGCCCGGCTCCAGCAATGTCCCTGGGTGCCCACCCCAGGACATTGCAGTTTGTATAGGTATGGTAGGAGAACGGCTCCCATCATGCAATAGCAAACACTGCTTCACTTCATGTAAGCGAGAGCATGGAAAATGCTCTTGCTTCCATGAAGCGAAGCAGAATTGCTATTGGGCAGAGGGAGCTGCAAGTTAGCAGCTCCCTCTGCCCAAAAGCAATGCCTGCTCCAGCAGGAAGCGGGGAGCTGGCAGGGACCACAGGGGCCTTGAGGCTCCCCCTGCAGTCCCCCATGAGAGGCCATGCCACGGGGAATGGGGAACCCGGTGCGGAATATGGCCTGGAGGAGGGGGCCGCTCGCCCCCCCTCCATTGAAAAAAATACTTTTTTAAACAGCTCTGGGAGATGGGGTTCCCGGGGCTGAAATCGGCCTGGGGAGGGGGGCCGAATGGCCCCCTTCCCTTTCCCCCCCAAAAAAAATTGAAGCTAGGCCTAGCCCCAGAGGATGGGGTCCCTTGGCCAAAATAGGCCTCAGGAGGGGGGCCCATGGCCTCCCTCCCTTTTAATGTTTTTAAAAAACAAATAAAACATGGGTCATGACCCGGGGGATGGGGTTCCCGGGGCCCAAAAAGATGAAGGGAAGGGAGAGCACACAGCCCCCTCTTCTTAAAATAAAAAAAATCAGAAGCTGACAACTCGCCGGAGGCCCTGCCTCCTTTTTTCCAACTACTCTGCAAACACATCTCCTGGCGAGCTCTTGGTTTGGGGGTGAAGTCCCCTTCACTGCTGAGGGTCCTTAGGGGCCAACTAGCCCAGCTATTACCTTCAGTGATCCCCAAAGAGTGGGAATGCTGAGAGATGGTAGGAGGCCATGCCCCTTTTTACACCACTCTGCAAATGCGCCTCTTGGCACACTGCTAGTGGGGTGATGAGGTCCCTTTGTGTCCTTAGGACCTCAGGACGAAAGTGGACTACATCTGCCAAACAGCAATGCACGAAGAGGCACGTGTGCAGAGTGGTGTAAAAGGGAGCGTGGCCTGTGACCACCTCTCAGCAAACCCACTGTGTGGGGGGCTTAATGGAGGTAACAGGTAGGCTAATTGGCCTCTAAGGACCCCCAGCAGCGAAGGGGACTTCATCCCCTAACCAAGAGCACGACAGGAGGCGTGTTTACAGAGTGGTGGACAAAGGGGGCGTGGCCTGGTACCAGCACTCAGCAAACCTGTTGTGTGGGACTTTCTGGAGGTAATTGGAGGAGTAGTTGGCCCCCCAGGACATCCTTGGTGGTCAACTACCCCTCCTATTGCTAAGAGGTTTTTGGAAGCCATGCCCTCTTTCTCCTCTACTCTGCAAACACACCCCGTGGAGCACTACTGGTTGGGGGATGAAGTCCACTTTACTCCTGAGGGACCTTGGGGGCCAAGAAGCTCTCCTGGTACCTCCTGTAAGTCCTATGCAGCGGAATACTTGAGCGTTGGTTCTGGTGACTGTGAGTGTTTTTTAAAAGTTTATATGGGGTAAATATTTACACCAAGGTGTATTGGTGAATCAGTGGGTTTATGAGTGACTGTATGGATGACTCAGTGTGTGTGTGACTGGCTGTATAAGTGAGTGACTAGGTTTCTCAGTGAATGTATGGGTGAGTGACTGGATGTATGAATGTGTGTATCTGTATGTCAGTTAATGTATAAGTGGGTGTATGAGTGTGTTAGTGGGTAAGTGGATGGCCATATTGTTGATTGATTGGTTGTCTGACTAAGTCTATGGTTGTTTGGCTGTGTGGGTGAGGAGGTGTGTGACTGCCTGTATGGATCAGTGAGTGGGTGAGTCAGTGGCTATATGGGATACTGTTGCGTGTGTGAAAAGTTGTATGAGTGAGTGAGTATCTGTATGGCTGTGTCGGTGATTGAGTGCATGTGTCAGTATGGGTGGGTAACTGAGTACGTGAAAGGCAGAATACATGAGTGACTGGGTATATGAGTGACTGTATGCATGAGTGAGTGAATGTGAGAGTGGCTATATAGATGAGTGCATGCTTCTGTCAGTGACCGTATAGCTGAGTGAGTATGTGTTCCTTTTTCTATGAGTAAGTAAGTGGGTAGATGTGTAACTGTTTGGGTGAGTAAGTGGCTGTATGATTGACTGTATGGGTAAGTGTCTAGGTGTGTGAGTAGTTTTATGGGTGACTCACTCATTGTGTCAGCACCTGTATGCCTGTAAGAGTGGATATGTCATTGGTTGTTTTAGTGAGTGAGTGGGTCTATGAGTGGCAGTATAGCTGAGCGAGTGGATGTGTGCATAGATCAATGAATCAGTTTGTGGGTGTGTAAGTACTGGTATGGCTTTGTAACTGGGTTTGTGAATGGCTGTTTGGGATAGGCAGTAGGTGTATAAAAGATTCTACAGTGGTGTGAGTGGGTGCATCTTTGGAAACATGGTGAGACTTACAACAGTGACATGGGAAAGGTTGCGGTTTTATATTTGGCTAGGTCCAACATTCTGAGCAGTCGAAGAATAGTAAAGCTACCAGAGAAACGTGAGGTTTAAGATATGTTGTTAGAAATTAGGCTACTTGTTATGAGTCTCTGGAAAGGTACACTCGAAGTAGGCCGTATAAATGAAGGTGTCTGCTTGCAATGGGTAGTGCACTCTGTCAAGTTTAAAGGTCTGCATGCCCTCGTGACTCAGGTATGTGTCTACTTGTACATGTATTCCAACACGTGCTGTGCATCTGAAGGTGCTAGCTTAAAAACCTGGTAGCTTCTCATACAGGTGCGCAAATCTTCTCAGTTCCGCTCCATCATTCGGTCGCAAAGGGAGACATGTCTTACTTATATAGGTGTTACAGAACCCATCAAATAGACTGTTGAATACCCACGTGCCCTGTATTATAAAAACCTCTCAGCAATCAAGCTGTGCGGGACGTACTGAAGGTAACAGAAGGGCTTGTTGGTCCTTAAAGACCCTTAGCAGCCAAGGGGACTTCATCTCCCAACCAGTAGTGCCCCAGGAGGTGTGTTTGCAGAGTGGTGGTGAAAGGGGGCAGGGCTTTGGTGACTCCCCTGGCAGTTTAAAAAAAAATAATTACATTTACTTTTAGGGCAAGGGGGCCGTGTGTCCCCCCTTTCCCGAGCCAATTTTGTCCCTGGGGAACCCATCCTCTGGAGCCAGGCCTCTAAGCAATGAGAGATGGAACTTGCGGCCCCCCTCCCTCGGCCAATTTTGGTGCCAGCGACTCCCACCCCTGGGGCTCAGCCTGTTTATTTTTTAATATTGGGGAAGGGGGCTCCGTGGCCCCCCTTCCCAGACCAATTTTGCCCCCGGTGACCCCATCCTCCAGGGCCTGACCTTTTAATTATGAAGGAGGTGGGCTGTGTGGCCCCCTCCATGGGTCAATTTTGGCCCCGGGGAGCCATCCCCCAGGGCCCGACCTCTATTATGGGTGTCCTGGTCCCACCCAAGGTGCCCACTCTGTTGGAGACAGGGGCGAGCCTCAAGGCCACCCGCAGTCCCTGCTGGCTCTCTGCCCCCTGCAGTAACCAACATTGCTTTGATGGAGATGGAGCTGCATGTTCAGCAGCTCCTTCTCTGTCAAAGCAAATCTGCTACGCTTTCAACAAACAATAACCCTTTCATGGCTCTCGCTAGCTGAAAGTGGAGCACAGTTTGCTATGGCTTGACAGAAACGGTAAATCTCCTGCCAAGCCATAGCAAACAGCTATATCCTGAGGTTGGGCACCCTGAGACATAGCAGAAGCAGGCCCTGGGTTGTGGTGGTCCCCAGGGCCATGTATGGTTCAAGGAGGGGGGCATGTGGCCGCCTCCTTTTTTATTCTAGGTCCTGAAGGTGGTGATTCCCGTGGTCGAGAACAGCCCCCTTCCCATTTAAAAAAACAATGCGTATGGCCCTGGGGGTGGTGGTTCCCGGGGCCTGGAGAGGTCACTTAGGGTCCCCCATTACAAAATAAACAGACCTGGGAAGGTGGTGGTACCCGGGGCATTGGGGTCTGTGAGGCCCCCCGATTTTTTTTACATTAGCCCCGGGAATGTGGCGATCCCTGGACTGCAGTGGAGGCCTTATGGCAATACACTGCTTATGACCTCACATATTGCATTACTCATGACATCTCTGATGACATCTCAAATGACATCACTGATGACATCATCCACAAAATCACCACCACACCCACTCATAACCCATAGAACCTTTTATACACCCACTCTCACACAACCATTCACAAACCCATTCACAGACCCAGACCTGCACTTACACACCCACTCACTCACTAATACAGCCAATGACATATCTACTCATACATCCATACAGCCACTCACACAGAGCCAATCACCTATAGAGCTACTCACATACCTACTCATTCACCCATACAGTCAATCACACAGCCACTTACTCACCCATATAGTTACACACACACCCACTTACTTACTCATACTGATACCAACACATACTTGCTCACCTATATAGTCACTGACACAAGCACACACTCACCCATTCAGCCATTCTCCCATTCACTCACTCACCCATACAGTCACTCATACACTCCATCACTCACCTTTACTGTCTTTCACACACCCAGTTACTCACCCATATACTACTAACACATCCACTCACCCACACAGTCATACACACACTTGCACATCCATTTAGCTCCTCACACATACACTCACTAACCCATACAGCCACTGACTCACCCTCTCACTCATCAATAAAGACACTGAGACACCCATATAGGTACTCAGACAACCAATTAATCACCCATATAGCCACTCCTGTACCCACTCACACTCCCATGTAGCCCCTTAGACACCAACTGACAGACTGATACAAACATTCACCCAACCAATCACTCACCCATAGATTCACTGAGATACCTAATCACTCACTTATACAGTCAGTCACACACCCACTGAATCATCCATACTGGAACTCATACACCCACTGATTGACCAATCACCTTGGTATATATATTTAACACTCATAAACGTTTTTAAAACACTCACCGTCACCAGATGATGTAATCAGTGATGTCATCAGCAATCTAATTTGAGATGGCATCAGTGATATCACTGACCATGTCATGAGTGATGTAATATGTGCAATCACAAGTAGGGCATTGCGTATATATATTGCCCACTAGCTGTCACAAGTGGTAGTTATAGTTAGGACCTAGTTTCCATTGGAAAAGTATTTATTGACTTGCCTATCACTTTGGTCTCGTTTGAACAAACTTCATGATATTTTCCAAAAAAGTGTCAAAATAGGTTCTGGTTGTCATGGAAAGTTTGGGGTGATCTGACTGCAGTGGGGACTGACAAATAGGGGCGCGAAAAAGGGTGCATTTGTGATTTTAATTCCCATAGGAACGCGTTGGCGATTCCACAGGCCGAATGGCTGGGTGGAATTTTACCAAATTTGTCAGAAAGGTAGGTGTTACACAGATTGTGCTTTATTTTATTTGATGCAAATCCATCCAGTAGTTTTTTGAAAAAATTAGGCTGGAAATTATAGATATATCTCTGGCCGTAAATATTTTGTGGTGAATCACGGATGCATTAACCAACAGGAATGCTCTGATTGGCTGGACGAAACCTGAACAGTTATTTGCAGCTGCCATTTTATCATACAGTAATGGTTTCTGGGGCTGAGCATTTGTGTGAAATTCCACATAAGGTGTCAGGGTGGAGATACTCTGACCCCATGTTCCAGAAGTGGTTGTGTTAGTGACACAAGTTATGTGTCCCAAACTGATTTTTTTAATCATGCACGATATTCGCGATGACGTTGTGATTGCCAGTGTGGCCCTTCATGTACCCATGGAGACATCGCGAATATCGTGGCGTCATCATGAATGTGGGTGAAAATATTAAAAAAAATATATATACTTGCACATACTTGCCGGTCACTGTCACACACTCATGTATGCACTCAGACACTTATACACCCATTCACATACCCACTCACACTCTTATACATTCAGGCACATACCAACTCAGGTACTCATGTACCCATTCACATACCTATTCAGGTACTCATGCACCCACCTACAGACTCACTCTAAGAGTCACAAACCCATGTAAGGCCTACTCAGAGACTCATGCACCCACTTACAGACCCACTCACACACTTACATATGTCCTCACAGATGTACTGAGACACTCATACACCCACTCGTAGATACACCCATATACTCATACACCCATTCACACACCCATACAGTCACTCACACACTCTGTCACAGACCCTCTCAGAGACTTATGGACTTAGTCACTAACTCACTCATACACTCAGATACTCACAAATCCACTCACTCAGATATACATGCACCCACTCACTCACACAGTCAAGGCTTATGTATCTACTCACAGAGCCACCCAGACACTCGCCCTCCCAGTCACAGACCCACTCACTCATGCATGCACCCATGCACTCACCCACTCAGAGAGTTATGCTTTCACTCACAGACCAATTGAGACACTCACACACCCACTCACAGATTCACTCAGACACTCATACATCTATACATGGGCCCACTCAGACACTCAAACACCCATACAGTCACTCACACAACCACTCATAGACCCACTCAGAGACTTATGCACCTAGTCAGTTACACACTCCGAGACTCATGTACCCACTCACAGTTGCACTACGCATCCACTGACAAAACCACTCAGGCACTCACGCTGCCAGTCATAGACCCACTGAGAGACTCAAGCACTCACAGACCCACTCAGACACTCATGCACCCACTCAGACACCCACTTAGACACTCATGTATTCACTCACAGATCCAGTCAGACAGTCATATACTTATTTACAAATGTACAAAGGCACTCAGGCACCTACTAACAGTCATGCATTTACTTACAGAAGGATTGAAGCACTGTCTCACAGATCCCCTAAATACTTATACAGTGAAAGACAGATTTAGTGATAGTGAGACATGCAGTCATAGAATCTGTCTATATGTATGTTTTACACTTTGTACAAAGCACGTGCTCTTCGCGACTATCAACGGAACCCCGATTACATCGGTAGTCATCAATATAATTAGTGTTTTTGTAAAGGTGGTTTTCTTCTATATTGATAACAGAAATAAAAGTTAAACAATATCTTACTAAATATGTAGACTTAAACTTTATTTAAAAAATGTCGTTAAGTGTATTTCTCAGTATGTGTAATAGATATACTGATAATGGATTCTCCACATTAAATGCTACAATGTTGTGATGACTCAAAAAATTCTTAAAAATAAAACCTGATATAAATATAATATACAATATCCAATATTAAACAGAAAATACGAAGAATCTTGGAGGCTCACTTTAAAATTTGGGCATTACAATTAAGAAATAGAATTTAAAAAAACCTTAGAAATTGACTTAGCATTTAAAAACCTTTAAAAATTAACTGAAAAAAATTAAACGTTACAGGGGCGTTATACTTAGGTAAAATTATTTTTTTAAAACCTTAGAAATTCACTGAAAAAAATAAAGGTTACAGGGACGTTCTAGTTAGGCTGACATTTCACTCGTAGAAAACCAGAGAAATTCAGCAGTTATGGTTATCTGAACTAACTATAACTCGCGCCCCACCAAGTACTGCTTATCACCTCACATATTACATCACTCATGACATGGTCAGTAATGTCACTGATGACATCACTGATGACATCACTGAAGGCATCATCCACAGAATCTCTAATGCACCCTCTCACACCCCAATATAACCTTTCATACAAGGATAAGTGATGTCATCAGGGATGCCGCTGACCGTGTCACGAGTGATATAATATATGAGGTGATAAGTAGTGCATTGCGATGGCGCGAGTTATAGTTAGCTCAGCTAACTATAACTGCTGAATTTATCTGGTTTTGTGTATGAGTGAAATGTCTTCCCAACTATAATGTACCTGTAATCTTTGCTTTTTTCAGTGAATTTCTAAGTTTTTTTATTCTATTTCCTAACTATAACACCCCTGTAACTTTGTTTTTTTAGTGAATGTATATATATATATATATATATATATATATATATATACATACACATACACACATATATGTCCATAGATAGATAGATAGATAGATAGATAGATAGATAGATAGATAGATAGATTTCACTCCTTCTTTCTTATAATTAAAACTGTGAATAGAGCAAGGAAAGTGTATTTAGTTATGTGGCTGGAACCATTGCATTACAGATCTGAGCCACCAAGGCTCATTTCAGACTTCAAAGCTGTAATTAATTTTACCCAGTCATTAAAATTAAAGTATTCAGTTTGCGCCAGAGTGTCCATGTCCACCGTCTTTGTTCCAAAGGAGTGATGAAATAAATACAAAGATATTATCATTGCTATATATAATATATGATGCCCCCTGCAAAGTAATAAAATTAAAAATAACATTAACAATTTTTAAACATCATTTACTTGATGGCTTTGCCAACTCAATCATTAGCAGGTCCTGCTGGCAGTCGATGACATCACCCCAACAGTGCTCCGTCTTCTTCATCTTCACAAAGAGTAACTCTTGCCGGGCTGGCCTTCCACCACCATGAGAAAGACTTGGCACTGCACTAAAAAACAAGTGCTGCAACCTGATCCTCCCAAAAAATATTGTGTGGGGTAATACCATAATGCTTAGCATTTCTGGACTTCTTACCCGTGGGGGCAGTTAGTAATAAAAAACAAAAGAACAGATGGTAAAATATTTTAAATATAATAACATGTAGTTTGGAAAGGAGAAAAGAGACTACAAATTGGGAAAGATGGGAAAAATAGGGAGGGATAGGGTAAGATAGGGAATACAGCTAAAGAAGATACAGAATCAGGATAGAGTGAGTGGCGAAATGGCTCCTGCATATTTTGAAAACATTTGTATAGGATGTTTGGGTCATAAATTATTGGTTGTTAGATAATAAGCTGGTAACCTAACTGAGGCAAGTGGAATATATTCTTGCTACTTCTTTCGGACCATGAACCAGTCTGTTTAGAAATCATGTTTAAAGTAGGAACAAGCCCATTGGGGTATTAGTGAACAATTGCGAGAAAATTCTTTGCACACCAGGATTTTATACATTATCCTAGGACTCTTACCAAGGAGTTACTATCCATAAAGTGGGGAAGTTGTGGAGGTAGAATAGTTTGGGATGTCCATAAAGCGTATCTAAGAGGAGCAGTCTTTATATGGTTGAGGATTTGGCAAAGGAAGGAAAAAGAATAGCGGACTCCCCACAAAAAGAACTGTATTTCTTGAATAATATGCTGTGTGACCCTGTATTGGTTGAACAGCATGAACAGATCTACGCACAAATACAAGTCATTAGACAGAAATATAGGTCTAAACTAGTAGGAAGACAGCAAGAGATTTAGGAAACAAGTAGACAGGAGCATTTATAATCTGGTGAGGTGTCTGGTAAAATATTTACATGGAGAGTTAGAACTCAGGTTACTTATAATAAAATCATCGGTATTATAAGAAATAGAGTGGAAGAAGGACTAAAGTTTTAAAAAAAACTTTATTAACATTTATTTGCAATTCATGATAGGCATACATTGTCAGGGAGCATTCCAGTTTCATATATTGGCGACGTCATATTAACGACAAGCTTTGTCACATACAAAAATCGTGATAGCGTACTGCGTTGCACACAACATAGTTACGTTTGAGTAGAGTGTGTTATTGGGGGGCTCAACCTGCTTAGTTGTCTCAGACATTATGCTTCCGAGGGGGTGTCGGGTGTCGTAATCCTGCCAGCGTGTGGTGTCTGATGGTTAATCGAACTGTAGGTTTGTGTGGGATCCAGTGCGTCAAGCTCAGCACCATTGCACTGGCAAAGATATGTCATAAATGGGTCCCAGATGTTGTGGGGTCGGGTTGCTGGGGGCATAAGATCCCAATAAGTAGTGAGCTGTGTTTGGCAGTGTGAAACATCGGCGAGCAACACCTTTGCTGTTGGCGCCGGTCAGTGACCAAAATGAATCACCACCCTGTGCTTTGCCAATAGCAATAGCATCACTACAAACACTTGGTGTGTGTCTGAAATCTCTTTGATGTATACCAGCAGTCACAGCATGGGGTCTGGCATTAGAGGGTCTTCCGTAATTGCGCTGATTATTACACATACCGATCGCCAGTAGTCCACCACCCTCTGCCAAGTCCAGGCCAGGTGTCCGAATGTGGCCGCCAGCACAGAATATCGCAAGCATCTCGCATCCCCATGCAGGCCTATCTTACATAGGTACTCCGGGGTGTGATAGATTCTATGTAGGTATTTAAAGTGTATCATTAGTAATCTATAGTAGGGGGAGAGAGGCTCTGTTTGGCCGCAGCAGTAATTTTATAGCTCAGCCAATATTTTCAGGCCTGTGTCCAGTTCCCAATCCTGGAGGGCCCTCGAGGTGTCCAGCAAGGAGGTGTTCAGCCCCACGGAGTAGAGTCAGATGATAAGTTTTTGCAGCAATGTGGTTGTGTGGACATATTCGAATGCAGTGGTCACTGGAGGGGGGTCAGGGAATGTGGTGTTTGTGTTCCTACAAGTCGCCCTGATTTGATAATATAGTAATGTGTCTAGTGGTGTAACTTTGTGTTCAACGTAGTTGATTAATGGGGAAAAGAATTTGCAATCTGGTTATAAGTCAGTGAATGTTTTGACGCCCAATGTCCCAGCACGTGGCGCCGCTGTCTTGTCTTGTGGATGGCGCATATAGTTTGGCAGTGCCTGTTCATCTGTGGATACCCTTCCATACCCTGCCCACACACTCACCTGTGTTGATTTCATCTTTGGGTGCTTTGTATGGCTGAAAGAGTGCAGTTTTTAGCGGCCATGGGGATATTTTGTTGCCCTCTACTGTCAAGTGCGTTTGAAATGGTGTAGGGTGCAACCAGAAGTGTCGGAAACTTGCTTGGGCACAAAGGGCATAAAGCTTTAGGTCCGGGGCGCCCAGTCCTCTGGGCGCCTGAGGTAGCGTAAGGGGTTTAGAGGCTACTCTCAGCTGTCTACCTGCCCACGTTAGTGTGATCATGTTAGAGTGCAGCCTTTTAAAGAACTGTGCTGTAAGGGGGAGTGGGACATTTAGGAAGAGGAATAAATAAATTGGGAGGACCACCATCTTTGCTATCGCTGTGCACCCAGCCAGTGAGAGTGGCAGTTTGTTCCATATCTGGATACGAGTCGCCAGCAAAACAACTGCGCATCCATAATTCACTCTCCATTATAGCTCCTCTGGGTCTCTGAATAGCCATATGCCCAAATATTTACTCGGCGCAATTGCCCATTCTAGTGGGTATTCTGTTTGGTATGGACGTGTGACTTTGGTAAGTGGAAAGAGTATTGATTTGCTCCGGTTGACTGTGATGCACAAGTGGCCTCCAAAGCGGAGCACCTCCATTGTAGTTGTAGTTGTGGTTGTAGGTTCAAGAATGTATAGGGTAATGTCATCGGCCTACTTAGACACCACTAGTCCCCAGCAGTGAAACCAATACCCTGCTCCGAGTGATATTGGCGTAGCCTAGCCTCTTGAGGCTCCATTGCCACCACAAACAGGAGCGGGGAGAGGGGGCAGCCTCTTTAGTTCCCCGTGTGATTGCAATGGGGTCAGAGATTTGTCCGTTTAGTTTAATACGCGCTGAGGGGAGGGTGTATAATAAACAGATTTTTTAGATAAAGCTTGAGTTAAAGCCCAAGCGTCCCAGCAGGGGGAAATTAATGGACCATTCGAATGAGTCGAATGCTTTGTTGTATCCAGGAGTGCTGTTACCGCTGGTAAGCAGGGATGGTTGTGATGCATGACAGAGAATATTGTACGGAGGTTATGAGACATAGCCCTCCCTGATAAAAATCCAGATTAGTCAGGTCGCACAATTGAAGGCATGAGGGGCAATAGGCGATTCGCCATTAACTTCACATATATTTTGTTATATATTTTATATATATGTTTGTCAGTAAAAGAGGGTGATGTGGGTCGCAGTGTTCACGGGCCTTATCTGGTTTGAGTATGGTATTCTCAAAGGGTGGGGGAGCCGGCCTACTGATAGCGTCTCATGATACATCTCTATAAGGTGTGGGATGAGTATAGTGGCATATTCTTTGTAGAAGGCAGGAGTTAGCCCATTTGAGCCGGTTGCTTTGTCCTAAGGGAGACTAGCTATGACCTGTGCAATTTCCTCCAATGTAAAAGGTGCGTCTAGGTATTCCCTGTGTCCCGGGTCTAACCATACCTGGTCACCCGTCATTCCGGCTGAGTAGAGCTGGAAAAAGAAGGATGACATAACTGCAGTCAGCTTTACGGGGGATGTGACCCTATGACCATTACTGTCCAACAGTTCAGACACATATGTCAAGGCGTGTGTTTTTAGCAGCAGCCCGCAAGTGTCTTGCCAGGGTGGTCTCCTTCCCCATATCATCGCTCGGGCCTGTGTTTCACATCCTAGGTAGTGTTCCTCTCTCTCCACTTCAACTTGATAGTCAGAGAGTTTGGTTCTGATATCAGCCAGGATGCTCGGTGTGGGATTGCAATTGAAGGCCTGTTCCAGCTGTTTAATTTCAGCTTCTAAGCACTTCCCCTGATCACCCTCAGAACTCCCGACTACTTGTCGATGCATGCCCTGCGAATCACCGCCTTGAATGAGGAGTGTGAGCTAACCGAACCAACGTTTAAGGCAAAATGTTCTACAATGGCACTGCGGATCTCCTCTCTAAATGCCGTGTTCCGTAGCGCATGTGAGGGAAGTCGCCACAAAAACATTTTTGGTAAAGACTTTGGGATCTGAAAAACCAATGGCACAAGAGAGTGGTCAGAGAAAGTGCATGATAGGTGTTTAACTGACGTAGACCAAGTGGACACGTCCCTGGATACTAACCAAAAGTCAATACGAGACCAAGAACTATGGGGGTCATTAGGATGGTGGAAGGACCACCACCACTAGCCCGGCATTGGCTGTCCTTCCCACATCTGACCGTGATTTTCCCACCACCAGATTACGATGGCGGTGGGATCGAGACTGCGACCGCAGCGGATGCAAAGACCGTCTGCTAAGGGACCGCCACAGGCAATCATTGCGATCGCCTGGCGGAGCGGTCTGCAGCAATCAAATGGCAGCGGTGCCTAGCAGGCACCGTCTGCCAGATCACAATGCTGTCTCCAGCCAGCCTTTCCATGGTGGATAAACTGCCATTGAAAGGCTGGTGGAGATTGGTTTCGGGTGCCCGTTGCGGGCCCACCTTGTGTTGGGAGGAGGTGTGGGTGCACTGGAGGGTACCAATGCTACCCCCCAACATTTCACTGTACGAAGTGGCAGGCACTGTGTGGTGCCTGCCACGTAGTGCAGTGAAATGCGCTACATGCCATTTTGACTTTGCGGCAGGTGCTGCTGTCAGCAGCACCCACCGCAATGTTAAAATGCAAGATGCGACCGCCATGGTGGCGGTGGTATCTTGATTTGGTGTGCGGGACTGCCGCATATATTGTGGACAGTCCCGGTCTCCAACACAATGGCGGACAGACTCCAGTCCGTCTGCCATCGTAATCGGCCCCTATGTGAGGAGGACCAGCAGGTGCCCTCGCATCTGGCAGGGTGAGCCTGCCTCCAAATATCCACTAATGCATTGTCAATGATGAGCGAGTTTAGAATCTCTGCAGCATGCATGTGTTGCAATTTGGTGCTCGTGTGATCCAGGTGCCCCTGCAGTGCAACATTAAAGTCGCCACCCCATATTGTTGGGCAAGGGCCATAATTTGCAATCTGTCTCCAAGTGTGAAGGAAGAAGTCAGTATAATCCGAGTTGGGTCCGTAGATAGCTACCATAATCATTGGTTGTGCGTACTGTGTGCCCACTAGAATGACATGCCTTTCTTGTCAAGAAGGGAGTTTGTGGTGCGCCATGGCAGCCCCTTCTTGAGTAGAATAGTGAAACCCCTAGTATAATTAGAGTAGACTGATGAATAGGGTTCCCCTCATCAGCACGCTCGGAGGCGAGCTGTGTTGTTAGTGGGTAAGTGCGTTTCCTGTAGGAAAGACACGTCTACGTTGTGTCGCATGATGTATGTGTGCATTAGGTGGGATTTGCGATGGTCATTAAGGCCCGAATATTCCATGTTAAAAAAGTCACGTTTGCCATGTTTTAGTTAGTGAGCGCGCAAGTCGCACGTATCTTCATTTTTGCCGCATGTGAGTTTTGGGATGGTACACCATTTTTTAGTGTTAATGTGGCTTTCTATCATAAGTGTTAGTACTGAATTTAAACTGCGGAAACAACGCAAGAACATCCCACATGCACAACATCCCCCCTCCCACCCCCCAGTCAGTACCACCCAGCTGCTCCTGATGAGGGGAAGCTATAATCTCTTAGCATTCCCTCACCCTCCCACTCCAACCCCCCAAACAGGTTGAGACATTATTCCCTCCCAGCTCAAAAACCCCAAACCACCTACAGGATACATTAATACCCTGTGAATTGTGATATGTTTGTGTGTGTCTCTCTTGCCTTCAATTTATCCTGTGTTCCAATTGCACACTATTTAAATTATCCATGTAATATTGCTATCTTTGTGAACCTTAATAGGGACATGATAGATATATTGAAGAAGCTATGTCATTTTTTTGTGCAACTTGGAGATCTGTCCTTAACTTTTGATATTTCTCCTTTTCCCTTGGCCTTTCTAAGTTTTACCCCATTTCCTTTCCTCACTGTTTGACACACATCTCCCTCACTTATCTCTTTTATCTTATTTGGAATTTCACTATCCTCTGTTTTATTATGCTCTTTTGTAAACTCTTGACAATCTTATTTCCTTCTTGCATTACTTATTTTTGTGGCCCGTGTACATATCAGTCTTGATAAAGCTCTCGGCCAATCAGCCATTAAGCGAAACACGTGTCGGCTGTTGTTGTTTTTCTGTGTGAAATCTATGTCGGAAAGAAACAATTAAAATATGGCAAACTTTGCTGACTGAGCACTACTCTACACAACGCTTTGAAATTATTATTCTGTTAACTTTATCCGATTGAGGGGCACAGACCTCGAAACCACAACTCAAAGTATCTTTTTCCCAATGGCTCTTGGGTTTAGCCATTTGTGAGGCACGTTCCATTCCTACTTTTGGGTCTCTACAACGGTAGCATGAATCCTAGATTTACCCACCCATCCTAACAACCTCATTAAACATAACAGGTGCAGAGGGGAATTATCCCATAGGGACATGGACGCTCCAGGAATACAGCCTTGACTATAAACCAGGGTAACCAAGCAGTGTGTACATGCAAGGGAATTTCAGGGCGCATTGCACCCTGTTTGTAACCTCTCATCCCATCTGGGCGCGCCAAGTATAGCAATTGGTTTACATCTCAGCAGACAGTTCCATATAGTATTTGGGTTTTCAGTAACACTGCAAGCATCGTGGACAAAATGGATCTTAGTCATTGTCAATGGTGCAGGCGTCTATTGATTATCTTGGTGAACTTGACGAGTGGTTTGCACTTCTGCCAAGCTGCTTCACGTAGGACAGTTTGGTGTTTGAATCCGTAAAGTACTGCAGTTTACTGCCATTGTCTATGTGTAGCTTTGCCGGGTCCAGAAGGGCATAGGGGACCTTCAGCTGCATAAGGATGCTTTTTGCCGGGAGGAAACCATGCCTCAACGCCTGCATAGCCAGAGTAAAATCCAGGTAGGAGAGGATGTTTTCTTGATGTCTGATCTCTCCTATTTCTCTGGCTTTCCGTAGGATCGAATGGCGGTCCTGATAGTTCAGCAAGCGGGTCAATATTGGGCGTGCAGGTACACCAGGCGCTGATCTCGGTCTCAGCGTGCGGTGAGCCCGCTCCAGGGTGGAGACCTCAATTCTGAGCTAAATAGCTCACAAAACAGAGATCCCAGGTAATCTTCTATCCTGGAGACTGCCGTGGAATCAGGGATTCCTATGATCTGGAATTTATTTCTTCTAGAGCAGGATTCCAGGTCTTGGTTCTTGGCGAGGAGGAGCTCAAGCACTTTTTCCATTGATAGCAAGCGCTGCCGGTCTTCAGTGAGTGCATCATCCGCGTCAGATTGAAGTACTGGGAATTTTAAGCCCAGCGGTGCAGGGGAACACACCCTATGACTTCGGGTTCTTCCTGTTTCAGACCTACAGAAACACAGAGTCTTCTGGGTGAAGTCAAAGATCGGTTTATTGGCTGCAGACCAATTACAGGTATCCTAGAAGTACAACAGCGTGTATGTTCTCAGGAGACTGCTTAAAAATTACAGAAACGGGCTTCTCCTTAAATACAAAATATCCTGCTTCAGGCATACATTCCTTGTTTTACGATATGGCCATATAAATGTATACATTACAAACGAAAAGGCAGAGTCATGATGACCATCCCACATTCCAGTTAAGCCAGCCCACAATTATTTACCCTGCAAGGCTCAGATCCCACATCAGATATCGATAGGCCCCAATAAACACGAGCATCTCCTGTTTGGAAAACAAGCCATAAAGCAGGAACAGTCAGGTGTGAAAGAGATTAGCTGGAGGCTCGTGTGGGATGAAAAGGCTTTATGGTGTGTCAAGCCCTGATGCTAATCACAGGTGGCCGAAGGACGGGGAGCTCGTGAGACCGGACTGACCTGGGGCAGCGGAGCCAAGCTGCCCAGGTCACAGAGAAGTCAAAGGAAGGCACATGTGCTCTAAAGGCCCGTATTTGCTCGTAATATGTAGCCTATGTGAGGGCAACCATAAGATGGCCACTGCTCTAAGATGGAACCCACGTAGTGATGTATAATAACGTATACACAGTGCATTCATAGCTAGAACATTATACAAAGCACTTGTACATACCGCATTGGCCATTAGCGGTTCGCTGATACCGGAATAGGCAGGGGTAGGGCCCTGCCTCCTACGCGGTCCCAAATTTTAAAGTACCACAGACCCTCCTTTTGCCCTTACATAGGCAATAACTATACTCATATCAATCCGAGTCCAGGTCTATATTCATGAAGTCATGGAGATGTTGCTGTAGCATCATCCTATTACTTAGCTCGTCCCTCGATACAGGTTTCCTTACACATAATGTAGCACAGAGGCCACATATCGCAGGAGCACACTGTATGCACAGACAGAACAGGAAAAGGATGGCTAAGATCATTCCAATGACCATCAGAACTTTCCAACCCCAGGCAGATATCAGTTCCCAGAACCACCCCACCAGTGACCAATCTCCTTTATCCACGTGTATGGATTCAGATATTCTATGCAGTTTGGAGATGGCTTGATAAACTGTTGGAGCGTTATCTGGTATGAAAATGCAACAGCTAGATTGGATAACCTTACATACCCCACCGCGGTCTGCGAGTATAACGTCTAGAACCATGCGGTTCTGCAAAGTCATGAGGCGATCTGCTTGGAGCTCAGCTGTTAAATTACCAAGGGCACCAGCCGTAACATTAACAGTGGATTCAACCACACGAGTCAGTTGTCTCAGGTTCCTACTATTGACCATAGGTCCACAAAATGGCAGGAAACCCAAAAAGAAGTCTCTTGCTTCCTGACCGGCAGTATCCTCCTTACTAATCACGCCTCTCACAACTCTGGTCTTGTGTTAGTCAGAGGCAGCAGTAAATGTTGGCGGTAGCAGATTTGCAATATAACATGTGCCCGAGAAATCAGGGGGCAACCATGTATATGCTCGTTCACTGCAGACAAAATATGTACCCTTGTCAGCCAAAAACGCAGGGGAAAACTGTGATGGAAAAGGGTACGTTTCAGTACAGTCACTTCTCCCCAGTTGAGCTCTTGGATTCTGACCATTACCTTGTAAACAGAACCGACCTATGTGGGGTACGACCCAAATTGGGATGAGATTTTTCGCTGTCTTTCACCCAGACTAATACTATACCCCGTTGCGTTCCATCCTACATAAGCTCTCAATTCATCCTTGGGAATAGATGAGTATGCGTCGATATCTCTGCTCATATCAGCAAGCAACTCCTTTCATTAAAGCTTTATTATTTGTGCTAGGTCTGATGGAACGCGGTTGTCGCGGGGAGTACGCATCTAGAGCAAAGAGAAACATAGTCTGGAATGCCCATGACGATCCATTGTAACTAAACGGCAGCACTAGATAAGGAATACCCTTAATAATGGTATGTGGCATTAAACCACACACCCAGCAATTGGTTGTATTCATGACTAGTTGGTGCTGGTGCAGGAGCTGAATAAACGAGTTGTTTACAAACTCTGATCGTCTAGCTTGTTCATGTTCAGGCAGAGGGTGAAAAGAGTGTGAGGAGACAGTAGGAGGAGGTATAGGCTGTACAGTGGGTGCAATGGGCTCTTGAGAGGAGAAGAATACAAATCCTACGGTAAACACTACCATACTACATAGTATAAACAGACATAAAAATACAAAACGTTTGCTCTTCATTATTTTACACATTCTTGCTTTAAAGTTCATTTCCTCAGCGGGTCTCTCCATCTTGAAAAACTCCATCCTCTAATCGTGCCGCTCGCAGCGGGTGAGTATCTTCTGCTAAGGAGTACGCCTGTCGGTCCAGGGAACGCCCTAGACCAACCAGAACCATTGACCTAACGTCTTCGGCCTGTACCCCAAAGTCTTGGCACCGCGACCCTGCAGCTGAACCCGGATGGTGGTTCGAAAAACAAAAATCAAGAAAGTCCTTCAGATGGGAGAGCTATGGTTATCAAAAACCCAAAAGGTAAGGAAAAGAATATTTATTTGTCCATAGGCCTTGGTCTTAAGTTATAGTGAAAACGGCCAGGTACTGTCTGATCTTGAAACAAGAGTTCAGGCTCTGTGGTGTCCAATCGAATTGACGGTGGCAAAGCTTCTTGCAAAATATCGTCACTCTCTTGTGCTGAAGCTGTGCCTCTTACGCGTGCATCACTGAACGGCACAAAACGAGGTACAGTGTCTGTTTCAGAGTCAGCGATACCCTCCTGGACCCACTGGTCATACGGCAGAGGCAAAGGGATCCTTTTGATGTGGGCGCCGTGGATCCAGTTCTTTTTCCCCTTTACTCGAACAGCTGATCTTGTAGACAGAAGTACGAGATGAGGGCCAATCCAACGGGGCTCATCGTTGCTTTTGCGCTGGAAATTTTTGACGAGCACCCATGTGCCAGGGTCGATAGGGTGTCCTGGAGCTTCAGAGGCCTGGGGAAGAGTATCGTGCACCTGTTGGTGTAAAACACGAAATTTAGCCGTCAATTCGTACAAGTAATCAAGCAGTACTGGATGTTCGATTTCACTGAATTTCGCCGGTCTTGGCACACCCCATACATTGGCCGGGCGGCCAAAAATAACCTCGTATGGGCTAAGTCCCACTCGTGAGTGTACGGTCATTCTGGTGGACAGGAGTGCTAGAGGCAGAGCGTCAGGCCATTTAAGACCGGAGCTCGCCCGGATTTTGGCCAGCTTGAGTTTTAGAGCGCCATTATAGCGCTCTACTAATCCAGCTGATTGGGGGTGATTTGCAGCGTGGAACTTCTGCTTGATCCCTAATCCCTCACACACATTCTTCATCACTTGGCCCACAAATTCACTCCCATTATCACTCCACACCATTCTTGGCATTCCAAACCTAGGGAAAAATTCCTTCACAAGGGCTTTGGCTGTGGATAGAGCAGTGTTGTCCTTTAGGGGATAGGCTTCTATCCATTTTGAAAAAGCGCAGACAACCACCAATACATATTTCAGGTTGTTGCACCTTTCCATGTGGATAAAATCTAGCTGCAAAACTTCAAATGGATATGATGGAGGCGCAAAATGACCAGCTGGAGTTGGGGTTCCCCTACCAGGGTTGTATTTCAAGCATACCATACAATTCTTGACCACATTCTCTGCACACTTGGGAATTCCAGCATTCTGCCATACTGGAGCCAACAACTTACAGATTCCTTTCGTACTGATATGTGCCATTCCATGTGCCATAGTAACCACTGGAAGCACATATGCATCAGGTTACAACCATCACCTATGTTCTGACAGATCAATCCAACAACCATTCTCATCCAACTTACCCATACTTTCTCTCCACTTGCTCAACTCTTTCTCTGTGGCTTCAGCTTGAAGGGACTTTACACTCTCTATTGTGTTTTCACACATTCCAACATCACCAATCCATCTTGCAGGGTCTACAACATACATTCGAGTCTTTACATCTTTTGCTGTCTCTTTTGCGACTTCATCAGCAAACGCATTACCATGACCAACATCATCAGTGATTTTCTTGTGCGCACTGCATTTCATAATCGCAACTTGTGACGGTAGGGTCAGCGACTCAAGGAGATCATTCACCAACTTGCCATTCTGAATCCATGCGAAGTCAGGAACCCACGTTCTTTCCACAATCGCCCAAAACTATGAGCCACGCCAAAGGCGTACTGGCTATCCGTATATATGTTCACTTTCATTCCTTCAGACAACACACATGCTCTCGTAAGGGCAATCAATTCTGCTGCTTGAGCCGAATTTTGTGACACACGTGCAGTTTCAACAATCGTGTGCAAAGTCGTGATATGCAGCGGTCGTATCACCATTTGGAAGCTTGAAACACGAACCATCCACCCATAAGGTACCATCACGCTCAGTCAGTGGAGTATCTTTAAGATCTACTCTCCCTTTCGTCTCTTCTTCTGTTCTGAACAGACAATCATGTTGCTCAATCTCATCTAGGTCTGCTGGAATTGGTAATAGTGTAGCTGGATTCAACGTGTTGCATCTCTTTATGTGTATATGATTTGCTAACAGTGTCAACTCATATCCAGATAGTCGCGCACTAGTTAAGTGTTGTGTCTTGGTCCTGTTTAACAATGTGTCCACAGCATGTGGAACCATACAATCAATGTATTATCCATTACTAGGCCAGCAGACTGTCGAATAGACATAGCTGCGGCGGCTGTAGCTCTCAGACAACTTGGCAATGCCCTCGCTACCGGGTCCAAGGTTGACGAAAAATATGCGCATGGACGCGGTCTGTCGCCAAAAGGCTGTGTTAACACTGATAATGCGCAACCATCTTTCTCATGAACATACAATGTAAAAGGCTTGCTGTAGTCAGGGGTACCCAACACAGGAGCTGAACACAATGCATTACGCAATTCCAAAAAACTTTTCTGACACTCTTCAGACCATGGGATAGGATTCGGTGTGTCTTTACATGTTAATGCTAACAAAGGTTTTGCTAACAAGGAAAAATTGGGAATCCAATGCCTACAGTATGAAGTAATGCTCAAGAAAGCACGCACTTCTCTCTGTGTTCTAGGCACACTCAACTGTGCAATGGCTTGAATTCTTTCTGGGGTCAGTTTCCTTCCCTCCTTCGATAAGAGATGACCTAAGTACGTCACTTCTTGTCGACAATATTGCAGCTTTGAGAGAGACACTTTGTGATGAAAGGCAGACAAATGACGCAACAATGACAAGGTAGCGTTTTTGCAAATCTTTTCAGTATCCGCGGCGATTAGTAAATCGTCAACATACTGAATAAGGATAGCGCCACTGGGTAAAACCAGTGCATCAAGCTGCGCTTTTAAAGCCTGACTGTATATTGATGGACTTTCACAGTAGCCCTGGGGAGCGCGTTTAAAGCGGAAGCTTCGGCCTCCTAAACTAAAGCCAAAAATGTCTCTGCTCTCCTCTGCAATTGGGATGCTAAAGAAAGCATTCTTTAGATCGATCACTGAGAACCATGCAGTGGAGGCTGGAATCATAGTTAACAAAGCAGTTATATCAGGGACAACTGGAAACCGTGGCACAACAATCTTATTAACCTCTCTAAGATCAATCACAAATCTGTAAACAGGTGGCTGTGAAGGGTCCGTTCGTTTTAAGACAGGTAAAACAGGACTATTGCAAACGTTGCCTCTTGTCTCTTCAATTACACCCTTTTTAATCAAATCACTGACAATTGCTAACAATGCTTTCTGACCTTCATTGGAGATCTTGTACTGGGGAATACGTGGCAATCTGACATTGGCTTTTAAAGTGACCACGTATGGCGGTATTTCCAAAAGACCCACATCATTGGGACCAGTAGCCCAAAGGACATCCGGAAGGGATGATAATTCAGGTGGCATTGCATTTTTAGACAAATACATTGGGGAAATCACTTTCTTACCTAATGTAAGTTGTACTCCTGAGGGAGAACAATATAGCGTCGCATGCAATCTTTTCAGCAAATCTAATCCTAGCAAATTTTCACCACAACCTGTCGTTAGGATGAGGGGTGCTTTTAGCTCACAAGGTCCAACAGAAAGTGACATAGGACTAGAAATCGGGTTCCTAACTGGGGCGCCAGAAAAACCTACTGAAACATTCATTTCGCCAGACAAAGGCGCGCCAGGGAGTTTTGAATGCATAATTGAACTCTTTGCAGCACCAGTATCCAGCAGAAAGGGCTCCGTTACATTTGCTGTAGTTACTTTAACATAGGGTCTGCTCTGATCCACTGGCACTGAAACAACTCCCTCTCTCTGTCTACGGCTGTCCTAGTAATCATTACCTTCCACATTGTCGTCTTCTGCATAATAATCATTATTGTAGTACTGAGCTGTATTACCAGTCACGTTGGCTTGCTGATCATAGCTATTTATGGTATTTTGAGGCGGAAGAGGACGCGCGTTCTGGGGAGCATTCCCACGCCCTCTGCCTCTAGGAGCTTGCTGACCACCTCTACCTCTTGCGCCATACGCATTACTGTTACGCTGCATTAATTTAGGGCAACTATATTTAAAATGACCTTCCTCTTTGCAATATGAACATTGGTTGGGACCTACAGGGATTCGTGGTTGATAATACCCATTCATTTGCTGATTATTCTGAAATTGTTGGGGTTGCTGATAGATACCTTGTGTTTGCCTATAATTATTCTGTCCTCCACGTGGTGGATAAGCCTGCTGCAAGAGGACCTTTGTTTTCAGTTCTTTCATTTTCTTATTTCTATCCTTCTCGTCTTTATCTCTATTTTCATAATACTGTGCAGTAGCCAGTATTTGCGCTGAAGAGGAAACAGCCCAGGAACTTTCTGAGTCTTTTAATTTTTTACACAACTCGGGGAGTAGATTCTGCACAAATTTATCAACAAATAACCGTTGGCCACCTTCAGTGCTCATGTCTTGACCACTGTGGTCAATAAACGTTTCTTCAAACCTGGTAAAGAAATCGGACACTGTCTCATCTTTCTTCTGCTTACATGCGGATAGTTTATCCCAATTTACGCGCATCGCGGGCATTATAGTTTTCATGTATGTGATAATTCTACCAGGGAGTTCTGCTACCAAAGGGTCAGGCTTTGCGCCACCAACTTGTCTAGCGTCTGCAGCAACGATATTAGCCCATGTACCCCCTAGCTCTACAGCATGATCCGTATTACGGATGGATCCCCATAAAGGCTGTGGAACAACATTCCCAAATAACATGTCTATGTCAGCCAGATTCATGACACACGATTCTGCAGTTTGGGATAACTCCTTATAATATCCTGTAGGGTTTTTACGGGGGTCAGGCAATGTCTGCTTAAGTGCTAACACCTCAGATCGCTTCCATGGGACATGCACCCAAACACGCTGAAAATGTGCTAGGACAGGTGGATTAGCATTTGGATCAGCAGGTCTCCAAACTGGGGGAACCTCACGCATCGGATATTGGCGCGCTTTTACCTTTTTCCCCACAGGGAGTTCCTGTTCGAACAATGATTGCTGAGAATCCCCATTTCTGAAGGACAGTAACGTCGCAACTGCTTTATCTACATTGGGACCCACAATTATACCTGTTTCAAAATCAAATCGCACTCGACACAATTCCTGTGGGTTTGGGTTTGCACCATTATCCTCCAATTCCTCACAGAGGAATTCACACATCTTATCAAAGACATACCTCTGTTTTGGGGCATCCCATTGGTGAAAAACGTTAACAACTGATTCCACATCATAGAGTGAAGGGAAACCAATCCACCAACGCGCCAGATGATCTAACACCTCTTTCTCGTCGGGACCAGGCAGCTGACTGCGCAATTGCTTACGCTGTAAGACAGGAGTCGCACTAGATGACCCAAAGAGAGGCGACATTAAACTAGTAACTACATTAGCTAGTCGTTGTCGTGCTGAAGGAGAAGTTGAGGCGAAAACAGGGGGATAGACAGAGGGAAGAAAAACGGATTCAGATACAGGTACCTGGGTAGTGTAAGAAGGAGCGCCAGGGGAAGCCGCTGGCGTGCTAGGCAAAGTCGCAGGAAGCGCGGGGGTAACAGGTAACAAAACTGGCGGCCCTTGAGAGGGCTGCACTACAGGGATAGGAGCCAGCTGAAGAGGAGCTGGCGGCTGCGGGAAGGCTTGCGGCATATTTACTGGAGGCTGCGCATTTACAAGCTGTGGAGGCGCGGTGGCATTTTGCGCATACGGGGGTGGCGAACTTAGCAAATGGGACATTAGGGAATCTTTCTCTTTCTCTTTTGTCTCATCTTGCACAAGGGGTGACAAAACAGGGTAACATTTATCGATCCCTAGTTTGCGCTGTCTATGTAATTGCTCATTCATTTGTTCCTCCTTATTATCTTTAAATTGCACAGCTGCTTGCATCACTGACATACCTCTTTCTCTCTTATTCCTTTTCGCTAGCTTAATTTCCTTTTGTTTGGCTTCCTTTCGCCATAGGCGGAAAGAATCAAACATCGCCGGCCGGGCTTTCATTTTAAACAATTTCACTTCCAAATTATCTAAGATATCTGTATCGAAACTACCATTTTGGGGCCATTTTAAAACACCGTCCTTTCTGGTGTATCGGATCCATACTTCATTATATGCAATGGGGCCCACGCCATGTTTTACATAAAGCTCATAAGTTGGAGTTCCAATTGGAGGAACCGGACATGAATCCTCTAACTGGAAATCCCTTCCCCAACCCAAACAAAACAATCTTCCAAATACACTAGCACCAGGCATCTTCGCTCACTAGTCTAGTTCCAAACTTCAAAGGATTATCGATTACGATAGTCTCGTGAATACACGAGTCCTCTGGCTTTGGCGTTTGCAAACTCCAAATCAAAATAATCCCGAAGGATACCAAAAAATCCCAAAGGATACCAAACAAACTGGGAGACGCTCCACTTATACTTAACTGAATATTGATGATCAATGGCGTCACCAGAAGACTCTCTCGATTGTTTCGCTCTACCAAAATCGTCAAGGGTCCAAAACAGGGCGATTAATCAGGGCAGCAGTCCTTCGTAGCCGTCGGGACGCGGAGAACCTCGCAGAAAAGACTTTCGGACCACATCGACATGCAGGGGTCGATGAAGTGGCGGCCTTCCTCCAGAATTTCCACACGAAGCTCCTCACGAACCTCTGGCTTGGACCGGTACCGCTGAAATCGTCCCGAGTTGGGCGCCAACTGAAGTACTGGGAATTTTAAGCCCAGCGGTGCAGGGGAACACACCCTATGACTTCGGGTTCTTCCTGTTTCAGACCTACAGAAACACAGAGTCTTCTGGGTGAAGTCAAAGATCGGTTTATTGGCTGCAGACCAATTACAGGTATCCTAGAAGTACAACAGCGTGTATGTTCTCAGGAGACTGCTTAAAAATTACAGAAACGGGCTTCTCCTTAAATACAAAATATCCTGCTTCAGGCATACATTCCTTGTTTTACGATATGGCCATATAAATGTATACATTACAAACGAAAAGGCAGAGTCATGATGACCATCCCACATTCCAGTTAAGCCAGCCCACAATTATTTACCCAGCAAGGCTCAGATCCCACATCAGATATCGATAGGCCCCAATAAACACGAGCATCTCCTGTTTGGAAAACAAGCCATAAAGCAGGAACAGTCAGGTGTGAAAGAGATTAGCTGGAGGCTCGTGTGGGATGAAAAGGCTTTATGGTGTGTCAAGCCCTGATGCTAATCACAGGTGGCCGAAGGACGGGGAGCTCGTGAGACCGGACTGACCTGGGGCAGCGGAGCCAAGCTGCCCAGGTCACAGAGAAGTCAAAGGAAGGCACATGTGCTCTAAAGGCCCGTATTTGCTCGTAATATGTAGCCTATGTGAGGGCAACCATAAGATGGCCACTGCTCTAAGATGGAACCCACGTAGTGATGTATAATAACGTATACACAGTGCATTCATAGCTAGAACATTATACAAAGCACTTGTACATACCGCATTGGCCATTAGCGGTTCGCTGATACCGGAATAGGCAGGGGTAGGGCCCTGCCTCCTACGCGGTCCCAAATTTTAAAGTACCACAGACCCTCCTTTTGCCCTTACATAGGCAATAACTATACTCATATCAATCCGAGTCCAGGTCTATATTCATGAAGTCATGGAGATGTTGCTGTAGCATCATCCTATTACTTAGCTCGTCCCTCGATACAGGTTTCCTTACACATAATGTAGCACAGAGGCCACATATCGCAGGAGCACACTGTATGCACAGACAGAACAGGAAAAGGATGGCTAAGATCATTCCAATGACCATCAGAACTTTCCAACCCCAGGCAGATATCAGTTCCCAGAACCACCCCACCAGTGACCAATCTCCTTTATCCACGTGTATGGATTCAGATATTCTATGCAGTTTGGAGATGGCTTGATAAACTGTTGGAGCGTTATCTGGTATGAAAATGCAACAGCTAGATTGGATAACCTTACATACCCCACCGCGGTCTGCGAGTATAACGTCTAGAACCATGCGGTTCTGCAAAGTCATGAGGCGATCTGCTTGGAGCTCAGCTGTTAAATTACCAAGGGCACCAGCCGTAACATTAACAGTGGATTCAACCACACGAGTCAGTTGTCTCAGGTTCCTACTATTGACCATAGGTCCACAAAATGGCAGGAAACCCAAAAAGAAGTCTCTTGCTTCCTGACCGGCAGTATCCTCCTTACTAATCACGCCTCTCACAACTCTGGTCTTGTGTTAGTCAGAGGCAGCAGTAAATGTTGGCGGTAGCAGATTTGCAATATAACATGTGCCCGAGAAATCAGGGGGCAACCATGTATATGCTCGTTCACTGCAGACAAAATATGTACCCTTGTCAGCCAAAAACGCAGGGGAAAACTGTGATGGAAAAGGGTACGTTTCAGTACAGTCACTTCTCCCCAGTTGAGCTCTTGGATTCTGACCATTACCTTGTAAACAGAACCGACCTATGTGGGGTACGACCCAAATTGGGATGAGATTTTTCGCTGTCTTTCACCCAGACTAATACTATACCCCGTTGCGTTCCATCCTACATAAGCTCTCAATTCATCCTTGGGAATAGATGAGTATGCGTCGATATCTCTGCTCATATCAGCAAGCAACTCCTTTCATTAAAGCTTTATTATTTGTGCTAGGTCTGATGGAACGCGGTTGTCGCGGGGAGTACGCATCTAGAGCAAAGAGAAACATAGTCTGGAATGCCCATGACGATCCATTGTAACTAAACGGCAGCACTAGATAAGGAATACCCTTAATAATGGTATGTGGCATTAAACCACACACCCAGCAATTGGTTGTATTCATGACTAGTTGGTGCTGGTGCAGGAGCTGAATAAACGAGTTGTTTACAAACTCTGATCGTCTAGCTTGTTCATGTTCAGGCAGAGGGTGAAAAGAGTGTGAGGAGACAGTAGGAGGAGGTATAGGCTGTACAGTGGGTGCAATGGGCTCTTGAGAGGAGAAGAATACAAATCCTACGGTAAACACTACCATACTACATAGTATAAACAGACATAAAAATACAAAACGTTTGCTCTTCATTATTTTACACATTCTTGCTTTAAAGTTCATTTCCTCAGCGGGTCTCTCCATCTTGAAAAACTCCATCCTCTAATCGTGCCGCTCGCAGCGGGTGAGTATCTTCTGCTAAGGAGTACGCCTGTCGGTCCAGGGAACGCCCTAGACCAACCAGAACCATTGACCTAACGTCTTCGGCCTGTACCCCAAAGTCTTGGCACCGCGACCCTGCAGCTGAACCCGGATGGTGGTTCGAAAAACAAAAATCAAGAAAGTCCTTCAGATGGGAGAGCTATGGTTATCAAAAACCCAAAAGGTAAGGAAAAGAATATTTATTTGTCCATAGGCCTTGGTCTTAAGTTATAGTGAAAACGGCCAGGTACTGTCTGATCTTGAAACAAGAGTTCAGGCTCTGTGGTGTCCAATCGAATTGACGGTGGCAAAGCTTCTTGCAAAATATCGTCACTCTCTTGTGCTGAAGCTGTGCCTCTTACGCGTGCATCACTGAACGGCACAAAACGAGGTACAGTGTCTGTTTCAGAGTCAGCGATACCCTCCTGGACCCACTGGTCATACGGCAGAGGCAAAGGGATCCTTTTGATGTGGGCGCCGTGGATCCAGTTCTTTTTCCCCTTTACTTGAACAGCTGATCTTGTAGACAGAAGTACGAGATGAGGGCCAATCCAACGGGGCTCATCGTTGCTTTTGCGCTGGAAATTTTTGACGAGCACCCATGTGCCAGGGTCGATAGGGTGTCCTGGAGCTTCAGAGGCCTGGGGAAGAGTATCGTGCACCTGTTGGTGTAAAACACGAAATTTAGCCGTCAATTCGTACAAGTAATCAAGCAGTACTGGATGTTCGATTTCACTGAATTTCGCCGGTCTTGGCACACCCCATACATTGGCCGGGCGGCCAAAAATAACCTCGTATGGGCTAAGTCCCACTCGTGAGTGTACGGTCATTCTGGTGGACAGGAGTGCTAGAGGCAGAGCGTCAGGCCATTTAAGACCGGAGCTCGCCCGGATTTTGGCCAGCTTGAGTTTTAGAGCGCCATTATAGCGCTCTACTAATCCAGCTGATTGGGGGTGATTTGCAGCGTGGAACTTCTGCTTGATCCCTAATCCCTCACACACATTCTTCATCACTTGGCCCACAAATTCACTCCCATTATCACTCCACACCATTCTTGGCATTCCAAACCTAGGGAAAAATTCCTTCACAAGGGCTTTGGCTGTGGATAGAGCAGTGTTGTCCTTTAGGGGATAGGCTTCTATCCATTTTGAAAAAGCGCAGACAACCACCAATACATATTTCAGGTTGTTGCACCTTTCCATGTGGATAAAATCTAGCTGCAAAACTTCAAATGGATATGATGGAGGCGCAAAATGACCAGCTGGAGTTGGGGTTCCCCTACCAGGGTTGTATTTCAAGCATACCATACAATTCTTGACCACATTCTCTGCACACTTGGGAATTCCAGCATTCTGCCATACTGGAGCCAACAACTTACAGATTCCTTTCGTACTGATATGTGCCATTCCATGTGCCATAGTAACCACTGGAAGCACATATGCATCAGGTTACAACCATCACCTATGTTCTGACAGATCAATCCAACAACCATTCTCATCCAACTTACCCATACTTTCTCTCCACTTGCTCAACTCTTTCTCTGTGGCTTCAGCTTGAAGGGACTTTACACTCTCTATTGTGTTTTCACACATTCCAACATCACCAATCCATCTTGCAGGGTCTACAACATACATTCGAGTCTTTACATCTTTTGCTGTCTCTTTTGCGACTTCATCAGCAAACGCATTACCATGACCAACATCATCAGTGATTTTCTTGTGCGCACTGCATTTCATAATCGCAACTTGTGACGGTAGGGTCAGCGACTCAAGGAGATCATTCACCAACTTGCCATTCTGAATCCATGCGAAGTCAGGAACCCACGTTCTTTCCACAATCGCCCAAAACTATGAGCCACGCCAAAGGCGTACTGGCTATCCGTATATATGTTCACTTTCATTCCTTCAGACAACACACATGCTCTCGTAAGGGCAATCAATTCTGCTGCTTGAGCCGAATTTTGTGACACACGTGCAGTTTCAACAATCGTGTGCAAAGTCGTGATATGCAGCGGTCGTATCACCATTTGGAAGCTTGAAACACGAACCATCCACCCATAAGGTACCATCACGCTCAGTCAGTGGAGTATCTTTAAGATCTACTCTCCCTTTCGTCTCTTCTTCTGTTCTGAACAGACAATCATGTTGCTCAATCTCATCTAGGTCTGCTGGAATTGGTAATAGTGTAGCTGGATTCAACGTGTTGCATCTCTTTATGTGTATATGATTTGCTAACAGTGTCAACTCATATCCAGATAGTCGCGCACTAGTTAAGTGTTGTGTCTTGGTCCTGTTTAACAATGTGTCCACAGCATGTGGAACCATACAATCAATGTATTATCCATTACTAGGCCAGCAGACTGTCGAATAGACATAGCTGCGGCGGCTGTAGCTCTCAGACAACTTGGCAATGCCCTCGCTACCGGGTCCAAGGTTGACGAAAAATATGCGCATGGACGCGGTCTGTCGCCAAAAGGCTGTGTTAACACTGATAATGCGCAACCATCTTTCTCATGAACATACAATGTAAAAGGCTTGCTGTAGTCAGGGGTACCCAACACAGGAGCTGAACACAATGCATTACGCAATTCCAAAAAACTTTTCTGACACTCTTCAGACCATGGGATAGGATTCGGTGTGTCTTTACATGTTAATGCTAACAAAGGTTTTGCTAACAAGGAAAAATTGGGAATCCAATGCCTACAGTATGAAGTAATGCTCAAGAAAGCACGCACTTCTCTCTGTGTTCTAGGCACACTCAACTGTGCAATGGCTTGAATTCTTTCTGGGGTCAGTTTCCTTCCCTCCTTCGATAAGAGATGACCTAAGTACGTCACTTCTTGTCGACAATATTGCAGCTTTGAGAGAGACACTTTGTGATGAAAGGCAGACAAATGACGCAACAATGACAAGGTAGCGTTTTTGCAAATCTTTTCAGTATCCGCGGCGATTAGTAAATCGTCAACATACTGAATAAGGATAGCGCCACTGGGTAAAACCAGTGCATCAAGCTGCGCTTTTAAAGCCTGACTGTATATTGATGGACTTTCACAGTAGCCCTGGGGAGCGCGTTTAAAGCGGAAGCTTCGGCCTCCTAAACTAAAGCCAAAAATGTCTCTGCTCTCCTCTGCAATTGGGATGCTAAAGAAAGCATTCTTTAGATCGATCACTGAGAACCATGCAGTGGAGGCTGGAATCATAGTTAACAAAGCAGTTATATCAGGGACAACTGGAAACCGTGGCACAACAATCTTATTAACCTCTCTAAGATCAATCACAAATCTGTAAACAGGTGGCTGTGAAGGGTCCGTTCGTTTTAAGACAGGTAAAACAGGACTATTGCAAACGTTGCCTCTTGTCTCTTCAATTACACCCTTTTTAATCAAATCACTGACAATTGCTAACAATGCTTTCTGACCTTCATTGGAGATCTTGTACTGGGGAATACGTGGCAATCTGACATTGGCTTTTAAAGTGACCACGTATGGCGGTATTTCCAAAAGACCCACATCATTGGGACCAGTAGCCCAAAGGACATCCGGAAGGGATGATAATTCAGGTGGCATTGCATTTTTAGACAAATACATTGGGGAAATCACTTTCTTACCTAATGTAAGTTGTACTCCTGAGGGAGAACAATATAGCGTCGCATGCAATCTTTTCAGCAAATCTAATCCTAGCAAATTTTCACCACAACCTGTCGTTAGGATGAGGGGTGCTTTTAGCTCACAAGGTCCAACAGAAAGTGACATAGGACTAGAAATCGGGTTCCTAACTGGGGCGCCAGAAAAACCTACTGAAACATTCATTTCGCCAGACAAAGGCGCGCCAGGGAGTTTTGAATGCATAATTGAACTCTTTGCAGCACCAGTATCCAGCAGAAAGGGCTCCGTTACATTTGCTGTAGTTACTTTAACATAGGGTCTGCTCTGATCCACTGGCACTGAAACAACTCCCTCTCTCTGTCTACGGCTGTCCTAGTAATCATTACCTTCCACATTGTCGTCTTCTGCATAATAATCATTATTGTAGTACTGAGCTGTATTACCAGTCACGTTGGCTTGCTGATCATAGCTATTTATGGTATTTTGAGGCGGAAGAGGACGCGCGTTCTGGGGAGCATTCCCACGCCCTCTGCCTCTAGGAGCTTGCTGACCACCTCTACCTCTTGCGCCATACGCATTACTGTTACGCTGCATTAATTTAGGGCAACTATATTTAAAATGACCTTCCTCTTTGCAATATGAACATTGGTTGGGACCTACAGGGATTCGTGGTTGATAATACCCATTCATTTGCTGATTATTCTGAAATTGTTGGGGTTGCTGATAGATACCTTGTGTTTGCCTATAATTATTCTGTCCTCCACGTGGTGGATAAGCCTGCTGCAAGAGGACCTTTGTTTTCAGTTCTTTCATTTTCTTATTTCTATCCTTCTCGTCTTTATCTCTATTTTCATAATACTGTGCAGTAGCCAGTATTTGCGCTGAAGAGGAAACAGCCCAGGAACTTTCTGAGTCTTTTAATTTTTTACACAACTCGGGGAGTAGATTCTGCACAAATTTATCAACAAATAACCGTTGGCCACCTTCAGTGCTCATGTCTTGACCACTGTGGTCAATAAACGTTTCTTCAAACCTGGTAAAGAAATCGGACACTGTCTCATCTTTCTTCTGCTTACATGCGGATAGTTTATCCCAATTTACGCGCATCGCGGGCATTATAGTTTTCATGTATGTGATAATTCTACCAGGGAGTTCTGCTACCAAAGGGTCAGGCTTTGCGCCACCAACTTGTCTAGCGTCTGCAGCAACGATATTAGCCCATGTACCCCCTAGCTCTACAGCATGATCCGTATTACGGATGGATCCCCATAAAGGCTGTGGAACAACATTCCCAAATAACATGTCTATGTCAGCCAGATTCATGACACACGATTCTGCAGTTTGGGATAACTCCTTATAATATCCTGTAGGGTTTTTACGGGGGTCAGGCAATGTCTGCTTAAGTGCTAACACCTCAGATCGCTTCCATGGGACATGCACCCAAACACGCTGAAAATGTGCTAGGACAGGTGGATTAGCATTTGGATCAGCAGGTCTCCAAACTGGGGGAACCTCACGCATCGGATATTGGCGCGCTTTTACCTTTTTCCCCACAGGGAGTTCCTGTTCGAACAATGATTGCTGAGAATCCCCATTTCTGAAGGACAGTAACGTCGCAACTGCTTTATCTACATTGGGACCCACAATTATACCTGTTTCAAAATCAAATCGCACTCGACACAATTCCTGTGGGTTTGGGTTTGCACCATTATCCTCCAATTCCTCACAGAGGAATTCACACATCTTATCAAAGACATACCTCTGTTTTGGGGCATCCCATTGGTGAAAAACGTTAACAACTGATTCCACATCATAGAGTGAAGGGAAACCAATCCACCAACGCGCCAGATGATCTAACACCTCTTTCTCGTCGGGACCAGGCAGCTGACTGCGCAATTGCTTACGCTGTAAGACAGGAGTCGCACTAGATGACCCAAAGAGAGGCGACATTAAACTAGTAACTACATTAGCTAGTCGTTGTCGTGCTGAAGGAGAAGTTGAGGCGAAAACAGGGGGATAGACAGAGGGAAGAAAAACGGATTCAGATACAGGTACCTGGGTAGTGTAAGAAGGAGCGCCAGGGGAAGCCGCTGGCGTGCTAGGCAAAGTCGCAGGAAGCGCGGGGGTAACAGGTAACAAAACTGGCGGCCCTTGAGAGGGCTGCACTACAGGGATAGGAGCCAGCTGAAGAGGAGCTGGCGGCTGCGGGAAGGCTTGCGGCATATTTACTGGAGGCTGCGCATTTACAAGCTGTGGAGGCGCGGTGGCATTTTGCGCATACGGGGGTGGCGAACTTAGCAAATGGGACATTAGGGAATCTTTCTCTTTCTCTTTTGTCTCATCTTGCACAAGGGGTGACAAAACAGGGTAACATTTATCGATCCCTAGTTTGCGCTGTCTATGTAATTGCTCATTCATTTGTTCCTCCTTATTATCTTTAAATTGCACAGCTGCTTGCATCACTGACATACCTCTTTCTCTCTTATTCCTTTTCGCTAGCTTAATTTCCTTTTGTTTGGCTTCCTTTCGCCATAGGCGGAAAGAATCAAACATCGCCGGCCGGGCTTTCATTTTAAACAATTTCACTTCCAAATTATCTAAGATATCTGTATCGAAACTACCATTTTGGGGCCATTTTAAAACACCGTCCTTTCTGGTGTATCGGATCCATACTTCATTATATGCAATGGGGCCCACGCCATGTTTTACATAAAGCTCATAAGTTGGAGTTCCAATTGGAGGAACCGGACATGAATCCTCTAACTGGAAATCCCTTCCCCAACCCAAACAAAACAATCTTCCAAATACACTAGCACCAGGCATCTTCGCTCACTAGTCTAGTTCCAAACTTCAAAGGATTATCGATTACGATAGTCTCGTGAATACACGAGTCCTCTGGCTTTGGCGTTTGCAAACTCCAAATCAAAATAATCCCGAAGGATACCAAAAAATCCCAAAGGATACCAAACAAACTGGGAGACGCTCCACTTATACTTAACTGAATATTGATGATCAATGGCGTCACCAGAAGACTCTCTCGATTGTTTCGCTCTACCAAAATCGTCAAGGGTCCAAAACAGGGCGATTAATCAGGGCAGCAGTCCTTCGTAGCCGTCGGGACGCGGAGAACCTCGCAGAAAAGACTTTCGGACCACATCGACATGCAGGGGTCGATGAAGTGGCGGCCTTCCTCCAGAATTTCCACACGAAGCTCCTCACGAACCTCTGGCTTGGACCGGTACCGCTGAAATCGTCCCGAGTTGGGCGCCAACTGAAGTACTGGGAATTTTAAGCCCAGCGGTGCAGGGGAACACACCCTATGACTTCGGGTTCTTCCTGTTTCAGACCTACAGAAACACAGAGTCTTCTGGGTGAAGTCAAAGATCGGTTTATTGGCTGCAGACCAATTACAGGTATCCTAGAAGTACAACAGCGTGTATGTTCTCAGGAGACTGCTTAAAAATTACAGAAACGGGCTTCTCCTTAAATACAAAATATCCTGCTTCAGGCATACATTCCTTGTTTTACGATATGGCCATATAAATGTATACATTACAAACGAAAAGGCAGAGTCATGATGACCATCCCACATTCCAGTTAAGCCAGCCCACAATTATTTACCCAGCAAGGCTCAGATCCCATATCAGATATCGATAGGCCCCAATAAACACGAGCATCTCCTGTTTGGAAAACAAGCCATAAAGCAGGAACAGTCAGGTGTGAAAGAGATTAGCTGGAGGCTCGTGTGGGATGAAAAGGCTTTATGGTGTGTCAAGCCCTGATGCTAATCACAGGTGGCCGAAGGACGGGGAGCTCGTGAGACCGGACTGACCTGGGGCAGCGGAGCCAAGCTGCCCAGGTCACAGAGAAGTCAAAGGAAGGCACATGTGCTCTAAAGGCCCGTATTTGCTCGTAATATGTAGCCTATGTGAGGGCAACCATAAGATGGCCACTGCTCTAAGATGGAACCCACGTAGTGATGTATAATAACGTATACACAGTGCATTCATAGCTAGAACGTTATACAAAGCACTTGTACATACCGCATTGACCATTCGCGGTTCGCTAATACCGGGATAGACAGGGGTAGGGCCCTGCCTCCTACGCGGTCCCAAATTTCAAAGTACCACAAGATACTCTGGTCTCCAGTTGTATAATCTGAGTGTCATGTGAGTCCACCGCTGTTTTACCTGATCCAGCCGGGTTATGAGTCGGTCTAGCTTAGAGTCTATTGTTCACTTTATGGTGCAGAACTCTGGGGTTGTTCAAATTGTAACAATCTTTTGATTACTGAACATAAGTTTTTTAGATCTCTAGTGAGTCTCTGTTAGACCTTCACTCACCTGAAAACCAGGATGTTCAACTTGAGAGATGAGAGGATTGTTCTCGACTTCCCCCAAGAACTTACGTCTGGATAGAACTGAATTTGCAAACACAGCTCGCCAGAGGCAAATTCCTAAGGGAAGGGGGAATAGGGACAAAATAACAAACAGAGAAAGACACTCCGACTCCCAGCTTTCATCGGCTTTGGATATGCAGACTTCTTTAGGAATTGTGTCTCTAATGCAAAATAAATGACACAAAACAGCATTAATGGGGAATTAAACAACCATCATTTGCAAATCTTTCTGCTATAGAACTCGTGGTGAATTACCTCCTTATTCGGGTTTTATCTCCACCAGAATGTCATTCGTAATACCATAAAAACGGTTTACTTTTTCTGCAATGATAATAGACACAACCTTAATTGAGTTTCTAGTCTTTACATTGTTTCTAACCTCCTACAGTACATTATGCGACATAGACCGAACTTGGGGTAATTTAATTTAGTTGACTTACTGTTAAACTGATTATAATTGATGCTCTTAACTATGATATCTTCCTTGCACTGCCACTTTAATTATGTAAATTGAAACCACTGTGATCATTCCTGTCTGTGATGAATTTTAAATTGATGGGATTTTATGAGGAATTTTATCACATATCTGTTTTTAAATTGTATCTTTTATGGCCTTTTTTGAAAGGTCGAATAAAGAAATTTTTGATTTGATTTGATTAGTCTTTAAAAACTCCTAAACAAATTCTGTGGCTAACACCTGCTAAAACACTTACAAACATTAAATGTCTTTTGCTTTCATTTTTTTAAACACTTTTTCTCATTTTACAAATGTCCTTCTTTTTTCTGTACTCAGGTCCCTTGATTTGAAGACTCCAGCGAGAAGCGGGACGTTTTTTTAACAAGATAAGAAATGTTTCTTTAATTGCATGTTCTGTCTGGCAATCGAGTTCCACAAAATATGACCTGTGTCTTTCATCCAATGTTTTGTTCGTTCTGTTGCGCAAAATAAAAACAAAAGAAACTTACTGTCTTTATCTGCACCTGTCGTCTTTATGTTGCTTACTCACTGTTCTCTTTAACTCTGATTCTGTTTCCTATTTCAGGTCGGGAGGTCTTGGACAAAGCACCAGAAGGACGAGAGCGAGTTTCCTGGGTTAGGAGGGAAGGTTATTCGGACCAGACAGGAACTGCTGTTGAACGAGGAAGGAACTTCAGGATCGTGGAGAGGGAGCTCTGATGAAGAATCTCTGCCTTCAGGTAAGCGAAGCATTAACGAGCGTAAGCATGCGTTCGTGCTCGCTTAGGACTTAAATAGATTTCCAGGAGGGTGGGTAGGCACAGAGGGGAAAGGATTAACACGTGCAGCACCTGCTCAAAGTGTGAACACATTAAACGTGACTTGCGCCTGCCAACTACAAAGCGTGTTCCAATAACGTGATTGCTAAATGGAAGGGGGCTGAAAGAACAACGTGACTCACGTGCAACATATTCCAGAAACAGTCCTATTTCTTGCTGCTAAACATTGGCAGTTACAAAGCATTGGCAAAAACAATTATATACACAAAATATGAACCAATCATTAAGTCCTGTTTCACATTTTTCCTGCAATATAAAAACAAATGTGATCACAGTTCCTAGTCTATATATATTTCGTAAGGAACTGCTACCTAAGTTGTAATTACTAGTTGAGAATCTAAATGAGGTTGAGCATGATTGTTACAACAAACCTTAACAGTCTCCCAGTGTCTACTCCACTGAGTCCCCTTTACTTGGATTTTGGTCAGAAGAGGGTGTCACATAAAATTGGTTTGCGGGTGCTTATGTTCTGGTACCGGCTGTGGACTACTGAAGCACTTGCCCCTTATAGAGTGGGGCTTCGGGAGCTAATGATAGTATCTGGTGTGAACAAGATCCCTTGGATGTTTACAGTTAAGAACCTGCTGGGTAAACTGGGGTTGGCTGTACATTGGAGGGAACCAGAAACCCTGAGTCAGATAAACAAATCCAGCCTTAAAGCGATGTATTGGGGTATTATTGAAAATGACCTGATATTGAATTGTAAGGGGTCACTTTCAATTGATTTTATGAATTTTAAACAATCTGTTCATTTTGAGCCCACATTGGATGAAATTGAGCCCCCTCTAGCAAGGAAACTGTACTTACAGCTTAGATATGGTTGTCTTCCTCTAAACCACTTTGAAAGAAATTGGAGTAGAGAAGGGGACCGTGGTGAAGAAGTGTGTTACCCCTGTTGTTTAGGGACTGATGAGACTCTTGATCATGTTTTATTTTTTTGCCCCCTTTACTCCCGATCTCGACTTAAATGGATAGCTCCCCTTTGTAGAAATTTGGGAGTAAGGAGATACAAGGAGGCACGCAGAATAATGAAGACTGCCACGCCACGTATCATTGTTTTTTGTGTAGCAAAGTTTGTAATGGCCCTATGGATAATGCGTGCCAAGTATTCTTCTTCTGAAAGTGACAATGCAATGGTACCAATGATATAACACATACTATAAAAAAATTTAACATTTTGAATTCCTTTTTAAAAGAAGTTGCAGCATATGTAATTGGTTTTCTGTTTTAAGGAATATTTATGAAGTTTGTTTTTATAACCAATAATGTAAATTGTATAATTAGGTTGCTACTATGGACCAACTTCCCTCTTGCACAAATATTAGCACACTTTGATTAATTGAGAACATTACGATTGTAGACAGATTGTGATTGTTTATTTAGGGTGACATATTTTATTTGTATTGTGTGTTTGTCATTGTCTTTTTTATGGTGTACTTTTATTATCCGCAGAGATCGAAATAAAGTCTTTGAATTGAATTGGATTTAACTGCCAGTAGGAGGGAGCAAATATCCTCGTCTTGCATTCTGGTGTCTTCTGTCTGTGTGACTTGTTCCTCCGCATCTTGTGGTGTTTCCATGATGCCCCATCTGCCTGTTGTCAAATGAGAGCTTGGTCTGTTTTGTATCTGTTTTCCCCATCATGTCAGGAGTTGGGGTGTAGTGGCACCACGGATATAGGTGGCAGCATCAGAGTCTGTTGTGAGTTGCCAAGTGTTACCTGGATCCAGTGTTAGCCCTCTGGCTCAGGGCACAATGCAGTGTCCGTGTGGCTTGTGGTGGCAGTACAAGGCTGCTCATGTCGATAGTGGCTTAACATTCCTGGTTTAGTAGCTGTTTTATTCTGCAGCGTGCAGGGTAGCTAGTTGGTAGGCTTAAGTATCTAGGTGCGCCCCTGGGCCATCTATCACTGCATTTAACTTGGTATTCCTCGTGCAGGGGGGGCCACTCCGCTAGGTGTGCCGCCTGCCGTGGTCTGGCTGGGAGTACAAGTAGGCCTTACCTGCTGTCACACTGGGCCAGTATGTCTCTTGGGATCGGTATCTCATGCAGGGTCTGATGACTGGTGGTACGGGGGTCTCGGGTGGTGAGATCTCTCCACTTCCTTTGTCCTCCTTCCCCGCTGCACATCCCGTCTCCTTACTTCTCAAATTTGGGTGTTGGCCTCCACTGTGCTGTCTTTACAGGTTGCGGTCTTCTCGCCCAGTGTTGCTATGGACAGGGGGGCCTCCCATTCTGGAGAATGACAGCCCTGCGCACCACCACACCCAGATCAGGTCGGCAGCAGGCACAGGGTATCGAGGAGCCTTTAATGCTGCTAGGTGGCCAATCTGTTCAGTTGGATTAGTATCACCTGTTCAGCAGGGGGCCCTGTTGTGGTGCTCGTGGTCTAGTCCTAGTCCCATATAAGTTATTTGTGTAACAGTGGAAATGGGAGCTTGTTTGCTATTGTGGATTCCCCGCACCCCGCGCACAAAAATTACGAGCAAGTTTTGCGATTTGGGGCTAGTTTTGGCCAAAAGAGAAATCACCCTGCACTGGAAATCGAGAGTCGGTCCCAGCTTTGCGAGATGGAGAGAGACTTTCACCAAATGGGCAAATAGTGAGGGCACGTTCAGGCTACAGTTAGCGCTGTGGGGGAATAATGAAAAGGTGCTGGACATGGCACATGCATGGGAGGCACTGGTGGTTGAGCTCCAAGGGTGGGTACCGGAAGAAGTGGAGGACGATGCAATAACGGGGCAGCCAGCGGAAATGCAGTAATGGAGATATACCGGTTAGAACACCAGCGATGGAGGGAATACACTACATTTAATTACGGAACTGAGCCTGGCTATTGTAGGGGGGAGTAGCCCGCAACCAATGACACGGCAGTTTAAAAGAGAGAATCATCCTTATACCTTGTATTATGGCACACTGACATGGGGGGGAGGGCGTTTATGCATTTAAGAGCGCTGATGGGTACAGATTCTTTGGATGACAGCGAATAGGATTGTGTACCGCATTGATTTCTGGCAATCGGATATGTTCATCAGCACGAGGGTAATTACTGCAAGGTGTTTGTAATTGAAAATATGCAATAAAAATGTTTTTGCAAATAAGTTATTTGTGTAACAGGCCTTTAATGCTGCTGCGGTAGACCTCTGAGTCTTGTGGGTACAGTTCTTCGTGTAGGCTACAATGGTCTAAAATGGGGGGAGTAACCAGAGTAACCATGTATGATAGTGAAGCCTCTCAATTGCTATTGCTCTCTTCTCCCGCCCGTCCGTCCCCTCTCCTTACTTGACGATTCTGGGTGGCAGCTCCTGCATGGAGCATGGAACCCGGTGCCATCCAGGGCCAGACAACCCGCAATTCCTCTCTCCGTGATAGGGCACCGGACCCGGCCCTGCGCACCACAATACACACATCAGGTCCCTCTTTGTCAGGGGCAGCTCATCTTCTGCAGCGGCCTGGTCTCATCAGTCTGCCATCATTGGGGCCCACCGTCAGCTGCGTGACCACCGGGCATGTTCCTGGGTCCTCGCTGGCATCTGGGCTGTATCCTGGCAAGGCCAGCATGCCAGCATCACAGAGCGGGCAGCAGATCCTGCGCGCAGTCTACCAACCCAGACACTACATCTCAGGTGGTGCCACACAGCCTTGGCAGATTCTCTCTCGGCCTTCGGCCCGCCGCAGCTCTTCCACTGGTGTCAGGCAGGCACTCGTTTCTATCACCGGACTTGTGGTGCACAGCCCGCTCTCGGATCTAGGTGCGCCCAGTGGTGTAGCTGATACGGCCACGCTTGGTGGCTCTACATGAGGTTGTCTTTCCCTTAGATTATGGCGGATAGGTCGCTTGGCCGGCAGGGCCCACTCAAGGCATGGCCATATTGCTGCCATCGAGACTACGCCCCTCAGGAAGGACTTAAGTTGCTGGATGAGATAAGGTGTGCCTCTAAAGAGTTCTATAAAGACTTGTATAAAAATAAGTTTTCAGGTAATGTGCCTTACATGGAGAACTGATTAAATTCTGTTCAGCTTCCATGTCTGTTAGAGGAGAAAGGGGAGGAATTAGTACAGGAAATATCGGAGGGTGAAATCTGTGAGGTGATTGGGAGAATTCAGAAGGGGAAGGCTGCAGGCCTGATGGGATCCCTGGAGAAGTGTATTTATATACCATTGAAGAGATTTGCCCCTAATTAAAACTTAAAGTTTTTATTTAATGTTATACTGCTGAGGGGACAAGAACCTCCTTTATCTTGGGGCGAAGCCACAATTATGGTAATTGAACCAGAACAAGAGCCCTAAGGTATTATGAGATCTTTGTGAGTATTCTGGCAAGAAGTAAGTTGGGCAGAGGGATAGGTGAGCTCTCCACCAGGATCAGAAGAGCCTTTTTGAGGCTGTCAAATGGAGGCAAATTCACCATGCAACAGCTTGTGCAGTTGTTGACTGGCTCTATAGGTTTGGCAGACGTCCATAAAGTGCCTTTGGCAAAAATGACTTTTGTAGCTGCAAAATATTTTGATCCAGTGCAGTGAGATCACTTATGAGCTTACTTAACTAAATTTCAAGGTCTGAATGCATTTATACTGGCAATTAAGGCTCTCTATGCTAATAGGTCAGCCAAGGTGCTGGTCAATGGGGCCTTATCAGGGAATTTTAAGATTGGAAGGGGTGCGCAGTATGATTGCCCGTTCTCCCTGCTTCTTTTTGATATATATATTGAACCTTTTGCACAGAGGCTAAGAGATGAACTGGCCATTAAATCTTTTAGGGTGCAGGATTTTTTTTAACTTGTGTTATATGCTGACAATCTGGTTGTGTATGCTGCTAATGCAAAGGAATCTCTCTGCAGCTTTAACAAACTAGCTAAATAGTTTGGGGAATTTACAGGATATGCTATTAATCAGGACAAGATGGAGAGCATGCTTTGGAATTAGGTATCGCAAAGTAATCGGTTTGAAAAAGAAGTAAGGTATTTGGGAATTAGGATATACCCCTAGTTACTTCCGGATGAAATGAATATTTTACCAAGAGCTTCCTTCATGTTTAATTACATGCCTCTTTGGTTTGACAAAAAACGTTTCCATAATTTATAGGGTGATAACAATTTAATATGGATTTCCAAGGAGGGCAGAATATCTTGGAAGAAATTAAGATGCACATTAAGGAAAAGAGATCTGCAACTCCCAGATGCCCAACTGTACCGTATGGCTTTTCAGTTCAAGTACCTGAGGTTTTCTAACCTTCCCAGAGGGGGGACAGAATCTGACAAAGCACAGATCTTTAGGGCTATGTTAGATGCCCAGGGGGCTGCAAAAGGATTGCTTTATAAACTTAGGATTCCAAGGTAAAATTTGTGGCTGGCTCATGGCACAACCTGCTGACAAGATGGGAAGTACATTGTTAATCCACTTGTTTTCCAATAGCGGCTCTTTGTGCACTTCAGATTGTTTGAAGATGGTCTTTGCTCCCCCTCCGCGTGGCAGGGATTGAAAGATGGGGTGATTTACTTGCTGGAAAAGTACTAAATCCTTGGGAGGAGTTAAAGAAAGCAATGGCTGTCAAGGTAACTGAACTTAAGTACCTCTAAATTGTTTATGGGCATTGGCTCACAGAGAGGTTTTGGAAGAGTGTACTCTGTTTCCCAAAAAGATAACCAGAGACATTGCTAAATGGTATGGTCTTGTGTCAAGCAGTGGACAAGGATATTTCACCATCCTACACGGTCTGGAGAGGAAGGCTGCCTGATCTAGATCTAAAGGAAACCTGGCAGGCAACTTTTATTATGCTACATTATGGGGCCGATTCCAATCATGGAAAAAGGCTGTACGAATAGTCGTACGGAGCGTTTTCTCCGAACGACTCGTACCAGGTAAACTCATTCTACAACCTAGGATGTACGATTCGTACAGAAAGCCTTTTTCTGTACGAATCGTACCAAAGACCATACAGCAAAAAAATACCCACGATTCCGATCCGGAACTGCTTGTACGCGACGTCCGCATGTATTTCAGCAGCGTTTTCCGGCCCAGCAAGTACGATTCGTACCGACATCACTACGTACCTCGCTGTGACTACGGGAGCGAAAAACTGCCGGGAAACCAGAACCCTACGCCACGGAGCCCCGGTAAGCGACGTACAGCCATGAACCCCATCGTAAAAAAAAAAAAAAAAATTAATAATTTCCGATTAAAAAATATATATATATATATATATAAAGCTAAGAAAAAAGGGGTGGAAAGAGGGGGAATAGGCGATGAAATAGATATACATATATGTCTATGACCCCTTTCTACTCCTTTTTTTTTTCCATTTACTTTTCATACACTTTCGTTTGCACACTTATCTTCCGTTAACATAAACGTTAACATAAACGGTTACCTTGAACACTTTGGTCACTTTGGAGGGAAACTCGGCTCAGGGATCGGGGGGGGCACGGGAGCTTGTGATGGGGGTGCCATCTGCTGGACTTGATCCGGTTAGATACACCAAGGGTTCTCCATGGGAGGGAGGGAGGGGGGTGGAAGGGGGGTTGGGAGGGTCACGGGGTAAAATGTTTTATAAAATCCCTCATGTGCCAACTTAGCGTTCTATTGTACTTTGCTTGGAGTATGATAACCTTAGATATGCTGCTGTTTGATATAAGGTCAGGTCAGACAAATGAGGTCCTACGCCCCCACGCAAGGTTTGGTGGTGTTAGGGTCAGGACAAGCTCTTATGGCTATGGCTAGTCTAAAGATAATATCTTGGAACGTGAACGGCCTGCGTACCAAAGCTAGGGCTAGGAAAACACTACAATACCTTAGAGACTCAGAGGCACAGGTCATTATACTGCAAGCGACGCATATGATCCAGTATGAAATGGATGCGTTAGTTAAAGGGAATAAGTGGATCGACTTTGCAATTTCTACTTCCCAGTCTTTGACCTGTAGAGGGGTATCGCTTATTTCCAAAAAACACCTCAGGGCTAGGTTGTTAGATTTCAAAGTTGACCCTGTAGGTAGATGTGTTATTGCTTCTCTCTCCATCTTGGGTACTCAGTTTACTTTTGTGGGGTACTATGGTCCTAATCAGGACGATCCGTCATCTTTGGAGGTCATTTTCTCTCACCTTTTGTCCTTTCCAGAGCCTGCAATTTTTGCAGGTGACTTTAATATTGTCCTAAACCCCACTCTGGATAAATCCCATAACAGTCGATCTCTAACTCCATCAAAATCAAGGTCCTTTTTGCTAAACGCAAAGAAGCAGTATGGATATGTAGACATCTGGAGGTTAAGGGCAGGTGAACAGCAGGGAGTCTCTTATAGAAACTATAAATACCGCCATCAGTCCAGAATAGACTTTGTACTAATTAGCCATTCCTTAGAGGATCTTGTTAAAGACAGTAAATACCTTCCAATACATTTATCTGACCACTCTGCCGTAGTTTTGGAACTTCTATCAATGTCAAGGGTGCCGGCCAGGAGTTGGTCTTTTGATCGTTCCTTACTCTCCCACCCAGACGATGTTCTCTTTCTTAAGTCTGAGGTGAGCCATTTTTTAAGGATAAATGTAGGATCGGCAGGCATTGGAATGGTGTGGGACTCTCTGAAAGCATTTTTGAGAGGCCTCATTACAAATAAAACGGCGTACAGGAGGAGGGAATATAGGGAGGCCGTGACATCAGTGGAAGCAAATATTGCTAAGATCCAGACCCAATTAGATCTAGTCGCTGATTATAATACAGAAGCGGTCCGCTCTTCTTTGTCTGAGAGATTACTTTCCTTAAAGGGCCATCTAGCTTCGATTCTAAATCAGCGGATTCAAGAAAGGTGGGAGGCCAGTAAACTTGCACACTTTCAATATGGAGAAGGAGCGGGGAAGCTATTGGCATGGAAAACCAAAACGGACCAAGTCCGGAATAACATCGAGGTGATTAGTGTCAATGGCTCCCCACTCTCCCGAGATGACGATATTAGATCTGCCTTTAGAGAATTTTTTCAAAATATCTATTGTGAAGACAAGAACATCAGCTTAGGTACCATTAAAGATTGGCTCAGCAAGATCACCCTTCCAGCACTTTCTGCTGAGCAAAGCGAAATGTTAGATGGTGAAATCTCGGAGGAGGAAGTTATTAAGGCCATACATAATGCCAAAAAGGGGAAGGCGTCTGGTACAGATGGCCTACCGGCCGAAATATATAAAATATTGGAGCGGGAACTTGTCTCCTTCCTGGTTCTACTATTTCATATTATCCTACTGGTTGGTGGGTGTCCCCCGATGTCATGGGACAGTGCGTCTATTACAGTAATTTTAAAACCGGGGAAAACACCCACGGCATGTAGCTCATATAGGCCTATCTCCATACTGAACGTAGACTATAAAATATTTGCTTCAATTCTGGCCAATAGATTAGCTCTTGTTGCCCCTAAAATCTTACACCCTGATCAGAAGGGGTTCGTCAAGGGGCGGCAGCTATATGAACTGACCTTTGACTTAATTGGGGCCATAGATTTGGCAGTTTTGGAGTTTCTCCCCCTGGCGGTCCTTACCTTGGACGCCGCCAAGGCCTTTGACAGAGTCAATTGGTTGTATCTGTCGGAGGCCCTGGCGAAGTTCAGGGTGGGAGCAGGGTTTCGCCGGGCAATTGGTATTTTATATCAGAACCCAAGTGCATGCGTACTGGTCAATGGCAATCTATCTGATCCCTTTAACATCTCGAGGGGTACACGGCAGGGCTGCCCCCTCTCTCCGCTTCTATTTGATCTATACGCTGAACCTTTTGCCCAAAGTCTGAGGGATAATGTTAACATCAAGGCGTTTGCGTGCAGGGGTTGGGAGAGGAAAGTGGCCCTGTACGCTGATGATATCCTCATTTTTACATCTGACGCCCATATGGCTCTCCCGGAAATATTCAAGCTAGCCTCGGCATTTGGGGAAGTATCTGGGTATGAGATCAATGCCACAAAAACCGAGATGATGACCTGGGGTATGGACCAGAGTCTGTGTATTGCTGGTATTCGGCCAGGAAAGAAGTTGAGATATCTGGGCCTTGATATTGTAGAAGATATAGACCAGATTGTCAATATCAATTTTTCCAAGATAGTTAAGGACTGCCGTAAGTTACTTCAGTCCTGGTCCCATCTTCCACTGTCGTTATTAGGAAGGGCTAATTTGGTCAAGATGTCCGTCTTGCCACAGCTTTCTTTTCTCTTTAACACTATCCCCCTGTATTTTGATCCAATCTCTATTAAAGCATTTAACACATTCATTTGGAATAAACATCTTCCAAGAATCTCGTGGAAAAAGATAAGGAGGCGTAGGGAAAAGGGGGGGTTGGCTGCTCCGGACATCCAGGTGTATGCATGGGCGTTCCAGCTATCTCATGCCAGGATGCTGTTAAAGAAACCATTAGAGTATGGGGTGGGAACTCTATACGCCACTTTGCTTAATGGAGAGGGGGTTAGCAAGTTTTGATTCCTTTTGAAATTTGGAGATCTCAAGTACTTTAAAAAAATTAAATTGAAGATTCTATTAGGGATGGCAAGGACTTGGGCCCAGGTTCTAAAAGCTATTAAAATAGGGTATTATGGCTGTAGGACTCCCTTATGGGATCTGCCCGATAATCTGCCCTGGTTGTGTGATTCACTTGCAATACCCATCAGAGTGGCAGGGATGGAGGTTTGGGGAGACCTATTTGTTGAGGGCGAATTGCTTTCCTGGGAGTGTTTGAGTAAGAGGATTGGCCCTGGCCTAGCTAGGCTAAAATATCTGCAGATGTCCAGTTGGTCTCGATCTTATACAGCACGGCCCTCTCGGAGAAGCAAGTTCCCACTAGGAGGTTATAGTACCCTTATAACTTTGTTGATTGACAAACCCCCTGCCAAGAAGGAGATCTCGTCTTGGTATAATTTGATCTTGGAGGAGATGGACGGGGTATTCTTGTTAACAGATGAACTTTGGGGGCCAGATATAAGCAATACCAACTTGCAAGAGCTATGGGGTACATCATGTAGAATGATGTGGGATGTTGTGAAACCGGCGTGGTTGCGCAGGAACCACCTTTATACTATTCACAGAGCTTACTACTCTCCCCTTCGACTTTCTAAATTTACTCAGGGGAATATGGTGGTGTGTGCTAGATGTGGACTCTTGGCTGCCTCGGATATCCACATGTTTTATGAGTGCCCTTTTTTATCGCAGTTCTGGGAAGCTATTTGCAAGATTCTGTCGTCCTCAGTAGACTTCAACATAATATTAGATCCTCAGTTAGTGATCTTCGGAATCTTAGAGGGGGTTTCCACATTGGCGAAAAAGTTAGTCTTCTACGCTATACTACTTGCTAGAAGGGAGATATGCAAGAAGTGGAAGGACTCTTCACCTCCTTCTGTCAATGAATGGTTTGCTTCTGCCCTGCAGGTCTCCAAGCTGGACTTGGCCAGAATAGGGAATCCTGATAAAAGATCTTTTTGGCGCCTCTTGAAATGGTTTTTTTTTTCTTTTTTTTCTTTTTTTTTTTTTTCCCCCAGGTCCAACGATTAAGCCATCCATCCCATTTCTGGGTATAAGCAGTGCCTTGATACTTCTTTCAGTATTCTGGCGGATTTCCAAAATCCCTCTTAAGGTTACGCTATGGTGATCGCAGGTATGTCAAGCACTATCTCTATGGGACGAGGTCCTCGCTCCATGTTTTTGTCCCTTCCAGTTGGCATGTACTGAGGCAGCATATCGCTTGTTAACCTATCGATCGTGCATATAGAACCTTGGTGGCATATGAGGACAAAAAAAAATAAATAAAATGAACCCCATCGTACGTGTCCTCCCGGTCCTCTTGGCCTACGACCTGGTGCACCGCACCCGACGCACATGCCGCAGAAGGTGAGAACAACACCCAGGGCCCGGGGGGGTGAGGGCCAGGAAACATACCCCATATGCACACACAAACCTATAATATGGAGGCCATACATTACCACCAGGGTCTGGTCACTTGGGGGGGCGTGGCCAGCAACCCCTGCGTACAGCAACAACGGAAGTGGACGTGTACGGTGCGTATCACACGTACCCCTACGGCGCCATGACAACAGTGGTACGGACCGTACCCACGCATGAATACGTGGGTACGGTGCGTACCACACGAACCCCTACGGCACCATGACAACGGTGGTACGGACCGTACCCACGCATGAATACGTGGGTACGGTGCGTACCCCTGTGGCCCCATGAGTACTCAGGTACATACCATACCCACGCATACATGCGTGGGTATGGTCCGTACCACACGTACCCCGTTACGGCAGCAGGAACATTTGGATACAAGGCGTACACACGCCAGGAATGTGGGCATAGAGGACTGCCCAGCATGTTACCTTCATATTGTTGTGTGTGTAGGTCCTGACCAGCAGTGTACAGCTCCAAGGGGGTGCGTGGGTGGGTGCAGAGGCCTCCCAGCAGTGGACAAACATATGAGGGGTGGGTGCATACCACTACCAGCAGTGGACAGACATATGAGGGGTGGGTGCATATCACTACCAGCACTGGACAGACATATCGGGGTGCGTGCAGAGGACTCCCAGCAGTGGACAGACATATGAGGGGTGGGTGCATATCACTACCAGCAGTGTCCAGACATATGAGGGGTGGGTGCAGAGGACTCCCAGCAGTGGAGAGACATATGAGGGGTGGGTGCATATCACTACCAGCAGTGTCCAGACATATGAGGGGTGGGTGCAGAGGACTCCCAGCAGTGGACAGACATATGAGGGGTGGGTGCATATCACTACCAGCAGTGGACAGACATATGAGGGGTGGGTGCAGAGGACTCCCAGCAGTGGACAGACATATGAGGGGTGGGTGCAGAGGACTCCCAGCAGTGTCCAGATATATGAGGGATGGGTGCATATCACTACCAGCAGTGGACAGAGATATGGGGGTGGGTGCAGAGGACTCCCAGCAGTGCCCAGACATATGAGGGTGGGTGCAGATCACTACCAGCAGTGGACAGACATAAGAGGGGTGGGTGCAGAGGACTCCCAGCAGTGGACAGACATATGAGGGGTGGGTGCAGAGGACTCCCAGCAGTGGACAGACATATGAGGGGTGGGTGCAGAGGACTCCCAGCAGTGGACAGACATATGAGGGGTGGGTGCATATCACTACCAGCAGTGGACAGAGATATGGGGGTGGGTGCAGAGAACTCCCAGCAGTGCCCAGACATATGAGGGGTGGGTGCAGATCACTAGCAGCAGTGGCAGCGATATGAGGGGTGGGTGCAGAGGACTCCCAGCAGTGGACAGAGATATGGGGGTGGGTGCAGAGGAATCCCAGCAGTGGACAGACATATGAGGGGTGGGTGCAGAGGACTCCGAACTGTGGACAGACATATGGGGGCAGGTGCAGAGGACTCCCAACATTGGACAGACATATGAGGGGTGGGTGCATATCACTACCAGCAGTGTCCAGACATATGAGGGGTGGGTGCATATCACTACCAGCAGTGGACAGAGATATGGGGGTGGGTTCAGAGGACTCCCAGCAGTGCCCAGACATATGAGGGGTGGGTGCAGAGGACTCCCAGCAGTGGACAGACATATGAGGGGTGGCTGCAGAGGACTCCCAGCAGTGTCCAGACATATGAGGGGTGGGTGCATATCACTACCAGCAGTGGACAGAGATATGGGGGTGGGTGCAGAGGACTCCCAGCAGTGCACAGACATATGAGGGGTGGGTGCATATCACTACCAGCAGTGGACAGAGATATGAGGGGTGGGTGCAGAGGACTCCCAGCAGTGGACAGACATATGGGGGTGGGTGCAGAGGACTCCCAGAAGTGGACAGACATATGAGGGGTGGGTGCATATCACTACCAGCAGTGTCCAGACATTTGAGGGGTGGGTGCAGAGGACTCCCAGCAATGTCCAGACATATGAGGGGTGGGTGCATATCACTACCAGCACTGGACAGACATATGGGGGTGCGTGCAGAGGACTCCCAGCAGTGGACAGACATATGAGGGGTGGGTGCATATCACTACCAGCAGTGTCCAGACATATGAGGGGTGGGTGCAGAGGACTCCCAGCAGTGGAGAGACATATGAGGGGTGGGTGCATATCACTACCAGCAGTGTCCAGACATATGAGGGGTGGGTGCAGAGGACTCCCAGCAGTGGACAGACATATGAGGGGTGGGTGCATATCACTACCAGCAGTGGACAGACATATGAGGGGTGGGTGCAGAGGACTCCCAGCAGTGGACAGACATATGAGGGGTGGGTGCAGAGGACTCCCAGCAGTGTCCAGATATATGAGGGATGGGTGCATATCACTACCAGCAGTGGACAGAGATATGGGGGTGGGTGCAGAGGACTCCCAGCAGTGCCCAGACATATGAGGGTGGGTGCAGATCACTACCAGCAGTGGACAGACATAAGAGGGGTGGGTGCAGAGGACTCCCAGCAGTGGACAGACATATGAGGGGTGGGTGCAGAGGACTCCCAGCAGTGGACAGACATATGAGGGGTGGGTGCAGAGGACTCCCAGCAGTGGACAGACATATGAGGGGTGGGTGCATATCACTACCAGCAGTGGACAGAGATATGGGGGTGGGTGCAGAGAACTCCCAGCAGTGCCCAGACATATGAGGGGTGGGTGCAGATCACTAGCAGCAGTGGCAGCGATATGAGGGGTGGGTGCAGAGGACTCCCAGCAGTGGACAGAGATATGGGGGTGGGTGCAGAGGAATCCCAGCAGTGGACAGACATATGAGGGGTGGGTGCAGAGGACTCCGAACTGTGGACAGACATATGGGGGCAGGTGCAGAGGACTCCCAACATTGGACAGACATATGAGGGGTGGGTGCATATCACTACCAGCAGTGTCCAGACATATGAGGGGTGGGTGCATATCACTACCAGCAGTGGACAGAGATATGGGGGTGGGTTCAGAGGACTCCCAGCAGTGCCCAGACATATGAGGGGTGGGTGCAGAGGACTCCCAGCAGTGGACAGACATATGAGGGGTGGCTGCAGAGGACTCCCAGCAGTGTCCAGACATATGAGGGGTGGGTGCATATCACTACCAGCAGTGGACAGAGATATGGGGGTGGGTGCAGAGGACTCCCAGCAGTGCACAGACATATGAGGGGTGGGTGCATATCACTACCAGCAGTGGACAGAGATATGAGGGGTGGGTGCAGAGGACTCCCAGCAGTGGACAGACATATGGGGGTGGGTGCAGAGGACTCCCAGCAGTGGACAGACATATGAGGGGTGGGTGCATATCACTACCAGCAGTGTCCAGACATTTGAGGGGTGGGTGCAGAGGACTCCCAGCAATGTCCAGACATATGAGGGGTGGGTGCATATCACTACCAGCAGTGGACAGAGATATGGGGGTGGGTACAGAGGACTCCCAGCAGTGGCCAGACATATTAGGGGTGGGTGCAGGGGACTCCCAGCAGTGGACAGACATATGAGAGGTGGGTACAGAGGACTCCCAGCAGTGTCCAGACATATGAGGGGTGGGTGCTTATCACTACCAGCAGTGGACAGACATATGAGGGGTGGGTGCAGAGGACTCCCAGCAGTGGACAGACATATGAGGGGTGGGTGCATATCACTACGAGCAGTGGACAGACATATGAGGGGTGGGTGCAGAGGACTCCCAGCAGTGGACAGACATATGAGGGGTGGGTGCAGAGGACTCCCAGCAGTGGACAGACATATGAGGGGTGGGTGCAGGGGACTCCCAGCAGTGTCCAGACATATGAGGGGTGGGTGCATATCACTACCAGCAGTGGACAGAGATATGGGGTGGGTGCAGAGGACTCCCAGCAGTGGACAGACATATGAGGGGTGGGTGCATATCACTACCAGCAGTGGACAGACATATGGGGGTGGGTGCAGAGGACTCCCAGCAGTGGAAAGACATATGAGGGGTGGGTGCAGAGGAGTCCCAGCAGTGCCCCACTCCCAGGAGGATGGATGTCATTCACACACTGCATGATATGACACACCACATGTGGGTGTGAGGACATACAACACATGCAGACTCACCCATGGCGGATGCCCCACAATACACACCCTGATTTCATGCCAACAGACTGTATAGTCATGGAAATGCATACTAAAATAAGTTAGCCAAAGGGAACACACACTGTCACGCACATCACAGGAGTGATAGGAATGTCCAGGTGCTGGTCCAGCCACCCAGATGTTGTCTCTCATGTAAGGAATAGGGTTCACTGCGCCTAGATACAATGCCCACAATTGTGAGTCAGGTGCCCAAATACCCTGCATTACATGTGCCATTTGTGTGTTAGGCCATGATTACACACATGCATAGTGCTGAAAAGGGGCAATTGGTCCCTGATGCCATTCCTACATACACAAAACGCAAGTACAGTGACTGGCAAGGATGGCACAGACCATTCAGCAGGAGACATCAGTGAGCATGCATGGCCATTGTTGAAGGGATCCGTCACCAACAAAGGATATGTTGAGACAGGTCAGCACAACAATTGTGCAACTGTTTGCAGGGAACATGTCAGGTGCCACAGAGGAAGGAACACTCCTTGGGACAATGTCTCACAATCCAAAGGAACACACACTACCAATTAATATTTTCACAGACATTGTGATGGCACACAGATACCATGGTCCACCTCATGACCATCATACTTAAACATTTCTCAGAACTCTAACAGATTACATGAACACCAACTTCATGGGCCTCATCACCAACATCAAGTACCTGAAATGCAATAGTGTGGAAACTAAATGAAAAGGCTTTATTCAGCACACCAACAAAAAATTGTAAGAAGCCACTATTTACAAAGGCCAATGGCCAGTCCATAGTTCGAGTCCAAGGGTGGACGTATGTGACTGTGTCCACCCCTACCTTGCCTGCACTAAGTCACCTCAAGGTTTGTCGACCGGGGGGGGGGGGCATCATCAGTGGGAGTACCAGGCACCACAGGGACAGGAGTGGGTTGGGTAGGTGTGGTGGGTGCAGGGCTGGACGTATCCACCACAGGGGGTGGGGCAGCGCCAAAGGTGGTGGTGAGCTGCTCGCTGCACACTGCTGCCAGGGTGTCCAGAGGAACCCCTGCACCGGAAGAAACATCGGGGCCAACGGAGGGGGGGGTCCGAGGGATGGGGTGAAGCGCTCTTGGGGGAGGTGGTGGACATTGGGGGGGTACTCAACTCCCCTGGCCGGAGACTTCCTCAACCGCTTGCGGGGTGGTGTCACAGTGGGGCTGAGGGACAGACTAGCCATGTAGGTCTCGTTGGGTGACAGTTTGGCAGGGGAGCTAAGGGGAGTGGATTTGGAGGAAGTGGGTCGTGAGGACTGCGGACTCTGACTGTGGCTGTGTGTCTGCCGTTTGCCCCCAGACCCTGTGGGTGTGAGTACATCCCCCTGAGTGTGCGTGCCAGTAGGTGTGCGCTGTGCCTTAGTTGGGGGTGTACTGGATGTGTCTGTTGGGGTGTGTGCCTGTGACTGTCTGTGGGTGCTTTGGTCAGGCATGGGAGAGGGCAGTGTGGATGGGTCCGGGGTAGGGGTGGGACGGAGCACCGCAGGAGAGACACTTCTTCCGTCAGTGAAGAGTCCATGGACCGCAGAAACCTGCGTTGCTCAGTCATTGTTGATGACATGCCCTCCACGAACGACACCAACTGTGTGAGCAGTCTAGTGTGTTCATGGAGGACATGCAGCATCGATGCCTGACCAACCTGCAACTGCCGCAGTGTGTCCACAGACTCTTCACTGAGGGCAGCAGGGGTGATAGGGGCAGGGGCTGCGGTGCCTGGTCCGAAGGAGACACGGTGGGACCCTGCACGGACAGAAGGGACGGGAGCAGCTGGGAGGGTGGAGATGGCAATGGAGGAGGCGGGTACAGATGGTGGGATGCTGCCAGATGTTGTTGCATCCTCCGCCTCCTCAAGGATATCAGCCTGGGACCCGTCGGTGTTGTACATGCTCTCGCCTCCGGACAGGGCCTCCGACTGACTCCCCGCGCCCTCTGTGCCACTGTCTCCTGCTGACTCCACAGCACTGGTGGCACTGTCGCTGGGTCCCTTCTCAAGGTCCATGCAGGTGTCTCCCTCGCTTGTGGATGATGATGCTGTGGGCAAGGAGAAGAAACCAGAAAGCATCAGTCACCTGTATACATCTGACACATGAGCACAAGAACAATTGGTCACAGTGCATATCAGGCAATGCATCATGAGTAACAGCTAGATTACTCCGCACATATGTAAGCCCTGTACTGCCCAGTTGGTAGACCCACCATGCCACTTTGACACCAGGAAACTAAATACACAAAAGGCCACAACTTGAATGAGCAATACACTGAGAAGCTAGTGTCTGTGAACCGGTGAGCACAGCAATACAATGAAGTCATGACACCTCTTGTTTGTGGTGCACTCAAGGTAAACTAACACACCTCAATACTCAAGGTATCACCACACTCAGAGACCTGTAAGTCCCTTGGAACACAAAACGAACAAATGTTGGTACCTTGGGACTCACAATACTTTAACCAATCTACATGTTTGGAATGGGCCAATTGGCCATTTCGTGAAAAGAACACTGATGTGCCTGCATGCAATATGTTGCACAAGGCAGTGCACACAAAAGTACATTGACACTGTAATTGAAGAAGCTGGCACCTTTTCGGAGGAGCCACTGTTAGAAATAGATGGTGTTGCAGAAAGTACATATACATGGGCCCACGGAGGTCTTGACGTCTTGACACTCGTTAGTTTGTATCACCGACAACTAATGAGTCTCACAAAATCAAGACCACCGTGGGAACATGTATATTGAGAATCTGCAACACCATTTATTTATAACAGTGGCTTCTTTGAAAAGGTGCCAGCTTATTCAATGACAGTGTCAATGTACTTTTGTGTGCACTGCCTTGTGCGACATATTGCATGCAGGCACATCAGTGTTCTTAACACAAATCATCAAATGTCCACATGTTAAACATGAACAACTGTTGACAAGAGCTGTGAGTGCCAAGGTACAATTCATGAAGAGTAACAACTTGAATCATGTCAGTTGTCACCGGGCCATCCGTCACCTGATTACACAGTTGGCTACACATATGACCTACTGCCTGTCATCTGGAGTGGCACACATGTCCACAACCAGGACAATGCATAAGCTAATGGGCCTACAATTGGTTGGTAAAAAAGACCAGCTGTACTGTGGGGACACCCTCATGGCAAGCCAGAATGTACACACAGATGTCAGCACACAAATTCCAAGCTGCATTGCATCTGAACCACACACGTGCCAAAAATGTATGAGCAGGATTCTTGTTGGTAAAAAAATGACACAGGCTGCAAAGCACGTACATTAAGCACTGGCCAGCATCACAGGGGCACTGCCCAGTGTATTTTAGTCCAGGCAATTCTCACACACAAGTCAGACCTGGCAATGTAAAATCAGGGTTGCACATGTATGCCTCTACCGCACCCCCCCCCCCCCAATACCTGAGTCAATGTGATTAATACAGATCAAGAAGTGACACCTCTTATTCAGGGTTACAACAACTGTGCTAGAAAAATTGCTTCATTTACACCACATCACCTCGTGGGGCTGACAACACATATTTGTGACAAACAACCATCAACAGATTGTTGTGAATAGCCACACAGGCACTGCCCAGTTCGAGTATGCACAAGCAAAATGGTGTATCCCTGTCCAGTGGACACATGTAGCACACATTAACAAAATCCAAACTAGGCCAGGGAACAATGCCACAGAGGCAGACCTATGCAGCACACACAGAGAATGTGCACAGTGTTGGATGACACACATGATTAGGAGGCCAGGGTGTCTCAGGGGACTGTAGTGGGCACACTGCTCCAAGGTCCTGGAATGAGCTGACTCTACCATGTTCAACCGTCATGGCACTATGCATATCCCACACTCATGCACATCATGTCTGAGGCCACAACATTGCTCATGCATGCTGCAAGGGTGTCCAGTTGAAAGCTCACACTCCTATGTTGAGAATCAGCATCAGTGACAACAACTATGGACCCCCAACATAGTGAACAGGTCATGGCACAGGCAAGGTACCGACACAAGTCACAGACCACCCTCCCACATGATGCAGAAAGCAATGTGCACTTAGATGTACTGGCACCCTAGATGACCATGTGCAAATGTGATTACACACACACCAGGGGACACATGTCAAGGAGAGGAAGGGATGAAAAAGATCCCCAGGTGACATTTGGGAACGGAAAATGCACTGCACATATGAACTCTGGGAGTGTATTCATGCAAAATAGCACTTCCTAAAGCTGGCGACACACGAGAAAAAGCCATGTACCTACCCCCTCCTTGCTGCAGTCTCTCCTGTAACTGCCTATCGAGGTCAGAGAAGACCACCGCCAGGACACGTTTCATGTGGTGGGTCAGGTGTCGGCGGCTGCCGTGGGGGCGAGGAGGAGAGAGCTTGAGCTGGACCCGGGCGATCCGCCGGGTCCAGCACCGGATGTCCTGCCACCTCTTGCGGACCTGGGCCAGCTGCCGATCACGCCCCCCCCGCAGTCCTCACGGCCCTGACGACGTTGGACCAGATCACCCCCTTCTCGTAGGCAGTTACCTGTCAGGATGACAAAGTGACACAACATCAATACACCTGCTCCATGTCCCAGAGACACACATTAGAACATCTTTGAAATGTTGAACAGGACATAGGATGCTGACATGAATAGCCTCATTCACAACATGAAATTGGCCTGTGTGCAAGCGCCAATGCAGTACATGGCATTGAAAGTCTACAGGTGGCATGAGGGGTGCAAAACACTCAATGAACATGCCACACACTGTGCAGCACATGCAACAGCAGGCTGATGGGCAGCACGTGCCATACAGTCACATGTCTCACTCCACTGACGCACCCTCAGCAGACTAGACAGACACACCCAGCCACAGATCACTGGCCTGTCATTGACAACAGCGGATACAACCCTCACTCTGCACATGTGCCATTTGCCAGGGGGGAGTCACAGATGTCGTGCTAGCTCTGCGAGTCAGACACAAAGCACGGCTCACTATTCACATCAGATGGTTAGATCAGTAGCCTCCAACATGCAGCTGTGGTGCAACACTTCACATAGACACTCACCCACATGACAAGGAACATTCACACACATCAATGTCCATGAGGTCGAACACGTCATTTGGACACTCTCAACACAGGTCCACCCAACTCATACACATCTGTGGGTACAGTCACCTGTCACACCGGGGGGACCACTGAATCACCTCAGGACAACAGGAATAAAAGCCCCCAAGGATTAGCCAGGCTGAATGTCTCATGCACTATGCAGTGAAAGTCACTGTAAGCACCATGCAAGTGAGGAGTGTACACAGGAACTACATGATGCTCTGCATGAGAGACATAAACATGACCCCCCCCCCGGGACTCACTCTAAACAACATTGCATGTCAGTCCCACCTGGACACAATATTGACAGTCACACAACAGGTGCATAGACAAAGGTAGTGGACTCAGCACTCACCTGCTCCCCTGGTCTCCGATACAGGCTGGTGTACTGTGGGAGGAGGACGTCCAGCAAGGCCTGATTCTCCTCCTGGGTGAACGGCTGGGCCCTCTCCACAGCACGAGACATAGTCCAGGGAAGCAGAGACAGCAGCAATGTTCTCGACAGGAAAGTTGTGCAGGCAAGTGCCCTCTCATGGCTTCTGGCTGCCTTATATCTGTCTTGCTGAGGGGTATTCATTTTGAGGAGTACATAGTGATTGGTCAGAATCATTCGCATCTTACGTTTACTCCAATCCCTTTAAACATACACTAGTGACAGCATTTGCATCGTTCAAATTTAGAGCATCATGTCAAGTCAACAACTACTTTGCAACATTGTATTTTGTGGCCAACTGACTTTTCCAGGACACCTGATGGAAAAATTTGAAGAGAAAACTCAGTATCCATGACAACCAGCATGCATTTAGGGCCTAATACTTGTCCCTTATGTGTCCCCTATGTAATTTTGAAAGCCACACACAGGTACGGTGCGTTTCACACGTACCCCTACGTCACCAGTTGCACAGTGCGTTTGACACGTACGTGTAGGCACTGGTAGTACACGTACATGTACAACTAGTGCGTACACGTACTTGTACACGTATGTGTAGGCACTGGTAGTACACGTACGTGTACTACCAGTGCCTACACGTACGTGTACAACTAGTGCGTACACGTACTTGTACACGTACGTGTAGGCACTGGTAGTACCTGTACGTGTACTACCAGTGCCTACACGTACGTGTACAACTAGTGCGTACACGTCTTGTACACGTACGTGCAGGCACTGGTAGTACACGTACGTGTACTACGTGTACTACCAGTGCCTACACGTACGTGTACAACTAGTGCGTACACGTACTTGTACACGTACGTGTAGGCACTGGTAGTACACGTATGTGTACTACCTTAGTACAAGGACGTGTACAAGTACGTGTACGCACTAGTTGTACACGTACATGTACAAGTATGTGTAGGGACTAGTTGTACACGTACGTGTACTAAGGTAGTACAACTAAGGTGTACTACCTTAGTACACGTACGTGTACAAGTACGTGTACGCACTAGTTGTACACGTATGTGCACTATCAGTGCGTACATGTACGGGTATGCATTTCACACGCTTACAATGGTAATACAGCCGTACACATGCCAGGAATGGAGGGCTATCAAGTACTTATCATTGCATACTGTCATGTGCAGGCCCTAGGTGTGTTAGCCAGTGATATTGCACAGGTCATCTCATCTAGTTGCACAATTGATGTGTTCTGACCTGTGGACACATGTCATGTGTGATGGGGCATGATGTGGCACACATTACCTTGACACTTGCCACATGTGTGTCTGTAGTCCAACTGTGTCATGCATAGCAGCAGTGGGTGGCACAGTCATCAACACCCGCACCTGTCTCCTGATGCCAGGCACAGGGACACTTTATCAACTGACCTGTCACGATAAGCGTGCCCCTTTGGGACTATGTCAGGTGTGTGTCATGTGCTCCCATGACCTTGATGTCAGTGTCCCGTCAACGGCATCTGCTGTTGGTGCATCCAACAGGGGTCTGTGTGGAGATGGGCATGTAACACATCTACGCACACCATTCCACATGTGGATTCCCAAGGCTGTAGGGTCTGTGTGCATTGGACATCATATATTTTCTGTCATTCATGTGTTTGTTGTCTCAATGGCTGTGTCTTTGGGTTGTCACGTGTACCCCTTCATCGCACTGTGTTTGATATGTACATTTGACATTCCATGTGACCTGTGCGTGTGCCTTGCAGTCAGCTGTCTGGATGAGATGACATCCTTCAAATGCAGCTATGTGGTTGTGTGTCACTCCGGTGATATCTGTGGCTCTTCACTCAGACTGGCCCCCAAATCATTTCAGGGCATGTCATGTAGACCTGACAATCAACAGGTGTATCAGGCTTTTTGTAGGAGTGCCAGCAAGCTGGCATCTGTGTCCTGGATGTATTGCACGCACCCGACTCCATAGTTACCTGATGTGTATTAGGAGTGTATCATGTGCTATTCATTGACATTGATGTTGGCCGACTCTCAATCTTCATTCTTCAAAACTATGTTTTGCAGGGCACCACCTGTCCCAAGACTAATGCCAGACTTGGCTGCCATGAGGGAACGTGCCTCCATCCGCCGTTACAGATTCACTCAACAGTTGATTGAAGACCTGACAAACAAGCTGGCACCACACCTCCAACCTCAACACAGGTATCCTACTGCGCTGACCCCCAAGATGAAGGTGATGGCAGACTTACATTTTTTTGCCACAGGTACGTTTCAGTTGACAATAGCTGATGTGGGTGGGATGTCCCAGAGTATGTTCAGCCGTGTCCTGCGTGATGTTTTAGCAGCCATATTGGAGCACCTTGATGAATTTCCGACTCCAGAGGGGTTGAGGGATGTCAAGGGGGATTTCTATGCCCTGGGTGGGATGCCCCATGTAATTGGGTCCATTGATGGTACACATGTGGCTTTTGTACCACCACATGCACAGGAACAAGCCTATCACAACCGCAAAAATTACCACTCGATAAATGCCCTTGTGGTGTGTCTTGCTAACATGCTGATTTCCCATTTCTGTGCACGTTTTCCAGGATCAGCACACGATGCCTACATCATGAGGCGTAGTAGGGTGCCACAAATGATGCAGCGGCTGCACAACGAACGAGAATGTCTTGTTGGTGCATACAGTCTTTTTGTCCTATGTGTTGCGGTATCTTTGTCTCTTACGGCATCTCCTGACCCACTTATCTACATGATCTTTCCATGTAGGGGACTCTGGCTATCCCAACATGCCATGGTTGATGAAACCTCTCCACTACCCAAGAACAGCTGCAGATCACCGGTACAATGATGCACACGGGCAGACCAGGCGAGTGATTGAGAGGACGTTTTGACTCCTGAAGAGCCGATTCCGGTGCCTGGACAAGACAGGCGGGTCCCTCCCTTATGCTCCGGAGAAGTTCTGCAAAATCTTCATCGTGTGCTGCATGCTGCACAACATGGCAGTTGAGAAGGCAGTGCCACTCATCCTGGATCCAGATGAGCAGGAGCATCCAGCCGTGGAAGATCAAGGGCTTGGTCAAGAGGCTAGTGATGGGGAGGAGGAGGGGGATGATATCCGGAGTCAGCTCATACGCAACTTCTTCTCATAATGGTGATTCACCGGGTATGAGTGTGCAAGCTTGTAGCATTGATTGGCATGTGTTGCAATGTGTGTGTCCAGCTGACTGAATGCAAAGTGACTTGGATGTGTGTTCTGATGTGTCACTCGAGTGATGATGTCATGCAACACAGTTTTGCGGAGAGACTTGATTTGCAATTTACATGTGTCCAACATTGTTCATGTTTTGTACACTTCCATGTGTGCGTTGAGAATTGTTTTAGGTGACTTCTCGTGTGTCTGTCATTCCAGTTATTTTGAACCTGTTGTCTGCTTGTGTCATCGTTGTCCTCCTGCTATTCCTCGTGAGGATTGCAACGTGTGCGGAATCAGCGTTCCATGCACGGACATGTGGAAATGTCAGTTTGGGTAAGGATTGCAGCAAGGCTTTTTGGTGGTGGTACAGGTTGGGAATGTGTGATGACTGCTTCTGTGCATGTTGTGGTACCATTCATACATGTCTTCTCACCATGGAGCATATAACATGTAGCATCACTCCCATGACATGATAGTCAGCCTTCTTGACAGTCATCTGTAGTGGAATATGGCGTATGATGAAGGCATCAATGTGTGTAAACCTTGCCTCTGAAACATTCCAGATGCTACGGGTGGACATAGTGGGGGACATCACAACAACATGCTCTATGGGGAATTGCAGCCTCTCCGTGTGCAGCAGGATGTGTTTTGCTCATCCCCATACCTTGTGTGCCAGTTCATTGGGATTGACATCATCCGTGTTGTGAAGGGGGTGTCCAGTGTATGTCCCACATGTTCTGTCAACTGACCTGTGAGTCTGTTAATATGGATGCATATCCCTTTGTGTGTGCATGTGGAATAAAGGTGTTCAGCACAATCCAAAGTGCCTCATCTCGGTCACTGCAGATCTCTTACCAGTTTGCATGCGTCATCTATGGCATAATTGACAACGATTGAGCATATGAGTGTATGTGTACTTTGGCAACATGCATGCAGTGCTTTATGGCTAATGATCTCTATTGTGCATGAAGTACCTAGTTGGGTATATATTTGTGCAGGTTGCTCCCCACAACGGGACGTGAATGCCTGCTGAAGGTGTGTCTCCTTTGCGCATCTCCGCATTTTTTTGCCTGATACAGTGGCTGTAATTTATGGTGATTGATCATACACTTTCTGGGAGTGACCCATGAGTGACCTGACACTCCTTCCGTGACATACACCTGTTGCACTGTGCCTTGCAGACCTCCTTGTCTTTGTGTGTTGATTTTTGCATAATTTCTAACCCCTTCCGCCTGCCGCTGCCTCACCTGCGGCCCCGCCACTCTGAGTGCCCTGATTGTGCAACCCCCACGCCTGAAAAATGCTCAGCCCTTCCCCCTCCACCCATTTGAAATGCAGCCAGCAGCTTTTCTGTGGCACTGGGGCCCCAGCGCTGTGCCAACAGCAGGACCGTCTGTGCCTGCAACATGCACAGTGCACGACCCTCTAGTCTTTGCCTGACCCACATCACACAACAGGCTCATGCTGCAGCCACTCTCCAAGCAATGTCCTCGTGACAATCATCCGCCTGCCATCAGGCAACCCCTAAGCACACACACGACACCTTCGCATGCTGAGTGTGCTACTCCAACTGCCTAAACAGCGTTGCCCAGCCTACCAGACCCTGTCAGAACAACCAGGTAATGTGCCTCCTACTCCACACCCGCTCCATCCACCAGCACGCCATTGGACTCTGTTACCTCCTCAACACTACAGCCCCACACATCACCTTCATAACAGTAACCTGGACAAAAGCATCCTCAGCACATGACGTCTTCATTGCCATCTCAGACGGATCCAAGATCACCCGCAGGGACGCCAACACCAATCCCGGGGGCTGAATTGCTATTTCTTCACAAGTACACCCTCAGAGTCACAAATCCGGGTTCACAGCAACTCCCTGGCAACCCTCGGAGTAACACTCATCTCCAGATCTGCAGGCCTACATCCACAATTCTGCTAAGCCATCAACACATACATCTGCACGCAAGCCCTCACCTCCACAGGCTACATGTGGCTGGGGGCTTGTAACTTCATGCTGGAGGGGAAACATACCACCATCCATCATTGGTCCATCAACATTTGAATCCACGTCTCCAACAAGCAACACAGTGTCACACACCCCTCTACAGATCCCCCAAAGATGCTTGATGTAAGTCGCCACAGACAAGCTGTGTGGGACACTCAAAACAACACCACCGCCACACCCTGCAGACTCACGCACTGGATCAGCAACTGATCCAACAATCTTGGCACATTGACGGACTTTCCTGTGAAGCACAACAACAGTTAAGGCACCTGGGACAAGGCAGACCTACTGGACTCCTACAGACCTAGCCGGACTCTTGTGCAAACCTTGCAACACAAAGAGACATCATTTTCCTTACAGCCCTGGAACACACCACACACAGCCATCACCATATCATCAGCAAGGACAAGTGGAGATCCTTCAGATAGTGCGGAGACACCCAAACACATGGCATCAAGGAGCTCATCAGCATTGTGAGTGAACTGACAGCAGATCTCCATCCAAGACACCCCACCCTTGCAAGGCAGATCCCATCCCTTGCAACTTTGTACCACTGCAAGCTCATGGCCATACACAACAGCCTTGGCACACAGAGGCAGGCAGCACTATTATCCACTGGACAAACCCCCCTCAGGTCCTGGACTCCCGTCAGGGGCAAGTACACAACCAGGATCATGTGCACCATCCATTCTGGCTCTCCATCAGGCCCCTTCCCACCCAACATCTCAACCACATCATTCCCCATCCTTGAAGCCCACGTCCAGCGCGTCATGAATGTCTCCTTTGAGTTAGCCACATTCCATGGGTGCAGGAGGCATGCAGAGCCCCAGGCCCTTCTTAAACAACAGACGGCACTACCGCAGGATCTCCTGGTACATCACCCTGCTTCCCTACCCAGCAAATGTCATCAGGAAGACACTCAACAAGCAACTGACCAATTTCCTCCATGCAACCAGCTGCAGCCAACCGGCACCAGACCGTTTTCAACAGTAATCACACCACTGTAACCGTCATCATTGCCACCACCAACGACTACTTTGCCCTGCTCACCAATGGTGAGGCCACCACCCTTGACCTCTCAACGGCATTCTACACTATGTGCTACCACACTGTCAGCTCACACATCTCCAACACTGGTATCCAGAGGAGGGCCCAGAATTAAATCAGAAAGTAGCTCACCAGCAAGGCCCAGGGAGTCTGCCTCCACCCTGCAACATGTAGTACACTGGGGTCATCTGGCCGATGCCACAGGGCTCTTCTCTCAGCGTGACGATCTTCAATGTCTCCATGACCCCCCTCTCCACCATCACATGCACACACAACCTCATCATCATCTGGAATGCCATTGACACCCAGCTGCTCCTCAAACTCACCAAAGAGCCAGCCATTGCCAGATCCAAACTTCAAGAAGGCATGAGATCCGTTGATGAATGGCTGAACATCAGCCATCTGAGGCTGGACTTGGACAGGACAGAGGTCATCATCTGAGGATATGGCTGGGTCAACTCCCTGCGTCCCACTGGTCTGTGCACCGCACCAGCACCCAGTGGCCACGCACGCAAGCTGGTGTTCATCATGGACCCATCGCTCACAATTACCATGCAACTCACCAACATCTGTACCTCATGCTGCAACACCCTCCACATGCTGCTAATGACCCCCAGATAGATCCACTCCAAGGCAAGACAGACCGTCCCCCTGGTCCAGGACACCAGCCGGCTCAACTGCAGGACCGGCCTCTACGGAGGACAACAGCAAAAATGCAGGAGAACTTATCCACATCCAGGGTGCATCCGCACACCTCATCTGCAATATCCCCCGCCCCAGCCACATCACCGTCCACCTGAGAGAGGTACAATGGCTCACTGTGTGCTGCAGGATCACCTTCAGACTCCTTAACCACACTCAGGAGGCAGTCCACAACCCCAGACCCAAACCACGCTTGGACGTGTGTCATCCAACACCCCGTTGGCCCAACTCCATGCAGCCCACCTTGCCCTGGCCACCATTCATCACATCCACATAAAATCTGCATGCAGGAGATAGTTCTCCAACCCCGCAAAACAGACCTGGTACTCCCTCCCCGGGCACATCAACATGACCCATGACCTCTACACCTTCATGTAACTCTTCCAAATTGGTCTGTTTGAGCAATATAGCAAGCCCCCCCTCAGCAGCTTGAGGCCATTACGGGTGAGTATTGTACTCCATGTCTGTATTTTGTGATACATTGTGAGCCATGTGTGTCCTCGACCGGACTCAGATCCAAGTTTATGGATGGGTGGAGTTAGTTCCACACTCAGGCATACTTCAAAATATATCCCCACACGTATGTTGTGGACTCATGCTAAATGACTGCAACATGAAATTTCAATTATTCATTTTTTAATTTCTAGCTCTGGGGTGTGATTTGTGCACAGAAAAAGGGGAAATGCAGGGACCATAGAATCCAAAGTTCACAGGGGGAGATGGGATTCTTGGCATTTGAAGTTATCAGAGTCCAGCCCACAGTATTTGGCTTCATTGGTCAGACTGTGACCAGCAAGTCTATGTGGCAGATGATGTCAGTCAATGAGGTGATGCTGTCGCACATGAAGGCCAGGTGCCAAGCCAGGTGACCTGGGAGATGTGGATGGCCCGCTGCCTCTCATGGTCTTTTCCGTGGATGACCAACCTTCCTCCGGGGACCCTCAGATGCAGGCCTTGACGATGCTTGGGACGCTCCGTCGGACGAATCCTCCTCCTCCTCCTCCCTCCCTGTGGCTGGTGCTGGTCTGCGCCTGGTGGCACAGGGAGGGTTGCCCATGTTGTTGGCGATCCGACGGAGTGAATGGCTTATGTCCCTTTGCACCGCCAGGAGCTCAGCCAGTTTTGCCTCCATCCGTCCTTGGTGTTGTTGTTGACTGGCGTGTTGCTCGGCATGCTGGTTTTTTATCTCTGTGAGGGTCACCACTACCTGGCTGATCTCCCTGGTCTCCCGCCGGTATGCCTCCATGATGGTGTGGATGGGTGCCATACCGGTCCCTTCAGCTGGCTGGTCAGGTTCTCGCCTCCGCCTGCCTCCACTCCCACCACCCCTGCCCACGCGAGCCTGGCCTGCCATTGTGGGCACTTCGGGTCGACGGGACCCCTGAGGGATGGCAGTGGCGGTGTTGTCTGCCTCCTCCTGGGTGCCCGCCGCACCTTGTCCTTCCTGGTCAGACTGGCTCTGTTGTTCACTGCGGGCAGGGCTCCTGGGTGTCTCCTGGGATGTGGCAAGAATGGGGGTGGTGGTTGGCACAGATGTTCCTGAACTAGGTTCTGCAGGGGCTTGGACACCAGATGGTCCAGGTCGGTCGGGGTCATCCGCGGAGTATTGACAGGCGCCGCTGCTGGTGGGTTCCTCCCGAGCCTGTGACTGTGATTCTTCACCCCCATTGTTGGGGGGATGTTCATCACGTTGCCCTGTGTGTGAGAGGCAGACAATGTTAATGCTGTTTCATGCAACATGCATGTTTCATACACATTCAAGTTGGCACTGTTCCTCCAGGTAGTTGTATGTGCCTAGCATTCTCCTCAATGTTCACTTGTGTATGGGTATGTTGCGGGGGAAAGCTTGATATGTTCTCCTGAGTCTTTGACATGTCGATTTGTGGCTTGGGTGCTTCTTCAGCTATGTATTGGTCTTGTTGTGTTACATGTCCATTGTGACAGTGGGTAAATCCATTGGCTGTCCTGGTGGTGTCTGCTTGTGTAAGGGGTGTGTGTGACAGGGCCTGCTGGTGGGTGTAGTGTGATTTGGCACCGGGGCTCCCAGGTGATGTGGCTGTCCCCCATGCTGCCATGACAGTGAGCGTGAGTTCCTGTCCTAGATATCTGACCTTGTTGTGTTGGTGTTTGTGTTTGCACTGGTCACAGGAGGGCCTTGTGCTGCCTACACCAGGGCCAAGTGTGAGCTATCTTGTCAGTACTTTCCCAATCCCTGTGCATTGCGCATGGTGCATGGGTATGTAGCTGGACCATATGGGATGAGGGCAATTTTGTCTGATTTGGAATTCAAACATGCGATTTGGGGCACCCACCCTCCCAGCATACCGGACATCCATTCTTGGGTTGGTGCTTCGTGTAGCATGGGACATAGCATGGCCTTGCTTTCTCAATGGGGCATACACGTTATTGACATTCGCATTGTTTTTGACTGTGGTTCTGGCGGGTGAGGGCTTGGGGGTAGTTGCGTGCATTTGGTGTAGTTTGGGTGTGGATGCCATTACCCCCATTTTACGTAAGTTGTTTGTGTACTCACCAGGCTCTGGAAGTTCTTGGAGTCCATGTACTCCCACAGGCGGAAGCATGGCCATCACCTTCTCCTCCCAGGGATAGTAATGTGCTGGTCTGCGGGGCGCACCACCTCCAGTGATGTTGCTCTGTGCGTGTTCTTCATTAATTTTTCTCTTGACCGCCCTCCGCAGATCATTCCACCTGGCTTGGCATTCGGTCCTGGTCCTTCTGATGGGTGCAGCAGCATTCACCCTATCGACGATCCTCTGCCACAGGCGTGATTTTTCAGCTATGCTAGTCTGTCTGACCAATGTTCCAAACAGCTGTGGCTCGACTCTGATGACTTTATTGACAAGGATCTCCAGCTCCTCCCTTGTGAACTTTGGATTCTTGTCGGTGGGCATGGTGTGGGGTGAAGGTGTGGATGGTTGTGGGTGTGTGGGTCTGAATGTGACGGTGTGTGTCTGAATGTGGAGAGGGGGTATGTGTGAAGGGGTGTGTGTGAAGGTGTATATGTTAAGGTGGATGGGTGCAGTGGTTTGTGTGTGCTCTGTAGCAGTAGTGAGTCTGTTGCAAAGGCTCATGGTTTGTGTGTGTGGTCCCTTTTTATTAGTCCATTTGTGGGTGGGGCTCAGTTTGAATTTTTGGTGGGTGTGTTATAAGGGGGGGTTGTGAGTTTGCCCCTCTGTTTGCCTGTTTGGATGTGTCCAGGTCAGTCCTTTCCATTTTTTGTGCAGTGTAGACGTGTTTTGTGGTGTTGTGCGAGTCGAATAGGCCCTCCATGTGCTGTTTTACAGTGTCCGTGGTTCAGTACGGTACAGGGGTACGAGTCGTACAGCCACACATCCCCATGCGTAGTGGATGTAAGGTACATACACGGACATTGCTATGTACGGTGCGTACACCCCATTGCTTATGTACGGTGCGGGTGCATAGTCCGCCAACGCGTATGTACGGTACGTCCCCGCAACGTCGCGTCCCCGCAACTTCCGCCATACATACGCGATGTTGGGGGTACGGTGCGTACATTCGCAATGGGGGTACGGTGTGTACATACGCGCTGGGGGTACGCACCGTACATACGCGCTGGGGGTACGCACTGTACATTCGCACTGGGGGTACGGTGCGTACCTACGCGCTGGGGGTAGGGTGTGTACCTACACGCTGACGATACTGTACGTACCTACGCGCGGGGGGGTACGGTGCATACCTACACGCTGGGGGTACGGTGCGCACCTACATGCTGGGGGTATGCACCGTACATTTGCACTGGGGGCACGGTGCGTACCTACGCGCTGGGGGTACGGTGCATACCTACTCACTGGGGGTACGGTGCGTACCTACGTGCTGGGGGTACGCACCATACATTCGCGCTGGGGGTACGGTGCGTACACACTTTGAGCCATAGCGGGCAAAGTCATTCCCAGTGTATGGGACGTTTTCCGTATGAATCGTAAATTGTAAAGCCGGTCCGGATCGTACTAGTACAGTTGGACTTCATTTTTACGATTTGTATGGAGAAGTGTCCGGGTCCGTCTCGTACTAATTTTCCAGCTACGATTCGTACGGATCGGGCAGATCCGTATGTACTTTTTCCCATACGGATCGTACTTCACGGGTCGGACATGACTTGTACGATTCGTATAGAAAAAAATACGGATACGAGTCGGGAAAAATAAATACAGGTTCGGAATCGGCCCCTTAATTGTGAAACCGGCCGTATTTAAATGGAATAATCTGTTTCATTACACAGAGTTTATTGGACTCCACATAAACTATCTCAGCTTCCGGAGAGGGTAAGACTCCAGATGTAAGAAGTCTAACTGCTTATTGGCAGATGATTTTCATATGTTTGTGGAGTGCCCAATATTGCAGGGTTTTTGGAATTATGTTGGATAGATTCTTGCTGAAGTTTTAAGGCAAACTTTTTTAATTTCACCTGTCTTGGTTTTTGATGGAACACAACCAGGTGATTTGGTGGAGGAGGATAGTTTAAGAAAACGGAGGCTTAGGTTCTATTTAGAGCTCTAAGCCAGAACTATGATTTATTAAAAATGGGTTGAATCATTGCCCCTGAACCTCAGAGAACGGATAGTGAAAGCGCGAATGACTCCAACTTTACTCTCCAGTACCAGTTCAACCTGTGACTTACAAGAATGTGCTCCAACTCCACGCCATCTTCCTTTCTTTGAGGCGACAGATTTTAGCCACCATTTTTGTATGGATGCATAAATCAAATCAAGTCAACCATCATCATAATTTACATTTTTAAGTTCAGTCAATCATAAGAGTTTTAGTAGTAAGTTTAAAATGTTTATTTCTAGAGATTAGTAAATTCTTTTTTATTTCTCTTTATTCATATTAGTAATTCAGTTGTATCTGTTTACAGAAATTATCAAGAAAATATGGTTAGAGTAATCAAAAATGCAACTTAGAAAGCGTATTCCATAAAGGAATATTCTCTATTCTATCTAGAGGACCTAACCTTAACAAAAACCATAAAGAGTATTTAGAAAAGAGCGAGATCAAGGAGCATTAAGTCAAATCATAATCTCAGTAGTTTAACTTATCATAAAGAGTAGTTCATAAACCTCAGCTGAGATTCTTCTGTCAATTTAGTTCTAGCATACAGTTGCTGTAGCAAACTGTACAACAATAAGTCTCATCAGGAAAAGGTAAGTAATAACAGGTCCACAGTGGCGGGTAACTACATCACTGTTAGCAGTAGCTTACAGCAATAAAAAAATCTCTGAGAATGAAGAAGAAATGGGTCTGGAGAGGTGTGTGAAATGGCGTCTGTCTAACTAGAAACGCGCACTAATATAAAAAGACGAAAAACTTTGTTGTTAACTTTTTTCAAGCGGGATTCCTCTGGTCCACTGACGGCAAAATGTTACTCCTTCTTTTCCCACAGCAAAACGCACAAAGTTTCACAATGTGCTGCTTAAATGGATTAAACATTTTTAAGCATTTGCATAGCTGGGAATAAACTTGGTTCCCAAGGAAATTTTCTACCGTTTCTATCCAACCATTCTTCCAATGTTTCACTGAAGAACAATGAACTACTCTAAGGACAGAAAAATGTGCTTACACATTACTAGTCAAGCAATAGCAATCGAAATTCTCCTATGTATGCGTTTATTGTTAAAAGATGTTTTTCTCTATTCAGTATTGTGTGAATATGTGTCATCTAAATGGTTTGATTCTAGTTAAGCAGAATATGTAACTTAAGAAAAAAATACATTTTATAAAATCAGCAAATTCTACAGTTATGACAAATCTAACCAAGTCACATTGAGGTTATCTTTAGCAAGTTAACTTGTGTATAGTTAAGTATTTCCAAAAGTCATCTATTTTAACAAAAAGAGAGAAAAAAATGAGGCAAGTGAGGCCTAGCTGAGTCTTGACAAATGGAATGAAAGCTTAGTGCATTTTCACTAAGTGGTATTTTGAAATACATTTAAATGTTAAAGCTAAGGCAATTTTTCTTTTTTTGAGTACATATTTTTAAGCAATATTTTCTACTCCCACAATCCCCCCGGCTATATTAACCATCACACTAAAGTTGTTTCACATGTGAATTCATTCAGAGAGCCCTCTCATCATCTGTTTAATTCTGTCTTTTTCTCTTTTGGCATCAATCGCAAATCTCTTTTGGGATTCTTTTTCTCTTCTTTTATGCAATGTATCTACAGCTAAAGAATATTGATACACAAAGAGCAAGCAAAGCCCTGTTATTATTATTGGCATTAAAACAGCTCTCCCACTGAGAAGAACCAATTCCTAATGGTTCAAATTCCCGTTCCAAAATGTTCAGAAACACTAGGGAGCCTACTACGATGTCAGATGTCGTGGCGGAAATGGGACTGACCAACCTCCGATGGCGGTCCCGAATGCCTAATTATAATGTGACCGCACATGGTGCAGTCACATTCTTCCATTTCTCTTTGGGAGCTTGTGTTACGGCCGTAAACTGGCCGCAACACAAGCTCCCATAGAGAAATGGGAGCTTGTGTAAATCCCTGCACCGGCCGGCACCTCAAGGTACCTGCCACGGGGTGCCGGTATTAACAGGGGGACACAATAGGTTCCCCCTTGGCCCCCACCCGGAGGCTGCAAGGGAAAGGGGGCCCTGCTAAGGGGCCCCCAAACACGCTTCCAACAGAGTTTCCATGTCAGAAAGGCCGGCATGAAAACACTGCCGCAAACCACAGATCATAATCCGGACAACGTAAACCACGGTCCATATGGATTACGGGCCGGTTCTGACTGGCCAACGGGCTCCTTAAGCCTGTTGGAAGCCAGCCCAAAATACTGGCTGGTTTTAATTCCAACCAGCTGTATCGTAATCAGCCAGTTGGAATTGAAACCGACGATGTTGGTCTTAAAGCCTCTGACCTAAGGTCGGAGGCTTTACAACCGACATCGTAATTGGCCCCTAGATTTTTCTAAATCTTTTCGTTCAGGCTTTAAGTCTAAAAAGTTCTTGGCAACTCATTCAATCCCCTTACTCTCATCAGGAATACAGGAACAGTAATGGGTTAATTTAGGCATTTTACAAACTCCGCCCTTTTCTGCAAGTAAAATGTCTAAGACAAAAAAGTCTTGTAAGACCATGGATCTTACACCAATTATTTAAGGATTTACTACCACCAAAGCTCCAGAAGTGCTTGTTGCCATTTTGTCATCAACTGTTGAGAGCTTAATAATCTGTTCAACATTTGGGGCCCGATTCCAATGTCGTTCGGAAGACCTCCAAATCGGATTTGGCTTTCCCGGATCCGATTCATAGCCCTTGTTTACAACCGAATCATACACAGGTCCGAACGACCAAGTACGATGCGAAGATCGCGTACGCTCCGATCGAACCATTTCCGGGACCCGAAACTGTCCGTATGACCTGTTCGTAGCCGAATCGTGCCGCGCTATGGATCCGAATTCTGACCAAGTGAGTACGATGCATGATTCGGACAGCCAATTTGTCTCGCACTCAGCGAGGGGAAACAGCTGTCGGAAGCGTACTTCGTGGGCCCATAGCAAGCCCCTCTTCACCCGGGGCCCTCCAGATCTGTCACGGGGGTGTGCCCATGGGTCCCCCCGATTCAGGCATGGACAGTGTGGCGGGCACAATGAGGTGCCCGCCACAGGATGTACGCTTTTCCCCACCCACCTATTTTCTGCTATGGGAGCCTGTGTACGCATCTGTACACGGGCTCCCATAGAGTTCAATGGGAGTCCAAGTGAAACGAGTCCGTAAGCATACTGTAGCATCGTACTCGCTCGTTCGGACTCCCGGAGCACGTCTTGCTCAGAAAGCCCTCCGGATCCGAGTCGTATGAAGGGCTTTCCTAGCGAGATCGGAATCGGGCCCTTAATATGATGCCTACAGGTTGAATGATTGCACCAAATATATCTCCTACTAATTTAGCTCCTATTTCAGTACTGCGCTTGTGTCTGCATGCAGAAGTCATTGTTAGAGCATCAAAGCTCTGCACATGGTACATCTCAATAATTAATATGACTAAATAATAAATACTTTCCCACTCAGCAGGTGGCAAGAAATAAGCATCCTGCCCACAATTTACATAAACTCCAGGAATCGCAGCCTCTTCTTGCAATTTTTGCCACTTTCCTCCTGTTAATTCAAAAGTGTGTTTACAACTATTAATCCCTGTGGTGCAGGGATAGAATATCTAGTAAAAAAGTATCGAATTGCACAAATATTGTGTCAAAAATATCGTGGGTAAGGAATATCGACAGGCATATTCTCGTGGTCAAGAATATCGATTTTAGTATAGTACTATCAACAAAAGAAATATCGAAGTGTTTAATATCATTTGCAAAAATATAGTTGTTAAAAATATAAATTTTTTAATAATGTTATGTATTTTAGTATGTATTTTATATGTGTGTGATGTATTTTTTTTAATAAGAATTGTTTGTATTTTTATTATATGTGTTAAAATTTTAGAAGTTCTTACTTTTTTTGTTGAATTTTGCGCTTGTAAGTTCGTATCAGGTTGTGGGTTTAAAGGGAAAATAGGGTGGGAAGTAATTTAATTACATAAAATGCATTGATTGTTTTTAGTAGTTATTATTATTATTTTTTTTTAATTTTGTGTTTTTAGTTCCGCAGCAGGTTGTGGGTTTATAGGTGAATAGGGTGGGAAGTAATGTAATCATATTACATTCATTGAATCATTTGTATGTATTAATATTTGTTTGATTGAAATGTTATTGTGTTATTTGTTAATCAATTTTAATTAATTAATTTGTAAAGAATGATGGTAATTGTTTAATTAATTTTAGGTGTGTATTGTGGTGTTTATAGGTGTAAATGGTGGGAAGGGTGGGAAGTTATTTGTTTTTTCTTGAATATATATTAATGAGTTGTTAATTAATTTAAATTAATTAATTCGTAATTAATTATGGTAATTGTGTAATTAATTTTAGGTGTGTGTTGTGGATAGTATAGTGTTAAAGAATGTGTACACAACGAATGTTTATTATTTTTTTATTAATAATATTTTTTTAATTCATTGTTAATTATGGGAATACATTTAAATAAAAATGTTGAAGTTTTTTTATTGGTGTGGTGTTATAGGGTAGGAAATAAAATAAATACATTTATGTTTTAAATAATTTGTGTGTTTGTTAATATTTGCTCCTTTTAAATAAATATTTATTTTAAATTTATTTATTCATATATATTTTATATATTTGTAATTTTTTGTTATATGTAATTATTATATGTATTCTTTTTATATATTTTTTAAATTGTTTATTTATTTTTAAGATTATTTAATTTTTTCCAATTGTTTAAATGTTATTAGTAATTTTAGTTTCACTGCTATCCAACACTTTCCCTACTGTTGCACTCACTGGAGTGGGAATAGTAATTTTTACCATTCCGCTATCCAGCACTTTCCCTACTTTTGCACTCTCTGGAGTGGGAATAGTATTTTGTACCCCTCTGCTATCCAGCACTTTCCCTACTGCTGCACTCACTGGAGTGGGAATAGTAATTTGTACCCCTCCGCTATCCAGCATTTTCCCTACTGTTGCACTAATTGGAGTGGGAATAGTCATTTTTACCCCTCCGCTATCTAGCACTTTCACTACTGTTGCACTCACTGGAGTGGGAATAGTAATTTTTACCCCTCCGCTATCTAGCACTTTCCCTTCTGTTGCACCCACTGGAGTGGGAATAGTAATTTTATCCCTCCACTATCCAATACTTTCCCCACTGTTGCACTCACTGAAGTGGGAATAGTAATTTTTACCCCATCGCTATCTAGCACTTTCGCTACTGTTGCACTCACTGGAGCTGGAATAGTCATTTTTACACCTCAACTATCCAGCACTTTCCCTACTGTTGCACTCATTAGAGTGGGAATAGTAATTTTTACCCCTCCGCTATCTAGCACTTTCCCTACTGTTGCACTCATGGAGTGGGAATAGTAATTTTTACCCCTCCGCTATCCAGCACTTTCCCTACTGTTGCACTCATTGGAGTGGGAATAGTCATTATTACCCCTCCGCTATCTAGCACTTTGCCTAGTGTTGTACTCTTTGGAGTTGGGGTAGTAATTTTTGCACCTCCGCTATCCAACACTTTCCCTACTGTTGCACTCACTGGAGTGGGACTAGTAATTTTTACCCCTCTGCTATCCAACATTTTCCCTACTGTTGCAGTATTTTGAGTTGGAATAGTAAAGGTAATTATTCCACTATCCAACATTTTCCCTACTGTTGTATTTATCGTATTGCAAAATGTACGTTTTATTTTTTTTAATAGTTTCATATTTTAATTAATGATCACGTTTTTTAAAAATTTTAATATATGCATATATTTTATTTTTATATCATTTAAAAGTTTAAAAATTAAACAAAGATAATAGTTAATCCATTATTTTAAAGTAAATATATGTACAAATTCTTATGTTTTTGAGCTTATATTTTCTTACATTAAGTTTATTTTTATATTTAGTTAAAAGGTATATTACATGTTATTCTGTTAAAGATAATATTAATATTTTATATATTTAATATATATCATTTTACTGTATTTATATTTTTAAATCAATATTTTTTACATCTACATTTGGAACTTTGATATTTTTTTTTTTATTATTTTTTTTTTTTTTAAAAACCTTTATTCGTGCATCTTAATAGAACAAATACGGGCCTACAACCGTCAGGCCGGCCACGACACGGTTAAGCACTGATAACAACATTACATCCCCTGTGCTTCAACGGTCAAGATTAACAACGAGTTATGAGTTATATACTGGAGAGATCCTTGACACCAGGGGAAGGAGAAGTGAAGGTTAATTTTAAGTTTTTAAGGTAATTTTATCAGGGAAAAAAGTCAGTGAAGGATAAGAACAAAAGAGATTCGAGTCCGCCAGATAGCTTCACCACACGGGTGAGCAGCAGCATCATTAAAACAACAATGGAAGTAAAATCTCAAGCAGTGAGGCGGTGCAGTGATATAACAGGATAGTCACATGAGCAATTACGCACCCCTCCAGAGCCGCCCCCACTCAATCCACCCCACACCCGGACCCCGAATCGAAGCAAGTATAGCGCAGAGACATAAAAGAAAAAGGCCCATAGAACTAATTAAGAACAAAGTATTACCCCCCCACCCTACACCAATGCGGAGGCTACGGCCTGCCCCCCCCCAGCATAGTGCCTGTCGCCCAATGAACCCGAAATATAGACAAGAAAGAAAGTAGGAATAGAGTAAAGAAAATAAGAAAACAGAAAAGAAGGTGGGGAGGAGCCCACGGAACACCAGAGCGCCCCAAACCATCAGCCAGCTATGGCCTCCACACACTGAGAACCCACTACGCCAAAAAACTGCGTGCGAAAATAACGTGTCACAACAATTTAAGCGAAGGAAGACAAGTCGCGACGAGTGCACACAACACATACATACAGTTCCAGTCCCAGTCCAGCCCGTCCATGAACCATGGCGATATAAGTCATTCTAGCCCTGGCCCGATCGCGGGCTTGGGAGTAAGCCAGCCCCTACATGAAGGCCCCGCATCCCGAGCAGACAAAGACAAGATGGCCGGTCGTGAGAAGATGGTGAAGTAGGATCACGAAATGGCCGCCGACCATCTATTGAGGTCCCTCTTTGCACCACATAAAATCCAGACCTGGCAAGTAGAGTACAGGAGTTCCACAGAAAAGAAGCAGTAGGCCACCGCGGACGATTCCTCGAGGCTGTCAGGTATCGCTCAGCAGGATACTCTTGCGGGCGCGGTGAGGCAGGCAACAATGAAGCAGGTAGCCATGACCAGGGGAACAAAGTATCCGCAGTTGAGCTGGAGAGCGGTTGATCCTGGGTGCCGGGAACGCCGGATGCAGGCACCCGTGTAGCACAATCATACACCGCCGTTGCGTCCCCGCAAGAGGACAAAAGCACTGGTAGACCCACGCCTTGTTGATGACAAACAGAGCGCTCACGACCCGCAGCCGACAGTATGGAGTCAAACCGCTCACTCAGCGCCTGCAGGCCAGCACACATTTGTAGTCGAAAGTCCCGCAGGACAGCCAGAACGGAGCCGCATGTCAGCGGAAGCTGGGCCCCCACATCGGCAGCAATCCGGGACGGCACTGTGGAGCTGGTGTCCGGAAGAGGGAGGGCGAAATGGGCAGCGGGCGAGACCGGAGCATCACCCCCCAGCCGCGGGCAGGCAATCAACGCCATGTTTTACCGCTGTACGGTGTGATGGCCAGGGGGGGGGGTCGTGGCAAGGAGTCAATTCCCCTCAGGTCTGCGCCGCAACAGGGAAGGCCGACAGTCGCTTCTCTTCCCGCGGGTTCTCTTTGCCGCCGGCTAGGCAATAGAAGAAGGGGGTCAGCAGCCTCCCACAGCGCGGTCCTCAGAGCGGGGCAGGAGACCCGCCGCACCGGGGCCCACCCCACAGCTCCAGCCCGTCAGGCTCAGGGTGCAGAAGGTGTCCGGCCGTCCCTCCCCGGGCTCATCCGGCGACGATCCGTGGTGCGAGGTGAGATCGGGACCGCGGGGCTCAGGTTTGCGCTAGCGGGTCCGGTAACTGCGAGGCTTCCAGGGGGCCGGCAAAGGCCACAATGGCACAGGGGTCCAGTGCAGAGAACAAAAGCACCCAGAACTCCGGCATCCGGGCGGGCTTAGACTCCGGGAAAGCGGCGGCGCGGTCAGCGCGTCTTCGCACACGTTGCACCTCGGGAATCGGCGAGGATGGGCATCAGGATAATAGTCCGAGGCCAAGGGCCGACGGAGCCGGGCGCTCAAGCGTCTGCTCCGGTCGCCATCTTGGCTCCTCCCTCAACTTTGATATTTTTGATTCAATATTTTTGTACTTACTTGTTTAAATAAAGGGAGTCGATATATTTTTTCATTCTATATTTTTGACATCTATATTTTTGCTATCGATATTTTGTCAGTAAACCGTAACTACATGTCTAGTTTGTTAGGTGTTCTTGTTCTGTAAATTCAAATTCTACCTTTATGTTGACTATGTAATCGTAATTTAGGATAAATCATTTTCTTTCTAAATTCATCTTCATCTTTCTTCCAAACATTTTTCAAAACATCTCTATGCTTATCTTGTGTGCATCTTATGTTCATGTATCTTTCTTCTAGTGCCAATATGTGAGCTTTCTCAAAAGGTTTCATCAAACAGGTTAAATTATTTTTGTAATCTTCGATACTATCCATAGGCCTATGGGGCAAAAAGTACTACCAAGCTGTCCATTCCTTTTGTTTGCGGGTGTAAGTTCATGCTTTCTATCAGACGTACTTGTGAAAGAATCAGATCATAATTAGAGTCGAAGTATTCAAAATGTGCTCACCTATATACTAGTGAAAGCAAAATGCTACATGAAATAGCATATGACAGCGGCATGTAAGAAAAAGTTAACTCTTCTGATGCAGATGTATGTAAATGAGCACAAACATAGCAATAGTGAACAGAGTAAGGAGATAATGCCTTTAGTGCCTTGTGTCTTTTTCACAAAGGCTTCAAGCGGTGTAAGGTCCCTCATGCTAGCCTCCCTCGTCCTTGGCTGAAGAGCCCAGTGCCTTAGTTGTTGATAGTGGAAGAATTCTTCTTTTGTGAGATTAAAGTTTTGTTGGCAATGTTCAAATGTGAGAATGTCGTGGTTGTGGAATAAGTGTGAAAGCATCAGGCATCCTGTGGTACTTTACATTTTGGGACCACGTAGGAGGCATGGCCCTACCCTGCCTATTTCGGTATCAGCGAACCGCGAATGGCCAATGCGGTATGTACAAGTGTTTTGCATAACGTTTCATCGATAAATGCACTTTGTATACGATATTACACATTGACTTCGTGGGTTCCATTTTAGAGCGGTAGCCATCTTTGGTTGCCCTCACATAGGCTGCACATTAAGGACAAGCACAGGCCTTCAGAACACATGTGCCTTCTATTGACTTCTCTGTGACCTATGCGATTTGGCTCCACCGCCCCAGGTCAGTCCGGTCCCACGAGCTCCCCGTCCTACGGCCACCTGTGATTAGCATCAGGGTTTGACACACCATAAAGCCTTTTCATCCCACACAAGCCTCCGGCTAATCTCTTTCACATCTGACTCTTCCTGCTTTATGGCTTGTTTTACAAACAGGAGGTGCCCGTGTTTATTGGGGTCTGCTGGTATCTGATGAGGGATCTGAGCCTTGCTGGGTAAATAATTGTGGGCTGGCTGAACTGAAATGTGGGACGGTCATCATGACTCTGCCTTTTCGTTTGTAAGGAATACATATGAATGACCATATCGTAAAACGAGGAATGTGTGCCTGAAGCATGATATTTTGTATATAAGGAGAAGACTGGTTTTGTAATGTTGAGCAGTCTCCTGAGAACATACCCGTGTGTACTTCTAGGATTGCTGTTACTGGCTGCAGTCAATAATAAAACGATCTTTGACGCCACCACAAGACTCTGTGTTTCTGTGGTCCAAGACAGGAAGAACTCGAAGTCATAGGGTGCTACCCCTGGCACAGCTGGGTTCCTAAATAACCCAGTACTTCAGTTGGCGCCCAACGTGGGGCGATTTCAGCGGTACTGGTCCAAGCCAGAGGTTCGAGAGGAGCTTCGTGTGGAAATTCTGGAGGAAGGCCGCCACTTCATCGACCCCTGCATGTCGACGTGGTCCGAAGGTCTTTGCTGCGAGGTTCCCCGCTTGCTGACAGCTACGAAGGACTGCTGCCCTGACTATCGCCCTGTTTTGGACCCTTGATAATTTGGTAGAGCGAAACGATTAACCGAGTCTTCTGGTGACGTCATCGATACCTCAGTTAAGTATAAGTGGAGCGTCTCCTAATTCTTAGTTTGGTTCTTAGTTTTGGTATCCCTTCGGGATCGCTTTGATTTGGAGCTTGCAAGCACCAAAGCCGAAGGACTCGTGTATTTACGAGACTATCGCGTTTTGATAATCCTTTGAAGTTTGAAACTAGACCAGTGAGCAAAGATGCCTGGTTCTAGTATATTTGGAAACTTGTTTTGTTTGGGTTTGTAAAAGGGATTCCCATTTAGAGGATTCGTGTCCGGTTCCTCCAATTGGAACTCCAACTTATGAGCTTTATGTAAAACATGGCGTGGGCCCTATTGCATATAATGAAGTATGGATCCGATACACCAGAAAGGACGGTGTTTTAAAATGGCCCAAAATGGTAGTTTCGATACAGATATCTTAGACAATTTGGAAGTTAAACTATTTAAAAAGAAAGCCCGGCCGGCGATGTTTGATTCTTTCCGCCTATAGCGAAAGGAAGCCAAACAGAAGGAAATCAAGGTAGCGAAGAAAAACAAAAGAGAGAGAGGCATGTCAGTTATGCAAGCAGCTGTACAATTTAAGGATAATGAGGAGGAACAAATGAATGAGCAGTTACATAGACAGCGTAAACTAGGGATCGATAAATGTTACCCAGTTTTACCGCACCTTCAACAGACTGTGTTAAAAGAGAAGGAGAAAGATCCCCTAATGTCACATTTGCTAAGTTCGCCACCTCCGTATGCGCAGAGTGCTACAGCACCTCCACAACCTCTAAATGTACAGCCTCCAGTTAATTTGCCGCAAGCTTTTCCGCAGCCGCCAGCTCCTCCTCAGCTGGCTCCTGTCCCTACAGCGCAGCCCTTTCAAGGGCCGCCAAGTTCGCTACCTGTCTCTTCTGCGCTTCCTGCGACTTTGCCTAGTACACCAGCTGCCTCCCTTGGCGCTCTTCCTGATACTGCCCCTGTACCTGTATCTGCACCCGTTTTTCTTCCCTCTGTCTTTCCCCCGTTCTTGCCTCAACTTCTCCTTCTGCACGACAACGAATAGCTAGTGTAGTCACTAGTTTAATGTCACCTCTCTTTGGGTCATCTAGTATGACCCCTGGTTCACAACGTAAGCAGTTGTGTAGTCAACTGCCTGATTCTGGAGAGAAAGAGGTATTAGACCATATGGCACATAGGTGGATTGTTTTTTCTTCACTCTATGATGTGGAGTCAGTTGTTAATGTTTTTCACCAATGGGAAGCCCCAAAACAGAGGTATGTATTTGAGAAAATGTGTGAATTCCTCTGTGAGGAATTGGAAGATCATGGTAGAGACCCAAGCTCACAGGACTTGTGTCGAGTGCGATTTGATTTTGGAAAAGGTACGATTGTGGGTCCCGATGTAGATAAAACAGTTGCGACTTTACTGTCCGTCAGGAATGATGATTGTCATCAGTCATTGTTAGAACAGGAGATACATGTCGGGAAAAAGGTAAAAGCACGACAATACCCCATGAGAGAAGTCCCTCCGGTATGGAAGGAAGCCGTTGCTGCTGACGCCGGTCGCGGCATTGCTGCTGCTCCAGCCCATTTCCAGCGTGTTTGGGTGCATGTTCCTTGGAAACAATCTGAAGTAATAGCGCTTAAACAGACGTTGCCTGACCCCCGTAAAAACCCTGCAGGATATTATAAGGAGTTGTCACAGACGGCAGGATCATGTGTCATGAATCTAGCTGACATAGACATGTTGTTTGGAAACGTTGTTCCACAGCCTTTATGGGGATCAATTCGTAATGTAGATCACGATGCAGAACTAGGTGACACATGGGCTAATATCATTGCTGCAGACACTAGACAAGTTGGTGGTGCGAAACCTGAGCCCCTAGTAGCAGAACTCCCTGGTAGAATTATCACCTACATGAAAACTTTAATGCCCGCGATGCGTGGGAATTGGGATAAACTATCGGCTTGCAAACAAAAGAAAGATGAAACAGTGTCTGATTTCTTTACAAGGTTTGAAGAAACATTTCTTGACCACAGTGGTCAAGATATGAGTACTGAAGGTGGTCAACGGTTATTTGTTGATAAATTTGTGCATAATTTGCTTCCCGAGTTGTGTAAGAAGTTAAAAGATTCAGAGAGTTCTTGGGCTGTTTCCTCATCAGCGCAAATACTGGCTACTGCACAGTATTACGAAAATAGAGATAAGGATGAGAGAGATAAAGCAGACAAGAAAACGAAAGAATTAAAAACGAAGGTTCTGTTACAGCAAGCTTACCCGCCAAGTGGTGGCCAGAGTAATTATCAGCAACCGCCACAGTTTCAGAGAAACGTGCAAAGGTACGAGTATTCTCAACCGCGCTTTCCTGTAGGCCCTAATCAATGTTCATATTGCAAGGAAGAGGGTCATTTCAAGTATAGTTGTCCTATTCTGTTACAGCGCGCGAATGGCGCTTTTAGCACCAGAGGTAGAGGTGGTCGACAAGCTCCTAGGGGTAGGGGATGCGGGAGTGGTCCCCAGAACGCGCGTCCTCTTCCATCTCAAAATACGATTAATAGTTTTGATCAGCAAGCAAATGCAACTGGTAGGACAGCTCAGTACTATAACAATGACTATTATACAGAGGATGAAAATGTAGAAAGTAATTATTACTAGGATTGCCATAGACAAAGAGAGGGAGTTTTTTCAGTGCCAGTGGACCAGAGTGGACCATATGTCAAGGTGACTACAGCGGGTGTGACAGAACCTTTTCTGTTGGATACTGGTGCTGCAAAAAGTTCAATTATGCATTCAAAACTCCCTGGCGCAACTTTGTCTGGCGACACGAATGTTTCAGTAGGTTTTTCTGGCGCCCCGGTTAGGAACCCAATCTCTAGTCCTATGCCCCTTTCTGTTGGACCTTGTGAACTGAAAGCACCCCTTATCCTAACGACAGGTTGTGGTGAGAACCTGTTAGGATTAGATTTGTTAAAGAGATTACATGCGACATTATATTGTTCCCCCTCGGGAGTACAACTTACACTTGGTAGGGAAGTGATTTCTCCAATGTATTTGTCAAGGAATGAACTGCCAGCTGAACTGTCATCTCTTCCAGATGCTCTTTGGGCTTCTGGTCTTAATGATGTGGGCCTTTTGGAAATACCGCCATACGTGGTAACTTTGAAAGCCAATATTAAATTGCCACGCATTCCCCAGTACAAGATCTCTAATGAGGGCGAAAAAGCGTTGCTAGCGATTATCCATGATCTGATTGAAAAGGATGTAATTGAAGAGACAAGAGGTAACGTTTGCAATAGCCCTGTTTTGCCTGTTTTAAAACGTACTGACCCCTCACAGCCACCTGTTTACAGATTTGTGATCGACCTTAGAGAGGTAAATAAGATTGTTGTGCCACAGTTTCCAGTTGTCCCTGATATAACTGCTTTGTTAACTATGATTCCAGCATCCGCTGCTTGGTTCTCAGTGATTGATTTAAAGAATGCTTTCTTTAGCATCCCAATTGCAGAGGAAAGCAGGGACATTTTTGGCTTCAGTTTAGGAGGTCGTAGCTTCCGTTTTAAACGGCGCTCCTCAGGGCTACTGTGAAAGCCAATCATTATACAGTCAAGCTTTAAAAGCACAGCTTGATGCAATTGTTTTACCTAGTGGTGCCACCCTTATCCAGTATGTTGACGATTTACTAATCGCCGCGGATACTGAAGAGATTTGTAAAGAAGCTACGGTGTCATTGTTGCGTCATTTGTCTGCCTTCCATCACAAAGTGTCTCTCTCAAAACTGCCATATTGTCGACAAGAAGTGACCTACTTAGGTCATCTCTTTTCGAAGGAGGGAAGGAAACTGACCCCAGAAAGAATTCAGGCCATTGCAAACTTGAGCGTGCCAAGAACACAGAGAGAAGTTCGTGCTTTCTTGGGTATTACTTCCTACTGTAGGCAGTGGATCCCGAGTTTTTCTTTGCTGGCAAAACCTTTAATAGCATTGACATGTAAAGATACACCGAATCTCGTCCCATGGTCTGAAGAGTGTCAGAAAAGTTTTTCTGAATTGCGTGAGGCATTATGTTCAGCTCCTGTGTTGGGCACTCCCGACTACAGCAAGCCTTTTACATTGTATGTTCACGAGAAAGAAGGTTGTGCATTGTCAGTGTTGACACAGTCTTTTGGAGACAAACAGCGCCCATGCGCGTATTTTTCATCGACTTTGGATCCGGTAGGCACAGCATTGCCAAGTTGTTTGAGAGCCACAGCGGCAGCAGCTGTCTCTATTCGACAGTCTGCTGGGTTAGTAATGAATAACACGTTAATTGTGATGGTTCCACACGCAGTGGACACGTTGTTGAACAGGACCAAGACACAGCACTTAACTAGTGCTCGATTGTCAGGTTATGAGTTGACACTATTAGCGAGTCATGTACACATAAAAAGATGCAACACATTGAATCCAGCTACTTTATTGCTGATTGCAGCAGACACAGACGAGATTGAACAGCATGATTGTCTGTTTAGAACAGAAGAGGAAACAAAAGGGAAAGTGGATCTTAAAGATACTGCCTTGACTGAGTGTGATGGTACCTTATGGGTGGATGGTTCATGCTTCAAGCTTCCGAATGGTGACACAACTGCTGCATATGCTGTCACGACTTTGCACACGGTTGTTGAAACCGCACGTATACCACATAACTCGGCTCTAGCAGCAGAACTAATTGCACTCACGAGAGCATGTGTGTTGTCGAAAGGTATGAAGGTGAACATATACACAGATAGTCAGTATGCGTTTGGCGTGGCCCATAGTTTTGGGCGATTATGGAAAGAACGTGGATTCCTGACTTCACATGGAACAAAAATTCAGAATGGTCAGTTGGTGAATGATCTCCTTGAGTCACTGGCCTTGCCGCTACAAGTTGCGATTGTAAAATGCAGTGCGCACAAGAGAGTTACCGATGATGTTGGTCGTGGTAATGCATTTGCTGATGAAGTTGCGAAAGAAACAGCGAAGAACGTCAATAATCGAATGTATGTTGCAGGCCCTGCAAGATGGGTTGGTGATGTTGGAATGTACGAAGACATGATAGAGAGTGTGAAGTCCCTTCAAGCTGAAGCCACAGAGAAAGAATTGAGCAAGTGGAGAGAAAGTACGGGTAAATTGGATGAAAAAGGTTGTTGGGTTGATTTGTCAGAACATCAGCGTTGGTTGTTACCTGATGCGTATGTGCTTGCAGTGGTGACGATGGCTCATGGAAGGGCCCATATTAGTGTAAAAGGGATTTGCAAGTTGTTGGCCCCAGTATGGCAAAATGCTGGAATTCCCAAATGTGCAGAGAATGTGGTCAAGAATTGCATGGTGTGTCTGAAATACAATCCTGGTAGGGGAACCCCAACTCCAGCTGGTCATTTTGCACCTCCAACGTATCCGTTCGAGGTTTTGCAGCTAGATTTCATCCACATGGAAAGGTGCAACAATTTAAAATATGTACTCGTTGTTGTCTGTGCCTTCTCAAAGTGGATAGAAGCATACCCTTTAATAGACAATACTGCCCTGTCCACAGCTAAAGCCCTTGTCAAAGAATTTTTCCCTAGGTTTGGAATGCCGAGAATGGTCTGGAGTGATAATGGGAGTGAATTTGTGGGTCGAGTGATGAAAGAAGTATGTGAGGGACTAGGCATTAAACAGAAGTTCCACGCTGCAAATCACCCCCAATCAGCTGGGCTAGTAGAGTGCTACAATGGCACTCTGAAACTTAAATTGGCCAAAATCCAGGCGAGCTCCGGTCTTAAATGGCCTGACGCTCTTCCTTTAGCACTCCTATCAACAAGAATGACTGTGCATTCACGAGTGGGACTTAGTCCCTATGAGATCATTTTTGGCCGGCCAGCCAACATATGGGGTGTGCCAAGACCGACAAAATTCAGTGAAATCGAACATCCAATACTGCTTGACTATCTGTATGAATTGACGGCTAAATTGCGTGTTTTACACCAACAGGTGCACGATACTCTGCCCCAGGCCTCTGAAGCTCCAGGACACCCTATCGACCCTGGCTCGTGGGTGCTTATTAAAAACTTTCAACGAAAGAACAATGATGAGCCCCGTTGGATCGGCCCTCACCTCGTGCTTCTATCGACAAGATCAGCGGTTCGAGTGAGAGGAGAAAAAGAATTGGATACACGGCGCCCACTGCAAACGGGTCCCTTTGTCTCTACCATATGACCGGTGGGTCCAGGAGGGTATCGCTGATTCTGAAACTGACACTGTCCCCCGTTTTGTGCCATTTAGTGATGCACGTGTAAAGGGAACGACTTCAGAACGAGAAAGCGACGATATTTTGCAGGAAGCTGTGCCACCGTCAATTCGAATAGACACCACAGAGCCTGAACTCTTGTTTCAAGACCAGACAGTACCTGGCCGAATTCGCTATAACTTGAGGCCAAGGCCTATGGACAAATAAAAATTTCCTTCCCTTACTATTTTTTGATATTATAGCTCTCCCATCTGAAGGACTTTTTGATTTTTGTTTTTCGAACCACCATCCGGGTTCAGCTGCAGGGTCGCGGTGCCAAGACTTCGGGGTACAGGCCGAAGACGTTAGGTCAACGGTTCTGGTTGGTCTGGGGCGTTCCCTGGACTGACAGGCGTACTCCTTAGCAGAAGATACTCACCCGCCGCGAGCGGCACGATTAGAGGATGGAGTTTTTCAAGATGGAGAGACCCGCTGAGGAAATGAACTTTAAGACGAAAATATGTAAAATAATGAAGAGCAAACGTTTTGTATTATTATGTCTGTTTATACTATTTAGTATGATAGTGTTTACTGTAGGTTATGTATTCTTCTCCTCTCAAGTGCCATTTGCACCCACTGTACAGCCTATACCTCCTCCTACTGTCTCCTTACACTCTTTCCACCCTCTGCCTGAACACGAACAAGCTAGACGGTCTGAGTTCGTAAACAACTCGTTTATTCAACTTCTGCACCAGCACCAACTAGTTATGAATACAACCAATTGCTGGGTGTGTGGTTTAATGCCACATACCATTAATAAGGGTATCCCATATCTAGTGCTGCCGGGAAAAGTGACTGTACTGAAACGTACACTTTTCCATCACAGTTTTCCCCTGCGTTTTTGGCTGCCAAGGGTACATATTTTGTTTGCAATGACCGAGCATATACATGGTTGCCCCCTGATTTCTCGGGCACATGTTATATTGCAAACTTGCTACTGCCAACATTTACTGCTGCCTCTGATTATCACAAGACCAGAGTTGTGAGAGGCGTTTTTAGTCATGAGGATACTGCCGGTCAGGAAGCGGGAGACTTCTTTTTGGGTTTCCTGCCGTTTTGGGGACCGATGGTCAATAGTAGGAACCTGAGACAACTGACTCATGTGGTTGAATCCACTGTTAATGCAATGGCTGGTGCCCTTGGTAATTTGACAGCTGAGCTCCAAGCGGACCGCCTCATGACTTTGCAGAACCGTATGGTTCTAGACGTCATACTTGCAGACCGTGGTGGGGTATGTAAGGTCATCCAATCTAGCTGTTGCATTTTCATACCGGATAACGCTCCAACAGTTTATCAAGCCATCTCCAAACTGCATAAAATATCTGAATCTATTCACGTGGATAAAGGAGATTGGTCACTGATGGGGTGGTTCTGGGAACTGATATCTGCCTGGGGTTGGAAGATTCTGATGGTCATTGGAATGATCTTAGCCATTCTTTTCCTGTTCTGTCTGTGTGTAAAGTGTGCTCCCGCGATATGTGGCCTCTGTGCTACATTATGTGTAAGGAAACCTGTATCGAGGGACGAGCTAAGTAATAGGATGATGCTACAGCAACATCTCCATGACCTTATGAATATAGACCTGGACTCGGATTAATATGAGTGTAGTTATTGCCTATGTAATGGCAAAAGGAGGGTCTGTGGTACTTTAAATTTTGGGACCACGTAGGAGGCATGGCCCTACCCTGCCTATTTCGGTATCAGCAAACCGCGAATGGCCAATGCGGTATGTACAAGTGTTTTGCATAACATTTCATCGATAAATGCACTTTGTATACGATATTACACATTGACTTCGTGGGTTCCATTTTAGAGCGGTAGCCATCTTTGGTTGCCCTCACATAGGCTGCACATTAAGGACAAGCACAGGCCTTCAGAACACATGTGCCTTCTATTGACTTCTCTGTGACCTATGAGATTTGGCTCCACCGCCCCAGGTCAGTCCGGTCCCACGAGCTCCCCGTCCTACGGCCACCTGTGATTAGCATCAGGGTTTGACACACCATAAAGCCTTTTCATCCCACACAAGCCTCCGGCTAATCTCTTTCACATCTGACTCTTCCTGCTTTATGGCTTGTTTTACAAACAGGAGGTGCCCGTGTTTATTGGGGTCTGCTGGTATCTGATGAGGGATCTGAGCCTTGCTAGGTAAATAATTGTGGGCTGGCTGAACTGAAATGTGGGACGGTCATCATGACTCTGCCTTTTCGTTTGTAATGAATACATATGAATGACCATATCGTAAAACGAGGAATGTGTGCCTGAAGCATGATATTTTGTATATAAGGAGAAGACTGGTTTTGTAATGTTGAGCAGTCTCCTGAGAACATACCCGTGTGTACTTCTAGGATTGCTGTTACTGGCTGCAGTCAATAATAAAACGATCTTTGACGCCACCACAAGACTCTGTGTTTCTGTGGTCCAAGACAGGAAGAACTCGAAGTCATAGGGTGCTACCCATGACACCGCTGGGTTCCTAAATAACCCAGTACTTCAATCCCCCCTCCCGACAGGCATCCATGGGCCCTGGCATTAATCCTGGCGGAAAGGCTGGGTTAGAATGTATCATGGTGAAATGCTGTCCATGGTGACTTCCTATGTACCTCGTCCCAAATCCTCAAAACTGTTCTCATGGAAGTGCTAATATATGCATTGGCAGGTCGGTCTGCTTTAGGTTTCCACAGTAAATCCCAGATGGCTCTGCCTGTTATTGCCCTGTCCATGTGTAGCCAGTGCTTGTCTGATGCCTTTTGTGACCACTCAATGATAACACGCAGCTGTGCTGCCTTGTAATACATGTTAAAATCTGGAAGACCTAGACCACCTTCCGTCCTGAGTCTCCGAAGTAGTTTAAAGTGTAGTCTTGCCTGTTTGTTCTGCCATATAAATTTGTTAAGAACAGTTTTAAGTTTATCCAGAAATCCTGTTTCTAGCTCGATGGGTAAGCTTTGGAACAAATGGAGGAATCGTGGAAGTACCACCATTTTTATTGTGTGTACTCTCCCCAGCAAGGAGAGATATAGCGGGCCCATCTTTTTAAATCTGAAGGTATTTGATAATCTGAAGGATTAATTGATGCAACATCCCTTCACTTGCTCAAATATGCTTAGCTCTCTTTGGAGGGCTGTCAGTGATTCCGTGAGGTTGGCAAGGGGAATTAGGATATCATCCGCGAACAATAAGATTTTATGTTCTTCTCCCCCAAAGGGAATTCCTCTGATCTCCTGATTGTCTATAATTGCTGTGGCTAGTGGCTCTAGACTCAGGGCCGAGAGGAGGGGCAAAAGCAGACAGCCCTGCCTTGTCCCTCTCTCCAAACGGAATGGATTTGCGCTATTGCCATTCACGAGAACTCTAGATGTAGGGGCAGTGTAGTTTGCTCACATCATGGTTATAAATTCCTCCCCAAAGCCAAAGCGTTTGAGTGTTGCAAATAGGAAAGCCCAGTCCATGCGGTCAAACGCTTTTTCTGCGTCTAAACCTAACAATACTGCTGGGATTGTGTTTTTATTCCTCTTTTCGATGAGGTGGATGACTCGTCTCACATTGTTGTGTGTATACCGCCCCTTTATAAACCCCAATTGATCGGGATGTATGAGTTTGGGCATAAGGTCTTCCAGACATGTGGCCAGTATTTTCCAATAGATTTTAGCATCAAGATTGAGGAGTGCTATAGGTCAATAGGAGCCACATTATTTGTGGATCCTTCCCCCTCCTTGGGGAGTACTATCATTAGCGCTTCTCTCATTGAGGGAGTGACTATCCCCTCCTTGGCTATGTAGGTATATAGTTCTGTCAGGTGAGGAATTAGTTCTGCCTCATATTCTTTACAAAAACGGGCTGTGAGCAATGTTCCCTCTAATTATTTCCCTCTGTGTGCTGCACTGTAAGGTCTCTGTGCGCTGCAGCCAAGGCTATGTACGCCAGTAACCCGACCGCGTGTGTGGTTGCAGCGACAAATATCAGTGCAGATTGTGTGAGTATTCATGTTAATCGCAGCGCCAGTCATGTGCTTCAATTACCATGCATACTTCTCAGAGGCACACAATATGCCCCGCACACAGCCGGCCTTAGCGCTGGTGGCGCCCTGTGTGACAACGTTTGTTGGCGCACCCCAATGACCATCTCTACCAGTGATTCCCACAATATTACCCTTCAACAGTGCCACTCAAGGTCTCCATTACCACTCTCTCTGAGAAGTATTTAATTTGTTTTATAATGTCCCTCATACCAGTGTGGGGTGTACTTTACATTGCACACATATTAAACAGAGAAAATCAATCATAGGTATGTAAATCAGTGTATACGAAATGTTACATATAACAGAGGACTGCAAGGTATAGGAGTGACATGTCATTCATAATGATAGGCAGTATAGTTTAAGAGTGCTTTGTCTGGAGAAGCACAAACTCAGAATTTAAAAAGTTACACCATGGTTAGGATTTCTATTTAATAAGAATCACCTTGTACCCAAATAAACCCTATTTGTAACATTAGGATAATGAATGGCAGGGGGAAAAAATCATAATGCTCTAATCTATACCTTGCAGCATGCATGAAGTTCTTTGAAGACAGTTAGTAGTTTAGTGTTCTGTATTAGGATTTTAACTTATAAACTGCAAGTAACAAAATGTCCTCTCTGATATAAGTCGTAACCCGCTAACCAATTTTAATTCTATGCACTTTGTGCTCTGCATGGTACACATTCTTTGCAGCAGGCATATAACTCTCTGCGCTACCTTAAAACTTCAACTAGAGAAAATTTAAATCCCTCTAATACAACAAGTAACATTACACCTACAACAAGCCAGGACTGTTGGCTTTGTCATTGGTTCTTATTTGCACATGATAAATAAGGTGGCTGTTTATTTTTGTACCGTCTGAGACATCAAAATAATGAGCTGGCAACCCTAATCATAAGAGTGAAAGTTTTTTGCAGGGTCAGCACATTATTTGCTCCACCCTCGATCCCTGAGTAATGCTATAATAGCAATAGTTTAACTTGTATTTAAAACCCTAGGCTGCCGTCAATAACATGCTGCGTTACTTCAAGTGTCTGGTAATCCACCCTGCATTCAGACAACTCACTCCTCATTCTCATCCTTCACTTTCACGCTCACTCTGCACTCACAGCGATCACAATTCACTTACACTGATCACCATGCACTCACACCATTCACCTGCTCACCCTGCACTCACTGTGATCGCTTTGCACTCACAATGCACGTGTGCTGTTCACCCTGTACCTCACCCTGCAGTCACAGAGCACACTGCTCACCCTGCACTCATGTGACACTTACCTCACTTGTCCCCCTCACTGATCAATCTGCAATCTCACTCAAACGAGCCCATCACTAACCATGCATTAATTCGTCCTACTCTGCACTTACAGTCGCACCCAAATTCATGTGGTAACCTTACTCAACCTGCAGTCACTCCTCTAACCGTACTCACACTGTTGCCTCACTCACCCGCCCCTTGTTCAAACCTCCTGGAACAACAGTTTTGAAGTGTGTGTTCTTGATCTTCGATGTACTTTGAAATGGCAGGTCCATCATTGCTGCCTTGGCTTCCTTGTTTCTCCCATGAATCGGATCAGGACCATGTTGTCCTCTCAGTCTTAGCCCATTAGCGAGTCTGCCAGTCTACTGTCCGTACCATTCTCTGAAGTTCCTTGCGCCCCCGAAGATGGTCTTCCCTGCTTGACTTAGGAAATAAGGCGCTCTCCCAGGGGGCCTTAAATCATTGGTACTCTGGTCCCTGCTCAGCACCTCTTACTGTGTTCCTTTGTGGATGAAGGTGCATCTTCCACCTTTTTTCATTTCCTCCTTTGCTGTTTAGGTGGTCGCTGTATGAGCCAGGGACTTGTCTCCGTGTTTTCTCCTACACCCGATCTCGTTGATCCCGATCCCTCCACAGCTTGTTCCTTCCGATTTGGCACTGGACCAAGTACAGTCATGGTCTCTTCTAGATTTGTGCAGTGGTCTTGTCTGTTGTGATACTAAAATGCCAGACCAAAAGGGAAAGTCCATCTGTATCTCACCTTGTCCTGTCGCAGTTTATCGGTCACTGGGCCAGACTGTTGTCGCCGTGCCAAAGTGGATGGAAAGATGTCTTGGAAGAGCGAACATGAGAATCTCTGAAAAGACACCTTTTCGGTCTTCCTAGACTCTTGCAAAACGGCCTCATTTACTTTAAAAGAGTGTAGCTTGACTAGTACATCCCTTGGTCGCTGGCTCGCTCCTGTGTGAGGTCTTCCCACCCTGTGCACTCTTTCTATTTTGGTTTGAAGGTGTTGGGGCCTAGGATTTCATTAAAAAGTCCTGTTACAAATGCTTCCAAGTCCGGGCCCTCCGCTGCTTTCTCCAAATGTCTAATTCCGATATTATCCTTTCGGGATCTGTTTTCGGCCTCCTTCGTTTTCAGTATTGCCATCTGTAGTTGCGTTTTCAAGGTTTGCATTACACTTTTCCACTGTTCAGCATCCTGCTCTAGTGCTTGGATTTTATTTTCCATATCTAGGGTCCTGCTGCTGACTGAGTCAGTGTCCTGTCGCAAGGTGAGTCATTTATCATTCAGGTCTGTTTTGAGCTTGTCGATAGATGTCAGTTTTTATCCCTGCACATAGTTTCCCTTTAAAGTCACACAGCAAAGCTAAGAAGGCCTCTTCTTTTTAGGGATGAGCAGCGAAACACTCTAGTAGTGAACCTCAGCCAACGTGTGCTCACTGAGGTGGAAAAAACTGCCCTAGAAAAAGGACTAGGCTTTGTTCCTACAATCTAAGGGGACTCTTTTACCATCATGCAAGAATTGGCTGGATTCTTCAGGGAGATAAGACTACAAGCTTTTTACAGTGACAAATCTTCAATGACAACTGACTCAAGGACTACCAACACTGGGTTAAAACCAAAGTCTACGTTTAACCCTCCAATACACTTGGTCCCCCCTGAGATTGCCGCCTTTGAAAAAGCGGTTCTCTACGATGTGGAAACCATCATCAACACGGATACCAATCAATATCAGAATCTTCCGAAAGCCGAACGACTGGCTTTACAACTTTTGGCAAAGGATGAATCATTCGTCATAAAGCCAGCAGACAAGGGGGTGCCACTGTCATTCTTGAAACAGAAGTTTACAGAACTGAATGTAGACGTCAACTGGAAGACAGGAGATACTACCGATCCCTGAAAATGGACCCCACGAAGAGGATAACCAATACTATCAAAGACCTTGTGGATGAGGCCAAATGTGAAGGATGGCTAACTGACAATGAGGCAAATTTCTTGACCACCCAACATCCTGTAACACCATACTTCTACGTGTTACCGAAGATCCACAAAGGAAAGATACCACCTCCGGGCAGACCCATCATTTCGGGGATAGGGTCCCTGCTTGAGCCCCTGTCAACCTTTGTGGATTTCTTCTTGAAACCCATTGTAGCGAAGATGCCAACATATATACAGGATACTAAAGACCTGTTACGCCTGTTACAAGACTTAACTTTTGACCAAGAAGAAGACCTTTTGGTCTCGTTCGACGTAGAGTCACTATACACATGTATCCCTCAGGACGAGACTTTCGTCACTATTCAATCTCTGTTGGAGGAAGAAGACCTTGCCTCTATCACTCCTTTGAGTTTCATCATGGCCTGTGCCACCTTGGCGATGAAAGAAAACTTTTTCAAGTTTGAGGAAGAACTCTTCCTAGAGACATCGGGGACTTCCATGGGCAGTGTTTTTGCCCCCAGCCTGGCAAATCTCTACGTGCATACTTTTGAACAGACTGAGGTTCTCCAGCAATCCAATCCCTTCAGACACCACATACTGACCTGGAAGAGGTACATAGATGACTTCTTTGTGATCTGGAAAGGGACACCGGCATCAGTCAGCCTTCCACAGCTGGCTCAACACAAGAAATGAGTACCTACGATTCACATATGAACTCTCTCAATCCAGCCTTCCTTATCTTGATGTCAGGATCTATCCGGAGAACGGTTTGCTTGCAACTGAACTCTATCGCTAGCTGATGGCACGCATTTCGTTGTTATCCTACAATAGCTTCCACCCAAAAGCCCTGCGGGACAATCTTCCATTTGGGCAATTTCTACGTCTCCGTCGGAACTGTTCCAGTATGGAGAAATACACAGAACATGCTAGATCCCTTTCTGCACAGCTTAAAGAAAGGCAATATCCTGTTAACATCATTCGTAGGTGCAGGAAGAGGGCTTCGAATAACCATCGTGAAGCCCTCATTGAAAAAGCACCAGCCAAAGAAGAATTACAGAGACTTACCTGTGTTAACACGTTCTGTGGTTATTCTAATAAAATCAAGAATACCATTCTGAAACATTGGCGTATTCTCAATGTTGGAGCCACATCTTTACCATCTCCCCTGTTTGCTTTTAAGCTTAGCAGCAATATAAAAGACATGTTGGTGCACACTCGCCCTCACTCCAAAAAACCACTCAACCAAGTATCCCTTTGGGGTTTGCCCCCCGTTAAGGGACACTTTCCGTGCGGATCATGTGCGGTCTGTCCACAAACTACGAACACTACTGAGATTGATATAGGCACGGATCGACCATGGTGTCTCTCTAAACACACTAACTGCAATAGTGAGAAACTGATCTATATGATCACGTGCCCCTGCAATATGCGATATGTTGGGATGACTACAAGGAAAATAAAGACACGAATCCTTGAACACAAAAGCATTGTCAGGTGTAAAAAGAGTTCCACTAAAATGACTAACCATTTCATTAATTATGATCATACGGAGCGGGATATTAAATGGGTAGTGTTAGAGCAACCCTTTATTCCCCCACACGTGACAGATATTCAGAAGTTTCTCTTCATTCGAGAACAGCGTTGGGTGCACAAATTGCATACTGACACCATGGGGTTAAACGACGATATACCATGGCTATCGCTTTAGAACTAGCCATGAGTAAAGATCAGTAGTCTGCTTTCCTGATACAAGTTCTTGATTGTGACATATTGCTCAGTTCACATTAATGGCCCTTCTCATCATGTATTGCATCCTTTAATGTGAGTTTCTCACAAGCTTTCTTAGTTAGGTAAATACCATCGGTACTGGCATCCTTCTTGACCTAGTCACCAGCTAGGACTCTTGATGGTACTATTGGGTGTTTACTTTGTTAAACAAATGTGATGAACCATTTACATGTTGCACTTCCTGCGCGTGTGTCATAAACACGGATAATATTTTGCTTCTCTAATATTTGGTGTTATGCTTAAACAGTTCATCAAGTTTACAAATAACCTACTGTATTCATTTTTTTGTTAAAAACATTCATTGAATTAACATTTTGTGCATAGAGTTTCATTTAAACACTGTGGAATATTCCAATAAATTCTTTGTATGTGTTCCCTTTCAATTGCGCATGCTCGATTGATGGGACACTACATTATGTTAGCGGTTGCCCCTCTGAGCATGCTCAGTACGTAGAACCACCGCCTCTATACTGGGCATGCTCGGTTCATGGGACACTGCATTAGGTTAGTAGCTGCCTCTTTGAACATGCTCAGTACGTGGAACTACCGTGTTTCCAATCAGGCACACTCGGAGGCACCTTCTGGGTCCACCACAGCTGCCGGCAGTCAACCTGATCACAGGCACTATTTAACAGAGTGGGTTAGCCTCCAGTCGGTACCTCCGGTTCCAGCTCAACGACCGTTCGGAGTACCGACGGAGAGGTAAGGGCTTGCATGAGCAGAATAGGAACTATTTTGTTACCCTCTGATTCTCTTTGATTTTGAAACTAGCATTACAAAGAGAGTGTGTTGGGAGAATGAGCTCCATCAGATATATTTTCACATACTGTCTGATTGGCATTCCCAAACCCTTTTTTTGCTCAATCGTTGTATGTCACCAGACAACCTTACTTAAATTCCATCATTTATTCCTCTTTTGACTGAAGGCCAGTCTACCTAATATTCATACATAGTCTTAAAGTTGGTTTGTTTGCTGATGTGTCTCTCTGTGACACTTAAGAATATTTTGAGGAATAGACCAATTTGTCAGCAAGTAGGTTTCTCCACGGTCTGACAGAGGGATTTTTTATTCTTCTTAGAGCGGGGCCCCCCTTCCCTGAGTTGTTACCAGGTTGAGGTGAGAGTGGATATCCAACTATTTGGGTAAGTGCCTTGCCCACAGCACGGGCTTCCAATTATTTCTAATTGGTTTATTAGTAGTAAATATATACTACAATAGTGTTGTATGAACTTTTGACACTTTTCTGACAGAGATTTTGTTTACGTTATTCTTTTAGATATACCCAGTAATACCGAAGACATATGAACTGATTACTGGTGTAGTATCAAAATGTATTGTTCGTTTGTCTAAGCACCAAATAGCAGCAGCTTATTGTTTACACACGGTCCTGAAGAAAGCCCGGATACTTCTCTACAGATCAATAGGGCTGAAACATGTTGACCATTTACATCGAGCAGTTTAAAGCTCTATACTGCTCTATTTGCACTGCTTTTTTACCCTGATGCTGAAACCTACATAAAAATAAATATATTTTGGTTCTCACCACTCAGTTTTATCTTCACCACACTCTTTTTCCTAAATTAGCTTATTGTTTGCGCTGCTGTTTTCTCACTCCACTCACCGCATAAGGGACTAAAAAGGATCTCCTTTGTATACAGCCTCATCTTTACATATAACATCCCTGGACTCCTCTCTCACAGTGAGGGGGTTGTAGCCCTCGGTGGAACTAGGTTTTTCCATCGGGAGAAAGAACTCAATGATGAAGCATGTTACCTAGGGCGAGTGAGGGTTCCAGTCCTATAAAGGGATTTGTCCTAGTGGGAGTTTACCGTAACTAACTGCTGTCACTTGTGATCATTGTTCATTCTTAGACCCAAGATAGTTCTTTGTGTTTTGTAGTAAACTTGATTGGGGTATTACTATCTTGCAGGTCTATAAACGTTTCTCCCTTGGATCCTCCCCCATTGTTGTGTTTTCTCTTCTTTTTAGTGCCATGATCTAGTCTGCTCCTGCTGGTTGTCGGGTAGTGGGCGCTTGGGTGGAGCCAAAGTAGTTGGAGACCCTATTAGTTTGGGTTTTATTTTGTGGTTTAGGGATGATCTTTGCAACCAGCGCCTGAATCTGGTGAGCTCCACTGCCAAGGTTGTTTCTTGAACTGCCTCCCAAACCTCCCAGGCTGCTGGGTTCTCACTGTAATCTCCCCTTCGCATGCCAGGTACTAGATAGCTCCTTCTGTTTTACTTCTGTTTCCCTGAAAAGAGCAGACTGCAGACTGCCCGGAGTCTCCCCTTTAGCGCCCTAGACGACCGAGATCTGGAGCATGGATTATGGTCTCCGATGCCTTACTTAGTCTCTCCTATGGTTCCCAACACTGAGATATATTCGTTTCTATTGTACTCTTCGTTAGGAGTTCAGATTGCTTTTATTTTCCTACTTGCATCAATGCCTTTAGTTACTCTGTCCCTGCAGCTACTCTTCTGTTTCGCCTCAACGCCACATGCACTCATGGGTGCCCTGCTTATGTCCCGACGGCTGCCATTTTGAAGTCAGGCAGACCAAGTGGGGGCTTCCAAATAGGCTGATCGCTGCGGGACGGGGCCCCAGACCTGCATTCCCCTGTTCTGTCAATGGCAATGCTTACTGCAGTGTTTCGGGTCCCCCATTGGACCCAGCGACATCGCGGCTCCTCTCCATTGTGCTCCGCTCCTCAGGGCTTCACAGGTACTTCACTCCGTTCTTCTAGTGTCAGCTTTCCCGTCCTTGTGGGCTCCTCGGATTGGTGGCCCCTGGAAGTGAATTTGGCTGTTACTGTTTGTCTTTTCCGATTTCTGGGCTGCCTCCTCACTGTTTATCGCTGCTTCAATTGGTTCTCAGCTGTTGGCCTATCCCCCATTGGCTCACCATTACTCCCCTCGTGGGCCGTGACTGCTTCCAGGCAGTGAATCTTCTCCGAAGCACCTTCTCGGGGAGGCAACTGTGCCCCCAGTGCCAACATCACCCTTTAGCTTGTCGTTAGTGGGCTTTATTGATGTCCTTTTACCGATATCACATCTTGTGGCAGCGGAGCTGAGATGGACTACATCCTCTCTGCCATCTTGGTTGGCCACACCCCCCACATTTTGTTCTTTTGTAGTAAATATCAACAGATCCGCTATAGGTGTATATGACCAATCTGCTTAAACCTTGGCATTAGACAATATTGGGTTGCTTACGTAATCTTGAAGACAGACACGTCTAACCCAATAGTTTTTGCAGTAAACCGTTTTTTTATTTTATTTTTGGATTAAGCGCCAGAAGTTTGTAATTTAGGCTGCACTGGATTGCCGTACAATGGAATCGAATGTGATTGTGGAAGTTATGACCATAGAAACTGATGAACTGTGTACTGTATATAGATTTTACTCTTTACATTCTTACATGGTGTACATTTTTAACTGGAAGTTCAACTTTTTTATTGTTTTTATCTTTTAATCTCATGCTTATTTATGATGTTAAATACATGAATTTTACACCTTCTGTAATATAATTTTAAGATTGAGATAATTACGGATTTTCTTGTTGTTGTATATTTTGTTGGTTTTGAAAAACAACCGAATACATTTTATAGTAATAATATTAATAATAATAATATTAAGATTTTTTTGCAGCTGGGAACATCCTTCATTCCCGGGAAAGTCTTGTACCATCCCTACCCTACGATTTATTTCATGTTTCATTGAGGAACAGTGAACTAGCCTAAAGAGAGAAATATTTGCTTACACATTACAAGTCAAGCAATAGCTTTCTAAATTCTCATATGCATACGTTAATTGTTAAAAGATGTTTTCCTCTATGCAGTATAATGTGAATATGCGTCATCTCGATTCTAGTTCAGCAGACAATGTAGATTAAGAAAGAAATACATTTTATCAAATCAGCACATTCTTCAGTTATGACAAATCTAAGCATGTCACATTAAGGTCAACTTTAGCAAGTTCATTTGTACATAGTTGAGCCTTTCTAAAAGTCTTGTAATTTTTTTTAAAATGAGGCAAGTGAGGACTGCCTGAGCCTTGGCAATATGAATGAAAGCTTAGTGCATTTTGCACATTTTCACTACGTGCCATTTTGAAATACGTTTGAATGTTGAAGCTAAGGCAATTTACCTTTTCGTTTATATATTTTCAAGCAATATTTTCTACTCCCTCAAGTCCACTGTTTAGGGAGATTTGTACTCGAGAATTGAAATAGCTTACGCTTAACAAGAAAGAAAATGACTGGCGCCCAATGATTAAATTGTTTTGTTCCCGGTCGGAATGTGTTTAATGATTACCTTACTCTGCTGTTCAAGGTTAAGGTGCACTGAGTATGACAGCCGGTGAGCCCGGCCACAAGAGTTATGGTTTCCTCATTGCTTGGTGGTAGGCTATTGTGGCTATCAATCTTAAGCTGCTCGGACAAACCAAGACAATTCATACAACACTTCAATACCAAGCTATCCACACATACCAGAAAAGAATGACCTTTCAACAAGGATGCAAAGTGCTACAAAGTTCTGAAAATGACAGATAGCTCCCTCCTGTTCAATCAGTGTATTGTGTTTCCTAAAATTATTCGGGTCACACCAGGTAGATTTTCTAAGCCCCAAAAGGAATTTACAACCTTTTTAAAGAAAAGAAAAACTGGCAGGAGTCTCATCCATCCATTTGAGTTATGCTTATATAGAAAGAAGTGTTGGAGCCAGACAAACCTATCCCATCTGCAGGGGATGTTTCAGAGTCATGCCAGAAATCCTGATTTCAGAAATCCTGACATTAGTACACACAAAGGAGTTGCTATTTTACAACAAGTTTATTTTTATGTATGTACTATCCTTCACATAGCATGTAAAAACTGCCATGTCATGACAAATTAAACAAACACATTTAGTGGGGTGAGAACGAAATATGTCCTCCCCTTGCAAAGAAGGTGATTCAGTTATTTTTCATCAAATTGTTGTGAAAGATAGCAATTAAAATAAATTATACATATTTGGTACTAAGCCTCAGTCTGTAATGGTAGGAAGTAAACTGCGATTGGTAGGTATTGTCCAAATTAATCCCATAAAAATTGCTGAGTTCAAGGATCCTGGTTTCTAGATCCAAGGCGACTGGTCTCCAATGGGGAACAGCCATTACAACGCGGTTTTGACCACGCACAGCTTTTACATCGCATGCGTTACAACGCATGCGATGTTACAACGCTATGCCATTACAATGCAAGTCTTTTTATCGACTTGCGCTAGATGGCGTGCTAACATTACAAATAGTGTAGTTTACTATCCCAACACCTTCCCTACTGTTAAGTGGACTGGAGTTGGAATAGTAAATTACACTTTTCTAATGTTAGCACGCCATCTAGCGCATGTCGATGTAAAGACTTGCATTGTAATGGCATAGCGTTGTAACATCGCATGCGTTGTAACGCATGCGATGTAACTGCACGCGTTGTAATAACACGCGTTGTAATGTCATACATCCGTCTCCAATAGAGTATAATGTGCCATACTAGAGATTTCATATGGAATCTTGCTCAAGGAACCATGAAAGATAGGCACAGTCATGTCCCTCAAAACTTAAACTTAACCCTTCCACAGAGTGCGGATGTCAGATCATAAGACGCTGAGGAACAAAAGAAGGCAAACATGAAAGAGATGGTGCAGAGGACAATGGAAATTACATAGTTTGATATATAAAACTGAGGGGCATATTTACAAGCCCGTAACTCCACCGGAGCGTCACTTTTTCTGACAATCCGATGGCGTTGCTCCATCCCCCATTTACAAAGTGGCGTTAAGCTACATAACGTGGCTTAGCGCCACCTTGTAAATAAGCCCCCTATGACCGCTACTGTCCACTGCGGCAAAGGGGCAGGCAATGGGTGTTGCAGTGCTTTCTGACGCAGCCCCATATTTACAAGGATGGGGTACTACCAAAAACTAAGGCTAGGTAAAACCTGGTTTTAGGATGGCGATATGAGGAGAAATTATAAATTTCTCCTTGTATTTTGCTCTAAAATGCAGCACACATAGAAACAGCAAATCGCCTTCAAAAATTGTTTATGTGCAGGAAGATGCCTCCTTACTCTTTAATTTAGTTTTCCTTTTCCATCCCAACTTCCTCCATCCCTGTGCTGCAGTGGTCCCAATCTTCCCTGTAGACCGGGCTCTAGTTATAGCATTCTATTTGCTTGGATTTGGTAAGTCCCAGTATGTGGTATTTGTATGTCTTAATTGTATCCTGCTAAATGACCCCTTGGTAATTTGTGGTTCTTCATTCTTAAGTAGAGACCTAACCCCAATGCGTTTGAATATTAGACATTGGGTCATATTTACTTTTCATTCACGCAAAGCAGAAAAGCAAATTCCTGCTCTGAAGTGTGTTGTGTTAAACGGAGAGAAGATGCTAAGATATTCGCAATACTGCGCTCCCACAGCACTGGATAACTGTGTGCTGTCTAGCGCCAATGCAGGCTCCCTTGCTTTACTGGCAGGATTGTTTTTGTGCAAGAAGGGATAACGTCTTGCACAAAAACAATCCTAAGAGGCATATACTTCTTTCTATGTGCGCTGCAGAATGCAGCAGACATGGGTAGAGGAAGTATTGAGGAGAAATAAAGACATATCTCCTTGTTCTGTGATGTAGGTGCACCATTGTGGTGCAAATCCAGGTTTACAGGTCTTTTTAAATCTGGGTTTGAGTCAAAATGCATGTGGATGCATGGCATTGTCCAGGCTCAACCCATGTAGCACCTACCCGCTGCAAAGGAACACAAGGCAGCTCTATGTGCTAAATAACGTACGTTTACCTGCCTGAAAGGATTTTTTGTGGAAGCTGCACCACAAAAATGAAGAAGCTCCAATGAAAAATCTTAGTAAATCTGGCCACTGTGCCTAAAGAACTGAGTCTGAGTCTTTCAACTACATACCCTCAGCCATGTCTCTCTCTCTTTCCTTACCCCCTTTGCCCCTAAGCTTCGATCTTTGCTACCATCCATGTCCTAATCCAAAGGGAAAAAAGGAGGAATTGACGTCGACATCCTCACACTCACAGTACTGAGTCAATGACAGCGAAGGGACACTGAAACTTCAGAATCCAATGGAGAGTGAGGAAACCCTGTCCAACAGATGAGTTGACCAGGTCCCCAAGACCTCGAGGCACTTTCTTGGCTATAGGTGATATTTGTATTTGTTCAGAACCTAAATGTGATCCTGTAGAAGGTAATAAACTCCTAAAGTGTGCGGAGACACCTTCTGGTGAGTAGTAGCAAGGATAAGCCAATTGTCCAGATAATGATGAATGTGTATGCCCTCCTGGTGATGAACAGCTATCAGGGTGCAAAGACCTTTGTGAAACCTGAATGGTGTAGACGAGCCAAACAGCACAACTCTAAATTGGGATTGCCATCCAGAACAACAAAATGCAGGAACTGTCAATTAGACTGTATAATAGTGATGTGAAAATAAGGATGCACATAATCTATTGATATCATGAAATCTCCCAGTAACACCGTTGGTATGATTTCCCTGAAGTGTGTTCATATGTAAAGGCACAGTTCTTTTCATACTCACATCCATTAGATTGATAGTGGGATGATACTCTCTGGACGATTTGGGGCCCAGAATTAGAATGAAGTAAACTCGTAGGCTCTGCTCCTCTGAAAGAACTTTAAGAGGTATCACGGCAAAGGTATTTAACACAATGAGAGAAGGAGCCTCTGGAGTAAAAGTGAAGCAATGGCCTCTTCTTACTTTATCTAGAAACCAACAATCTGACATATTCTGGATCCAGGCTCTTCGGAAAAACTCCAGACAGCCTGTTTCCACCTGAGAGTCTAGTGTAGGTAAAGAAGCGGGAGCATAGACAGGAGGTGGGTCAAAAAAATGCCAATGAAAAACTGAGGCTACTGTCTCATTAATTAAATCTTTCAATGCCATTGGACTAAATAAATTGGAGTTGCACGCATGGTAAAAGAACAGGTGGCAGAGCAGCTTCTTAATTAGATTTTTGGTTGGAGGGCTATCAATCATTGTGCTGATGATTACATTTGTGTCTCTTATGATCAGAGCAACTCCACAACACAGAGTCACTGTGCCATTTCATTAAAGAGTATTTGCAAGAGAGGGAAGGGCAACTCATGGTGGAAAAACCTTCAAAACACCAGGTGAACAGCAAAAACAATCAGACACATTTACCACATACTTCTGGCTTCTTTATGAGAATACATCTTCTTAAACCCAATTGGGACAACCTGCCATAATCTCCCTGCACTTCCAGGATTGCACTGTACCCAGCAAAGGCATGTCATCATCACCAGAGGCACCTGAGGCCACTCTCCAACATGAAGCTAAAGAACACCATCATCTCATCACCCTTCAGCCTAAAAAAACACAGTGAAATTGCTTCTCCTAGATCATATGTAAGCATCAGAAAGGAACAATAATTTACCCAGAACCAGTTTTTACGGGAAATAATAGACTTTCCTCTAACTCTGCGTCCATGCAAAAGATGACATACACAGTTATAGCAAAACAAAAAAACTGGGTGTCCCATGCTTTCTATGCCACTGGATTCAAGCTAGGCTGGCTGATGAGGGTTGATACCCTTAAACTGGTCCCAGGATGCTTGTTTTCCGGTTCATGGAGGGCCTGACTTGGCAGTTTGGACTGGACTGTTCCCAGGGGGCATAGGGTCAAGACTAATTTGCATATGGCTGGGACCACAATGGGGTGGCACGATGAGCAAAAGAACAATGGTTTTAACCCAGATCTGTGACTGGGGGTGAAGGTTCATCATCTTTTTGTGCTTCAATAGTCACCCTAGGAGGGAAAGGTATGCCCAGACGTGAGTTCCGTGTTCGCTATGCCACTGGATGCAACCTAGCCTGGCTGATGAGGAGTAATACTCGAAAACGGTCCCAGGATGCTTGTTTCCATTCAGGGAGAACCTGGCCTGGTAGTTCGGGCTGGACTGTTCCCATTGGAAGCAGGGTCAAGACAGATTTGAATATGGCTGGATATAAACTGGGAAGGCAGGGTGAGCAAAAGAACAATGGATGTGACTGAGGATGAATGTTTGACAATGTTCAGCATTTCGTCCAAGATCTTTTTGTATTGCTATAGGCAGCTATAGCCCAGAGGGCATATAGGGTGACTGCACAGGGTAAACAACCATTACCACAAATCTTTCATCCCGCATACCATCACCCCGCATACCATGACAACGCAAATACCATTACTCCGCAATGCCATTATAACGCATGGCATTACATTTTATATGCTTTTACCACGCATGCTTTTACAACAAAATTTGTTGTAAATGCATAAATGGTAAAATCATATGTTTTTTAAATGTAAGTATAAGGTAAGTATAGGGTTTGGGGTTGGGGTGTATAGGTTTATGTTATGGGGTTCAGGGGTAATTTTAGGGTTATGTGTTTGTTTGGGTTTTGGGGTGCTGAGGTATTTTTAGGGTTAAGGGTGCGTTTAGGTTTTGGGGTACTGGGGTAATTTTAGGGGTCAGGGTGGGTTAGGGTTTTGGGGTGTAGGGGGTATTTTTAGGGTTCAGGGTGCATTTAAGGTTTTGGGGTGCTGGGGTATTTTTGGGGTTCAGGGCACGTTTATGTTTTGGGGTGCTGGGGATAATTTTAGGGGTCAGGGTGGGTTAGGGTTTTGGGGTGCAGGGGGTATTTTTAGGGTTCAGGATGCGTTTAATATTTTGGGGTGCTGGGGTATTTTTGGGGTTCAGGGAGCGTTTAGATTTTGGGGTGATGGATTAATTTTAGGGATAAGGGTGGGTTAGGGTATTAGGGTGTAGGGGGTATTTTTAGGGTTCAGGGTGCTTTTAAGGTTTTGGGGTATTTTTGGGGTTCAGGGTGCATTTAGGTTTTGGGGTGCTGGGGTAATTTTAGGGATCAGGGTGGGTTAGGTTTTTGGGGTGTAGGGGGAAATTTTAGGGTTCAGGGTGCATTTAAGGTGTTGGGGTGCAGGGGTATTTTGGGGTTCAGTTGCGTTTAGGTTTTGGGGTACAGGGGTGTTTTGGGGGTTAAGGGTGAGTTTAAGGTTTTGGGGTGGTTGGGTAATTTTAGGGGTCAGGGTGGGTTAGGGTTTTGGGGTGTAGGGGGGATTTTTAGGGTTCAGGGTGCGTTTAAGGTTTTGGGGTGCAGGGGTATTTTTGGGGTTCAGGGTGCGTTTAGGTTTTGGGGTGCGGGGGTATTTTTGGGGTTAAGTGTGCATTTAAGGTTTTGAGGTGCAGGGGTATTTTTGGGGTTCAGGGTGCATTTAGGTTTTGGGGTACTGGGGTATTTTTAGGGATAAGGGTGGGTTAGGGTTTTGGGGTGTAGGGGATAATGATAGGGTTCAGGGTGTGTTTAGGTTTTGGGGTGCAGGGGTAATTTTAGGGATCAGGGTGGGTATTGTTTTTGGGGTGAATACATCAAATATATATATATATATATATATATATATTACCTGCTGGCGGTCGCAGTAGGTAGTTATAGTTAGGACCTAGTTTCCATCGGAAACTCGTTTTTTGTTTTCCCAATACCTTTGACGCCGGTTGACGAATCTTCGCGAAATTTAAAAAACTTGTGGGGCGCTCCAGTCAGCTCCTATCCTAAACGTTTCGGGGTGATTCGGTAAGCGAAAAAAGGGGGGGGTCCCAAAACGTGTTTCTCCATGTTAATTCCCATAGGAAACTTTAGACACGACTACAGCCCGAACTGCTGAACGGAATTAAACCAAATTTGGCAAAAAGGTAGCTCTTGGTTCAGAAAGAGACCTTTTTGTTAAATGGTGTAAATCCGTTCAGTAGTTCCTGAGAAATTAAAAAAATAGAGGTAAAAACATGCATTTCTCACAGGAAACTTTAGACACGGCTACAGCTCGAACTGCTGAATGGAATTACACCAAATTTGGCAAAAAGGTAGTGCTTGGTTCAGAAAGCGCCCTTTTTTAAAAAAATGGTTCAGTACTTGCTGAGAAAATCAAAAAATAAAAGTTTCGATATCTATGGCTGCGGTGGATCCGCGGACCCTCCTGACCACGAGCTGCATTCTAGTTGGCTGTCAACACTCCAAACCAGGAAGTGTTGGCAGCCATCTTGTGACTCGGTAGAACCGAGTCACAAGAAAACAGAAAAACAATTGCTTAAAACAAGAAAAGGGGGCAGGATAGAAACACCCTGACCCCCTAGGCCTGCTCAGGGAGTCCCACAAGGACCCCAAGGGCCCAAAAAAGCATTAAAAAAAAAAAACTGCTGAATTTGCGCTGGGCGCGCCAATATGGCCAAAAAATAAAAAAAACGAAGCGCGGGCTCCCACGCTTCGTGGTATTGAAGCCCCCAGATGGGCCAGGTCCCGGGGGCAGTGAACAAAATGTGTGAGGGGGGCCCCATTCCCCCCACACTGCCCGGGGACTGCCACCTCTCTGGGGCTTGATTACATAGTTGCGGGGGGGCACGCAGCCCCCCCTAGCCCCAGGGATCGCCACCCCCAGGGCCTAATTTTTAAAATGTGTGGGGGACCTCAAAGGCCCCCCAAGCCCTGGGGACCACCACATCCCGGGGCTTTTATTATTTGCGGGGGGCACATGGCCCCCGCTGCCCCGGGGACCACCACCCCGCGGTGCTTTTAAAATAAATAATTAAACCTGTGTGAGGGGGCTTAAGCCCCCCCACATGCCCGGGGACTGCCACCTCCCCGGGGCACTAAAATGCAAATTTGGGGGTTCGTTATGGACCCCCGAGCCCCGGGGACCACCACCGCCCCGGGGCTGTGCTTTGGATGGAGGGGGGCCGCTCGGTCCCCCTCCTGGAGCCAGTGATGGCCCTGGGGACCGCCACCCCCCAGGGCTGGCTCCTGCGGTGTCCCAGGGTGCTCACCCCCGGGACACTGCTGTTTGCTATGGCAAGGCAGGAGCCTCGCGGCTCCCACCCTGTCAAGCAAACTGTGGTTTGGATATTAGAAGAGAGAGCAGGAAAAATACTCTCTCTTCCAAAATTCAAACCAGATTGCTTTTCCACACGGGGAGCTGCATATTAGCAGCTCCCCGTGTGGAAAAGCAATGCCGGCTCCCGCAGGAGGTGGGGAGCCGGCTGGGACCGTGGGGCATTGGGGCTCCCCCCACGGTCCCTAACAAGAGGCTAGGCCCGGGGGATGGTGGCCTAGGAGGGGGGCCACGCAGCCCCCTCCATAATAATAAAAAAATATTTGCCCATGCTCCGGGGGATGGGGTCCCCGGGGCCGGAATTGGCCATGGGAGGGGGGCTTACGCGGCCCCTTTCCCATTAATATATATATATGTTTTTTTAAATGGGGGTCAGGCCCTGGGGGATCGGGCCCCAGAGCCAAAAAAAAGGAAAAAGAAGGGGGGCCACACAGCCCCCTTTCACCAAAAAATTATTATAAAAAAGACCCCAGCAACACTCTGCAAACGCGCCCACCAGGTACCTCCAGTAAGCGCCACAGGGCTGCGTTGCAGAGAGGTGATCCAGGCCATGCCCCTTTTTACACCTCTCTGCAACACAGCTCTGTGGCGCTTACTGGAGGTACCTGGTGGGCTAGTTGGACTCCAGGGACCCTCAGGATTCAAGGGGACTTAATCCCCCAACTTAAAATGCGCCACGGGCGCGTTTGCACAGTGGTGAAGTGAGGGGGCGGGGCCTGAGGTAACTTATGTGCAAACATGCCCTGTGGCGCGTTTTAAGCTGGGGAATTAATTCCCCTTCAATAGTGAGGGTCCCTGGGGGCCAACTAGCCCACCAGGTACCTCCAGTAAGCGCCACAGAGCTGTGTTGCAGAGAGGTGTAAAAAGGGGCATGGCCTGGATCACCTCTCTGCAACGCAGCCCTGTGGCGCTTACTGGCGGTACCTCGTGGGCTAGTTGGAACACAGGGACCCTCAGGATTCAAGGGGACTTTATCCCCCAACTTACAATGCGCCAGAGGGCGTGTTTGCAGAGTGGTGGAGAAAGGGGGCATGGTCTTTGTCTACCTTTCACCAATCCCACTGCATGGGGCTTACTGGAGGTACAAGATAGGCTAGTTGGTCCCTAAAGGACCCCCAGCAGTGAAGGGGACTTCAATCCCCATCCAAGAGCGTGCCAGGGAGTGCGTTTGTAGAGTGGTGGGCACAGTGGGCGTGGCCTGGCATGAGTACTTACCAATGCTGCTGTGTGGGACTGACTCGAGGTAATAGTTTGGGAAGTTGGCCTCCAAGGATGTCCTCGGGGGCCAACTACCCCTCTTGTTACCTCCAGTAAGTCCCACAGAGTGGGATTGCTAAGATGTCTTCGGAGGCCATGGCCCCCTTTCTCTACCACTCTGCAAACGTGCCTCGTGGCAGACTACAGGATGGGGGATGAAGTCCAATTTAGTCCTGAGGGAGTTTGGGGGCCAAGAATCCCTCCTGGTACCTCCTGTAAGTCCTACACTTCTGAGCGTTGGTTGGACGCCCAGCACCCTTTCTCCACCACTCTGCAAACGCGACTACTAGTTAAAGTAGCATATTTATGCACCTCTGAATTAGAGGTAGTTTTAATCCCCCTGCACTATTATGTACTAGGGCCTTACAGAGGAGGTCATGCTAATCACAGGGGTACCCCAACGCATAGTGTTCCCTAGTGTATGTAGTTGTTTTCACTGTATTCTAAGTGTCTTTTAGCATAGCACTGGCTCCGTTCCTGGTTAGTCAGAGTCAGTTACCACCAGTACCCGTCTAAAACAGTTCTGGGCACAGGATGATTTAGCAACAAGGCCTCTTTCTGCTCCTCTGTTGGTTCTTTCTGCACATGTCTTGCTTCTTCCTGCTCTTTTCTTCGTCTTTGTGGCCTTCTGTTGCTTCTTTCTGGGTTTATTTTTGCTTCTTTCTGTGCGATTTTTCTTCTTTCTTCACATGTCCTACCTCTGTAGGCATAGTTAGAAACTAGCATTTAAAAAACCTTTGAAATTCAATGAAAAAAACCATAGGTTTCAGGCACGTTATAGTTAGAAATTACCATTTAAAAAACCTTAGAAATTCACTGAAAACACCATAGGTTTTAGGGAAAGTTATAGTTAGTTGGACATTTCACTCGTACAAAAGCAGATTCCCCCGTAATAGTTATTTCAGCTAACTATAACTCGCGCCCCCGCAATGCACTGCCGATGACGTCACATATTACATCACTCATGACATGGTCAGTGTCATCACTGATGACATCACTGATGATATCTCAAATGACATCACTGATGACATCATCCATGTGATAATTTGATGCATCTTCTCACACCCTAATATAACCTTTGACACACCCACTCTAAATTACAGACTGCCATTCTCAAAACCATAGACACTCCAACACCAATAACTACATACCCACTCACTGATTCTTAGGTTTACACACACATCCACTCACTCATCCGTACAGTCACTCATACTTATGGTCACTCAGTACAGGACTATCATATGCACTCATACACCTATATAGACACACACACACCGCCACTCATCCATAGAGGTACTCACACACCTAGTCAGTCATGCAAATAATTAATCACACTGTCATTTACTCACCTATACAGTCATACACACACCAGCTCACTTACTCATACAAATACTAGCACATTCTTACGCTCTTATACAATCACTGAATCAAGCACACACTCATCCATACAGCCACTCTCACAATCACACACTCTCACGTATAGACATTTATATACTCCAACACACATATATACTGCCTTTCACATATGTAGTTACTCACACATGTACCACTGAGCTATACATTCACTCACTAACACACCCATACATACACTCACCCACTCATACAGTCCATCACAGATGCACTCTTGAAACCATGCTCCCAGTGAACCACCCACTCACACATCTATGCACAGAGTCACACACACCCCACCCACAGAAACACTCAGGTACCCATACAGATACTCAGACAACCAATCAATAACCCATATAGACACTCATGTAGCTATTCACAAACCCATGCAGCCGCTTACACACCAACAGACAGACGGATACAGACATTCACACAGTTTAGTCACTAACCCATGCATTCAGTAAGATACGTTTAATCACTCACTTATAGAGTCAGTCACGCACCTACTAAATCATCCATTCAGACACTTATACACCCACTCATTCTTCAATACGCCTTTCCCTATATATATTAAACATATTTAAACTTTACAGAAACACAGTCACTGGATGATGTCATCAGTGATGCATCAGTGATGTCATTTGAGATGTCATCAGTGATGTCATGAGTGATGTCACTGACCATGTCATGGGTGATGTAATATGTGACGTCATCAGCAGTGCATTGAGGAGGTGCGAGTTATAGTTAGCTGAACTAACTATAACGGGGGAATTTCTCTGGTTTTGTACAAGTGAAACTAACTATAACTTTCCCTAAAACCTATGTTTTTTTCAGTGAATTTCTAAGGTTTTTTAAATGCTAATTTCTAACTATAACTTGCCTGAAACCGATGATTTTTTCAGTGAATATATATATATATATGTACGTGTAAACGGAGTTCCAACGAGCACTCGGTCCGTTCAAAAACACCAGGGTCCGTTTCTTAAGCCAAAGTTAAGAGGTTTATTAACAGCATAAACCAGTCGTGACACGTTTCGCGCTCCAAAAAGCACTTGTTCACACAACACGGTCAATAAAGTTCGTCTCTTAAAAGGACATCTTGACATCAGCAATTACATACACCATATAGAACAATTCAACATTCTGTGAGCAAGCAGTATACAGTGTAAGAAACTAATCACGAGGTTAGTCAGGGGGCCACTGTGACAGATATAGTTCTGAAAACAGATCTGTCGTGTACGCATATGCCTCAGGTTGTGGGACTCCCTAAGTGAAATAACAACCAGGGTGCATTATGGGAATCGTAGTATGTATGCGCTAGTGAGAAATTAGCTCACGTGCGTCACAGAGAGTCTCGCGTGTCTATATGAATATACACTCAAAAATATGGGAGCCCATAATTAATGCTATTTAGTGCCTTAAGGGTCATGTATACAAAATAGACATCGTACATACCCGAACATGAAGGCATATGACAACGGAATAAGTCTGCAATCGCTGCTGATTAGAGACCATGGCCCAGAATAATACAAACCATGTAAATACATGTGTGGCAAATATGTTACCCCCATTTAGTCAAAATCACCTCTTGGGTCCATGTGACTTCTATGAGTGATTCCCTGGTTAGTGGGAATGTAGTCCAAGAAAAGTCTTAAAAAGTACGAACAAAGAATTAAACCTCATTTTTATAAACAGTGTGGATCCGAAGAAAAAGTACTCTTGCGATAGAGGACAGTATGGAGTGCATTATCCCTGATCTGTACCTTAGTATCCAGGTATTCTACCTCATCTTTGCTTATGTTACATGTCAAAATGATGTTCATCTGATTCTGATTTAATCTGGATATGAAATCTAAGGCTTGCTCTTTTGTGCCTCTCCAGACAACAAAAATGTCGTCTATATAGCGTAGCCATAAAATAACTTTAGTAAAGTCATTTTGAAAAGTGCTGCAGATCCTAACATCCTCCCACGCCCCCATAAACAGATTCGCAAAACTGGGCGCGAAACATGTCCCCATCGCAGTGCCATGTGTTTGTACATAAATTTCATCATTAAAAAGGAAGAAATTATTCACAAGACAGTACATGATCATATCTAGAATCATAGTTGTATGTTCCAGGTAGCCTATATGTCTGCTTTTCAGATATCTGGCACACGCTTCAGTACCTTGCTTGTGTTCAATCACCGTATATAGGGAGTTAACATCCATTGTTATTAATAAATAGTCACTCTCCCAAGTCAACTTGTCAATTTTCTCCAGAAAATCTTTCGTATCCCTTACGTATGAGGGTAATGACATCACATAATCTCTGAGGAAGTGATCTACATAACGAGAAACGTTTTCTAAAACACTTCCCCTGGACAAAATTATAGGTCTACCAGGTGGATTTATTCTACATTTGTGAATTTTGGGGAGTAGGTAAATAATGGGGTGTATAGGATGATCTCTTTTTAAAAAACAAAACTCCTCCCACTCTATCAGGCCCCATTTTTCCATTCCGTAAATTTTTCCCAAATGGAATTGATGCTGACGTTACACTCAAATCGATTAGATTTTCTGTAAGTTCTAGTATTTTTCAGTTGACTCTCGGCTTCATTGATGTACATATCTCTAGGGAGGATGACGATATTACCGCCTTTATCAGCGGGCCTCACCAGAATGCTGGTGCCTGCAGCAAGTTCGCCCATCGCTTTTCTCTGTGATAATGTGAGATTGTGTTTAAATTTTATCATTTTCTCGGGCCAGTTGTTACTTCGGAGGTCCAATAGTTTTTTTCCTACCTGATCCTGGAATGTGTCGATGTTATCATGGTTCATTTTAGGTAGAAATGTCGATTTATGTTTAAAATCTGTAAACGTAGCTTGATCATGTCTTACTTCCATAGCATCAAGAATACGGAGTGTATCACAGCTCAGGTTGAGACTATTCTGCTCATTGCTTAATTCATCAAGTGCCATCATGGTATCAATGTCACCTACCACTAGCTCTTCCTCGGATAAGCGGCATTCGTCAGACTGAATAGCCCTGTTCCTGGCAGGTTTTAATTTGTGCCATTTTTTTAATTTTTAGTTTTCTACAGAATTTGAAGATATCAATTCTGTCATCTACAAAATTCATGGGTACAGACGGGCAGAAGGATAATCCTAAGCAGAGGGTTCTCTTGTCTTTGTTGCTGATTTCCTTTGCAGATAAATTGACAATGGTTTGATTTACCTGTTCATTATCCATTGTTAATTCTTCCTGTATCGAGTCTGTCTGATTCCCACGTGCTCTTTTCCATTCTCCTTTTTGTTTCCGCCTCTGTTTGCATTTCTTACGCCTCTTGTTCTGGTACCCCTTGGTCTTCCTCTTCTGCTTGGTTCCGCTGCATCCTTCTTCTCCTTGAGTCTGGATGACGATCTGGTGACTTGCCGGCTCTGCTTCATGAGCCGGTACTTGTCTGAAAAAGTCCTGCGTCGTGGAACAGTTTCCCCTTCCGATTTAGAACTTTCTGATGTCCTGGTTAGTTCTGAGTTCTCTGTGTTTGAATCACTAGTGCTTGCCACTTCTTCTTCATGTTGTCAGTGTGGCATATTCTCACTTGCATCTGCTGCCTGAGATGTTTCATATAGATGGTCATATTTTCTGCTATGTGTCAGTATCCGTCCTGATTCATAGTCACCACAATCTCTGTGGAGTTTATATTGTGTTCTTTTGTTTATGTCTTCTTCCATTAGTTTCAATCTTTTTCTAATCTCATCAATAAATTTAGTAATAGTATCTTGGTCAGGATGTCTATTCAATTCCTCTACCCGAGTCTCAATGTCTTATTCTAAATGTTGTTCCGGCCGGAAACTGATCTCAACGGCCTTTGACGTGAAAAAAGTAGTTTTGTATGATTCCTTTGATTTTCCAATCGGGGTGCTAAACAGGGTCCGGAACGGAAGGTAAACAAGTCTCTGAAAATATCCTGAAGCACACCCATGCTCGATTCAAGATTCCTTTTCCACTGCCATTTTTTCTCAAGTTTGGCGTGCATACACTCTTTGTGCCCCGTCCCGGGCGCACATGTGTGAATACTCAGGAAAGGTGTGACGCGCTGTGCACATCACCTTTCTTTTTTCACGTCAAAGGCCGTTGAGATCAGTTTCCGGCCGGAACAACATTTAGAATAAGAAGTATTCGCATGTCAGCATATCACTTTGGGCAGTAGTCACAAGTTGGTGTTTTAAGAACACGTTTTATTTTTAAGTTGATTGATGTATTGACACAAAAAAAAGGGGGAATGGGCAATGTATTCTAAGTTTTTTATCATAGATGTTTGATTCAGACACAGGTTGGACCATAATGCGTATCTCACGGTAGAGGGATTGTGGGTGTTGTAGTTGGGTAGTTGGGAGGGTTTGAGGGTGGAGCGTAGGATGGAGTTATAAGGATTGTTTACAGCTGGGGAATGTTACGTGTGATGTTAGAAGCAGTTGCGTGGGGCGAGTCGAACTCGGATTTGACGATGTTCGTGTAGAAAGGAGGAAGTTACATTTTGGCTGTATTACTGCAGGTGGGAACTGGGGACAAAAACCTTCGTAAATTTGGTCAGTTGTAAATTGAGGAGGATGTTTAGAAGTAGCATTTGTGATTCATGATTTATATTTCGTTGTATTAGTGAAATGATGGTAATGTTGCACTTTACATTTATATTTATGTTTTTGGCTATGGGGCTTTGGTGAATGGGTGGTGGTTGATAAATGAAGGGTAGAAGGTGATTGGTACAAAACACATAAACAGAAGGGAATTTTTGGCGACATTGAAATGTTTTGTTTGAAGGCAAGAAGTTCTAATAGGAGGGTGTGTTAATTTATTGCTGCCATATAAGAACTATTTTTGTTGGGCCGACATTTATGTATTAACTATTGCAGATACCCCTGACGAAGATCAATTATGATCGAAATGCATTGGGTGAACTGAAATGTAAATGGAGGATTCGAGTTTCTTAAACGTGCCTGTGATTAGGCCCGGATGGGCAATTCCAGAGCAAGCAAGAATGCATGAAATTATGGAACCTCGTACCTCTGACGTGATAGATTACTATTGAAAAATGAATAAACTGGTTGAACTTTTGAATACTTCTGAGTACGTGTATAATGTTGATCACAAATGTACAAAAGGCTGTGCAACTCTTAGGTGATGTGCACAGCGCGCGTCACACCTTTCCTGAGTATTCACACATGTGCGCCCGGGACGGGGCACAAAGAGTGTATGCACGCCAAACTTGAGAAAAAATGGCAGTGGAAAAGGAATCTTGAATCGAGCATGGGTGTGCTTCAGGATATTTTCAGAGACTTGTTTTATTCTGGGCCATGGTCTCTAATCAGCAGCGATTGCAGACTTATTCCGTTGTCATATGCCTTCATGTTCGGGTATGTACGATGTCTATTTGGAATACATGGCCCTTAAGGCACTAAATAGCATTTATTATGGGCTCCCATATTTTTGAGTATATATTCATATAGACACCTGAGACTCTTTGTGACGCGGGTGAGCTAATTTCTCACTAGCGCATACATACTACGATTCCCATAATGCACCCTGGTTGTTATTTCACTTAGGGAGTCCCACGACCTGAGGCATATGCGTACATGACAGATCTGCTTTCAGAACTATATCTGTCACAGTGGCCCCCTGACTACCCTCGTGGTTAGTTTCTTAAACTGTATACTGCTTGCTCACAGAATGTTGAATTGTTCTGTAAGGTGTAATTGCCGATGTCAAGATGGCGACTATGTATTGTTGACGCCACAGTCCACTTTTTATGTTGGTGATTTCACTGAGTTGAAAGTCCTTTTAAGAGACGAACTTTATTGAACGTGTTGTGTGAACAAGCACTCTTTGGAGCGCGAAACGCGTCACGACTGGTTTATGCTGTTAATAAACCTTTTAACTTTGGCTTAAGAAACGGACCCTGGTGTTTTTCTACGGACCCGAGTGCTCGTTGGAACTCCGTTTACACGTACATTGATTTTACCGGCTGCTCCGCCGGCACTGAGCCACCCCTGGAAAGACGAGGGATCTCCGGAAGGAGCTCTTTTTTTCTTTCTTGGATATATATATATATATATATATATATATATATATATATATATATATATATATATATATATATATATATATATATATATATATATATATATATATTCAATGAAAAAACCATCGGTTTCACATACGTTATAGTTAGCTGGACATTTCACTCATAAAAAAACCATTGAAATTCCCCCGTTATAATTAGTTCAGCTTACTATAACTCGCGCGCCCGCAATCCACTGCTGATGACGTCACATATTACATCACTCATGACATGGTCAGTGACATCACTCATGACATCACTGATGACATCTCAAATGGCATCACTGATGACATCACTGATGACGTCATCCATGTGATAAATTACCACATCTTCTCACACCCTAATATAACCTTTAATACACCGACTCAAAATTTAAGAGTTCCATTCTCAAAACCATACATACTGCAATACCAAAAACTACATACCCACTTATTAACTCTTAGGTCTACATACACCTCCACTCATTCACCTGTACAGTCACCCATACTTACAGTCACTCCATACAAAACTATCATATGCATTTATACACCTATATAGACACTCACACACTACCAATCATCCATAGAGGTACTCTCACACCTACTCAGTCATGCAAATAATCACACTCCCATTTACTCACCTATGCGGTTATACACACTCAAGTTCACTTACTCATAAAAATAGTATCACATTCTTACGCTCTTATAGAATCATTGATACAAGCACACACTCATCCATAGTCACTCTCACAATCACAAACTCTCACATCTACCCACTTATATACTCTTACACGCATATATACTGCCTTTCACATATGTAGTTAGTCACAAATGTACCACTGAGATATACATTCAATTCCTAACACACCCATACATACACTCACTCAACCATACAGTCCATCACAGATGCACTCTTAAAACCATGCACCCATAGAATCACCCACTCACACATCTATGCATAGAGTCACACACACCCTACCCACACAAACACTCAGGAACCCATACAGATACTGAGACAAGCAATCAATAACTCATATAGACACTTATATAGGTATTCACAAAACCATGCCACCACTTATACACCAACATACAGACACATACAAACATTTACACAGTTTAGTCACTAGTCTGCAGTAAGATACATTTAATGACTCACTTATAGAATCATGTTACGCACCACAGAAAATAATCCATTTACACACTTGTACACCCACTCATTCTTCAACAGGCCTTTCCCTATATATATTGAACATATTAAAATTGTTCAGAAACACATACTCAATGGATGACGTCATCAGTGATGTCATCAGTGATGTCATTTGAGATGTCATCAGTGATGTCATGAGTGATGTCACTGACCATGTCATGAGTGATGTAATATGTGACGTCATCAGCAGTGGATTGCGGGCGCGCAAGTTATAGTTAGCTGAACTAACTATAACGGGGGAATTTCAATGGTTTTTTACGAGTGAAATGTCCAGCTAACTATAACGTATGTGAAACCTATGGTTTTTTCATTGAATTTGCAAGGTTTTTTAAATGCTAATTCCTAACTATAACGTGTGTGAAACCCATGTTTTTTTCATTGAATTTGTATGGTTTTTTAAATGCTAATTCTTAAATTTAACGTGTGTGAAACATTTTTTTTTTTTTTTACTTTGCAAGGTTTTTTACATCTTTTTTTTAAACTTTTTTTTCCCTTTAAACACTATGCTAAAATGTAATGCATTCTGCAATATATAAAGTTTCACCTTTTTTAAAAAAAAAGGTAATATATAGTTGTATAACATAGTGAAACTCTTTAACAAACTTTTTTTTTTAAATTGTTTTTTTTTCCGTGCGCGTACGGTAAGCTTACCGTAAGTGCACTTTTCGCTTTATGTACGTAATATTTCTACTCTGTTTGCGTATGGTTACGCAATTTGCGTAGGCGTCCGTACTTCCTACGCGACGCGTAAGCGCATGCTTTACACACGCACGCGCGCGCGCACGTTACGCGGAAGTGTATGAGCGTGCCTGTAATGCGCATGCGCGCGTGCGCGTGTCTTTCGTATGCGCATGCGTACTTTTACCATAAGCGCTCCGTAAGCGCTCCGTAAGCGTAACGTACGTGTACGGTTGGTCATGTGATCAAGAAACAACACTTTTGATTGGTTTAAACTACTTTCAGTTCTAGAACCTTCCTACACCACACCCATTCCCCTCATTACTGCTTGTGACCCCTTAGGAGAAGGAGCTGAATTGTCTTTGAGATACGATGGCAGAACAGCAGTCCTCTTCTTAGAGTGAGCCTGGTAGCAGCATCATCAGAGAGAGAAGGAGGAAACAAAAGACTTCTTTTGTATGGGAATATTTTACCTATCCAGAGGGGCAGAAAAAGGTAAATGCTCCTTTAGTCACCTGCTCACTTTGTGAGCGTGTCTTATCTAGAGGGAATCCAAGGAAGAAGTATTCCTTTGGCAATCACTCTATGGTTAGACACATTAAGGATAAACATCCCAGGACTCATGCTCGACATACTGGAGAAACATCTCCAGTAAGTCACCCGAGCACACCTGCAGAAGCTCAGCCGAGTACATCTTCGGCAGCTCAGCTGAGCCCTTCCTCTGCGGTGGGAGCATCACCATTTTCTGCTCCTCTGGACATAAACCCTCGTTTTGGGAGGGTTTCAATGAGGTGCACAAGATGTCATGGCCTAATTGTTCATGCGGAGACCAGTGTTTCCCTAATAAACAATAGGATAGACCAGCACATCTGTGGTCCTTGTTAACATTCCCATTCTTTCTTTCCTCTTTCCCTTTATGAACACAACGGTTCTTTTAAGAGCCAATCTTACCTCTTAACTTTTTTAAAATGTTTGTAATCACTTTTTTTTTTTTTTTTGTTACCGTACGCGTACAAAAATTTTTTAATCAACCTACAAGGTCCTTGAGGGACTACTACAGAAATGAGAAAAACATAGAGAAGAGTAGTGAAAAAAAGTGAGCATTAAAGTAAATGTGTGATAATTCCAGAAATTTCACACTTACCTGCCAATCAAAATAACTTAATTAAAAAAAAGTGATTTATTTAACTTTCTATAAAGAAGTTTATTTTTCATATTTTTCCTTTCTTAATCTGTAAAAAAAGAAAAAAGTATTAATATTTAACAATACATTTTAGAATACAGTGCACATATTTTCATATTTCAACAAACATTTTTTTGCCCTTTTTTGCTGTTTTCAGAATATATTGCATTTCACTGTAAATCGTAAAAGCAATTGCATTCATCACTTAACAGCGGGCAAAAAAAAAAAAACAATCTGAAAGATTGTTTAAAAAAAGCCCAGAATCTCTTCTCACTAAAACATACCGTAATAGAAATGTAACATTTGCAATAAAAATCTCATCTAAGAACAATAACTAATTCCAATAAATATCGTCTGAAAATTCTGTTGCATAAGCATAATCACCAAAATAATTTGTGTCAAAGAAGTCCACAATGCAAATTATTACCTTTCCTTTAGGCCAAATGGTAATTTTTAAAATATTTTTTGATGACATTTCCAATGGTAATCCAATTAAATTGCAATAATGTTTTGTACTGATGTTGCAATTTCTGTCTAAAATTTTGGTTTCAGAAAAATTAAATAGGAATTTGCTAAATCAAAAGGCAAACGTTGCTTGAAAACCAATTGAGAATCATTACACAGTGTCCAGCCTTTTTCACATTTAAGAAAAACTGTGTAATGACCAGAAGTTACAATAGGCCCATCATGGAAAATTATTGCAACTGTGACAAAAGTTTTTCCAGAAATTGATAATTGCTGTCCTGTAAATTTCTTTATTAAAGTGTCCAATTTTGTTCCATCAGCTCTACAACGTTGCATCATTAAAATTACATACTGTCCATATTTCTTTAAAAGTAAGGTTGAAAACATGTCAGATTTACATTCACAACTTTCCATGCTATGATTCGCATCTTTAACTAATTTACTAAAAGTCACTGATTTAGTCTCTGGCAATGTTAAATAGATAAACCTTTCTGAATCAACATTAGAGCTGCATGTGTAGAAACAGTTTTCACAACTATGTTCCCATTTATAACAGAGACCAAACAAATTTTCAATTTCTATCCCTTCATCTTCAAGTACCAAAAGGATGTACATCAAGAATTCCTGTGCATCTTGCTGGACATTTTGAGAAAACTGTGCTCGTCCTGAACATACATCTAATAGATTTCTAATTTCAGTCGCACTTTCTATTTTAGCTTTATCAACACTCAGCTTCTCATAAAGAAGACGTAGCACAGAACATAATCTTTTTTCATGATTTTCTATTATCTGCTCTTGCAAACTTTCAAGATAAAATACAACATTCAGCACTACATTTGCGAAGCAGTTGACACCAGAGCTATTTTCAAAATGGCAACCAACAACCTCTTCGACATTGTCCTTTTTCTTTTTGCTTGCAATCACATGACTCTCTTTTTGTTTCCTCTTCTCTACATCCTCATTACAGATATTCTCAAATCTCCTTTTCCGAGAAACAACACGTTTCTCCAACACAGGATACTGACCTAAATGAGGAGCATAGGTTCTTCTTAATCTATTATACTCCTTTACACAATTTGCATCTGCACTAACTTTTGAGTCATCAAAGTCTATCATGAATAAACCAGATAATGTTTTCACTCGTGACAAAGCAACATATGCCATACCTTCTTTGAACACAGTAGATCCAATGTTTACAAATGCACTATCAACAGTTAATCCTTGACACTTGTGAATAGTTACAGCATATGCTAGAGAAAATGGAAACTGCTTCCTACGTACATATAAGTCTTTCACAAGCAAAAAACGAACTGAACAACGACTAATGTCTTTTACCTCTTCAATCTGATCAAATTTTATTTTTAAAAACTCAATTCCTTCTTTTTTCTGGTAGTTAACAAAACCCACAACTTTACCCATAGCTCCCTTTACTAAACCTTTTTCAACATCCAAATTTCTCCTTAAAAATACTCGACAGTTCATGCAAAGATATAGATTTTTTTCTAATCCAGCTGTTTTCGAAATGTTCTTCTCTAGAGAATCCAATTTATTTTTCAGTTCGCCTGTTAATGTAATAGTAATTCTTTCATGTTGGATTTTGTCCACTGCTTCCATTTTCTTAATCTCTTCCTTTTCCAATTTCAAAAGATCCTCATTGAATATTGAGCATTCACGTAGTGTTGGCATTAAGCAGATTACAGTATTTTTTTCTGCAATGTTCTTGTATATTTTCTCTGCAACTATTTCTTTACTTGGAAATAAATTATGTAGCAACCGACTCTGTAATGCTTTTCTGCCAACTTCTGTGAGTAGTCCAATTCTGATATCTTTCAGAATACTTCCATATTCTTCATCGTTTGCTTGCCTCATATTGGTAGTGAGTTCTTTGTACTCAAAGAATGACCAAATATTCGCATTACCAATGCTTCCTAAAGACTTCTTCGTGTCCTCATGTGTCACAGTATTAAACACTGGTTGTCCTTTAACTGGAGTAAGCTGTAGAAGATCCCCAAAAACTATAACATGTTTTCCATCAAATAACACGTCATAGTCTCTCTTTAGAATTTGCTGCATTCTTAAATGCACAAAGGCAAGCATTAAGTTTGATACCATGCTTACCTCATCAATAATGAGAACTTGCATCTTCTTCAACACTCTTGAAACTTCGAAACATGCTTCGCCAGTTAGCTTGTGATATTCTATTTTGTTCTCATGCTCCACTGGTAACATTAGCAAGTGATGGAGAGTAATTCCTTTAATATTATATGCTGCTAACCCAGTTGGAGCAGTAACAACACAAGATAAAGTTGAATCAGTTTTTTGCTGTAGGTAGCTTCTGATGACTTTAATTAAGAAACTTTTCCCAGTTCCAGCTTGTCCACTCACATACAACCTAATTGGTTCAAATGATGTGCATGAGCACTCTTTATTTTCATGTAGTAATCCGGGATCAATTTTTTTTCTGACTTCTTCATAAATTTGTTGTTGTTCTTCATTCAGTTGTTGTTCCAAATCTGGTAAGTCTATTAAATCTTCCTGAGCTTGATTCATAGCCGTTTCCACTTCAGTCATGGCTATTGCAGCTTCATTTTCTAAGATTGGCTGTCCTAGTGGATCTTGACTGAGCGTTCCAGAATTTTGGCTGTCTTGAGAACTGTCTCGAGCTACTTCAGCTGCAATTGTAGCTTCCTGTTCAATTTCTTCGTTTAACATTTGGACATAATTCCTGAAAATACTGCATTCAATGGTATCTTTGCATGCATTAAATGAATCCTCATAGCTTTGAAATTCTCCAAGTAGTTCGTCCTCTGAACGCCATGGTTTAAACAGCTGTAAAAGTGCCAAGTATTAAAATTCCTTTTTGTCAGTAGTGTCACAACTCAGCTTCCTGTGATTAATCAAACTTCCTTTTGTTTGCTTCACCAAACATCCTTCCTCACCAATGACTTTATATTTTCCATTGTTGATGTCTTCTGTGGCTTTCCGTGAAAAAATGTAGTTCTGCAGCACTTCATAGAGACACATGTTCTCAAGATGATGACTTCTTTTTGGGTAATATGTGTCCAACATGTTTGTTTTCAAAATATCTGTACTTTCTGGGTCGTTCTCGGCCAAATATTCAATTTCTCCAAAAGATTTCCGTACCCGATTTCGCATTCCTGCAAGGCCTAAACTGATTCAAATTATTCTTCTTGATTTCGAGTACAGACTTGCAGATGATAACCTATCTGAACATTCGTAGGATCCAATTTCTCGATGTGATAACATCTTTAAACTGAAACTGTACAGCTTCTTACTGACAGTCTTCTCGTGAGAAATCTCTTCCCACATTTCCTTCAATTCCGTTTTCTCAGATTTATTCATGTAAGATGTGACATACCGAGCAACAGCAATAGAATTGTCTGCCACATACTGAATATCCATGTTAGCATTCCACATGGATAAAATGACTGGGTTGTAGTAATTTATATATTTTGACTCTTCTTTTCTTCTTAGGTTGTACGTATTTTTGGGAGATTTTCTTGTAATAGTATGTCCCACAGCTGACATAAAACTGTTGACTCTTCCTTTTGAAAGAACAGGTCTAGGAAATCCAAATTGACATTTTGTGTAGAATTTATCTTTGGTCTTGTACTTCCGTCAACAGTATTTTCCACACCGATGTCTTTGGAAACATGAAACTTGCTCTTTTAACTTTTTCTCTTCTGTGCTTTTAGGTATAGCACATGTTGCATATTCTTCAATGAAAGATAACACTGCTTCATCAGCATCTGTTCCAAATTTTGGAGCATCCTTGATCCACAACAGCATATGAATATGAGGAGCACCTCTTTCTTGGTACTCTTTTCTCCAAAAGAAATCCACAACTTCTCCAAGAGGTGGATTTTTTTTATTGCAGATGAAGGACATCATAGCCTCAAATCTATGATTGAAATATCTGCAAACAGTAACCGGATCCAATGAGCACAGTTCTCCTGCTGTCTTGTATTCAATGTTTTTAATGTTTGAATTTGCCTCTCGTTGAAAATCCAGTAAATCATCCCAAGCGTACTCGGCACAGCTTAGGGTTAGGAACCATGTAGGAGTTCCTAAATTCTGTAACATACATTTCAATTCTCCATGGCGTCGGTACCAATATTCATTCGTCCCACGCTGACAAGCCATCAGATTGATCAATTGTGATTCCAAATGATCATCTCGCTGCTGCACTTTGTTCATAAAATCCTTAGCAGACACATTATGTAGATGTGTTCCACTTTTTAAAATGTGGTTTACTGCATAAGATAGTGCAGACAAGTCACTTTCAAATAACAGATGGAACAAATAAGGAATACTTTGACGAAATCTGGGATCTTCTGCATATAATCTTGTAGTCCGATACTCAGAAGCAGGAATCTGGACTGGACGTTCATCGTATCGTCCACCTTCTCCTGTAGGAAACCGCTGGGGAAAACAACAAGCTTCCAAACTCTCCTTGCCCAGTTGGTGTGTCTGTGTCTCCTAGTAAATCTTCTTCATCTTCATCTATATAAATTGATTCATACCATGTATTATTCCTTCTCAAATATAAATTTGCTCTTTGTACTTTCCGTACATCTACCAGCTCCTGCCAAATTTTCTTACTCTTTGTAGGTACACCATTAACCGGAATAACTAATGGTTCAGTTTCCAAAGTATCTGTATCAATAGTTTCCATATTTTTTTTCAAATCCAACCGCAAATAGACAACTCTTCCTTTTAAACCTCTCTGTAAATCTGAAGGAGGTAATTTGCCTGTTTTTGGCTCCATACGTACAATGGTCTGGAACGGATGAACACATTGAATGAGTATAGACTCATACGTATTTAAATCAGAAAGTTCTGCAGGAACTTCAACCAATTCTAAATTATTATGTACAGCTCTAGCTGGCATTTTATTTTCTTCTAACTTGTTGTAACAGTATTTACAAATACGATGATCTTCACCCAAATCAAAACAATTTTCAAGAAATATATATGTTGCAAAATCCTTCCACTTATAATTATCTTCTTCTTCACTTTTTTTGTAGAGATCAACATTCCTTGTTTGGATTTTATAATGGCTTCTCCGGCAACAAATACAAGTAATATTTGATCTTTCATTAGAGATGATAGCAAATTTTGTTATTTGATCTTCAAATTTCTTATTTACGGAGGGTTCTACATTCTCTTCCACATTTTCCTCAATAACTGTGTCATTCCCTGCACTTTCTTGTTCCGGACCAAAGTAACTTAACTGAATTTCATCAGTAACCTTCTCAACATCTGATACAGATCCACTGAACAGAGCCTTATTCAACTCATTTAACTTTAGTGCTGGACTTTTAGCAAAATACAATCTTCTCACAAATTTTCTAATTTCAGTATGATGAACTGCCAGCATCCTAAAATGGTGAAAAACACTTTGACAAACTTTCCTAGATAGACAAGCCAGAGAGTGTCCTTGCAAACCAGTATTCTCTCTCACTCTGCATGGATCTAGTCCTTGAAGCACCTTAATCTTCTGTTTAACACTCTTCTTACTATATTCTCTTAAAAACTCACGTAATTTATCAATAGATTCCTGTCGCAAAGTACAAATACTACTACAATTCCAAGTATACACTGGGGCTTTAGGACGTCTCCCCATAACCTCATCCGCAATCACTTCTTCCTCATTTCTTGGAACCATTTTCTCCTTTTCCATTATACAACCATCTTTTACTTCATATGCTCGTCCAGTGGTGTCAACTGCATGCAGCAAACTATTACTTTGAAGATAATTCTCTTCATTAAAAAATGGTTCAGTACTTGAACTATGCATCCATTCTCCTAAAAACACTTTACAAAAGTTATTTCTTTTCACTACTCTTTTCGTTTTGCTTTGTGACTTCATTACATTGACTATTTTTTCTAATGTACGCATCCTGTTCAAAATTAAAATGAATAGTTTTCTTTTTAATTCTAAAGCCTTAGCTACAATGGCTTCAATATCTTTTTTTCTCTGGTAAAATTTAGCTCTTTTCTTATATTTTTTCACATCCTTTAGCAAATTGGACATCACTCTTCTCTGAAACACTTTCCTACGGATCTCTTTAAATGCTGATTTTCTTTTCAAGTCAATTTTTATAGCTTCTGCTTGCACATTAGCATTTAGTAAATTCTCACTATTCTCCGTTTGTTTTCTACTTGAAACAGTTTTTCCAATGGGGACATTTTTTAAATTTTTCCTTTTTTTAAATATATTTTTAAAGTATTCCTTTGTCTGCTTACCAGAAGACTTTTTCTTTTTCCCAACATGAGCATCTTCAACTAACTTGGGTCCTCCAGTTGTCTTCAAATATACATGTTTTTTCTGTTGTTTTCGCTTTCTTGATTTTATAGGCATCTTATATTTCCTTCACTGCTCTGCAGCAATACCTGAAAGAAACTAAAAAAAATATACCTTTTTGTAATTTAAATATATTTCTATTTTTGTTATGATCTTTTCTAATCTTATAACACTATCTACCCCTTTCCTACAAGTGAAAAACACAACAAAACCAACACGAATTTAATCTCTAAGAACAATTCCTGTGTGCACACAGACTCTTGGTGTGATTCTAGGCAGAACACAATATTTAATTTGCAATTCAAAAGCACACTTACTTTTTTTTCTTTGCAACTGTTAATTACTCTAACAGTTTGACACATTTTCTTTATAGTTTAGAGAGGCAGAAAAGAGCACATGTCCAAACAGCTTTTTCAGAGCATGTACATGTGTAACCTGGCTGACTGACTACACCAGCAAAGATAATGAGCCTTGGTGATGTTCAATGCATTAGCGTTCCTCACTCCTACCTAAAACACCACACAGTGCTGATTAGTAAGCATGAGTGTACAGGAAAAACAGCTAGCTCTCTGCTAAGAGTGTGGTTCTGGAGACTGTCTACTGTCAGGTGCATGAGAAACTTGAATGGACCCTTACATAACTGCTTAAACACTGTAAACATGTATGTAAGACTACATGAGTCTACCATGTTGATTTCAAATATGTTAGCATTTGCCTCTTATTTGAGAAACTGTTTTGGGCTGAATGCTAACCACCACATTTCCAGAAAACAAGCTTCCCCTTTCATACGAATGCAATTCTAAATGAAGCAGAGTATCACAAAATAGATCTCTGAGAACAATTCCTGTGTGCTCACAGACTCATGCTGTGATTCTACGCAGAAAATGAAATTTGCTTGCCAATTTCAAAGCACACTTACTACTGTCTTTTTCTGCAAGTGTTAAGTACTCTAACAGTCTGATACAATTTCATTACAGTTTTCAGAAACAGAAAAGAGCACATGTGCAAACAGCTTTTTGAGACCATGAACATGTGTGACCTTGGTGACTGACTACACTCCAGCAAAAGAAATCAGCCTTAGTAATGTTGAATGTATTAGCGTTACTCACTGCTACCTGAAACACCACTCACTTGTGAATACTAAGCCTGATTCTACAGGATAAACTACTGGGTGTGTGCTAAGAGTCTGCTTGTGCAGACTGTGTATTTTCAGTTACAAGAGACATATGCATGGATACATCCAAAAAGAGCCAGAGTGACACGAAATACATCTCTGACAACAATTCCTGTGTGCTCACAGACTCATGCTGTGATTCTAGGCAGAAAATGAAATTTGCTTGCCAATATCAAAGCACACTTACTACTGTTTTCTGTGATTTTAGGCAGAAAATGAAATTTGCTTGCCAATTTCAAAGCACACTTACTACTGTTTTTTTCTGCAAGTGTTAAGTACTCTAACAGTCGCATACATTTTCATTACAGTTTTCAGATACAGAAAACAGCACATGTGCAAACAGCTTTTTGAGACCATGAACATGTGTGACCTTGGTGACTGACTACACTCCAGCAAAAGAAATCAGCCTTAGTGATGTTGAATGTATTAGCATTACTCACTGCTACCTGAAACACCACTCACTTGTGAATACTAAGCATGATTCTACAGGATAAACTGCTGGGTGTGTGCTAAGAGTCTGCTTGTGCAGACTGTGTGTTTTCAGTTACAAGAGACATATGCATGGATACATCCAAAAAGACCCAGAGTGACATGAAATACATCTCTGACAACAATTCCTGTGTGCTCACAGACTCATGCTGTGATTCTAGGCAGAAAATGAAATTTGCTTGCCAATTTCAAAGCACACTTACTACAGTTTTTTTCTGCAAGTGTTAAGTACTCTAATAGTCGCATACATTTTCATTACAGTTTTCAGATACAGAAAACAGCACATGTGCAAACAGCTTTTTGAGACCATGAACATGTGTGACCTTGGTGACTGACTACACTCCAGCAAAATAAATCAGCCCTAGTGATGTATAATGTATTAGCGTTACTCACTGCTACCTGAAACACCACTCACTTGTGAATTCTAACCATGATTCTACAGGATAAACTGCTGGGTGTGTGCTAAGAGTCTGCTTATGCAGACTGTGTGTTTTCAGTTACAAGAGACATATGCATGGATACATCCAAAAAGACCCAGAGTGACATGAAATACATCTCTGACAACAATTCTGACAACAATTCTAGGCAGAAAATGAAATTTGCTTGCCAATTTCAAAGCACACTTACTACTGTTTTCTGTGATTTTAGGCAGAAAATGAAATTTGCTTGCCAATTTCAAAGCACACTTACTACAGTTTTTTTCTGCAAGTGTGAAGTACTCTAACAGTCGCATACATTTTCATTACAGTTTTCAGATACAGAAAACAGCACATGTGCAAACAGCTTTTTGAGACCATGAACATGTGTGAACTTGGTGACTGACTACACTCCAGCAAAAGAAATCAGCCTTAGTGATGTTGAATGTATTAGCATTACTCACTGATACCTGAAACACCACTCACTTGTGAATACTAAGCATGATTCTACAGGATAAACTGCTGGGTGTGTGCTAAGAGTTTGCTTATGCAAACTGTGTATTTTCAGTTACAAGAGACATATGCATGGATACTTCCAAAGAGAACCAGAGTGACACGAAATACATCTCTGACAACAATTCCTCTGTGCTCACAGACTCATGCTGTGATTTTAGGCAGAAAATGAAATTTGCTTGCCAATTTCAAAGCACACTTACTACTGTTTTCTGTGATTTTAGGCAGAAAATGAAATTTGCTTGCCAATTTCAAAGCACACTTACTACAGTTTTTTTCTGCAAGTGTTAAGTACTCTAACAGTCTGATACATTTTCATTACAGTTTTCAGAAACAGAAAAGAGCACATGTGCAAACAGCTTTTTGAGACCATGAACATGTGTGACCTTGGTGACTAACTACACTCCAGCAAAAGAAATCAGCCTTAGTGATGTGGAATGTATTAGCGTTACTCACTGCTACCTGAAACACCACTCACTTGTGAATACTCAGCATGATTCTACAGGATAAACTGCTGGGTGTGTGCTAACAGTCTGCTTATGCAGACTGTGTATTTTCAGTTGCAAGAGACATATTCATGCATGCATCCATAACAGCTTAAACATTGTAGTAATGTATGTAAAAGTACATGTGTGGCAAGGTTTAATTGCAGTTTTGTATATGTATGACCAAGCTCAGCAATTGCATGATTAGAAGCAAAATCTGTGATATCAATTTCAAATGTGTTAGCATTTGCCTCCCATTTGTGTCTTACTGATTTATGCTGAATGGAAACCATCATATTTACAAAAAGAAAGCTGCCCCTTTCCTACAAATGCCATTCTTACAGAACCGGACCATCACTATTAAAATCTCTAACAACAATTCCTGTGTGCACACAGACTCATGGGTTGATTCTAGGCACAAAACAGTATTCCTCAGTGATACCAGTACACCTTAACTTATGGTAAAAACACACTCCATAATATTTAACTAGTTAAAGACAGTTAAATATCTCCCAAACCACAAAATGTAAAACATAACTTTTAAAGAAGAATCACAATTCTAATATTTATATAAAAAAAATCACCACATACATCCCCTCTCAAACTCATAACTCACCTTTAAAATTAGTTAGTTGAGAAAGAAATGTGGCACTCAAACAGCAGACTATCAGAGTCAGAATATCAGAGCTCTACACCTCTCTCCTCTCTCCAGAACCAGTAAATGGCAATGTTTCCCTCTCTTTTTTCACACATATCCATGTTAATTACAAATCTCAGTGCTTCCCACTTTTTTTCAAATGAAATCACACATTTCTATTGGTTGAAAACTTCAACCCTTTTCCAAATGTACCCTTCCCCCAACTTGACTTCTGCCTGCTACCATAGCAACAGCTCATGGAACACTGCTGTGAGGAGAGAGGTCAGAAGTTCAGCACACAATGTTTCAAATCCAAAGAGCAAGAGTGCTTCACCTGTCCAACCTAACAGCAAATCCAAACTAATCTTCTGTGGGAACACAATTTTCTGAACCAATACAAAACATGCTTCTAAAAATGTACACATACAGCCTACCTTTTACTGTAAAAAGATTTGAATCAGCCAATGAGTTCTTTTTATTTGAAAAAAATATGTATGCCTCCATTTTACAACTGTCTTTCATTTCATATTGCCATTCTACTGAAAGACACCTTCTGAGTGCATCCAGATCTCCTTGAAAGATGTTCACAGTGTGGATTGTAGGTCACAGCTATGTCTTCTGGAGTGAAAAGTATGCAGAAAACAGAGGTATGGTGAGAGACCTTGCTTTGCCAAATGTAGACATTAAATGGATTGGTCAGAGAGGGTTAAAGTGGCACCAATTATTGCCTTTGGTGAAAACCTTTCAACATCTCCCACAGCCTAACCTTATTATTGTGCACTGTGGTGGAAATGACCTAGGCACTTTAACTGGTGTAGGTCTGGAAATGCTTGTTAAGGACACCTTTGTACAATTGATGTAGCTTTTTCCTCAATCTGCCTTTGTATATTCTAACATATGCCAAAGGCAAAAGTGGAACTGGTCCAACCAATTTTGTCCGCAGATTGACAAAGCAAGAAAGCACGTCAACAAATCTATTTCTGCTTTCCTTAGAGACTATGGTATGGGTTCTATATACCACAACCACTTGCGTTACAACATGCAAGGCATTTATAGAGGAGACGGTGTACATTTCACTGATGAAGGCAACAGAGTCTTCCTATTGAACTTTAGACTCTGCATCGGTACTTACTTATAGGTACCAAAAAACACTTCATAAACACAACGGCTCTTTTTAGAGCCCCCTAATATCTTAACACTTAAATTTGTTTTTTACTTCTATTTTTTTTTTTTTTTCTACCGTACGGTAAGCTTACCATACGCGCACCCCGCGATTTAAAAAAAAAAAGTTAAATGTATTTTTCATACTTTTATGACCTTCTTGGACCCCCTGACAAACGCTAGGGGGTCTGCAACTCTCTTCGTTGCCCCCTTTCCACGTTCTCCTCCTTTATTTATCAGTGTGAGACACACAAAATGGAGGACGACACTTCCTGATTTCGACCGATTCGAATGTTTACAGTCATGTAACCACCAATCAGAATTGCGCTCGCGCACGGCAGCGTACGCGTACGGTAAGCTTACCGTACGCGCTCGGAGCGCGCCTATAGATATATATATTGATTTAAATGCTATTTTCTCAGCAAATACTGAACACATTTACACCAGACCTACAAAAGGCACATCCCTGACCTGAGGACTACCTCTCTGCCAAATTTCAAGTAATTCTGTTCAGCCGTTCGGGCTGTAGCTTGGACTAAAGGTTCTATGGAAAAATGCATGGGGAAAACACGTTTTGGGACCCCCCCTTTTTCTCAGCCCCCGCTTGACGAATCCCCCCGAGACTTTCAGGGTAGGAGCGGAGCGCCCCACCTATTTTGAAAATTTCGCCAGGATTCGTCAATCGGCGCCAAAGTTATTCAAAATAGAATGTTGCGGATTTCCTATGGAAACACGGTCCTAACTATAACTACCTACTGGCGACCGCCAGTAGGTAATATATGTATATATATATATTATCTACTGGCGGTCGCCAGTAGATAGTTATAGTTACAACCTAGTTTCCATAGGAAATCTCAAAATTCTATTTTGAATAACTTTGGCGCCGGTTGACGAATCCTCGCGAAATTTTCAAAACTAATGGGGCGCTCCGTTCAGCTCCTACACTGAAAGTCTCGGGGTGATTCGTCAAGCGGGGGCCAAGAAAAAAGGGGGGTCCCAAATCGCGTTTTCCCCATGCATTTTTCCATAGGACCTTTAGACACAGCTACAGCCAGAACGGCTGAACAGAATTACTTGAAATTTGGCAAAGAGGTAGTCCTCAGGTCAGGCATGTGCCTTTTGCATATATGGTGTAAATCCATTCAGTAGTTCCTGAGAAAATCAAAAGTAAAATCATATACATATCTGGGCGGAGCCTAACCACACATCTCATTGTGAGATCTGATTGGCTGTCAGCACTTCATCCAAGAAGTGTTGGCAGCCATCTTGGGACCAATATACATGATAGCACCTCATTAAAAAGCATTGCAGTTAATAGAAGGTTTTAAGACTTTAGTTACATTATAAATCATTTGTTGATGGTACCATACTCATTTTAGGAATTGTAGTATGTTCTAAGGTGATTTTACCATGTGAAAAAGCCTTCTGCTGGGATATTATGAATCATGTTTGAGAGAAAACTATTTTCACATGCTTTTCCCACAGAGGTTTGGAAGGTGATCTATAAGCTAAACTGAGAGCATATTTTCTGTAAATTCACATTATCTTTCTCAGTCATGTGAGAATGAAGTCTGACATTCTCAGTAAAACATGTACATCCAACAAGGGCAGAGACTGTCAGTTGATTCCTTTGTGTTCTACTGCAGCTTCCCAGAGTGTTCCAAAGAACAACTAGAGCGCTAACAGTCTTACTTATGACAAAGGTATGGCACACCTGAAGCCATCTTGATTGGAATAAAGTGGTAACATTTAAAACATTTAATTTAAAAAGGAACAAAATGAGAGGGTTCATTTTTCCATAGAATGTATGATTAGTGCTGCAGAAAGAAAAATTAGGGCACATTTTGAGTGACTTCTCAAATCCTCCTCTATTTCATTAAAGAATTCTGACATGCAGACTGAAACATGCACTTTCAATACCAGCAGCAGACTTCCCTGGTGAGCAGTAGCTTTACTACAGTGATCTAATGAGCAACTAGAGTGCTAACATTCTGAATTTATGGCAAATGTGTGACACATCTGAATGCCTTCTTCATTGAATCAAAGTAATAAACTGACAGTATGCCTACTGAGGAGACTGCAGTAAATGAGGAAATTAGGAAACTTCATAACAAGTCTCCCAAGATGGCCACCAGAGACAAAAGAGCCCAAATGTAGCACAAATATCACCGAGATGTAGCCCAAGTATAGCCCAATGACAGAAATCCCAGAGTGTTTTAAAGAACAACTAGAGCGCTAACAGTCTTACTTATGACAAAGGTATGGCACACCTGCAGCCATCTTGATTGGAATAAAGTGGTAACATTTAAAACATTTAATTTGCAAAGGAACAAAATGAGGGGGTTCATTTTGCATAGAAATTATGACTAGTGCTGCAAAAAGAAAACTTAGGGCACATTTTGACTTCTCAAATCCTCTTCTATTTCATTAAAAAGTTCTGACATGCAGACTGAAACATGCACTTTGAATACCAGCAGCAGACTTCCCTGGTGAGCAGTAGCTTTACTACAGTGATCTAATGAGGAAATAGAGTGCTACCATTCAGAATTTATGGCAAATGTGTCACAACTGAATGCCTTCTTGATGGAACCAAAGTAAACAAGCATTGAAAATGCAATAGGTCTCGCCCTCATTTAAGTTAAAGCAATTCTGTTTGTAATTAGGTGGCATTTTAGCTTTGCTTTTATTAGTGTTTTTCAAAATTTCATGTAAATAACATGCATATCTGTATATGTATGCATGCATTTATATTTGTATTTATATAGATATGCAGATTATATATATGTTTATATATGTATGTATATACATATATAAACACATACATATATAAAAATGCATATATGTGCATATGTGTGCGTGTAGAGAGAGGTAGAGAGAGGTAGAGAGGTAGAGATGTAGAGGTAGAGGCGTAGAGGTAGAGAGATAGAGGTAGAGAGGTAGAGGTAGAGAGGTAGAGAGTAGTAGAGAGAGAGGTAGAGAAAGGTAGAGAGGTAGAGAGTAGAGGATGAGTAATAGAGAGTAGAGAGTAGAGAGAGAGAAGTAGAGAGAGTAGTAGAGAGTAGTAGAGAGAGTAGCAGAGAGTGAGTAGGAGAGAGTAGTAGTGAGTAGTAGAGAGTGAGTAGTAGAGAGTAGTAGCGAGTGAGAAGTAGAGAGTAGTAGAGAGTAGTAGAGAGTGAGTAGTAGAGAGAGTAGTAGAGAGTGAGAAGTAGAGGGAGTAGTAGAGAGTGAGTATTAGAGAGTGAGTAGTAGAGAGTAGTAGAGAGTGAGTAGTGGAGACTGAGTAGCAGAGAGAGAGTAGTAGAGAATGAGTAGTAGAGAATGAGTAGTAGAGTGAGTAGTAGAGTGTGGTAAATATTTAAATTACCTGTACTATTTTTTATGCGGTAAAGTCTAGTAAGAATAACTCAGTCAAAATAAGAGGCAGAATCCGTGGTATTAGAGGTTCTGAAAAGGACTTTATTCCTTACAAAGGAATTATGGTTCGAACCAGGCAATCATATTCCATCACCACGAAGGTTCAGGAAGGGATAGGCAATGCATTATTGACAAGTAATCATATATATATGAAAAGCATTACATTAAGACAGATGCAGGAGGCGTAACAGCTGATAATACAGATAAGAATACACATACGTAATGAAAATAGGCGTAATAATAGGCGTATACTAGAAACGTCATTTAAAATGATGTCACAAGTGGGTGGATCCATAAGAGAATCCTGCAGTGTCAGCAGAAATATTTGGCAGAGATGCGCGCGCAGCCGCATGACGTGTGATTGACGTGCAACTAGAGGGTGAAGGGAACTTGACATTTAGCCCTACATGTGGAGACAGAAGTCTGGGGTGTCAGGACAACCTAGTCCTAAATCATATCTAATATCTTGTGTTTAAGGAACTATATTATCTGGAAGAAAAGGTCTTCGCGGACAAATCCTATTCTATACTGACTGTTAGTGCGTGTACAAGCGTCTAGGTGTCTACATGAGATGCGAGGGGGCAGGAATCTTCCATGGTAACAGGGGCTATGAATTACTTGCATAAAGACCGCGAGGCCGGGCCCTTTGCTCGGTGGGTGGAAGGATGTTTACCTAAACTACTAGACAAGAATGCATTGGGTGAGGAGCGGCGCAGATAACTTGAAGGCTGAATACGGTTTTTGGCAGGCAACAGGCCGCGTCAGGCACCGTTAGCCGCGCAGGGGGTAGGACAAAGTTCATGGATACGGATGCAGGTCCAGGCTGGAGCATTTCAGAGGCAGAAGCAGGAAAAGGCTTGATGGCAGAATTCAGGGCCTACTCGCCTGAACTGTAAAACGTGAAAAGTGTACCATATAAAGTCGGTGGCCAATCATACTTAGGAATGGAATATCCGGCCCATTCATGGCAGATATGAAAGAGGACAGGTTGACGTTGGACGCACATGTATTTGCGTCTTCATAGCTGGAACTGGAGGGAACATACATGTACTTGTAGCATGTACATGGAGCCGTTGGGGTCCAAGATAGGGGACACAATTGACCATAAAAAATTCATATTTCCTCATTCCCTCCTTGTCCCCTACGGACCCTCATGAAATATCCATCTTCATCAATCCATCAATCTGTTCGTATAGCATCATTTGTTCTTCTTTCTTCTTCCAGGATCTTGAATGAAAATTTGAAGGCGGGATACACGATGGGGCACACAGACCACAAATCGCTGGCCCACATTGTAGACACAAGCAGCAACTGAATAGAATGAGAAGGCCAATACCTAGGAAGGATAGGATCCTCCATCCCCAGGCTGACAACACGCTCCAGAACCAACCGGACCAAGTCCAGGTGCCTGGATTCTGGTGTATCTGGCTTACGATCTTATGAAGTGGAGTTATGGCTTTATATACTGACGGCGCGTTTTCTGGTATGAAAACACAGCAACTTGATCCGATGACCCTACAAGCTCCGCCCCTATCGGCCAGAATGACGTCAAGGACAAGACGATTTTGAAGAACAACAATCCGCATCGCAGACTGCTCCTCTGTTAAGTTGCCTAAGGCGGAAGTAGTTTCATTCACTACTGCTTCAAGGGTTCTAGTTAATCTACGTATCAGCTTACTATTAGTGACTGTACCTATGTAGGGAAAGAAACCTTTATTGAAATCTGTGTATTTCTCCCATGCTGTTTCAGTGTAGTCGACAATCGGGAGGTCTCTCTGTTGTCTACTGTGTACTAAATGGGTATTCCTATGATAATCAGGCGGGGCTAGGAAAACAGGTGGCAGAAGGAATGCAATGTAACAGGTACCATCCCAATCTAGGGGTAGGCGTATGTATGCGGTGTGACCACAGATGAAGTAGGAGTGACGAGAAGCTCTAAATGTAGACTTGCCTTTATCACTGAATTCTATTACAGTGGTACATTTACTATGGCCCATGTGTATTGAACCATTCTTTCTTACACATAATTCGCCTCTAACTGGAATTACTGACATAGCGGGCAAGATTGGTGTAGCTTCGGATTCAACATTCAGGATCATGAGGTTAAGTGTAAAGTTACCTAATCCATATACTTCATTTTCTAGATCAGTCCCTGTTCTTTTGGGAAGTCCCTCCTTGTTAGGGTAGCAGACTTTAAGTAAAACTAGGTTCAGGTTTCCCCATACCCAGTTGTCTTGATAAACTACTGAATTTGAATCTAGGGAATTAATCAAACTAAACCATGCTCCACAGGAGCCATTGTGTGTGAACGGATATGGAAAGAGAGGCAGAACTCCTTTGTATTTCTGATAGGGAGGGAGTCGGCCACATATCCAACAATTTGTAGCATTGCTGGTCTGATGAGAATGATGTAACATACTAATGAATGTGTTGTTGCGCAGCGCAAATCTATAGGACAACTCATGCGGAGGTAATTCGCTAAAAGAATGTTCGGCAGTAGCATTGTAAGCACGCTTGAAAATAGGATAGTACATATGTAACAGCATACTTACAGTAATAATAATAAGACTTAGGAAAAACATAATCAACAATGTCACTATACAGTGACTATGAAGTGATTTACAGTATGCATGTTTCTTGAGCTGTTTCTGTCTATTTTTCTCTCTCATTCGGTCTAGAGGATACATGTCAAAGACTTAATTCAACCGATTCACCTTGGAGAGGACTTAAACAATCGAATTGTCTGACTTGCTAGACCTTAGTTTCAGTTTATAGTTCTCTTTTTCTGTCTTTTCAACCAAGGGAAGTTTTGAGTCAGTCAGTGAGGGAATGCAGGGCTGGACGTTTAAATCCGATGGTAGTCCATGAAATTTCTTGATATGACTCGAGTGCAACCACCCTTTGCGGCCCTCTATCTTCACGGCTGTCCTCGTGGTCAGTAAAACGAGTTTCGGTTGTTGCCAGCGAGGCTCCAACGGACTCCTCCTGTCGAAGTTCCTCACCAGTACCAGGTCACCTGGAACCACTTCATGAGGCTTCACCTCAGTGTTATCGGGAAAAGCTGCAGCTACCTGTGAACGACAAGATTGTAGTGCAGACATCAAGGAAGCCAGGTAATCTGTCAGCATATTACAATCAACATCAGTGATCTTACGAGGTATAGGCGTCCCCCACATATTTGGTGGCCTACCGAAGATCACCTCATACGGGGATAGCCCTGTTCGAGAATGTGCTACCATTCTCATGTAAAAGAGCGTAACCGGTAAGGCTACTATCCAGTCGACACCTTTCTCTCTACAGATTTTTGCAAGTCGTATTTTCAGGGTCTGATTATGACGTTCCACGAGACCTGCTGCCTCGGGATGTCGGACACAGTGGAATTTCCATTGATAGCCTAACAAGAGTGAAATGTGCTTCATTAACTCGGATGAGAACGGCTGGCCATTATCTGAGTACACGATACGAGGCAAACCATACCGTGGGAAGAATTCTCGAACTAACTGTTTGGCAGTAGTCGGGGCAGTGTAATCTGAGACGGGATACGCCTCTGTCCACCGGGAAAGAGCGCATACAACTACGAGGACATATTTGAATCCTCGACATCGTTCCATCTGGATATAATCCATCTGGAGGACTTCAAAAGGGTGATCGGGGGGTTGAAATCCACCCTGTTCTACAGGTACGCCTTTTCCTAGATTGAACTGACAACAAATCATGCAGGTTCGGACTTTCTGTTTGGCTGCAGCTCGTAAGTGTTTGTTGAACCAAATGTGTTGAATACTGTCTAACATGGCTTTTTCTCCTAGATGTGCTGGACTATGTATTGTGTTAATGATAACTTGAACCATTGAGTCGGGGAGAAACCATATAGATTTTCCCTTCGTCATCCATCCCTGATCTGTCTGGATCCCTCCTAATTCAGTCCATCCCTTTATTTCTTCTGGTGTAGCATGTGTCTGTATGTCAATTACATCAAGGGCGGGATCCTTAACTGTCATGCAGTGTGTTGGTGTCGGAACTATTGTCTTTGTCGTGTCAGTTGTATGAGTCTGATTCTGAGCAGTCTGTTTAGCTGTTCTGTCAGCTAGGTCGTTACCCTGAGAAATAGTGTCAGTCACTTTTGTATGGGCTTTACACTTCATAATCGATATTGCAGTAGGCAGATGTATTGCATCTAACAGAACTTGAATAAGGGGACCGTGTTGAATGTTGGCACCGTGAGATGTTAAATAACCTCTCTCTCGCCAAAGGACTCCGAAGTCGTGGACGACTCCGAATGCATAACGTGAATCTGTGTATATGTTGACTTTCTTATTTTTGGCTTGAATACAGGCTTGTGTCAGAGCGATGAGCTCTGCTGCTTGAGCTGACAAGGTATCGATACAATTTGTTTCAATAACTTCAGTGTCTGTCGTGACTGCATAAGCGGCCACTAACTCTCCTGTATTTGTTCTCATACACGAACCATCTACATAAAGTGTCAGGTCTGGATCTGGTAATGGGACATCTGTTAAATCTTGTCTGGGTTTCGTCGTAATAGTAATGACTTCAATACAATCATGTGTCAGTGGGTCTGTTCCACTTAATGGCAAAAGTGTGGCAGGATTTAATGTACTACAACGTCTGATTTCTATGTGTGGCTGAAACAATGTCAATTCGTAACCAGTCAGTCGTGCTATAGTCAAGTGTTGTGTCTGTGTCCGGTTCAAGAGAACCTCTACTGCGTGTGGTACCTGTACTGTCAATTGATGTCCTAATACTATGGACTCACTTTGTCTAATTGCTAGAGCTGTCGCTGCAACAGATTTCAGACACGCAGGAAGAGCCTGAGCTACGGGATCTAATGTGCTAGAAAAGTAAGCACATGGCTTGTGTGATCCTGCTTGTTCCTGAGTGAGTACTGACAAAGCAGTACCTTCACGTTCTGTAACAAAGAGTGTAAAAGGCTTACTGTAACATGGTGTCGCTAAAACAGGTGCTTGGCATAAAGCTTTCTTTAAGTCTTCAAAAACTTGTGTATGTTCTGGAGTCCAAGGGAGGACAGTCAATGTCGCTGCCTCCTGTGTTGTCAACTGAATGAGTGGTTTAGCTAAAAATGCATATTGGGGGATCCACTGCCTGCAATACGAAGTGAGGCCTATGAAGGCCCGTACCTCCTTTTGTGTCTTGGGTGGTGGCATGTTTACAATTAACTGGATGCGATCAGGTGTGAGCTGTCTCCCCCATTTGGACAGCAAGTGCCCTAGGTACACAACTTGCTGGGCACAAAATTGCAGCTTTGAAGGGGACACCTTGTGTCCCTTGTCGGCTAAGAAATGTAAAACCGCCAGTGATGCTTTTTCACATTCGGGTTCGCTTCGGGCGGTGATCAGCAGATCATCGACATACTGAAGCAGTGCAGTGTTAGCAGGCATGTGGATACTGTCGAGTTGTCTTTTCAGTGCTTGGCTGTAGATGCTAGGACTTTCTGTAAATCCTTGAGGTGCGCGTGCGAATTTAAAACTTCGTCCATTTAAACTGAATCCGAACAAATATTGGCTTTCCGGATCGATTGGGACGCTGAAGAAGGCGTTCTTGAGGTCAATTACAGTAAAGAACGTTGCTTCTGAATCAATAGCTGTCAGTAATGAAGAAATATCCGGGACCACGGGGTATTGTGGTACAATGCATTTGTTTAATTCTCGCAGATCAATAACTAATCGATATACTGGGGGTGCTTTTGGATCAGTTCGTTTAAGAATCGGAATAATCGGAGAATTACATATATTGGAGTCGGTTTCTACAACCACTCCTTGTGCAATGAACTCGTCGATGATTTGCAGTAAAGCCACTACAGCATCTGGCGGTAACTTGTATTGGCGCATTCGTGGTAGTACCACTCCTGTTTTGAGTGTGACTCGATATGGTGTAATGTGCATACAACCTACATCAGTGGGGCCTTGTGCCCATAAATGTGCAGGTAGATTCTGTAACCGGTGATCCATGTCTCTAGACACGTAGTGACCTTTAAAGTTACGCAAAAATAGTCGTACTCCGTCCGGAGAACAGCATATTATAGCTCCTAGAGCTTTCAATGTTTTTATACCTAACAAGTTTTCGGGGCATGATTTCGTAAGCAATAGATCTGTAGTCGTGTCAATGGACCGACTTTAAGTGCAAGTGGTTGCGATACTTCGTTAATAGTGGGCTTTCCTGAAAAGCCAAGGGAAATATTTTGTGAGCCTGAGAGGGGTGCCCCTGGTACTTCGCTGTGACTGATAGTGGTTCTGCTTGCCCCTGTATCGAGTAGAAACTTTCTGTCTTTCCCTAATACTTGACTCTGTACGTAAGGACCCTCTTGATCTACGGGAACCTCAATAAGGGGTAGGCCAACTTCCCTCTCTAGGCTATTTCATGTGTAGCGCTGATACTCTGGATAGTCATTTTGTGCATACTGGTACATCTGTTGTGTCGTGTTTTGTGTTGCAGCAATAGGCTGTGGCTGTTGTTGTGATTGTTGTTGTTGTTGTGGTGCAGTCTGTTGTACAGCTGGCATAGGCTGTATATTCTGAGGTACTTGTTGTTGGATCTGATCCTGTCTAGGCGGACGTGGTCTCTCCTTCGTTATACCCGTAGAGATATTGTGTTTTAGAACTGCGCAATCGTGTATATAATGACCTGGCTGTTTACAATAGTTGCATGTCCCTCTAACAGGACCCGCTGAATCATTGGACTGCGTCGTACCCTTTTTATGACCGTCAGCTGGAACTGACTGAGCAACAAGCATTTTCATTTTCGTGTCTTTCATACGTCTTTGTTCATGTTCTTGTTCTTCTCTAATTCTATTGTGATGATATTGTAACATTTGTAACATCTGTGACGGTGTGTTACCTTGCCAAGTACTCTCGAATTTCAGTACTCTACTCTTAACTTGGGGCAAGGAATTTTCAACTAATTTTGTCACAAACAGATATGGATACGACTCACTACTTGCTTTTATGCCACTATTAATACCAAAACATTTTTCAAATCGGGAATAAAAATCACTAGTATCTTCATCTTGTTTTTGTTTACAAGCTGAAATTGCACCCCAGTCTTCCTTTTTCGTAGTCAATAAACGTGGTAGTACCTGCACTAATAATCCTGGTAATGCTGTAGTCTTTTCCCCAAGCCCTGAACCTGCAGCTCGGGCCTTTTCTTCGTTTTCTAATGCTGTCCAATCTATCTTTTGGTCTCCCACTTCCCATTCCTTTTCTTTCAGTTTCTCGTAAATACCGGCAGGTAATAAGACCTTTAATATTTTCATAATGTCAGGGTAAGTATACTCTCCCATGAGTAACATGTCTTTTATCTCACGGTGGAAACCTGCTGGGTCTTTGTCATGGCTAGGTACTACTTTCTTCATTTCTAATAATTCAATTTTTGTTATGGGCGTGTACACAAACACGCGTTTAAAAGTATTGTCATCACCTCTGACTGGGTGCACTTCGCGTAAGGGATTCTGTCTGTCTATGTGATACGTTTTTCTTTCTTTGGGGGGAACTGAAACATGTTCTGGGCATACGAAGACAATGTACTGGTGTCGATATTCTAGAATTTCTTTAATTAAATCAGTACCTGAACCACTCCATTTGTTCGTGAGTAATTCTATCAGTATATCAGGTAGGGGACCAGGATCGGAGTGTTGGCTTCTATATAATATAAGGAGGTGTTGTATCATGTATATACCAGCTAAACGCTGTTCGTCTGGGGTGTGATTCAAAAACGTGTGTGTTAGCGCATCATCACTGTATTTTTCAGAACTGTCAGCCCATTGTACTGCTGACCTGGCTAATTCTTGTTCATCCATAGAATCGAGCATGTGATACCCCCTTCGGTATCGGAGTAATTTATCAGCAGCCTGGAATAAGTGTTCAGGGGACTTCGTATTTAGCATAGGGGTTTGAAAATGTCTATTACATTCTGGACGTATCGGACGTATCGGATCAGTAAAGTATCTGGTATTGTTACAAGGTCTTCCCCTACCTACATAAGCTATCGTTTCTAATTGTCCTGTGGGCATTTCTGATTCTTCCTCCTCCTCTCCCTCTGATTCAGTTTTGTCTGCCTCCATTCTGGCTTTATGTATTCGTTCTATTTCTTTGCGGATCTTTCGGCACATAGCTACTATACACGTCTGTTTATCATGTTTTCCCTCTGATATATTCTGACCCCATCTGGTAAGTACTTGCATTTCATCCTGGTCTACCCCAGGCCTGTCTTTGTCTCTGATTAAGCAGTTTATGAAGAAGCGTAACAGTAATCTCTGTATATCCACTTTCTGGTAATCCATGGCTTCGTCAATACTTTCAGGGCCTTGCCCTGTTTGGACAAAACGATATATATTGTCTAAATGTTTAATCATTCCTGGAAGTGTCGTTAAATATATTGAAGCTCGTCGTATACGTAGTGATGATAGCAGCATTCTGTCATTTTTACCGGGCACTGGATCATATCTACAATCCACAAGATGATCCTTAAACATGTCGGACGTTGCTATTTGGGGTGTACGTTGGTTTGCTAAATCTCTAAGAGACCATTTACTTCGTGACGGTGGCGTGGCAAAAATTGCTGTCGTACCTCCTGTTGCACCCTCTGAAGTGCTAGGCACGAAAGGATTTGTGGGATGTAAGGTAGAAACTGTGGATGTAGGAAAAGCGGTGGAAACAGATGGACCTGTTGGATTGTGCGGAGGAGTTTGTTGTTGCGGAGGTGGGGGCGGATGATCTCGGGTTTGAGCACCATCGACAGGTGGCGTGTGTGGTGGAACATTAACATATTCGGGAGCTACATCGTCTAAATAGGAGGAAAGGAAAATATCTTTTGCGGTCTTGGGATGTGCTTTAATCGGGAGTAATGGGGGTGGCAAATCTTTCGGTATTTCCGGGGTGGTCTTAGGTAAACCTTCGGCCAAAAGAGGATACATACCATTCATAAGAGTGTTCCGTTGTCTGTCTACTTGTTCTGTTTTTACTCGGATACCTTCCTCAACTAATACGTTTTCTCGGGCCTTATTTGAGTTCTCCCTACTTTTCTCTTCCTGTCTGAGCGCTTTCTCTGTGCGCCTATGCGATTCTTTACGCCATAGTTCAATGGCATCTTTCTGTGACTGTCTGGCTTTCTTTTTCCATAATTCTTCTTCTACTCTCATGATGCAATCTGCATCCCATGTCCCAGCTGCGGGCCACCTCTGACTTTCCGCTAGATCCTTGGTGTAGTCCACCCATAAGTCAAGATATAATACGGCATCTAGGCCATGTTTATGATACATAAAATACCCTGGAGTGTCCCTAGGTGGAATGGGAACAGCTTCTTCGAGTACTCCTTTTCTAGTTTTGATTTGTCTTAATTTTGAAAATAACGGCATCTTTAAACCTTGCTACTTGATTCTTACTTGAACTGGACTTGAACACAATTAATACAATAAACACAATAAGGAACACTCATTCATACCACTATTTTTTAAACACATTAAAACATTTAACATTTAATATTTAACGAACAATGATAATTAGAAGAAAACTAGTCACCGACATAATACTAATACTAGATAATACTGAATTATATACATGAACATACTAGATATACTGCTAAACAGTACAGATACACTGCTAAAACAGTGCAGACCGGATTTGTGTACCCAAACCCGTCATGACCGGCACAAATTAATGTGCACGTCTAAATGCCTCCCCGGCAACGGTACTCACCGGGTAGCACGGAACGGAAGGCCTCGGAACTGAACTGAACTGGACCGGACTGGACTCGACTCGACTCGGAACTTCGGAACCTGGTGGGCCTCTGTATACCTCGGATCTTGCTCTCTCAGCTAGGCTCTGGTCGGGCTACTTCGCACTTCTCACCGCCTCGTCTGGGTGTTGATCGCAGCCTCAGTCACCCCCGCTTGGCCGGAGGGAGATACAGGAAATCCTGCGGGTACGCGTTTTTTGTCCGTTCAGCTGTGGCAGGGGACCGGGCCTGCAACGCACCTCCGGCGCGTGAGATGAGAAAGTGTCCCTGTTCGGGCGCCAATTTATGTGGTAAATATTTAAATTACCTGTACTATTTTTTATGCGGTAAAGTCTAGTAAGAATAACTCAGTCAAAATAAGAGGCAGAATCCGTGGTATTAGAGGTTCTGAAAAGGACTTTATTCCTTAGAAAGGAATTATGGTTCGAACCAGGCAATCATATTCCATCACCACGAAGGTTCAGGAAGGGATAGGCAATGCATTATTGACAAGTAATCATATATATATGAAAAGCATTACATTAAGACAGATGCAGGAGGCGTAACAGCTGATAATACAGATAAGAATACACATACGTAATGAAAATAGGCGTAATAATAGGCGTATACTAGAAACGTCATTTAAAATGATGTCACAAGTGGGTGGATCCATAAGAGAATCCTGCAGTGTCAGCAGAAATATTTGGCAGAGATGCGCGCGCAGCCGCATGACGTGTGATTGACGTGCAACTAGAGGGTGAAGGGAACTTGACATTTAGCCCTACATGTGGAGACAGAAGTCTGGGGTGTCAGGACAACCTAGTCCTAAATCATATCTAATATCTTGTGTTTAAGGAACTATATTATCTGGAAGAAAAGGTCTTCGCGGACAAATCCTATTCTATACTGACTGTTAGTGCGTGTACAAGCGTCTAGGTGTCTACATGAGATGCGAGGGGGCAGGAATCTTCCATGGTAACAGGGGCTATGAATTACTTGCATAAAGACCGCGAGGCCGGGCCCTTTGCTCGGTGGGTGGAAGGATGTTTACCTAAACTACTAGACAAGAATGCATTGGGTGAGGAGCGGAGCAGATAACTTGAAGGCTGAATACGGTTTTTGGCAGGCAACAGGCCGCGTCAGGCACCGTTAGCCGCGCAGGGGGTAGGACAAAGTTCATGGATACGGATGCAGGTCCAGGCTGGAGCATTTCAGAGGCAGAAGCAGGAAAAGGCTTGATGGCAGAATTCAGGGCCTACTCGCCTGAACTGTAAAACGTGAAAAGTGTACCATATAAAGTCGGTGGCCAATCATACTTAGGAATGGAATATCCGGCCCATTCATGGCAGATATGAAAGAGGACAGGTTGACGTTGGACGCACATGTATTTGCGTCTTCATAGCTGGAACTGGAGGGAACATGCATGTACTTGTAGCATGTACATGGAGCCGTTGGGGTCTAAGATAGGGGACACAATTGACCATAAAAAATTCATATTTCCTCAAGAGAGTGAGTAGTAGAGAGTAGTAGAGAGTAGTAGAGAGTAGTAGAGAGTGAGTAGTAGAGAGTGAGTAGTAGAGAGAGAGTAGTAGAGAGAGTGAGTAGTAGAGAGTAGTAGAGAGAGTAGTACAGAGTGAGTAGTAGAGAGTGATTAGTAGAGAGTAGTGGAGAAGTAGTGAGTAGTAGAGAGTAGTAGAGAGTGAGTAGTAGGGAGTAGTAGGGAGTAGTAGAGAGTGAGTAGTAGAGAGCAAGTAGTAGAGAGTGTGTAGTAGAGAGAGAGTAATAGAGAGTAGTAGAGGGTGAGTAGTAGAGAGTGAGTAGTAGAGAGAGTAGTAGAGAGTAGTAGAGTAGTAGAGAGTGAGTAGTAGAGAGTGAGCAGTAGAGAGTGAGTAGTAGAGAGTAGTAGAAAGTGAGTAGCAGAGAGAGTAGTAGAGAGTAGTAGAGAGTAGTAGAGTGAGTAGTAGAGAGTGAGTAGTAGAGAGAGAGAGTAGTAGAGAGTGAGTGGTTTAGAGTAGTAGAGTGAGTAGTAGAGTGAGTAGTAGAGAGAGTAGTAGAGTGAGTAGTTGAGTGTGAGTAGTAGAGAGTAGTAGAGAGTAGTAGAGAGTGAGTAGTAGAGAGTGAGTAGTAGAGAGAGTAGTAGAGAGGGAGTAGTAGAGAGAGAGAGTAGTAAAGAGAGTATTAGAGAGTAGTAGAGAGTGAGTAGTAGAGTAGTAGAGAGTGAGTGGTAGAGAGTAGTAGAGAGTAGTAGAGAGTGAGTAGTAGAGAGTGAGTAGTAGAGAGTAGTAGAGTAGTAGAGAGTAGTAGAGAGTAGTAGAGTAGTAGAGAGTAGTAGAAAGTGAGTAGTAGAGAGTGAGTAGTAGAAAGTAGTAGCGAGTGAGTAGTAGAGAGTGAGTAGTTTAATTTAATTTAAAAGGAACACAATGAGGAGGTTCATTTTGCCATAGAAATTATGATTAGTGAGGAAAAAAGAAAAATTAGGGCACATTTTGAGTGACTTATCAAATCCTCTTCTATTTCATTAAAAAATTCTTACATGCAGACTGAAACATGCACTTTCAATACCAGCAGCAGACTTCCCTGGTGAGCAGTAGCTTTACTACAGTGATCTAATGAGCAACTAGAGTGCTACCATTCAGAATTTATGGAAAATGTGGGACACATCTGAATGCCTTCTTGATGGAATCAAAGTAAACAAGCATTGAAAATGCAATAGGTCTCGCCCTCGTTTAAGTTAAAGCAATTCTGTTTGTAATTAGGTGGCTTTTTAGCTTTGCTTGTATTAGAGTTTTTCAAACTTTCGTGTACATACCATGCATATGTATGCATATATGTATATGTTTGCATGAATTTATATTTATATAGATATGCAGATAATATTTATATGTTTAGATATTCACTGAAAAAACCATAGGTTTCACACACGTTATAGTTACGAATTAGCATTTAAAAAACCTTGCAAATTCACTTAAAAAACCATAGGTTTCACACATGTTATAGTTAGCTGGACATTTCACTCGTAAAAAAACAATGAAATTCCCCCGTTATAGTTAGTGCAGGCAACTATAACTCACGCGACCGCAATCCTCTGCTGATGACATCAGATATTACATCACTGTATTTAGACACATATTTACCCATGTCTTCTTCCATTAATCTTTAGCTATACATATATTACAAATATTTATTTTTCATAAAGACACATATGTCATCAGTGATGTAATATCTGACGTAATCAGCAGAGGATTGCGGTCGCGTGAGTTATAGTTGCCTGCACTAACTATAACGGGGGAATTTCATTGTTTTTTACGAGTGAAATGTCCAGCTAACTATAACATGTGTGAAACCTATGGTTTTTTAAGTGAATATATATATATAGTGCTGAGAATCACCGGTGCTCCTGGGACGTCAGGAGCCTCGCCCGCAGTGACATTGGACAATGTGGTACAGCGGTGCATCCTGCGCTGTTCACCCAACAGGGTATTTGATTTTCAACATTGGCAGGTTTTGTGGCCACTTGGCAAGAGAACGATGGAGTCCTTCAGCAATATTTGGACTACAGGGACCAGCATGCTAATGGGCACGCCCACATGGGCTGGACTCCAATATTCTAATAAAAGCAATGTTCTTCACATACCGCTTCCTGCCTGTGTTTGCCAGTGAACAGGAGCGTCCTAATCGCTCGAAACGCGTATGGCCTTTTGAAACGCGTGGAGCATGATGTCTACACTGCCGCCTGCGGTTTGGTGTGTAATCCTGACGTGTGAGGCTCCTCTAAAGGGTAACCTTCTGCGTTTGATGTTAAAGCGGCTCGCTCGGTCGCGAGGAGCCCCGACGCTTGCGGGCGGATCCCGAGTGCTGAGAATCACCGGTGCTCCTGGGACGTCAGGAGCCTCGCCCGCAGTGACATTGGACAATGTGGTACAGCGGTGCATCCTGCGCTGTTCACCCAACAGGGTATTTGATTTTCAACATTGGCAGGTTTTGTGGCCACTTGGCAAGAGAACGATGGAGTCCTTCAGCAATATTTGGACTACAGGGACCAGCATGCTAATGGCCACGCCCACATGGGCTGGACTCCAATATTCTAATAAAAGCAATGTTCTTCACATACCGCTTCCTGCCTGTGTTTGCCAGTGAACAGGAGCGTCCTAATCGCTCGAAACGCGTATGGCCTTTTGAAACGCGTGGAGCATGATGTCTACACTGCCGCCTGCGGTTTGGTGTGTAATCCTGACGTGTGAGGCTCCTCTAAAGGGTAACCTTCTGCGTTTGATGTTAAAGCGGCTCGCTCGGTCGCGAGGAGCCCCGACGCTTGCGGGCGGATCCCGAGTGCTGAGAATCACCGGTGCTCCTGGGACGTCAGGAGCCTCGCCCGCAGTGACATTGGACAATGTGGTACAGCGGTGCATCCTGCGCTGTTCACCCAACAGGGTATTTGATTTTCAACATTGGCAGGTTTTGTGGCCACTTGGCAAGAGAACGATGGAGTCCTTCAGCAATATTTGGACTACAGGGACCAGCATGCTAATGGGCACGCCCACATGGGCTGGACTCCAATATTCTAATAAAAGCAATGTTCTTCACATACCGCTTCCTGCCTGTGTTTGCCAGTGAACAAGAGCGTCCTAATCGCTCGAAACGCGTATGGCCTTTTGAAACGCGTGGAGCATGCTGTCTACACTGCCGCCTGCGGTTTGGTGTGTAATCCTGACGTGTGAGGCTCCTCTAAAGGGTAACCTTCTGCGTTTGATGTTAAAGCGGCTCGCTCGGTCGCGAGGAGCCCCGACGCTTGCGGGCGGATCCCGAGTGCTGAGAATCACCGGTGCTCCTGGGACGTCAGGAGCCTCGCCCGCAGTGACATTGGACAATGTGGTACAGCGGTGCATCCTGCGCTGTTCACCCAACAGGGTATTTGATTTTCAACATTGGCAGGTTTTGTGGCCACTTGGCAAGAGAACGATGGAGTCCTTCAGCAATATTTGGACTACAGGGACCAGCATGCTAATGGGCACGCCCACATGGGCTGGACTCCAATATTCTAATAAAAGCAATGTTCTTCACATACCGCTTCCTGCCTGTGTTTGCCAGTGAACAGGAGCGTCCTAATCGCTCGAAACGCGTATGGCCTTTTGAAACGCGTGGAGCATGATGTCTACACTGCCGCCTGCGGTTTGGTGTGTAATCCTGACGTGTGAGGCTCCTCTAAAGGGTAACCTTCTGCGTTTGATGTTAAAGCGGCTCGCTCGGTCGCGAGGAGCCCCGACGCTTGCGGGCGGATCCCGAGTGCTGAGAATCACCGGTGCTCCTGGGACGTCAGGAGCCTCGCCCGCAGTGACATTGGACAATGTGGTACAGCGGTGCATCCTGCGCTGTTCACCCAACAGGGTATTTGATTTTCAACATTGGCAGGTTTTGTGGCCACTTGGCAAGAGAACGATGGAGTCCTTCAGCAATATTTGGACTACAGGGACCAGCATGCTAATGGGCACGCCCACATGGGCTGGACTCCAATATTCTAATAAAAGCAATGTTCTTCACATACCGCTTCCTGCCTGTGTTTGCCAGTGAACAAGAGCGTCCTAATCGCTCGAAACGCGTATGGCCTTTTGAAACGCGTGGAGCATGCTGTCTACACTGCCGCCTGCGGTTTGGTGTGTAATCCTGACGTGTGAGGCTCCTCTAAAGGGTAACCTTCTGCGTTTGATGTTAAAGCGGCTCGCTCGGTCGCGAGGAGCCCCGACGCTTGCGGGCGGATCCCGAGTGCTGAGAATCACCGGTGCTCCTGGGATGTCAGGAGCCTCGCCCGCAGTGACATTGGACAATGTGGTACAGCGGTGCATCCTGCGCTGTTCACCCAACAGGGTATTTGATTTTCAACATTGGCAGGTTTTGTGGCCACTTGGCAAGAGAACTATGGAGTCCTTCAGCAATATTTGGACTACAGGGACCAGCATGCTAATGGCCACGCCCACATGGGCTGGACTCCAATATTCTAATAAAAGCAATGTTCTTCACATACCGCTTCCTGCCTGTGTTTGCCAGTGAACAAGAGCGTCCTAATCGCTCGAAACGCGTATGGCCTTTTGAAACGCGTGGAGCATGCTGTCTACACTGCCGCCTGCGGTTTGGTGTGTAATCCTGACGTGTGAGGCTCCTCTAAAGGGTAACCTTCTGCGTTTGATTTATATATATATATATATATATATATATATATATATATATATATATATATATATATATATTTCCATCAAAGTTGTCCTCAGCAACGAGAGGTCACTCACCAACATTTCTCTGAGATGCAGCATGCCTTTCACAATCCTTATTGTTTCCTTTTAATGCCGACGCGTTTCAAGGCTGAAAGCCTCTTCTTCTTGGGCTGCAGTAACATCACATTAGACACTCGCATTGCTTCAGTTACTTGACTTTATTTATTTCCATGACCCCCACTGGGCGTGAGCTAAGTGCAAAGTCCTGAGTGCATTTTGGGGCATGGAGTCATGAATGCGACTTAATTAATCACTTTTGTAAGTTCCAATGTGTATATTTACAAGTAATGAGACTGCTTTCATTATCGTAACCTACTAAAGGAGAAAAAGAAGCATTATTTGTAAATATACACATTGGAACTTACAAAAGTGATTAATTAAGTGCATTTTCAATTAGGACCTTTAGTCGAAGGTACAGCCCGAAAGGCTGAACAGAATTACTTGAAATTTGGCAGAGAGGTAGTCCTCAGGTCAGGCATGTGCCTTTTGCATATATGGTGTCAATCTGTTCAGTAGTTCCTGTGAAAATTGCAGTTAAAAGTACATAAATATCTAAATGCGCGCACCGTGCGCGCACGGTGCCGTGCGCAAGCGTAATTCTGATTGGTGGTTAGATGTCAGTCAAGATTCGAATCGGTCGAAATCAGGAAGTGTCGGACGCCATTTTGTGTGTGACAGTGAAAAAGAAAGGTGGAGAACGTGAAAAGGGGTAGGGTAGAGAGTTCCTGACCCCCTAGCCTTTGTCAGGGGGTCCCTGAAGGACCCCGAAGCGTGAAAAAAACATTTTATTTTTTTTCAAAAAATCACGGTGGCAAAAAATTCTTTACAAAAATAGAATTAAAAATCAAGTTTAAGTGTTTAGATGTTGGTTGGCTCTAAAAAGAGCCGTTGTGTTCATTGAGTGTTTTTTTGTACCTACAAGTAAGTACCGATGCAGAGTCTAAAGTTCAAGAGGAAGACTCTGTTCCCTTCATCTCTGAAATGTACACCGTCTCCTCTATAAATGCCTTGCATTTTGTAACGCAAGTTGTTGTGGGATATAGAACCCATACCATAGTCTCTGAGGAAAGCAGAAACAGACTTATTGACGTGCTTTCTTGCTTTCTCAATCTGCGGACAATATTGGTTGGACCAGTTCCACTTTTGCCTTTGGCATATTTTAGAATATACAAAGGTAGTTTGTGGAAAAAGTGACATCCATTGCACAAAGGTGTCCTTAACAAGCATTTCCAGACCTACCCCAGTTAAAGTGCCTAGTTCATTTTCACCAGAGTGCACAATTATAAGGTCAGGCTGTGGGAGATGTAGAAAGGATTTCACCAAAGGCATTAATTGGTGCCACTTTAACCCTCTCTGACCAATCCATTTAATGTCTACATTTGGCAAAGCAAGGTCTTTCACAATACCTCTTTTTTCTGCATACTTTTCACTCCAGTAGACATAGCTATGACCTACAATTCACACTGTGAACATCTTTCAAGGAGATCTGGATGCACTCAGAAGGTGTCTTTCAGTAGAATGGCAATATGAAAAGAAAGATAGTTGTAAAATGGAGGCTTACATACTTTTTTTAAAATAAAAAGATCTCATTGGCTGTTTCAGACCATTCAACACTAAAAACTAGGCTGTATGTTTAAATTTTTAAAAGCATGTTTTGTATTGGTTCAGAAAAATGTGTTCCCACAGATGATTACTTTGGATATGCTGTTAGGTTTGAAAAGTCAAGCACTCTTGCTCTTTGGATTAGAAACATTGTGTGCTGAAATTCTGACCTCTCTGCTCACACCAGTGTTCCATGATCTGTTGCTATGGTAGCAGGCAGAAGTCATGTTGGGGGTAGGAATCATTTGGAAAGGGTTGAAATTTGCAACCAATAGAAATGTGTGTTTCCATTTAAAAAAATGTGGGAAGCAATGTGATTTGAAGTTAACATGTATATGTGTGAAAAACAGAGAGGGAATTTTTGCCATTTAGTGGTTTTGGTGAGAGGAGTACAGCTCAGAGATTCTGGCTCTGATAATCTGCTGTGTAAGTGGCACATTTCTTTCTCAACTAACTACTTTTACAGGTGAGTTATGAATTTGAGAGGGGATGTATGTGGTGTATTTTGATATAAATAATAGAAATGTGTTTCTTCTTTTAAAGTTGTGTTTTACATGTTATGTTTTGGAAGATATTTAACTGCCTTGAACTTGTAAGATATTATGGAGTATGTCTTCACCATAAGTTAAGGTGTAGTGGTATCACCCAGGAATACTGTTTTGTGCCTAGAATCACACCATGAGTCTGTGTGCACACAGGAATTGTTGTCAGAGATTTAATTTGTGTTGCTCTTGTTCTGTAAGACTTGCACTCGTAGGAAAGGGGCAGCTTGTTTTCTTGAACTGTGATGGTTAGCATTCAGCACAAATCACTATCTCACAGATGAGAGACAAATGCTAACACATTTGAAAACAACAGGGTAGATTTTCCTTCCACTCCTGCAATGGGTGAGGTAGTTCCTACATGTTCAAAACTCCAATTAACCCTTACCACAGGTGATCTTACATACATCTCTGCAGTCTTCATGCAGTTGTGCAAGCGTCCATGCAGATCTCTCTTGCACCTGACAATACACAGTCTCCAGAAACACACTCTTAGCACACAGGCAGCTGCTTCTCCTGCATTCCCATGCTTACTATTCAGCACTGTGTGGTATTTCAGATAGCAGTGTGTAACGCTAACACATTCAACATCACCAAGGCTCATTTCCTTTGCTCTAGTCTAATCACTCACCCAGGTTCCACATGCTCATGGTCTCAAGTAGCTGTTAGGACATGTGCTCTTTTCTGCCTCTCTAAACTATAAGGAAAATGTGTCAGGCTGTTACAGTAATTATGACTTGCTCTACCACAGTAGTAAATGTGCTTTGGAATTGCCAATCAAATATCGTTTTCTGCCTAGAATCACACCATGAGTCTGTCTGCACACAGGAATTGTTGTCAGAGATTTAATTCGTGTTGCTCTTGTTCTGTAAGACTTGCACTCGTAGGAAAGGGGCAGCTCATATGATAGGATTTGAAAAGCTCAAAAAAAATATAGTAATATATTTAAATTACATAAAGGTATTTTTTTTTTAGTTTCCTTTAGCTATTGCTGAACAACACTGAAATAAATTAAACATGCCTATAAAATCAAGAAAGAGAAAAGAACAGCATCTATACAACATCTATATTTGAAGACAACTGGACAACAGAAATTAGTTGAAGAACCTCATGTTGGAAAAAAGAAAAAGTCTTCTGGTAAGCAGACTAAGGTTTTTTAAAAAAATATCCTGAAACATAGAAAAAATGTACAAACTATATCCACTGCAAATAGTGTTTCAAGAAGAAAACAACAAGACAATTGAAAGAAATTACTAAATGCTAATGTACAATCAGAAGCAAGAAAGAATGACTTGAAAAGAAAAACAGAATTTCTAAACATTCTAAACATTCTAAACATTCGTAAAAAAATGTTTCAGAGAAGAGTGGTGTAAAACTATTCATTTTAATTTTGAACAGGATCCATATATTAGATAAAATAGTCAATGTAATGAAGTTAAAAAGCAAAAGGAAAAGAGTAGTGAAAAAAAAAAACTTTTGTAATGTGTTCTTAGGAGAATGGAAGCATACTTCAAGTACTGAACCATTTTTTAATGAAGAGAGTTATCTTCAAAGTAAAAGTTTGCTGCATGCAGTTGACACCAGTGGTCGAAGTTATTAAGTTAAAGATGGTTGTGTAATGGAAAAGGAGAAAATGGTTCCAAGAAATGAGGAAGAAGTGTTAGCTGATGAGGTTATGGGGAAACGTCCTAAAGCCCCAGTGTACACTTGGAATTGTAGTAGTATTTGTACTGTACGACAAGAATCTATTGATAAATTACGTGACTTTCTAAGAGAATATAGTAAAAAAAGTGTTAAACAGAAGATTAAGGTGCTTCAAAGACTAGATCCATGCAGAGTGAGAAAGAATACTGGTTTGCAAGGACATTCTCTGGCTTGTCTTTCTAGGAAAGTTTGTCAAAGTGTTTTTCACCATTTTAGGATGCTGGCAGTACATCATACTGAAATGAGAAAGTTTGGGAGAAGATTGTATTTTGCTAAAAGTCCAGCACTAAAGTTAAATGAGTTGAATAGTGCTCTGTTGCGTGGATTTGTATCAGATGTAGAGAAGGTTACTGATGATATTCAGTTTTGTTACATTGGTCCAGAACAAGAAAGTGCAGGAAATGACACAGTTATTGAAGAAAATGTGGAAGAGAATGTAGAACCCACTGTTAGAAATGTTTTTGAATATCAAATGACAAAATTTACTATCATCTCTAATGAAAGACCAAATATTACTTGTATTTGTTGCCGGAGAAGCCATTATAAAACTCAAACAAGGAATGTTGATCTCTATAAAAAAAGTGAAAAAGAAAATAATTATGAGTGGAAGGATTTTGCTACATATTTGTTTCTGGAAAATTGTTTTGATTTGGGTGAAGATCAGCGTATTTGTAAATACTGTTATAACAAGTTAGAAGAAAATAAAATGCCAGCTAGAGCTGTACATAATAATTTAGAATTGGTTGATATTCCTGCAGAACTTAGTGATTTAAATACGTATGAGTCTATACTCATTCAATGTGTCCATCCGTTTCAGACTATAGTTCGTATGGAGCCCAAAACAGGTAAATTACCTCCTTCAGATTTACAAAGAGGTTTAAAAAGAAGAGTTGTCTATTTGCCATTAAATTTGAAAAAAAATATTGAAACAATTGATGCAGATAGTTTGGAAACTGAACCATTAGTTATTCTGGTTAATGGTGTACCTACAAAGAGTAAGAAAATTTGGCAGGAGCTAGTAGATGTACGAAAAGTACAAAGAGCAAATTTATATTTGAAAAGAAATAATCAGTACTATGAATCAATTTATATGGATGAAGATGAAGAAGTTTTACTAGCAGACACAGGAATATCAACTGGGCAAATTGAAAAAGTGGATAAGTCAAAAGAAGAAGAAATTTATGAACATTTCAGCATACATCCTCTTCATTCTAAAGAAGTTATGGGAAACACTATTGATCTGTTTCAGATGCAAAAAAGCAAAAGGAACTGGTATTCTGACGAGCTCAGGCAAACACAGGCAGGAAGCGGTATGTGAAGAACATTGCTTTTATTAGAATATTGGAGTCCAGCCCATGTGGGCGTGGCCATTAGCATGCTGGTCCCTGTAGTCCAAATATTGCTGAAGGACTCCATCGTTCTCTTGCCAAGTGGCCACAAAACCTGCCAATGTTGAAAATCAAATACCCTGTTGGGTGAACAGCGCAGGATGCACCGCTGTACCACATTGTCCAATGTCACTGCGGGCGAGGCTCCTGACGTCCCAGGAGCACCGGTGATTCTCAGCACTCGGGATCCGCCCGCAAGCGTCGGGGCTCCTCGCGACCGAGCGAGCCGCTTTAACATCAAACGCAGAAGGTTACCCTTTAGAGGAGCCTCACACGTCAGGATTACACACCAAACCGCAGGCGGCAGTGTAGACAGCATGCTCCACGCGTTTCAAAAGGCCATACGCGTTTCGAGCGATTAGGACGCTCTTGTTCACTGGCAAACACAGGCAGGAAGCGGTATGTGAAGAACATTGCTTTTATTAGAATATTGGAGTCCAGCCCATGTGGGCGTGGCCATTAGCATGCTGTTCCCTGTAGTCCAAATATTGCTGAAGGACTCCATCGTTCTCTTGCCAACTGGCCACAAAACCTGCCAATGTTGAAAATCAAATACCCTGTTGGGTGAACAGCGCAGGATGCACCGCTGTACCACATTGTCCAATGTCACTGCGGGCGAGGCTCCTGACGTCCCAGGAGCACCGGTGATTCTCAGCACCCGGGATCCACCCGCAAGCGTCGGGGCTCCTCGCGACCGAGCGAGCCGCTTTAACATCAAACGCAGAAGGTTACCCTTTAGAGGAGCCTCACACGTCAGGATTACTCAAAGAATATAGGAGAATGATCGAGGAGCACAAACGGGATTTTCTGGCCTCCAGAATTATGCGTGCCAGCAATGGCGTTAGGGAGATCTTCAACATAGTTAGATCCTTTACAGACCCCAACGCGTTGATCCGAACTGAACCCGCCTCACAGTCATTATGCAATAAACTCTCAATTTTTTGAGGATAAAATCGAAACCATCTATTCCTCCTTTCCCACCCTCAATACAGAAGGACGGGAAGAGAAACCCACTATTCTCCCGCCACTACTGTCCACCCTATCGGAATTTGCAGCTATCTCAGAAGCCGATTCCATGGTCGAACTACTTAAATGCAAATCAGGCTAGCCCAATGATCCCTGGCCAGCCAAGCAATATAAAAAACTTGCTCCCCTTCTTAATCCCTACTTGAACCACATCTGGAATGACTCCCTTAGATTGGGCTGTTTTCCTGCCAAATGGAAACATGCCTCTCTGGTCCCTATTCTTAAAAAGTCCAATTTGGATCCGGACCACCCTAGCAACTATAGACCCATTTCCCTCCTGCCTGCCCCAGCTAAGATCTTGGAAAGGCTGGTACACTCTCAGTTGGCGAATTACATCGAATCCAATGGACTTCTCCACGACTCCCAGCACGGCTTCAGATCGGGCCACAGCACGGAGTCGGCCCTTATTGAAATGGCTGACTCGGTGAGGTGGACACTAGATCGGGGGTCGAAGGCGGTGCTAGTGCTGCTGGATCTTTCAGCAGCATTCGACACCGTCTCTCATAAGATCTTGCTGAGAAGGTTCGAGGACTTGGGAGTGGGTGGCGTCGTGCTGAAGTGGCTCTCATCTTACCTTTCGGACCACACACAGCAGGTTTTTACCCCCCCTACACCTCCCCTGCCAGACCACTTAAATGGGGAGTTCCTCAGGGCTCTTCCCTGAGCCCGCTCATTTTCAATGTTTATTTCACTCCTTTGGCTAAGCTGATCGCCCAGACTGGGATTAAATCCACCTCCTATGCTGACGATATTCAGCTACTGTTCACTTTTGATACCCCTTCTGTTTCTGTTTTTGATCCACTGAAATCCTGCCTTAGGGACATTTCTAGTTGGATGGATGCCAACTCCCTCCGACTTAATGCAGGAAAAACGGAGGTCCTGTTTTTTAACTCTCCATACTCCCTGGATTCTAGCCTGTGGTGGCCAGATGAGCTGGGCCAAGCCCCCACCCCCAAGGACTCGGTGAAAAACCTAGGAGTACGCTGGGATAACCACCTTAGTTTCAACAATCAGGTACAAACAGTAGCAGCCTCCTGTTTCGCCAAAATCAGGACTATTAAACGGCTTATTAACTATCTGCCGGCGGACTGCCGTAAGACTGTGATCCAGGCACTGATAATTTCCCATCTTGATTATGCGAATGCCCTTTACCTTGGTATCACAGCAGGCCTTTGTCACAAACTCCAGACGGTCCAAAATGCCGCCGCCCGGCTGGTGGAGAGAACCCCTGCTAGACACCACATTTCTCCACTTCTTCGTAGACTGCACTGGCTTCCCATTGCTAAAAGAAGTGTCTTCAAAGCCATGACGCTGGCCTTTCGAGCGTCAAAAGGCATTGGGTCGGCCCATTTGAAAAACACCCTGCGACCGTATGTCCACTCCAGGACTTTGCGCTCCAACTCCTTATTTTTCCTCGACACTCCACGATTTAAACGAGCCAGTGCAGGCGGAAAAACTTTTGAGGTCTGCGCCTCTCAGCGCTGGAATAAGCTCCCGCTTGCTCTACGCACCTGCCATATAGAATCAGTATTTCGTAAATCCCTGAAGACACATCTTTTCTCTTCCTAATTTGGCCCTCTGATCTTTGCTCTCTTTTTCCAGAGTTCTCAGCGCCGGGACGCCCCGTCGGGGCAGCTGTGCGCTTTATAAAATACACAAATAAATAAAATAAATAAACTCCCGTGAGTGTATGGGAGGAGAGCTTGGAAGCTCGTTATTTTCCCCAGCTGTTTCCTACAGGAAAAGGTGGACAATATGATGAACGTCCAGTACAGATTCCTGCTTCTGAGTATCGGACTACACGATTATATGCAGAAGATCCAAGATTTCGTCAAAGTATTCCTTATTTGTTCCATCTTTTATTTGAAAGTCACTTGTCTGCACTATCTTATGCAGTAAATCACATTTTAAAAACTGGAGTACATCTACTTAATGTGTCTGCAAAGGATTTTATGAACAAAGTGCAAGAGCGAGATGATCATTTGGAATCTTAATTGATTAATCTGATGGCTTGTCAGCGTGGAACTAATGAATATTGGTACCGACGCCATGGAGAATTGAAATGTATGTTACGGAATTTAGGAACTCCTACATGGTTCCTTACCCTAAGCTATGCTGAGTACGCTTGGGATGATTTACTGGATTTTCTTCGAGAGGCAAATTCAAATATTGAAAACATCCAATACAAGACAGCAGGAGAATTGTGCTCATTGGATCCGGTTAATGTTTGCAGATATTTCAATCATAGATTTGAGGCTATGATGTCCTTCATCTGCAATAAAAAAAATCCACCTCTTGGAGAAGCTGTGAATTTCTTTTGGAGAAAAGAGTACCAAGCAAGAGGTGCTCCTCATATTCATATGCTGTTGTGGATCAAGGATGCCCCAAAATTTGGAACAGATTCTGATGATTCAGTTTTATCTTTCATTGAAGAATATGCAACATGTGCTATACCTAAAAGCACAGAAGAAAAAAACTTAAAAGAGCAAGTTTTACGTTTCCAAAGTCATCGTTGTGGAAAATACTGTCGACGAAAGTACAAGAGTAAAGATAAATTCTACACAAAATGTCGATTTGGATTTCCACGACCTGTTCTTTCAAAAGGAAGAGTAAACAGTTTTATGTCAGCTGTGCGACATACCATTACAAGAAAATCTCCGAAAAATACCTAGAACCTAAGAAGAAAAGAAGTGTCAAAATATATAAATGACTACAACCCAGTTTTTTCCATGTGGAATGCTAACATGGATATTCAGTATGTAGCTGACAATTCTATTGCTGTTGCTCGGTATGTCACATCTTACATCACTAAATCTGAGAAAACGGAATTGAAAGAAATGTGGGAAGAGATTTCTCACGAGAAAAAAGCTATACAGTTTCTTTTTAAAGATGTTATCGCATCGAGAAATTGGGTCATACGAATGCTCAGATAGGTTATCATCTGCAAGTCTGTACTCCAAATCCAGAAGAATAATTTGGGTAAGTTTAGGCCTTGCAGGAATGCGAAATCGGGTACTGAAATCTATTCGAGAAATTGAATATTTAGCAGAGAACGAACCAGAAAGTACAGACATTTTGAAAACAAATACGTTGGACACATATTACCCAAACAGAAGTCATCATCTTCAGAACATGTGTCTCTATGAAGTGCTGCAGAACTAAATTTTTACACGGAATGCCACAGAAGACATCAACAATGGAAAATATAAAGTCATTGGTGAGGAAGGATGTTTGGTGAAACAAACTAAAGGAAGTTTGATTAATCACATCTGTGAGACATACTATCACAAGAAAATCACCTAAGAATACCTACAACCTAAAAAGAAAAGAAGAATCAAAAAATATAAATGACTACAACCCAGTCATTTTATCCATGTGGAATGCTAACATGGATATACAGTATGTAGCTGACAATTCCATTGCTGTTGCTCGATATGTAACGTCTTACATTACTAAATCAGAAAAAATTGAATTGAAAGAAATGTGGGAAGAGATTTCTCACGAGAAGACTGTCAGTAAGAAGCTTAAAGATGTTATCGCATCGCGAAATTGGATCCTACGAATGTTCAGATAGGTTATCTTCTGCAAGTCTCTACTCGAAATCAAGAAGAATAATTTGGGCAAGTTTAGGCCTTGCAGCAATGAGAAATCGGGTACTGAAATCTGTTGGAGAAATTGAATATTTGGCCGAGAATGACCCAGAAAGTACAGATATTTTGAAATCAAACATGTTGGACACATATTATCCCAAGAGAAGTCATCATCTGGAGAACATGTGTCTCTATGAAGTGCTGCAGAACTACATTTATTCACGGAAAGCCGCAGAAGACATCAACAATGGAAAATATAAAGTCATTGGTGAGGAAGGATGTTTGGTGAAGCAAACAAAAGGAAGTTTGATAAATCACAGGAAGCTGAGTTGCGACACTACTGACAAAAAGGAATTTTACTACTTAGCACTTTTACAGCTGTTTAAACCATGTCGTTCAGAGGATGAATTACTTGGAGATTTTCAGAGCTATGAAGATTCTTTAATGCATATAAAGATAGGATAGAATGAAGTACTTTAAAAAAATATGTACAAATGTTAAATGAAGAAATTGAACAAGAAGATACAATTGGAGCTGAAGTAGCTTGAGACAGTTCTCAAGACAGTCAAAGTTCTGGTACGCTCAGTCAAGATCCCCTAGGACAACCAATCGTAGAAAATGAAGCTGCAATAGCCATGACTGAAGTGGAAACAGCTATGAATCAAGCTCAGGAAGATTTAATAGACTTACCAAATTTGGAACTACAACTGAATGATGAACAACAACAAATTTATGAAGAAGTCACCAAACAAATTGATCATGGATTATTACATGAAAATAAAGAGTGCTCATACACATCATTTGAACCAATCAGAATGTATGTGAGTGGACAAGCTGGAACTGGAAAAAGTTTCTTAATTAAAGTAATTAGAAGCTACCTACAGAAAAAAACTGATTAAACTTTGTCTTGTGTTGTTACTGCTCCAACTGGGTTAGCAGCAGATAACATAAAAGGAATTACCTTACATCGTTTGCTAATGTTACCAGTAGAGCATGAGAACAAAATAGAATACCACAAGCTGACAGGAGAAGCATGTTTTGAAGTTTCAAGAGTGTTGAAGAAAATGAAAGTTCTCATTATTGATGAGGTAAGTATGGTATCAAACTTAATGCTTGCCTTTGTGCATTTAAGAATGCAGCAAATTCTAAAGACAGACTATGACGTGTTATTTGGAGGAAAACATGTTATAGTTTTTGGGGATCTACTGCAGCTCACTCCAGTTAAAGGACAACCAGTATTTAATACTCTTGCACATGAAGACACGAAAAATTCATTAGGAAGTATAGGTAATGTGAATATTTGGTCATACTTTGAGTACAAAGAACTCATTACCAATATGAGGCAAGCAAATGATGATGATTATGCAAGTATTCTCAAAGATATCAGAATTGGACTACTCACAGAACATGGCAGAAAAGCTTTACAGAGTCGAATGCTATGTAATTTGTTTCCAACAGAACAAATAGTTCCAGAGAAAATATACAAGGAAATTGCAGAAAAAAATACTGTAATCTGCTTAATGCCAACACTACATGAATGCTCTATATTCAATGAAGAACTTTTGAAATTGGAAAATGAAGAGATTATGAAAATGGAAGCCGTGGATAAAATACAGCATGAAGGAATAACTATTATATTGACAGGCAAATTGAAAACTAAATTGGATTCTCTAGAGAAAAACATATCGAAAACAGCTGGTTTAGAAAAGAATTTTTATGTATGTATGAACTGTCGAGTAATTTTAAGACGTAATTTGAATGTAGGAAAAGGTTTAGTGAATGGAGCTATGGGTAAAGTTGTGGGTTTTGTTAACTACCAGAAAAAAGATGGAATTGAATTTTTAAAAATAAAATTTGATCAGATTGAAGAGGTTAAAGACATTAGTCGTTGTTCAGTTCGTTTTTTGCTTGTGAAAGACTTATATGTACGTAGGAAGCAGTTTCCGTTTTCTCTAGCATATGCTGTAACTATTCACAAATCTCAAGGATTAACTGTAGATAGTGCTTTTGTAAACATTGGAACTAGTGTGTTTAAAGAAGGTATGGCATATGTTGCTTTGTCACGAGTGAAAAAAATTTCTGGTTTATTCATGATAGACTTTGATGACTCAAACGTTAGTGCTGATGCAAATTGTTTAAAGGAGTATAATAGATTAAGAAGAAGCTATGCTCCTCATTTAGGTCAGTATCCTGTGTTTGAAAAATGTGTTGTTTGTCGGAAAAGGAGAATTGAGAATATCTGTAATGAGGATGTACAGAAGAGAAAACAAAAGGAGAGTGATGTGATTGCAAGCAAAAAGAAAAAGGACAATGTTGAAGAGGTTGTTGGTTGTCATTTTGTAAATAGCTCTGGTGTCAACTGCTACGCTAATGTAGTGCTGAATGTTGTATTTTATCTTGAAAGTTTGCAAGAGCAGATAATACTAAATCATGAAAAAAGATTTTGTTCTCTGCTGAGTTTCCTTTATGAGAAGTTGAGTAATGATAAAACTAAAATAGAAAGTGCTTCTGATGTTAGAAATCTTTTAGATGTATGTTCTGGATGTACACAGTGTACTCAAAATGTCCAGCAAGATGCACAGGAATTCTTAATGTATATGCTTATGGTACTGGAAGATGAAGGGGTAGAAATAGAAAATATGTTTGGTCTCTCTTATAAATGGGAACATTGTTGTGAAAACGGTATGAACACATGCAGCACTAATGTTGATTCTGAAAGGTTCATACATTTAACATTACCAGAGAGTAAATCAGTGACTTTTAGTAAATTAATTAAAGATGCAAATCACAACATGGAATGTTCTCAATGTAAATCAGAAATGTTATCAACGTTATTTTTAAAGAAATATGGACAGTATATAATTTTAATGATGCAACGTTGTAGAGCTGATGGAACAAAATTGGACACTTTAATAAAGAAGTTTGTAGGAAATCAATTATCAATATCAGGAAAGACTTTTGTTGCAGTTGCAATAATTTTCCATGATGGACCTTCTATAACTTCTGGTCATTACACAGTTTATCTAAAATGTGAAAAAGGCTGGACACTGTGTAATGATTCTCAATTGATTTTCAAGCAACGTTTGCCTGCAGAATTACCAAATTCCTACTTAATTTTTCTAAAACCAAAATTTTAGATACAAATTGCAGCATCTGAAGAAACCATTATTTCGATTTTATAGGATTATCATTGGATATTTCACCAAAAAAGGGTTTAAAAATTACCATTTGGCCTCATGGTAAGGTAAATGTTTCCATTGTGGACTTCTTTGACAGATAATATTTTGGTGTATGTGCTTAAGCAACAAGATTTACAGACATTATTTATTGCAAATAGTTATTGTTCTTAGAAGATATTTTTAATATATATGTTATATTTCTATCAAGGTATGTTTTACTGAGGATAGATTCAGGGCTTTTTTAAACAATCTTTCAGATTGTTTATTTTTTTGCCCGCTGTTAAGTGATGAATGTAATTGATATCACTATTTTCAGTGAAATTCAATATATTCTGAAAACAGCAAAAAAAGGGCAAACAATTATTTGTTAAATATTAAAATATGTGTACTGTATTCTAAAATGTATTGTTAAATATTACTACTTTTTTTCTTTTTTTTCAGATCGAGAAAGAAAATTTAGGAAATTGAATCCATTTTTCTTGTAATTAAAAAAAAACATTTATTTCTAATTAAGTTATTTTGTTGGTCAGGTAAGTTTAAAATATCTGTATTTCTCACCCCTTCACTTTCATGCTACCTTTTCTTCACTTCTCCTCACTCTGCTTTTCTCATTCCCCTTCCCTCTCTCTTCTTCCTTTACTGCTCTTTCGTAACTCCCTCACTCCTTCTCTACTACTCCCCTAGGTTTACTGCCTCCATCACTATTTTTTCAACCATGTTTCTCTCCCTGTCTCCATATGTCTCAGTCATTCTAACTGCCTTACTCCTTCTCAGTTCCTTGCTCTCTGTCTCTGTTTCTGTCTCTCTCCCTTTGTCTGTCTTACCCTTAATTTCCTTAACATCTCTGGGGCAGATTTATGTTTCCTGGCGCATCCCTGTAAATCAGCAGGGATGCGCCAGGAAAGATGCGTCAGGCAAGTTTACCCTTGCGCCACCACAGATGCGCCGCATTTACAATGCAGCACATCGTGGCGCAAGGATAAACAGATGCGTGATGCATCTGATGGCGTTAGGGCGGCGCATCGCTGGAGTCGTGTCGCAAGCACGACGCAACTCCAGCAATGTTTAGGGGCTGCCCATACCTAACATGCTGCGTCATGCCTTACGCCTGCTTCAAGCAGGCACAAGGTTTTGACGCAGCAGCGTTGGAAAAGTGACTGAGTGAAATCTTGTAGATTTCACTACGTCACTTTTCCGAGGCTTTTTCCGCTGGAACGCCCACCCTGCATACATTAAACCTGACGCAGGTTTAATGTGGGGCAGGGCTTTACACCGTGACGCATCTCCATAGATGCGTCACGATGTAAATAGGGCGCAATGTGACGCAGGGTTTACGCTGCCGCTGCGTCACAAAAGTGACGCAACGGCGGCGTAAAAGTGGCGCAAGTCTAACATAAATCTGCCACTTTGTTTCTACCACTCCTCCTCTCTCCATCACTCATTTTCCATCTATGTTAATTTTTTAACCTTCTCCGTCATTCTCCTTCCCTCACCTTCCCTAACTGTCACTATCCTTTACTCATAGTCACTCCTATTCTCCTACTTCACTTCCTCCTGTCTGTATCTCACACCCCTTCACCTTTTCGCATTCTTTCCTTCACTCTCCCTCACTCTGCTTTGCTCATTGAAATCCTGACTCCCTTTCTCTCACTCCAGTTTCCTAAATCCCTCCATCCCCTCACTCCCCATCTATCACTTTCCCTTACCCCCTTTTCTAATCCTCATACCCCTTATCTCACCATCACTCCACTTCTCTTACTTTCAATCCCTTTACCCTGCTGTACTTCATCCGCTTCATTTGTTACTCCCTTTTCCTATCTCCGTCCCTTACTCCCCTTTTCTCACTCCCTCTCCCTCACTCTCCATTACTCACTGCCATTCCCTTACTCATTCACATTTCTTACCTGTATCCTCTACCCTTAGTCCTTTTGTTGCAGTCAGTCTTCCACTTCCCTTTCATGACTGATCATACTTTCCTTTTCTCACTCATTCTGTCTGTCCTTTCCTCCTCTTCACTCAGTCATTTTAATAATTTCAATCATTCATGTATACACTACACATTCATTCAATAAAATTACAACACAGTATATTAGGAATATAGCTTTTCTTGGAGAAGTGAAGTGTGTTCTGAAAAGAACGGATTTTTTGTCTTTTTTGTTTTGTATTTTTTTTTTAGTTTTTTAACAATTTTGTACTTGTTTTGATTTTTTAGAGTACCAAAAAAAAACTGGGAATGAAAAACTGTTCAACAGGAACAAAAAAAAAAAAAGAAAAATATTATGGGGTGGAGCATGTGTGCTGCTCTATTCTGTTCTCAATCAAGTTGATACTGCTCTCACTGTAGCAGAGAACAGCATCGCACACATTGCAATGTATGTGCACCTTCTTGAAAAGTGGGCGGATGTCCAGTGCCCTGGTGCATGGAGAATCTGCGGCCGCAGATGATGTGCTCGGCTGAGCAGGTGGAGGGTTGTCCCTTAGGGCTCTAGTTGTCTCCCGAGCATAAGGAACAGGATGCACTGTTTTAAAGTGCCTCAGCATTGAATAAATACTGAAGGAGTATTTTTTGCTGGGATCTCCTCTTGACAAGACAGTGCCACAAATAGTGCATGTCACCTTCTTTTGGCACTCCGGAAAGGTGAAAAATTTCCATATGAATGAGTCTTTTTGTTTGCTGTGCCTTGGTGGCACCACAAAGGTCTCCTCCTCACTCCCTGAAGTTGACTGCTGTTCTGCCATTTTCTAGTAAAATTTTACTGGAAAAGCTGTTCAGCTCCTTCTCCAAGGAAATAAGAAGAAATATTGAGGGGAGTGGGTGTGGTGTTTGAAGATTCTGAAACAGAAACTACTATGAACCAATGAAGTGTTGTTTGGTAATCACATGACTTGCCGTGCGAGCACCACGCGCGCATCGTGCACGCACGCATGCGCACACAAAGAACGCACGGATCACGCACGCATGCGCGCATGGAGCACGCACCCCCGCGGCAGAAGATAGCCAAAGAGAAAAGTTAAGAACGTGAAAACGATTGTGGGCGCGCGAGTTATAGTTAGCTGAACTAACTATAACGGGGGAATTTCAATGGTTTTTTATGAGTGAAATGTCCAGCTAACTATAACATGTGTGAAACCTATGGTTTTTTAAGTGAATATATATATATATATATATATATATATATATATATATATATATATATATATATATGAAGAAACACACACACACACATATATAAACACACACATATATATATATATATATATATATATATATATATATATAATCTACTGGCGGTCGCCAGTAGATAGGTATAGTTTGGACCTAGGAAATCTGCAACATTCTATTGGGAATATCTTTGGCGCCGGTTGACGAATCCTCGCGAAATTCTCCAAACGTTTGGCCAGCTCCCCTCCGCTCCTACCCTGAAAGTTTCGGGGTGATTCGTCAAGCGGGGGCCGAGAAAAAAGGGGGGTCCCAAAACGCGTTTTTCCCATGCAATTTCCCACAGGATCTGTTGTCGCAGCTACAGCCCGAACCGCTGAACGGAATGACACCAAATTTGGCAAAGATGTAGTCCTCAGTTCGGACTCGTTCCTTTTGCATATTTGGTGTGAATCTGTTCAGTAGTTACTGAGAAAATTAGGGTAAAAAAGTTAGTGATATCTATGGCCGCGGAGGATCCGCGGACCCTACCCGCACCGTACGCGAACCCTCCCCGAACCGAGCGCGCACCCTCCCGATCGCACGCTGAATGCTAATTGGCTGTCGAGCGTCTCTCTACATTCGAAACCAGGAACTGTTGGCGGCCATTTTCTGCCTCGGTAGAAGCGAGGCTGAAGAAGCAAGGGGAATAAGTGCGTAAAACATATAAAGGGGGCAGAGTGGAAATACTCTGACCCTCTAGAGGTGCTTAGGGGGTCCCAGAAGGACCCCCTGGGGCCCCCCTTTTTTTTAAAAAAAAGCGGCGAAATGCGCGCACGGTGCGCGCATCCTATGGCGTTGGATGCACGGATCCTCTCGCGGTGGGTTTGCGGATCCAAGGGAAAAAAAATGAAATTGTTGGGAGATAAAGATTAAGCTTAAGTGTTTTGTTCTTGAGTGGCTCTAAAAAGAGCTGTTGTGTTCATTGAGAGTTTTTGGTACTTATAAGTAAGTACCTATACAGAGTCTAAAGTTGTTGAGGAAGACTCTGTTTCCTTCATCAGTAAAGTGTACTCCATCTCTCCTATACATCTCTTGCATATGAAAGCGCAGATTGTTATTGTAAATGGACCCCATTCTGTAGTCTCGGAGAAAAGCAGAAACAGATTTATTCACATGTTTCCTAGCTTTCTCAATCTGTGGACAAAAATGATCGGACCAGTTCCATTTCTGCCTTTGGCATATGTTAGAATACACAAAGGCAGTTTTAGGGAAAAGTGAAATCAGTTGTGCAAAGGTTTCCTTCATAAGCATTTCCAGACCTACCCCAGTCAAAGTGCCTAGGTCATTGCCACCACAGTGCACTATTATGAGGTCAGGGTGTTGGATTTGCATGAAGGATTTCACCAATGGCATCAATTGGTGCCACTTTAACCCTCTCTGTCCAATCCATTTAATGTCTACATTTGGCAAACCTAGGTCTTTGTGAATGCCTTTGTTTTCTGCATACCTTTGGCTCCAGAAAATGTAGCTGTGTCCCACAATCCACACTGTAAGCATCTTGTAAGGAGGTCTGGATGCACTCAGATGGTCTCTCTAAATGAAATGGCAGTTTGGAAAGTAAGATGTTTCTAAAATGGTGGCTAAGATGCAATTTTGAAAAAAGACAAGAAATCATTGGTTGTTTGACAACCTTCTACACTGAAAGGTAGGGTGCATATTTCTGTTTTTTAAACGCTTGATTCTTATTGGTTAACAAAAACAGATTGTAAGGAGCATTATATATGATAAGCTGATATGTTGAGAAGTCAAGCACACTTGGTGTTTTGATTAGCAACATTGTGTGTGCTGAACTTGTGACCTGTGTGCTCAGTACAGTGTTCCATGACCTGTTTCTATGGTAACGGGCAGAAGGCAGACTGGTGGAAGGGTTGAAGTTTATGTCATTTGGATAGGGTTGAAATGTTTAACCAATAGAAATGTGTGTTTGCTTTTGAATTTATGTGGGAAGGAATGTGATTTGATGTTTACATGTATATGTGTGGAAAATGAGTGGGAAACTTTGCCATTCTTTGGTTTTGCTGATAGGTGCACAGTGCAGAGATTCTGTATAAGAAAATCTGGTGTGTGACTGATATACTTCTTAATCTACAAAACATGTTGAAAGGTGAGTTATTTAATTGTGAGGGGATGTATGTAGACTATTTTTTATTTTAATAAGACTAATGTATTTTTTCTGCTAAAGTGTAGGGAGTATTTCTTTTTCTCTACAATCTTATTGACAGTGTGTGTGCATGTAGAAACCATTTTGTGATAAGGATTTGTGTTTTTTCATATGTTTGTAGACAGATAACTATGCAGTTCTTATATTTTGGTAGATTTAGAAACCACTTATTGTTTATGAATTTGTGAAATGAGTTATGTTTCTGGAGTAAAATGTAGTACTCCTTGTAGATGAAGAAATGTGTTTTGGTATAGTGTAAGGGATAGTGTTGTTTGTCTAGAATCACACAGAGAGCCTGTGTGCATTTGGGAACCACTGTGGAGAAGCGTTTGGTAACATTGTGCATTTGTTGACAGATAACTGTTTTGAAACCTGTCATGTTGTCAGGTTTTAGTAGCATTAGAAGACAGTTATGGCTTATGCTTTCATTAAATGAGTTAGGTATTGACAGTAAAGTGTAGTCGTGAAATATGTAGATTGTGTGCAGTTCCCTTACCACTTCCAGTGTAGTGAATGAGTTTTGGTAAACTCCTAGGAATACTGGTGCTTGTCTAGAATCACACTGTGAGTCTGTGTACATTTGGGAACCACTGTCAGAGAAGCGTTTGGTAACATCGTGAATTTGCTGACAGAAAACTGTTTTGAAACCTGTCATGTTGTCAAGTTTTAGTAGCATTAGAAGCCAATCTTTGCTTATGTGTTGATTAAATGAGTCAGGCATTGACACTAAAGAGCAGTCGTGAAATATGTAGATTGTGTGCAGTTCCCTTATCACTTTCAGTGTAGTGAATGAGTTTTGGTAAACTCATAGGAATACTGGTGCTTGTCTAGAATCACACTGTGAGTCTTTGTGCATTTGGGAACCACTGTGAAAGAAGCGTTTGGTAACATTGTGTATTGGCTGACAGAAAACTGTTTTAAAACCGGTCATGTTGTGTAGTTTTAGTAGTATTAGAAGCCAGTCTTTGCTTATGCTTTGATTATATGAGTCAGGCTTTGACATAAAAGTGCAGTGGGAGGAATCTCATTGGCAAGCTTTAACAACTGCTACTCTCAAAATATACTCTATACAATATACTCTCAAAAGAGTATATTGGGCCTGGATGGAACCACATTTTGGAACCTGTGCAGGTATTCAAGAGGTTCTGACCCTGATGTAATTTCCAACCACATTACAAACCAAGAATGGTTTGTTCATTTTTCAAATCTCTACTCAGGCGAAGACAACCAAACTTTGAGTATACCTTTCCTTATTGCTCCTACAAATTCCATTTTGGCTAACTATGATTTGTTTATAGAGGCAGAAGTTGTGACTGCCATTAATAGATTGGTCCCAGCTAAAGCTCCAGGCCCTGATGGCCTACCTGGTGACCTGTTCCGCTCCGATCCTAAATCTTGGGCTGCTTACTTTACCATCTTACTTAACGCTCTTCTCAAGGGGTCTTCTATCCCTGAGTCATGGAAAGGAGCGGAAGTAGTACCAGTATATAAGAAGGGCTCCCGAGAAGACCCTGCCAACTACCGACCAATAAGTCTTATTGATGTTGGCCAGAAAGTGGTTGGCAGGGTGCTTTTGGAGCGTATATTGTCTGGGGCTACTGAGCATAGTGTCCTCTCGCACTTCCAGGCTGGGTTCAAACCGAATACGAGCACGATCGACCAGGTCTTTAGGCTGCTTTTGCTATATTGGAAGGTTGTCTCGATTGGTAAGGGCAGCCTTCATCTGGCCTTTATAGATCTGAGGTCCGCCTTTGATCTGGTCCCTCGTGACCGTCTTTGGTCTGTCCTCCAGGAAATGGGTCTCCCGCCTCCTCTTTTGGACCTTCTGGTCCGACTGCATGAGGGCAATTTCGCAAGGGTGCGGTGGGGAACCCAAGGACAGAAAACTGAAAAGATCCCAGTCAAGAGAGGTGTCCGCCAGGGTTGCGTATTGGCGCCCACCCTCTTCTCCTTGTTTGTGAATGGAGTGGTGAAATTTTTGCAAGATGTTCCAGCTGACGCCCCCGCCCTGGCGGGCGAAAAAGTTCCCACCATCCTTTTTGCGGACGACACCCTCTTGATTTCTAAGACACCAGCAGGCCTACAGAAGCTCTTAGACAGGTTTCATTTGTTCTGTTCATTGAGAGGTTTAGCTATTAACACATCAAAAACCCCCCTAGAATATGTCAAATTTTTTGACTATCTAGGAATTAGAGTTTCCGACACCTTAAGCTGGAGACCCCATATTGCCAAGATGCTGCTAAATTTTAAACGAGCCACGGGAGTGATTGCTAAAGAACATCGCTCCTCGAGGAGCAAGCCAATCACTCCCGCACTAATGATTTATCAGGCCAAAGCAGTTGGTTCGACCCTTTATGGTGCCGAACTATGGGGTTTTGATAATCTTGAAGATATCACTCTGTCCGAGAACAAATTTATGAGAGACTAAGTCTCAATGCCCAGGGGTACTCCTCTGAAACCACTTTTCAGCGATTTGGGTAGGCGCTCGATCAAAGATATTGCAAGGTTGCGTCCTTTGTTATTCTGGGCCCGCCTATGGCTTACCCCGGAGCTAGAAAAATATACTGCGGGCTTGAGAGAAATCATGAACACCGCACGCTCCCATAAAATAAGCTGGCTCCGCAACATCAAAAAATCCCTAAAACAACTTGATTTAAACGATGCCTGGGATCATGGAGCTCCCGTGAGCAAGGCAGATCTCAAAAGAGTATATTGGGCCTGGATTGACAACGAGGACCTTAGCAACTCCAATGCAGGCAGGCTGACGGAAGCCTTTTACATTCATAAGCAGTCTATTAGCTTCGAGCCTTATCTTGAGTTCGTACAAAAACCTAGGGATAGATCTTTGTATCTCCAGTTCAGACTCGAGATTCTTCCAACTCGAGAGTTTACCAGCAAATGGAAGCCTCCCCACCAGACACCTGATACTTGTCTGATTTGTGTGGAGAAGGTCGAAAGCATTGCTCATATTATGTTTGAATGCCCAGTGTACAGTAATCCAAGAAGGAGATGGTTAGGCCCCGCCTGTCGCCTTCTGGGCATTTCAAACTATCGTGCTGCATTACGCATTCTACAATCTGATACAAGCTTGGTGTTAGTCTGTGCCGTGGCGAAATTTCTGGGCTGGTCCTGGAACATTAGAAGTAAACTTACTAGCCCCAGCAGATGATTTTGTCTATAGTATTTTTATTCTTGTTTTTTAACCTTTTAACAAATTCTAATATTTTTTTTTTATCCAATTTATTTAATTAGTCAATAAGCTATTAGATTGAGAGCATTTCTACAATTATTGTGACCTTTTGTAAATACTGCTCTCCCGATGAACCGTTTGTTTTTATATGTTTGTATGTATATGCTTTTATGATAATTTTTATCGAAATAAAGCTTTTTGACTTGACTTGACTTGATAAAAGTGCAGTCCTGAAATATGAAGATTGTGTGCAGTTCACTTACCACTTCCACAGTAGTGAATGAGTTTTGGTAAACACCTAGTTATAGTGGTTGTTGTCTAGAATTACACTGTGAGTCTGTGTGCATTTGAAAACCACTGTGAGAGAAGCATTTGGTAAGATCGTGTATTTGCTGAGAGATAACTAATTTAAAACTTATCATGTTGTCAAGTTTTAGTAGCATTAGAAGCTAGTCTTTGCTTGTGCAATGATAAAATGAGTCAGGGTTTGACACTAAGGTGCAGTACCATGTACTATTCTGTTCACTGTGGCAGAACTGAAAATTTAAAAGTTTTACATAAGCACTGTCCTAGAAGTAGTCTGATTATTTAGTCAGTTTCTAAGTACCAAATAGACTGCTTCAAATGTCTATGCAGTATGCATGTGTGGTAAATTTTAATTACCTAGACTTAATTTATGCGGTAAAATACAATATGAATAACTCAGTAAAAATAAGAGGCAGAATCCGTGGTATTCGAGGGTATAATAGGGTATTTATTCCTTACAAAGGAATGATGGTTCGAACCAGGCAATCGAGTTCGGTCACCACGAAGGTTCAGGAAGGGATCAGCCCTACATTATTGACAAGTTGTCATATTTATATTGAAGTGTATTATAGTAAAGACAGATACAGGAGGCGTAACAACTGATAAGAATACACATACGTAATAGAGAGGTGTTACAATAGGCGTGCATAGAGACGTATACTAAAAACGTCATTATGATGATGACACAAATGGGTGGATCCATAAGAGAATCCTGCAAAGTCAGCGAAAATACATGGCAGAGATGCGCGCGCAGCCGCATGACGTGTGATTGACGTGTAACTAAAGGGTGAAGGGAACTTGACATTTAGCCCTACATGAGGAGACAGAAGTCTGGGGTGTCAGGACAACCTAGTCCTAAATCATATCTAGTATCTTGTGTTTAAGGAACTATATTATCTGGAAGGGAAGGTCTTCTTGGACAGATCCTATTCTATACTGACTGCTAGTGCGTGTACAAGCGTCTAAGTGTCTACATGGGATGCGAGGGGGGCATTGGCCTACCATGGTAACGAGAGTCATGAATTACTTGCACGGAGACAGTAAGGCCGGCCCCTTTGCTCTGCAGCTAGAGGGATGTTTACCTAAGCTATTTAGACAGGAATGCATTTCTTGAGGAGCGGAACAGATAACTTGAAGGCTGAATACAGTTTTGGCAGGCAACAGGCCGGGCTAGGCACCGTTAGCCGCGCAGGAAGTAAGACAAAGTTCATGGATACATATGCAGGTCCAGGCTGGAGCATTCAGAGGCAGAAGCAGGAAAAGCTCGATGGCAGAATTCAGGGCCTACCTTGCCAGAGCTGGGAAACGTGAAAAGTATACCATATAAAGACGGTGGCAAGGCATACTTAGGAACGGAATATCTAGCCCATTCATGGCAGATATGAAAGAGTACATATTAACGTTGGACACAATTGTATTTGCGTCTTCATAGCTTGAAGTGGAGGGAACATACATGTACTTGTAGCATGTACATGGAGCCGTTGGGGTCTAGATAGGGGACACAACTGACCATAAAAATTCATATTTCCTCACATGTAATGTTCTAACATACTATACACTTGTCTTTTACACCTTCAATTCCCTAGTCAGTATCCATACACTTCCAGGAAACATCCTGTCACTTCCTTTGCAGTCCTCTAGAGACCCATCCAACAGCATCTACTAATCCATTCACTGTGCCAAAACCCAAACACTTATAAATTCACCAAGACACTCTATTTCCAGTACTTTAATGATTCAGTCACTGCCTAAGCATTCATGCACTGAGCCAGGTCTTAGCACATGGACTTCTTCAAACCCCTATCCACTATTCATGCAGTCCTCTAAGCACCTACACACTTGTCTTTCACACCTTCAATTCCCCAGTCAGTATCCGTTCACTTCCAGCAAACACCCCGTCACTCCATTTGCACTCCTCTAGTGACCCATTCAGCATCATGTACTAATCCATTCACTGCGCCAAACCCTAATAAATTCACCCAGGCACTCTCCTTGCAGTACTCTAATCATTCAGTCAGTACCCAAGTACTCATCCAGTGATCCAGGCCTTAGTATATCGACTGCTTCAAACCCTTGTCCACTATGCATGCAGTCCTCTAACCACCTACACAATTGTCTTTCTCACCTTCAATTCCCTAGTCAGTATCCATACACTTCCGGGAAATACCCTGTCACTCCCTTTGCAGTCCTCTAGTGACCCATTCAGCACCATGTACTAATCCATTCACTGTGCTAAAACCCAAACACTTATAAATTCACCGAGATACTATCTTTGCAGTACTCTAATCATTCAGTCAGTGCCTAAGTATTCATACACTGAGCCAGGCCTTTACACATGGACTGCTTCAAACCCCTATGCACTATGCATGCAGTCTTCTAACCACCTAGACACTTGTCTTTCACACTTTCAATTTCCTAGTCAGTATCCATACAGTCCAGCACTTGTGACTGCCTTTGCACTCCTCTAGTGACCCATTCAGTACCAAGTACCAATCCATTCCCTGTGCGAAAAGCCTAGCAGTTATAAATTCACCTAGGCACTCTCCTTGCTGTACTCTAATCATTCAGTCAGTACCCAAGTAGTCATGCAGTGAGCCAGGCCTTAGCACATGGACTGCTTTAAATGCCTATGCAGTATGGATGCAGTTCTCTAATCACCTACACAGTTGTGTTTCACACCTTCAATTCCCTAGTTAGTATTCATACTCTTCTAGCAAACACCCTGTCACTCACCCAGTGTTTCTCCTTATAGTACTGTAATCATTTAGTCAGTTAGCATGTAGTCTTTTAGTGAGGTAGGCTTTAGGGCATGAACTGCTTCAAAGTAGTATGCACTATGCATGTAGTGTTTTAACGATCGTCACACTTGTGGTTCAGGGCTATAGTTTCTTAGTCAGTTTTTATATAAAATGTGTTTGTACAGTAATGGAATAGTATAAATTTGAAAGTTATTAATATATATTTTGTTATATCCTGAGTTTTACTTAATTGTAATTAGCCTAGGTCTTCCTAGCTGCTCAGCCAGAGTGAGAGATGGTAACGGAATGTTGGTGTGACTGTGATGAATGGAATGCCTGGGTGCCTGTGTGGGTGAGTGATGACAGTTGGAGATGGGCTGAGCAGCTAGGCAGGCTGCTCCTGGTGGGGCCGTGATATGGGCTGTTACATGGGCTGACTTAGAGGCTGTAACAAGGGCCTAAGATTGGCTTATGATGAAGCTGGTACTTGGCTGAACCTTGTCTGAAGTGATCTGGAACTGGTTCAATAAAGAAGGCGTTGAAACCTACAACATGGCTACAAGTGTCATCCTGTACAGATCACAACATATTAATTTTGGCGACAAGCGGGCCTGGACCCAAGCGTACTCAAGGACTGAACAGAAACCAAGGAACCACAAAGAAACTGTGAACCAGCGCAACTACAAAGAAACTGTGAGAACCAGCGCTACTACAAAGAAAAAAAGAAATGTACATGTAACAGTATGGAGTAAAAGGCAAGCCGGCCCCACCAGTGTCCAGTCATCGGACGGCCCCAATCTGTGACCTGCCTGATCTTACTCCATGGACGTGACCAAAGGTATGGTCTGTATGTTAGGGTGTGAAATGACTGCTTGTCACCCTACCACTTCCTTTTAAATCTGCCGTATGGATGTATCCGGTGGCCGTTCAAGATGTGAGTTGTGGTCCAACTCAGTGAAGTAAAGGAGAGTGGCTGTTCAAGATGTGAGTTGTGGTCCAACTCAGTGAAGTAAAGGAGAGTGGCTGTTCAAGATGTGAGTTGTGGTCCAACTCAGTGAAGTAAATTCACAGGTGCTACACAGGAGAGATGTGGTGATGATAAGACTTCTGCTTTGGTGTCAAGAAGTGCATTTCAAAAGATAGTGCACAAAGTATCTTTCTATTTCTCAAGACCATTTGGTCTGTATGGATCAAGATGTTCCAGGGTCTGCGTGCAAAAGTGGCACACATGGACATTTTAAGTTGGCAACGTGTGTATGTCCTAGTCAGATTCGAGTGAGGCTTTGCAGTTTTAACCACATCTTCATGTTCAGTAAAGCAGTCATCGTCTAGTGTATACTACTTTGTGTTTGCCCTGGATCTGGAGGTCACTACAATCTGCTGCAGTCACTGCTCAAATGGAGAAGTTGCAATTAACAAGCCTAATTCCTTTACGGAGCGAGAATGTGCTCTGTGTTTATGTTTGGTTTAAGAGGCATCTGTTGTGAATGACAGCACAACTTATGAATTTCTCCGTTTGGTTCTCCTCTGAAACTTTGTGACTTTAATTTTGTGGCAAGCAAATCGGCATTGTGTAAATGGAGTTATTTGTCCAACAAAGTTTTATTCGATTTGGACATGTGTCCGTTGGAACTGCGCTAATGCCCATTTAACCGCCATGCTCAATTTGAAAAGAAACGGAGGCACGAGCCATTCTCTGCACGGGCTCTCTTACCTTGCGTATTTGTCTCCATGGCAACGTGGTTACGTCCTGTTCCCTGAGGCACGGTCAGCTGCCGATGGACGCTCTGCAGCACAGCAACGCCGGGAGCCATCCGGTACGACGTATTAAAAGTGTGCCGCCATCTTGCGGTTAGACGCGCTCCACTTCGTGAGTGCATTTTCTCTGTGGCTCTTAGGCATTATCAATAAAGTTTTCTTATGACGCCTGGCAAGCTGGGGACAATGCGAGATTTTCGTGATGGATTCATCGGTGTTTGTTGGAGGACGGTCAAATTTACGTCGACTCTACAAGGAGGTCTGTCTATTTCACCGAACTTTGTATTTGCCGGTAAACTTCTAAGGCAGGAGACACATTTCAGTGGCATAGTACTTTGTCGATGCATAAACGTGATATCTTTAGGAGTCCAGCAGTTATGGTGTAACACTGGCCGGTTTGTCAAGGGAGTAATGATGTGTTCTGTTTCTTTAGTTTTAGTGCGGTCATTCTTAGCTTTTCAGAGTCAAAATAGCACAAGTGAAAATTTCAAAGTTGAGGAACAAGAACATTATGCCTAGTTTAGCACTCGGGTGAGAGGTCGCTCACCGGCGTTGGGTATAGTTTAGTGATGTGTTACAGTGTTCATTTTATGTTGTGATGTCACAGTTGTTTTATGCTGTTGTTAGATGGGACACCTTAGTCTCATGGTGGGTGGTCATCACAGTTCATCCCTTAGGAATAGGGGTGAGGTTGGGTTTTGGTCCCACTTAGTGTCCTCTATATGGGGGTAGGTATATGGATTATCATCTTTTTAACAAGGGGTGTTATTACTGATATATGTACAAGGGTACATTGTTTGTGTATGCCACAGTTTCTCTTATGTGAGGGTGGTTATGGTCTTGGTGGGTGGTTTCCCACTTCTTTGTGTTATGTGTAAGTCGTCCTGCGCTTCACGTGTTGTTCTGTGTAAGTCGCCCTGCGCTTCAGATGTTGTATGTGTGTAAGTCGCCCTGCGCGTCACATGTTGTCCTGTGTAAGTCGCCCTGCGCTTCAGATGTTGTTGTGTGTGTAAGTCGCCTTGTGCATCACGTGTTGTCCTGTGTAAGTCGCCCTGCGCTTCAGTTGTGGTCGTGTGTAAGTCGCCCTGCGCCTCACTGTGTGTACCCTCTATGTGGTCCATATTGTGGTACATGTGTATGTGTAGTGTTGGTTCACCCTTGTTGTCTGTTTCTGGCCTCGGGTGTTTGTCGTCAGGTGTTTTCACCTTTCACTACATGTATTTCAAATGTTCAGGGGGAAGGATGGGGTCACTGCTAGTTTGACAGTTTAAGTCTTCCCCAAAGTACGCAGTGTTAGTCTGCGTTGTTATATGGTGTAATAATCTTCATGAGGGAGGATGGGTGATGTTGATGCATGTTTTCTATGATATGTCGTTTTTGCCCATCTTTTCTTTATTTGCCTTGTTCTTGCTTTAGTGATGTGTTACTTTTGGTTGCATCCTTGAGTTATGAATACTACGGTTTGTTTTGTGTATAGTACTTTGCTGTAGTAATGTAAACTTTGTTTTCATTTTAAAAGGAAAGGGATAATGTTATATCCTGAGTTTTACTTAATTGTAATTAGCCTAGGTCTTCCTAGCTGCTCAGCCAGAGTGAGAGATGGTAACGGAATGTTGGTGTGACTGTGATGAATGGAATGCCTGGGTGCCTGTGTGGGTGAGTGATGACAGTTGGAGATGGGCTGAGCAGCTAGGCAGGCTGCTCCTGGTGGGGCCGTGATATGGGCTGTTACATGGGCTGACTTAGAGGCTGTAACAAGGGCCTAAGATTGGCTTATGATGAAGCTGGTACGTGGCTGAACCTTGTCTGAAGTGATCTGGAACTGGTACAATAAAGAAGGCGTTGAAACCTACAACATGGCTACAAGTGTCATCCTGTACAGATCACAACACATTTATTTGTGATTCTTTTTTACAGATACAGAACAGGAGTGTTTCTCATCTGTTTGCACTCTTCTTGTGCAAGATTATTTGGATGAAGGGTCCTTAGGTGTTTCATCATACTTGCTGTGCCGCACAAGTATTTTTTGATAGGATCCCCTCGTAACAGAACTCTTTGGCAAATATTGCGAATGAAGAAGGTGGCATTGGTCTTTGTTTGCCCCTTGGAAAAAGTTAAACATTTCTTCACCACTGAAGAAAAATGTTGTGGGCGTGGTGCCTTCTGCAAAAAAAATTCCTCAGATTCTGTAAATATTTTAAAGCGGCAACATTTACAGTTTTTGTAAGTTAAACTTATAAAATTTTGTTAGCTCTATACATTTTATATATCTGTGATTTGTTTCTTGTGGTATTTTGTTGAGAATACCATGTTGTTTTTTTTTTAACAATCTTTCTGATTTTCCAGGTCTGTCGTCGACATCCGTGTTTCCCACAGGAGTGTTCCGCCTTGTTGTTTTGTATTATTGTTGTTACATTTTGTTTATTAGTTTATTGTTTATATTTATGTTAATAAAAAAATAAAGTTTGAAAATAGTTTATCGTTTATATATTTATTATTATAAAAAATAAAGTTTGAAAAAAAAAGTAATAATGTTTTTGGTTGTTCTCTTAACTGCTGTGTGACTCTTTCTTGTACTTATTACTGTTATTTGATGGAGTCCACCATGGTGTTACATTTTGGGGCACTTATCACTGGAATACTGGTGATATCTGCAGTTTGCACCAACTTCTGAATAGTGTGTTATATTTATCTCAACTTTACTTCCGTTAAAGTGCTGATAATGAAATGGAGAGTAGCCGTTCCCGTGCAAAAAGATACGAGGTGCACCTTTGTGATTTATTCTAAATACTAAAATCCTGTATTGTATTGTCTGCACTTACAGTGTACACACAAAATCTATTAAGAAATCTCATTGTATTTATACTGATTGGGAATAGTGCGTCAGGTGCTGGATCTTGACGAGATACACTGCTCAGTTCATATATTGTTGTGCACATGAAAAAAATCACATTACAACTTTCACACCAATTGCAATGTGATACAAATTCCGGCGATAAGACACGTTAGCACCAGGGATTTTACACCTGCTTTCTGCTGGTGTTAAGCAGGACAACTACCTGCACCATGAAAGGGAACACAGCCAAGAGCCACACCAGAACATCCACAGGTGCCAAGAGTCAATGAGCATGATACAGGGATACACATGAGGGCCAGAAGACTCATCTCAACAACTCCAGGACCGACAATGCCCCCCAAACCCACATCTTAGTAAGTGTGTCCCTGTGGTCATTGTCTTAGCATGATAGGCTCGAGCCCTGCAACATCACAGTGTGCTGTCACCTCAGCGTTGGCAGTGAGCCTGGATGTGTAGATACGTACGCATCCTCCTGCATGCACAACTGGCGTGTGCTGGTCTGTCGTTCACAGGTCAGTGCAGGGGTGTGCCTATCCGTCAAGGGGAACGGGGTGTCTCAGACATGTCCGTGTACAGGAAGTGCGGTAAGTGTGTCTCTGTGTTCTGGTGTGGCCTGTTACAAGAGCCGCAGCAGTCGATGTTGTAAAGTGGCATGCACCACCTCCAAACGGCACTGTGATGTTGTAGTTGGAATGTAGCAGGACATGCGCAAATAGGCATTACAATGGCGTGCCGTACGAGTGAACGAGTTACAACAGCTCACCGTACAAAAGTGTGGGGGCTTGTGGGAGGGAGGAGCAGCCGTTTGGCAACATAACACACAGTGAACTCGACCATGTGCCACATGCTGGGCATCTCATCCATGATGACCACGATCGCAGACATCCCACAACACCAACGACTGGCCTTTGTACACATCCTGTATGAATGCAGCTTGGTTTTCACTTCTATGCTCGTTCAGTGGTGTGATGTTGGCAGGTTGTGTGACTTGTGTGACTTGTTGGTGTGTTTCATTTTGGCCATTGTTAGTCTATATGTGTGTTGTACTTAATTGTGCATGTGTGCCATTCTGCCCATCTCCCCCCTCCCCCCACTCCCTGTTTCTTCCTTTTCCTAGTGCTATTGTGTCTATAATTTTGTTGCTGCACACATAAATACATGTAAAGAATAAATTAGAATAGTCCCTTGATTCTTTTAGGTTTCAAAACTTCTCTATTGATTTCTTTTTAATTTTCTATATGAACCGTTTTTTTAAATATTCAATAACACATAGAAGTCAGAAGTGCAACGTATTCTATCAACACACTTTCTAGAACATTCTACAATACGTGCAGGTTAAAAGTTCATACATTTTTTAAAACTTTACAATATTTTTTTGTAACATTTTCTTGAACATTTAACGACAAAAAGTTGACGATTGTTTTAAGTTCGAACAGTGCCTTCCAAATGCAAGTAGCAGGTGTGGTTGAGCTGAGCAAATTTTATCCTATAATATGTACTCCACATTGAAACTGCTTTTTCTTAACCAATCACAAAGATGCTTTTCCACAAAACTAATGTGCACCCTACTTTTAAAAAAGAATGCTTTTAATGATATCTTCAGAGATAAGTTATAGATAGGAATTAGCATTTAAAAAACATTGAAATTCACTGAAAAAACCATAGGTTTCATGCACGTTATTGTTAGGAATTGGCATTTAAAAAACCTTTGAAATTCACAGAAAAAACCATAGGTTTCACGGGCATTATAGTTAGGAATTGGCATTTAAAAAAACCTTAGAAATTCACTGAAAAAACCATAGGTTTCAGGGGTGTTATAGTTAGCTGGACATTTCCCTCGTACAAAACCCTAGAAATTCCCCTGTTATAGTTAGTTCAGCTAACTATAACTCGCGCCCCCGCAATGCACTGCTGATGACGTCACATATTACATCACTCATGACATGGTCAGTGACATCACTGATGACATCTCAAATCCTCTAGCCCTGAGTGGTGAGATTAAGCTGTATCTTGCACAGGGGGCCTCCCAATAGGAAAGGAAAGGAGTGTAATTAGAAAATTCCACCCTTACCGCCAATGAGCTCCCAGACACCTACCTGCCTGCCAGCAAGGAAGGAGGGAAACACGATTAGTTCTTTTGGACGTGATATTTTATGTCTAAAGTTGTGAAATGAGAAAAACAATTGGTTTTAGGGGTCATAGGGTGGAGGTGGTACACCTCATGTGCTTAGTCACAGATGAGGAAGAAGGGCAAAGTGGTAACAGATATTCCCACTTGGTGATGGTGGATGGCACTTGAACAGTTAACACTTTAGGTCTGCAACAATAGACTGAGGAAGACTCTTTACCTAAGTTAAAAATTACTCATTTTGCCGACAAGTGCATCCCTTTATTATGCTCCAGGCCTACTATGCATCTTTCTGCCATCATTAGGAAGCAAGACCGAAAACATGCACGTTAACTAGAGTCTACTGTGGGAAGTGGTCACTTTAAAGACTGGGGATAATCTGAAATCTCATGCAAGCCTCTAGAAAGGAGATCAAATCAAATCAAACCCATTTTTGTAGCACTAAAGTTCCAAACAGAAACCAGCACTCTGGCCCAAGGAAACGAGCAATTTAAGCAGAAGGGGTTTCAGCTCCTTCTGATATGAGAACTTTATGAATCTGATGACAATTCTATAAACTGCTGGCAACCATTGGCAAGTTTTTGCCTCTCCCTGCCTATTTCCTAACGCTCTCTAACCACATACCTTCTGGTCTCAGGTTTCTCCTGGGCCATCAAAGAGGGAAACAGTGCTTCTAAAGTCAGGTTTTTGATAATTATTGATTTATGGCTCATGCTTAGTGTGTTAAATTTCTATGTGTACATGTTTAGTGTATTTGTAGTGAATTCAATTTGTTCACATTTAGTGACAGCTAGAAAAATATAATACAACATTGCAGTTTAGGACAATGACCTGTTGGTTTACTTAATGTAGAGAACTGTCATTTTACACCATTGATCCCCCCTTTCCGTAACTCAACAGAGTGCAGAAAAGAAAACAATTATTTTCCTGCTGTATCTGTGCACGGCATAGGTGAGAGGATTTTGCCAAATGTAATCCATTAGCTTAAACTCCTTGTCGCTGTCGCCCACAAATGTCTTTTTTATTAAAATATATGCTGAGGATATACGTGTTCTGGGTAAGTGATGCACAGGTTCTGTAAATAATCTTTTAGATGACCAATAGACAAGGAGAATGACTCAATTAGAAAAAAGAAAATCTGCAATGCATTTTGTGTTAAAGCTATCCTGCCAGAGACATTTTTAGTTCTAAGCAGTTCCCACAGCCAAACATTTAGTGATATTTCATACTTGCGTAATTCCAAATTACCATGCATTTCGTGCAAAGCAAAATTCTGAAAAATTCCCAAATTATGTGAATGCAACACAACACATTTCGCACACATCTTCAATATATTTATTGTACAACATTTCTCAATGTAGCGACTTCCTGAAATATAACCCCTTCTACGCCAAGATCTACATGTTTGCATTAATATGACCATACAGAACCCCAGAGGACCTCTTCTTTATGAAGGCTCTCCACGCAACACACAGACTTCCCATCACATCAGCCAAAGCAAAGTACTACATCATCTCCATCAATGAAGCCACCAACAGAAGCAGATTGCTGTTCAAGGCAATCAAGCACTGCATCAGCCCCCTACCAGATCTACCTATTCCTCCATCCACAGAAAAGTGAAATGCAATTCAGCTCTCCTTCAGTGAACAAATACCTTAAGATTCAACAGCAGATCGATCGTACCAAGACTCATTCCTCTCTCACGCATCCCTTATTGTAGAATTCCGAAATGGTCACTCTTCATAGCCCTATATCTCCAAGATCTGGCTGGTATACTCAAAACCTTCAAAGCCACTTCTTATGAAGATGATGTATTACCACCATCCTTCATCAAAGTTCTCTCAGTGAATTCTATCTTACCCATGCTTAACATTGTCAACGCCTCCGTCAATCAAGGCATCTTCCCAAATGCTCTCAAGACTGGCCAGCTCCTCCCATGCCTAAAAGAAACTTATACTAGACCCTGGTGACCTCGCCAACTACCAACCAATCACTTACCTATATTCATCGGCAAGAGTATTGAAAAAGCAGTCTATGAACAATAAGGAAAGCAGCCAGGGAATTTAAAGTTGCACCACCTGATGTAGTCACAACAATAGATAGACACCCGTTGCCCACCTCAATGGTCAGATGCACATTGACCAAATGTAAGGCACGTATTAGTACAAAAAATAGAGAGGCAACGGAAACACTTATTGAAGAACACATTTAACAATAGACATTGAACACTGGATAAATGCTTGTGATTCTTGATACAACTGTTTCACTTTATTATGTATTTCCAAAAGAGCGCAGCCAACACGTTTCACCTTACAAAGGCTTCATCAGGGCTGCACATATGAAAAGACATGTGTACATCAACCTCACATTAAACACATATAAAAGCTATTAATAAGTGAACATACACACATTTGTAAATTACATACAAGACAGTTACAGTTAAAGTTATCTGCATGATTGAATTCTAATCTGTTACGCCCAATCGCCCACAATAATGTATGGCTGCATTTAACAACCAATCTAGTAAAATACTCTCACCTGTGAAAGAGGTTCGGTCTCGGGTCGATGTGACTTAATCCATGGGAATTGTAATCCTGCCAAAACATTAGGTCAACACGCTGTGAGACTTGGCATGTTTGAACTGATAGCTAACCCGTATTCCAGACAGTTAACGGTCTAGCGTTTGGGATGAGCATAGCACACAATACGTCAAGGTCAGTATTATGTGGAGAATGAACATTACTTCCAGGTAGACCTGCCCTCATAGTGTTAGTAGGCGGGGGTGGGGCTGTATTTAAAATGCCGAATTGAGCGTGTCTGGTTTGACTGGCTACATCTCTGAAAGCAGGATGAAGACTGGTGGTGCCGTACACGGGTAAGAAATAAGAGAATTTGCAATGCGCTAATGGCATAGGAATCTTTGGTATTGGCAGGTTACCTATTTATTTATTTATTGGGGAAACAGTTTGTTAGGGAATGAAGCATTACCTAAACATTTCTGCGTGGAGTATGACAACTACAAACGTTTGGTCGGAGCCACCGGTCCGCCTGTACTACGGCGTTTACTTTTGCTCTGGTAACAGTATCACACTTTAGTTACTGTGAATGTGCATCAGTGGTACACACACTGATTTTGGTTTTGTGTTTTAGGTTTGTATAATCAACTGCAGCTATGCGATCATCTTGCATGTTTTTAAATTAATAGGGCATTTAGATTACCCTACTCGCAGCTGTCGAGGAGTGGGGACACGTGTCCCGCTCATGAGGTGTAAAAGTTAATGTGTTGTCTTCTTGTTTACACCATCATCATAATAACTTTATTTCGTCAATAAAATAATGACATCAAAGTATGCTACAATAAAAAAATTAGTGATACAAAGTCATATATTAACAGTCAAAGTGACTATACAATATTAAAAGAGTAAAAAGTCATAGAAAATACAAAGAATTCAACAATTAATAGAAAAAGGAATAAAGCAGGAGTTAGTCATATTGAGCCTTCTCAATTGATGCAACATATCCAACCAAAATGAACCAAAACATGGGAATGACGATTCACCCTCCTTTTCAGTAATTTTATGCCAATTTCGAAGACAAATTATAGTATGGAGCTCTACTTTTGTTGCAATGTAATGTGCTGGAGTATCCTCAGGTGGTGCCTCTTTGCCCACTTGAGCAACAAACCCTTGGCCACCCACGAAAAGATTCCGTAACATCCCTAAAACATCGAATGATTAAATGTCTAGTTGTTCAAAATGGCCAATTTCTTCAACCACAACTTTCGATGACTACCAACCAATCCCAGTGCTGCGTTACACCAACCAACCTATCACAGCGCAGCACACTCTGACATCACTAACACTCCTCACTTCGGCTCACCCTCCTTGCCAATTTCTCCGTACACCTCCACTCACACAATCATCTTAAAATGCATAATTGGCTGCCATCTAAAATATCGATAGAATTCAATCATTCAAGAACATTCACACACAGTGACCCTCGACCTGCGCTGGTCACCTGAATCAGAATAGCTCACCTCTGTACACAAGGTTTACTAAACAATTCTCATACGTCCCATTCACACAAGATTCCCTGTCTCTGCACCTTTAATATATATCCCAGGATCTTAGGCCACTTCGGGACCTGAAACTCAAATTTCAATCCTTGGACCACGTTCGGCCCAAAACTACATTTACCTAACTCTCACACCAACTTCGCCAGACATCACACAATCAATTAATGCCCACAAACTAACAAACAACATGCATCTTATTAATACTCACTCCTCTGCTCGCCGCAGATCTCGCCACACATCAGACTCCTTAAGTCTCTTCCGAATTCCATTGTTCTCCCTTCTCATTCTTTGGGCTCTATTTTGGGCTTTGGGGTTCTAAGTCTCACTTTTTTAGATTAATTTCTGGATTCTCCCCTCGCTTCATGTGTTACCATCCTCTGTTACTAACTGAAAGGGCAGGGCCCGGAAGTTCTGGACCTACTCTAGATTCACAATCAGAAGGTTCTTTTTAGCACATGTAAGTGTAGAGGGGAGAAAGTTTGTTATAATTGCCAATAAGTTAAACAGGAAATTCTTCAGACACATAATAACTATATCATTTATTACAAAGCCAAAAAAAACTGGACATAAAGACACCTCAAAATGAGAGTGTAAATATACATCGGAATTAACATGAAGCCAAATCTATGCATCCAGTTGAGTTGATGCAGCATAAACAAAACAATTAACTCACGAAATAGAATACTGAGGATCAGAAAGCATGAGTCCAAATTTCCCTGCATCGAGGGTTGATGATTATAAAGCATCAATCTTTCCCTAAACTATCCCTACTTGAGCATCTTCAGGAAAAAGATAAAAAGTGTCAGCATGTGGAGTCTTCCTAAAAAGTCTCTACACCATTGATGAGTCTGACAGCATAAGCTATTGTGACAGAGCTCGTTCTAAGGTGCTCTCTCTCAGAAGGCATGAAGAGAAGTGGGCACTTTCCCTACTCCAAACAGTCCAATATTGAAGGAGAAATTGCCCAGAATACTTTTCAGATCACGCCATCCGCTCGGGGTACTGTCCTAAAGGTAGTTTTCCGTGGGACAATGGTGTTCTTTTCCTTCGATTCATTCGTCCTTGGTTCCCAAGCAAATTCCTGTGTGAAATGCAACGTACTTCCTTTATCAATTCAACCCATACAATGTAATTGTTTCTCTCCTTGCCTGACTAGTAAAACAAAGACATTATTCTAGCTAACAAGAATGCTTCTTTCACCTGCAACACAAGCGTGAGAAAGCAGAACCTATGAAACTCAAACCGTTAATTCTAAAGCGAGAGCTTCTAGGAAAAATGCATTTCAGGCCTACCAAGTTCGGCTAACATAGGAAAATCTAATATGTGAGATTCTCGAAATTACATAGGAAATAAGGCACTTTCAGTTAATGTTTCTATCTACATGTAAACAACTAATTAATAAACACATTTAACAAATGAATAATTGACAGTTACGCCATGTTATTGTTTTCTGCTAGATACATTCACCTTTTACTTTTATTCCCCATGTATTTCCTAAATAGCCTAAACACTTTCGTTTTGATGTTATTATATTTCAAGATTCTAACACTTCATGTTAATATGACAAAGGATTAAATGCGGGTGCGCTCTGCAGGTGTGATTATAATGCTCCCCTACAAATAAAATGTGATTTACGCTACATCAAAGTCAACAATTTTACAATGAGTTGGGGCCGGAATTCCTGTTGGGAATCACTGATACATCTAGTACAGAATTGTAATTAGAAGGGCACACAAAAAGTCCCGTTTAATTGCGATTCAGTAAGCAGAATCTGCCTAGAGGCTGGATTGGAGTCGCATCATTGTTATACATTCTATAACTACTTTCATTACAAATACGTGCTGTAATTGGGCCAGTCTCTATGGCTTTTTTTTTACTTCTTATTCATGTTTACATTAAGATTACCAAAACTGGTAAAGTGTTCAGTTTCACAATCCACTACTAAAACCCCTTAGTGAAATCACAACGTTTTAGTAGTTGCATGTGTCAGACGTGTAAGTTTTTTTTCAATAGGTAAGAGGTAAGTTGCAAATATTTGCAGAGGTTCTACTTTAATGTCCAACTATGATGAGGGCAGGACATCAGCTACTCATGAGGTATTTAACACTATAAATAAATTGAGATTTGAAAGGAATTGATAAGCAAATGAGGGATAGTTGGTAGTGCCTGGCTTTAATGGCTGTGACCAGAGTGTTGACTAACAGTGTTTACGCTTGACAATTGGGTAGTGTTAGACTTGGGGGTCTCTAGTTGGCACAGGTATGCACTTGTGACAAATAGGGACCCTCTCCTCTAGTCAGGGTAAGGGGGTACACTCCCAAAATAACCCCTGCTCACCCCCTTGGTAGCTTGGCACGAGCAGACAGGCTTATCTCAGAGGCAGTGTGTAAAGCATTTGTGAACACATACAGTAACCAAGTGACAACACTACAAATGGACACCACACAAGCTTTATATCAAAAATAAGTATTCTTTATATAGATTTACCACAAGACCATTAAACGACATAAACACACAATACTGTTACTTTAGATAGTAGAATTTTGCTTAGTTCTCTTAAGTTCTTAAATGCGACACTTTAAGTCAAGGTACCTTTTAGATGCGACACGCAAGGCAACTAAAGTGTTGCAACAATGTTGATGCGATGAAGTTTTTGGTGCAAAGAAATAAAGATGTGAATGTCTTCCAGATGCGGCACGCTTCTCCGATGTTGCGAGAAGACTCGACTCAATGCTTCAGCTGCAGCGGCAACACCCTTTACGCGATGCGACGACAGCGGCCTTGGCAGCGGCACTCTTCTCCGACGTTTGCGAGACGCTTCCGCTCGATGCGATGTTGCAGCAGCAACACCCCTTTACGTGATGCGACGACAGCAACTCCGACGGCGGCACGCTTCTCCGTGGATGCGAGGTGCTTTTCTTGATGCGGTGCAATGAGACAACTACGATGGCTGCGATGGCGACACGCTTCTTCCTCGATGCGAGACTCTTCTCTTGATGCGGTGCAATGCGTCAGCTATGATGGCTGCGATGGCGACACGCTTCTTCGGCGTTGCGAAACACTTCCTGGATGATGCAAGACGCTTCCGCTCAATGCGATGCTGCAGCGGCAACACACTTTACGAGATGCGACGACAACAGCTCCGATGGCGGTACGCTTCTCCTTCTTGAGTCACGCTTCCAGCTCCTTGCGACACACAGTCCCTAAGAAGGCCCAACACAGCAGCAGGCACTTCCAAAGAACTCTGGGGAGCTGGGGGGTGAAGTCTGTTGTTCCTGAGACTTCAGCAGGAGGCAAGCTCTTTTCCAAGCCCTTGGAGATCCTTCACAGGTTGAGCAAAAGTACACACAAAGTTTCTTTCTCCTCTCTTTGGCAGTAAGACAACCACTGCAGGCCAATCCCCCAGTTTCAGGGATAGCTTCCTCCTCAGCTTCTTCTGGTTCCTCCCTCAGCAGAGGTTCTTCTTGTTTTCCCAAAGTGATCTAAATTCTTGGGATCAGGGTCCCAATATTTATACCCAGAAATCCTTTGTCCTCTGAAGGCAGAGGGACCTTTGCCCAGTCCAAACCAGTTCCTGAGCACTCTGTTTACCAGACTTCTCCTTTCCTTTCACAGTGCAGGGCAGACACATTAGACGCCCCACAGGAGGTTGAGCCAGCATTGTGGAATGCAAGTACAGCACTGGAGCACTTTGTTGACAGGATTCCTTCTCTTCATTCACTGCGCAGGGCAGAGACATCAGCCGCTCCCCAGGAGGTGGAGCCAGCATTGTGGAAGGCAGGCACAGCCCTATTCAGGTCCCAGGTGCAACTCCTCCCACCCATCTGGATGCAGCTCTCTCTATTCACCACTGGGACACCTCACACTGTCTCCTGGAATTCCCCAGCCCTGTCACTCAAACTCCAGACAAAGGAATGCACACAGCCTAGTAGAGGCAGGTTTGAATGGTTAGACAAGAAAATGGCTACTTTCTAAAAGTGTCATTTTCAAACACAGAATGTTAAAACCAACTTCACTAAAATATGTATGTTATCATCCTGAGTTCAGGCATACTAAATTCGAATTTCTACCATGTTCTCTGAGTCAGTTAAGATTATAAGATGTAATAACTAACTGCCCATTCTGGCCTATGGAGAACAGGTAGCCTTGCAATAGTTAAAAACGAAAATGGCTGTAATTCACTATTAGAACATGCCACACACACCAGGGCATGTCCTACCTTATCCTTACAATGCACCCTGCCCTTGGGCCTACCATAGGGGTGTCGGATATGAAGAAAAGGGAAGGTTTAGGGAGTGGCAAGTGGGTGCACTTGCCCAGTCAGCATGACAGTACCAGACTGCAAGCAGGCTTTGCAATGGCAGACCTTAGACACATGTTTCCAGGCTGCTTCTGTGGGTGGCACAACCAGTGCTGCAAGCCCACCCGCAGTATTTGGATTACAAGCCCTGGGCACTCCTGGTGCACTGTACTAGGGTCTGAAAAGTAAACCAAACCAACCAATCATGGAATCACAAATTATACATTAATTTACAATAGGGAGCACTTGCACTGTGGCACTGGACAGCAGTGGCACAGTGCCTTGAGCAACTAACACCAGCAAAAAATACATGAGGCACAGCGAAAAATGGAAGGGAGACTCACGCCAATATGCCAGGTCTAACAGGTATCTTGAAAACTCAGATACTTTGTTTGAAATCATGCCCTTGGATATCATTCTTTGCATCCGTTTAAATGTGACCAGCAGTTGTTACAATCCTTCCCTGATCAGATTTGAAGTTGCTGGATAAGGAAGTTCTTACAGAAATATTAGACAGATGAACTAAAAACTGGTCACTGGGTAAGCAGACTACCATGCCTGTGAGCTACTTTAAATAAAGTAAACTTAATGCAGCCTGTTTTCATTAAAGGAAATGTTTCTCTGTTTAAAAATAAAAGTTTACCTTTTTTTTTTAAAGTTTGGGGAGTAGGCTCTGGTCACCAGGACCACTGCCTACTGCCTAATAAACGTTTGTTACTTTCACACTTTCACAAAAGGAGAGAGGTTCCCAAATTACAAATCTGTGTTTTGCCGCCAGATTTCGGTCACATAACATTGATATATCTCACACTGATGCGCCCATAGCATGCCCTTTCCAAATAGCAATTCAGTATGAGTTGCAAACCACTTTCAGAAGTCAGTAATAATTTACCAACTACTAAAATGGCATTGTTAAATGGCAAAATATTTTTAGGGGGTCGGAAACAATGATTCAGATTATTTGTGACAGTAAAAATGTTTGTTATATCTAGATTATAAATTAGTATCTTTTCCTAGCATTTCTTGATTGAAGATTTCTTCTCTTTTAAAAAGGTACTAATAACTTGTTGCACAACATTAGTGCTTTTATCCATTATTTTATCAGTAGCTAACCCAATAGGCTGAATTGCCACCCCTGCCATGTTTAACTGTTGCAAGGTTGGTGTGAACTCCCTTTGCTGAGGCTTTGGCACTCTCATGTTACCTCATACAATTTGGTCTGGATTCTATATTACCTAATTTAACTTTAAAAATGTGTTTGTTAAGCAATCTCAAGTGACGAGTAGATGAAAAAATAAAGATTTCTATCCGTTTTCTTTTTACCTGCTGGTCTGTCAGCAGTACACTTTTCTTGAATTGCCCTAATGTGTGCTACTGACGCATCACTTCGACATGAACAAGGCAATTCCATCTCAGTGGGTGATGGCAGCAGTGAGTGGGTTTTATGCTGCATTATGCTGGTTTATTTGGTACACAAGCATAGCACTGTTTGGTGTCTGCATGAGTAATTGCTTAAATAAATGCTTTAATGCACAGATTAATGTCGATACAACTGTTTTTAAGGGAAAATCATTAATTAAAAAGAGGGAGGGTGTGCCTAAATTTCATCTTGATTCCCTGAACCACCAGCAAAAAGCATCAAGACCCCAAGTAATTATTGACCATTGTGCTACACAGATACAGAGTACCATAACGAAACATATCTAGGTAAGAGGACGCTATTGATACATTGATACAATTGCAAACTCCCTAAGCATTGCGATAAAAAAACACATTTTCAACGCCTTCCTAAATATACCAAGAAACATTCGTTCCTCAGAACAAGGTGGTGCAATTTGCAGGTCCTTAAATGTTATGCACCCAACCTATGGCTGAATGTATTTGCTCTGGAATGATTTGTTTGGTGATAAAAAATGTATTCATTAAATAGAAGATGAGTTGGTAGGCTTTGTTAATGTTCACCTGATTGAAAATACGTTTATGTGAGTCATTGAGTTTGTGAGAGCCAATATCTTTACTAGTGTATGTATCATAATGTGAGTAGTAAATATAGGAAAGGCAGATTGGCATGTACAGTAGGTCAGCAATTCTCTGATGCCTATGATTTAGATGCCTTAAATGAGCGTGTATCACATAAGCTAAAATCAGGAATAGCAGATTTATGATGGTTTTTTAGTCTACTACATTATCAGATGGCAGACTATTCTCTGGCTCACTATTAGCAATTTTAACTATGGCATACACTCAGTTGTTCACTAGGCCCATGAGCCATCTGGAGTGAGTGGCACGAGTGGATATTCAAGTCACTAGTAAAACTACACTGAGCCTAGCAGGTGGACTGGATCTGTGCAATAACACAATTTAGGTCCTTATAATCATATGGTTGTTTACATCAAATACTCACTAGACATTGATTTTGCTTCCTTCAGGTCTTGTTTTAATTAACACAATCAAGACGTAACTTGTGTATGCTAACCTGTCTTTACAGCGCACATTCATTTGCAAACTCTTTGGCCATTGCTGTTGTCGCTGCCCTGCCAAAAGTGACCCCGGACGAGGAGTCACCAAAGCCACATCATCGGGCTGCGCTAGAAGAGCACAGGACTGTGCCCCGCGGTACAGGATGCGAGTGGGCCACGCACGGGTCAAGGGCAGGCCCCTCCCTGCCATTCATAGCCCAGAGGAGGCTGAACAGGGCTACCTCCCTAAGACTTGCGCTCTGATCTGGAAAGGTACTTGTCTGACAGGTGTCCCGATATTGTGTTCTTGCCTTTAACCTAATAGAATTTCTGGACATTCCATCTAACTGGGCATGGGAGAGAGGAAAGCGGTCAATAGCAGCACAGTGAAGGGTATGAAGCACGCCGGGGGGAACTGTGTTCTAGACAGAATTGATAATCTTGCAACCGAAGGTGTGGCAATCTTGGATCCTCTTGTGCCCTCAATAAGCTCTAACCCTAGGATCTCTAAGATCTCCACCAACACCAGCAAACCCTAGAATGCTTAAATACATTCCGCACATATTTAAGAAGTGCACTACATGCAGCTTAAGGCCTGACTCCCCAATACCCAACAATACCAAGGTGATCAGTCAAGAAAGTCCTGCTACTGTACAGCCACCTGATCTGCTTGGCCCAGGTGTTTCTGTAGTAACAGATTTGCACCACTTACAGCAATTGTAGAAAACCTACAAGATAGTGAGGCTGGCAAGAATGGCGAGGGTGAGAGTGTAGGAGCAGGGGACAAACATGTACCACACAAGGAGCAGGCTATGCCCGACGTTGATGTCTTAACAATTATTAATGATTTAAGAGCAAAAGTAATGGCCCTGAATTTGTTAATACATGAGCTCAAAGGACAGGTTAACCTCCTCCAGGCAAAAAATGGGAGTCACAATGCTCATTTGACTGCCCAAGTTTCCCAGATTGACAATTCCTGTGATAAGGATCTTGCTTTGCTCCCTGTAGGTACCCCACCAGCGACTGGCAAGTGTTAATATTGAAGGTCCCATGCACAACCCTAAAGAAATAGGATATAATAGTCTCTGGAAAAGTGGGAGCACCCATTGAGCACAGCTAAAGGTTCTTATGAACATGGTGAAAGACCTTATAGTAGTGAAACCCAGCCTAGGAGCAATGGGAGTAACTATCTAGCGAGAGAGAATAAAGTCCTTCTAACTTCCAATAGGATTTATATGACAAATGTCGCGAAAAAGATCTTCAACCACATGTTGAAAGGCAAAGACTCGCTTAAGAATAAAGATATTCATTGGATTAGGCATTCCAGAGGCTGCAGGTCAGTAATTAAGGAGATCATACTGTGAGTAAGAAGGTTATCCCCTCCCCATAGTCTTACCGATTATATTGAACTGACCTTGGCAGATGGTAGGTTGGTACACAGTATAGTCGTTTTGCAAGCAAGAACCAGCCCTTTTGAGAGAACTTGCATTCAATTTACGTACCAGCCCCCCTAAAACACTTAAGACTTGTCTCTTTACCTCAGCTTAGGCTCTTCTCTTTTCCTGCATGCAGGCAGCTCCATCGCTCTAAAGCCAGGACACTCCTCGGAGTAACAGCTGTGCTTTATAAATCCCCTACATAAACATAAACATAAACATAACCTGATTACTAATATCCCCCCTTCCACTCCATATACTTGCCAAGATTTGACTCTGGCCACAAATGATTTACTGAATCGGTGTGCTTTAAGCCCAGCCCCGAAGAGTCATATAGCCCCCATATTTTTACTAAAGGAGAGCTGTGCTACTACTACGGGTCCAAAGGCTTCAGAGTTTTGGGGACCAACTAGATCTAGGGAAGAGTTCATGGAGGCCACCACACTCTCTACTCCTTGTCATTGCCAGGCCTGTGTAGAACTGTTGACCTTGAGATCTAGTCCTCCTAAGATCCCCATGCCGAAGGACATGCACTATCTACAGATGGTGTCATGGAATGTGGCAGGGGTGAGGTTGATATCTGCATACGCCAAGAATTCTGGAGCACTACTCCATCTTACTATGCAGAGTAAAATAGGTCATTCTGCGGGGGGATTGTTAGTTTGGGTGAAGATAGAGCTCAATTGTCAGGTCTGAGATCTTTCCTGTAATAACCCTGACATTTTGGGTATTCAACTAAAGGGAAAATTAGGTAACACCCTCAATATCTATAATGTCTACACGAGAAGAACCAGGGGGATGGTAGGTTCGCTACTTTCCAGGGTCTTGAGGAGCTCTTGGGGGCAAGGTATTTGTCGCACCCCTTGATTTTAGTGGGCGATTTTAATGTGACGTTTGAACCATTGAGAAGGAAGGCTGTTTGCGAGGAAAGAGAAGAGGACGACCTTTGGCTAGTCCCCCAATTTGACCTGCCACCAATTCGTTAACGGTCTCAAGTGGCTCTACAGCTAACTGCCATCACTTTGGGGCATGGACTGAGGGCTACAAAGAGGCGAAGCAAGTCAGACAAATTGGATTCTAATACTTTTAATAGATCCAAGGGAATAAGCCATATTGATTATTTTTACTTGACCTGAGGCTATGGCCGTTGCTAATACATATGATTGTAGGTTTAAGTGTAGACAGTGACCACAACCCCCTGTGCATGAGCCTCACGTCAACTTGGGATGAGACATTCAATAGGTCTAGAGCCTCCATAGCAACTAGAGAACTCCTCCCAATGAATGACAAATGCCGCCTTCAGTGCCGAAAGGTGATCCTGGAAAAGGCCAAGCTTCAGTCCCTTAACCAAGAACTGACTGCATGCCTGGCAGACTTTAGAGTCCTTCTTGAGAAACCAGGAGGAATGGAAGATGTAATACACAAACACTCCTTCCTCTCTAAAGAGATGGCTGCCCACTTTAGTGATCTTTCGTCCCATTTGAAGCATAGCTTTTGGCACCACCGCAGACCGCATGGCTTAATCTCGAGTCTAGGCAGCTTAAACGGCAACTAGCGTCTGCCCATAAATCCCACACAACCAACTTGGTAAGAGACTTGAGAAGGTCCTACAAAAAAGCACAAATAGAGCAAAAAGGGAGTGGGCTGATAATAGATAGAGGCAGATTTGGAGAGGCATGGGTCTGTAAAGATTCCACATTGTTCTGGCTCCTAGTACCACAGGGGGAAGCCAAGAGGTCCCCCTAACCAGTTAGTAACATCACAATCTCTGCTTGGCACGATCACTTCAAGCTCCTGTTTGTGGGTCCTCTGAATACAGATCTGGAAACTTCTCAGCCCCATCTTCCCCTGATTTATTCTAAGGAGCTCTTCACCAGCAGTGAAATACATTAATTCAATTGCCCAAGCAAATGCCCCTGGACCCGATGGTATTCCTAATGATCTATTTTTATTTAAGGAAAATTGGTCGGCCTATATTTTGATTTTTGGCAATTCAGTACCCAAGTCATGGAGGGGCGCAGAAATGATCCCCAATTTTAAAAAGGCGATAGATCTTCCCCTAACATCTAGAGACCGGTTATCCTTCTCGATTCAATCTAAAAAGTGGTCAGCTGAGTGCTTTCGACTAAGATACAGAATTGGATCAGTGAGAATAATATATTTTTTTTTACTTTTCTTAGTGAAAATAATATTTTAACTCAATTTCAAGCATGCTTTAAAGCCAAGATGGGAACAATAGATCAGGTGTTCAACATCCTTTTACTCTTGTGGAAGACCGAGGTTATTGTCCGGGGAAGTTTATACGTGGCCTTTATCGATCTTAAGACCGCGTTTGACCTTTTCCATAGACAAAAATTGTGGCAATGCCTATCAGATATGGAGATGCCGCTGGAGACTCTGTCCCTAGTAATTCGCCTTCATGCTGCGAACTTTGCTAAAGTCCGCTGGGGTGATCAAGGAAAGTATACTGATCCAAGAGACGTTAGCAGTGGCATCTGCCTAGGGTGTTTTTTGTCTCCCACACTTTTTTCCCTTTATATGAATAACATTGTGCACTATTTTCAACAAAATCCTTCTGATGCACCAATGTTGGGGGACAAAAGGATTGTGATTCTCCTGTTTGCAGACGACACCCTGCTGGTGTCAAAAATCTCAGAGGGGTCTACAGAAATCCCTTACTCATTTTAAAGATTTCTCTAACATGTGTGATCTCAAGATTAACACCTTTGAAACTAAATTTTTGATGATCAATCCCCACAAGTCCTACAAGGGTAGACCAACTCTGGGCGATACTCCGCTGGAGAGAGTCACCACCTTTAAATATCTGGGAGTTACTCTAGCTGAAAGCATGTCGAGGAAGCCCCAAGTGGCTCAATCTACTCTAAAGCGCTCTTAAATAGCTGGGGCTTTGAGTAAAGAACAGAGATCTTCTGATAGCAAACCAGTGGCGGCACCTTTACAGTTATACGAATCCACAGTGGAGTAAGACCTCCGACACTCGGTCTATGTCATCTCTCTCCCTGCAGCTGTGCTCTGCCATCTCTTGCCTCCAGACCCCGACCTCCTCCTTGGGAGGTTCAAGGCTGCTGTCCGCTCCTGCGCCTGTTGCCTAGTCCAACTGGGTCCAGACTGCCTGCAACCACCGTAACCTTTCTCAGCCGTTTTGTTTCTTAATTTTCCCTGTTGTGCCACTGTTATTGTGCCCATCTGTGTCTTGCTCTAATTCCACCACTGTTTTTATTTTCTCATGCCTGTCTGTTCCTTTCGCCGTTGCTGCCCCTGCGGCCCCCCCCCTCAGAATTCCCCCAGGAATTCCCCCCTGGCATTCATGCTCGGAATTCCCCCGCTCCCGCCTCCCAGTCTCTCCTCCCCTACTTAATGGCAGCCACTGCCAAAGGCAAGCCCGTCTGTGCCCGTCCGCGACCCACTGTGGCCAGCGCCAGGAACCCTGGACCTCCCACAACCCATCGCTACGACACCACCACCCTCCTTGCACTCAACCCTGGAAGACATAGAGAATGCCAACATGCCTCGCCGAACATGACCCACGGCCAGTTCTCCTGCCTCCACTTCCGGCAGACCCTCACCGCCACCCCGGCCTCCAACACCGCCGAAACCAGCACTGGAGACACCCTAAAATGCATCCTCCTCAACGTACGCACCGTACACAAACACACCATGAAATTTGCCAGATCCAGACCACCCCTAAAGCCACACTGCGAGGAACCCTCATCTACAGACCCCCCGGCCCCCGAACACCCTTCGCCACCACCATCCCCGACTTCATCGCACCCCACGCCATCGCCTCAACAAACAACATACTCATTGGAGACCTGAACTTCCATCTCGACAACCCCAGCGACCCCAACTCCACTATCCTTCGTGACAACCTCGCCAGCATCGTACTTAAACAACTCGTCAACACACCAACCCACAGAGCAGGACACACCCTCGATCCCATCTTCGCGGCAGGAAACAGCATCCAATTCAGCCACACAACGCAGCCGCCATGGACCGACCTCCACTGCGTACACTTCGCCATCAACAAACCCAAGGCACCCAAAGCAGCCCCATGCCCACCACGAAGAAACTGGAGCAAGGTTACAGACGAGCAACTTAACTCCACCCTCACCCAAGACAACCACACCTGGGCACCCGATGCAAACGACGCAGCCAGAGAACTCCACACCTGGATCTCCGACTGCGCAGACGAGCTCGCCCAGCTACGCAACCCTGACAGACAACACCCCAGGAAAGCCGCCTGGTTCACCACTACTCTCCAAGAAGCCAGACACACCTGCAGACGCCTAGAGAAGAACTGGAGAAACACCAAGACAATCGAAAACCAAACCACCTACAAGGACGCCATGATGGACTACCACAACCAGATCAGAGCCACCAAGAGGAACTTCATCCACAACAAAATCCTGACCAACTCCAAGGAACTTTTCAGTGTCATTCAAGAATTCACCAACCCATGCAGCGAAGCCACAGACATCACCCCATCCCAAGACCTCTGCGACAAGCTTGGAACCTATTTCCACCTCAAGATCAAAAACCTCTACGACAACTTCATCGACCATCCACCAGGCGCCACAGATGGCCCCTTGCCCCCCAGAAACACCAGCCAGCCCACCATCTCCACCTGGACACTGATCACGGCCGAAGACACTGCCTCGACCATGAAAAGCATCCACTCGGGGGCCCCCACCGACCCCTGCCCCCTCACATCTACCACAGAGCCGCGGCTGCCATTGCACCTGAACTACAACACACCATCAACACCACCTTCAAAACAGGCACCTTCCTAGATGACTGGAAGTGTGCAGAAGTCAGACCTCTGCTCAAAAAGCCCACAGCTGCCCCCACCGACCTCAAGAACTATCGGCTCGTCTCGCTCCTCCCCTTCCCAGCCAAAGTTGCAGAGAAAACAGTCAACAGGAAACTGACACGATTCATTGAAGAGAACGCCGTCCTCGACCCGTCCTAATCCGGATTCCGAAGCAACCAGAGCAAAGAGACCGCCCTACTCGCCGCCACAGATGACATCCGCACCCTCCTGGACCAAGGCCACTCCGCAGCCCTCATGCTACTCGACCTATCAGTGGCCTTCGACACCGTCTCCCAACGCACACTAGTCGCCAGACTACACGACGCAGGCATACAAGGAACAGCCCTGGACTGGATCCGATCATTCCTCACCGGAAGAAGCCAAAGGATCAGACTCCCACCCTTCCTCTCCGACCCCACGAAAATCACCTGCGGAGTCCCACAGAGTTCATCCCTGAGCCCCACCCTCTTCAACATCTACATGGCCCCCCTCGCAGCCATCATCCGACAACACGGCCTCAACATCGTATCCTACGCACGACGACACCCAGCTCATCCTCTCCCTCACCAAAGACCCCACCACTGCCAAACTCAGCTTCCAGAAAGGAATGCAAGACGTCGCAGTCTGGATGACCAAGAGCTGCCTGAAACTCAACGCCGAGAAGACAGAAGTCCTCATCCTCAATACCACCCGTTCTGCATGGGACAGCCCCTGGTGGCCAACCGCCTTCGGAAGCCCACCTACCCCCTCAGACCACGCCAAGAACCGCGGCATCGTACTCGACTCATCACTCACCGTGAACTGACAGGTCAACGCTGTCACCTCCGGCTGCTTCAACAACCTCCGCATCCTCTGCAAGACTTTCAAGTGGATCCCCCCTGAGTCAAGGACGACAGTCACCCACGCACTCATCACCAGCAGACTGGACTATGGAAACGCACTCTACACCGGCATCAACAAGTACCTATTCCGCAAACTCCAGACAATACAGAACACCGCCGCCAGACTCGTCCTCAGCATCCCCCGACACAAACACATTAGTCAACACCCACAAAGTCTCCACTGGCTCCCCGTGAAGAAAAGAGTCACTTTCAAAATCCTCACTCACGCCTACAAATGCTTACACAACAACGGACCCAAATACCTCAACGACAGAATCAACTTCCACGTACCCAAAAGAAACCTCTGATCTTCCAACCTTGCACTGGCCGAAAGCCCGTGCATCCACAGAGTCAGAGCAGGCGGAAGATCCTTCTTTCACATTGCAGCCAGGAACTGGAATGAGCTACCGGCAGACATCAGACGTGCCCCCTCCCTGAACACCTTCAGAAGACCCTCAAGACCTGGCTCTTTGGCTAAACAGATCTGCGGACCCCCCCCCCCCCAGTGCCTTGAGAACCTAAAGGATGAGTAGCGTGCTTACAATTCCCTGATTGAAACTGGTGACCTGGGTAGGAACATGATTGCTGATAAGGCTATGCTCCGGCCATTTTTATTTTGGCCGAGGATTTGGTCCACCCCTGAGTTAAGCTCCTATGCCAAAGCCCCAGATGAAATTATTTCCTTAGACAAGCCGAACAAGCTAGTGTGGCTAAAGATCAGCCAATATAGGGCTAGAGGATCATTGGGAAAATTGGGATTCTGCCTCATTCCCCACTAAAGATCAAATTAAATTGCAGTACTGGGTTTGGGTCACCCAGCTAGCTGCTGTCAAGTCCAATGAGGGCCTGTGGTACTTTAGAATTTGGGACCGCGTGGGAGGCAGGGCCCTACCCTACCTATTCCGGTATCAGCGAACCGCGAATGGCCAATGCGGTATGTACAAGTGCCTTGTATAACGTTTTATTGATAAATGCACTTTGTATACGATATTTTACATTGACTTCGTGGGTTCCATCTTGGAGCGGTGGCCATCTTATGGTTGCCCTCACATAGGCTACACATTACGAACAAGTACAGGCCTTCAGATTATGTGTGCTTTCTATTTGACTTCTCTGTGACCTGTGCAGCTTGGCTCCGCTGCCCCAGGTCAGTCCGGTCCCACGAGCTCCCCGTCCTACGGCCACCTGTGATTAGCATCAGGGTTTGACACACCATAAAGCCTTTTCATCCCACACAAGCCTCCGGCTAATCTCTTTCACACCTGACTCTTCCTGCTTTATGGCTTGTTTTACAAACAGGAGGTGCCCGTGTTTATTGGGGTCTGTTGATATCTGATGTGGGATCTGAGCCTCGCTGGGTAAATAATTGTGGGCTGGCTTAACTGGAATGATGGATGGTCATCATGACTCTGCCTTTTCGTTTGTAATGAATACATGTGAATGACCATATCGTAAAACAAGGAATGTGTGCCTGAAGCATGATATTTTGTATATAAGGAGAAGGCCGTTTCTGTAAGTTTAAGCAGTCTCCTGAGAACATACATTGTGTTGTACTTCTCGGATACCTGTAATTGGTCTGCAGCCAATAAACTGATCTTTGACTTCACCTAGAAGACTCTGTGTTTCTGTGGGTCTGAAACAGAAAGAACCCGAAGTCTTAGGGTGTGTTCCCCTGCACCGCTGGGCTTTAAAATCCCAGTACTTCAGGCCAGCTAAGTTCAGAGTTTCCTGATTTTAAATCATTTCCCTTACTAGAACCCTACTTAGACATAATCCAGTCACCATTGGATAGGAAATTATATATGCAGTTCAGTTCGGTACACTTCCCCTTAATGCACTCACTAGTTCATGGTGCAATTCTTCAGTAATATCACGGTTCTGCCCTCTTTGTACTGCAATATTAGAAACACATCTTATTCACCTGTCTTGCTTACTCTCTCCCTAGAGCAAAGTGTCTCACACCCCTATGTAAACAGCTGGGGACGCGGGATCACGCTGAAGCTTTGTGCATACTTAGAACTGATCCTTGTCAATTGATAGCTGGCGCAGTCGCAAATTTCTTGGGCCACATGTGGGGCATAAAGAGGAAGTAGATTGTTAAGTATGCACTTTAACTGCTTTAAACTAATACAAAGAATCAGCTGTATAGTACTTTATGATGAACATGCTCAGGTTTGAGTTGCTCATATTCCAAATGCCTTTTGGCAACATACTGGTCCCCGGCAGAAGTTCATGTACCACGTAGGTTCTTGTGGGTTTGGGTGTACTTGATAGTGGGCTGTCCAGTATGCGAACAATGAACTAAACTTTTACCTTCTGGCTTGATGCTTAGGATATGATTTTTATTATTTTATTCTCTTTAACTTTTTAACTTTTGATGGATGGAATGAATTGTACATTATATTTCCATGAATCTGGTATGTAGTCTATGCTTGAATTTAATCCCTTCCAAACTGAAGTGTATGAGTAAAATTGTACATTGCACTTTTATGGTCATACGACCGAATAAAGTTTGATTGACTGACATTTGCAAACTTTATTATAATTGCATTAATGATTTTTTTTAAAACAGTTTACAAGTCCTTGTAATATGTCCTAAGACAATCATTTGACTCAGTTTCTTGACTGAAATGGCTCAACATGGCAATATGAGGATGATCCCATCTGAATAAGCTTTAATAGAAAGAGTCTGGCTAAATAAAAAGAGAGGCACAAAGTTATATTCTCCTTTAATCTCTAACATTAAAGAGCCTCTTTGCGCTATGAAGGACACCTTAACTCAGGTGCAATGCTCTAGAATTGTAAACAAGGTATTTAAACAAAGAGACAAAATGGAAAAGATTCAACAAATGGTTTTTGCGATAATTTTTGGAATGTTTTGTACAAACTAACCAAAATAAATGTTGTAACATATTCAACATGAAATTGAAAGGTAATGTGTTTTATTGAAAGAAGTACGTCAATCAAAGTTATTAAAATACGATTTAAGTTGCAATAAATTAAGCAACGCAGTAGTAGTAACACCATTAATTTGTTATTACTATTAGAAAAAACTAATAGATTTATCCCCAAGGACAATTGCAGCGCTGTTGATTTCCAGGTTCCATAGGTCTTACTCATACATTACTTATTGAGTCCCTTGTCTTCGATCCAATACCATACCTATGAGGTTCAGTTGCCCAATCTCAGAATAGGACACAAAACAAGAAATGTTATTTGACTCCCCCTACCCTCAGCTGGGTATTACAAGACAGTAGACCTCTCCCAGCACTTCCTGTTTTGTTTCTTGTCCTTCGTACAGACAGGGAATGCTGGAGTCCTTACCGGGCATTGACTTCCTTCATTGTGGGGTTTGTCAAGTCTTTCTGCCGGCCTCAGAGATATTTTCCCAACTTCTGTGGGAGCTACGCCAGAGGGGATGTTGGTAAGGATCTCCAGGAACTTTCGGATTATATATAGAACAAAGCATGGCGGTTTCCACAAAAGGAATCATTCATAATGTTTGATTAGATCTTGTCAACAGGAGTGTTACTCGTTCAAAGTTATTGAACGAGTATTTATATTCAGCGATCCTTGAATACATTCTTACCGGGGCTCAGACTGTTCTATTGCTGTGCAATCGGAACGCAGATGCGCACTTTGTTGATGTGCCTCTTTTCAGCACATGCAGGTATGGTGTAAGAACGCTTTGTTAATTTGTTACCGGGGGCACGCATCTGATTACTGCGTATTCGGCAGTAAGATGTACGCGGCTGTGTTGCAAAGGGAGCAAGATACACCCGCTGATCCATTGTGGACGCGCATTATCCATTCATATTGGCAGGGTTAACATGCTAATGTTTGGCACTTGTTGGCTAGCACTCAAGCATTCGTATTTTAGTACCTCCTCAGAAGTCCCTATTTAGTTTGAATGAATTCGAGAGTTGAGTTCACCAGACCACTGGAATTAGTTCTGTGATTCTTGCTTTGTTTGTGTCTCATGATGGGAAGATGTTTACTAAAGAGGAGGCACTTGTCTCCTTCTACAAGATCTTCCCCTAGTAAGTCATCTTCTGCTTCTCCACCAAAGTAAAAGCGTACGTCCTTGCCAGATGAAGCACTGATCAAAGAGCTGGTGGTGGAGACTCTGATATCCTTAAAGAACCATAAGAAAGATGGGGTAACCAGAGGGACCAGGAAAGTCTTTACTCTGACCTCTCAGATTCTGATTTGTCTGGTGCTTCGTCCCCTCCTCCACCAGAACAAAAAAAGAAAATATATTTCTAGAGACATGCTGCCAAACTTGATTACCCATATTAAGAAAAAGATGAGTTTTCCAAATGAAGAGATAGCTGAATCGTCTAAGGATGCAACAGTTTAAAAAGCTTGTTAATATGGGTGTGCCTATCCATTAGCATGTTCTTGATGTGGCCTTAAATTAGTGGAAAGACCCCAACAAGATTAATGTTCCACGCTTTATGTCCAGGTGGTATCCTTTAGAGGGTATGGAAAAGAAACTGCCAGATTCAGGACATGTGAACTGTGTTGTGGCTAGTATTGTTGGTCGTTCCTCTGTGGCTGAGGACAGCATTTTAAAGGATCTAGCAACAAAGAAATTTGATGGAGCTCTTATGAAGGTTTATGCTTGCTCCCATTTGGCCCTTCATAATGGAATATATGGGGCTTACACTGCTCGGTCTTTGTTATCTGATTTTTAAGGAACTGTTTAAATCTATGCAAGAGTGTACGCAGTACCCAGAATAGCTGGGAAACATGAAAAAGCAAGTTGAACTGCTGCCAGATATTTCCTTTGATGCTGTACGGGCAGCCGCTTTTCCATGTGAGGAGTCCATAGCCGCAAGGCAGAATCGTTTATTGAAAGACTGGAACACAGACTCCACTCAGAAGACTGCTGTTTTCAGAATGTCATTTAAAGGTGACAGACTTTTGGGCCAGAACTAGAGGAGAAACTGCACAAAATATTTAAATAGTGAAAACATTCCTTTTCCTTTTGTAAACAGATCCTACCCAAAAATTCATACCAATATAAATTAAAGTCCTTCAGACAGCCATCTAGAAGACAGCAGAACATGGAACTGGGAGAAAGATTCCAAGCCAGATCCTCTGTCAGGAAATTCCAAAGGAAAAGCACACAAGATCCAAAGAACTTCAATCAGCGCTCCTGACTATTTCCAAATAGTTGAAGCAGATGGTTTCAGGTACGAGGTTGGTGGCAGTATTTGTTACTTTTAAACAAGCATGGCAGTCAGCAAACTCAGACAGATGGGTTCTAAAGATTATCCAAAGAGGTGACGGGATCGAATTTGCCTTTCGACCAGTGCTTTCATGAACCTTCATCACTCCATTAACCAGATCTTATGAAAAGCAGATTGCATTTAAGAAAGAAATTATTTTATTGATTCAAAAGAAGGCCATTGTTCCTGTCCCAAAGGGAGAGGAGTGAAAAGAGATATATTCAATTGTGTTTCTGGTTCCCAAGCTTCAAGGCAGTTTGCTGTCTATCATAGATCTGACATCCCTGAACAAGTTTGTGGAAAAGATACCATTCAAGATGGAGACACTGCAGAGGATCATTCCCCTGATAGAACTAAATACCTGTCTGGCCTCTCTAGACTTAATGGACTCATATCTGTATGTTCCAATGTGCAAGTCATATCAGAAGATCCTACGGTTTTGTGTTTGGGGCAAACATTGGCAGCAAAGAGTGCTCCCTTTTGGGGTCTGGTCCTCTCCAAGAGTCTTAACGAAGATGGTGGCACAGCTGGTAGCCCACCTTCATCTCAGAGAGGTGTTGATATTCCTTTACCTAGAATACTGGCTGGTTCAAATCCCATCAAGGTCAATTCTAAGGCAACATATCTCCTTACCCATTGCTACTCTAAACCTTCATGTGTTCCTGTTGAATAGGATAGGATAGGATAGGATAGGATAGCCATTTATTAAGCGCGAACGAATGCCGAAGCGTCTTGGCGCTGGTAAGTAGAGAGGTACAGCCCCATCTTAGCCCCTGGTCATATCAAAAAGCCGTGTTTTTAACAGTTTTCTGAAAGTTAGATGACTGTCTATTAGTTTCAGAGAGCAAGGCAGCTTATTCCAGAGACTGGCGGCATTAAACGAAAAAGCTCTGCCGCCCCATCTAGCTTTCCTGACTCGGTTTAGCTTAAGAAGGCGTCGAGAAGAGGACCTAAGTGCTCGACCCGGGGAATAGGGAGTAAAGAGCTTCTGGACCTCCCTAGCTCCCCCCCCCAAACACAGCCTTGTGTACTAGGCATAAAGCCTTAAAATCTATACGCTGCTGGACCGGGAGCCAGTGCAGTGCCTTGATTCCCTCGGCGACAGACTGCTCTCTAGGGACGTCTAGCAAGAGTCTGGCTGCCGCGTTCTGCAAGACCTGCAATCTCCTCATCAAGGTCTTGTTAATTCCTAGTAATAGTCCATTACAATAGTCCATTCTGGAGAGGACCAGGGCCACCACCACGTTCCTGCGTAGATCAGGTTTGATAAAAGGGAAGATCTTCCGCAACGTCCTGACTAAATATGAGCAGGAGGAGGCAAGATTACTGACATGGGCAGAAAAATTGAGCTGCTTGTCAAACACCACTCCCAAGTTCTTGACCTTAGGTGCAGGGCAGGGACATTCACCAGCTTCTGCCGGCCACCAAGAGTTATTCCACACGTGTCCCCCGCCGAACTCTATTATCTCGGTTTTCTGCCAGAGTGTCATCTTCTTCCTTCCAGGAATATGTAGTTCATTGGAGCACGATTAAAAACTCAGCTGGGTAAGGTGTTTCTCCCCATGGAGAGGATTGTCCATTTCCAGAGTCTGCTGAAGGATATTCTTATGAGCAAAGAAGCCTTCTTGTTCAAATGGATGGAGGAGCAGGGCCATATGGTGGGAGCAGTTTTCACAGTTCCATGGGTGGGATTACATATGAGACCACTGCTGTATCATCTGCAATAACATGGTGTTTTATCAGTCAGGTACATGAACTCTGTGGCTCTTGTCTCCCTAGACATGAAGCACACTCTGCTGTGGTGGATGAACATGGACAACCTCTGCAAGGGAATAGTGATGCCTCTAGACCCTCCAATAACATTGACAACAGATACAAGTGCATTGGGCTGGGGAGCTTCACCAGGGACCTTGACAGCCCAAGCAAATGTAGTCTGGAACAGAGGGATGGAGGTCAACACATTGGAGAAAATTGATGGCAGTCTTCCATGTCCTACAGCACTTCAGCAAACATTTGTCCCACCACAATGTGTTGATAAGATCAGTCAACACAATGACAGGGGTATACATAAATCATCAGGGAAGTACCCGGTGACAAAACTTGAATGATTGGCTTGCAGTTTGGGTCGGAGGGCAGAAACGTATATCCTATATTTTTCAGCAGTGCACATCAAAGATCTGGACAATGTGGTAGCAGACAGCTTGAGTCATAAGTTTCCCACATTTCAGGACTTGAGACTGACAAAGTCAATATTCAAGACCATTTGCAGGAGGTTCGGCTTCCCCTTTCTGGATTTCTTTGCCTGCAGGAACAGTGTTCTTCTTTCAAGGCTTTGATCCAGGTTTCCAGAACAGGGAGGTTGGGATGTGGATGCTTTGACTGCGAAATTACCTCAGAGACTCCTTTTTTGCCTTTCCTCCAATCCATATGATTCAGAGACTCCTGTGTAAGATTCAGCAGGGTAATGCCCAAGTAATGGTGGTGGTCCCTTACTGGCCCAGACAGAGTTGGTTTCCTCCCCTGAAGCACATGGCATTTTGTCCCCTGTGAAACTCCCTCGTTCTCTTGCACCATTGAGTTTTTGCACTCAGCAGCAACTTCTTAGTCTTTCCTTCTCAGTCTGAAGGTTGAAATGATTAGTTTGAGGAACAAGGTGTACCTCCACATATTATAGATGTAGTACAAAAATCTAGGAGATCATCTACTCTTGCTGCCTATTCCAAGCACTGGAAAGTCTTTGATTTTTAGTGTTCTGAATGGGGATTTGCTTCAGTGGAATGTTCTGTATTTTCTATTCTGCAATTTCTCGTAGATGGTTTTCACAAAAATATTTTTCTTTCTACTTTGAGGTCACAATGGTATGCAATTAACGCATTCTATGTGAGAGGTGGCGTAGTCCATTATGAAATTTTCTGGAAGTCTACATTGTTTAAAAGCTTTGTTGTTACTAAACCTTTGGTTAAGTCTATGCTCCCCTCTTCGGATCTTCCCTTGATGTTATAGGCATTGCAGAATGCCCCCTTTGAGCCTTTGACCACGGTGGATCTCAAATGTATTTCCTTTAGGGGTTTTTTCTTCGTGGCTATCACTTCTGCACATTGGTTGTGGGAAGATTATGCTCTCCTGTTTCATCCTCCTTTTATCACTTTTCTGGATGACTCAGGAGTGCTTCGACCAGACCCTTCTTTTCTTCGTAAAGTTAAATTCTTCTCAAGAGTTTATTCGCCGAGACGGGGAATTGAACCCTGGTCCCGGACTAGACCTCTGCATCAGGGTCTGCCGCTCTAATGATTGAGCCACACTTCTCCATAGTGCAAACACAAACGCCCCAAATAAATAAATGTACTGTACTTGTGCAACACAATATGTGTCGTAATTTATAAAAACACACACTGTAAACATGCAGCATAATGTGATTACAGATCTTTGTGAACAAGTCAGACATTTAAATATTGCATATATTACCTTAACTGTATTGTCGATTCGACTTTCCTTGCATATTGTTTATTTCTCAGATATGTGTAAACCTAAGGTATTATATGATACCTGTGAGATCCCTATCCAGTACCCAAATTAAACTATATCAATTTGAGAGAAAATAACTCTTGATCTCTCACCCATGGCTATCTTTGTCATCTGGCCCCTCAGTAGTATGGTACCAAGACACCATAATCAGTTCCTGCAAAAAGAACTTGTTGGAGATGGTACTAATAGTAAGAGAACTACAAAGAGGTGCAGCTATATTTTATTTCACAAACGTGTAGATATTATTGCAAAAAGACAGATTTAACAATTATTCATTTTAATCTGTCAACATTATTATTTTTTATTATTTTTGAAATGTATATATTTTATCTGCCGACTGCAGCAAAGACTGGGCACTCAACAGTAGCGTTATTTTTTCTGACAACTCTGGTTACACATGCCTTGGAGTCCAAGAAAACCTTACAGTTCTTCTTATCGTATTCCACAGGTGTGATATATCTACAATAAAAGAAGAAATATGAGGGTACCATCAGATAGTGGGAAAAAAACATCTTCATCACATGTCTTAAGTACGGCAGGTTACCTCGTCATTCTGGTTTGCATGTACAATCCTGGCATATCGCTAAAAGTTATAAAGAAAGTGCTATAAAAAATTGTATAAGAAAAAGCACTATGATACCGGGAGGTAAAAAGAAAAATGCTTATTGAGCTATATATTTTTTTTACTTTTAACCATGCTGTGCAGTAGCCATGCTGCTCTACAACATGGCTAAACGAAATTGGTAAGGCCAATAGCTCTCAAATAAGCGTGACCTTCTGGCTTTGCCAATGCTTGTTAGACCTTAGCTCTTGGTTAGGTTGGATATGCTTTTAGCCCTTCATAGTCGGTGCCATGTAAAGAGGGGTGGGGCAAAATTCTACCTGTCAGATTGGTTGATGGATCCCTTTTCAGTCAGGGGCAGGGCCAGTGGCGACTGGTGACATTTGAAAGTGGTGAGGAGTAAAAGCTCAGGATGAGTGTCATGTGGAGAGCAGAGCGATCTGATTATCATAAGGAGGGTTTGGGGGGAAACGTTTGGGAAAAGAGTGGGCAAATGGTGCATTTTCAAGAAAATTTGAGAAATCAAGAAGGCTAATAAAGCAATTGTTGTTAGGTCATCATAAGGATGCAAAGGAATTTAAGCCTGTAACACGTGACACAGGCTGATACTACTTTGCATATTATAAAACCTCTGGTTGTATTTAATATTTTTATGTTTCGAGAGTTGCCACAGTCCTATCATAAAACAGAATACAAAAGCCATGTAACAGAGGGACCAATGGCAGCCGGCGTGGGCCGGTGGGACCATGGGGAGAAAATACTTACAAGGCTGCACTGTGAGCGAACGAAAATGGCCTGCTCACACTGTTTCCCTCAGAAAAGAGTTGAAAATACTTCTCTTCACCCAGTGGGGGTGTGCTTTTCGAGCCGAATGTTTCGTTCTGTTAGTACTACTCAAGGCGGATCGTATGGGTCTAGGAACTTGTCCAAGGACGCCCACATTCCCCTGCAGGGTTGTCTCCATGTCAAGACAGTGGCAAGGAAAATAGTAAACTTCTGGTATACTATCTCTTTTTCTCTCTACCTTCATTCCCATCCTTTCCCCTTTCCCTGACTGTGACAGTGGATAGGGGGCAGTCAAGCATATATTACCTGTAACTGTACTACAACTAACACAGCCAGTTCAGGCTGCCACCCTGTAACGACAAAGGGTTGACGATTACATGTTATATGTTATATGTTGTATAAAAACAATACAAAAAATATTGAAATAAGAAAATACTTCTGTTCAAGCAGGGGTGCAACAAAGGTACCATGTATATTCTAACTTGAAGGAGTGGGGGTAAGGGGATGAAGCATGAGAGAGAAAGAGAGGGAGGGAGGGAGTCTGAGAGGGTGGTAGGCATATAGAAAGTAAGAGCAGTGTATGTGTATGAGAGGGAGAGAAAAGAAAAAAGCGAGATAATGATAAGAGGTGAGAGACATGAGAGAGCAGAGGGAGAGCAGAGGAGGGGGAGAATTGGTGGGAGAGAGAGAGGGTCTGGAATCAGAAGTAGAGAGTGACACAGAGAAAGAGAACGTCTGAGCGAGGGAGGGAGAGTAGAAGAGAGTGTGAGAAAGGGAGAGAGTTGAAGAGAGAGTGAACGAAAAGTAAACTTTGTTTTCCTAGTGGAAGACTGGTGTACTCAGCAACCCAACTGTTCATGTAGGAGCACTATTTCTCTCTATGCTACACTATCAATTTACCCCATGTTTTCTCCTGAAACGTTGGCTGGTTTGCTTTATTTTACATTGTATTCATTTATTGTGATAAAGCGAAAAGCACTGCAGAAGATCAGTTTACCGTGGATAATTCATTATCCCTCCCTCTAAATCAACCCCTTGATACCTAAACAATGATTACTGTATTGTGATTTTATGTGGCACAGACATGGCCAAGAGGCATGTCAGCACCTAACAAGAGTTCAGTTATCAACAGCCAACAAAAGAGTACATTGCAGATACAAAAGAGGGGAAAAACTAAAAGCAGACATTCGGGCACACACACGCATAGACACTCAGCTCTGCTTCATGCTCGGAGCACATACCCACACATACAGACAGACAATCTGCACTGCCTCATATTTAGAGAACGAGAGCACTGCGGCCAGGGGCGACCGGTATGGCTTGCGGGTGGCGGGGCGGGCACGCGGGGTTGGGGCTTAGGAGGGAGGGAGATGGGGGCAGCGGGCTGCAATAAAAAAAATAATAATAACACTGACATTGCCGCCGCCGGGTCCCGCGTCTCAGGTCCTGCTCTCCTGTGTCCGATTTTAGGTCAGAACAGGAAGCAGGTAGCCAAGCTCCTACCCCTAAGCCAATCACAATGCTACAATGTAGCGCTGTGATGGGTCTGAGCGCCGTGACACAGCGCTCAGCCAGGGCTGTAGGGGTAGGAATGTTCTCCATGCAGCCTGTAATGCAGCCAGCATGGAGAGCAAGGAAGTGTGCATGAGTGTTTTGGGCGGCCCGAGAGGGCCGCCCAAACATTCATTGTGCACTTACAAGGGTTGTACACTCCCCCTGCTCTTCAGCCCCGCCCCCTCATTCAAACTGGCACAGAAGGAAAAAATTTAAAATGATAATAACATTAAGTTATTATCATTTAATTTTTTCCTTTCTTTTCCTGCTTGTAGGCAGTGAGGCGAAGCTCCTCCACCTTAGCGGAGGAGCCACCACTGAATGCGGCGTGTGCACACACCTAGACACTCTGCATTGCCTAATATCTAGAGCACAAGAGCACTGCAGCGTGTGCACATAAACACACACAAATACAGACACACCTAGACACTCTGCATAGCCTCACATCTAGAGCAAAGGGCACTACAGTGTGTGCGTGCACACACACACACACGTAGACCTTCCTCCAGCCAGTGTGACAGAGATGGAGGAGAATCCGAAGGGCTCACTTATTTAATAAAACCTTGTCACCAAGAAAGTGCTAAACAAGTGACCAACTGCATGTCAGTAGCCATGTGTAGTGCACATTGTGTAACCTGAAATGTTTCCAGGTGCTTCTTGCAGAAGTAGCAAATACCCCTATGCAAATAAACTCTATGAGAACACCACTTTTTAAAATATGCCACATTTAATGAGCAATCTTGGACACCAGTGGGGTTGTGATTGCTCGTACGTTCTCACAGAGCTCACTTCTTAACCCTTGGTATCCCCAGCCGTACTCATCGCACAGCAGCATAAGAGCAGAACAACCCCTCGCTCTATGCTCTGCTCTCCAGGCTCTGCTCAGCCTGCTGTCCTAAGGTATGGGGGTCCTTGCTCCTCTTGTGCTGGGGAGGGGGGCAGGCTGTATTTTATGATACACTTCCCATTAGCCCAGGATCACAGCGATGAACACTCATGACTTGCTGCCTCTGGGTGTGCAGCTCATCACCCTGAGGTCCGGTACCAACCCCGCAACTCCAGCAGCGGAGGAATTTGCTAATCTTTGGCAGCCCCTTACACAGCCATTGGCTTGATCAGGGGCTGCCAACGTTCATTTGGAGCCTTGGTGGCTGCTGCAGCAATCCCCTGGGCTCCTACATTGCAGAGTCTGTCGAGGGCTCATGTGTGCATGTCGGGCTGGTCGGAGCAAGGCTCCTTTCCAACCCGACATACACACTTCACCCAAAGTAGGCCAGACTCCTGGCAATCATCGTGAAGGCTCGGAAGGGAGGCTTCACCCTCGTCTCCCCCTCCATGTAACGTCTTTGCTCGGGTGATGGTCATGTTGGGCACTGCGGTAAAAAAAATCTTTATTGATTAAACATAAACATTTTTAATATGGCAAAGAAACAAGGGGAAAAAAGCCCCCACTTCCATATAGACATACCGCCCCTGGGCAGGACTAGGCATGATTAGCTTATGTTTAGTCAATGGAACAGAAAGCTAAACTAGAATAGGTCGGAATGGACCTCAAATAATTTTCAGGGCATAAGGCACACCCATAGGTGGTTTGTATAGCTGGTTTTGCATTGAGACTTAGGCTTGAGTGGGGCGAGTGCTAGGCATGGTCATATGCTGACTTGAGTGCCCTCAAAATATCCTACAATTTTTGGTTGCTACTGCAAAAGACAACAGTTGATTAGCGACGCCAGGATACTTATATGGTACTTGCCTATTGGCCTATGTTTGCCACCACACCTGAAGTGTTAGTGAAAAACTTAGTATCCTGAGTACAGTGTCAGGCTAATGATTAGAAGCAAGACCAGGCACTCTTTCAAAATTAGCCAGATTCTCTAGTGCAATTGATTTAGGCACTTCTCCATCACTTTTTTGCTATTGTTGGTAATTTTGTAATATGTTTATCTTGTACTTTATCCATTCTAGTGGAAATAACCAAGTCATAATACCCTCCATTCATTCTCATATCTTCTGGCAAGCAAAACAAAAAAATAAGCATCCGTAATCTCAATCAATCAATCAATCAAAGACATTTATAGAGCGCACTACTTACCCGTAGGGTCTCAAGGCGCTAAGGGGGGGGGGGGGTGCCGTTACTGCTCGAACAGCCAGGTCTTGAGCTTCTTCCTGAAGGAGAGGTGGTCTTGGGTCAGGCGCAGGTCGGTCGGGAGGGAGTTCCAGGTCTTGGCGGCCAGGTAGGAGAAGGACCTTCCTCCTGTTGTCGCTCTACGGATGCGTGGGACGGCGGCGAGGGCGTGACTGGCTGAATGGAGGTGGCGTTTGGGAGCGTAGAAGTTGATTCGGTTGTTGAGGTAGCTCGGGCCTTGATCGTGTAGGGCTTTGTGTGCGTGGGTGAGGAGACGGAAGGTGATTCTTTTGTTGACGGGGAGCCAGTGCAGGTCTCTCAGGTGTCCGGAGATGTGGCTGTTACGTGGGATGTCGAGGATGAGTCGTTTTCCTATTGTATAGTGATATGGCTTTTACCAAGCTGCTTCAATTCACACACAAAAAGAAGGGCAAAGAGGTACTACTCTGTGACAGAGCAGCAGCGGGGGCGGACCCAAGGCACCCCGGGGGCACATCCGAGGACAAACTTCCACTGACCGGAAGGCCAGCCCCCGACCCGGACGGAAGAAGAAAAGCGGAAGAGGCAGAACAAGCGTTGGGTTTCGACGAGGCGGAAGGAGGCCGGAGAACGGACCCTGGGGACGAGTACAGCGACGAGGAAGAAGGGAGCACTGTAACGGAAGGAGGATCCGGACCGGGCAAGAACAGAGGAGCGGAAAGCGGAGGAGTGAAGAACCAAGGACCGGGCAAGAGGAGCGGAGGAGACAGCGTCGGAGTCCAGAGGCAACGGCCAGCGAGAGTGGGGAACTCCAGGGCAACATCCCTCGGGAAGGCGTGGAGGACGAGGCAGCGGTATAAGGCAAGTGGCGAGTGGGGCAAGGAGGGTCTGGCAGAGCTGGGCGATGTACCGGGTGGCATTTCTGGGATACTGAGGTGCGGAATAAAGAAGTCCAGCTAAGCGGCGTTTGCGCAACTGGGGCACAGATAGGCCTCCTGTGGAACTAGAACTCCTGGCCTTTCCTCCCTTCGTGCACGGGCGGGTTCCCTTTATTTCTGTAGGTATTCTTTGGTGCATAGCCTCTTGTTTGTTTGTGTCCCTTAGAGCAACCGGGTGAGGTAACACGGTGCTACGGGCTAGAGGCCCCTTTTCTGTTGTCATCAAACGGGTGGGAGCAAAAATAGAAAATACAGGGTCTCTAACTGCCTGTTCCACTCTCCATTTCCCCGAGGCGGAGACCCCAGGAGGAAGAGCCCTCCCAAGAAAGACCAGAAGACCCCTTGGAGGGACGACAAGAATCCAGACCTGAGACCCCAAAAGACACAGGACACAAATAAAAACCCAAAGTCACTGAGCTTTACTTAATAAACACGATGTTATACCGAATCCCTGGCCTTGCGTCCTTTCTGGTGTGTGACATACTCCTTTTCCATCCTTCCTATAATCTTTATACTGTAACCCCAAAACTAGAAAAAGTAGGAAGAGATAGGTTGGCAAGAGATATCACCTGTCTCTTTTGTGATCTTGGGAAAACATGAGGTTTTAAAAGTATGTCCTCACCCACTAGATAGTGGCATGCCTCATCATAGGGCTGCTACTACATCCCTGCGCAGACCAACGCCTGGGATGGAGCATAGGAAGGGGAGGACATTACAAATATAAATGTGTTGGGATCCATGCAGTTGACAAACAGAAGGTGAATTCCCTCTCCAAATTTAATCTTTTAACCCTATCAAGGCGAACCCAGGAATAAAGAATTGAGAAAGGGCATCTCTGAGTTAGTTTTTAACAGCTTTTATCTTCTTTTTGTTAACTGCATGGATCCCAGCACATTTATGTTTGTAATGTCCTCCCCTCCCTTTGCTCCATCCCAGGCGTTGGTCTGTTCAGGGATGTTGTAGCAGCCCTATGTTGAAGCATGCCACTATCTAGTGGACAGAGTGTTATTGCTGTGGTGTGATGATGCAGTGAAAATAAAGTAGTTACTTGCCTGTAATAATTGTTTTGCAGATAAGATCTTTTCTCAAGTCACATGCTCTACATTTATACTACAACAAACAAAAGGAGGAAATATCTTGAATATCATAAAGTGCATGTATATGGTCTATCTGAGACCGGTAAGTAATAGCACCCAGAGAAATCGGTGCTCACCTTACATTTGTCTTGGACTTGTGTGAGATTAAAGAAGAGTTTTTATGGTATATATCTATATATATATATATATCCAACAAACACGATCGCGTCTGCTCCAGCCTCTTTGGTTTGAGGAGTGTTCAGAGAGGTAGCGAGCCTCATATATCCAACGCACAACTAGAACAAGCCACCGGAACCAATATCCCAGGTCAAAAATCACGGAGCCATCACTCAGTTTAATATCAGTGTAAGTTTACTTCACACACGGCAACATTCGACAACCCAACGCGTTTTGGAGCTCACGCACTCCTTGGTGACGGGTTAGGCATATGCATACTATCTTCCTTATTTAAAGAGACAAGTTGGGTGTTTCTGCAAACAACATTCAAAAAATACTTTGCATTGTTTTTGTATTTTAACATGAGCATCAAGAGCAGTTTCTGTGAGCGTTTTTTAACATAGATTCCGCTTAATCCACAAATCATGCTCATCCTCTTCTATTGGGGAGGATGGAGTCAATAAAAAAGTATTTCAGGTCTTTAGGGTCTGCATTATGGAATTCACTGAAATGTCTGGCCACCGGGTAGGCTGGATCCCTGTTTTTTATTGCCTTTATGTGCTGGAGTAACCTCTTGTGTCCTTGCAGTATAGTACTGCCTATATATCGTAGGCCACATGGGCACCAGCACATAAACCACAAAATCAGATTTGCAGGTAAGGGCCTTGTTGACAGGTTTTTCTTGTTCCCCAAAGGGTGTTTCATAAGTAGTTCGGCTGGTTCCAAACAGATATGCCTTGCACGTCTTCCATTTGAAGAACCCTTTTCTTTGGGAAAGCCAAGTCCCACTGGTTTGGCCATCAGGGTCATTTTGGACTAGGACATCCCTCATAGAGGGTGCCCTACTGTAGGTGATGGCTGGCCTCTTCGGAAGTAGGTGACCTATTGTGGGATCTCCTAATACTAGGGGCCAATTTCTTTCGATGATGTTTCTGATCTGTTTTTCTTGTTTGCAGTACCCTAAAATAAACCTGAAAGTGTCTGCATCTTGTTTCTTTTCATTTTCTCTCTGTGTTTTTCTTGAGGAGGGTTTCCCTGGGGACTGTGTTACTGTGTTTGATGGCCGCAAAATATATATATATATATATATATATATATATATATATATATATATATATATATATATATATTACCTACTGGCAGTCGCCAGTAGGTAGTTATAGTTAGGACCGTGTTTCCATAGGAAATCTCAAAATTCTATTTTGAATAACTTTGGCGCCGGTAGACAAATCCACGTGAAATTTTCAAAACTAATGGGGCGCTCCGCTCAGCTCCTACTCTGAAAGTTTCGGGGTGATTCGTCAAGCGGGGGCCGAGAAAAAAGGGGGGTCCCAAAACGCGTTTTCCCCATGCATTTTTCCATAGGGACTTTAGTCGCAGCTACAGCCCGAACGGCTGAACAGAATTATGTGAAATTTGGCAGAGAGGTAGCCATAAGGTCCATGAAGTGCAGGTTTGGTGTAAATCTATTCAGTATTTCCTGAGGAATTAGCATTTAAATCAATATATATATCTGTACGCGCGCAGCGTGCGCGCACTGAGCAAGACCTGTGCGCGCACCCTGCCGTGCGCGAGCGCACTTCTGATTGGTTGTTAGATGTCAGTAAACATTCGAATCGGTGGAAATCAGGAAGCGGCGGCCGCCATTTTGTCTCTCGCATAAAGAGGGGGTGATAAACAAAGGGGGAGAACGTGAAAAGGGGGCAGAGTGGGGAGATATTGACCCACTAGGCATTGTAAGGGGGTCACAGTAGGACCTTGTAGGGCAAAAAAAAAGATTTATATTTTGAAAAAAAATATCGCCGAGTGCGCGCACCCAGCGCGCACCCGAAATTTTTTTTAAAAACAAAAAAATTATAAAAATTTGCAATTAAGTGAAAAGATATAAGGTGGCTCTAAAAGAGCCCTTGTGTTTATTGTGTGTTTTTTGGTACCTACAAGTAAGTACCGATGCAGAGTCTAAAGTTCAAGAGGAAGACTCTGTTGCCTTCATCAGTGAAGTGTACACCATCTCCTCTATAAATGTCTTGCATGTTGTAACGCAAGTTGTTGTGGTATATAGAACCCATACCATAGTCTCTGAGGAAAGCAGAAATAGATTTGTTGACGTGCTTCCTTGCTTTGTCAATCTGCGGACAAAATTGGTTGGACCAGTTCCACTTTTGCCTTTGGCATATGTTAGAATATACAAGGGCAGTTTGTGGAAAAAGCGACATCAATTGCACAAAGGTGTCCTTAATAAGCATTTCCAGACCTACCCCAGTTAAAGTGCCTAGGTCATTACCACCACAGTGCACAATAATAAGGTTAGGCTGTGGGAGATGTAGAAAGGTTTTCACCAAAGGCATTAATTGGTGCCACTTTAACCCTCTCTGACCAATCCATTTAATGTCTACATTTGGCAAAGCAAGGTCTCTCACCATACCTCTTTTTTCTGAAAAATTTTCACTCCAGAAGACATAGCTGTGACCTACAATCCACACTGTGAACATCTTCCAAGGAGATCTGGATGCACTCAGGAGGTGTCTTTCAGTAGAAAGGCAATATGAAATGAAAGACAGTTGAAAAATGGGGGCATACATAGTTTTTTTTATAAAAATAACTCATTGGCTGTTTCAAACCATTCTACACTAAAAACTAGGCTGTATGTTTAAATTTTAAAAAGCATGTTTTGTATTGGTTCAGAAAAATGTGTTACCAAAGAACATTACTATGGATTTGCTGTTAGGTTTGAAAAGTCAAGCACTCTTGCTCTTTGGATATGAAACATTGTCTGCTGAACTTCTGACCTCTCTCCTCACAGCAGTGTTCCATGACCTGTTGCTATGGTAGCAGGCAGGAGACAAGTTGGGGGAAGGGTACATTTGGAAAGGGGTTGAAGTTTTCAACCAATAGAAATGTGTGATTTCATTTGAAAATAAGTGGGAAGCACTGAGATTTGAAATTAACATGTATATGTGTGAAAAAAGAGAGGGAAACATTGCCATTTACTGGTTCTGGAGAGAGGAGAGAGGTATGGAGCTCTGATATTCTGACTCTGATAGTCTGCTGTTTGAGTGGCACATTTCTTTCTCAACTAACTATTTTAAAAGGTGAGTTATGAGTTTGAGAGGGGATGTATGTGGTGATTTTTGAGATAAATATTAGAATTGTGAATCTTCTTCAAAAGTTATGTTTTACATTTTGAGGTTTGCGAGATATTTAACTGTTTTGAACTTGTAAGATATTATGGAGTATGTTTTCACAATAAGTTTATGTGTACTGGTAAGAATGAGGAATACTGTTTTGTGCCTACCATCAAACCATGAGTCTGTGTGCAGAGAAGAATTGTTGACAGAGATAGAATTTGCGTTGCTGTTGAAAAGTAAGACTTGCAGTTGAAAGGAAAGGACAGCTTGTTTTTAATTGTGATGGTTAGGATTTAGCAGAAATCACTTTGAAAGAAAAGAGAGGAAAATGGCAGCACATTTGAAATTAGCATTAGTTCTGTAAGAATTGCTGACCCAGGAAAGGGGCAGCCTGTGTTTTTTGCCTACCAACACAGCATGAGTCTGTGTGCATATAGGAATTGTTGTCTGAGATTTAATTTGTGAAGTTGTTGTTCTGTAAGGATTGCAGACCCAGGAAAGGGGCAGCCTGTGTTTTGTGCCTACCAACACAGCATGAGTCTGTGTGAATATAGGAATTGTGGCCAGAGATGTATTTTGTGTTGCAGTTGTTTTGTAAAACATGCAGTTGCAGGAAAGGGACAGCTTGTTTTCTTCAAATGTGGTGGTTAGCAGTCAGCAGAAATCACTTAATCGCAAATGAGAGGCAAAAGCTAAAACATTTGAAACCAACAGGGTAGATTTCCCTTTCAAAATAGCAAAGGCACAGGTAGTTGCCATATGTTCAAAACTGAAACTAACCTTTCGCACACATGCACTGTTACATACATCCCAGCAGTCTTCATGCAGTTTTGAAGTCTCTTTGCTCATCTGTCTTGCACCAGACAATACACAGTCTCCAGACACACACTCTTGGCACACACGCAGCACCTTCTCCAACACTCTCATGCGTAGTACTCAGCTCTGTGTGATGTTTCAGATAGCACTGTGTAATGCAAACACATTCAACGTTACCAAGGCCTCATTTTTATTGATCTAGTCTAATCACTCACCCTGTAACACATGGTCATGGTCTCAAGGAGCTGTTAGGACATGTGCTGTTTTCTGCCTCTGTAGATTGTTTTTTTTTGCCCGCTGTTAAATGATGAATACAATTGTTTTCACTATTTTAAGTGAAAATTAAAAAATTCTGAAAGCAGCAAAAAAAGGGCAAAAAATTGCTTTGTAAAATATGTAAAAACATGTCATGCTTTTTGTAATGTATGATTGAATATTAATACTTTTTTTGCAGAACTAGAAAGAAAAAATAAAAAAAGAAATTCTGTTCCCTTGCAAAATACTAAAAAAAATTTTTTTCCAAATAATGTTTTTTTTTTTAAAAATAAGTGAAAAATATTTGTATTTCTCAAGCCTCCCTTTTCATGCTTCCATTTCTTCACCTCTTTTTGTACATTAAATTTTTTTTTTTTTTTAATTTTTAAAAAACATCCTTGGTTGCGCACAGGGTGCGCGCACCCTAAAAAAAAAAAATAATAAATCCCCCCAAAAATTTTGGGGGTTTAGTTTTTAAGCCCTTGAGTTAATGGAGGGAAACAGGAATAGAAAAACGAAAAAAAAAAAAACATCTACGGCCTACTGCACTCATGCGCATCAAATTTTCTCTGAATGAGATCAAGACTGGTCTCACACACAGAAATAAGTGGACCGCAATCAGTGCAGCGTGTGGACAACCTCGCAAAACAAGGTGGTCCAAAAAGAGGTGTGGAAGAAGGCAAAGGCACCACTGCAGAAGAAGTGCTCGCCTGAGCTGCCGAAGATGTGCTCGGCTGAGCTGCTGCAGATGTCGTCGGTGGAGCAGGTGGAGGGTTTGCTCCAGAAGCTCGACGAAAAGTCACTGGATGCATTTTGTCAACATGCCTCAACATAGTGTGAATGCTAAAAGAATACTTCTTGTTAGGATTCCCACGTGACAAGACTTTTTGACAAAGTACACAAGTAACTTTAGGTGCATTTACCTTTTTTTTTGTCCCTCTGGAAAAGTGAAAAACTGCAATATAAAGCTGTCTTTCTGCTTCCTGATCCTCTGCCTCTCAAGAGTGTCCTGGTCACTGTCTGAAGATGGTTGCTGTTCAGCCATTGTCTCTCAACAACAGAATAGCTCTTCGGAAGTAGGTGACCTATTGTGGGATCTCCTAATACTAGGGGCCAATTTCTTTCGATGATGTTTCTGATCTGTTTTTCTTGTTTGCAGTACCCTAAAATAAACCTGAAAGTGTCTGCATCTTGTTTCTTTTCATTTTCTCTCTGTGTTTTTCTTGAGGAGGGTTTCCCTGGGGACTGTGTTACTGTGTTTGATGGCCGCAAAATATATATATATATATATATATATATATATATATATATATATATATATATATATTACCTACTGGCAGTCGCCAGTAGGTAGTTATAGTTAGGACCGTGTTTCCATAGGAAATCTCAAAATTCTATTTTGAATAACTTTGGCGCCGGTAGACAAATCCACGTGAAATTTTCAAAACTAATGGGGCGCTCCGCTCAGCTCCTACCCTGAAAGTTTCGGGGTGATTCGTCAAGCGGGAGCCGAGAAAAAAGGGGGGTCCCAAAACGCGTTTTCCCCATGCATTTTTCCATAGGGACTTTAGTCGCAGCTACAGCCCGAACGGCTGAACAGAATTATGTGAAATTTGGCAGAGAGGTAGCCATAAGGTCCATGAAGTGCAGGTTTGGTGTAAATCTGTTCAGTATTTCCTGAGAAATTAGCATTTAAATCAATATATATATCTGAACGCGCGCAGCGTGCGCGCACTGAGCAAGACCTGTGCGCGCACCCTGCCGTGCACGAGCGCACTTCTGATTGGTTGTTAGATGTCAGTAAACATTCGAATCGGTGGAAATCAGGAAGCGGCGGCCGCCATTTTGTCTCTCGCATAAAGAGGGGGTGATAAACAAAGGGGGAGAACGTGAAAAGGGGGCAGAGTGGGGAGATATTGACCCACTAGGCATTGTAAGGGGGTCACAGTAGGACCTTGTAGGGCAAAAAAAAAGATTTATATTTTGAAAAAAAATATCGCCGAGTGCGCGCACCCAGCGCGCACCCGAAAAAAAATTTAAAAACAAAAAAATTATAAAAATTTGCAATTAAGTGAAAAGATATAAGGTGGCTCTAAAAAGAGCCCTTGTGTTTATTGTGTGTTTTTTGGTACCTACAAGTAAGTACCGATGCAGAGTCTAAAGTTCAAGAGGAAGACTCTGTTGCCTTCATCAGTGAAGTGTACACCATCTCCTCTATAAATGTCTTGCATGTTGTAACGCAAGTTGTTGTGGTATATAGAACCCATACCATAGTCTCTGAGGAAAGCAGAAATAGATTTGTTGACGTGCTTCCTTGCTTTGTCAATCTGCGGACAAAATTGGTTGGACCAGTTCCACTTTTGCCTTTGGCATATGTTAGAATATACAAGGGCAGTTTGTGGAAAAAGCGACATCAATTGCACAAAGGTGTCCTTAATAAGCATTTCCAGACCTACCCCAGTTAAAGTGCCTAGGTCATTACCACCACAGTGCACAATAATAAGGTTAGGCTGTGGGAGATGTAGAAAGGTTTTCACCAAAGGCATTAATTGGTGCCACTTTAACCCTCTCTGACCAATCCATTTAATGTCTACATTTGGCAAAGCAAGGTCTCTCACCATACCTCTTTTTTCTGAAAATTTTTCACTCCAGAAGACATAGCTGTGACCTACAATCCACACTGTGAACATCTTCCAAGGAGATCTGGATGCACTCAGGAGGTGTCTTTCAGTAGAAAGGCAATATGAAATGAAAGACAGTTGAAAAATGGGGGCACACATAGTTTTTTTTATAAAAATAACTCATTGGCTGTTTCAAACCATTGTACACTAAAAACTAGGCTGTATGTTTAAATTTTAAAAAGCATGTTTTGTATTGGTTCAGAAAAATGTGTTACCAAAGAACATTACTATGGATTTGCTGTTAGGTTTGAAAAGTCAAGCACTCTTGCTCTTTGGATATGAAACATTGTCTGCTGAACTTCTGACCTCTCTCCTCACAGCAGTGTTCCATGACCTGTTGCTATGGTAGCAGGCAGGAGACAAGTTGGGGGAAGGGTACGTTTGGAAAGGGGTTGAAGTTTTCAACCAATAGAAATGTGTGATTTCATTTGAAAAAAAGTGGGAAGCACTGAGATTTGAAATTAACATGTATATGTGTGAAAAAAGAGAGGGAAACATTGCCATTTACTGGTTCTGGAGAGAGGAGAGAGGTATGGAGCTCTCATATTCTGACTCTGATAGTCTGCTGTTTGAGTGGCACATTTCTTTCTCAACTAACTATTTTAAAAGGTGAGTTATGAGTTTGAGAGGGGATGTATGTGGTGATTTTTGAGATAAATATTAGAATTGTGAATCTTCTTCAAAAGTTATGTTTTACATTTTGAGGTTTGCGAGATATTTAACTGTTTTGAACTTGTAAGATATTATGGAGTATGTTTTCACAATAAGTTTATGTGTACTGGTAAGAATGAGGAATACTGTTTTGTGCCTACCATCAAACCATGAGTCTGTGTGCAGAGAAGAATTGTTGACAGAGATTTAATTTGCGTTGCTGTTGAAAAGTAAGACTTGCAGTTGAAAGGAAAGGACAGCTTGTTTTTAATTGTGATGGTTAGGATTTAGCAGAAATCACTTTGAAAGAAAAGAGAGGAAAATGGCAGCACATTTGAAATTAGCATTAGTTCTGTAAGAATTGCTGACCCAGGAAAGGGGCAGCCTGTGTTTTGTGCCTACCAACACAGCATGAGTCTGTGTGCATATAGGAATTGTTGTCTGAGATTTAATTTGTGAAGTTGTTGTTCTGTAAGGATTGCAGACCCAGGAAAGGGGCAGCCTGTGTTTTGTGCCTACCAACACAGCATGAGTCTGTGTGAATATAGGAATTGTGGCCAGAGATGTATTTTGTGTTGCAGTTGTTTTGTAAAACATGCAGTTGCAGGAAAGGGACAGCTTGTTTTCTTCAAATGTGGTGGTTAGCAGTCAGCAGAAATCACTTAATCGCAAATGAGAGGCAAAAGCTAAAACATTTGAAACCAACAGGGTAGATTTCCCTTTCAAAATAGCAAAGGCACAGGTAGTTGCCATATGTTCAAAACTGAAACTAACCTTTCGCACACATGCACTGTTACATACATCCCAGCAGTCTTCATGCAGTTTTGAAGTCTCTTTGCTCATCTGTCTTGCACCAGACAATACACAGTCTCCAGACACACACTCTTGGCACACACGCAGCACCTTCTCCAACACTCTCATGCGTAGTACTCAGCTCTGTGTGATGTTTCAGATAGCACTGTGTAATGCAAACACATTCAACGTTACCAAGGCCTCATTTTTATTGATCTAGTCTAATCGCTCACCCTGTAACACATGGTCATGGTCTCAAGGAGCTGTTAGGACATGTGCTGTTTTCTGCCTCTGTAGATTGTTTTTTTTTGCCCGCTGTTAAATGATGAATACAATTGTTTTCACTATTTTAAGTGAAAATTAAAAAATTCTGAAAGCAGCAAAAAAAGGGCAAAAAATTGCTTTGTAAAATATGTAAAAACATGTCATGCTTTTTGTAATGTATGATTGAATATTAATACTTTTTTTGCAGAACTAGAAAGAAAAAATAAAAAAAGAAATTCTGTTCCCTTGCAAAATACTAAAAAAAAATTTTTTTCCAAATAATGTATTTTTAAAAAATTAAGTGAAAAATATTTGTATTTCTCAATCCTCCCTTTTCATGTTTCCATTTCTTCACCTCTTTTTGTACATAATTTTTTTTTTTTTTTTTTAATTTTTAAAAAACATCCTTGGTTGCGCACAGGGTGCGCGCACCCTAAAAAAAAAAAAAAAAAAAATCCCCCCAAAAATTTTGGGGGTTTAGTTTTTAAGCCCTTGAGTTAATGGAGGGAAACAGGAATAGAAAAACGAAAAAAAAAAAAAAACATCTACGGCCTACTGCACTCATGCGCATCAAATTTTCTCTGAATGAGATCAAGACTGGTCTCACACACAGAAATAAGTGGACCGCAATCAGTGCAGCGTGTGGACAACCTCGCAAAACAAGGTGGTCCAAAAAGAGGTGTGGAAGAAGGCAAAGGCACCACTGCAGAAGAAGTGCTCGCCTGAGCTGCCGAAGATGTGCTCGGCTGAGCTGCTGCAGATGTCGTCGGTGGAGCAGGTGGAGGGTTTGCTCCAGAAGCTCGACGAAAAGTCACTGGATGCATTTTGTCAACATGCCTCAACATAGTGTGAATGCTAAAAGAATACTTCTTGTTAGGATTCCCACGTGACAAGACTTTTTGACAAAGTACACAAGTAACTTTAGGTGCATTTTCCTTTTTTTGTCCCTCTGGAAAAGTGAAAAACTGCCATATAAAGCTGTCTTTCTGCTTCCTGATCCTCTGCCTCTCAAGAGTGTCCTGGTCACTGTCTGAAGATGGTTGCTGTTCAGCCATTGTCTCTCAACAACAGAATAGCTCCTTCTCCAAGGAATCAGAACTAATAAGGAGGGGAGTAGGTGTGGTTTGGGAAGAATCTGGAACTGAAAGTACTTCATGCCAATCAAAAGTGATGATTCATGATCACATGACTTGCCATGAGGGGATTGGGTGTGGTGTTGAAACAATCAGAAACTGAAAGTAATGATAACCAATAAGAAGTGTTGTTTTATTAAGCATATAACCCAAGGTGCGCGCACTGCGCAAGCTCCGAGCGCGCACCTTGTGATTACGCATGCGCGAACGCGTAGGAGCGCATGTGCATACGTCATATGCGCGTACGTAACGCGCATACGTTGAACACGCGTATACGCGAACGTTATTGCGCGTAATTTAAAGCGTATGCGGAAGTGAACCGCGTGGAGCGCGTACGACGCACGCACGCATGCGTATGTACGTACGCATACGTACTGGGTGCGCGCTCCCAGCGCGCACTATAACGTATATATGCGTACGTAAATTACGTACGCCGGTATTCATAAAAAACTTACGAAAACGTACTAGGAGCGCGCTCAGAGCGCGCACCCCAAGAATTTATATTATTTATCCTAATTGAAATTTTAAAAAAAGAGCAAAAACAAATAAAAGGATACAGATAATATATAAATAAATACATAGGAATTTTATTTTTATTATTAAAAAAAAATATTTAATTTAATAATTCAAAAATTAGCATTTAAAAAACCGTACAAATTCACTGAAAAAAACCAAAGGTTTCACACACGTTATAGTTAGGAATTAGCATTTAAAAAACCTTGCAATTCACTGAAAAAACCATAGGTTTCACACATGTTATAGTTAGCTGGACATTTCTCTCATACAAAACCAATGAAATTCCCCCATTATAGTTAGTTCAGCTAACTATAACTCGCGCGCCCGCAATGCACTGCTGATGACGTCACATATTACATCACTCATGACATGGTCAGTGACATCACTCATGACATCACTGATGACATCTCAAATAACATCACTGATGACATCATCATTGTGGTAGAGTGGCAGACCTCCTCTCCCCCTAATATAACCTTTGATACACACATTCAAAAATAGAGACTAAAGGGAGGAGCCTAGCGCGCAACCAAGATGGCCGCGTAGGTGCGAGGCTCCCGAGGACCACCACGACCTCCTGAATTAATCCTGGCTATATCCTGTCCTTGTTGAGGGGACTGCATCGGTGAACCCGAGCTGAGGCGCCATCCGTTTTTCCTTTTCGAATCGGACCCCGGACACCGGTGGGAGCACCGATTGAAGGTTGCGGCCTTCTCCGCGCTGGCCCCCCGGATTGGAGTAGTGGGGCGATCCGGGGACAAAGCGAACAACAGCGGCGGGCAGGGCTGGGCGACTCGCGTACCCCGTGCTTTCACTTTCGCTTTTGCGCTCTCCTTGCCCTCAAGCGAGGTAGGGTTGCGGAGCGGGGTGCGGTGGTGTGGCCTTGTCCAGGTGCCCGGCTGACCTGCCGGCCGCGAGTCGTCCCGCGGCCCAGTGGTCGCCCTCCCCCCCCCCGGCACCCGTGAACTGGTTTATCGGCCCTTTTGAGGAGATTGGCACGACGGTGGGAGAGCAGGCATGTCCACCAAACAAGATGGCGACCGGGCGAAGGTGAAGACGACCCGCCGCGGCCCGGCGCCTCAATCCAATAGTATGGACCGCTACACCCTCCAGAAGGGATCTCCGGAGACATCGCGCACATCCCCGGCGGGCCCGACGGAGGCATCTGCTCAACCGGTGGATCTGACCCTCCGGGACGTCATGGGCGCCATCGCAGAGATGAAGGCCTCGGTGGACCAGCGCTTCGACACCCTAGCGCAAAAGATAGACTCGGTCCTGGTGGATGTTAGCCTTGTGAGGGCTGACTTGTCCAAAACCAACGACCGGGTCGATTCCCTGGCCCACACCACAACGAGCCTCACGACGGACGTGGTGGCCCTCCAAAAGGAGGTGCGCCGGCTTGGCCAGGCGAGCGCCCTGATGGACCGGCGACTGGAGGATTCCGAGGGTCGGGCCCGGAGGAATAACGTTCGCATTGTGGGAGTGCCGGAGGGACGAGAGGCGGAGGCGGCAGATCTTTTTGTGGAGGAATTGATCCTTACCCATCTCCAGCCCCGGGGCTGAGTAAGCTTTTTGCGGTGGAACGTGCTCACCGGGTCCCTGGGGGCAGACCTAAGGCCGGTGCCCCGCCGCGGCCTCTCATTGCCCGGATTTTTAATTTTCGGGACAGAGACGCTATCCTGCAGACCTCCAGGCAACAGGGACCGGTCAAGCTTGATAACATGGATGTGCATTTCTACCCAGACTTTACTCCGGCGGTCCAAAAACTGAGATTGAGTTTTCTCGGAGTTAAACGTCGCCTACGGGACCTGAACCTTAAGTATTCAATGCTTTTTCCAGCTAAGCTAAGGGTGGAGGTGGATGGACGCACGCACTTTTTTGACCAACCCGAGGCGGCTGGGGACTGGTTGGACACTTTACCTGGAGATCGGGGCCGAGGGGGTGGGGGGGGTGCGGTTGGCGGGGAGGGCCCGCCGGATCAGAACTGAGGGGTGAAGGATAGGCCTTGCTCTGGACAACATTCCTGTACCATTCACTGATCGTTTAGGTTCCCCTCCGATGGAGGTCGTGTGGGGTCTGTTGGGGGCTTCCCTCCTCCTCTGGGGGACTAGTTAGTTTTCATCTATGGGGCGACAGGCACACTGCACTTTGGGGGGGCTGTCTGGGCTCAGGCAGGGGTGCAGGGAGGGGGGAGTTCTGTTGGGATGGGGGGGTGGGGGGGGTGTGTTGTTTGTTTGCACCGCAAGGCAAGCCCTTTACTGTATTGGTGCTCCCGAGAGGCTCTGTGGGGGACGACTGATTGCTTCTACGTATGATGGGGGGTAGGGATTTGACTGTGTTGTCATGGAATGTTAACGGCCTGGGGGACAGGATTAAGCGTGGTGTGGTCCTGCAGTACCTGAAACGTATCTCACCAGATGTTATCTTCCTGCAGGAGACACACCTTATAGGTAACTCCTTCCATGCCATGAATCGGCGAGGCTATCGTTTGGTGGCCCACTCGGGCTTCACCTCGGGCTCGCGGGGGGTGGGTATCATGATTAAGAACTCGCTCCCGTTGGAGATTGATGAGGTGCGCCATGATGAGAGGGGACGCTACACTGTTCTGGTGGATAGAATGGAGGGTAGAGTGTTTGTTTTTATATCAGTGTACGTCCCGCCTGGGTTACAATCTACTACATTTGCGGATTTGGGGCGCCTCCTCCTGGACCTCCCGGGTGGCCTGCTGGTGGTTGGGGGGGACTTTAACGCGGTAGTTTCTGGGTCTATGGATCGCCATCCCCCTAGGGACCTCCCCCGGGCACAGGCCTGGCTGTCCGGCCTTTTAGATACTTTGGGCCTGGTGGATTGCTGGCGACTAAAGCATCCCGCACAGCGGCAATACACCTTCCACTCGGGTGCCCATGGTAGCCTCTCGCGGCTTGATTATATCCTTGTCCCGGCGGCCTATGCTGGGAGGGTGGGAGAGGTGTGCCATCTGGCGCGGGGCATTTCAGATCACTCCCCAGTACTGTTACACTTCGATGTCTTCCCTAGGGGGGAGGGCAGGGTGGCTCCAATCAATGCTTGGTACTTGCGTGACCCCACTATTCGTGCCGACTTGATCAAATCCTTACAGCGATATTTTGATGAGAATGTGGGGTCTGTCCCTTCGGCCATCTCCCTGTGGGAGGCTTTTAAGGTAGTTCTCAGAGGGGAGGCCCTCTCCTCTATCTCCCATGCCCGGAGGCGCGAGCGGGAGGAGGTAACCCGGGTGGAGGCCGAGATTGCGGAGCTGGAGGGTGACCTGGGGAGCGGGGTAACAGACGCCAAGTTGCATGTTCTGCACCTCAAGCAGGCGGCCTATAGGGCCCTCGTCACGGAGGCGGCCAGGGGCCTCAGTAGAGAGCAACAGGGGCGACTGTATGATGTGGGTGATAAGGCTGGTAAATTGATTGCGTGGTTGGACAAGAGGGAGAGAGCGAGTCGTGTGGTTCCTTTGATTGAGGGGATGGATGGTGTGCCTGTCACCGAGCCGGAAGCCATTGTCTCCTGCTTCGCGGATTACTTCCGCGAGGTGTACTCCCCGGTTTCTCCCTGCTCGGAGGAAGATTCCCATGCCCTGCTTCGGGACATCGCGCTGCCCTCCCTTACGGTGGAGGACAGGGATTTGTTGGACGCTCCTCCCACCTCGGACGAAATTGCCCTGGCTATTCGCTCGGTCGCATCCGGCAAGGCCATGGGCCCCAATGGTATCCCCATCGAGCTTTACAAGCTGCGACCGGATGTACTGGCGCCCCACCTGCGCGCCATGTTCCTGGCGGCCCACTCGCAGGGTTCCCTCCCGCCGGACCAGCGTCTGGCTACAATCGTGGTGATCCACAAGGAGGGGAGACCCCGTGAGCGGGTTACATCCTATAGGCCTATCTCGCTCTTGAACGCGGAACCCAAAATCCTCGCCAAGGTACTGGCCAACCGGCTGGTTGGCGTGGTGGGGGATTTGGTCCACCAAGACCAATCTGGCTTTATACCCCATCGCAACACGGCTCTTAATCTGCGACGCTTGCATGGGGTGCTTGCGCGTGTCCCGTTTGTGCGGGAGCCGGCCATCTTGGCGTCCTTGGACGCCACCATGGCGTTTGACACGCTTGAATGGCCATACATCTGGGCGATGCTGGCGAAATTTGGATTTGGACCGGGATTCATTAGCTGGGTCAAATTGTTGTATTCGGGCCCATTGGCGCAGGTGGTGGTGAATGGGCGAGTCTCGGCCCCCTTTGCGCTGGGGCGGGGCACGCGTCAGGGTTGCCCCTTGTCACCGCTCCTGTTTGCATTGGCCTTGGAGCCCTTGGCGGAGTGGCTGCGGTGGCACCCCTCCATCCGTGGTCTCCGCTGGACCCCCGAGCATGAGGACCGCGTGTCCCTCTACGCCGATGATATCCTTTTGTATCTCGCCTCCCCGCGTAACTCGCTGATTGTCCTGGTTGATGTTTTGCGCTCCTTCGGTCGTAACTCAGGCCTTGTCATCAACTGGGCGAAATCCTGCGTGTATGTGCTCTCTGGGGAGGCTCCGGCCCTACCACGGGACTGCCCGATCCAGATTGCCTCCCAGGGGTTCCGGTACCTGGGTATATATATTACTCTAGACCCGGAGGCCCGCTACGAGCGGAACTTGCTGCCCCCCCTTCAGCGCTTGCGGGAGGACGTTGCGCGCTGGCGGCGTCTTCCGCTTTCGCCGCTTGGCCGAGCGGCCTCGTTTAAGATGATGTCCTTGCCGCGCTTCCTGTATGCGCTTCAGAACACTATGGACTTGGTTCCGGCGCGCTACTTCCACGAGGTGGAGAGCCTGCAGCGGCGCCTGTTCTGGGACGGGAGGCCGCGTATTGCTCTGGCTAAATTGACGCTCCCGTGGTACGATGGGGGGGTTGCCCTCCCGGACATTAAACGGTATTACTGGGCCTCCCAGCTAGCCGCGATTAATCATGGCCTTTACGGGCCCGCCCTGAACCCGGCATTTGAAATGGACAAGATGCTCCTGCCCGGTGGTGACTACAATCGAGCGCTCTACTCTGGCGCGCCCGACTCCCGTCTGACGGGACCGACGCGTGTCTGGCACGCGGCTAATGCAGCGATGGGGTGGAAGGACCGTTTGACCCGGGCGACACCGCTATATGCGTCTGAGAGGTTGGGCTCCCTGTGGACATCGAAGGGCTTCGAGAAGTGGGACACGATCGGAATCAGTACAGTGAGAGACCTCTGGACAAGGGGTGGATTTAAAACTTTTGAGACGCTGCGGACGGAATTTCAGCTGCAAGGCAGTGAGTACTTTCGGTACTTACAAGTCCGCCACGCGCTGGGCTCCGTCTTCCCTGATGTCGCGTCAGTTACACAATCAATTTTTCAAAAACCAATCATCCATTTAGACACTTATATACCCATTTATTCTTCCATCAACCTTGAGATATACATATATAAAACATATTTAATTTTCAGAAAAACACACATTCACTGGATGATGTCATCAGTGATGTCATTTGAGATGTCATCAGTGATGTCATGAGTGATGTCACTGACCATGTCATGAGTGATGTAATATGTGACGTCATCAGCAGTGCATTGCGGGCGCGCGAGTTATAGTTAGCTGAACTAACTATAACGGGGGAATTTCATTGGTTTTGTATGAGAGAAATGTCCAGCTAACTATAACATGTGTGAAACCTATGGTTTTTTCAGTGAATTTGCAAGGTTTTTTACATGCTAATTCCTAACTATAACGTGTGTGAAACCTTTGTTTTTTTCAGTGAATATATATATATATATATTACCTACTGGCAGTCGCCAGTAGGTAGTTATAGTTAGGACCTATTTTCCATAGGAAATCCGCAACATTCTATTCCCAATAAGTCTGGTGCCGGTTGACGAATCCTCGCGAAATTTTCTAAACTTTTGGCCAGCTCCGCTCCGCTCCGACCCTGAAAGTTTCGTGGTGATTCGTCAAGCGGGGACCGAGAAAAAAGGGGGGTCCCAAAATGCGTTTTCCCCATGCAATTTCCCATAGGATCTGTTGTCGCAGCTACAGCCCGGACCGCTGAACGGAATGACACTAAATTTGGCAAAGAGGTAGTCTTCAGTTCAGACTCGTGCCTTTTGCATAAATGGTGTGAATCCGTTCAGTAGTTCCTGAGAAAATTAGAATTAAAAGTACATAAATATCTATGGCCGGGGAGGATCCGCGGACCCTACCCGCACCGTAAGCGCACCCTCCCCGAACCGAGCGCGCACCCTCCCGATCGCGTGCTGAATGCTAATTGGCTGTCGAGTGTCTGTCTACATTCGAAATCAGGAACTGTTCGTGGCCATTTTCTACCTCGGTAGAAGCGAGGCTCAAGAAGCAAGGGGAATAAGTGTGTAAAACACATAAAGGGGGCAGAGTGGAAATACTCTGACCATCTAGAGGTGCTTAGGGGGTCGTAGAAGGACCCCCTGGGGTCCCATTTCTTTTTTTAAACGGCGGAATGCGCGCACGGTGCGCGCATCCTATCGCGTTGTGTGCACGGATTGTCTCGCGTTGGGTGCGCGGATCCACGGAATATTTTTTTGAAAAAAGACAAGAAATCATTGGTTGTATGACTATTTTCTACACTGAAAGGTAGGGTGTATATTTCTGTTTTTTAAAGGTATGATTCTTATTGGTTGACAAAAACAGATTGTTAGGAACATTATATATGATAAGCTGATATGTTGAAAAGTCAAGCACACTTCCTGTCTTGTTTAGCAACATTGTGTGCTGAACTTGTGACCCGTGTACTCAGTGCAGTGTTCCATGAGCTGTTTCTATGGTAACAGGTAGAAGGCAGATTGGGGGAAGGGTTGAAATGTATTTCAGGTGGAAAGGGTTGAAATGTTTAACCAATAGAAATGTGTGTTTGCTTTTGAGTTTATGTGTGAAGGATTGTGATTTGATGTTTACATGTATTTGTGTGGAAAATGAAAGGGAAACTTTTCCATTCTTTGTTTTTGCTTAGAGGTGCACAGTGCAGAGATTCTGTAAAAGAAAATATGGTGAGTGACTGAAAGGTGAATTATTTAATTGTGAGGGGATGTATGTAGACTATTTTCATTTTAATCAGACTAATGTATTTCTCCTGCTAAAGTGTAGGGAGTACTTTTTTTCTCTACAATTTTATTGACAGTGTGTGTGCATGTAGAAACCATTCTGTGATAAGCATTTGTGTTTTTGATGTGTTTGTAGACAGATAACTGTGCTGTTTTTATATTTCGGTAGAATTAGAAACCAGTCATTGTTTATGAATTCGTGAAATTAGTTATATTATGTATCTATACTAAAATATAGTACTTCTTCTAGATGAAGAAATGTGTTTTGGTATAGTGCAAGGGATAGTGTTGTTTGTCTAGAATCACACAGTGAGTATGTGTGCATTCAGGAACCACTGTGAGAGAAGCATTTGGTAACATCGTGTATTTGCTGACAGATAACTGTTTTAAAACCTGTCATGTTGTCAAGTTTTAGTAGCATTAGAAGCCAGTCATTGCTTATGCGTTGATTAAATGAGTTAGGCTTTGACACAAAAGTGCAGTCCTGAAATATGTAGATTGTGTGCAGTTCCCTTACCACTTCCACAGTAGTGAATGATTTTTGGTAAACTCCTAGGGATAGTGTTGCTTGTCTAGAATCACACTGTGAGTCTGTGTGCATTTGGGAACCACTGTGAGAGAAGTATGTGGTAATATCGTGTATTTGCTGACAGATAACTGTTTTAAAACCTGTCTTGTTGGGGGCATGGCCAAGCGAGCCGTAATGGCGGACGCGAGTTAGAAGAGCTCCGTCCAGCCTGCGGCGATATCCTTTAGTATCCTGGTTTCCCCGGCCACATCTTGAGCTGGAAAGGGGTGTGGGGACGTTTCCCCCCCCGCGCAGCCAACCGACGGAACTCCGGGACCCCCGGGGGTGCTATCGGCGGTGGAGTCGCGCCGCGCGTGGTCCGGGCCCGGAGACGCGGCTGAAGCTGGGGAGTCGAGTGCTGTATACAGACGGCCCCAAGCGGTGGCGGATCGAGCCACGCCCGGCCCCAGTTGACAACGAGAGGTGGGGGCAACACTGGGGGCAGGCGGTCTGCGGGCCACAGTGGAGGCCTTACCAGAATCTGTCGCTCCCCTGGGGGCCCGGAGAGGAGCTCCATGGGACCGGCCCAGCACACATCAGAGTGGCGGTAGAAGCGGAGGGCCCGCCGGAGGGGATAGATCCTGCACCTACGCACTGCAGCGCGGAGAACTGGCGCCGGGAGCGCTGAGAGCCAGCGCAGCCACCAGAGAAGTGGAGGGGCGATCCGGAGTGAAGGCGGTGAGGGCCCCCCTGGGCATGTTGGGCCTTGGCGGGGCTGTTTGACGGGGCTCCGATCCTCGTCTGCGCGCCAGAGGCTGCCCACACACGAGCTGCCTCCTGCTGAGGGTCGGGGGAGCGGACCTACTTCAGGACGCGAGCAGGGGCCTAAACGGGGCGGCGATTGAGGCTGCGACGGCCGGATCGGGCCGTAGAGGCACGCAGGGAAGAGGAGTGATATTCGCGACGGCTCGGAGAGCGGTCCAGCACAGAGGAGCGGAGTGTGGTGATTTTGGGACGGCCAACACACGCGCAGGGCAGCACATGGGACTCGGCGGACCATCCTAGCGGTGAGCAGATGGAGGGGTAATTGGCCGAGGTGCAACGTAATCGTGGCCGTGGGCCCAGTGGACAGCTACACTGAGGGAGGCAGGGCAGGTGGCTCCTGGTCGGTCGGCATCCGAGGCGCTTGGAGAGGGCCCCCGTATCTGGCAGGACTGGTTTGACTTTGTGGGCTTCCTTCTGCATGAGACCGCGGGGTTCAGCCCCCAGAAGGGGATTCCTGGGACCTGGGGCAACTGCTCCTGCGTTTGGCCCTGCGACGACTGATCCTGTGAGGGGTCTCTGGAGGAAGGTATGACGAGAGACAAAGGCAGTAGCTCCGCTCGCCATGGCCCAATCGATAAATTTACTGGTCCCGGAGCGGTGGCTGGGGGGACCACCAGAGACTATTCCGGATAATGCGGCCCTGATGGCGGCCATAACTCAATCCAGAGACAATGAACAATACACGTACCCCGGCACTCATATGTAATATTCTTAAGTTGTGAGAAAAACAGTATTATGCAAAGAATTTCATTCTCATCTCGTACTAATTCAACACAGAGAGGTTTTTATGCGAAAGTATAAATATTTTTAATTTCATCAAAAAAGTTTGGTATATGATTCTGAACAAGACGTTAAGATAACATTCCAAAGACAGAAACCAATGGAACACCTTTACATATTCAAAACATTGTTATCTTGGAATTCATTTGTAGTTGGTGACGTTGGTTCCGTAATCTTGATCTCAAGCGCGCTACAGCCGACACGTGTTTCGTCACGACAGTGACTTTCTCAAGGCTTTTTTCAAATACGAGATGCCAAGTTTAAATGTCATATGTTCATCACCAGATTCTCAAAGATTAGAAATTCGGATCCATATCCATATTACCCAAGGTCTAGATAAATACATGGAGACTTTCATTCATCATTCTCCTGGCTATGTCGTGGATATTTCGAAAACAAACTTCGTCCCCAAGAAATCTCGCGTCTGGATGAGCCCACTCCTCAAAATGTCAAAAAATGTATAATAGTTGTGATGGGGATATCCAAAACTAAATGGGTCCCAAATTATGGGCTGTGATATGCCCCTAGTGAGATTTCTCCAGGCCGTAGAGTAAAGAGCAGCCTCCTCTCGAACCAGCTGACATGTTGGATGCTAAGATCGGGGCGGTTGGGTCAGATGTTACATTACTGCGCCAGGATCTGCGCAACGCAGTGTCTCGCATCACGGAGGCGAAGTCCTGGATCTCAGGGGTGGAGGACGATGTTACCACGCTGAAGCAAAAAAATGGCCTCCATGGAAAAGGCCCAGCGGGGTCTGGCGCTTTGGGTGGAAGATGCAGAAGGACGGGCCCGGCGGAACAACCTGAGATTTGTGGGATTTCCGGAGGGCTGCGAGGCGGGTATCATGGAGCGCTTCCTCACACAATGGCTGGAGGGTTGGCTCCCGCCGGACGCTCTGTCACGCTGCTTCGTGGTGGAGCGGGCCCATCGGGCGCTGATGCAGAAGCCGGCGCTGGGGGCACGCTCACAGCCTGTGATAGCAAGATTTCTGAACTATATGGACAGAGACGCGGTTCTGAAACAGGCCCGGGCCCGAGAACCGCTGCAATATGAAAATGTACGCATCTCCATATTTCCCGACTATACCCACCTGGTGCAGCAGCAGCGTCAGTCCTTCATGGCTGCAAAAGCCCGCCTAAGAGACCCTAAGCTACCATATGCACTTTTATTCCCGGCTCACCTACGGGTGGTGTATCAGTCCCGTACTCACTTCTTTGATACTCCAGAAGAGGTTTTCAAGTGGACTGACGAGACTGTGCGGCTGAGAGTGCCTACGCCGCCTGGCAGGGAATCAGACTCTTCCTCCGGAGAGGTCGCCCGGAAGGAGTCGAAGAGACGGCAGCGGATGGGAGACAGGCGGTCGCGCTCCAGGAGGCGCTCGGTGTTGGGTGGGGCTGCGGCAGGGGATGGTCTGGGGCATGGGCATTGACTTATGATATCCTGTTGCTTGGGTTTGGTTGGGGGGGTGGGGGGGTCTCTCGGGGCCCCACTGTGCTCATTACAGTCCTTGAGATGTATTGGTCGGGGAAACGCAGAAGTGGGCTGTTTTTCCGCCGGACTTGTCTGGGTCGGGACCTGGCCTGAGGTTCATGGGCTACGAGTTTGGGATCCATTGGATGGGGCAGTACCATCTCCCCGGTTGGGAGCTGGGCACTCGCCCACCGCAACAGATGCTTCAGTGTTTTTGAGGTATGGGGTGGGGGGTTTGTTGGGGGGGAGTTGGTATGGGTTCTGTGTCGCACTTTCTTGGGGGGTTTCCGATATTGGTTTTACACCTAGCTGCAGTCCTCTATGGGGGAGGGGGATGAGGTTTCTTCCCAATGGCTAGTGAACAGATAGGGGACACAGGAGTCCCAGGTACCCTCCGAATTCTAAGCTGGAACGTGAGGGGGGCACTTGATAAAATTAAGCGAGGGGCGATATTGCATCAGGCTAAGAGGGCTCGGACGGATGTTCTTATGCTACAGGAGACACACCTCATGGGTACGAAGACCCCGTGTTTGCAACGATATGGGTATCATCAGATATTTCATGCAGGGTTTGCCAGGGGGTCCAGAGGGGTGGCGATCCTGGTTCATCGGAGGGTCCCATATGTGCATATACAGCAGTGGATAGACCCGCAGGAAAACACGTATCTTTCAGCAGTTCATGCCCTCTCAAGACTGGACTATATATTTCTTCCCCGGGCGCGCGCAAGTGGAGTGAGGCCTATCGGATCATTCTCCAGTGTCCCTTGAGCTGGCTATGGGCAGAGGGCGACAGGCATTTCGATGGCGCTTGGCGGTGGCACCTACAGACTGCAGCCTATAGTACTCATATGAGGGAAGCCATTGCCCATTTTTTTGCTTCCAATGAAGGGTCGGTGTCGAGTGTGGGATCTCTGTGGGAGGCTTTGAAGCCAACTTTATGCGGGGTGGACATCTCCTGGTGCTCGGCGGCTCGCTGCAAGCGTAGGGAAGAACTGATGCGAGCGGAGGCCACCGTTGAGGCACTCGAGCGACAGGCTAGAGAGGAGGGAGGACGACGGTGGGTGAGGCAGCTGCTCCAGGCTCAACAGTCATGCACAGCCCTCCTTATGGATGAAGCCCACCAGACTTGGCTGGCGACACGTAGCAGGATTTATCAGTGGGGGGACAAGTCCGGGAAGATGCTATACCGGCTCTACCAGGGCGCCTTTCACGTGCAGCCCCTTCCGGGCTTACTAGACGATACAGGAGCCCCGGTCACTGATCAGCTCCATATAGCTGAAAACTTTGCTGCCTATTATTCGGAGCTTTATGCCCCCGGGAGTGCCTGCCGGCGGCCACCATAGAACAATTTTTAGTCGACCTACCCCCTAAACAGATATCAGATGACGTGCGGGATCATCTGGAGCTTCCGCTGACGGAGGAAGAGCTTAGCACGGCCTTGGGGGAACTTAATTTGGGGAAGGTGCCTGGGCCCAATGGGTTTCCGAGTGAATTTTTCAAACGCTATAACGTACAATTGGCCCCTTACTATCGAGCTGTAGTGGAGGAGGCCAGGGAGAAGGGCATGCTTCCCCCGGACTGGAGACATGTGGAGGTGGTGGTATTTCTCAAACCCGGCCGGCCCCCGGAGCAGCGGGCCTCGTATCGACCTATCTCCCTCCTCAATGTGGAGGCAAAAGTCCTGGCCAAAGCATTGGCCAATCGCCTTCTGCCCCACATTTCGATTCTTATACATCCAGATCAGGCGGGATTCATGCCCAAGAGGGCCACCAGACACAATATAAGGCGGGCGCACGTAGATGTGATTGTGTGCAGTTCCCTTACCACTTGCACTGTAGTGAATGAGAGAAGTATGTGGTAATATCATGTATTTGCTGACAGATAACTGTTTTAAAACCTGTCTTGTCAAGTTTTAGTAGCATTAGAAGGCAGTTTTTGCTTATGCTTTGATTAAATGAGTCAGGCTTTGACACAAAAGTGCAGTCCTGAAATATGTAGATTGTGTGCAGTTCCCTTACCACTTGCACTGTAGTGAATGAGTTTTGGTAAACTCCTAGGGATAGTGATGCTTGTCTAGACTCACACTGTGAGTTAGTGTGTATTTGGGAACCACTGTGAGAGAAGCATTTGGTAACATCGTGTATTTTCTGACAGATAACTTTTTTAAAACCTGTCATGTTGTCAAGTTTTAATAGCATTAGAAGCCAGTCTTTGCTTATGCGTTGATTAAATGAGCCATGCTTTGACACTAATGTGCTGTACTTAAATATGTAGATTGTGTGCAGTACCATTACCTCTTCTAGACTAGTGAATGAGTTTTGGTAAACTGCTAGGGATAGTGTCGCTTGTCTAAAATCACACTGAGTCTGTTTACATTTGGGTAAGGATTGTGAGAGAAGCATTTGGTAACATAGTATATTTGATGACAGATAACTGTTTTAAAATCGGTCATGTTGTAAAGTTTTAGTAGCTTAAGAAGGTATTCTTTGCATATGCATTGATAAAATGAGTCAGGGTTTGACACTAAAGTGCAGTACCATGTACTATTCTCTTCACTGTGCCAGAACTGAAAATTTCAAAGTTTTACCCAGGCACTAAGCTAGCAGTAGTCTGATGTTTTAGTCAGTTTCCAAGTACTCATGTTGTGAACCATACATTACCACATAGATTGTTTCAAATGTCTATGTAGTATGCATGCAGTCTTCTAACATACTATACACTTGTCTTTCACATTTTCAATTCGCTAGTCAGTATCCATACACTTCCAGGAAACACCCTGTAACTCCCTTTGCAGACCTCTAGTGACCCATTCAGCATCATGTACTAATCCATTCACTGTGCCAAACCCCAAACACTTATAAATTCACCAAGATACTATCTTTGGAGTACTCTAATCATTCAGTCAGTGCCTAAGTATTCATGCACTGAGCCAGGCCTTAGCATATGGACTGCTTCAAACCCCTATCCACTATGTATGCAGTCTTCTAACCACCTAGACACTTGTCTTTCACACTTTCAATTCCCTAGTCAGTATCCATACAGTCCAGCAAACATCCTGTCACTCCCTTTGCACTCCTCTAGTGACCCATTCAGTACCAAGTACTAATCCATTCCCTGTGCGAAAAGCCTACCACTTATAAATTCACCTCGGCACTCTCCTTGCTGTACTCTAATCATTCAGTCAGTACCCAAGTAGTCATGCAGTGAGCCAGGCCTTAGCACATGGACTGCTTTAAATGCCTATGCAGTATGGATGCAGTCCTCTAATCACCTACACAGTTGTCTTTCACACCTTCAATTCCCTAGTTAGTATTCATACACTTCTAGCAAACACCCTGTCACTCACCCAGTGTGTCTCCTTATAGTACTGTAATCATTTAGTCAGTTAGCATGTAGTCTTTTAGTGAGGTAGGCTTTAGGGCATGAACTGCTTCAAAGTAGTATGCACTATGCATGTAGTGTTTTAATCATCGTCACACTTGTGGTTCAGGGCTATAGTTTCTTAGTCAGTTTTTATATAAAATGTGTTTGTACATTAATGGAATAGTATACATTTGAAAGTTATTAATATACATTTATTTGTGATTCTTTTTTACAGATACTGTTTTTCAACATAAAAATAGAGAAATCATGCCAGAAAAAGAAAGAAACTCAGAAAGGCGCAGGAGAGTTTCTCATCCGTTTGCACTCTTCACGTGCAAGAATGTTCTGATGAAGGGTCCTCTGGTGTTTCATCATACTTGCCATGCCGTACGAGTATTTCTTGTTAGGATCCCCTCACTACAGAACTCTTTTGCAAATCTTGCACGTGACCAAGGTGGCATTGGTCTTTGTTTGCCCATCGGGAAAAGTAAAACATTTCCACACCACTGAAGAAAAACGTTGTGGGCGTGGTGCCTTCTCCAAAAATGTATCCTCAGATTCGGTGAATATTTTAAAGCGGCAACATTTACAGTTTCTGTAAGTTAAACGTATAAAATTTTGTTAGCCGTAAGCATTTTATATATCTGTGATTTGTATCTTGTGGTATTTTGCTGAGAATAGCATGTTGTTTTTTTTTTTAACAATCTTTCTGATTGTTTTTTTTTTGCCCGCTGTTAAGTGATGAGTACGATTGAAATCACTATTTTTAGCGAAATTCAATATATTCTGAGAACAGCAAAAAAAGCAAACAAATTACTTTGTGGAAATTATGCTGTGTTGTAAAAAATGTATTATTACATGTTATAATTTTTTTTCCTTTTCTTTCACAGATCCAAATTTTAAAATAAGCAATTTATATGAATTTAGATTGCAATGAAAATCTGGAAAAAATGTATACCATTTTTTATTCCTATTACTGTGAAGGTAAGTTTAACTAAGTCTCAATATGCAGAATGAGGAGGTCTGCAAGAAGCTACAAAGTTGAAACACGTTTCTAAAAACACTCTGTTTATACCTATGTAGTTTTGAAATCTGACCATAATCAGATATCACGTGAGCTGCAAAAAAAGAGATTTGAGGGGTTCATAATATTTCCCATTGTATCTATTGAAGGACCACAATCATTTACATCATTCTTCTTTGAACATTTTTGCAGACAAAACTCTGTGCTTACCTTCTATCATTCGCAAGGAATTTTAAAACCGGAAATATGTCACTTTTTGTAACATAGTTATTGTGCAAGACACTCTTTCATATTAACAAAGAGAGGAAAAGGCACTCTGTGCACTTTTTATACTCCATGTAAATACAACCTCATTATGCACACCACTTTGCGTTGAAAGGGTGTTCTATAAGTATTGTTGTGCATGATTGCACTGAATACTCATAGAACAAGACACATGTCTAGATTTATCAGAAATCATAAATCTCGATATGTGTGTGATGTCATTTGAGATGTCATCAGTGATGTCATCAGTGATGTCACTGACCATGTCATGAGTGATGTAATATGTGACATCATCAGCAGTGCATTGCGGGGGCACAAGTTATAGTTAGCTGAACTAACTATAATAGGGGAATTTCTAGGGTTTTGTACGGGGGAAATGTCCAGCTAACTATAACGCCCCTGAAACCTATGTTTTTTTAGTGAATATATATATATAAAACATATAAACTTTATAGAAACACATAGTCACTGGATGATGTCATCAGTGATGTCATTTGAGATGTCATCAATGATGTCTTCAGTGATGTCACTGATAATGTCATGAATGATGTAATATGTGACGTCATCCGCAGTGCATTGCGGGGGTGGGAGTTATAGTTAGTTCAACTAACTATAACGGGCGAATTTCTATGGTTCTGTACTAGTAAAATGTCCAACTAACTATAACGTCCCTGAAACCTATGTTTTTTAGTGAATATATATATATATATATATATATATATATATATATATATATATATATATATATATATATATATATATATATATATTCACTGAAAAAAACGTAGGTTTCAGGGCTCTTATAGTTAGCTGGACATTTCACTCATACAAAACCCCTGAAATTCCTCCGTTATAGTTAGTTCTGCTAACTGTAACTCGCGCGCCCGCAATCCACTGCTGATGATGTCGGATCACTGACGAAATATTGAGAAGAAGAATATTGAATTGCCAAATTGTCGAAGGAAAAATATAGAATGCCAAAATATCGAAGCCCTATCTCCAAACAGGTAAGTACAAAAATATAGAATCCTAAATATCGTTGTAAAAAATATAGTTAGTCACAATATCGATTTTTTTTAAATGTCTTAAAATTAATGTAAAATTAATGAAATAAAACATATAATTAACTGAAACATACTTAAAAATACTTAAATTACTTTAAAATTAATAAATAATTAATGTAAGTAAAAAAAAATAATATTACATACATATTAATGTAATATTTACTAAAAAAATGCAATATTTTTTGCGTAGGATAGGGAGGGTAAAAATTACTATTCCCACTCCAAAGAGTGCAACAGTAGGGGAAGCATTGGATCGCATAGGGGTAAAAATTACTATTCCCACTCCAAAGAGTGCAACAGTAGGGAAAGCGTTGGATAGCGTAGGGGTAAAAATTACTATTCCCACTCCAGAGAGTGCAACAGTAGGGAAAGCGTTGGATAGTGGGTGGATAAAATTTACTATTCCCACTCCAGTGAGTGCAACTCTAGGGTAAGCGTTGGATACCGTAGGGGTAAAAATTATTATTCCCACTCCAGTGAGTGCAATAGTAGGGAAAGCGTTGGATAGCGTAGGGGTAAAAATTACTATTCTCACTCCAGTGAGTGCAATAGTAGGGAAAATAATAAGTTAATATTTTATTAAAAATAAATAAATTATTAATACCAAATAAAAATATTAAAATTAATTACCAATCACACAATATTTAATAATTAATTTATTATAAATACCATATTTTTTATTAATAACCTATTAATAATTAATGAACAACCAATTAATTTTCAATACCAAAAATTAATAAATAAAATTAATACCAATTAATAATTAATTAAGAATAAATTAATTAGCAATATACAAAAATTATTTCAATAATTAATTCTTTACAATTAAATTAATTCCCGCCATATTCCCCTATAAACCCTCACAACCCACTAAAAATAATAAATTAATACAATTAACATAATTATCAATTAAACAATCAATACTAATTAATTACCAATTAATACAAATTATTTACCCATTAATAATTAATCAACAGCCAATTAATTTTCAATACCAATTAAGAATTACCTAATAACAATTAAATTACTTCCCACCCTATTCCCCTATAAACCCACAACCCGCTACAGAAGTAAAACGCTAAATTAAATTTAAAATAATTAATAATTGTTAAAAATTATTATTTAATGTACTATAATTAAATTACTTCCCACCCTAATCCCCTATAAACCCACAACCCGCTACGGAATTAAATTACACAAAAATTAAATAACATAAAATTCATTAATTTAAAAATATTCAAACATACATTCCAAAATGTATACATACTTTTAACACATATACTAACACTTAAAACACTATAAAAAAATTCTATATTTTTAACAACTATATTATGACTGTCGATATTACTTACTTCTATATTATTTAAATCAATATTTTATTTCTTACCTGATTTTCGATATTCTTCACCACTATATTTTGGCAATTCGATATTCTGTCCATTCTATATTAAAAACTCGATATTCTGTCCTGTCGATATTTTGAATTCGATATTATGTCTGTTTACCGATGATGTCACATATTACATCATTCATGAGATGGTCAGTGACATCACTGACGACATCACTGATGATATCTCAAATGACATCACTGATGACATCATCCAGTGAATGTGGTTTGGTTCGTTATTTAAATATGTATTATATATATAGCAATCTGCATTGAAGAATGAGTGGATATTACCTACTGGCGGTCGCCAGTAGGTAGATATAGTTAGGACCCTGTTTCCATAGGAAATCCGCAACATTCTATTTGGAATAACTTTGGCGCCGGTCGACGAATCCTCGCGAAATTTTCAAAATAGGTGGGGCGCTACGCTCCGCTCCTACCCTGAAAGTCTCGGGGGGATTCGTCAAGCAGGGGCCGAGAAAAAAGGGGGGTCCCAAAACGCGTTTTCCCCATGCATTTTTCCATAGGACCTTTAGACACGGCTACAGCCCGAACGGCTGAACAGAATTACTTGAAATTTGGCAGAGAGGTAGCCATAAGGTCAAGGAAGTGCCTTTTGCAGGTCTGGTGTAAATCTGTTCAGTATTTCCTGAGAAAATAGCATTTAAAAGCATATATATATGTGGGCGGAGCCTAACCACACATCTCATCCTGAGATCTGATTGGCTGTCAGCACTTCATCCAAGAAGTGTTGGCAGCCATCTTGGGACCAATATACATAATAGCACCTCATTAAAAAGCATTGCAGTTAATAGAAGGTTTTAAGACTTTAGTTACATTATAAATCATTTGTTGATGGTACCATACTCATTTTAGGAATTGTGGTATGTTCTAAGGTGATTTCACCATGTGAAAAAGCCTTCTGCTGGGATATCATGATTGAGAGAAAAATATTTTCTCATGCTTTTACCACAGAGGTTTGGAAGGTGATCTATAGGCTAAACTGAGAGCTTATTTTCTGTAAATTCACATTATCTTTCTCAGTCATGTGAGAATGAAGTCTGACATTCTCAGTAAAACATGTACATCCAACAAGGGCAGAGACTGTCAGTTGATTCCTTTGTGTTCTACTGCAGCTTCCCAGAGTGTTCCAAAGAACTACTAGAGCGCTAACAGTCCTACTTATGATAAACGTATGGCACACCTGAAGCCATCTTGCTTGGATTAAAGTGGTAACTCTTAAAACATTTAATTTAAAAAGGAACAAAATGAGGGGGTTCATTTTTCCATAAAAAGTATGATTAGTGCTGCAGAAAGAAAAATTAGGGCACATTTTGAGTGACTTCTCAAATCCTCTTCTATTTCATTAAAAAATTCTGACATGCAGACTGAAACATGCACTTTCAATACCAGCAGCAGTTTTCCCTGGTGAGCAGTAGCTTTACTACAGTGATCTAATGAGCAAAAAGAGTGCTAACATTCTGAATTTATGGCAAATGTGTGACACATCTGAATGCCTTCTTGATGGAATCAAAGTAAAAAACTGAAAGTATTTCCTACTGAGGAGACTGCAGTAAATGAGGAAATTAGGAAACTTCATAACAAATAAGTCTCCCAAGATGGCCACCAGAGACAAAAGAGCCCAAATGTAGCCCAAATATCACCCAGATGTAGCCCAAGTATAGCCCAATGACAGAATGTCCCAGAATGTTCTTAAAAACAACTAGAGCGCTTACTGTCTTCATTATGACAAAAGTAAGGCACACCTGAAGCCATCTTGATTGGAATAAACTAGTAACACTTAAAACATTTAATTTAAAAAGAAACACAATGAGGAGGTTCATTTTGCCATAGAAATTATGATTAATGCTGAAGAAAGAAAATGAGGGCACATTTTGAGTGACTTCTCAAATCCTCTTCTATTTCATTAAAAAATTCTGACATGCAGACTGAAACATGCACTTTTAATACCAGGAGCAGACTTCCATGGTGCAGTAGTTTTACTACAGTGATCTAATGACCAACTAGGGTGCTAACATTCAGAATTTATGGCAAATGTGTGACATATCTGAATACCTTCATGATGGAATCAAAGTAAAAAACTGAAAGCATTTCCTACTGAGGAGACTGCAGTACATGAGGAAATTAGGAAACTTCATAACAAATAAATCTCCCAAGATGGCCACCGGAGACAAAAGAGCCCAAATGTAGCCCAAAATCACCCAGATGTAGCCCAAATATAGCCCAATGACAGAAGTGTGCAAAACACTTATTATTTTGTGTTTTTGCAGTGTTATATAGTGCAGACTTGTCAGGTATTGGAGTGCTTTACATGAGCATTGGTTACATCACACAAGAACAAATTCATTTTGGTTGTAGACATGGGGAGACTAAGTGATTTGACCAGAATCACAGAATGTCGAGCTAAAGCAGAAACTTCAACCTGGTTCCCCAGTTGCAAAGTCTGCAGTTCTGGAAGTAACACCACATCCTCTCCCCTAAGTGCAACATTTAATCAAGTGGTCAACTGGATAAAAAAACATAAAGATAACAAATAATTTAAAAGTGCTTTGTCGCTATTTGAAAACTCAGAAAATATGTCCTTATTTTAGTCTTTTAGAGCACTAACCATAATTTTGATGCCAATAAGACCCTCTCATATATGTAATTTCTAAAGGAAATGCTCTAGGTATTACAGTTTTGATTACATCAAGATGATGTCAGGCGTTCCACACTTTTGTAATAAATATAGAATGTTAGCAATCTAGTTGTTCATTAGGATACTGTTGAGAGGCAGAGGCCAGGGGCACGGACTCTGAAAATTGAAGGCAGGTAGGAGGGTGAAAAGGCAACAATTTAACCACACTGAGCAGGCAGGAAGGGCCGTGGAAGCACAACAGACTATGGAGGGCAGTGGAAAGGGGGGCAGGGGCAACAAACCAACAATACAGGACTTGCAAGAGAGGCTGTTGGAGGGAAGATCTATTACGGGTCAAGGAAGCTAGGGGCGGTCCCCAGATCCCCGGGAGCCACCACAGAACTGAGCAGGAGAGTGAGTCAGGGACAAAAGGGGCACCTTAATTTGAGCCGGGGTGCCTAGGAACGCTTGCTCCAAAAATGAAGAAAACAGACATATGAGACATGGAATTGGAGGCAGAATACAATGGCAGTTTAATGAGAAGATGCAACTTCAAAGAAACCGCAGAATAGAGACATAAAGTACAAAATACAGAATCCAGATAATCATACAGCTGTCATAATATTCTCTGTATCTCAATTAATGTACTGACAGAGAGAGAGAGAAAACACATCTATAAATGCATTATGAGAAACAAGTTACACCAAGGAAAATGTTACCTAGGAACACTCACGTTTACTCTTAGAGCAAGCATTCCTGCAATTACAATACAAAATCTTTTAAATGCAAAAGTAAAGAGAACAATGGTTAAACATAACATGACATTTCATATAGGTAAAATAGAATAAGATACTTCAAGCAAAGCAGAGCAAGACATTTTAAGCAAAGGAAGACAAGAGCTCCCAGCTCTTGGGGAAAACCTGCACTGCCTGTTAACCTACATACAGACGGCGAGGTAGTCCGTCTATCTGTGGGTGCTCCCTTTTTATATCATTTTGTGGGCTCCTTTGCACGCTACATCTACCTACGTATGCTACCCAAAAGCTTCGTCTGCAGATTTTACCAGACATTTCGTCATTTACCCACTTAATGCTGACAATGGACTGGGTGAAAAGGTCAGTCTCTCAGGCCAATCGCTTATCGTAAGTTCCATAGAGCAAGCAGAAAATAATGGGTATTGTACGGGAATTCAATATATTCATGTATAAAATCTCCTCAGTTCTCCTAACTTGACGCTCTGCGGTTGCCACTTCCTTAAAAGCGGGAAACCTGCCCAGGAAGCAAGTACCAGTCCAGGATGCAGCCTACTGTATGTCGACAGCTTCAGGGGGATGTTGAACTTTGATACCGAGCACGGAGCACTCGGGTAGGGTGGGGGCTACTAGTTTGGATCAGAAGGCCTCGCAGACCTGCCTTCAGACTGCTATACACTAAAATTGCAGAGCTATGGTCAATTTAACAAAGAGGCCTACATATTGAACAGAAGGGCCTACACAGGGGTTTTATGCTGGCTGAGTGGTAAGGATGTCTCAGGATAATTATATAGCAACACAGGACCCGCTGGTCAATTTAATACGGCCTACAAATGCAGCTGGCAGGGCAAGGACAAGGGTCTCATACTTCAGGTGTGGACAGAACGGGCCAGGGGCCCCCTGTGATACAAAATCTACCCTCCTTCAAGGCTGTGGCAATGTAATAGACCATTGTGGGCAGAAGGAAGAGGCAATGGTAGTACAACCATACATGCCAACAGACCCGATTCAGCCAGGAAACGTCCAATGTTTTTAAGCTCAAATGGGCTGTATTTGATCTGTCTCCTGTCTACAATATCCTCTTTTTCAATGTAACTCAAAGGGGAAAATCAATACCCCAGTTTTTTTTCAAAATCTCCCTCTTACCAAGTTCAAAATGTTCGCAAGTATGGTACATTGGATCATGGAAGGAAATGGGATAGGGACATGGACTTGGATAACAGAGGACAGGAGGGACATGGAGAGGTGCACCAAACTGACCCTGCAGGGCAGGCATCAGGGTTTGCAGCAGCACAATACACCACACAGGGCATGCAGGACGGGAGTGCAGCACAACAATCCATAGAAAGCAAGAGGGAGGGGACAGGACCATGCACATGGACAACAGAGAACAGAGGGGCAAGAGGCAATGGTAGCTAGCTGACCATAATGGACAGACAGGAGAGAAAGCTGCAGTATAACAGACCATAAAGGGCAGGAGGGACGGATCAGGGGCATTACAATGGAACAGACAAGCCAAGAGGGAGGGAGTAGGGCTGGGGGCAAGGGGGCAGGGCAGGAGCAGCAAGATAGCCATGGAGGTCAGGCAGGATGGGCACTAGAAGCAAGACACACCATGAAGAGCAACAGTGAGACTGTGATGGCATACACACAGACCATGGAGGGAAGGTGGGAGGGGGTCAGGGGCAGCTAACTGACCACACAGGGAAGGTGGGAGGGGCCATGGCAGCACAGAAGACCATGCATGGCAAGTGGGAGGGTTAGTGGCAGCACAATGGCTATGATGGGCAAGAAGGAGGGTGGAGGGGCATGCACAAAGGACGATGGAGGATAGAAGGAAGGGTCAGGACCTGTGCACAGACAAGAAAGTTCAGGGAAAGGGACCTCACAACAGACCACACGGGGCAGGCAGGAGGAGCAGTTGCAGCACAACAGACCAGGGAGGGCAGAAGGGTGTGGCAGTACAATGGACCATGTAGGACAGGAGGAAGAGGATAGGGGCATGGCATGTGGACAGGCAGGGTGGAGGTGGCAGGGACAGGTTACAGTCATCTGACAATGCTAGGCAGGTGGGAGGGGAGTGGCAGCTCAACAGAACACTCAGAGTAGATAGGAGTGGCAGGTCCATGGGACATGGTGGGCAAAAAGGATGGAGCAGGGGCATGCACAAAGACATCGGAGGGCAGGGGGAAGGAGAATAGGGGCAGCAAGCTAAGCACAGAGTTTAAGCAGGAGGTCAATGATGGGGCATAGAATTGGGCAATGGAGGGCAGGAGGAGTGGACTGGTACATCATACTAAATTGAGGGCAGTGGCAGCACATCAGACCATGCATGGCAGGAGGGAGGAGGCTAGTCCATGGATTCACACAACAGAGGATAGGGAGGAAGGGGATGGGGCAGCAAGCTAACTGTTCAGAGAAGGCGGGTATTAGGAACTTTATTGTTTTTAAAACATTGTGTCTGTGCGAACTACTTAAAATATGAACAAGTATGCAGCATAATCTCACTTTTATTCAGGAAGAAGAGGACGTTTGTGACTGTGACTCCGGGCTCACTTGGCAGAAACACCCCCTGACCCTCCACCCCCTATCGCAAAATGTAATGCCCGTGAAAAGGGTAGGTGAACACAGTGTTATATAGAACATAGTCCTGAGAGCACGATTGAAAATGAAAACTAGATATAGTGTATGGTATAAACTATGCACCAAAAAGTGTGATATAAGATGAACCGGGCGTGAAATATAATATGCAATACATTGTGCGCAATGACAGATTCATGGGAGAGCGCGAGATAGCACAGGCACTAGCGCGTGCTATGCGATATGCGCCTTGGAGTGTAATATGCACAGGGCAGTGTTGTGTAACCTAACTAGTCTCTAAAGTTGTAATATAAAATATGTGCTGGGGAGTGTAACGTTGCATATGCACTGTGACAAAGATATGGATCCCAGATTGTAATATGTATGGCATAGCACTGTGCGTTATAACATAGGCATCGAGAAAGGCACGTTAGATGGGGCAATATAACCCGTGCGAAGACAAGTGTGGCATGACATATTCACGGGGTGGTGTTACAGTGCACATGGGCTAGAGAGTGTCATAGCATATGCACTAGCTAGTGGAATACAACACAGAGGTGTGTGGCACTCGGTAGGCAATGGTGGGTGTAACACAGCATTGGGCTCTGTCAGGAGCACGCTGTGACTCTCAAGTGATGTTCGTCCCCTTTCCAGAGAGTAAAATAAAAAGTATTACACATCCGGCAGTGGATGTGTGTTTTATTAACCGTGAGGGGGGTTTCTTGCATAGTTTTGGTCGAATTTTTGTCGAATCCCCTTTGAATGGCTTGGTGTGCATGTGTGTTAAATGTGCCCGTCAATAGCTACCCATGTTTGTATAAATAAACGACAAGGGTGTCTACCAGGATTAGGCACGGTAGGGCATCAGACATGTCAGAGCTTCACTAGTGGTGTAAATACTTTCCACGTGGATTCATTGCATGCATAGTCGCCTTTTAATGAATATCACGCAAATCGTCATGGTGATAGGTACGTACGGTTTGTCCAGCATGTCCTAGGTGTGTCTATAAATATATATTTTTTTAAAATAATAAAAAACAGTGGCCGGCCCTGGGGTTTGGGGTCAAAAAAATATAATTAGGAGACTGGCCCTGGGGGATGGGGTCATCAGGGCCAATAAATTAGAATAAGAAGGGGAACCAAACAGCCCCCCTTCTTAAAAAACTAAAATAAATAAAAAACTGGCATCGTGCCGGAGGCCATGCCCCCTCCGTGCAGCACTCTGCAAACGCGCCCCCAACAGGCATCTCCAGTATGCGCCAGGGAGCTGCGCTGCAGCCAGGTGTTCTGAGGCCAAGCCCCTTTTTACACCTCTCTGCAACGCAGCTCTCTGGCGCTTACTGGAGGTACCTAGTGGTCTAGTTTGACCCTAGGGACCCTTAGGATTCAGGGGGACTTAATCTCTCAACTTAGAACAGCCACAGGGCGCGTTTACACAGTGGTGAAGGAAGGGGACGGGGCCTGAGGTGACGTGTGCAAACACATACTATGGCACGTTTTAAATTGGGGATATAATTTCCCTTCAATACTGAGGGCCCCTGGGGGCTAACTAGCCCACCAAGTGCTTCCAGTAAGCGCCACTGAGCTGCATTGCAGAGAGGTGGTCCAGGCCGTGCCACTTTTTACACCTCTCTGCAACGCAGCTCTGTGGCACTTACTGGAGGTACCTAGTGGGCTAGTTGGACCCTAGGGACCCTCAGGATTCAAATGAACTTAATCTCCCAACTAAAAATGGACACAGGGCGTGTTTACACAGTGGTGAAGGGAGGGGACGGGGCCTGAGTTAACGTGTGCTAAAACGCCCTGTGGCCTGTTTTAAGAGGTAGTCTTAATCCCCATGCCCTATTATACACTAGGGGCTTACAGAGGAGGTCATGCTAATCACAGGGGGACCCCAACGCATAATGTTCCCTAGTGTGTGTAGGTGTTTTCACTGTATTCTAAGTGTCTTTTAACATAGCACTGGCTCTAGGACTGGTTAGTCAGACTCAGTTTCCACCAGTATCCGTCTGAAAAAGTTGAGGGTACAGGATGATTTTGCAACAAGGCTTCTTTCTGCTCTTCTTTTTGTTCTTTCTGCACGTTATCCTTCTTCCTGCACTTATCTTCGTATTTGAGGACTTCTGTTGCTTCTTTCTGCACTTCTTTTGTTTCTTTCTGTGCATTTTTACTTCTTTCTTCACATGTCCTATCTCTGTAGGCATAGTTAGAAATTAGCATTTAAAAAACCTTTGAAATTCACAGAAAAAACCATAGGTTTCAGGCACGTTATAGTTAGGATTTAGCATTTAAAAAACCTCAGAAATTCACTGAAAAAACCATAGGTTTCAGGGGTGTTATAGTTAGCTGGACTTTTCACTTGTACAAAACCATTGAAATTCCCCCGTTATAGTTAGTTCAGCTAACTATAACTCGCGCGCCCGCAATGCACTGCTGATGACGTCACATATTACATCACTCATGACATGGTCAGTGACATCACTCATGACATCACTGATGACATCTCAAATGACATCACTGATGACATCACTGATGACATCATCCTTGTGATAGAGTGGCAGACCTCCTCTCACCCTAATATAACCTTTGATACACACATTCAAAAATAGAGACTAAAATTTTCAAAACAATGGACATACCAATACCAGTTACAACAACCTCTTCAGTAATTCTAAGATCCACATACACATCCACTCATTCACCAACAGTCCTATACAGTCACTCATACATGTACTCACTCATCATATGTACTCATACACCTATACATCCTGTTACACAATGCCACTCATCCATAGAGTTACTCACACACATAGTCACTCATGCTAATAAAGAATCAAACATACATTTACTTGCATATACAGTTATACACACACCACCATACTTACTTCTACGGAAACTTACACATACTTAGTCTTTTAAACAATCACTTATAGAAACACATACTTATTCATACAGGAACTCTTTCAATCTCTCACTCTCACATATACTCACATATATACACCAATAGTCACATATACTAGTTTAAAACATATGTAGTTACTCATAAAGACACTATTGAGACAGTCATTCACTCACTAACACACCCATACACACACTCATCCACCCATACAGTCCTGCACACATGCTGTGTTCAACACATACTAACAGTGAGTCACTCATTCATGCACCTATGCACTACGTAATACCCCCCACCGAACCATGCAGACACTCAGACTGATACTCAAAAAACCAACTAATAACCTATATAGACACCCATGTAGCTACTCACCAACCCATGCAGCCACTTATACACAAAGTGAGAGACTGATACAGATATTTACATATTTAAACATTACTCACTAAGCCATGTATTCACTATGATACACTTAATCAGTCAGTTACACAATCAATTTTTCAAAAACAAATCATCCATTTAGACACTTATATACCCATTTATTCTTCCATCGACCTTGAGATATACATATATAAAACATATTTAATTTTCAGAAAAACACACATTCACTGGATGATGTCATCAGTGATGTCATCAGTGATGTCATTTGAGATGTCATCAGTGATGTCATGAGTGATTTCACTGACCATGTCATGAGTGATGTAATATGTGACGTCATCAGCAGTGCATTGCGGGCGCGCGAGTTATAGTTAGCTGAACTAACTATAACGGGGGAATTTCAATGGTTTTGTACAAGTGAAAAGTCCAGCTAACTATAACACCCCTGAAACCTATGGTTTTTTCAGTGAATATAAATATAAATATCTAGATGGAGGATTTAGTAGCAGTGTGATTGACTGTTTACTTGACTAATTTATAGTGTCTCACTAAATATATTGGATAGTGACTAAACTGTGTGAATATCTGTAACACTTTTTCAGTTGTTGTGTAAACTGCTGCACCAGTTGGTTACTAGCTATGTGAAAGTCTATATTAGTTATTGATTAGTTAACTGACCATTTGTATGGGAGAGTGAATGTGTGTGTGGTTCGGTGGGAGGTGCGTGACTGCCCAAAGATGTGTGAATAGTTGATTCAGTAGGTATATGAGGTTAATACTACATGTTATAACAGTTTTTTGGGTGAGTGAATATCTTTATGGGTGTGGTGATGAGCAAATATATCTCTCAATGGTACATGTCCAACAAACTAGATAAATAAAATGCAGTGTATGTGACAGTTGTTGTATATAAATAAGTATACATAATAGTGATTTTATAACACACTAAGGCGGCGATCACGATCCGGTAAAAAAATAGCCCGTACGACTCGTATCCGGTCTTTTTACCGTACGAATCGTACAAGTGCCGTACAAACTGCCAATTACGATTCGCATGGGAAAAAGACCATACGAATCGCATTGGGAACAATTCCCCACACGTCCTCAAGTCGGAAATTGTGTCCAACATGTCCCCTGACGATTTACCGTACAAATGTGAAAAGTCTAGTCCGACCGCGGAATCACGATCCATCCCATGCGTCCGATGTTATAACCGTATGCAAAAAACACCGTCCGCACCGAACACCCATAGCAACAATGGAGACATGTGCCCGCATACGCGCCGAACACCCCCCCAGCCCCCGTACGTTCGAGTCGTACCCCCACCCGTGCATGTACACCCGCGTACGTTCGAGTCGTACCCCCACCCGTGTATGTACACCCGTGTACGTGTCCTACCCCCCGTGTATGTACACCCGTGTACGAGTCGTACCCCCCGTGTATGTACACCCGTGTACGTGTCCTACCACCCGTGTATGTACACCCGTGTACGTTCGAGTCGTACCCCCCGTGTATGTACACCCGTGTACGTGTCGTACCCCCGTGTATGTACACCCGTGTACGAGTCGTACCCCCGTGTATGTACACCCGTGTATGTGTCGTACCCCCCCGTGTATGTACACCCGTGTACGTTCGAGTCGTACCCCCACCTGTGTATGTACACCCGTGTACGTGTCCTACCCCCGTGTATGTACACCCGTGTACGTTCGAGTCGTACCCCCCGTGTATGTACACCCGTGTACGTGTCGTACCCCCGTATATGTACACCCGTGTACGAGTCGTACCCCCGTGTATGTACACCCGTGTACGTGTCCTACCCTCGTGTAGGTACACCCGTGTACGTTCGAGTCGTACCCCCCATGTATGTACACCCGTGTACGTGTCGTACCCCCATGTATGTACACCCGTGTACGAGTCGTACCCCCCGTGTATGTACACCTGTGTACGTGTCGTACCCCCCCCGTGTATGTACACCCGTGTACGTTCGAGTCATACCCCCACCCGTGTATGTACACCCGTGTACGTGTCCTACCCCCGTGTATGTACACCCGTGTACGTTCGAGTCGTACCCCCCGTGTATGTACACCCGTGTATGTGTCATACCCCCAACCGTGTATGTACGACCCGTACCCTCACCCGCAGACGTATGCAGCGTACCCCAGGCCCCAACACCAGCACCTCCACACAACATCGCGCATGTACGAGTCGTACCAAGCCAGACACAAGGACAGCACTGTACAACAAAATGCCCGAAGTACACACCGTACACACGCTAAAAACGCACGTACACAACCAGGACAAAGCAAAACAACACAAGAATACACCATTCGAATGGCACAAAGCCACTAAACATGTCCAACAAGCTCAAAAACAACACAATCACTGACCTGCAACTGCCAAAATCCAAAACAGAGGCCCAAAACACAACCACTCCTTATAACACACCCACCCAAACTTCAAACACAGCCACACCCACCAATGGACCAATAAAAAGAGCCCACACACACAAACCATGAGCCTTTGCAACAGACTCACTGCTGCCAGACCCCACAGACAACCTACAGCACCATACTAGAAGCTTTACCACACCTTACACTTGCACACCTTCACACACACACCTTCACAAACACCCCCACATCACATTCAAACACACACCTGCACAACCACACCCACACACCCACAACCATCCACACCCCCCCCCACCATCCACACCCACACCCCTCACCATGCCCACTAACAAGAATCCAAAGTTCACTAGCCGAGAGTTGGAGGTCCTTGTCGATAAAATCCTCAGAGTTGAGCCACACCTCTTTGGAACATTGGTCAGACAGACCCCCATTTCAGAAAAAACATCCATGTGGCAGACCATCGTCGATGCTGTGAATGCTGTTGCGGACACCAGAAGGACCAGGCATGAATGCCAAGCCAGGTGGTACGATCTGCGGAGGAGGGTCCGAGCCAAAAGGACGGACGAACACAACCAGGCCAACGTCACTGGAGGAGGGCCGCCCCGCAGACGCGTAGAATACCATCCCTGGGAGGAGAGGGTGATGGCCATACTGCCGGTGGTGGCAGTGGACGGATTAGAAGGACTCCGAGACCTGGGTGAGTACACAAACAACTCACCTCACATGGGGGGAACGTCATCCACAACCAAACTCACAAACAGGCACGCAACCACCTCAAGCTATCGCATGACTCAACCACACTCCATGAACACGCACATGCCACTAGCGCCACCATGCCCCATGCACCCAGCTGGACAATGTCAAGTCACAGGCCACAGAAAACACCAACACAAGACACGGTAACCCGGATGGCGGGAGTGTGGGCCCCAAAAATCACATATTGCAACTCAGAAGCAGACAACAATGCCCTCTGCCCATATGGCCTAGGTCACAGCCAGACAAACACTGTGTCCCCACACAGGAAAGACTCGCCAGCAAATGGCGGACGCCTTGCATCAACACATGGGGGTGACGGCACATTCTTGCACATGACAGCAGCTAATGAACAGCCAACACTGTGAAAGAGTGGCAGCACACACCACCACAGCAGCAGTGCAGACACACACACTACACCCAATGGGTGCCTGGAGATCAGAAACAAACTCACATCAACAATCCAAGGGCCATTCAAAGATCTGCTAACAGTCTGTGCCCAGGAAGCTGGGCTGAGGTGACAGAGGGTGACACACAGAGGGAGGGAGAGGGGGACAGAGAGGGAGCGAGACACAGGGAGACGGACAGAGGGAGGAGGCTGACACACAGAGGGAGGGAGAGGGGGACAGAGAGGGAGTGAGACACAGGCAGACGGACAGAGGGAGGAGGCTGACACACGGAGGGAGGGAGAGGGGGACAGAGAGGGAGGGAGACACAGGGAGACGGACAGAGGGAGGAGGCTGACACACAGAGGGAGGGAGAGGGGGACAGAGAGGGAGTGAGACACAGGGAGACGGACAGAGGGAGGAGGCTGACACACGGAGGAGGGAGAGGAGGACAGAGAGGGAGGGAGACACAGGGAGACGGACAGAGGGAGGAGGCTGACACACGGAGGGAGGGAGAGGGCGACAGAGAGGGAGGGAGACACAGGGAGACGGACAGAGGGAAGAGGCTGACACACGGAGGGAGGGAGAGGGGGACAGAGAGGGAGGGAGACACAGGGAGACGGACAGAGGGAGGAGGCTGACACACGGAGGGAGGTAGAGGGGGACAGAGAGGGAGGGAGACACAGGGAGACGGACAGAGGGAGGAGGCTGACACAGAGGGAGGGAGAGGGGGACAGACAGGGAGCGAGAAAGGGACACACAGGGAGAGCAAATCAGCCTTGTGGGGTGTGGGGATATCTACTCGTCAGCAGGTGGACTGCGTGCATGTAGACAAGGGTGGCCAGTGCCAGAACCCCCCCTCTTCTCCATGGCAAAACACAGGGCCATGTCACAACCTGTGCACGAGCACAACGACAGCTACCTGCATCATATAAGTGTGTGGAACCACTCCATGTGCACACGTACAGTGCTACACAGAAGGCGCCAATGCATGGCTCGCCACACCTGCCCACTCCACTGCTGACTGCTGTCACAATTGATGCAGCAAGTAAGACTGTGCCACACATAGGTAAAGTCGCAAAAGCTGTGGCCAAGGGACATACCCATGCACAAGTGCACTGTCAGTGGAATGCAAGACACATACAAATTCGCAGAGGAAATGTGCCAACTTTCAAAACAATGAAACATGGATGTTGCATGGAACAAAATTAACATTGTCTCTCTCACACACAGGTCAACGTCGTCGATCACCCCCCAACACTGGGGGGGAAGACACACAGGATCCGGCTCGGCGGGATGACGGAGCCACCGGCAGCGACGACTCTCACCACTCTGTGGACGAACCCGACCCCGACCAACCTGGCCCCTCTGGTGTCCAACGACCTGCAGCACCTGCGTCAGGTACAACTGGGCCAACCACCACCCCCACTCCTGCCACATCCCAGGAGACACCCAGGATCCCTGCCCCACCACCACAATGCAGCCAGGCTGGCCAGGAGGGACACGGTGTCCCGGGCACCCAGGAGGAGGCAGGCGACAACGCCAATGCCACCCCTCAGGGGTCCCGGAGACCCGATGTGCCCACAAGGCCAGGCCAGGTGCAAGTGGGCAGGGGTGGTGGGAGTGGAGGACGGCGGAGGCGCGAGCCTGACCAGTTGGCTGGGGAACCGGTATATTCCCATGTCCAAAACATCCTGGACACATACCGGCAGGACACCACGGGCATGGCCCAGGTTGTGTCCATCCTCGAGGGGATCAAGACCCAGCAGGCCCAGCAACATGCGGAGCAACATGCCTGTCTACTGCAACACCAACAGAGGATGGAGGACAGACAGGCTGAGCTCGTGACGGTGTTCACGGGAATTCACAGTACACTCCGTCGGATGGCCGACAACATGGGCAACCCTCCCTGTGCCATCAGGCGTAGAACATCACCACCCACAGGGAGGGATGAGGAGGAGGAGGAGACATCCGACAGAGCATCCCAAACATCGTCACGGCCTGCTTCTGAGGGTCCCCGCAGGAGGGCGGGTCGTCCGCGGAAAAGACCGTGAGGGTCGGCGCAACAGCACCATCTCCCAGGACACCTGGCCTGGCACCTGGCCCACTGGAGCAACAGCAGCACAGCAGCAAAAGACAATCTCTGCCACATGGACTTGCCGGTCACTGTCTGACCAATGTTGACAAAGACTGTGGTATGGACTCTGAGGATTTCAAATGGCAAGGACACCAACTCCCCAAGTGAACTTTGGATTCCACACACCCGGAATGCCCCTCATGTCAAACCCCCCCCCCACACCCCAATCAAAATAAAAAGTCACACCATAAAGAGAAGATGCCTACTGATTGCATTATTACCTTACATGTGTCTTGTAAAGTCTAACTATGCCAGAGTTCTCATTTGACTTCAACCATCCACACCCTGGGGCCTGAGTCTGGCACAGGACACACATGGGTCACATTGTATTAGGCAAGACAGACATGGAGCACCATACACACCCGTGATGGGCCCAACCAGCTGAGGGGGTGGCCGCACAACCGTGCCGACAGACATATTGAGTACAGCGACAGCCATGCGCAGAGGTCAGGGATCATGTGGAGTGTCCTGGGGGGCACCCAGGTATGTGTGGACAGGTGGCAGAACCATGTCCTGCAAGCTTGAGTCAGGTGGATGCAGTGAATGGTGGCGTGGCCAACGTTGGATGCATGGGGATGGTACATGTCACAATACCCACACAGTCATGGACTACATGCACAATACATAGTCTAATCCCACACAAACAGCTTGCATCTTGCTACTCTACACATAGACACATAGCCACTATCACGGAAAACCATGCCAGACATGCCGGATGCACCGTGGCAACACACCAGCATTGACTGAGAAGAGGCACCTTGGAGGCATAGGGACACCTTTATTAGTCATGTATTCGGGATTGCAGAGGCAACTCGGAGTACACATGAACGGGTCATGTGGAGTAACATGTGGGTCCAACACTGGAACCCTCCTTCTGCAGCCCAAATGCGTGATAGCCATGGAACTGGCACACAAGTGTCGGCTAACAGCTAAACACCCCCTGCTGCTCACGGAGAGACTGCCATACACCATTGATCCGCTGATGTGGAAGTCCCACAGCATGTCAAGCCAAGGCAAACCGTATGTGTCCGAGGGCAGTGTAACACACATTGATGCCATCATCACATTCCACAATCCCATCACTGATGACTGTCAACAAGTCTGACCATCTATTCAGGTGTACCCAGCTGCAAGTAATGTGTACCATGGTGATGCAACATGTCTGCAGAGGAACCAAACATCGACAGGGGCAGTGTGCATACATCGTGAACAACTGCCACACCCAATACACCCCTGATGCATCCCTTACCCTAAGGATACTTCCAAACGTGTCCGTGCCTGTAACGCTGAGTCAGCACACGATGACGTGTCCATGAGGAATAGCAGTGCCACAACAATGCAACCAGCAGACGTCATGCGCAAGTACCTGGGAATGAGAGACACACCAGAAGTCAGCCACAAAAAGCACAGCCACTTGCATGTGCATGTACTCGACACATGTAAGGATGACAACATGCCAGGTCACAATTATGACTGGGGAAATACACATCACTGCCACCATCACTCCAGTGACACATCCACACACTCCTCTGACTCACGTGGCATACATGCAGATGGACACACACATCGCAACACATGCCACACGGGGACCAATGCGTGCACACACAGACACTGGTACTCACCACTAAGCAAAGAAGTCGCGTATGAGCCGAGTCCGGATGTCCTCTTGCGGAACCACGTCCTCCACATCACTAGCCCCATTGCCAAGACCTTCGTCCTCCACGGGTGGATGGTCCTGATCATCTTGATCCAGGATGAGTGGCACAGCTTTCTCAACTGCCATGTTGTGCAGCATGCAGCACACCATGAAGATCTTGCAGACCTTCGCCGGGGCATATGGGAGGGCGCCGCCGGTCTTGTGGAGGCATCGGAATCGGCTCTTCAGGAGGCCAAACGTCCTCTCTATCACTCGCCTTGTCCGGCCATGGGCGGTGTTGTAGCGGAGCTGGGCCGGCGTGATGGGGTTGCGGAGAGGTGTGATCAGCCATGGCATGTTGGGATAGCCAGCGTCCCGTACATGGAAAGCACATGGACATAAGTAGGACAGGAGAAGCGGTCGTGCTGGAAGTCTACACAAAATACAGGACAGACAGACTGTACCCACCAACAACACATGCTCGTTTGTTGCGCAGCTGCGTCATCATTTCAGGCATCCTGCTACGCCTCATGATGTAGGCATCGTGTGCTGATCCTGGAAAACGAGCACAGACATGTGAAATCACCATGTTGGACAGACACACCACAAGGGCATTGATGGAGTGGTAGTGCTTGCAATTCCTGAACGCTACCTCCTGTGCCTGTGGTGGTACCAAAGCCACATGTGTCCCATCTATGGACCCAATGACATGGGGCATCCCTCCCAGGGCATAGAATCCACGCTTGACCCCAGTCAACATTTCAGGGGTTGGTAAATGGATGAAGTCATCCAGGTGAATCAACATGGCCTCTAAGAAATCATGCAGCACACGGCAGAACATGCTCTGGGACATGCCACCAACATGAGCTATGGTATTTTGAAAGGTACCCGTGGCAAGAAAATGTAGGGCTGCCATTACCTTCAGCTTGGGTGTCAGAGCCGTAGGGTACCTGTGCAGCGGTTGCAGGTGTGGTGCCAGTCTCGCCGTCAACTCCAGAATCAACGGTTGGGGGAAGCGGTAGCATCGGATACAGTCATTCTCCCGCATGGCAGCCAAGTCCGGAATTGGTCGGGGAAGAGGCGGCACTCTGCAGTAATTTGGAAGTGACAAGAAAGAGTGAGTGCACCACAACAACAATTTATTTGTACTGAGCACATGTTAATCTGTCAATACACATATGCTACATACGGAGTCAGGTATGTGCCACATGCCCTGGACACGTATGGCTGCCAGGTGACACTCCTACCAAGACCCAGCTACACACGGAGATTGTGAACCTCCACATGCCATGGCATGGGATTGGCTGTGTCCCAGTGTAAGTGAACAGCCAGACGCAAGACGGGAGTGACAAACATCCACACATCAGCAGAAGTAGGATGTCGATTGCAGAGACTGGTAGCGGAACACTAGGGCCACAGGTCACATGACATTACACTAGGACAGCCCACACACCTTGCCATGAAGGTGTACATGTGAAGACTCACCACACATTCATAGAGAGGATGCAGACATGTCCTTGTTACGCTACTCCGTGTCCCATGCATACATACGCACCTCACATCCGATACCACTTGTGGCCTGGTGTGCGGAACAGTGTGCCATGTCAATCTACACACACACACATGTTGGTTGCTGCAACAGCTGCTGCTTTTGAGGGAGCTCCAACATCAAGCTAATGGGAACCCCCCACACATACATGACATAGTCACATCGTGCACCGTGGGTAGTGACATGTCAGGTGTGGTAACCCCTGTACCGGGCCTCAGGGGACACTCCCGTGTGTTGTTGTCCGTGCCATGCCAGTGACGCTCATCCCAAGTGTGCAGTACGACATGCACACATGTCAAAGGAGTCAAGGGCATGCCTGGAACACATTGCACCGTCACACATTACATGTGTACACATCTCATCATACATCTGGTGCCTTCTCGACTCAGGAGTAATGTGCCACATCACAGCCTTTCACACCTGTGCCCCACACATGTAGTACTGGCCAGACAATGCCTTGATGTCCATCCATGGACAAGTATGTCAGCCCTATTCCTTCCTGTGTGCTGCCTGTCACCACTGTGATGTGTGAAAACCACCGTACTTTCGCAAAGAGGGCCTGTGTACGTTCCCGTATCACTATGGGAGTGCTGCCGTATGTGTACCCGTAGTGATGGTGAGCGTACGCACATGTCTACGGTCCGTACCACTATGGGTGTGCTCGCGTATGCGTACTCATGGTGATAGTGAGCGTACAGGCGTGTGTACGTTCCGTACCACCATGAGTATGCATACGCGAGAACACCCATAGTGGTACGGAGCGTACACACGCCTGTACGCTCACTATCACTATGAGTACGCATACGCGAGATCACCCATAGTGATAGTGAGCGTACAGGCGTGTGTACGGTCCGTACCACTATGGGTGTTCTCACGTATGCGTACCCATAGTGATAGTGAGCGTACAGGCGTGTGTACGTTCCGTACCACCATGAGTACGCATACGTGAGAACACCCATAGTAGTACGGAGTGTACACACGCCTGTACGCTCACTATCACTATGAGTACGCATACGCGAGATCACCCATAGTGATAGTGAGCGTACAGGCGTGTGTACGGTCCGTACCACTATGGGTGTTCTCGCATATGCGTACCCATAGTGATAGTGAGCGTACAGGCGTGTGTACGTTCCGTACCACCATGAGTACGCATACACGAGAACACCCATAGTGGTACGGAGCGTACACACGCCTGTACGCTCACTATCACTATGAGTACGCATACGCGAGAACACCCATAGTGGTACGGAGCGTACACACGCCTGTACGGGCCGTTGATATGCATTTGGGGTGCCCTAGGGCCCCGGAACGCACCGTACCTGTGTGTGAAGCTCCAAATTACATAGGGGACACATGAGGGACAAGTATAAAGGCCTACATGCATGCTGGTTGTCAAGGAGACCAAGTTCAAAGTTAGAATTTGTTCCGGAAGGTGCACAGCAGAAGTCAGTTGGAATGAATCTACTTTGTTGCAATGTGTTTGTGGAGTTGACATCATGCTGAAGAAAAAAACACAATAAGAACCCACTGACTGTGCTAGGTTTGAAGGGATTGGAGGAAACATAGGATGCAAATGTGAGTGACCAATCACTCTGTACTCCTGTGCATGAAACAGGCCAGCAAGGCAGATATAAGGCAGCCAGGTCCCATGAGAGAGCACTTGCCTGCACATCTTTGTATTCTACGACCCAGCTGCTGCTACTGATTCCCTGGAGCCATGTCAAGGGCTGTGGAGAGGTCACAGCCTTTCACCCTGGAGGAGAACCTGGCTTTGCTGGATGTGATCCTCCCACAGTACCCCATGCTGTATGGGCGACCAGGGTATTAGGTGAGTGCAGAGTCCACTGGCACAGACTGTGTCCCTTTTTTGTGACTGTGACTTCTGGCATTGTGTCCAGGTGTGACACACATGCTATGTACTGCAGGGGGGTACCAGGGGGGGAATGCCTGATGTCTCCCAGCCAGAGCATGCTGTGGTGCATGTCTGCCGTCCTCACTAGCATGGTGTTTACTGTGACAATCACTGCATGGTGCATGCCACATTCTGCCTGTCTTGTCCTCCTGGGAATGTAGCCTCTACAGTCCTCATGTGATTCTGTGGTCAGCCCAGTGTGACAGGTGACTGTACCCACAGATGTGTGTTAGTTCTGTGTACCTGTGCTGAGAGTGTCCACATGATGTGTTCGTACCCTGGACATCGGTGTGTGTGTAAGTCCCCTGTCATGTGGGTGGGTGCATATGTGGAGTGTAGCACCCCAGCTGCATGAGGGATGGATATACCCTGGCCATGTGATGTGAGCAGGGAGCAGTGCTGTGTGTCTGACGTGCAGAGCCAGCCCCACACCTGTGAGCCCCCCCCAGTCTAGTGGCACATGTGCAGAGTGAGGTATGTCACTGCATTTGGCATTGGCAGGTGAATGTCCTGTGCCTGTGTGTGTCTGTGTACTCTGCTGCGGTAGCGTCAGTGGCCTGTGGCATGTGACTGCTTAGAGGTGCTGCACATTATCCTGGTGTAGCTTGTGATGCACAGTGTGAGCCTGGATCATTGATTGTGTAGTTTCCCTCATTCCACCTGTGTACTTTCAATGGCACGTACTGCTTTTGCCCTTCCCCAGAGGATCATGTCCCTATGACAAAGGTGCAATGCGTTGGATGCATACTATGCCTTGTTTTAAACAGCAAATTTGTTCTAATATGTCTCTCTGTGACATGTGCCTGGTGTATTGATGTAGTGTCACTTGTTCATCCTCACAGGTAGGCGCCTCTGCCAAGGAGCAGATATGGCTGACCGCCGTCAGCGCCGTGAGGAGTGCGGATGGTCGGAAGCGGCGCCTGTCCCTGGTGAGGAAACGCTGGCAGGATATCCGGTGCTGGACGCGGAGGATCGCACGGGTCCTGCTGGGGGAATCACCTGAGAGCCATAAGAACCGCGGGCGCCGCCGACTGACCCACATCCACAAGCGTGTGCTGCCGGTGGTATTTCCAGACTTGGAGAGGCGCTTACAGGAGAAGCAGCAGCAGGAAGGGGGTAGGTACATGTGTGCTTGTTGTGTTTCACCAGCATTTGTAAGTGCACAGTTGCATGGATACACTGCCAGGGTTTACAGGTGCTGTGCAGATCCAGTTACCCACAGTATAGCTGTGCTCTCCTGCCTCCCTTCCCCTCCTTGCAATGTGTTCCCTGGTCTGTGTGTAGTCACTCCGTCCCAAGGTAATGTAGGCTGGCGCTTTCTCCATGTGAACTATGCCTGTAGCATCATGTGTGGGGGTGGTGTGTAACAGGTTTGGGGTCCTTGCCTGTGCCCTGTCCAGTTCAGTACATGTGGGTTCCATGTCAGTTGGCACTGATGCAGAGTCCAGACATGGGAGTTAGTCTCACAAGTGTCATGCCTTACAGCGCGCATGTCCTATGTTGTGGCCTGTGACATGATGTGCATGAGTGTGCGATACGCATAGCGCAGGGATGGTGGCGTGTGTTGCAGTCATTCCCATTCAGGACCATGGAGTTGTGTTGCCACTACTGTCCCCTGGGGCATATTTTCATAGGTGTGTCATCACAAAACGTGGACACTCTCAGTGTCTACAGCATAGGTTGTGCTCTGTGCCATTGTCCCCTGGCACCATGTATATTGACGTGAAATGTAGTACAAGTGTCCACTGTACAGCCTGACCTGATTTTCCTTGTTCATAGTCACAGTGGCCAGTGCCTGTGTGTCTTGTTACAATCATCTGATGATGGCCATTTGTACATGATTATTTGGACAGGCGCACCTCGGGCATTTGGCGTCCAATCTTGCATTTATGCATCCCCTGTGTATTTCACCCAGACTAAGAGATGTAAGTGCCACCTGTGTCTCAACAAATTGTCTCATGTAGGGGGTGGTTGGTGCGGGCCAAGCCTACATGTCAAAACCAGAATTCTCCTTGCTAGGTCTGGCCAGTGTGTGATGTTTGTCTGGACATACACTCAAGGTGCAGCGAGCCAGTCATGTTGGGCATGTTTTCAGTTTTACCTATGCAGCATGTGCCTCAAGTTCATGGATTTGGTCCCTCCTCATCCCTATTGTCGGCAACGCTGTGTGGTGCAGATGCAGTGCTGGATTGTCCCCAGGGCCTGGCTCCTATGTCAAACTCCATTTCATGTCATTTGCTCTTGTGTCATGCTCTCCATGGATTTTCATTGGCATGGTGGGTCAACCAACTGTGTGTTGCATGCCCTACATCTGTACCTTGTTTTGTAGATGTTACTGAACTTTCTTTGCAGGCTATTCACTGTAACCTATGTAGATTGGACTCATGTGACATATGTATACAGGTGTGTGATTAATTGCTGTCTCTTCACCTTGCCCACGGCATCGTCGGGGGACACGGAGGGAGACATGAGCACAGACGGAGCGGAGGGACCGAGCACCAGTGCCAGCGTTGACATCGTGGCTGGCACATTGAGTGGTACAGAGGCGGAGGAGAGTGAGGCCGAGGACCTGTCCACTGGCACCACCGAATATGAAGCGGACGGTCCGAGGATGATCTCTCCGAGTGGGCGGAGGCTGCACCACCAGCTGACAGCGGAACAACATCGCACCCCGCCCCCTCCATTGCCATCAGCCGCCTCCCACTTGCTTGTGTCCCTTCACAGCGTCCACGGTCACCACATGTCTCCTTCCTGCCAGGCACCGCACCCCCTGCCTCTGTCTCCACTGCTGCCGCCAATGCCAAGTCTGTGGACATCCAGCGGCAGTTGCAGGTTGGTCAGGCTGCGATCCTTAATGTCCTCCATGGCCACAGCCAAGTGCTGCACAACATGGAGGCATACTTGGAGGGCATTTTTTCGTCGCAGGCTGACCAACGCCAGTTGCTGAGGTCCATAGACTCGACACTGACTGCAGCAGTGGGTCTCCTGCAGCGCTGCGTCCCACCCCATCCACACTTCCCACTCCCATGCCTGTCCCACGTACACCCAGACGTCAGCATGCACCCCCCACAACAGACACAGGCACCACACCAGCAGGGAAGGTCATACGCACACCTCCTGGCACGCACACACAGGGTGAAGTAGGCACACCCACTGGGTCGGGGGGCAAACATAAGACACGCAGCCAGAGTGGGAGTCTGCATTCCATCCAATCCACTCCCTCCAAATCACCTCCCCTCAGCTCTCCTGGCCACATATCCGGCAAGGACTCCTTCATGGCCGCTCTGTCCCTGAGCCCCACTGTGACACCACCCCGCAAGCGGTCAAGGGAGTCCCCGGTCAGGGTGGTTGAGTCCCCCCCCTGTCCACACCCTCCCCCAGTGGCGCTGCGACCCATCCCTCCGCCCCCCCCTCCTTGGGGCCTGTGGTTCCTTCGGGTGCAGGGGAGACGCTGGAGGACCTTGCTAAGGTGTGCAGCGAGATCCTGGCCTCCGCCTTTGGCCCTGCCCCACCCCCTGCGGTGGAGTCCTCCATCCCTGCACCCATGACGCCTACCCTTCGCCCTCCTGTCCCTGCGGTGTCTTGTCCTTCCCCTCCACATGATGCCCTCCCCGCTGTGGAAGACGAAGGAGTCTGACTGTGCAGGCAAGCTAGGGGACACGCGTCCCACTGTGTCCCCCATCCAGCTGTGACTCATGGACTGCCCTATGGGCTTTGTAAATATTGAACTTTCTACAAACACACTATTTAAGATCATGCTGATTAAAGCCATTTTTGTTTCCTTTGAACACCACTGCTTTTCTGATGTTGATGTTGGTGGGGCTGCTACATGATTTTGGGTGGTAATCATGTGTTGGGTGTGTGGGAAATGTAGTAGTGTGCTGGTCATAGGGGGGACCTTGGTATCTGTGTGCCATCACACGGTGTTAGCTAGGTTTCTCTGTTCATGTAAGCAGTTACTGCATGGTGAAATTGTCCCAAGGTGTATTCCTTCCTCTGTGTACCCTGACATCTTCCCTGCATGGTGTTCCCAATATTTAGCGCTGAGCTGTGTGTACATTAGCTGGGTGTGTGACGGACTCATTCAACTTTGCACATGCATGCTGAGCGATGTCTCCACCTGCATCATTCGTGGCATCCGTTGTAGTCATTGTACTTGTGTATGTGGACTATTGACATGACTTCATGTGGACATGTTTTCTTTTCGGCGCTATGCATGCGTATACTCCCAGCCTCGCACACATGTGGTACATGTACTGCAGGGTCTTTGTGCACCTGACTGACATTTGTGGGCATGGTATCTGTGGCTACTCCACCCTTTGCGTTCCATGGGCACTGCTGGGAGTGTTAGGCACCCACCCCTCCTGTCTCTGGGCACTGCTGGGAGGACTCTGCACACACCCCTCCTGTCTCTGGGCACTGATGGGAGGACTCTGCACACACCCCTCTTATGACTGGGCACTGCTGGGAGTGTTAGGCACCCACCCCTCCTGTCTCTGGGCACTGCTGGGAGGACTCTGCACACACCCCTCTTATGACTGGGCACTGCTGGGAGTGTTAGGCACACACCCCTCCTGTCTCTGGGCACTGCTGGGAGGACTCTGCACCCACGCCTCCTGTGTCTGGGCACTGCTGGGAGTGATAGGCACCCACCCCTCCAGTGTCTGGGCACTGCTGGGAGGACTCTGCACCCACCCCTCCGGCGTCTGGGCACTGCTGGGAGGACTCTGCACACACCCCTCTTATGACTGGGCACTGCTGGGAGTGTTAGGCACACATCCCTCCTGTCTCTGGGCACTGCTGGGAGTGTTAGGCACCCACCCCTCTTGTCTCTGGGCACTGCTGGGAGAACTCTGCACACACCCCTCCTGTGTCTGGGCACTGCTGGGAGGACTCTGCACACACCCCTCCTGTGTCTGGGCACTGCTGGGAGTGTTAGGCACCCACCCCTCCTGTGTCTGGGCACTGCTAGGAGGACTCTACACCCACCCCTCCGGCGTCTGGGCACTGCTGGGAGGACTCTGCACACACCCCTCTTATGACTGAGCACTGCTGGGAGTGTTAGGCACCCACCCCTCCTGTCTCTGGGCACTGCTGGGAGGACTCTGCACACACCCCTCCTGTGTCTGGGCACTGCTGGGAGTGTTAGGCACCCACCCCTCCTGTGGCTGGGCACTGCTGGGAAGACTCTACACCCACCCCTCCGGCGTCTGGGCACTGCTGGGAGGACTCTGCACACACCCCTCTTATGATTGGGCACTGCCGGGAGTGTTAGGCACCCACCCCTCCTGTCTCTGGGCACTGCTGGGAGGACTCTGCACACACCCCTCCGGCATCTGGGCACTGCTGGGAGGACTCTGCACACACCCCTCCTATTTCACAATATGTACGCTTAGAACATACACGTGTGTGGGTTTGCTCCATGCATACGAGGTGGGGGTATATGTCGTACATACACGGTTGGGGTGGGGGTACACTCCATGCATACGCGGGTGGGGTTACGGGTCGTACTTACACTGTTGGGGTGGGGGAGTACGCTCCATACGTACGCGGGTGGGGTACGGTTCGTACTTACACTGTTGGGGTGGGGGGTACGCTCCATGCATACGGGGTGGGGGTACGGTCCGTACGTACACTATCGGCATGGGGGTACACTCCATACGTACGCGGGTGAGGGTACGGGTCATACTTGCACTATTGGCATGGGGGGTATGCTCCATACGTACGCGGGTGGGGTACGGTTCGTACTTACACTGTTGGGGTGGGGGGTACACTCCATGCATACGGGGTGGGGGTACGGTCTGTACGTACACTATTGGCATGGGGGGTACGCTCCATACGTACGCGGGTGAGGGTATGGGTCGTACTTACACTGTTGGGGTGGGGGTACGCTCCATACGTCTGCGGGTGAGGGTACGGGTCGTACTTACACTGTTGGGGTGGGGGGTACGCTCCATGCATATGTGGGTGGGGTTACGCTCCGTACGTACACTGTTGGCATGGGGGGTACACTCCATGCATACGCGGGTGAGGGTACGGGTCGTACTTACACTGTTGGGGTGGGGGGTACGCTCCATGCATACGCGGGTGGGGTTACGGTCCGTACGTACACTGTTGGCATGGGGGGTACGCTCCATGCATACGCGGGTGAGGGTACGGGTCGTACTTACACTGTTGGGGTGGGGGGTACGCTCCATGCATACGCGGGTGGGGTTACGGTCCGTAAGTACACTGTTGGCATGGGGGTACGCTCCATGCATACGCGGGTGAGGGTATGGGCCGTACATACACTGTTGGGGTGGGGGTACGCTCCATACATATGCGGGTGAGGGTACGGGTCATACATACACGGTTGGGTGGGGGTACGCTCCATACATACGCGGGTGAGGGTACGGGTCGTACATACACGGTTGGGGTGGTGGTACGCTCCATGCATACGTGGGTGAGGGTATGGGTCGTACTTACACTGTTGGGGTGGGGGGTACGCTCCATGCATACGCGGGTGGGTTACGGGTCATACTTACACTGTTGGGGTGGGGGGTACGCTCCATACGTACGCGGGTGGGGGTACAGTCCGTACATATCCGTACCCATGCTGTGGAATGCTTGTGCGGGCCGTACTCAGGCCTTTGCCACGTGTGTACGAGCCGTCCCGCCATTGTAGGTGTGGGCGTGGTACGACTCGTACCCACGCTCTTAAGGCGTGGGTACGGGACGTACCTGTATTGTTGTGTTGCCGGTTCGCATCGTCAAGCACTTCCGTTGTGGCGGTCGCTGGCTTTGCTGGACACGCCCCCACCCCCTCGTAGTGACCAGGGCCTGAGGGTCAGGTATGTCAAGGGCATGTGTGCTGTGTGACTTTGGTGGGTGGTTTGTGGCCTGCCCCTGGCCCCCCCCCTTTGCCCCTCGGTGTTGTTCTGACCTTCTGCGGCGTCTGCGTCTGAACCTGTAGAGGAGGTCGACTGCTATGAGGGCTGGGATGACACGTAGGTTCGGGTCAATGTCTGTCCGTCGCGTACAGGTACTCCTTGTTCGCGTCGTCCTGATTTCCCGGCAGTTTTTGGCAGCCGGAAAATATTCACCGTGCGGGATGACGGTGCGAATCGTGATTCCTGGTTCGTGAAGGGCAGGCTGCGTGCGTCCCGACGTCACGTCGGCACTTTCCCGGATCGAATTTGTACGTTTATTTTCGTCGGTCGGGGTTTTGTACGATTCGTACGGAAATGGTGTTTCCGTGCGAATCGTAATTCCTTGGTTGTATATTTTGACGACCAGGTACGCGTCGGACGGAGAATATGCTCCGTCTGACGGTTCGTACCCGGTTTTTACAGGATCGTGATCGGCACCTAAGTATGAGTTACTATCTATATGAATAAATGAAGTGGTGTTTGTATACGTGTGTAGCTGAGTAAATGTAAGTATGATCCATTGTTTGCATAAGTGAGTAGGATGACTGCATAAGTGAATAGGATGTGTGCTGGTGTGTAATGTCGATATAGGTGTATAAGTATATTTGATAGTGTTCTATTGATCATTGATAGCATGTATGAGTGAATCTATAGGTAAGTGATCAGATGTTTGTGTAGATCTAGGAATCACTGAGTGGGTTTTTAGAAATTTGTATTGGTGTATCAATGGATTCAAATATGGTACTCTGTATTTTACAGTGAGTGATGAAAGGTTATATTACTGTATGATGAGGTGTATCTAATTGTCACGTGGATGATGTCTTCAGTGATGTCATTTGAGATGTCATCAGTGATGTCACTGACCATGTCATGAATGATGTAATATGTGACATCATCAGCAGTGGATTGCAAGTTATAGTTAGCAGAACTGACTATAACGGAGGAATTTCAATGGTTTTGTACACGTGAAATGTCCAGCTAACTATAACAGCCCTGAAACCTATGGTTTTTTTCAGTGAATTTCTAAGGTTTTTTAAATGCTAATTCCTAACTATAACATGTCTGAAACCTATGGTTTTTTCAGTGAATTTCGAAGGTTTTTTAAATGATAATTTTTAAATGTAATAATAGTTATATGTATTTTTTTGATACTGATTTTCTACAGTTTTTTAACTGTTTGTTTTTACATATTTTATTTTTTAAATTACATTATATATTTTTAATATAAATGGAAATGAAAATGTTTTTTAAAATATTGAAACTGAAATATAGTTTTTTTTGTTGAATGTATAAGTGCAGAACTATAAGTGTGTTGGTTAGTTAGGGGACTGCATGTATAGTGGATAGGGGTTTGAAGCAGTCCATGTGCTAAGGCCTGGCTCAGTGCATGAGTACTTGGGTACTGACTGAATGATTAGAGTACTGCAAAGAGAGTGCCTGGGTGAATTTATAAGTGGTTGGGTTTTGGCGCAGTGTATGGATTAGTACATGGTGCTGAATGGGTCACGAGAGGAGTGCAAGGGGAGTGACAGGGTGTTTGCTGGAAGTGTATGGATACTGACTGGGAAATTGAAGGTGTGAAAGACAAGTGTGTAGGTGGTTAGAGGACTGCATGCATAGTGGATAGGGGTTTGAAGCAGTCCATGTGCTAAGGCCTGGCTCACTGCATGAATACTTGGGTACTGACTGAATGATTAGAGTACTGCAAGGAGAGTGCCTGAGTGAATTTATACGTGTTTGGGTTTTGGTGCAGTGAATGCACATGATGCTGAATGAGTCACTAGAGGAGTGCAAGGGGAGTGACAGGGTGTTTGCTGGAAGTGTATGAATACTGACTGGGAAATTGAAGGTGTGAAAGACAAGTGTGTAGGTGGTTAGAGGACTGCATGCATAGTGGATAGGCATTTGAGGCAGTTCATGTGCTAAGGCCTGGCTCACTGCATGAATACTTACACAGTAGTGAAGAGAGGGGATGGGGCCTGAAGTGACGTGTGAAAACACGTCCTGTGGCGTGTTTTAAGTTGGGGAATTAATTCCCCTTCAATCCAGAGAGCCCCAGGGGGCCAACTAGCCCACCAGGTGCTTGCAGTAAGCGCCACTGCGCTGTGTTTCAGACAGGTGGCCCAGGCCGTGCCCCTTTTTACACCTCTCTGCAACACAGCGCTGTGGCACTTACTGGAGATACCTAGTGGGCTACTTGGACCCTAGGGACACTCAGGATTCGAGGGGACTTAATCTCCCAAATTAAAACGGACACAGGGCGCGTTTACACAGTGGTGAAGGGAGGGGATGGTGTAGGAAAGTGGCTCTATATATACTGGACCAAAGTAAGGTACAGTGTGTATAGAGTCCCCAGTCCCCAGAGGTTTGACAGAGGTTAAAGTTAGATATAACCTTACTCTCTTAAGTGGTAGCTTGGTCGAGCAGTAAGGCAGTATCAGAGGACAGTATAAAGCATTTGTTGTACACACTCAGTCAGCAAATGGTTTCACACACTAAAGAACTGAACTCTAGGCCAATTGTTTCGTATCAAAAGATATAGTTGTTTTATTTTAGAACCAACAAGGTATCAAAATATACTTTCTTAGGATGAGTTACTTTAGTTAAATACTTTTCAAATAGGCAATAGACTTTTTGAATGCAATAGTTACAGTTTGTTGCAATAGGCAACGCAATTTTAAACACAATGCATAATTGAGCTCAATGGAAATTTCTGGTTAAATGCAATTAGTTACTTTGTAGATTACTTTTCTAACCACAGGACTGGATCCTAGATTCAGTCCCGGGGCATGAGCTGTAAACAATTAAGTAAAAGCGTTTTGGTTACAGTAGTGATTTTTAAGGAATATTATTGTATTTTAAAAGTTGACACTTGGAAACTTTTTCAGTTGGAATTACCAATGTTATCCTATAGAAGGAAATTCAATTTACAGGTAAAGTATGTTCACGTTACTTTTTTAATCCAGTGCTGGACTCCTACGTTCAGCAGTGGGACCTCTATCTAAAACAGGCAAGTAATTACGTTTTTATCGTTGGCACGATTTTTAGAGAATATTTGTAAGTTTCAAAAATCCAAACTTAGAAACTTTTTCAGCAAAAAGCAGGCAATGATATCCTATGGAAGGAAATTCAAGTTACTAGTAAGTACGGATAGAATTACTTTTCAGAATCAGTACTGGGCTCAAAGATGTAGCACTGAGGTCTCTCCTGATAGCAGGTGAGTAAATCGGAATTCATAGTTCGGCTGATTTTAGAGGAATATTTGTAAGTTTCAAAAATCGACACTTAGAAACTTTTTCAGCAAAAAACAGGCAATGATATCCTATGGAAGGAAATTCAAGTTACTGGTAAGTACGGTTAGAATTACTTTTCAGGATCAGTACTAGGCTCAAAGATGCAGCACTGAGATCTCTCCTGATAACAGGTGAGTACATCGGAATTCGTAGTTCGCTGATTTTAGAGGAATATTTTAAAGTTCCAAAACTCCACACTTAGAAGCATTTCCAAGTGAAACCAGTCAATGTTAGCCTATGGAAGGAAATTCAAGTTACTGGTAAGTAGGGTTAGAATTACTTTTCACGATCAGTACTGTGCTCAAAGATGCAGCACTGAGGACTCTCCTGATAACAGGTGAGTAAATCGGAATTCGTAGTTCGGCTGATTTGAGAGGTATATTTTAAAGTTCCAAAACTCCACACTTAGAAGAATTTTCAAGTGAAACCAGTCAATGTTAGCCTATGGAAGGAAATTCGAGTTACTGGTAAGTACGGTTAGAATTACTTTTCATGATCAGTACTGGGCTCAAAGATGAGCACTGAGGTCTCTCCTGATAGCAGGTGAGTAAATAGGAATTCGTAGTTCGCTGATTTTAGAGGAATATTTTTAAGTTTCAAAAATCGACACTTAGAAACTTTTTCAGCAAAAACAGGCAATGTTATCCTATGGAAGGAAATTCAAGTTACTGGTAAGTACGGTTAGAATTACTTTTCAGGATCAGTACTGGGCTCAAAGATGCAGCACTGAAGTCTCTCCTGATAACAGGTGAGTAAATCGGAATTCGTAGTTCAGCTGATTTTTCTTTGGCCCAGTATATATATAGCCACTTTCCTACACCATCCCCAGCCTTCACCACTGTGTAAACACGCCCTGTGTCTGTTTTAATTTGGGAGATTGAGTCCCCTTGAATCCTGAGTGTCCCTAGGGTCCAAGTAGCCCACTAGGTACCTCCAGTAAGCTCCACAGAGCTGCGTTCTAGAGAGGTATAAAAAGGGACATGGCCTGGGCCACCTGTCTGAAACACAGCGCAGTGGCGCTTATTGGAAGCACCTGGTGGGCTAGTTAGCCCCCAGGGGCCCTCAGTATTGAAGGGGAATTATTTCCCCAACTTAAAACGCGCCACAGGGCGTGTTTTCACACGTCACCTCGGGCCCCATCCCCTCCCTTCACCACTGTGTAAACGTGCCCTGTGGCCATTTTAATTTGGGAGATTAAGTCCCCTTGAATCCTGAGTGTCCCTTGGGTCCAACTAGGAAACTAGCCCACTAAGTACCTCCAGTAAGTACCACAGAGCTGCGTTGCAGAGAGGTGTAAAAAGGGGCACGGTCTGGGCCACCTCTCTGAAACACAGCGCAGTGGCGCTTACTGGAAGCACCTGGTAGGCTAGTTGGCCCCCTGGGGCTCTCAGGATTGAGGGGGAATTATTTCCCCTACTTAAAACACTCCACTGGCGTGTTTGCACACGTCACCTCAGGCCCCGTCCCCTCCCTTCCCCACTGTGTAAACACGCCCTGTGTCCGTTTTAAGTTGGGAGATTAAATCCCCTTGAATCCTGAAGGTCCCTAGGGTCAAAGTAGCCCACTCGGAACCTCCAATAAGCGCTGTTGCAGAGAGGTGTAAAAAGGGGTACGGCCTAGACCACCTCTCTGCAACTCAGCACAATGGCGCTTATTCGAAGCACCTGGTGGGCTAGTTGGCCCCCAGGGGCTCTCAGGCTTGAAGGGGAATTATTTCCCCAACTTAAAACACGCCACAGGGCGTGTTTGCACACGTCACCTCAGGCCCTGTCCCCTCCCTTCGCCCCTGTGTATACGTGCCCTGTGTCCGCTTTAAGTTGGGAGATTAAGTGCCCCTGAATCCTGAGGGTCCCTAGGGTCAAACTAGCCCATTAGGTACCTCCAGTAAGCGCCACAGAGCTGCGTTGCAGAGAGGTGTAAAAAGGGGCGTGGCCTCTGAACACCTCTCTGCAACGCAGCTCCCTGGCGCATACTGGAGGTACCTGGTAGGCTAGTTGGCCCCCAGGGACCCTCAAGATTGAAGAGGAATTAATTCCTCAACTCAAAACGCACCACAGAGCGCGTTTGCACAATGGTGAAGGAAGGGAGCGGGGCCTGATGTGACATGTCTGCAAACACGCCCTGTGGTGCGTTTTAAGTTGGAGAATTAATTCCTCCTCAATCCCGAGGATCCCTAGGGGCCAACTAGCCCACCAGGTACCTCCAGTATGCGCCAGAGAGCTGCATTGCAAAGAAGTGTTCAGAGGCCACACCCCTTTTTACAACACTCTGTAACGCAGCTCCGTGGCGCTTACTGGAGGTACCTGGTGGGCTAGTTGGCCCCCAGTAACCCTCAGGATTGAAGAGGATTTAATTCCTGAACTTAAAACGCACCACAGGGTGTGTTTGCACACATATCACCTCAGGCCCCGACCCCTCCCTTTACCACTGTGCAAACGCGTCCGTGGCGTTTTAAGTTGGGGGATTACCTCCCCTGGGGTGCAACTAGCCCACCAGCTACCTCCATTAAGCGCCACAGAGCGGCTTTGCAGAGAGGTGTAAAAAGGGGTGTGGCCTCAGAACACCTCTCTGCAACGCAGCCTCCTGGCGCATACTGAAGGTTCCTGGTGGGCTAGTTGGCCCCCCGGGACCCCCAGTATTCAAGCGGAATTTGTTCCCCCTCAGCAATCGCGCCAGGGGGTGCGTTTGCAGAGTGCTGCAAGAAGGGGGCGTGGCCTCCGGCGCGATGCAGGTCTTTTTCTTATTTATTTTTTTTAAGAAAGGGGGCTGTATTTCCTGATATTTTGACCCTGGGGACCCCATCCCCCAGGGCCTGACACCTTTTTTTTCATCTTATTTTTTAAGGGGGGCACCCCCTCGAGGCCATAATTGGCCCCGGGGACCCCATCCCCCGGGGCCTGGCCTTTTTGTTTTTTTACTTTTCATGTTAGGAGGGGGGCTGCTTTGCCCCCCTCCTTAGGCCACTAATAGCCCCAGGGCCGGCCTTTGTTTATTTGTATTTTTTTTATTCTATTTTTTTTTTTATTTGAGGATGGGGGCCACGTGGCCCCCCTCCCAGGCCACTAATAGCCCAGGGGACGCCATCCCCCGGGTCTGGCCCTCTGTGTTGGGGGCCGTGGGGGTCCCCAATCCCCCCACGGTCCCGCTGGCTCCCCGCCTCCTGCGGGAGCCGGCATTGCTTTTCCACATGGGGAGCTGCGAAGATGCAGCTCCCCATGTGGAAAAGCAATCATCATTGGTATTTGGAAGAGAGATCAGGTTTCCTGCTCTCTCTTCCAAATACCAAAGCAGTTTGCTATGGCAGGGCGGGAGCAACGAGGCTCCCACACTGCCATAGCAAACAGCAGGGTCCCGGGGGTGGGCACCCCGGGACACTGCAGAAGCTGGCCCTGGGGGGTGGCAGTCCCCAGGGCCATGACAAGGCTCCAGGAGGGGGGCCGCGTGGCCCCCCTCCCCAAAATTTACAATGCCCCGGGGGTGGTGGTCCCTGGGGCTGGGGGATCCATCACGGACCCCCCAATTTGAATATTTAGAGCACCAGGGAGGTGGCGGTCCCCAAATTGGGTGCGCGAATCTCGCCAATTTGTCTTTTAAAAAAATGCTTTTTTGGGCCCTGGGGGTCCTTGTGGGTCCCCCTGAGCAGGCCTAGGGGGTCAGGGTGTTTCTAACCTGCCCCCTTTTTGCGTTTTGCGCATTTGTTTTAATGTTTTCTTGTGCCTCGGTTCTACCGAGGCACAAGATGGCTGCCAACACTTCCTAGTTTGGAGTGTTGACAGCCAATTAACATACAGCTCGTGCTCAGCAGGGTGCGCTAAGGGTGCGCGGATCCACCGCGCCCATAGATATATCTATGATTTTGATTTTAATTTTCTGAACTACTGAATGGATTTACACAATGTAACCAAAAGGCACGACTCTGAATCAAGGTCTACCTTTCTGCCAAATTTGGTGTAATTCCGTTCAGAAGTCCGGTCTGTAGCTGCGATTAAAAAGGTTCCTATGGGAAATTGCATGGAGAAAACACGTTTTGGGACCCCCCTTTTTTCTCGGCCCCCGCTTGACAAATCACCCCGAGACTTTCAGGATAGGAGCGGACCGGAGCGCCCCACCAGTTTTGAAATTTCGACAAAGAGGCGTCAACCGGCACCAAAGTTACTCCAAATAGAATGTTGCGGATTTCCTATGGATAATAGGTCCTAACTATAACTACCTACTGGCGACCGCCAGTAGGTAATATATATATATATATATATATATATATATATTACCTACTGGCGGTCGCCAGTAGGTAGATATAGTTAGGACCCTGTTTCCATAGGAAATCCGCAACATTCTATTTGGAATAACTTTGGCGCCGGTCGACGAATCCTCGCGAAATTTTCAAAATAGGTGGGGCGCTACGCTCCGCTCCTACCCTGAAAGTCTCGGGGGGATTCGTCAAGCAGGGGCCGAGAAAAAAGGGGGGTCCCAAAACGCGTTTTCCCCATGCATTTTTCCATAGGACCTTTAGACACGGCTACAGCCCGAACGGCTGAACAGAATTACTTGAAATTTGGCAGAGAGGTAGCCATAAGGTCAAGGAAGTGCCTTTTGCAGGTCTGGTGTAAATCTGTTCAGTATTTCCTGAGAAAATAGCATTTAAAAGCATATATATATGTGGGCGGAGCCTAACCACACATCTCATCCTGAGATCTGATTGGCTGTCAGCACTTCATCCAAGAAGTGTTGGCAGCCATCTTGGGACCAATATACATGATAGCACCTCATTAAAAAGCATTGCAGTTAATAGAAGGTTTTAAGACTTTAGTTACATTATAAATCATTTGTTGATGGTACCATACTCATTTTAGGAATTGTGGTATGTTCTAAGGTGATTTCACCATGTGAAAAAGCCTTCTGCTGGGATATCATGATTGAGAGAAAAATATTTTCTCATGCTTTTACCACAGAGGTTTGGAAGGTGATCTATAGGCTAAACTGAGAGCTTATTTTCTGTAAATTCACATTATCTTTCTCAGTCATGTGAGAATGAAGTCTGACATTCTCAGTAAAACATGTACATCCAACAAGGGCAGAGACTGTCAGTTGATTCCTTTGTGTTCTACTGCAGCTTCCCAGAGTGTTCCAAAGAACTACTAGAGCGCTAACAGTCCTACTTATGATAAACGTATGGCACACCTGAAGCCATCTTGCTTGGATTAAAGTGGTAACTCTTAAAACATTTAATTTAAAAAGGAACAAAATGAGGGGGCTCATTTTTCCATAAAAAGTATGATTAGTGCTGCAGAAAGAAAAATTAGGGCACATTTTGAGTGACTTCTCAAATCCTCTTCTATTTCATTAAAAAATTCTGACATGCAGACTGAAACATGCACTTTCAATACCAGCAGCAGTTTTCCCTGGTGAGCAGTAGCTTTACTACAGTGATCTAATGAGCAAAAAGAGTGCTAACATTCTGAATTTATGGCAAATGTGTGACACATCTGAATGCCTTCTTGATGGAATCAAAGTAAAAAACTGAAAGTATTTCCTACTGAGGAGACTGCAGTAAATGAGGAAATTAGGAAACTTCATAACAAATAAGTCTCCCAAGATGGCCACCAGAGACAAAAGAGCCCAAATGTAGCCCAAATATCACCCAGATGTAGCCCAAGTATAGCCCAATGACAGAATGTCCCAGAATGTTCTTAAAAACAACTAGAGCGCTTACTGTCTTCATTATGACAAAAGTAAGGCACACCTGAAGCCATCTTGATTGGAATAAACTGGTAACACTTAAAACATTTAATTTAAAAAGGAACACAATGAGGAGGTTCATTTTGCCATAGAAATTATGATTAATGCTGAAGAAAGAAAATGAGGGCACATTTTGAGTGACTTTTCAAATCCTATTTTATTCATTAAAAAATTCTGACATGCAGACTGAAACATGCACTTTTAATACCAGGAGCAGACTTCCATGGTGCAGTAGTTTTACTACAGTGATCTAATGAGCAACTAGAGTGCTAACATTCAGAATTTATGGCAAATGTGTGACATATCTGAATACCTTCATGATGGAATCAAAGTAAAAAACTGAAAGCATTTCCTACTGAGGAGACTGCAGTACATGAGGAAATTAGGAAACTTCATAACAAATAAATCTCCCAAGATGGCCACCGGAGACAAAAGAGCCCAAATGTAGCCCAAAATCACCCAGATGTAGCCCAAATATAGCCCAATGACAGAAGTGTGCAAAACACTTATTATTTTGTGTTTTTGCAGTGTTATATAGTGCAGACTTGTCAGGTATTGGAGTGCTTTACATGAGCATTGGTTACATCACACAAGAACAAATTCATTTTGGTTGTAGACATGGAGAGACTAAGTGATTTGACCAGAATCACAGAATGTCGAGCTGAAGCAGAAACTTCAACCTGGTTCCCCAGTTGCAAAGTCTGCAGTTCTGGAAGTAACACCACATCCTCTCCCCTAAGTGCAACATTTAATCAAGTGGTCAACTGGATAAAAAAACATAAAGATAACAAATAATTTAAAAGTGCTTTGTCGCTATTTGAAAACTCAGAAAATATGTCCTTATTTTAGTCTTTTAGAGCACTAACCATAATTTTGATGCCAATAAGACCCTCTCATATATGTAATTTCTAAAGGAAATGCTCTAGGTATTACAGTTTTGATTACATCAAGATGATGTCAGGCGTTCCACACTTTTGTAATAAATATAGAATGTTAGCAATCTAGTTGTTCATTAGGATACTGTTGAGAGGCAGAGGCCAGGGGCACGGACTCTGAAAATTGAAGGCAGGTAGGAGGGTGCAAAGGCAACAATTTAACCACACTGAGCAGGCAGGAAGGGCCGTGGAAGCACAACAGACTATGGAGGGCAGTGGAAAGGGGGGCAGGGGCAACAAACCAACAATACAGGACTTGCAATAGAGACTGTTGGAGGGAAGATCTATTACGGGTCAAGGAAGCTAGGGGCGGTCCCCAGATCCCCGGGAGCCACCACAGAACTGAGCAGGAGAGTGAGTCAGGGACAAAAGGGGCACCTTAATTTGAGCCGGGGTGCCTAGGAACGCTTGCTCCAAAAATGAAGAAAACAGACATATGAGACATGGAATTGGAGGCAGAATACAATGGCAGTTTAATGAGAAGATGCAACTTCAAAGAAACCGCAGAATAGAGACATAAAGTACAAAATACAGAATCCAGATAATCATACAGCTGTCATAATATTCTCTGTATCTCAATTAATGTACTGACAGAGAGAGAGAGAAAACACATCTATAAATGCATCATGAGAAACAAGTTACACCAAGGAAAATGTTACCTAGGAACACTCACGTTTACTCTTAGAGCAAGCATTCCTGCAATTACAATACAAAATCTTTTAAATGCAAAAGTAAAGAGAACAATGGTTAAACATAACATGACATTTCATATAGGTAAAATAGAATAAGATACTTCAAGCAAAGCAGAGCAAGACATTTTAAGCAAAGGAAGACAAGAGCTCCCAGCTCTTGGGGAAAACCTGCACTGCCTGTTAACCTACATACAGACGGCGAGGTAGTCCGTCGATATCTGTGGGTGCTCCCTTTTTATATCATTTTGTGGGCTCCTTTGCACGCTACATCTACCTACGTATGCTACCCAAAAGCTTCGTCTGCAGATTTTACCAGACATTTCGTCATTTACCCACTTAATGCTGACAATGGACTGGGTGAAAAGGTCAGTCTCTCAGGCCAATCGCTTATCGTAAGTTCCATAGAGCAAGCAGAAAATAATGGGTATTGTACGGGAATTCAATATATTCATGTATAAAATCTCCTCAGTTCTCCTAACTTGACGCTCTGCGGTTGCCACTTCCTTAAAAGCGGGAAACCTGCCCAGGAAGCAAGTACCAGTCCAGGATGCAGCCTACTGTATGTCGACAGCTTCAGGGGGATGTTGAACTTTGATACCGAGCACGGAGCACTCGGGTAGGGTGGGGGCTACTAGTTTGGATCAGAAGGCCTCGCAGACCTGCCTTCAGACTGCTATACACTAAAATTGCAGAGCTATGGTCAATTTAACAAAGAGGCCTACATATTGAACAGAAGGGCCTACACAGGGGTTTATGCTGGCTGAGTGGTAAGGATGTCTCAGGATAATTATATAGCAACACAGGACCCGCTGGTCAATTTAATACGGCCTACAAATGCAGCTGGCAGGGCAAGGACAAGGGTCTCATACTTCAGGTGTGGACAGAACGGGCCAGGGGCCCCCTGTGATACAAAATCTACCCTCCTTCAAGGCTGTGGCAATGTAATAGACCATTGTGGGCAGAAGGAAGAGGCAATGGTAGTACAACCATACATGCCAACAGACCCGATTCAGCCAGGAAACGTCCAATGTTTTTAAGCTCAAATGGGCTTTATTTGATCTGTCTCCTGTCTACAATATCCTCTTTTTCAATGTAACTCAAAGGGGAAAATCAATACCCCAGTTTTTTTTCAAAATCTCCCTCTTACCAAGTTCAAAATGTTCGCAAGTATGGTACATTGGATCATGGAAGGAAATGGGATAGGGACATGGACTTGGATAACAGAGGACAGGAGGGACATGGAGAGGTGCACCAAACTGACCCTGCAGGGCAGGCATCAGGGTTTGCAGCAGCACAATACACCACACAGGGCATGCAGGACGGGAGTGCAGCACAACAATCCATAGAAAGCAAGAGGGAGGGGACAGGACCATGCACATGGACAACAGAGAACAGAGGGGCAAGAGGCAATGGTAGCTAGCTGACCATAAGGGACAGACAGGAGAGAAAGCTGCAGTATAACAGACCATAAAGGGCAGGAGGGACGGATCAGGGGCATTACAATGGAACAGACAAGCCAGGAGGGAGGGAGTAGGGCTGGGGGCAAGGGGGCAGGGCAGGAGCAGCAAGATAGCCATGTAGGTCAGGCAGGATGGGCACTAGAAGCAAGACACACCATGAAGAGCAACAGTGAGACTGTGATGGCATACACACAGACCATGGAGGGAAGGTGGGAGGGGGTCAGGGGCAGCTAACTGACCACACAGGGAAGGTGGGAGGGGCCATGGCAGCACAGAAGACCATGCATGGCAAGTGGGAGGGTTAGTGGCAGCACAACGGCTATGATGGGCAAGAAGGAGGGTGGAGGGGCATGCACAAAGGACGATGGAGGATAGAAGGAAGGGTCAGGACCTGTGCACAGACAAGAAAGTTCAGGGGAAGGGACCTCACAACAGACCACACGGGGCAGGCAGGAGGAGCAGTTGCAGCACAACAGACCAGGGAGGGCAGAAGGGTGTGGCAGTACAATGGACCATGTAGGACAGGAGGAAGAGGATAGGGGCATGGCATGTGGACAGGCAGGGTGGAGGTGGCAGGGACAGGTTACAGTCATCTGACAATGCTAGGCAGGTGGGAGGGGAGTGGCAGCTCAACAGAACACTCAGAGTAGATAGGAGTGGCAGGTCCATGGGACATGGTGGGCAAAAAGGATGGAGCAGGGGCATGCACAAAGACATCGGAGGGCAGGGGGAAGGAGAATAGGGGCAGCAAGCTAAGCACAGAGTTTACGCAGGAGGTCAATGATGGGGCATAGAATTGGGCAATGGAGGGCAGGAGGAGTGGACTGGTACATCATACTAAATTGAGGGCAGTGGCAGCACATCAGACCATGCATGGCAGGAGGGAGGAGGCTAGTCCATGGATTCACACAACAGAGGATAGGGAGGAAGGGGATGGGGCAGCAAGCTAACTGTTCAGAGAAGGCGGGTATTAGGAACTTTATTGTTTTTAAAACATTGTGTCTGTGCGAACTACTTAAAATATGAACAAGTATGCAGCATAATCTCACTTTTATTCAGGAAGAAGAGGACGTTTGTGACTGTGACTCCGGGCTCACTTGGCAGAAACACCCCCTGACCCTCCAACCCCTATCGCAAAATGTAATGCCCGTGAAAAGGGTAGGTGAACACAGTGTTATATAGAACATAGTCCTGAGAGCACGATTGAAAATGAAAACTAGATATAGTGTATGGTATAAACTATGCACCAAAAAGTGTGATAAAAGATGAACCGGGCGTGAAATATAATATGCAATACATTGTGCGCAATGACAGATTCATGGGAGAGCGCGAGATAGCACAGGCACTAGCGCGTGCTATGCGATATGCGCCTTGGAGTGTAATATGCACAGGGCAGTGTTGTGTAACCTAACTAGTCTCTAAAGTTGTAATATAAAATATGTGCTGGGGAGTGTAACGTTGCATATGCACTGTGACAAAGATATGGATCCCAGATTGTAATATGTATGGCATAGCACTGTGCGTTATAACATAGGCATCGAGAAAGGCACGTTAGATGGGGCAATATAACCCGTGCGAAGACAAGTGTGGCATGACATATTCACGGGGTGGTGTTACAGTGCACATGGGCTAGAGAGTGTCATAGCATATGCACTAGCTAGTGGAATACAACACAGAGGTGTGTGGCACTCGGCAGGCAATGGTGGGTGTAACACAGCATTGGGCTCTGTCAGGAGCACGCTGTGACTCTCAAGTGATGTTCGTCCCCTTTCCAGAGAGTAAAATAAAAAGTATTACACATCCGGCAGTGGATGTGTGTTTTATTAACCGTGAGGGGGGTTTCTTGCATAGTTTTGGTCGAATTTTTGTCGAATCCCCTTTGAATGGCTTGGTGTGCATGTGTATTAAATGTGCCCGTCAATAGCTACAGGATTCAAATGAACTTAATCTCCCAACTAAAAATGGACACAGGGCGTGTTTACACAGTGGTGAAGGGAGGGGACGGGGCCTGAGTTAACGTGTGCAAAAACGCCCTGTGGCCTGTTTTAAGAGGTAGTTTTAATCCCCATGCCCTATTATACACTAGGGGCTTACAGAGGAGGTCATGCTAATCACAGGGGGACCCCAACGCATAATGTTCCCTAGTGTATGTAGATGTTTTCACTGTATTCTAAGTGTCTTTTAACATAGCACTGGCTCTAGGACTGGTTAGTCAGACTCAGTTTCCACCAGTATCCGTCTGAAAAAGTTGAGGGTAAAGGATGATTTTGCAACAAGGCTTCTTTCTGCTCTTCTTTTTGTTCTTTCTGCACGTTATCCTTCTTCCTGCACTTATCTTCGTATTTGAGGACTTCTGTTGCTTCTTTCTGCACTTCTTTTGTTTCTTTCTGTGCATTTTTTCTTCTTTCTTCACATGTCCTATCTCTGTAGGCATAGTTAGAAATTAGCATTTAAAAAACCTTTGAAATTCACAGAAAAAACCATAGGTTTCAGGCACGTTATAGTTAGGAATTAGCATTTAAAAAACCTCAGAAATTCACTGAAAAAACCATAGGTTTCAGGGGTGTTATAGTTAGCTGGACTTTTCACTTGTACAAAACCATTGAAATTCCCCCGTTATAGTTAGTTCAGCTAACTATAACTCGCGCGCCCGCAATGCACTGCTGATGACGTCACATATTACATCACTCATGACATGGTCAGTGACATCACTCATGACATCACTGATGACATCTCAAATGACATCACTGATGACATCACTGATGACATCATCCTTGTGATAGAGTGGCAGACCTCCTCTCACCCTAATATAACCTTTGATACACACATTCAAAAATAGAGACTAAAATTTTCAAAACAATGGACATACCAATACCAGTTACAACAACCTCTTCAGTAATTCTAAGATCCACATACACATCCACTCATTCACCAACAGTCCTATATAGTCACTCATACATGTACTCACTCATCATATGTACTCATACACCTATACATCCTGTTACACAATGCCACTCATCCATAGAGTTACTCACACACATAGTCACTCATGCTAATAAAGAATCAAACATACATTTACTTGCATATACAGTTATACACACACCACCATACTTACTTCTACGGAAACTTACACATACTTAGTCTTTTAAACAATCACTTATAGAAACACATACTTATTCATACAGGAACTCTTTCAATCTCTCACTCTCACATATACTCACATATATACACCAATAGTCACATATACTAGTTTAAAACATATGTAGTTACTCATAAAGACACTATTGAGACAGTCATTCACTCACTAACACACCCATACACACACTCATCCACCCATACAGTCCTGCACACATGCTGTGTTCAACACATACTAACAGTGAGTCACTCATTCATGCACCTATGCACTACGTAATACCCCCCACCGAACCATGCAGACACTCAGACTGATACTCAAAAAACCAACTAATAACCTATATAGACACCCATGTAGCTACTCACCAACCCATGCAGCCACTTATACACAAAGTGAGAGACTGATACAGATATTTACATATTTAAACATTACTCACTAAGCCATGTATTCACAATGATACACTTAGTCAGTTACACAATCAATTTTTCAAAAACAAATCATCCATTTAGACACTTATATACCCATTTATTCTTCCATCGACCTTGAGATATACATGTATAAAACATATTTAATTTTCAGAAAAACACACATTCACTGGATGATGTCATCAGTGATGTCATCAGTGATGTCATTTGAGATGTCATCAGTGATGTCATGAGTGATGTCACTGACCATGTCATGAGTGATGTAATATGTGACGTCATCAGCAGTGCATTGCGGGCGCGCGAGTTATAGTTAGCTGAACTAACTATAACGGGGGAATTTCAATGGTTTTGTACAAGTGAAAAGTCCAGCTAACTATAACACCCCTGAAACCTATGGTTTTTTCAGTGAATTTCTGAGGTTTTTTAAATGCTAATTCCTAACTATAACGTGCCTGAAACCTATGGATTTTTCTGTGAATATATATATATATATATACATACACATATATATATATGTGATCAAGGCTCCACGGAGCCGAAACGCGTCATGGCTGACTTACCTCGAGTTAAATAAAACAACTACTGCATTCAACAGTGGTCCGTGCTCCTTTACTGTGGACTTACAGGCGCTTTCCAAGGCATAGGCGCAGGAGTGCTTTCGATATATATATATATAGATATATATATATCCAGTTCCACAATGCAACAAAGCATTGCATGCACTCCTTCCCAAAGAAAGCACGCTCAAGATCACGGGGCTTCAAAGTGGTTTATTTTCAGCAACCAAGCCGCACATGCCCAACGCGTTTCGGCGTAACCGCCTTGATCACGGGTAGATTGTATTCTTTGCCATTCAAATTTTAAACAATTTGCATGTGCATTAGTTCCCTGTATTTGTCAGGTGATATTTTGGATTGTAGAACTATAAATTATGTCGAGTGTTATGAACTAATGATGCAACCAGATCATATATATCGCTAATTAAGGGCAGCGATGTCTCATATATTTATATCTATAAATGAGACTCTTTGCTGATACTTATATATTTGTATCTGCAATATCAGTTATATCGTGTCTTGTTAGTTAGAAGAGTCCACTCTACAGTTTTGGACTTTTGTTTGCCATATTGTGGCATGTGAAGAATTGCATTTGAGGTATAATGGAGACATTTACCCCTCTTTTTTTCCCACTTGGGTTCAACAAAACTTTATTATTTATTATGACATAAGAGTTTAGGCACTATTTAATGATGGTAGCCGTACTGGATTGGACCGTTGTTAATAAAGTTTTGTAAGAAAAGTGTATGTCGAAAAACTGCATGTCGAAAAACTACATGTCATAATATTACATGTCCAAGAACTGTAAAATGTTCACAACAGGCACATCGTGTATGACCATATATTGACAGTATTGTTTACAACCGAACTGTATGTCAAAAGCGCATTTAACAAACTTTTGGTGGAATATTATCTGATGTGACTACTTTTCATATTTTGATAGAAAAGTTATCATAATTTAACGAAAATATGTTAGATAATATGTGGCATGTGTATGACAAGCATGTAAAGTGCTGTAATTCGTTTTTTTAAGTACAAAGGTGATTATTTTCACCATTACAAAATGGCCGATGAATTAGGAAGGATATTATGGCAATGTTTACACGGTTTTGTCCTTGTCCTCTTTCTGTATCACTTTATTTTTTACGTCATGCACAGCAAATTGTTTAAAATTTGAATGGCAAAGAATACAATCTACCCGTGATCAAGGCGGTTATGCCGAAACGCGTTGGGCATGTGCGGCTTGGTTGCTGAAAATAAACCACTTTGAAGCCCCGTGATCTTCATCTGTGGTGGGAGCATCTCCTTTTTCTTCTCCTCTGGAAACAAACCATCGGTTTGTGAGGGTTGAAATACGGTGCGCCACTTGTCATGATCTAATTTGTCATAGGGAGACCAGTGTTTCCCTAGTGAACAATAAAATAGATCAGCACATTTGTCGTACCGACTAATATTCCCATTCTTTCTTTCCTCTGTCCCTGCATGAACACAACGGCTCTTGTAAGAGCCAACCTTACCTTTCAACTATTTTTTATATATGTTTTTAAAACTTTTTTTTGATATTTTTTTTACCGTACGCGTACGGTACGCGTAATTTTTTTTTTTTTTTTAAAAACACTAAAAATCAATTATCACATTACAAGGTCCTTGAGAGACTACAATGAAAAACTGAAAATGTGATTGTGGAGAAGTGGAAAAAAGGGACCATGAAATTTTTGACTTACCATACCCACTCAAAAAAATATTTATTAATTTAAATTTAATTTTAATTGCTTTAAAAATGGTTCTAGTTTTCGAAAATGTTCTATCTCAATCTGAAAAAAAAGAAAAAAGTATTAATATTTAATAAAACATTTTATAATACAGTACACATATTTACATATTTTTCCAAAAAAAATGTTGCCTTTTTTTGCTGTTTTCAGAATATATTGCATTTCACTATAAATTGTGAAAGCAATTGCATTCATCATTTAACAGCGGGCAAAAAAAAAATTAACAATCTCAAAGATTGTTTTAAAAAAGCCCACAATCTCTTTTTGCATAAACATAACTTTATAGAAATGCATAATATTCTTAAAAAATATCATCTAATATCAATACTTATTTCTTTAAAATACCGTCTGACATTTTTGTTTCAGAAGTATAATCACAAAAATATATCTCAAATAACTCCACAATACATCTGGTTCCATTTCCTTTAGGCCAAATAGTAATTTTAAAATTCTTTTTTGATTAAATTTCCAATGGTAATCCAATAAAAATCTAAAGTTTAAATTGTACAGATGTCACCGATTGTCTGTAACATTTTGGTTTCCGAAAGATTAATTAATAATTAAATAAGTCCACAATAGAATTGTTTACCTTTCCGCATGGCCAAATAGTAATTTTAAAAATCTTTTTTGAATAAATTTCCAATGGCAATCCAATAACATTCCAAAATTTAAATTGTGCAGATGTTACCGATTTTGTCTAAATTTTTGGTTTTCCAAAGTTTCATTAAAAATTGAAAAAGTCCACATTACAATTGGTTACCTTTCCATTAGGCCAAATAATAATTTGTAAAATCATTTTTTTTGAAAATTCCAATGGTAATCCAATAAAATGGTAAAATTGTTTTGTACAGATGTTGCCAAATCTCTCTAAAATTTAGGTTTCAGGAAGATTAGATAGGAATTTGCTAAATCAAAAGGCAAACGTTGCTTAAAAATCAATTGGGAATCATTACACAGTGTCCAGCCTTTTTCACATTTAAGATAAACTGTGTAATGTCCAGAAGTTACAGTAGGTCCTTCATGGAAAATTATTGCAACTGTTACAAAAGTTTTTCCTGAAATTGATAATTGCTGTCCTGTAAACTTCTTTATTAAAGTATCTAATTTTGAACCATCAGCTTTACAGCGTTGCATCATTAAAATTACATATTGTCCGTATTCCTTTAAAATTAACGTTGAAAACATATCAGATTGACACTCACTGCATTCCATGCTATGATTAGCATCTTTAACTAATTTAGCAAAAGTGACTGTTTTACTTTCTGGCAATGTTAAATAAATAAACCTTTCAGAATCAACATTAGAGCCACATATATTGTAACAGTTTTCACAACTATGTTCCCATTTATAAGAGAGACCAAATACATTTTCAATGGGAACCCCTTCTTCTTCCAGTACCTGAAGAAAAAACATCAAGAATTCCTGTGCGTCTTGCTGTACATTTTGAGAAAACTGTGTTCGTCCTGAACATACATCTAAAAGTTTTCTAATTTCAGTAGCACTTTCTATTTGGGTTTTATCATTACTCAGCTTTTGAAAAAGGAGACTCAACTCAGAACAGAATCTTTTTCCCTGATTTACTATTATCTGCTCTTGCACACTTTCCAGATAAAATGCAACATTCAGCACTACATTAGCGTAGCAGTTGACACCAGAGCTATTTTCAAAATGACATCCTACAACCTGTTCTTCATTTTCCTTTTTCTTTTTGCTTGCAATTACATCACTCCTCTTTTTTTTCCTCCTCTCTACATCTTCATTACAGACATTCTCATTTCTCCTTTTACGAGAAACTACACGTTTCTCCAACACAGGATACTGACCTAAATGAGGAGCATAGCTTCTTCTTAATCTATTATACTCCTTTACACAATTTGTATCAGCACTAACTTTTGAGTCATCAAAGTCTATCATGAATAAACCTGATAATGTTTTCACTCGTGACAAAGCAACATATGCCATACCTTCTTTGAACACAGTTGAACCAATGTTCACAAATGCACAATCTACAGTCAATCCTTGAGACTTGTGAATAGTTACAGCATATGCTAGAGAAAACGGAAACTGCTTCCTACGTACATATAAGTCTTTCACAAGCATGAAACGAACTGAACAACGACAAATGTCTTTAACTTCTTCTATCTGATCAAATTTTATTTTTAAACATTCAATTCCATCTTTTTTCTGATAATTAATAAAACCCACAACTCTTCCCATAGCTCCATTAACTAAACCTTTTTCAACATCCAAATTTCTCCTTAAAAATACTCTACAGTTCATGCAAACATATAGATTTTTTTCTAATCCAGCTGTTTTGGAAATGTTCTTCTCTAGTGAATCCAATTTATTTTTCAGTGTGCCTGTTAATGTGATAGTAATTCTTCCATCCTCAATTTTGTCCACTGCTTCCAATTTCCTGATATCTTCCTTTTCCAATTTCAAAAGCTCCTCATTGAATATTGAGCATTCACGTAGAGTTGGCATTAAGCAGATGACACTTTTCTTTTCTGCAATGTTCTTGTATATCTTCTCTGCAACTATTTCTTCCTTTGGAAATAAATTATGTAGCAACCGACTCTGTAATGCTTTTGTGCCTGCTTCAGTGAGTAGTCCAATCCTGATATCTTTCAGAATACTTCCATATTCTTCATCGTTTGCTTGCCTCATATTAGTAGTAAGTTCCTTGTACTCAAAGAAGGACCAAATATTTGCATTACCAATGCTTCCCAATGACTTCTTTGTGTCTTCATGTGTCACAGTATTAAACACTGGTTGTCCTTTAACTGGAGTAAGCTGTAGAAGATCCCCAAAAACTATGACATGTTTTCCACCAAATAACACGTCATAGTCTGTCCTTAGAATTTGCTGCATTCTTAAATGCACAAAGGCAGGCATTAAGTTTGATACCATGCTCACCTCATCAATAATGAGAACTTACATCTTCTTCAATACTCTTGAAACTTCCAAGCATGCTTCTCCAGTTAGCTTGTTGTATTGTATTTTGTTCTCATGCTCCACTGGTAACATTAGCAAACGATGTAAGGTGATTCCTTTTATGTTATAGGCTGCTAACCCAGTTGGAGCAGTAACCACACAAGACAAAGTAGAATACGTTTTTTGCTGTAGGTAGCTTCTGATGACTTTTATTAAGAAACTTTTGCCAGTTCCAGCTTGTCCACTTACATACATCCTGATTGGATGAAATGATGTGCATGAGCACTCTTTTTTGTCATGTTGAAATCCGTGATCAATTTTGCTTCTGATCTCTTCATAAATTTGTTGCTGCTCTTCATTCAGTTGTCTTTCCAAATTTTGTAAGTCTATAAATTCTTCTTGAGCTTGATTCATAGCCGTTTCCACTTCATTCATGGCTATTGATGCTTCATTTTCAACGATTGTTTGTCCTAGGGGATCTTGACTGAGTGTTCCTGAACTTTGGCTGTCCTGAGAACTGTCTCTAGCTACTTCTGCTGCAATTGTAGTTTCCTGTTCAATTTCTTCATTTAACATTTGCAGATAAGTTGAGAATGTACTGCATTGTATGCTGTCTTTGCAAGCATTAAAAGAATCTTCATAGCTTTGAAATTCTCCCAGTAGTTCATCCTCTGTACGCCATGGTTTAAACAGCTGTAAAAGAGCCAAGTAGTAAAATTCCTTTTTGTCAGTAGTGTCGCAACTCAGCTTCCTGTGATTTATCAAACTTCCTTTTGTTTGCTTCACCAAACATCCTTCCTCACCAATGACTTTATATTTTCCATTGTTGATGTCTTCTGCGGCTTTCCGTGAATAAATGTAGTTCTGCAGCACTTCATAGAGACACATGTTCTCCAGATGATGACTTCTCTTGGGATAATATGTGTCCAACATGTTTGATTTCAAAATATCTGTACTTTCTGGGTCATTCTCGGCCAAATATTCAATTTCTCCAACAGATTTCAGTACCCGATTTCTCATTGCTGCAAGGCCTAAACTTGCCCAAATTATTCTTCTTGATTTCGAGTAGAGACTTGCAGAAGATAACCTATCTGAACATTCGTAGGATCCAATTTCGCGATGCGATAACATCTTTAAGCTTCTTACTGACAGTCTTCTCGTGAGAAATCTCTTCCCACATTTCTTTCAATTCAATTTTTTCTGATTTAGTAATGTAAGACGTTACATATCGAGCAACAGCAATGGAATTGTCAGCTACATACTGTATATCCATGTTAGCATTCCACATGGATAAAATGACTGGGTTGTAGTCATTTATATTTTTTGATTCTTCTTTTCTTTTTAGGTTGTAGGTATTCTTAGGTGATTTTCTTGTGATAGTATGTCTCACAGATGACATAAAACTGTTTACTCTTCCATTTGAAAGAACAGGTCTAGGAAATCCAAATCGACATTTAGGTGCCGATCACGATCCGGTAAAAAATTCCCCCGTGCGACTCGTATCGGGTCTTATTACCGTACGAATCGTACAAGTGCCGTACGAACTGGCAATCACGATTCGCATGGTAAAAAGTCCATACGAACCGCACTGGGAATCATTCCCCACACGTCCTCGGGTCGGAAAATGTGTCCGACACGTCCTCGGACGATTTACCTTACAAACGTAAAAATCCAAGTCCGACCGAGGAATCACGATCCATCCCGTGCGTCCGAGCGTACAACCGTATGGAAAAAACACCGTCCGCACCGAACACCCATAGCAACCATGGAGACATGTGCCCGCATACGCGCCCAACACTCCCCCCAGCCCCCGTACGTCCGACACGTACCCCCCGTATATGTATACCCCCACCCGTCTAGGTACACCCCAGTACGTTCCAGTCGTACCCCCACCCCAGTACGTGTCGTACCACCGTCAATGTACACCCCCCCACCCCTGTACGTGTCGTACCACCGTCTATGTACACCCCAGTACGTTCCAGTCGCACCCCCACCCCAGTACGTGTCGTACCCCCCGTGTACCTACACCCCAGTACGTTCGAGCCACACCCCCACCCCAGTACGTGTCATAGCCCCGTCTACCCACACCCCAGTACGTTCCAGTCGTACCCCCACCCCAGTACGTGTCGTACCACCGTCAATGTACACCCCCCACCCCTGTACGTGTCGTACCACCGTCTATGTACACCCCAGTACGTTCCAGTCGTACCCCCACCCCAGTACGTGTCGTACCACCGTCAATGTACACCCCCCCACCCCTGTACGTGTCGTACCACCGTCAATGTACACCCCCCCACCCCTGTACGTGTCGTACCACCGTCTATGTACACCCCAGTACGTTCCAGTCGTACCCCCACCCCAGTACGTGTCGTACCACCGTCAATGTACACCCCCCCACCCCTGTACGTGTCGTACCACCGTCTATGTACACCCCAGTACGTTCCAGTCGCACCCCCACCCCAGTACGTGTCGTACCCCCGTGTACCTACACCCCAGTACGTTCGAGCCACACCCCCACCCCAGTACGTGTCGTACCACCGTCAATGTACACCCCCCCACCCCTGTACGTGTCGTACCACCGTCAATGTACACCCCCCCACCCCTGTACGTGTCGTACCACCGTCAATGTACACCCCCCCACCCCTGTACGTGTCGTACCACCGTCTATGTACACCCCAGTACGTTCCAGTCGTACCCCCACCCCAGTACGTGTCGTACCACCGTCAATGTACACCCCCCCACCCCTGTACGTGTCGTACCACCGTCTATGTACACCCCAGTACGTTCCAGTCGTACCCCCACCCCAGTACGTGTCGTACCACCGTCAATGTACACCCCCCCACCCCTGTACGTGTCGTACCACCGTCAATGTAAACCCCCCCACCCCTGTACGTGTCGTACCACCATCTATGTACACCCCAGTACGTTCCAGTCGTACCCCCACCCCAGTACGTGTCGTACCACCGTCAATGTACACCCCCCCACCCCAGTACGTGTCGTACCACCGTCAATGTACACCCCCCCACCCCTGTACGTGTCGTACCACCGTCTATGTACACCCCAGTACGTTCGAGCCCCACCCCCACCCCAGTACGTGTCATACCCCCGTGTACCTACACCCCAGTACGTTCCTGGCGCACCCCCAACACAACCTCCTAAGTACGGAGCGCACCCCATGCCCCAACATCACAACCGCATGTACGAGTCGTACAAAGCCACACACAAGGACATAATCGTACAACCAAATGGCCCATGTACACACCGTACACACGCTCAAAACGCACGTACACAACAAGGACAAAACAAAACAACACAAGAATACACCATTCGAAAGGCACACAGCCACTAAACATGGCCAACAACCACTAAAATAACACAATCACTGACCTGCAACTGTCAAAAACAAACAGAGGCCCAATACACCACCACTCCTTATAACACACCCACCCAAAATTCAAACACTGCCACACCCACCCATGGACCAATGAAAAGGGCCCACACACACAAACCATGAGCCTTTGCAACAGACTCACTGCTGCCAGACACCACAGAACCAGACTACAAGCAACACCACATCTTACACTTGCACACCTTCACACGACCACCCTCACAAACACCCTCTCATCACATTCACACACACACACAACCATCCACACCCCCCCCAACATCCACACACCCCCCACACCCACACCATCCCCACCCACATCCCTCACCATGCCCACTACCAAGAATCCAAAGTTCAGTCACCGAGAGTTGGAGGTCCTTGTTGATCAAATCCTCAGAGTCGAGCCACAGATCTTTGGAACATTGGTCAGAAGCACCAGCCAGGCAGCCAAAACAGCCATGTGGCAGACCATCGTCGATGCTGTGAATGCTGTTGCGGACACCAGGAGGACCAAGCAGGATTGCCAGAACAGGTGGTACGATCTGCGGAGGAGGGTCAGAGCCAAGAGGCAGGAGGAACACGACCAGGCCAACGCCACCGGAGGAGGGCCCTCCCGCAGAGCCGTACAGTACCATCCCTGGGAGGAGAGGGTGATGGCCATACTGCCGGTGGAGGCAGTTGAAGGAGTAGAAGGACTCCGAGACCCGGGTGAGTACACAAACAACGCACCTCACATGGGGGGAACTGCAACCACAACCAAAATTAATAACAGGCACGCAACCACCACAAGCCATCGCATGACTCAACCACACTCCATGAGCAGGCACATGCCACTGCTGCCACCATGCCCCATGCACCCAGCTGGACAATGTCAAGTCACAGGCCACAGAAGACAACAACACATGACACGGTAACCCGGATGGCGGGAGGCTGGGCACCAAGAATCACATAGTGCGACTCCAAAGCAGACAACAATGCCCTCTGCCCATATGGCCTAGGTCACAGCTAGACAAACACTGTGTCCCAACACAGGAATGACTTGCCAGCAAATGGCGGACGCCTTGCATCAACACATGGGGGTGAAGGCACTGTTTTGCACATGACAGTAGCTAATGAACAGCCAACATTGTGAAAGAGTGGCAGCACACACCACCACAGCAGCAGCGCACAGACACACAGCAGACAAAATGGGTGCCTGGAGATCAGAAACAAACTCACATCAACAGGCCAAGGGCCACTCAAAGATCTGCTAACAGTGTGTGCCCAGGAATCTGGGCCAAGGTGACAGAGGGTGACACACGGAGGGAGGGAGAGGGGGACACAGAGGGAGGGAGAGGGGGACTGAGAGGGAGGGAGACGGACAGAGGGAGGAGGCTGACACACAGAGGGAGGGAGAGGGGGACAGAGAGGGAGGGAGAGGGGGACAGAGAGGGAGGGAGACACAGGAAGATGGACAGAGGGAGGAGGCTGACACACAGAGGGAGGGAGAGGGGGACAGAGAGGGAGGGAGAGGGGGACAGAGAAGGAGGGAGACACAGGGAGAGCAAATCAGTCCTTTGGTGTGTGGGAATGTCTGCTCGTCAGCAGGTGGACTGCGTGCATGTAGACAAGGGTGGCCAGTGCCAGAACCCCCCCTCTTCATCATGGCAAAACGCAGGGCCATGTCACAACCTGTACATGAGCACAAGGACAGCCACCTGCATCATATAAGTGTGTGGATCCACTCCATGTGCACATGTACAGTGCTACAAGGAAGGCGCAAATGCATGGCTCGCCACACATGCACACTCCACTGCTGACTGCAGTCACACTTGACGCAGCAAGTAAGACTGTGCCACACATAGTTAAAGGGGCCAAATTGGTGGCCAAGGGACACACCCATGCACAAGTGCACTGTGAGTGGAATGCAAGACAGATCCTAATTCCAAGAGGAAATGTGCCAACTTTGTAACGGATGAAACATGGATGTTGCATGGATCAAAATTAACATTTTCTCTCTCACACACAGGTCAACGTCGTGCTGCACCCCCCAACACTGGGGGGGAACACTCACAGGACCCGGATCTGCAGGAGACCGATCCCACCGGCAGCGACCACTCTCACCACTCTGCGGACGACCCCGACCGACCTGGCCCCTCTGGTGTCCAACCACCTGCAGCACCTGCGTCAGGTACAACCGTGCCAACCACCACCCCCACTCCTGCCACATCCCAGGAGACACCCAGGATCCCTGCCCCAACACCACAATGCAGCCAGGCTCGCCAGGAGGGACACGGTGTCCCGGGCACCCAGGAGGAGGCAGGCGACAACGCCAATGCCACCCCTCAGGGGTCCCGGAGACCCGATGTTCCCACAAGTGCAGGCCAGACGCAAGTGGGCAGGGGTGGTGGGAGTGGAAGACGGCGGAGGCGCGAGCCTGACCAGTTGGCTGGGGATCCGGTATTTTCCCATGTCCGTAACATCCTGGACTCATACCGGCAGGACACCACGGGCATGGCCCAGGTTGTGTCCGTCCTCGAGGGGATCAAGGTCCAGCAGGCCCAGCAACATGCGGAGCTAATAGCCTGTCTACAGCTACACCAACAGAGGATGGAGGACAGACAGGCTGAGCAAGTGACGGCGTCCCAGGGGATTCACGCTGAACTCCGTCGGATGGCCGACACCATGGCCGACCCTCCCTGTGCCAGAAGGCGGAGAACATCACCACCCACAGGGAGGAATCATGAGGAGGAGGAGGAAACATCCGACGGAGCATCCCAGACGTCGTCACGGCGTGCTGCTGAGGTTCCCCGCAGGAAGCCGGGTCGTCCACGGAAAGGACCGTGAGGGTGGCTGCTACATCACCATCTCCCAGGACACCTGGCCTGGCACCTGGCCCACTGGAGCAACAGCATCACAGCATCAAGAGACATTCTCTGCCACATGGCCCTGCTGGTCACTGGCTGACCAATGTTGACAAAGACTGTGGCATGGACTCTGAGGATTTCCAATGGCAAGGACACCAACTCCCCTACTGAACTTTGGATTCCCTAATCCCGGAAAGCCCCTCACTTTGTCCCCCCCCCCCAATAATAAATCACACTATTAAGAGTAGATGCCTGCTGGTAGCATTATTACCTAACATGTGTCTTGTACAGTCTAAACATGCCTGAGTCATCTGTTCACTTCAACCATCCACACCCTGGGGCCTGAGTCTGGCACAGGACACATGGGTCACAGTTTATTAGGCAAGACAGACATGGAGCACCATACACACCCGTGATGGTCAGAACCAGCTGAGGGGGGGGCCGAACAACCGTGCTGACAGACACATTGAGTACAGCAACAGTCATGCGCAGAGGTCAGGGATCCTGGCCCGTGTCCTGGGGGGCACCCAGGTATGTGTAGACAGGTGGCAGAACCATGTCCTGCAAGCCTGAGTCCGGTGGATGCAGAGAATGGGGTCATGGACAACGTTGGATGCATGGGGATGGCACATGTCACAATACCCACACAGTCATGGACATCATGCCCAATACACAGTCTCAGCACACACACACAGCTTGCATCTTGCCACTCGACACATTGACACATAGCCACAATCAGGGAATACCATGCCAGACATGCAGGATGCACCGTGCCAACACACCAGCACTGACTGAGAAGAGGCACCTTGGAGGCATAGGGACACCTTTATTAGTCATGTTATTGGTATTGCAGAGGCAACTTGAAGTACACATGAACACATCATGTGGAGTAACATGTGGCTCCAACACTGGCACCCCCCTTCTGCAGCACAAATGCGTGATAGCCAGGGAACTGGCACACAAGCGTTGGCTAACAGCTAAACACCCACAGCTGCTCACGGAGAGCCTGCCATACACCATACATCCGCTGATGTGGAAGTCCCACGCCATGTCAAGACAATGTTAACCGTATGTGTCCGAGGGCAGTGTCACACACATTGATGCCATCATCACAATCCACTATCCCATCACTGATGACTGACAACCAGGCAGCCCATCTATTCAGGTGTACCCAGCTGCATGTCGTGTCCCATGGGGATGCCACATGTCTGCAGAGGAACCAAACCCCGACCGGGGCAGTGTGCACACATCGTGAACAACTGCCACACCCAATACACCCCAGATGCATCCCTTACCCCATGGAGACTTCCAAACGTGTCCGTGCCTGTAACGCTGAGTCAGCCCACGATGTCATGTCCATGAGGAATAGCAGTGCCACAACAATGCAACCAGCAAACGGCATGCGCAGGTACCTGGGGAAGAGAGACACACAAGAAGTCAGCCACAAAAAGCACAGCCACTTGCATGTGCAGTTAATCGACACATGTATGGATGACAACATGCTAGGTCACAATTGTGACTGGGGAAATACTACCATCACTGCCACCATCACTCCAGTGACACACCCACACACACCTCTGACCCACGTGCCATACATGCAGGTGGAGACACACATCACAACGCATGCCACACGGGGACCAATGCGTGCACACTCAGACCCTGGTACTCACCACTAAGTAAAGAAGTCGCGTATGAGCCGAGTCCGGATGTCCTCTTGCGGCTCCACATCCTCCACATCACTAGCCCCATTGCCAAGCCCTTCGTCCTCCACGGGTGGATGGTCCTCGTCATGTTGATTCAGGATGAGTGGCACAGCTCTTTCAACTGCCATGTTGTGCAGCATGCAGCAGACCATGAAGATCTTGCAGACCTTCGCCGGGGCATAAGGGAGTGCACCGCCGGTCTTGTGGAGGCACCGGAATCGGCTCTTCAGCATGCCAAACGTCCTCTCTATCACTCGCCTTGTCCGGCCATGGGCGGTGTTGTAGCGGAGCTGGGCCGGCGTGATGGGGTTGCGGAGAGGTGTCAGCAGCCAAGGCATGTTGGGATAGCCAGCGTCCCCTACATGGGAAGCACATGGACATCGTTAGAACTGGTGTAGCGGTCGTGCTGGTCGGCTATACAGAATACAGGACAGACAGACTGTACCCACCAACAACACATGCCCGTTCGTTGCGCAGCTGCATCATCATATCAGGCATCCCGCTACGCTTCATGATGTAGGCATCGTGTGCTGATCCTGGGAAACGAGCACAGACATGTGAAATCACCATATTGGACAGACACACCACAAGGGCATTGATGGAGTGGTAGTGCTTCCGATTGCGGTACGCCACCTCCCGTGCGTGTGGTGGTACCAAACCTACATGTGTCCCATCTATGGACCCAATGACATGGGGCATCCCTCCCAGGGCATAGAATCCACGCTTGACCTCAGTCATCTGTTCAGGGGTTGGGAACTTGATGAAGTCATCCAGGTGAATCAACATGGCCTCTAAGAAATCATGCAGCACACCGCTGAACATGCTCTGGGACATGCCACCAACATGAGCTATGGTATTTTGGAAGGTACCCGTGGCCAGAAAATGTAGGGCAGCCATTACCTTCAGCTGGGGTGTCAGTGCCGTCGGATACCTGTGCTGCGGTTGCAGGTGTGGTGCCAGTCTCGCCGTCAGCTCCAGAATCAACGGTTGGGTGAAGCGGTAGAGCCGGATCCTGTCATTCTCCTGCATGGTAGCCAAGTCTGGAATTCTTCGGGCAACAGGAGGCGCTCTGCAGTAATTTGGAAGTGACAAGGAAGAGTGAGTGCACTACGAGAACAACTCATGTCTACTGAGCACATGTAAATCTGGCAATACACACATGCCACATAGGGAGTCAGGCATGTGCCACATGCCCAGGACACGTATGGATGCAAGGTGACACTACTTCCAAGACCCAGCTACACACGGTGATTGAGAACCTCCCCATGCCATGCCATGGAAATAGCTGTGGCCCAGTGCAAGTGCACTGCCCGACGCAAGACAGGAGTGACATACACCCACACATCAGCAGAAGTGTGATGCCGATTGCAGAGACTGGTAGCGGAACACTGGAGCCACAGGTCACATGACATTACACTAGTCCAGCCCACACACCTTGCCATGAAGGTGCACATGTCATGACTCACCACACATTCCTTGTGAGTTTGCTGACATGGCCTTGTCACGCTACTCCGTGTCCCATGCATACATGTGCACCTCACATCCGATAACACATGTGGCATGGTGTTGGGAACAGTGTGCAATGACAATCTACACACAGCCACATGTTGGTTGCTGCAACGGCTGCAGCTTTTGAGGGTGCTACAACATCAACCTGATGTAAATCCCGGACACATATATGACATAGTCACATTGTGCACTGTGGGTAGTGACAAGTTATGTGTCATGACCCCTGTACCGGGCATCATGGGACACTTCCGTGTGTTGGTGTCATGCCAGTGACGCTCACCCCAAGTGCGTAGTCCCACATGCACACATGTCAAAGGAGTCAAGGGCATGCCTGGCACACATTGCACCCTCACACAGTACACATGTACACATCTCATCATACATCTGGTGCCTTCTCCACTCAGGAGGCATGTTCCACATCACAGCCTGTGACACCTGTGCCCCACACATGTAGTAATGCACAGACGATGCCTTGATGTCCATTCCTGGACAAGTATGTCCATCCATGGACAAGTATGTCCGCCCTATTCCTACATGTGTGTCGCCTATCACCACAGTGATGTGTAAAAACCGCCGTACTGCTGCTGAGAGGGCCTGTGCATGTTTCCAAATCACTGTGGGAGTGCTGCCGTATGTGAACCCATCGTGATGGCGAGCGTACAGGCATTTGTACGGTCCGTACCACTACGGGTACGCATACGCGTGCAGACCCATAGTGATAGTGAGCGTACATGCGTGTGTACGGTCCGTAACACTACGGGTACGCATACGCGTGCAGACCCATAGTGATAGAGAGCGTACATGCGTGTGTACGGTCCGTACCACTACGGGTACGCATACGCGTGCAGACCCATAGTGATAGAGAGCGTACATGCGTGTGTACGGTCCGTAACACTACGGGTACGCATACGCGTGCAGACCCATAGTGATAGAGAGCGTAGGCATGCATGTACGGGCCGTTGCCATGCATTTGGGGTGCCCTAGGGCCCCGAAACGCATCGTACCTGTGTGTGATGCTCCAAATTACATAGGGGACAAGTATTAAGGCCTACATGCATGCTGGTTGTCATGGAGACCAAGTTCAAAATTCGAAATTGTTCTGGAAGGTGCACAGCAGAAGTCAGTTGGAATTCTTCTACTTTGTTGCAATGTGTTTGTGGGGCTGACATCATGCAGGAGAATGAAACCGATAGAGAACCCACAGACTGCTAGGTTTGAAGTGATTGGTGGAAACATAGGATGCAAATGTGAGTGACCAATCACTCTGTACTCCTGTGCATGAGACTGGGCAGAAGGGCACATATAAGGCAGACAGGTCCCATGAGGGAGCACTTGCCTGCACATCTTTGCATTCGTCGACCCAGCTGCTGCGACTGATTCCCTGGAACCATGTCAAGGGCTGTGGAGAGGACACAGCCATTCACCCTGGAGGAGAACATGGCTCTGCTGGATGTGATCCTCCCACAGTACTCCATGCTGTATGGGCGACCAGGGTATCAGGTGAGTGCATAGGCCCCTGCCACAGACTGTCCCTATGTTGTGACTGTGACTTCTGCCATTGCGTCCAGGTGTAACACACATGCCATGTACTGTCGGGGGGGTCCCAGGGGGGGGGTGCCTGATGTCTCCCAGCAGTGCCCTGAGACAGGAGGGGTGGGGGCCTATCACTCCCAGCAGTGCCCTGAGACAGGAGGGGTGGGGGCCTATCACTCACAGCAGTGCCCTGAGACAGGAGGGGTGGGGGCCTATCACTCCCAGCAGTGCCCTGAGACAGGAGGGGTGGGGGCCTATCACTCACAGCAGTGCCCTGAGACAGGAGGGGTGGGGGCCTATCACTCCCAGCAGTGCCCTGAGACAGGAGGGGTGGGGGCCTATCACTCACAGCAGTGCCCTGAGACAGGAGGGGTGGGGGCCTATCACTCCCAGCAGTGCCCTGAGACAGGAGGGGTGGGGGCCTATCACTCACAGCAGTGCCCTGAGACAGGAGGGGTGGGGGGCCTATCACTCACAGCAGTGCCCTGAGACAGGAGGGGTGGGGGCCTATCACTCCCAGCAGTGCCCTGAGACAGGAGGGGTGGGGGCCTATCACTCACAGCAGTGCCCTGAGACAGGAGGGGTGGGGGCCTATCACTCCCAGCAGTGCCCTGAGACAGGAGGGGTGGGGGCCTATCACTCACAGCAGTGCCCTGAGACAGGAGGGGTGGGGGCCTATCACTCACAGCAGTGCCCTGAGACAGGAGGGGTGGGGGCCTATCACTCCCAGCAGTGCCCTGAGACAGGAGGGGTGGGTGTGATGCACAGTGTGAGCCTTGATCATTGATTGTGACATTGCCATCATTCCACCTGTGTACCCACTGTGGCACGTACTGCTTTTTCCCTCACCAGGGGATGATGTCCCTATGACAAAGGTGCAATGCGTTGGCTGCATGACATGCCTTGTTGTAACCAGCTAATTTGTACCCATATGTCTCTCTGTGACATGTGGCTGGTGTATTGATGTGGTGTCACTTGTTCCTCCTCACAGGTAGGCGCCACTGCCAAGGAGCAGATCTGGCTGACCGCCGTCAGTGCCGTGAGGGGTGTGGATGGTCGGAGGCGGAGCCTGCCCCAGGTGAGGAAACGCTGGCAGGATATCCGGTGCTGGACGCGGAGGATTGCACGGCTCCTGCTGGGGGACTCACCTGAGAGCCACAAGAACCGCGGCCGCCGCCGTCTGAGCCACCTCCACAGGCGTGTGCTGCCGGTGGTCTTTCCAGACCTGGAGAGGCGCTTACAGGCGATGCAGCAGCCGGAAGGGGGTAGGTACATGTGTGTTTGTTGTGTGTCACCGGCATTTGTAAGGGCACAGTAGCATGAATTCACTGGCAGGGTTTAAGGGTGCTGTGCAGATCCTGTTTGCCCCAGTATAGCGCTGTGCCCCTGCCACCCTTCCCCTCCTTGCAATGTGCTCCCTGGTCTGTGTGTAGTCACTCCTTCACAAGGTAATGTAGGGTGGCGCTTTGTCCACGAGAACAATGACTGTAGCATCATGTGTGGGGGTGGTGTGTAACAGGTTGTGGGACCTTGCCTGTGCACTGTCAAGTTCACTGCATGTGGGTTCCATGTCAGTTGGCACTGATGCTGACTCCAGACATGGGAGTTGGTCTCTCATGTGTCATGCCTTACAGCGCGCATGTCCTATGTAGTGGCCTGTGACATGATGTGCATGAGTGTGCGATACACATAGTGCAGGGATGGTGACGTGTGTTGCAGTCATTACCATTCAGTAGCATGTAGTTGCGTGCCCACTACTGTCCCCTGGGGCACCTTTTCCTCAGTGGTGTATGTGTCATCATAAACGTGGCCAATCTCAGTGTCTACAGCGTAGGTTGTGCTCTGTGCCATTGTCCCCTGTCACCATGTATATAGACGTGCTATTTTGTACAGGTGTCCACTGTGCAGCCTGACTTGATTGTCCTTCTTCATACTCACAGTTGCCAGTGCCTGTGTGTCTTGTTATACTCATCTGAGGATGGGCACTGGTACCTCATTATTTGTACAGGCGCACCTTGGCTGTTTGGCGTCCCCTGTGTGTATCACCCAGACTATGAGATGTTGGTGCCACCTGTGTCTCAACAATTTGCCTCGTGTAGGGTCTTGTTGGGGCGGGCAATGCCTATGTGTCAAATCCTGATTTCCACTTGCCGGGTCTGGGCAGTGTGTGATGTGTCTGGACACACACGCAATGTGCAGTGACCGAGTCATGTTGGGCATGTTTTCAGCATTACCTATGCAGCATGTGTCTCAAGTTCATGGATATGGTCCCTGGTCATCGGTATTTTCGCCAACGCTGTGTGGTGCAGATGCAGTGCTGGATTGTCCCCAGGGCCTGGGTGCTATGTCAGACTCCGTTTCCTGTCTTTAGCTATTGTCTCATGCTCTCCATGGTATTTCAGTGGCATGGTGGCTCAACCAACTGTGTGTTTCATGCCCTACATCGGTACCCTGTTCAGTAGATGTTAGGGATCTTCCTTTTCAGGCTATGCAATGTTACCTATGTAGATTGGACTCATGTGACAGATGTGTACAGGTGTCTGATTAATTTCTGTCTCTCCACCCTGCCCACAGCATCGTCGGGGGACACAGAGGGAGACATGGACACAGACCAGGCGGAGGGACCGAGCACCAGTGCCAGCCGTGACATCGGGTCTGGCACATCGAGTGGGACAGAGGCGGAGGAGAGTGTGGCCGAGGACCTGTCGACTGGCACATCAGACTACGAAGCTGACAGGTCCGAGGACGATGTCTCCGAGTGGGCGGAGGCTGCACCAGCAGCTGACAGCGGAACAACACCTCGCACCGCCCCCCTCAGTTTCCATCAGCCGCCTCCCACTTGCTCGTGTCCCTTCCCAGCGTGCCCGGTCACAGCATGTCTCCTTCCTGCCAGGCACCGCACCCCCTGCCCCTGTCTCCACTGCTGCCGCCAATGCAGAGTCTGTGGACATCCAGCGGCAACTGCAGGTTGGTCAGGCTGCGATCCTTAATGTCCTCCATGCCCACGGCAAAACCCTCACCAACATCGAGGCTTTCTTGGAGGGCATTCATTCATCGCAGGCTGACCAACGCAACTTGCTGAGGTCCATCGACTCCACACTGACTGCAGCAGTGGATCTCCTGCAGCGCGACCTCCCCCCACCTACCCCTGCCCCATCCACACTTCCCACTCCCATGCCTGTCCCAGGTACACCCAGACGTCGGCATGCACCCACATCAACGGACACGGGCACCACACCAGCAGGGAAGGTCCACCGCACTCCTCCTGACACGCACACACAGGGTGAGGTAGGCACACCCACTGGGTCGGGGGGCAAACGTGTGACACGCAGCCATAGTGGGAGTCCGCATTCCACCCAGTCCACTCCCTCCAAATCCCCTCCCCTCAGCTCTCCTGGCCACATCTCCCCCAAGGACTCCTTCATGGCCGCTCTGTCCCTGAGCCCCACGGTTACACCACCACGCAAGCGGTCAAGGAGGTCCCCGGTCAGGGTGGTTGAGTCTCCCCCCCTGTCTCCACCCTCCCCCAGTGGCGCTGCGACCCATCCCTCTGACCCCCCCCTCCTTGGGGCCTGAGGTCCCTTCGGGTGCAGGGGACTCCCTGGAGGACCTTGCAAAGGTGTGTAGTGCCATCCTGGCCTCCGCCTTTGGCCCTGCCCCACCCCCTGTGGTGGAGTCCTCCATCCCTGCACCCACAACGCCGCCCCTTTGCCCTGATGTCCCTGCGGTGCCTGTTGCTTCCCCCCCCCCCGATGCCCTCACCAGTGTGGAAGACGATGCCATTTGACTGTGCAGGCAAGGTAGGGGACACGCATCCCACTGTGTCCCCCATCCAGCTGAGAATCATTGACTGCCCTATGGGCTTTGTGAAGATTGAACTGCCTGCGATCCACAGACATTGTGCTCATGCTGAATAAAGCTTAATTTTATTTTCATTATCACACTACTGCTATGCTGGTATTGGTGTTGGTGGGGCTGCTACATGGTTTTGGGTGGTGTGTAAGGGTTTGGGTGTGTGGGATGTGTAGCAGTGTACTGCTCATTGGTGGGACCCTGGGATCTGTGTGCCATCACAAGGTGTTGGCTAACTTTCTTTGTTCATGTAAGCAGTTACTGCATGGTGCACTTGTCCCAGGGTGTATTCCTTCCTCTGTGTACCCAGCTTTCTTCCCTGCAGGGTGTTCCCAATGTTTAGCGCAGAGCTGTGTCTACATGAGCTGTGTGTGTGACGGAGCCCTTCTACTTTGGCCATGCATGCAGGGCCATGTGTCCACCTGCAACAATCGTGGCATCCTTGGTGATCACTGTACTTGTGTGTGGAGTCTGTTGACATGAGTTCATGGGGACATGTTCCCTTGTAGCCAGTATGCATGTGGATAATTCTGGCCTCACACACATGTGTTACACCCCTCCTGTCTCAGGGCACTGCTGGGAGGACTCCACACCCACCCCTCCTGTCTCAGGGCACTGCTGGGAGTGATAGGCACCCACCCCTCCTGTCTCAGGGCACTGCTGGGAGGACTCTGCACACACCCCTCCTGTCTCAGGGCACTGCTGGGAGTGATAGGCACCCACCCCTCCTGTCTCAGGGCACTGCTGGGAGGACTCTGCACACACCCCTCCTGTCTCAGGGCACTGCTGGGAGGACTCCACACCCACCCCTCCTGTCTCAGGGCACTGCTGGGAGTGATAGGCACCCACCCCTCCTGTCTCAGGGCACTGCTGGGAGGACTCTGCACACACCCCTCCTGTCTCAGGGCACTGCTGGGAGTGATAGGCACCCACCCCTCCTGTCTCAGGGCACTGCTGGGAGGACTCTGCACACACCCCTCCTGTCTCAGGGCACTGCTGGGTGGACTCTGCACACACACCTCCGATTTCAGGATATGTACGCTTGGAACATACACGGTGGGGGTACGCTCAATGCATTCGAGGTGAGGGTACGAGTCTACTTACACTGGTGTGGTGGGGGTACGCTCCATGCATACACGGGTGGGGGTACGGGTCGTACTTACACTGTTGGGCTGGGGGGTACGCTCCTTGCATACGCGGGTGAGGGTTCGAGTCGTACTTACACTGTTGGCATGGGGGGTACGCTCCATGCATACGCGGGTGGGGGTACGGGTCGTACTTACACTGTTGGTCTGGGGGGTACGCTCCATGCATACGCGGGTGGGGGTACGGGTCGTACTTACACTGTTGGGCTGGGGGGTACGCTCCTTGCATACGCGGGTGAGGGTTCTAGTCGTAATTACACTGTTGGCATGGGGGGTACGCTCCATGCATACGCGGGTGGGGGTACGGGTCGTACTTACACTGTTGGGCTGGGGGGTACGCTCCATGCATACGCGGGTGGGGGTACGGGTCGTACTTACACTGTTGGTCTGGGGGGTACGCTCCATGCATACGCGGGTGGGGGTACGGGTCGTACTTACACTGTTGGGCTGGGGGGTACGCTCCTTGCATACGCGGGTGAGGGTTCTAGTCGTACTTACACTGTTGGCATGGGGGTACGCTCCATGCATACGCGGGTGGGGGTACGGGTCGTACTTACACTGTTGGGCTGGGGGGTACGCTCCATGCATACACGGGTGGGGGTACGGGTCGTACTTACACTGTTGGGCTGGGGGGTACGCTCCTTGCATACGCGGGTGGGGGTACGGGTCGTACTTACACTGTTGGCATGGGGGGTACGCTCCATGCATATGCGGGTGGGGGTACGGGTCGTACTTACACTGTTGGGCTGGGGGGTACGCTCCATGCATACGCGGGTGGGGGTACGGGTCGTACTTACACTGTTGGGCTGGGGGGTACGCTCCTTGCATACGCGGGTGAGGGTTCGAGTCGTACTTACACTGTTGGCATGGGGGGTACGCTCCATGCATACGCGGGTGGGGGTACGGGTCGTACTTACACTGTTGGGCTGGGGGGTACGCTCCTTGCATACGGGTTGGGGGTAGGGTCCGTACATATCCGTCCCCACGCTATGTGATGTTTGTGCGGCCCGTACCCAGGCCTTTGCCACGTGGGTGCGATCCGTCCCGCCATTGTTGGGGTGACGTGTGTGGGCGTGGTCCGACTCGTACCCACGCTCTTCAGGCGTGGGTACGGGACGTACCTGTCTGGTTGTGTTGCCGGTTCGCGTGGTGACGGACTTCCGTTGTGGCGGTCGCTGGCTTATCAGGACACGCCCCCACCCCCTCGTGGTGACCAGGGCATGGGAGTCAGGTATGTCCAGGCCATGTGTGGTGTGTGACTTATGTGGTTGTTTTGTGGCCTGCCCTGGTCGTGCCACCCCCACCCCACCCCACTTTCCCCCCTCCCTTAGTTATTCTGACCTTCTGCGGCGTCTGCGTCGTAACCTGTAGAGGAGGTGTACTGCTATGAGGGCAGGGATGACTCGTAGGTTCGGGTCCATGTCTGTCCGTCGCGTACTGGTACTCCTTGCTCGCGTCGTCCTGTCGCGTACGGGTCCTCCTTGATCGCGTCGTCCTGTCGCGTACGGGTCCTCCTTGGTGGCGTCGTCCTGTGTGTCCGTCACGTACTGGTCCTCCTTGTTCGCGTCGTCCTGTCTGTCCGTCGCGTACTGGTGGTCCTTGTTCGCGTCGTCCTGATTTCCCGGCAGTTTTTGGCTGCCGCAAAATATTCACCGTGCGGGGTGACGTCGGTGCGAATCGTGATTCCTGGGTCGTGAATGGCTGGCTGCGAGCGTCACGACGTCAGGTCGGCGCTTTCCCGGATCGCATTGGTAGGTGTTTTTTGGTTCGGTCGGGCTTTTTTACGATTCGTACGGTGATGGTGTACCCGTGCGAATCGTAATTCCTTGTTTGTGAAAATTGACGACCGGGTACGCGTCGGGCGGAGATTGTGCTCCGTCCGACGGTTCGTACCCGGTTTTTGCAGGATCGTGATCGGCACCTTAGTGTAGTATTTATCTTTGCTCTTGTATTTCCGTCGACAGTATTTTCCACACCGATGACTTTGGAAACGTAAAACTTGCTCCTTTAACTTTTTCTCTTCTGTGCTTTTTGGTATAGCACATGTTGCATATTCTTCAATGTAAGATAACACTGCTTCATCAGCATCTGTTCCAAACTTTGGGGCATCCTTGATCCACAACAGCATATGAATATGAGGAGCACCTCTTGCCTGGTACTCTTTTCTCCAAAAGAAATCCACTACTTCTCCTAGAGGTGGATTTTTTTTATTGCAGATGAAGGACATCATAGCCTCAAATCTATGATTGAAATATCTGCAAACATTAACCGGATCCAATGAGCACAGTTCTCCTGCTGTCTTGTATTCAATGTTTTTAATGTTTGAATTTGCCTCTCGTAGAAAATCCAGTAAATCATCCCAAGCGTACTCAGCACAGCTTAGGGTAAGGAACCATGTTGGTGTTCCTAAATTCCGTAACATGCATTTTAATTCACCATGGCGTCGGTACCAATATTCATTTGTCCCACGCTGACAAGCCATCAGATTGATCAGTTGTGTTTCCAAATGATCATCTCGGTGCTGCACTTTCTCCATAAAATCCTTAGCAGACACATTTTGTAAATGTACTCCGCTTTTTAAAATGTGATTTACTGCATAAGACAGTGCAGACAAGTCGATTCAAATAAAAGATGGAACAAATAAGGAATACTTTGTCGAAATCTGGGATCTTCAGCATATAGTCTTGTAGTCCGATACTCAGAAGCTGGAATCTGTTCTGGACGTTCATCGTATCGTCCTCCTTTTCCTTTAGGAAACAGCTGGGGAAAACATCGAGCTTCCAAGCTCTCCTCCCATACACTCACGGGAGTTCCTTTTGCTTTCTTCATCTGAAACAGATCAATATTGTCTCCCATAACTTCTTTTGAATGAAGAGGATGTATGCTAAAATGTTCATAAATTTCTTCTTCCTTTGACTTGTCCACTTTTTCAATTTGTCCAGTTGGTGTTTCTGTGTCTTCTTGTAAATCTTCTTCTTCTTCTTCTTCTATATAAATTGATTCATACCATTTGTTATTCCTTTTCAAATACAAATTTGCTCTTTTTACTTTCCGTACATCTACCAGCTCCTGCCAAATCTTCTTATTCTTTGTAGGTACACCATTAACCAGAATAACTAATGGCTCAGTTTCCAAAGTATCTGCATCAATAGTTTCCATATTTTTTTTCAAATCCAAGGGCAAATACACCACTCTACCTTTTAAACCTCTCAGTAAATCTGAAGGAGGTAATTTACCAGTTTTGGGCTCCATACGTACTATGGTCTGGAACGGATGAACACATTGAATAAGTATAGACTCATAAGTATTTAATTCAGAAAGTTCGGCAGGAATAACATCCAATTCTAAATTATTATGTACAGCTCTGGTCGGCATTCTATTTTCTTCTAATTTGTTGTAACAGTATTTACAAATACGCTGAACTTCACCCAATTCAAAACAATTTTCAAGAAATATATATGTGGCAAAATCCTTCCACTTATAATTATCTTCATTTTCACTTTTTCTATAGAGATCAACATACCTGGTTTGTTTTCTATAATGAGTTCTGCGGCAACAAATACAAGTAATATTTGGTCTTTCATTAGAGATTTTTTCAAATTTTGTTATGTGATCATTAAATGTCTTACTTACAAATGGTTCTACATTCTCTTCCACTTCTTCCTCATTTACTGTGTCCTTTTCTGCACTGTTTTGTTCAGGACCAAAGTAACAAAACTGAATTTCATCAACAACCTTCTCTACATCTGATACTGACCCACGGAACAGAGCCCTATTCAATTCATCTAACTTTAGTGCTGGACTTTTAGCAAAATACAACCGTCTCACAAACTTTCTCATTTCAGTATGATGAACAGCCAGCATCCTAAAATGATGGAAAACACTATTACACACTTTTCTAGATAGACAAGCCAGAGAATGACCCTGCAAACCAGTATTCTCTCTCACTCTGCATGGATCTAGACTTTGAAGCACCTTAATCTTCTGTTTTACACTTTTTTTACTATATTCTCTTAGAAACTCACGAAATTTATCAATAGATTCCTGACGCACAGTGCAAATACTACTACAATTCCAAGTGTACACTGGGGCTTTAGGACGTCTCCCCATAGCCTCATCCGCCATCACTTGTACCTCATCTCTTGGAACCATTATCTCCTTCTCCATTATGCAACCATTTTTCACTTCGTAAGCACGACCTCTGGTGTCAACTGCATGCAGCAAACTATTACTTTGAAAATAGCTCTCTTCATTAAAAAAAGGTTCACTACTTGAACTATGCATCCATTTTCCTAAAAACACTTTACAAAAGTTTGTTCTGTTCACTACTCTTTTCCTTTTGCTTTGTGATTTCAGTACATTAACCATTTTATCTAATGTACGCATCCTATTTAAAATTAAAATGAATAGTTTCCTTTTTAATTCTAATGCCTTTGCTGCAATGGCTTCAATTTCTTTTTTTCTCTTGTAAAATTTTGCCTTTTGCTTATATTTCTTCACATCCTTTATCAAATTTTTCTACGTATCTCTTTAAACGCTGTTTTTCTGTTTAAGTTAATCTTTATATTTACAGAAGGTATATTTGCATTAACTAAATTCTCAATTTTTTCCTGTCCTTTTCTATTGAAAACATTCTTTCCAGTACAGACATTTTGTACATTTTTCCTTTTTTTGAATATGTTCTTTAAAAAATCTTTTGTCTGCTTACCAGAAGATTTTTTCTTTTTCCCAACATGAGCATCTCCAACTAACTTAGGTCCTCCAGTTGTCTTCAAATATAGTTTTTTTTTTAGGTCTTTCTTTAGTCTGGATTTTGTAGGCATCTTAAATTTTGTTCACTGCTCTTCAGCAATACCTGAAAAAAACTAAAAAAAAATTCCTTTATTTTATTTAAATATATTACTACATTTTTTATGTTCTTTAGAAAACTTAAAATACTATAAACCCCTTTCCTATAAATGAAAATCACAATAACACCTTCACAAATTAAATATCTAAAAATAATTCCTGTGTGCACACAAAGTCATGCTTTGAAATTAGGCAGAAAACGAAATTTCTTTGCCAATTGAAAAGCATACTTTCTACTCTTTTTTTTGGCAAGTGATAAGTACTTTTACAGACTGACACATTTTGAATCCACTTTTCAGATTCTTAAAAAAGCACATGTCCAAACTGCTTTTTCAGACCAGCACCATGTGTAACCTGGGTGACTGACTACACTCCAGCAAGGGCAACCAGACTTAGTGATGCTGAATGTATTTGCATTACTGACTGAAACCTCAAACCCCACTCGGTTGTGAATACTATGCATGATTCCAGAGGATAAGCAGCTGGGTGTGTGCTAAGAGTCTGCTTCTACACAAAAAAAATGGCTCACCCTTTCCATCTAATGCAAATGTGAAATCTCCAGAGCAATACGCAATAAATCTCTGCCTGTAATTCCTCTTTGCACACAGAGTCATGTTTTCATATTAGTCACAAAACGAAATTTCTTTGCCAATTTGAAAGCACACTTACTTTTCTTTTTTTTGGCAAGTGATAAACACTTTTACAGACTGACACATCTTGAATCGACTTTTCAGATTCTGAAAACAGCACATGTCCAAACTGCTTTTTCAGACCAGCACCATGTGTAACCTGAGTGACTGCCTACACTCCAGCAAGGGCAACCAGCCTTACTGATGCTGTATGTATTTGCATAACTGACTGAAACCTCAAACCCCACTCGGTTGTGAATACTGTGCATGATTCCAGAGGATAAGCAGCTGGGTGTGTGCTAAGAGTCTGCTTCTACACAAAAAAAATGGCTCCCCCTTTCCATCTAATGCAACTGTGAAATCACCAGAGCAATACGCAATAAATCTCTGCCTGTAATTCCTCTTTGCACACAGAGTCATGTTTTCATATTAGTCACAAAACGAAATTTCTTTGCCAATTTGAAAGCACACTTACTACTCTTTTTTTTGGCAAGTGATAAACACTTTTACAGACTGACACATTTTGAATCCACTTTTTAGATTCTTAAAAAAGCACATGTCCAAACTGCTTTTTCAGACCAGCACCATGTGTAACCTGGGTGACTGACTACACTCCAGCAAGGACAACCAGCCTTAGTGATGCTAAATGTATTTGCATTACTGACTGAAACCTCAAACCCCACTCGGTTGTGAATACTGTGCATGATACCAGAGGATAAGCAGCTGGGTGTGTGCTAAGAGTCTGCTTCTACACAAAAAAAATGGCTCCCCCTTTCCATCTAATGCAACTGTGAAATCACCAGAGCAATACGCAATAAATCTCTGCCTGTAATTCCTCTTTGCACACAGAGTCATGTTTTCACATTAGTCACAAAACGAAATTTCTTTGCCAATTTGAAAGCACACTTACTTTTCTTTTTTTTGGCAAGTGATAAACACTTTTACAGACTGACACATCTTGAATCCACTTTTCAGATTCTGAAAACAGCACATGTCCAAACTGCTTTTTCAAACCAGCACCATTTGTAACCTGGGTGACTGCCTACACTCCAGCAAGGGCAACCAGCCTTACTGATGCTGTATGTATTTGCATTACTGAGTGCAACCTCAAACCCTTAAAGTATTCCTTATTTTTACCAGTACACCTTAATTTATCGTGAAAACATAGTCCATATTATTTTACATGTTCCTCACATTTAAATTTCTCCCAAAACAGAAAATGATAAACACAACTTCAACAAAAGGAATTCCATTTCTATTATTCATTTCTTAATTTACCATATACATCCCCTCTCAAACTCTAAACTCACCTTTAAAATTAGTTAGTTGTGAAAGAAATGTGGCACTCAAACAGCAGATTATCAGAGCCAGGATCTCTGTTCTTTACACCTCTCTCCTCTCAGCAGAACCAGATAATGGCAAACTTTCCCTCTCTTTTTCCACACATATACATGTTAATTTCAAATCTCAGTGCTTCCCCCTTTTTTTCAAATGTAATCACACATTTCTATTGGTTGAAAACCAACCCTTTTCCAAAAGTACCCTTCCCCCAACTTGACTTCTGCCTAGTACCCTTCCCCCAACTTGACTTCTGCCTGCTACCATAGCAACAGCTCATGGAACACTGCTGTGTGGAGTTAGGTCAGAAGTTCACCAAACAATGTTTCAATTCCACAGAGCAAGAGTGCTTGACTTTTCAAACCTAACAGCAAATCCATAGTACTGTTCTTTGGTAACACATTTTTCTGTACCAATACAAAACATGCTTCTATTAATTTACACATACAGCCTAGTTTTTATTCTAGAATGGTATGAAACAGCCAATCAGTTCTTTTTTTTATAAAAAAATATGTATGCCTCCATTTCCAAACTGTCTTTCATTTCTTTTTACCATTCTACTGAATTTCACCTCCTGAGTGCATCCATTTCTCCTTTGAAGATGTTCACAGTGTGGATTGTAGGGCACAGCTATGTCTTCTGGAGTGAAAAGTATGCAGAGAAAACAGATATGGTGAGAGACCTTGCTTTGCCAAATGTAGACATTAAATGGATTGGTCAGAGAGGGTTAAAGTGGCACCAATTGATGCCATTGGTGAAATCCTTCATGCAAATCCAACACCCTGACCTCATAATAGTGCACTGTGGTGGCAATGACCTAGGCACTTTGACTGGGGTAGGTCTGGAAATGCTTATGAAGGAGACCTTTGCACAACTGTTTTCACTTTTCCCTAAAACTGCCTTTGTCTTTTCTAACATATGCCTAAGGCAAAAATGGAACTGGTCCAATCATTTTTGTCCGCAGATTGACAAAGCAAGAAAGCACGTCAACAAATCTGTTTCTGCTTTCCTCAGAGACTATGGTATGGGTTCCATTTACCACAACAACTTGCGTTACGACATGCAAGGCATTTATAGAGGAGATGGTGTGCACTTCAATGATGAAGGGAACAGAGTCTTCCTCTTGAACCTTAGACTCTGCATCGGTACTTACTTGTAGGTACCACTAAAAAATCAAATCACTTCATAAACACAACGGCTCTTTTTAGAGCCCCCTAATATCTAAACTCTTAAATCTGAATTTCATTTCTTTTTTTTAATTTTTTTTCTACCGTACGTGTACGTTGAGCTTACCGTACGCGTACCCCGCGATTTTTTTTAAAATCAATAAATGTTTTCTTTGTACTTTTCTGTCCTTCTTTGACCCCTTTACAAATGTTAGGGGGTCTGTAACTCTCTCCCTTGCCCCCTTTTCAAGATATCACCCTTTTTTTCTGAGTGAAACACACGAAATGGCGGCCGCCGCTTCCTGGTTTCGACCGATTCGAATGTTTACTAAGATCTAACAGCCAATCAGAATCGCGCTCGCGCACGCCACCGTACGCGTACGGTAAGCGCACCGTAAGCGCACATTAAGCTGGCTCAGATATATATATTGATTTAAAGGCTATTTTCTCTGAATCTACTGAACAGATTTACACCAAACCTACAAAAGGCACTTCCTTGACCTGAGGACTACCTCTCTGCCAAATTTCAAGTAATTCTGTTCAGCCGTTTGGGCTGTAGCTGTGTCTAAAGGTCCTATGGAAAAATGCATGGGAAAAACGCGTTTTGGGACCCCCCTTTTATCTCAGCCCCCGCTTGACGAATCCCCCCGAGACTTTCAGGGTAGGAGCGGAGCGTAGCGCCCCACCTATTTTGAAAAATTCGCGAGGATTCGTCGACCGGTGCCAAAGTTATTCCAAATAGAATGTTGCGGATTTCCTATGGAAACGTGGTCCTAACTATAACTACCTACTGGCGACTGCCAGTAGGTAATATATATATATATATTAACTCGAACTTCGAAGGCTTGCGCAAACTTGTCTTCAACAATGAAGCACAGACCACAAGGTGTACCAGCAAAGGATTTATTCTTTCTTCCCCTCGACCTCTACAGCCATTTTTGTCTGTTTCCCCCTCTCTTGTTATACGGAATTGAATCAATTAAAAAGTAGGTAAGGCCAGTTGGATCAGCGTTGTGTGTCTCATTGAAGTGTCTGGCTACTGGATATAGCTGTTTTTAATTGCTCTTATGTGCTGCAGTATCCGCTTGTGCGCTTGTAAGATGGTACTGCCAATATATTTGAGACCGCAAGGACACTGCAACACATAAATCACATATTCTGATTTACAGTTCAGGGCTTTAGTGATTGGTTTTTCTTCATCGTTGATATATATATATTCACTTAAAAAACCATAGGTTTCACACATGTTATAGTTAGCTGGACATTTCACTCGTAAAAAACCATTGAAATTCCCCCTTTATAGTTAGTTCAGGTAAATATAACTCGCGCGCCCGCAATCCACTGCTGATGACGTCACATATTACATCACTCATGACATGGTCAGTGACATCACTCATAACATCACTGATGACATCATCCTTGTGATAGAGTGGCGGTCGCGCGAGTTATAGTTATCTGAACTAACTATAACGGGGGAATTTCAATGGTTTTTTACGAGTGAAATGTCCAGCTAACTATAACATGTGTGAAACCTATGGTTTTTTAAGTGAATTTGCAAGGGTTTTTAAATGCTAATTCCTAACTATAACGTGTGTGAAACCTATGGTTTTTTAAGTGCATTTGTAAGGTTTTTTAAATGCTAATTTATGTATGTATTATTATATTTTTTATATATTTGTTTTACAATAAACTACCTATGTATATAGTCTTAGATTGACTGTATCCTGTAATATGGAATGGCTCGTTTAAAATGTTTTTTGTTTTTTTTTAAAGGTTTTTCACCCTGCGAATTTTTGAAAAAAAAATAAAATGTTTTTTCACCCTTCGGGTTCCTTCAGGGACCCCCTGACAAAGGCTAGGGGGTCAGAAACTCTCTACCCTGCCCCCTTTTCACGTTCTCCACCTTTCTTTTTCACTGTCACACACAAAATGGCGGCCGACACTTCCTGATTTCGACCGATTTGAATGTTGACTGACATGTAACCACCAATCAGAATTACGCTCACGCACGTTATGGTGCGCGCACTGTGCGCGCACGGTGCGCGCTTATAGATATTTATGTACTTTTAACTGCAATTTTCTCAGGAACTACTGAACAGATTGACACCATATATGCAAAAGGCACATGCCTGACCTGAGGACTACCTCTTTTCCAAATTTCAAGTAATTCTGTTCAGCCGTTCGGATTGTACCTTCGACTAAAGGTCCTATGGGAAAATGCATGGGGAAAACACGTTTTGGGACCCCCCTTTTTTCTCAGCCCCCGCTTGACGAATCACCCCGAGACTTTCAGGGTAGGAGCTGAGCGGAGCGCCCCATTAGTTTTGAAACTTTCGCGAGGATTCGTCAACCGGCGCCAAAGTTATTCAAAATAGAATTTTCAGATTTCCTATGGGAACTCGGTCCTAACTATAACTATCTACTGGCGACCACCAGTAGATAATATATCTATCTATATATATATTCACTGAAAAAACCATAGGTTTCACACATGTTATAGTTAGGAATTAGCATTTAAAAAACCTTGCGAATTCACTTAAAAAAAACATAGGTTTCACACATGTTATAGTTAGCTGGACATTTCACTCGTGAAAAACCATTGAAATTCCCCCGTTATAGTTAGTGCAGGCAAATATAACTCACGTGACCGCAATCCTCTGCTGATGACGTCAGATATTACATGCACGGCACTAACTGCGTAAAGTGGGCGCGCGGTGCGCGAAGCGCACCGTGCGCGCACGGAACGAACTGCGTTAAGTGGGCGCGCACGCCACGAATGGCGTAAAGTAACTTAGCATTTAAAAAAACGTACAAATTCACTGAAAAAACCATAGGTTTCACACACGTTATAGTTAGGAATTAGCATTTAAAAAACCTTGCAAATTCAGTGAAAAAAACATAGGTTTCACACATGTTATAGTTAGCTGGAAATTTTACTGATAAAAAACCAATGAAATTCCCCCGTTATAGTTAGTGCAGGCAACTATAACTCACGCGACCGCAATCTTCTGCTGATGCTAATACTGTATTTAGACACTTATTTGCCCATGTCTTCTTCCATTAAATTTTAGCTATACATATATTACAAATATTTTTTTTTCATAAAGACACATATGTCATCAGCAGAGGATTGCGGTCGCGTGAGTTATAGTTGCCTGCACTAACTATAACGGGTGAATTTCATTGGTTTTTTATCAGTAAAATTTCCAGCTCACTATAACATGTGTGAAACCTATGGTTTTTTCACTGATAGATATATACATATTACCTACTGGCAGTCGCCAGTAGGTAGTTACAGATAGGACCTATTTTCCATTGGAAATCCGCAACATTCTATTTGGAATAACGTTGGTGCCGATTGACGAATCTTCGCGAAAATTTCCAAACTTTTGGCCAGCTCCGGTCCGCTCCTATCCTGATAATTTCACGGTGATTTGTCAAGCGGGGGCTTAGAAAAAAGGGGGTCCCAAAATGCGTTTTCCCCATGCATTTTCCCATAGGACCTGTTGACGCAGCTACAGCCCGAACTGCTGACCGGAATTACATCAAATTTGGCAAAGAGGTAGTCCTCAGTTCAGACTCGTGCCTTTTGCTTAAATGGTGTAAATCCGTTCAGTAGTTCCTGAGAAAATTAGAGATAAAAAGATAGATATATCTGGGCGGAGCCTAACCACACATCTCATTGTGAGATCTGATTGGCTGTCAGTACTTTATCCAAGAAGTGGTGGCAGCCATCTTGGGACCAATATACATAATAGCACCTCATTAAAAAGCATTGCAGTTAATAGAAGGTTTTAAGACTTTAGTTACATTATAAATCATTTGTTGATGGTACCATACTCATTTTAGGAATTGTGGTGTGTTCTAAGGTGATTTTACCATGTGAAAAAGCCTTCTGCTGTGATATCATGAATCATGTTTGAGAGAAAACTATTTTCTCATGCTTTTCCCACAGAGGTTTGGAAGGTGATCTATAAGCTAAACTGAGAGCATATTTTCTGTAAATTCACATTATCTTTCTCAGTTATGTGAGAATGAAGTCTGAAATTCTCAGTAAAACATGTACATCCAACAAGGGCAGAGACTGTCAGCTGATTCCTTTGTGTTCTACTGCAGCTTCCCAGAGTATTCTAAAGAACAACTAGAGTGCTAACATTCCTACTTATGACAAACGTATTGCACACCTGAAGCGATCTTGATTGGAATAAAGTGGTAACTCTTAACACATTTAATTTAAAAAGGAATAAAATGAGGGGGTTCATTTTGCCATAGAAAGTATGATTAGTGCTGCAGAAAGAAAAATTAGGGCACATTTTGAGTGACTTCTCAAATCCTCTTCTATTTCATTAAAAAAATCTGACATGCAGACAGAAACATGCACTTTCAATACCAGCAGCAGACTTCCCTGGTGAGCAGTAGCTTTACTACAGTGATCTAATAAGCAAATGGAGTGCTAACATTCTGAATTTATGGCAAATGTGTGACACATCTGAATGCCTTCTTGATGGAATCAAAGTAAAAAACTGAAAGTATTTCCTACTGAGGAGACTGTAGTAAATGAGGAAATTAGGAAACTTCATAACAAATAAGTCTCCCAAAATGGCCACCAGAGACAAAAGAGCCCAAATGTAGCCCAAATATCACCCAGATGTAGCCCAAGTATAGCCCAATGACAGAATGTCCCAGAGTGTTCTAACAAACAACTAGAGCGCTAACAGTCTTACTTATGAAAAAAGTATGGCACACTTGAAGCCATCTTGATTGGAATAAAGTGGTAACACGTAAAACATTTAATTTACAAAGGAACAAAATGAGGGGGTTCCTTTTGCCATAGAAATTATGATTAGTGCTGCAGAAAGAAAAATTAGGGCACATTTTGACTTCTCAAATCCACTTCTATTTCATAAAAAAATTCTGACATGCAGACTGAAACATGCACTTTGAATACCAGCAGCAGACTTCCCTGGTGAGCAGTAGCTTTACTACAGTGATCTAATGAGCAACTAGAGTGCTAACATTCAGAATTGATGGCAAATGTGTGACATATCTGAATACCTTCTTGATGGAATCAAAGTAAAAAACTGAAAGCATTTCCTACTGAGCAGACTGCAGTAAATGAGGAAATTAGGAAACGTCATGACAAATAAAGCTCCCAAGATGGCCACCAGAGACAAAAGAGCCCAAAAATCACCCAGATGTAGCCTACATGTAGCCCAATGACAGAAGTGTGCAAAACACATATTTTTTGTGTATTTGCAGTTTTATATAGTGCAGACTTGTCAGGTATTGGAGTGCTTTACATGAGCATTGGTTACATCACACAAGATCAAATTCATTTTGGTTGTAGACATGGGGAGATTAAGTGATTTGACCAGAATCACAGAATGTTGAGCTGAAGCAGAAACTCCAAACTGGTTCCCCAGTTGCAAAGTCTGCAGCTCTGGAAGTAACACCACATCCTCTCCCCTAAGTGCAACATTTAATCAAGTGGTCAACTATATAAAAAAACATAAAGATTACAAATAATTTAAAAGTTCTTTGTCGCTATTTGAAAACTCAGAAAATATGTCCTCATTTTAGTTTTTTAGAGCACTAACCATAATTTTGTTGCAAATAAGACCCTCTCATATATGTAATTTCTAAAGGAAATGCTCTAGGTATTACAGTTTTGATTACATCAAGATGACGTCAGGCGTTCCACACTTTTTTAATAAATATATAATGTTAGCAATCTAGTTGTTCATTGGGATACTGTTGAGAGGCAGAGGCCAGGGGCACGGGCTCTGAAAATTGAAGGCAGGTAGGAGAGTGCAGAGGCAACAATTTGACCACACTGGGCAGGCAGGAAGGGCAGTGGCAGCACAACAGACTATGGAGGGCAGTGGAAAGGGGGCCAGGGGCAACAAACCAACAATACAGGACTGGCAAGAGAGGCTGTGGCAATATAATAGACCATTGTGGGCAGAAGGAAGAGGCAGTGGTAGTACAACCATACATGCCAACAGGCCCGTTTCAGCCAGGAAACGTCCAATGTTTTTAAGCTCAAATGGGCTTTATTTGATCTGTCTCCTGTCTACAATCTCCTCTGTTTCAATGTAACTCAAAGGGGAAAATCAATACCCCAGTTCTTTTCAAAATCTCCCTCTTACCAAGTTCAAAATGTTCACAAGTATGGTATATTGGATCATGATAGGCAGGAGGAATTGGGGTAGGGACATGGACTCGGATAACAGAGGTCACAAGGGACATGGAGAGGTTCACCAAACTGACCATACAGGGCAGGCATCAGGGTTTTGAGCGGCACAATACACCACACAGGGCATGCGGGACGGGAGTGCAGCACAACAATCCATAGAAACCAATAGGGAGGAGACAGGACCATGCACATGGACAACAGAGAACAGAGGGGAAAGAGGCAATGGTAGCTAGCTGACCATAATGGACAGACAGGAGAGAAAGCTGCAGCATAACAGACCATAAAGGGCAGGAGGGATGGATCAGGACCATTACAATGGAACAGACAAGCCAGGAGGGAGGGAATAGGGGTCTGCACATGGAAACAGAGGGCTGAGGCAAGGGGGCAGGGCAGGAGCAGCAAGATGACCATGGAGGTCAGGCAGGATGGGCCCTAGAAACAAGACACACCATGGAGAGCAACAGTGAGACTATGATGGCATACACACAGACCATGGAGGGAAGGTGGGAGGGGGTCAGGGGCAGCTAGCTGACCACACAGGGAAGGTGGGAGGGGCCATGGCAGCACAGAAGACCATGCATGGCAAGCGGGAGGGTTAGTGGCAGCACAATGGCTATGATGGGCAAGAAGGAGGGTGCAGGGGCATGCACAAAGGACCATGGAGAATAGAAGGGAGGGTCAGGACCTGGGCACAGACAAGAGAGTTCAGGGGAAGGGGCCTCACAACAGACCGTGCGGGGCAGGCAGGAGGAGCAGTTGCAGCACAACAGACCAGGGAGGGCAGAAGGGTGTGGCAGTAAAATGGACCATGGAGGACAGGAGGAAGGGGATAGGGGCATGGCATATGGACAGGCAGGATGGAGGTGGCAGGGACAGGTTACAGTCATCTGACAATGCTAGGCAGGTGGGAGGGGAGTGGCTGCTCAACAGAACACTCAGAGTAGATAGGAGTGGCAGGTTCATGGAACATGGTGGGCAAAGAGGATGGAGCAGGGGCATGCACAAACATATCGGAGCGCAGGGGGAAGGAGAATAGGGGCAGCAAGCTAAGCACAGAGGCTAAGCAGGAGGTCAATGATGGGCCATAGAATTGGGCAATGGAGGGCAGGAGGAGTGGACTGGCACATCATGCTAAATGGAGGGCAGTGACAGCACATCAGACCATGCATGGCAGGAGGGAGGAGGCTAGTCCATGGATTTAGACAACAGAGGATAGGGAGGAGGTGGATGGGGCAGCAAGTTAACTGTTCAGAGAAGGTGTGTATTAGGAACTTTATTGTTTTTAAAATGTGTGTCTGTGCGAACTACTTAAAATATGAACAAGTATGCAGCATAATCTCACTTTTATTCAGGAAGAAGAGAACGTTTGTGACTGTGACTCCTGGCTCACTTGGCAGAAACACCCCCTGACCCTCCACCCCCATCGCAAAATGTAATGCCCGTTAAAAGGGTAGGTGGACGCAGTGTTATATAGAACATAGTCCTGAGAGCACGATTGAAAATGAAAACTAAATATAGTATATGGTATTAACTATGCACCAAAAAGTGTGATATAAGATGAACCGGGGCGTGAAATATAATATGCAATACATTGTGCGCAATGACAGATTCATTGGAGAGCGCGAGATAGCACAGGCACAAGCTTGTGCTATGCGATATGCGCCTTGGAGTGTAATATGCACAGGGCAGTGTTGTGTAACCTAACCAGTCTCTAAAGTTATAATATAAAATATGTGCTGGGGAGTGTAACGTTGCATATGCACTGTGACAAAGATATGGATCCCAGATTGTAATATGTATGGCATAGCGCTGTGCGTTATAACATAGGCATCGAGGAAGGCATGTTAGATGGGGCAATATAACCCGTGCGAAGGCAAGTGTGGCATGACATATTCACGGGGTGGTGTTACAGTGCACATGGGCTAGAGACTGTCATATCATACGCACTAGCTGGTGGAATACAACACAGAGGTGTGTGGCACTCGACGGGCACTGGTGGGTGTAACACAGCATTGGGCTCAGCCAGGAGCACGCTGTGACTCTCAAGTGAGGTTCGTCTCTTTTCCAGAGAGTAAAATAAAAAGTATTACACATCTGGCGGTGGATGTGTGTTTATTAACCGTGAGGGGGGTTTCTTGCATAGTTTGGTTGCATTTTTGTGGAATCCCCTTTGAATGGCTTGGTGTGCGTGTGTATTAAATGTGCCCGTCAATAGCTACCCATGTTTGTATAAATAAACAACAAGGGTGTCTACTTGGAGAGTAACCACCGGCGGGGGCGCCGGGATTAGGCACGGTAGGGCGTCAGACATGTCAGAGCTTCACTAGCGGTGTAAATACATTCCACGTGGATTCATTGTATGTATAGTCGCCTTCTAATGAATATCACGCAAATCGTCATGGTGATAGGTACATACGGTTTGTCCAGCATGTCCTAGGTTTTTCTATAAATATATTTAAAAAAAAAAACAAAGGCCGGCCCCGGGGGTCCCTGGGGCCATAAGTGGCCTGAGGAGGGGGCAGCACAGCCACCCTCCTAAAGATTTTTTTTTTAAAAAGGCCATGACCCGGGGGTTGGGGTCCCCGGGGCTGATTAAGGCCTTGGGAGGAGGGCCACGCGGTCCACTTCCAAATTAATTTTTTTCAACAAAAAAAATTAGGGTGCAGGCCCTGGGGGATGGGGTCCCCAGGGCCAATAAATTAGAAAAAGAAGGGGGCCACACAGCCATCCTTCTTAAAAAAATAAAATAAATAAAAGACCGGCATCGCGCCGGAGGCCACGCCCCCTCCTTGCAGCACTCTGCAAACGTGCCCCCTGGCCATTTGTAAGTTGGGGAATTAATTCCCCTTCAATACTGAGGGTCCCTGAGGGCCAACTAGCCCAACAGGTATCTCCAATATGCGCCAGGGAGCTGCGTTGCAGACAGGTGTTCTTTTTACACCTCTATGCAATGCAGCTCTGTGGCGCTTACTGGAGGTGCCTAGTGGGCTAGTTTGACCCTAGGGACCCTTAGGGTTCAAGGGGACTTAATCTCTCAACTTACACAGTGGTGAAGGGAGGGTACGGGGCCTGAGGTGATGTGTGCAAACACGCCCTGTGGGGCGTTTTAAGTTGGGGAAATAATTCCATTTTAATCCTGAGGGACCCTGGGGGCCAACTAGCCCACCAGGTGCTTCCAGTAAGCGCCACTGCACTGCGTTGCAGAGAGGTGGTGCAGGCTGTGCCCCTTTTTACACCTCTCTGCAATGGCGCTTACTGGACGTACCTAGTGGGCTATTTTGCCCCTAGGGACCCTCAGGATTCAAGGGGACTTAATCTCCCAACTTAAAATGGCCACAGGGCGTGTTTACACAGTGGGGAAGGGAGGGGACGGGGCCTGAGGTGACGTGTGCAAACACGCCCTATGGCGCATTTTAAGTTGGGGAAATAATTCCCCTTCAATCCTGATGGCCCCTGGGGGCTAACTAGCCCAGCAGGTGCTTCCAGTAAGCGTTACTGAGCTGCATTGCAGAGAGGTGGTCCAGGCCATGCCACTTTTTACACCTCTCTGCAACGCAGCTCTGTGGCACTTACTGGAGGTACCTAGTGGGCTAGTTGGACCCTAGGGACCCTCAGGATTCAAATGAACTTCATCTCCCAACTAAAAACGGCCACAGGGCGTGTTTACACAGTGGAGAAGGGAGGGGACGGGCCTGAGGTGACATGTGCAAACACGCCCTGTGGCGCGTTTTAAGAGGTAGTTTTAATCCCCTGCCCTATTATATACTAGGGGCTTACAGAGGAGGTCATGCTAATCACAGGGGGGCCCCAACGCATAGTGTTCCCTAGTGTATGTAGGTGTTTTCACTGTATTCTGAGTGTCTTTTAACATAGCACTGGCTCTAGGACTGGTTAGTCAGACTCAGTTACCACCAGTATCCGTCTGAAAAAGTTGAGGGTACAGGATGATTTTGCAACAAGGCTTCTTTCTGCTCTTCTGTTTGTGCTTTCTGCACGTTATCCTTCTTCCTGCACTTTTCTTCGTCTTTGAGGACTTCTGTTGCTTCTTTCTGCATTTCTTTTTTTTCTTTCTGTGCGTTTTTTCTTCTTTCTTCACATGTCCTATCTCTGTAGGCATAGTTAGAAATTAGCATTTAAAAAACCTTTGAAATTCACTGAAAAAAAACCATAGATTTCAGACATGTTATAGTTAGGAATTAGCATTTAAAAAACCTTAGAAATTCACTGAAAAAAAACATAGGTTTCAGGGGTTTCATAGTTAGCTGGACATTGCACTCATGCAAAACCCGTGAAATTCCCCTGTTATAGTTAGTGCAGCTAACTATAACTCGCGCGCCCGCAATGCACTGCTGATGACGTCACATATTACATCACTCATGACATGGTCAATGACATCACTCATGACATCACTGATGACATCTCAAATGACATCACTGATGACATCACTGATGACATCATCCTTGTGATAGAATGGCAGACCTCCTCTCACCCTAATATAACCTTTGATACACACACTCAAAAATAGAAACTAACATTTTCTAAACAATGGTCATACCAATACCAGGTACAACAACCTATTCAGTAATTCTAAGATCTACATACACATCCACTCATACACCAACAGTCCTATATAGTCACTCATACATGTACTCACTCATCATATGTACTCATACACCTAGACATCCTGTTACACTTGGCCACTCATGCTAATAAAGAATCAAACATCCATTTACTTGCATATACAGTTATACACACACCAGCATACTCACTTCTACAGGAAGTTACACATACTTACTCTTTTAAAAAATCACTTAAAGAAACACATACAGGAACTCTTCCAATCTCTCACTCTCAAATATACTCACTTATATACAGCAATACTCACATATACTAGTTTAAAACATATGTAGTTACTTCTAAAGACACTATTGAGACAGTAATTCACTCACTAACACACCCATACACACACTCATCCACCCATACAGTCCTGCACACATACTGTCTTCAACACATACAAACAGTGACACACTCATTCATGCATCTATGCACGAAGTACTACCCTCCACTGAACCATACAGACACTCAGACACTCATACTGATACTCGAAAAACCAAGTAATAACCCATATAGACACTCATGTAGTTACTCACCAACCCATGCAGTCACTTATACACAAAGTGAGAGACTGATACAGATATTTACATATTTAAACATTACTCAGTAGCCCATGTATTCACTAAGATACACTTAATCAGTCCGTTACACAATCAATTTAAAAAAAAAAAATCATCCATTTAGACACTTATATACCCATTTATTCTTTCATTGACCTTGAGATATACATATATAAAAAATATTAAATTTTCAGAAAGACACACATTCACTGGATGAAGTCATCAGTTTTTTCATTTGAGATGTCATCAGTGATGTCATGAGTGATGTCACTGACCATGTCATGAGTGATGTAATATGTGACGTCATCAGCAGTGCATTGCGGGCGCGCGAGTTATAGGTAGCTGAACTAACTATAACGGGGAATTTCACGGGTTTTGTATGAGTGCAATGTCCAGCTAACTATAACACCCCTGAAACCAATGGTTTTTTCAGGGAATTTCAAAGGTTTTTAAACTGCTAATTCCTAACTATAACATGCCTGAAACCTGTTTTTTTCAGTGAAAAAAAAAAATATATATATATATATATATATATATATATATATATATATATATATATATATATATATATATATATACACACACATAAAAACTCTTCTTTAATCGCACACAAATCTGAGACAAATGTAAGCTGAGCACCGATTTTCCTGGATGCCGTTACTTACATGTGTCGGATAGACCTATACATGCAATCTATGATTTTCAAGATATTTCCTCCCTTGGTTTGTTGAAGCATTTTGTTTGGGAAGATGAGGATATAGCTCCTGTAAAGACTTCTCACTCCTTCTTGAGTTTTGATCTACATTTATACTACACAGTATTTGGGTTTGGACATAGTTTTGAAATGAATATACCTTTTATTTTTGGGCATTAATCTTTCCTGGAGCCAGGGGTGTGGTTTGGACTCGGAAGATGATGGATGTGTGGCCCTATTACCCCGCACCAGCCCAACTCTAATCCTTTTCCACAAAAATAGTGGAGGAGGCCATGGATGACCCCAGGGCCTCTGCCCATTAACTATTGGTGTGTGGTGGCAGCCTCTATGATGTCTAGCCCGAGGATTTGGGTTGACTGTGGCCACTGCTGTCCCTGCACTATATGGTGTCAGTGGGCTGGCACTTTGGCTAGGGCCAAGTGGCACCTTGCTGTGGACCCCTGCACTGGGACCGACACCAGGGAACAGCTGGGGAGTGCTAGACAAGTGTGTCCCCCTGGAGCATCCACCCCACTACCGCAGTGCCTACAAGTGCGCATCAAGATTTAAGAAGCAGTGCATGATCTGTTTGCTGCCTGCACCGTGGTAGAGAGAGTTTGGGGCCTAGATCGGAGGCCGATGTCCTGTGGTTGCAGGGATTGGGAAGGCCTCCTGTGGTGCCCCCTCCCATGAATGGGTGGCTGTTGGGGAAGAAGGAGCGCTCTGGAGCCCGTACTGCCTCCCAGTGCATGCGGTGTGAGGCATGCGACTTACGGGCACATACCCCTTAGTAGAGAAGTACTGGTCCGGTATTCGTGCTGGGCCGCCTCGATGCACTTATTAAGAAACCAAGAGACTTGGGGGCCTGAAGTTATGGCAGGGGGCCTGCGTCCTACCGCCGCTGCGGTGTGCCCAACACCTGTCTGGAGACTAGACAATTCAGTGGCCACTGTGGAGACCAGCCGCGGGGCCTGGCCATAGCACATGTGGGCTGGGCCTGATACTGGGGGCTGGGAAGAGGAGTGCCTAACACATATCTGATAGGTATGGATCACGTACTCCGTAATAATCCTTTGTTTGTCAGATTGTGGTAGCAAATATTAAAGTTTGGTTGGCGTGCAGTAAGGCATCCTCCTCTGATCCTGGACGTGTAATAGAGCAATGGTTGCGCTTTCCCACTGGGAAGCGTCCCTTTGGTGCACTGCCGGGGTCACAAATGTAAAATGTAATCAATTTGATCCCAAATTAGGTTATAAATTCAATTGAAATTCTTTATTCCTCTTCAAAAATAAGCTTTTTTTAAATTATGTAATAGTCCGCGTTATCCATATGTCAACACAAATCTTATAACTCAATTGATGGACATCAAACGAAGGTTACAAATGTCCCCAATGCATTTCGGGCATGGACGCTGCCTTCATCAGGGGGGGTGTTCCTGAAAAACAATAATCAAGGCAAAAGTGAAACGACTGGTAAAGATGTGGGTAACCCCCTGTACCAGGTGTATAATCCTTGTGTGTTAGTAATAAACAATCATTAAATTTAACAGAGTCTCATCTTGTGTGTGTTCAAAGGGAGAATCTTAATGTGCAAACACGACGAAAAAAATCCTAATGTGCAAACACAATGAAAAAAAAGGGGAAACGCCCGATGTGGGCAGCATGTTTCAAGCTATTATGGTAAAAGATTGACACAAGTTCCTTGCAACTGTATCCAACTGTCAACGACCAGAAATTAGCATCAGTGTTAGTGGAGAGGCTAGGGCGGTCGACTTTGAATCTGGGGAACTGGGTTCGAGTCTCTGCAATGACGCTGAACATCCTGTGATTCTGGGCAAATCACTTAATCTCCCCAGTGCCTAACAATAATGAATGTGTGTCCTCATGTAACGTAGCTGGTGCTATGTAAAGAGCTCTGATACCCGATTCGGGGCAAATTTGCGCTATATAAAACTCTGCAAAAAAAAAAATGTTAACATAAAATGCCAGTTATGCAAGGTTTCAAGACCTTGTGAACATTCTAAATAACAAGAGCATCATATGCTTGTGAGTCATGCAAATGATATTATCTGCAATCAACACCGCATATGAAATGCGGGTACATCATAAGACGTGTGTTATTGATACCCGTTAATCCACTCAAGTGTGCGGGTGAATGGTGCTTCTCTGATGTGACAAAGTAAAACCAGTATTCAATAAACATGACCCTCGTGTTTATAATATCAAGTACAGGGTAACCGGTATTGTGACGATAATAAAACGGTGTCACCTAGATAAAATACTCGTGTGACGCATGCAATAAATACCTTATCAAGATGCAGTGAGTTTCCGTGAACTAGACGAGTGGTGTTTCGGTAAACGCCATTACATGTAAACCAATGTTATGGGAATAGAAATAGACAAAAGTAACGTTTGAATGGGTATTTGCACTGTAAACTGTGCAGACAGAACGAGATAGAATGAAACGAAGTTTCATAACTTTATATATGTGTACAATGAGAACCTCGAAGCAATGTCAATTGCAAACATGAAAGAAGGAATAAAATGATTATAAAGTTATAGGACTAAATAAAATGTCAATTGCAAAGATTGAAATGAAAAAAGAAAAAGCTAAAAGGAAAAGACTACGGCCCTGGCTCTGGGGTTCACTTAAAGCCCATAGCCTCTGGAGGGCATGACCTGGTTGTTATACTGGGTTCTGGCGTGGCATGCACTTGGGCTTCCAGTTCTTTTGTTAACCCCCAACTAGATTGCCACTACTAGGGGGCCGATTCCGATCCTGTATTTTTTTTTCCCGTACGACTCGTATCCGGATTTTTTTACGTACAAATCGTACAAGTACCGTACAAACGGTGAAGTACGATTCGTACGGGAAAAATACATATGAATCGCCTCGGGAAAAGTCTACGAGACGTCCCCGGACAGTTTTATGTACGTAAAACTGAAGTCCGAGCGCACAAGTCCGATCCGTACCGGCGTTCCGAATGCACAAGCGTATGGAAAACGTCCCGTACGGAGCGAACTGTGTACGACCCCTACCCCGGGTACACTTGTGCCTGGAGTACGAGTTGTACAGACCCCCCACCCCACCCCTGTATGTGCGGACCGTACCCCCACCCCCCATATGTACGCGCCATACCCCCACCCCACCCGCGTTATGTACGCGCCGTACCCCCAGCCATGTATGTATGCGCTGTACCCCCAGCCCCCCTTATGTTCGCGCCGTACCCCCAGCCCCGTATGTACGCGCCGTACCCCCACCACACCCACGTATGTACACGCCGCAACCCCAGCCCCGTATGTACGTGCCGTACCCCGTGCTGGGGTACGGCATGTACTTACGGGGCTGGGGGTACGGCGCGTACATACGCGGGTGGGGTGGGGGTATGGCGCGTACATACGGGGGCTGGGGGTACGGCACATACATGCACGGGTGGGCTGGGGGTACGGCGCATACACACGGGGCTGAAGGTACAGCACGTACATACGCAGGTGGGGTGGGGGTACGGCGCGTACATACGGGGGGCTGGGGGTACGGCGCATACATATGCAGGTGGACTGGGGGTACGGCGCATAAAATACGGGGGGCTGGGGGTACGGCGCGTACATACGGGGCTGGGGGTACAGCGCGTACATACGCAGGTGGGGTGGGGTATGGCGCATACATACGGGGGGCTGGGGGTATGGTCCGTACATATGCAATGTTGGGGTACGCACCGTAGATGATGACACGTACGATGTGGGTGATGGCGTGTACGGCGCATACCGGGCCCCCTTTTCCTCGTGCATCGCGGCGTACTTAGCTTTTCCGGCACTTTTTGGCTTCCGTAAAAATATAGCCGTGCGGAGTGCTGTGGGTACGGATCGTACTTGCTGGTCCGTAAAACGCTGCCTGACTCCGTGCGGACGTCGCGTACGTGCTGTCCAGGATCGGTATTGTATGTATTTTTTAGCCGTACGGTGTTTTTTACGATTCGTGCGGAAATGTTATTTCTGTACGATTCGTACTTGCTGGTTTGTACAGTGGAATTCCCGGGTACGAGTCGTATGGAGAAAACACTCCGTACGACCATTAGGTACCCGGGTTTTACAGGATCGGAATAGGCACCTAGGTGTCTAAAGGTGGCTTTCTCTTAACGATGTTGTTTTCTTACAGGTTTGGGTGGCTAGCTGTAGCTGGACTCCCCTTCGGTGAGGTAGTTTGTAGTTGGGAGCTTGTTGCTATGTCCTGGGGTTTGTGGATTGATTTACTATTGCTGGAGGACGGCTGGGGGCAATGGGTGACCACTGAGTGGGTGATCTATTCTATTCTGTGTCATGGGAGACCCTCATTGTAACATAATATTGTTGTCTTGGAACAATAGAGGAAGGGACTCTGACTCAATGCACCATAATATTCACCAGTATCTTTGTCAGTGGGGAACCCAAATTGTAATGTTACAAGAGACTCATCTCACTGCGGAAGCAGCCCATTTGCGGCTCAGGTGGCAGGGCCAACTTTATGCCACTCCTACTCTGCTCATGGGTAAGGGCAAGGACCCCTTTTGAACACACACATTCCATTATTGATACAGAAGGCCAATATATTCTGGTCAAGGGTAGACTGTTGGGCAGGGAGGTCACACTGGGAAGTGTATATGCCCTGAATCTAGGCCAGGTCTCCTTTCTTCGGTCACTGTCCATTGCCCTGTCCTCTTTGGTGGCAGATGATCTTATTCTGATGGTGATTTCAACTGTGTGGCTGATGTTAATTTGGATACGTCCACGCCTCATCCATTGGATGCAACGGCATGCAGGACTTCGGAGAGGTTTTGGGACTGTGTGGGACATTGGGACCTGTCAGATATTTGGAGAGTGCATCATGGGCTTGAACAACACTATTCTTATTACGCCTCTCTCTATAGATTACATAATAGACTTGATATGTTTGTTTGTTCGAACTCCCTTAGCCCGTATGTGACCCACACCAAGTATGTGTTTGTCGGATCACAGCCTGTTGATGTTCCATCCCATTACTGGATGCCCAGTGACATCTACCCGGCATCATAACTCGTCAATGTTAGAAGACACCTGCTTCAGAGAATCTCTGCAGATGGCTATCTCTGAATATTTTCTGTTTAATCAGGGTACTGCCACTGGTCTCCTCGTTGAGTGGGAAGCTTTCAAAGTGGTGTTGAGAGGTCACTGCGTGGGGCAGTCTGTTGAGGTCAAGAAGGAATTGAATAGGGAACTTACCTCTCTTGAACATCATCTACATGAATTGAGTAATAGGTTGGGCGCTAATGATACTATCCAGACACAACTAACTGAGGTTAAGAGCCAATACAATGCTACACTAGAAGGTCTCCAGTGCCATGATTTCAGAGACTACCTAGCTACAGTCCATAATGAGGGTGGTCAATCAGGTAGGCCTTTGGCCTGATTGGTTCACCCGGAGTCGAGGGGGACACCCATTACTTAGATCTTATAAAATGAGGGCACGCTATTCTACTCTCCTGGAGCTTTTAATGTAGCATTTTGTGAATATTACATAGTACTTTACCAGCGTCTGGAGGAGGTTTTGGCAGAGACCTTAACTGAGTTCCTGGCACCGTTGCCTTTGCACACACTTGACCCTGGTCTTCAGGAGGATTTGGGGGGCTCTGTGACAGTACAAGAGAACTGCTCAGCCATCAAGGACAAGGCCACTGGGAAAGACCCTGGCCCAGATGGGATACCAGCAGAATTTTATGCAACATTTGCTTCTGCCCTGGCCCTATAGACTAGAGGCATTGCACACTGAATCACTGTTTCTGGGCACATTGCCTGATTCAACCAGGGACCAAGTGGTCCCCCTTTCCAAGACAAAGACATTGGGCGCACATCAGAATTTTGATATCCTCAGTAAAATGCTGGCAATGTGGTTGCTTCCTCACATGCCCGTTCTCATCCATGAGGGCCAGGATGGGTTTATCCCGAACAGGTCCACCTCAAAGAATCTTCGTCGGTAGCTTCATATCCTATATCATCAGGATATTGGCCTCTGTCCAGACACCCTTATCATGTTGGGGGACCTGGAAAAGGCATTTGATTTAATGTGGTGAGACTTCCTCCATGCAGTTATGGTTATGATGGGGCTAGAGGTTTGCCTATTATGCACTAATCCTACAGCCAGGGTTGGGACTGGTGGCATTGTCTCTGTCCAGTACGGAGTACATCGGGGTACCAGGCAGGGGTGCCCTCTGTCTCCCCTTCTGTTTGCCTTGACCATTGAGCCACTGGCGGAGCTCTTCTGGCAGAAGAATGCAGGTAATGGGGTGGTCATAGAGGATAGGAAGCAAATTATATCTTTATACGCTGATGACCTGTTGCAGTACTTGGTGGATGGTCAACAGGGTGTTGAGAACTCGCTGATGCTACTGAGTGACTTTTTGGTACTTGCCGGCCTCCAGGTTAATAAGGCTAAAATGCAGTTATTTCCCATGCCGGCAGGGGCAGCATAGCAGCCTGATATGCTGCCGAGGCTCAATTGAGCACCACGTTCCTTTCGATATCTGGGAATTCTGGGCTTTCATGAATTAGATGACATTAAAGAGTGTAATATGGGGCTGGTGACTCCTTCCCTCAAGTCCAGTGTTCAATTCTGGTGCTCCTCGAAACTGTAGTTAACTGCTCGAATCTCGCTATCCAAGATGATTATGCTGCCTAGAATGTTATACTTTTTTGTTAACCTCCCCGTCAGGACACCACGCTCCTGGTTTAACCATTTGGGTACCCTACTCCTTGAATTTATATGAAAAGGAGGGCATAATAGAATCTCCCTAGTGATACTCCAGAGATTCCCTGGGGACGGAGGCCTGGGTGCCCCTGATTTTGAATTATATTATTTGACAGCCCAACTTCAGTGGATAACTCAATGGTTGGGTCGTAAGAACTTTGAGACACTAGGACCCGTTGAGTTGGCTGGCAATCAGGGAACTCTGTTAGCGCTCCTTGATCCGAAAGTGGTTATTCCACAACTAGGAGTGGTGCTGAGAGTGGCATTACAGTGCTGGCAGAGATGCCTGTGGAAGACAGCTGGGACTTCTTTATATGCCCTGGCTGCGCCGTTGGTACGGCTGCCTCATGGTGACCCGCCCTCTTCATTTATGGGACAACAGTTACCTGTCTGGATGGTGGCAGGCCTGATCACCGGGGGTGATTGTTACCAGTTGGGGGCATTTATTCCAATGGACGACTTGATAACTCTGCTTTCCACAGGGTGAAGTGGCTCTATAGGGTACAACTGGAGATGATCATGATGCCATTAATGAGGATTCGAGAGAAGTGGGAAGTGTTATTGGGTAGAGACCTTCTGAACTCAGAGTGGGCTATGATTGTGGTGAGACCTAGGCCTATTTCCAGGAATACTAGGTTGAAGTATGCCCAATTTAAACATCCTGTACGGAGGAGAGCCAAAGGCTTGCCCCAGGTGCATGGAGCCAGAGGCAGATTTTAAGCATATGACTCGGGTCTCCGAGTATTTTGGGGCACAGTGGTTGCCTCACTCAATGGGGTGTTGGATTGTACACTCTTCTGCACAGCTGAGGTATGCTTCTTAGGAATGTTCTCCAGACTCACAGAACACAAAGCTGTTACTAGATTTGTGGGTCTGGTCTTAGTGTTGGCTAGAAGAGGGATAGTAAGGTTTGACCCAAACCCAGACAACAAAACTCTTCTTGTTCACCTTCCTTCAAACAAGACAAATGCGCTTTACAAAGAATTCTAGAGGAAGTCCTCATCGAATAAGCAGCTTGCAGTGTAAGAGGGATTGCAGTGAGAGGAGACAGTAAACGCTGACTTCCACTAATTGCTATAAACCACTTTACGTTACAACAAACAAATGATGGACGGAATGCTGACAATGCAGACATTCTCCCCCAGTCAAGAGATCTGGGATAAATCCATCGTTCTTTTGCCCACTACGCCAGCCCAGTTTAGACATGGCCATATGCAAATCAGTCTTGACCCTGTGCCTCATGGGAACAGTCCAGCCCGAACTGCCAAGCCATGTCTTCCCTGGACCGGAATCAAGCATCCTAGGACCGGTTTCTGGCTATCAGCCGTCATCAGCCAGGATAGCTTAACTCCAGTGGCGTAGTGAGCACGGGTCCCACGTCTGGGAATACCCATCCCACTTAGGGCGAAAAGCGTTACAACAAACAAATGATGGACGGAATGCTGACAATGCAGACATTCTCTCCCAGTCAAGAGATCTGGGTTAAATCCATCGTTCTTTTGCCCACTACGCCAGCCCAGTTTAGACATGGCCATATGCAAATCAGTCTTGACCCTGTGCCTCATGGGAACAGTCCAGCCCGAACTGCCAAGCCATGTCTTCCCTGGACCGGAATCAAGCATCCTAGGACCGGTTTCTGGCTATCAGCCGTCATCAGCCAGGATAGCTTAACTCCAGTGGCGTAGTGAGCACGGGTCCCACGTCTGGGAATACCCATCCCACTTAGGGCGAAAAGCGTTACAACAAACAAATGATGGACGGAATGCTGACAATGCAGACATTCTCCCCCAGTCAAGAGATCTGGGTTAAATCCATCGTTCTTTTGCCCACTACGCCAGCCCAGTTTAGACATGGCCATATGCAAATCAGTCTTGACCCTGTGCCTCATGGGAACAGTCCAGCCCGAACTGCCAAGCCATGTCTTCCCTGGACCAGAATCAAGCATCCTAGGACCGGTTTCTGGCTATCAGCCGTCATCAGCCAGGATAGCTTAACTCCAGTGGCGTAGTGAGCACGGGTCCCACGTCTGGGAATACCCATCCCACTTAGGGCGAAAAGCGTTACAACAAACAAATGATGGACGGAATGCTGACAATGCAGACATTCTCCCCCAGTCAAGAGATCTGGGTTAAATCCATCGTTCTTTTGCCCACTACGCCAGCCCAGTTTAGACATGGCCATATGCAAATCAGTCTTGACCCTGTGCCTCATGGGAACAGTCCAGCCCGAACTGCCAAGCCATGTCTTCCCTGGACCGGAATCAAGCATCCTAGGACCGGTTTCTGGCTATCAGCCGTCATCAGCCAGGATAGCTTAACTCCAGTGGCGTAGTGAGCACGGGTCCCACGTCTGGGAATACCCATCCCACTTAGGGCGAAAAGCGTTACAACAAACAAATGATGGACGGAATGCTGACAATGCAGACATTCTCCCCCAGTCAAGAGATCTGGGTTAAATCCATCGTTCTTTTGCCCACTACGCCAGCCCAGTTTAGACATGGCCATATGCAAATCAGTCTTGACCCTGTGCCTCATGGGAACAGTCCAGCCCGAACTGCCAAGCCATGTCTTCCCTGGACCGGAATCAAGCATCCTAGGACCGGTTTCTGGCTATCAGCCGTCATCAGCCAGGATAGCTTAACTCCAGTGGCGTAGTGAGCACGGGTCCCACGTCTGGGAATACCCATCCCACTTAGGGCGAAAAGCGTTACAACAAACAAATGATGGACGGAATGCTGACAATGCAGACATTCTCCCCCAGTCAAGAGATCTGGGTTAAATCCATCGTTCTTTTGCCCACTACGCCAGCCCAGTTTAGACATGGCCATATGCAAATCAGTCTTGACCCTGTGCCTCATGGGAACAGTCCAGCCCGAACTGCCAAGCCATGTCTTCCCTGGACCGGAATCAAGCATCCTAGGACCGGTTTCTGGCTATCAGCCGTCATCAGCCAGGATAGCTTAACTCCAGTGGCGTAGTGAGCACGGGTCCCACGTCTGGGAATACCCATCCCACTTAGGGCGAAAAGCGTTACAACAAACAAATGATGGACGGAATGCTGACAATGCAGACATTCTCCCCCAGTCAAGAGATCTGGGTTAAATCCATCGTTCTTTTGCCCACTACGCCAGCCCAGTTTAGACATGGCCATATGCAAATCAGTCTTGACCCTGTGCCTCATGGGAACAGTCCAGCCCGAAATGACAAGCCATGTCTTCCCTGGACCGGAATCAAGCATCCTAGGACCGGTTTCTGGCTATCAGCCGTCATCAGCCAGGATAGCTTAACTCCAGTGGCGTAGTGAGCACGGGTCCCACGTCTGGGAATACCCATCCCACTTAGGGCGAAAAGCGTTACAACAAACAAATGATGGACGGAATGCTGACAATGCAGACATTCTCCCCCAGTCAAGAGATCTGGGTTAAATCCATCGTTCTTTTGCCCACTACGCCAGCCCAGTTTAGACATGGCCATATGCAAATCAGTCTTGACCCTGTGCCTCATGGGAACAGTCCAGCCCGAACTGCCAAGCCATGTCTTCCCTGGACCGGAATCAAGCATCCTAGGACCGGTTTCTGGCTATCAGCCGTCATCAGCCAGGATAGCTTAACTCCAGTGGCGTAGTGAGCACGGGTCCCACGTCTGGGAATACCCATCCCACTTAGGGCGAAAAGCGTTACAACAAACAAATGATGGACGGAATGCTGACAATGCAGACATTCTCCCCCAGTCAAGAGATATGGGTTAAATCCATCGTTCTTTTGCCCACTACGCCAGCCCAGTTTAGACATGGCCATATGCAAATCAGTCTTGACCCTGTGCCTCATGGGAACAGTCCAGCCCGAACTGCCAAGCCATGTCTTCCCTGGACCGGAATCAAGCATCCTAGGACCGGTTTCTGGCTATCAGCCGTCATCAGCCAGGATAGCTTAACTCCAGTGGCGTAGTGAGCACGGGTCCCACGTCTGGGAATACCCATCCCACTTAGGGCGAAAATCGTTACAACAAACAAATGATGGACGGAATGCTGACAATGCAGACATTCTCCCCCAGTCAAGAGATCTGGGTTAAATCCATCGTTCTTTTGCCCACTACGCCAGCCCAGTTTAGACATGGCCATATGCAAATCAGTCTTGACCCTGTGCCTCATGGGAACAGTCCAGCCCGAACTGCCAAGCCATGTCTTCCCTGGACCGGAATCAAGCATCCTAGGACCGGTTTCTGGCTATCAGCCGTCATCAGCCAGGATAGCTTAACTCCAGTGGCGTAGTGAGCACGGGTCCCACGTCTGGGAATACCCATCCCACTTAGGGCGAAAAGCGTTACAACAAACAAATGATGGACGGAATGCTGACAATGCAGACATTCTCCCCCAGTCAAGAGATCTGGGTTAAATCCATCGTTCTTTTGCCCACTACGCCAGCCCAGTTTAGACATGGCTGATGACGGCTGATAGCCAGAAACCGGTCCTAGGATGCTTGATTCCGGTCCAGGGAAGACATGGCTTGGCAGTTCGGGCTGGACTGTTCCCATGAGGCACAGGGTCAAGACTGATTTGCATATGGCCATGTCTAAACTGGGGTGGCGTAGTGGGCAAAAGAACGATGGATTTAACCCAGATCTCTTGACTGGGGGAGAATGTCTGCATTGTCAGCATTCCGTCCATCATTTGTTTGTTGTAACGCTTTTCGCCCTAAGTGGGAAGGGTATTCCCAGACGCGGGACCCGTGCTCACTACGCCACTGGAGTCAAGCTATCCTGGCTGATGACGGCTGATAGCCAGAAACCGGTCCTAGGATGCTTGATTCCGGTCCAGGGAAGACATGGCTTGGCAGTTCGGGCTGGACTGTTCCCATGAGGCACAGGGTCAAGACTGATTTGCATATGGCCATGTCTAAACTGGGGTGGCGTAGTGGGCAAAAGAACGATGGATTTAACCCAGATCTCTTGACTGGGGGAGAATGTCTGCATTGTCAGCATTCCGTCCATCATTTGTTTGTTGTAACGCTTTTCGCCCTAAGTGGGATGGGTATTCCCAGACGTGGGACCCGTGCTCACTACGCCACTGGAGTCAAGCTATCCTGGCTGATGACGGCTGATAGCCAGAAACCGGTCCTAGGATGCTTGATTCCGGTCCAGGGAAGATATGGCTTGGCAGTTCGGGCTGGACTGTTCCCATGAGGCACAGGGTCAAGACTGATTTGCATATGGCCATGTCTAAACTGGGGTGGCGTAGTGGGCAAAAGAACGATGGATTTAACCCAGATCTCTTGACTGGGGGAGAATGTCTGCATTGTCAGCATTCCGTCCATCATTTGTTTGTTGTAACGCTTTTCGCCCTAAGTGGGATGGGTATTCCCAGACGTGGGACCCGTGCTCACTACGCCACTGGAGTCAAGCTATCCTGGCTGATGACGGCTGATAGCCAGAAACCGGTCCTAGGATGCTTGATTCCGGTCCAGGGAAGACATGGCTTGGCAGTTCGGGCTGGACTGTTCCCATGAGGCACAGGGTCACGACTGATTTGCATGTGGCCATGTCTAAACTGGGGTGGCGTAGTGGGCAAAAGAACGATGGATTTAACCCAGATCTCTTGACTGGGGGAGAATGTCTGCATTGTCAGCATTCCGTCCATCATTTGTTTGTTGTAACGCTTTTCGCCCTAAGTGGGATGGGTATTCCCAGACGTGGGACCCGTGCTCACTACGCCACTGGAGTCAAGCTATCCTGGCTGATGACGGCTGATAGCCAGAAACCGGTCCTAGGATGCTTGATTCCGGTCCAGGGAAGACATGGCTTGGCAGTTCGGGCAGGACTGTTCCCATGAGGCACAGGGTCAAGACTGATTTGCATATGGCCATGTCTAAACTGGGGTGGCGTAGTGGGCAAAAGAACGATGGATTTAACCCAGATCTCTTGACTGGGGGAGAATGTCTGCATTGTCAGCATTCCGTCCATCATTTGTTTGTTGTAACGCTTTTCGCCCTAAGTGGGATGGGTATTCCCAGACGTGGGACCCGTGCTCACTACGCCACTGGAGTCAAGCTATCCTGGCTGATGACGGCTGATAGCCAGAAACCGGTCCTAGGATGCTTGATTCCGGTCCAGGGAAGACATGGCTTGGCAGTTCGGGCTGGACTGTTCCCATGAGGCACAGGGTCAAGACTGCTTTGCATATGGCCATGTCTAAACTGGGGTGGCGTAGTGGGCAAAAGAACGATGGATTTAACCCAGATCTCTTGACTGGGGGAGAATGTCTGCATTGTCAGCATTCCGTCCATCATTTGTTTGTTGTAACGCTTTTCGCCCTAAGTGGGATGGGTATTCCCAGACGTGGGACCCGTGCTCACTACGCCACTGGAGTCAAGCTATCCTGGCTGATGACGGCTGATAGCCAGAAACCGGTCCTAGGATGCTTGATTCCGGTCCAGGGAAGACATGGCTTGGCAGTTCGGGCTGGACTGTTCCCATGAGGCACAGGGTCACGACTGATTTGCATGTGGCCATGTCTAAACTGGGGTGGCGTAGTGGGCAAAAGAACGATGGATTTAACCCAGATCTCTTGACTGGGGGAGAATGTCTGCATTGTCAGCATTCCGTCCATCATTTGTTTGTTGTAACGCTTTTCGCCCTAAGTGGGATGGGTATTCCCAGACGTGGGACCCGTGCTCACTACGCCACTGGAGTCAAGCTATCCTGGCTGATGACGGCTGATAGCCAGAAACCGGTCCTAGGATGCTTGATTCCGGTCCAGGGAAGACATGGCTTGGCAGTTCGGGCAGGACTGTTCCCATGAGGCACAGGGTCAAGACTGATTTGCATATGGCCATGTCTAAACTGGGGTGGCGTAGTGGGCAAAAGAACGATGGATTTAACCCAGATCTCTTGACTGGGGGAGAATGTCTGCATTGTCAGCATTCCGTCCATCATTTGTTTGTTGTAACGCTTTTCGCCCTAAGTGGGATGGGTATTCCCAGACGTGGGACCCGTGCTCACTACGCCACTGGAGTCAAGCTATCCTGGCTGATGACGGCTGATAGCCAGAAACCGGTCCTAGGATGCTTGATTCCGGTCCAGGGAAGATATGGCTTGGCAGTTCGGGCTGGACTGTTCCCATGAGGCACAGGGTCAAGACTGATTTGCATATGGCCATGTCTAAACTGGGGTGGCGTAGTGGGCAAAAGAACGATGGATTTAACCCAGATCTCTTGACTGGGGGAGAATGTCTGCATTGTCAGCATTCCGTCCATCATTTGTTTGTTGTAACGCTTTTCGCCCTAAGTGGGATGGGTATTCCCAGACGTGGGACCCGTGCTCACTACGCCACTGGAGTCAAGCTATCCTGGCTGATGACGGCTGATAGCCAGAAACCGGTCCTAGGATGCTTGATTCCGGTCCAGGGAAGACATGGCTTGGCAGTTCGGGCTGGACTGTTCCCATGAGGCACAGGGTCACGACTGATTTGCATGTGGCCATGTCTAAACTGGGGTGGCGTAGTGGGCAAAAGAACGATGGATTTAACCCAGATCTCTTGACTGGGGGAGAATGTCTGCATTGTCAGCATTCCGTCCATCATTTGTTTGTTGTAACGCTTTTCGCCCTAAGTGGGATGGGTATTCCCAGACGTGGGACCCGTGCTCACTACGCCACTGGAGTCAAGCTATCCTGGCTGATGACGGCTGATAGCCAGAAACCGGTCCTAGGATGCTTGATTCCGGTCCAGGGAAGACATGGCTTGGCAGTTCGGGCAGGACTGTTCCCATGAGGCACAGGGTCAAGACTGATTTGCATATGGCCATGTCTAAACTGGGGTGGCGTAGTGGGCAAAAGAACGATGGATTTAACCCAGATCTCTTGACTGGGGGAGAATGTCTGCATTGTCAGCATTCCGTCCATCATTTGTTTGTTGTAACGCTTTTCGCCCTAAGTGGGATGGGTATTCCCAGACGTGGGACCCGTGCTCACTACGCCACTGGAGTCAAGCTATCCTGGCTGATGACGGCTGATAGCCAGAAACCGGTCCTAGGATGCTTGATTCCGGTCCAGGGAAGACATGGCTTGGCAGTTCGGGCTGGACTGTTCCCATGAGGCACAGGGTCAAGACTGCTTTGCATATGGCCATGTCTAAACTGGGGTGGCGTAGTGGGCAAAAGAACGATGGATTTAACCCAGATCTCTTGACTGGGGGAGAATGTCTGCATTGTCAGCATTCCGTCCATCATTTGTTTGTTGTAACGCTTTTCGCCCTAAGTGGGATGGGTATTCCCAGACGTGGGACCCGTGCTCACTACGCCACTGGAGTCAAGCTATCCTGGCTGATGACGGCTGATAGCCAGAAACCGGTCCTAGGATGCTTGATTCCGGTCCAGGGAAGACATGGCTTGGCAGTTCGGGCAGGACTGTTCCCATGAGGCACAGGGTCAAGACTGCTTTGCATATGGCCATGTCTAAACTGGGGTGGCGTAGTGGGCAAAAGAACCATGGATTTAACCCAGATCTCTTGACTGGGGGAGAATGTCTGCATTGTCAGCATTCCGTCCATCATTTGTTTGTTATAAACCACTTTACAGCCTCAGGGGCAACAAACATGCAGGTGGGACCCACATGTATCATATTATTCTCATGTTAGCTTCACATACAAGCAGGAGAAATAAGGAGGCACAGTAGACAGTCTGTCCACACTGTTTTAGATAAAAAATGATTGCACTCCACTACTGTAATCAGCTGCCTCCAACCATTAGAAGTGTCACTGCCCCGTCATGAGGGGGTAGCCACCCATGATAAAAGGACTACCTCTTCAGATAGCTCTCAATTGTGCATTAAAATGTAGCACTATGTTGGTGAGCTCCACACTGTAATCATGTAAGGCACTTGTAAGGAGACTTGTAACTCAGGTCTCCCACCCAAGAAAACATACCGGGTCTGTCAGAATGATAAAAAGAGGTTTTCACATTGATCCATCAACTTGGGATAGTTAGTCTGTTAAAGTATTCAAAATACAGAGAATGTGTCCCTTACCCTTTTGTATTCTTTCTGAATTCCCTTGGTAAGGGAGGCAAAATTGAGGGAAGGGATACATGTGATTTGGATTACTTTCTAAGTGATTCGTGAATGTCTGACAGAAAATCGACTTCGAAAATATCGACGTCAAAAATATCGGAGGCGGAGGCGGAATATTGATGTAAAAAATATCAAAGTCCTATCTACATTATGGTAAGTACAAAAATATTGTGAAAAAAATATCGTTGTCAAAAATATCATTGTTAAAAATATCGTTTTTTTAAAAATGTTTAAAAATAATGTAGAATTAAATAAATCATACATATAGGGGCCGATTCCAATCCTGGAAAAAGGCCGTACGAATCGTCGTATGGAGCGTTTTCTCCGTACGACTCGTACCCGGTAAACTGTCCATACAACCTAGGAAGTACAATTCGTACAGAAAACCTATTTCCGTACGAATCATACAAAAGACCGTATGGGTAAAAAATACCTACGAATCTGATCCGGAACAGCCTGTACGCGATGTCCGTACGTATGTAAGCAGCGTTTTCCGGCCCAGCAAGTACGAATCGTCCCTACGTAAACTCCGTACGGCTATTTTTATATGGGAGCCAATAACAGCTGTGAAAGCTGAGTCCACAGGGGTACGAGTCGTACAGGCAAACACCCCCGTGCGTGTATGTATGTACGGTGCGTACCCCCAGCGCGTATGTACGATGCGTACCCCCAGCACGTATGTACGATGCATACCCCCAGCGCGTGTATGCACCGTACCCCCAGTGCGTATGTACGCACCGTACCCCCAGCGCGTATGTACGCACCGTACCCCCAGCGCGTACACGCTGGGGGTACAGTGCGTACATATGCGCTGGAGGTACGGTGCGTACAAACGCGCTGGGGGTACGCACCGTACATACATAACGCACGGAGGTGTATGCCTGTACGACTCGCACCCCGGGAACTACTTTTCCCAGGATACGAGTCGTACAAACTTTGCTTCGTAGCGGGTAAAGTCATTCCCCGTGTACGGGACGTTTTCCGTACGATTCATAAATCGGAAAGCCGGTCCGGATCGTACTTGAACGCTCGGACTGTATTTTTACGATTCGTACGGAAAAGTGTCCGGGTACGTCTCGTACAACTTTTCCCGCTACGATTCGTACGGATCGGGCCGATCCGTATGCACTTTTTCCCGTACGAATCGTACTTCACGGGTCGGACGTGACTTGTATGATTCGTACGGAAAAAAATACGGATACGAGTCGTACAGGTTCAGAATCGGACCCATAATTAAAATAAACATAGTTAAAAATCTGTTTAAATTATAAGTAATACATATCATGTAAAAAAAATAAACATATACATATAAAATATAATAAATATACTTACTTAATAATATTTACAATTAATTATTATAATAACTTATAAATTGTTAAAAACATTTTATAAATTATAAATACATACATACATATACAACAATAATATAAATAAAAATATAAAAACTATATATGACAAATTGTAAAAAAAGAAATTGAATATATTATACAATACATTAACTATGCAACAGTAGGGAACGTGTTGGATAGCATAGGGGTACAAAAAACTATTCCAACTCCAGGGAGTGCAACAGTAGGGAAAGTGTTGGATAGCGTAGGGGTTAAAATTGGTATTCCAACTCTGGAGGGTGCAACAGTAGGGAAAGTGTTGGATAGCTTAGGGGTTAAAGTTACTATTCCAACTCCGGATGGTGCAAAAGTAGGGAAAGTGTTGGATAGCGTAGGGGTTAAAGTTACTATTCCAACTCCAGAGGGTGCAACAGTAGGGAAAGTGCTGGACAGCGTAGGGGGAAAAATTACTATTCCAACTCCAGAGGGTGCAATAGTAGGAAAAGTGTTGGATAGCATAGGGGTTAAAATTACTATTCCAACTCCAGAAGATGCAACAGTAGGGAAAGTGTTGGATAGCGTAGGGGTAAAAAATACTATTCCAACTCCAAAGGGTGCAACAGTAGGGAAAGTGTTGGATAGCGTAGGGGTTAAAATTACTATTCCAACTCCAGAGGGTGCAACAGTAGGGAGAGTTTTGGATTGCGATGGGGTTAAAATTACTATTCCAACTCCAGAGGGTGCAACAGTAGGGAAAGTGTTGGATAGCGTAGGGGTAAAAATTACTATTCCAACTCCAGAGGGTGCAACAGTAGGAAAAGTGTTGGATAGCATAGGGGTTAAAATTACTATTCCAACTCCAGAGGATGCAACAGTAGGGAAAGTGTTGGATAGCGTAGGGGTAAAAATTACTATTTCAACTCCAAAGGGTGCAACAGTAGGGAAAGTGTTGGATAGCGTAGGGGTTAAAATTACTATTACAACTCCAGAGAGTGAAACAGTAGGGAAGGTGTTGGATAGCGTAGGTGTTCATATAACTTTCCAATAATTAAAATATTTTAAAAAATTAATTAATAAATTACAATAAATTAATTAACACTACCAATAAATAATTAGTTTAAAAAATTACCAATTTATAATTAACAATTAAATTGATGATAAATACAATTAATTAATAATTATAAAAAATATATTACCAAATAATAATGAAATAAAGAATAATAAATTTTCAATAACAAAAAACAATAATTATTGAAAAATAATTAGCAATTAATAATTAATCAACTATTAAGGTGCTGATTCCGATCCGTTAAAAAAAATTACCATACGACTCGTATCCGTATTTTTTTACGTACGAGTCGTACAAGTACCGTACAAACGGCCAAGTATGATTCGTACGTGAAAAGTATCTACGAATAGCGTCGGGAAAAGTCTACGAGAGTGCGTCGTAAAGTTTTTACGTCCGAATATCGTCGGGAAAAGTCTACGAGAGTCAGCCGTACATTTTTACGTGCAAATCGTAAAACACAAGTCCGAGCGTGCAAGTACGATCCCGTCCCTCCGTCCGAATACACAATCGCACGTAAAATGGCCCGTACGGAGCCAACGCAGTAGCACACATGTACATGGGTAAATTTATGCCCGTGTACGAGCCGTACAGCCCCCCCACCCCCAAATATGTCAGCACCGTACACCACCCTGTCCGCACTGTACCCCAGCCCTGCAACTGTACGCGCCGTACCCCCCATGTACGCACCGTACCCCCCCATGTACGTGCCTTACGCCCCTGTCCGCACTGTACCCCAGCCCCGCACCTGTACGTGCCATACACCCCATGTACGCGCATCACCCCCGCAAGTACGCGCCGTACCTCCGCATGTATGCACCGTACCCCAGGGCCGCACGTGTACGCACCGTACCCCCACCGCATGTACGTGCCATACCCCCCCATGTACGCGCCGTACCTCCGCATGTACGCGCCGTACCCCAGGGTCGCACGTGTACGCACCGTACCCCCACCGCATGTACGCGCCGTACCCCCCATGTACGCGCCGTACCTCCGCATGTACGCGCCGTACCCCAGGGCCGCACGTGTACGCACCGTACCCCCACCGCATGTACGCGCCGCACTCCAACACCGTACCCCAGCACCCTCACCCAGCATCGCGTATGTACGGATAGTACCTACGCGAAAAAGACTCATACAGAACCAGGACACTGTAAAACAGCACAAGGAGGGTCAATTCGACTCGCACAACACCACAAAACACGTCTACAAGACAAAATACATCTCAATGACTGACCTGGCACATCCAAACAGGCAAACAGAGGCCCCAAATCACAACCACCTCTTATAACACACCCACCAAAATTCAAACACAGCCACACCCAAAAATTGACCAATAAAAAGGGCCCACACACACAACCCATGAGCCTTTGCAACAGACCCACTGCTGCCAGACCCCACAGAGAAACAACTCCACATTACTCATACCTTCACTACACCTTCACTCACACACCTTCACACAACCTCCTCCACAAACATCCCCCTCTTCACATTCACACCCACAAGCATCCACATCCACACCCCACACCATGCCCACAGACAAGAATCCAAAGTTCACAACGGCGGAGCTGGACCTCCTTGTCAACGAAGTCATCAGAGTCGAGCCACAGCTGTTTGGAACATTGGTCAGACCGACCAGCATATCTGAAAAATCTGCCATGTGGCAGAGGATTGTCGATAAGGTGAATGCTGTTGCGCCCATCCGAAGGACCAGGCATGAATGCCAAGCCACGTGGTACGATCTGCGCAGGGCGGTCAAGAGGAAAATGAATGAAGAATATGCCCAGAGTAACATCACTGGAGGTGGGCCGCCCCGCAGACCCGTACACTACCATCCCTGGGAGGAGAAGGTGATGGCCCTGCTACCGCCGGTGGGAGTACACGGAGTCGAAGGAGTCGCAGAGCCTGGTGAGTACACAAACAACTTACGTAACATGGGGGCAATGGGGTCCACACCACATATACACCAAATGCACGCAACTTCCCCCAAGCACTCACCGCACACAACCACACTCAAAAACCACGCTCATGCCACTAACGTCTCCATGCACCCTTCACAAATCAAGGCAAGGCCATGTCCAAGGCTACAACAACCACAAACACAAGACTGGATGTCCGGAAGGCTGGGCCCCACACAACACATTGTGGAAATGAGACGCAGACAAAAATGCCCTCAGCCCATATGGCATAGGTACATACCCATGCACAATGCACAGGGACTGGCAAACTACTGACAAGGTAGCTGACACTGGGCCCTGCTGTATGCAGCACAATGCCCTCCTGGGACCACTGTACACTCAAACACCAACTCCACAAGCACAGGTATCTAGCACAGGAACTCACACTCACTGTCATGCCAGCATGCACCATGAGGGGACAGACACATCACCTGGGAGACCCAATGACAACTCACACTACACACAACAGCAGGCCCGGTCACACCCCCCCCCCCTAACACAAGCACACACCCCCGGGGCAGGCAACGGATTTACACACTCCCACAATGGACATGTGACACAACAAGACCAATCCAGAGCCAAATAAGCATCAGAGCCAACAATCTACAGGTCAAACACTCAGGAGAACATCCCAATCTGTCCCCCGCAACATACCCATCCCCAAGTGGACATTGAGAGGAATGCTAGGGACATACAACTACCTGGAGGAACTGTGTCAACTTGAATATGTATGAAACATAGATGTGGCATGAAACACCATTAACATTGTCTCGCTCTCACACACAGGGCAACGTCGTCGATCTCCCCCCAACAGTGGGGGGGAAGAATCACAGTCCCAGGCTCCGCGTGAAGACGATCCCACCGGCAGCGACGACTCTCACCACTCCGTGGATGACCCCGACCAACCTGGACCCTCTGGTGCCCAAGCCCCTGCAGCACCTGCATCAGGTACATCTGTGCCAACCACCACCCCCATTCCTGCCACATCCCAGGACACACCCAGGAGCCCTGCTCACACTAAACAACAGAGCCAGTCTGACCAGGAGGGACAAGGTTCTCCGGGCACCCAGGAGGAGGCAGGCAACCCTGCAAATGCCATCCCTCAGGGGTCCCGTAGACCCGCTGTGCCCACAAGGGCAGGCCAGGCTCAAGTGGGCAGGGGTGGTGGGAGTGGAGGCAGGCGGAGGCGCGAACCTGACCAGCCAGCTCAGGACACCAGTATGTCACACATATGCAACATCCTGGACTCATACCGGCGTGATACCAGAGGCATCAACCAGGTCGTGTCAAGACTCTCCGAGATGCAGGGGACCCTCAATGAGATTAAGAACCTGCAGGTCGAGCATCATGCCAGTCATCAACAACACCAAGGACGGATGGAGGCAAGACTGGCTGAGCTCCTGGCGGTGCACAGGGACATGAGCCAATCGCTCCGTCAGATCGCCCAAAGCGTGGGCAACCCTCCCTGTGCCACCAGGCGTAGACCAGCACCAGACACAGGGAGGGAGGAGGAGGAGGAGGAGGAGGAGGAGGATTCGTCTGACGGAGCGTCCCAAGCATCGTCAAGGCCTGAATCTGAGGGTCCCCGGAGGAAGGTGGGTCGTCCACGGAAAAGACCGTGAGAGTCAGCGGACCATCCACATCTCCCAGGTCACCTGGCCTGGCACCTGGCCCTCTGGCGCAACAGCAGCACCTCATCCAATGACATTCTCTGCCACATGGACTTGCTGGTCACAGTCTGACCAATGATGACCAACACTGTGCCCTGGATTCTGATGACTTCCAATGCCAAGGATACCATCTCCCCCTGTGAACTTTGGATTCTATTCCCCCGGTAGAGCACCTAATTTCATCTACCAAAACACGTACCCCATCGCAAATAAATATATCACTTTGGTCATGAGACGTTCCTGTCATTTTGCATTATTCAACGACATATGTGTGTGGAAATGTCTAACTATGCCTGAGTGTTGAACTAACTCCAGCCATCCATACCCTGGGATCAGAGTCTGGTACAGGACACACATGGGTCACAAGGTATCATTCAATGTAGGCATGGAGCACAACATTCACCTGTGATGGCCTCTGGCTGCTGAGGGGGTGCTTGCTAAACTGTGCGGAGAGACCTATTTGGGAGATTATCATCAAGGCGTAGAGGTCATGGCTCATGTGGAGGTTCCCGGGGAGGGAGTCCCAGGTATGTGTGGCCAGGTGGGAGAACAATGTCCTGTATGCTGGAGTACGGTGGATGTGAAGAACGGTGGCCAGGGCAAGGTTGGATGCACGGAGATGGCCCAACGCGATCTAGGATGACAGACGTACAAGGTTGGTTTGGGGTCGGGGTTGTGGACTGCCTCCTGAGTGTGGGTGGGGAGTGTGGAGGTCATCCTGAAGCAGACAGTGATCCATTGCAGCTATCTATGGTGGACGGTGAGTTGGCGGTGGAGCAGGGTGTTGAAGCTGAGGTGTGCAGATGCCCCCTGGAAGTGGACCAGTGTCCTGGGAGTTTGGATGTACTTGCTCCATACAGGGCAGGGCAGTATTTGATATGGATGTTGTCATGGACCTGGGGGATGATCTGTCTTTACTTGGAGTGGATCTATCTGTGGATCATGTGCATAATGCAGAGGGCGTTGCAGCATGAGGTACAGATGCTGTGGACTAGCATGGCATATGTGAGCGAGCCAAACATGATGCACACCATCTTGTGTGTGTGGCCACTGGGTGCTTGTGCAGGGCTCTTGCGGGTGGGACACAGGCACTTGACCCAGCTGGAAGGGGAAAATCCTCAGATGATCACCTCAGTCCTGTACAAGTCCAGCCTCAAGTGGCTCGTGTTCAGCCATTCATCAATGGATCTCATGCATACTTGAATGATGGAACTGCCAATGTCTGTGTCTTTGTTGAGGGTGAGGAGCTCCTGGCTGTCAATGGCATACGAGCTGATGATGAGGTGCTGTGCGCATGTGATGGTGGAGAGGGGGGTCCTGGACACTCTGTAGATTGACATGCTGAGAGATGATACCTGTGCCATGTCCCAGACGATGACACCATTCTACATGCTGAAGCCTTGAGTCCCACTCCCATGCCCTTGCTGGGCTACAGAGCCTGTGGGGAGTATTAAGGACGTGACCTGGTTGGTGTGACAGGGCCTGGAAGGCGGGGCAGCGCAGTGTAGGCAGTTGGAGTTGCACACTCAGCATGCAAAGGTGTTGTGTGTGTGACCAGGGTATGTCTGACAGCAGGCGTTAGATGTGCGGATGGACATAGCTCGGAGTGTGGCTGATACATCAGACTGTAGTGTGATGTGGGTTATGCAAGGACAGGATGGTGGTGCAATGTGCACCTTGCATGTGCTGATGGTCCAGCCTTTGGCACCGCGTGGCGGCAACAGTGGCATAGACAAGCTGAGGACAGCCAAATGGATGGGTGGAGGGAGGAAGTGAGGAGCATCTTGGAGGCGTGTGTGTTGCCAAATCTGGATACTCCGTGGGCCCTTGCTGCAGGGTCCGCAGCAGCAGGCGGCATCTCCTTGCAAAATGACAGAATTTGCACACAAAGACTAGGATGTCAGAAGGACAACTGCAACAGGCGCGTGTGTAAAGTAAGGCGTGTCCAGTGTCACATGGCACACCCAGAGACAATGCATGCACAATCATCAAAGAAGCATGACACCACATCAGGAAACTGAAGGCCGACCTGCGCACAGGAGACACACCCTCAGCAGCTGTTGATGGCCCATTGTGTGGACCAACATGCCAAAATACATACACGACCATGTACTTCATGCCCAATAGGGAGCCTAATCCATGAGCTACTGCATGCATGTTGCTAAACTACATATGGACTCCTATGCATAATCTTCCACAACTATGCCAGATATGCCACATGCAAGGTGGCAAGAGACCTGCATTGACAGAGATGAGGCACCTTGGAGTGTGACGAACACCTTTATTACTCAGCCTCACACTAATGGAAATGCATCCATTGGAACAGACTCACAGGTCATTTGGCTGACCATGTGTGACCTACACTGGACACCCCCTTCAACACACAGATATGGTAAATCCTACTGAGCTGGCACACAAGTGAAGGGTTTGAGCCTAACACCCCTTGCTGCACACGGAGAGTCTGCAATTCCCCATTGAGCCTCATATGGGGATGTCCCACACTATGTCCACCATTAGCATCCTGTATGTGCCTGAGGGACGTTATACACACATTGATGCCTTCATCAGAATCCACAAACCATTACAGATGACTGTCAGGAAGCGTGATTATCAATTCATGGGAGCCATGCAACACGTCATGTGGCCCATGGTGAGTCGACATGTATGCATGGTAACACAACATGCACAGGAGCAGTTCCCACATATCACAAACACGTACCACCCACAAAATGCCTTGCTGCACTCCTTACCCCAAATGACTTTTCACCATGTCTGTGCATGTAACTCCGATCCAGCACACGTTGCAATACTCATGAGGAATAGCAGGAGGGCAATGATGACATGAGCAGACGACAGCCGCAAGAACCTGGGGAGGCCAGACACACAACAAGTCAGCGAAGAGCTAGTAATCCTCAGACATGTACATGTACTCTACAGGAATGATGTTGTCACCATGCCCTTAATAAATTTAGTGTCCCAGCTAAAATGTGTGGAATGACATCATCACTTGAATGACACATCAGAACACACCTCCAAGTCACTTAGCACACAGTCAGCTCGACACATACATTGCAACACAAGGCTCAAAGCGTGCACACTCAGACACAGGGACTCACCATCATGAGAAGAAGTTGCGGATAAGCTGACTCCGGATGTCCTCATCCTCATCCTCACTTGCCCCGTGCCCGAGCCCTTCATCCTCCACGGGTGGATGATCCTGCTCATCCAGATCAAGGATGAGTGGCACGGCCTTCTCCACTGCCATGTTGTGCAGCATGCAGCACACAATGAAGATTTTGCAGACCTTCACCGGGGCTTATGGGAGGGTGCCGCCGGTCTTGTGGAGGCACCGGAATCTGCTCTTCAGGAGTCCAAACGTCCTCTCAATTACGCGCCTCGTCTACCCATGGGTGTCATTGTACCGGTGTTCTGCGGCTGTTCTGGGGTTGCGGAGAGGCGTCATCAGCCATGGCATGTTGGGATAGCCAGAGTCCCCTACATGGAAACATCATGTGAAGAAGTGGGTCAGGAGATGCCGTAAGATACAAAGATAGCGCTGAACACAGGACTAACAGAGTATACCCACCAACAAGACATGCTCGTTCCCCGTGCAGCTGCAGCATCATTTCTGGCACCCTGCTACGCCTCATGATGTATGCATCGTGTGCGGACCCTGGAAAACGGGAACAGACATGGGAAATCAGCATGTTAGCAAGACACACCACAAGGGCATTAATGAAGTGGTAATGTTTTCTGTTTCTATAGGCTACCTCCTGTGCCTGTGGTGGTACCAAAGCCACATGTGTCCCATCAATGGCCCCAATTACATGAGGCATCCCTCCCAGGGCATAGAACTCACCCTTGACACCTGTCAACTGCTCACGAGTGGGGAAATGGATGAAGTCATCCAGGTGCACCAACATGGCTTCTATAACATCATGCAGGACACGGCTGAACATTGTCTGGGACATGCCACCGACATCAGCTATGGTCAATTGAAACGTGCCGGTGGCTAAAAAATGTAGGGCTGCCATCCCCTTCATCTTGGGGGTCAGAGTTGTAGGATACCTGTGTTGTGGTTGGAGGTGTGGTGCAAGCCGGCGGGTCAAGTCCTCTATCAACTCTTGGGAGAAGCGGTATCTGCGTATGCATGGCCTCCAGGTCTGGCATTCGTCTGGGGAGAGGCGGTGCCCTGCAGAGATTTGGAAGGAATAACGAAGAGTGAGTACATTACCACACCAATTGCACTGAGGTGAGCACATGTTCAACAGCTAATACACATCTGCTTAATATAGAGTCTGTGCTATGCAATACATCCAGGACACGAAGCCAACAAGGTGATACTCCTACGAAGAACCAGCCACAATAGTTGCATGGCAATGTTGACGTGACATGCCATTAAAATAGCTGTGGGCCAGTGTAAGTGAAAAGCCAGACACATTACATGAGTGACAGACATCCACATATCAGCATTTGAAGGATGTCATCTCATACAGACAGCTGGCGGGAGTCTAGACGCACAGGTCACATGTCATCTGGAAAAGGACAGATAACACACATTTCCATGAAGGGGTACATGTAAAAAAACTGATGACACAGACATTGAGAGGACGCAGATATTGCCTCATGTCAGGAAGTCATCTTCAAACCATCATGACACATGTAACGTGTGAGTCCACATGTGGCATGGTGTGCGTATATGTCTGTCATGCACATATGCATACAGACACATGTTGGATGCTGCAACAACAGATGGATTTGACGGAACACCAACGGAATGCTCATGGGAACACATGACACACACATGACATAGTCACATTGTGGCACGCTGGGAGTCACATGTCAGGTGTAATTATCTGTGTACCTGGCATCAGGGGACAGTTGCGGGTGTTGCTGACTGTGCCATACCAGTGATGCAGTGCTTGACACGTGTGTCATACATGCACACATGTGCAAAGTGTGAATGGGAAGTGTGCCACGTAGTGCCCCATCACACATGACATGTGTAACCAGCTCATCACACATCTATTGTGCCACAACATGAGGAGACATGTGCCACATCACTGCCTGACACACCTAGGCCCTGCACATGAAGGACTGCACTGACAATGAGTTGATCTACAGCCTTGTGCGAGTCTGACACCTCCATTCCTTTTGTGTGCGCCTCCTATCACCAGTGTAAGCTGTGAAAGGCAGTACACACGCTCTGAGGCCGTGTGTAGGGCCAGTACTCACGCGTCTATGGGCCGTACACGCGTGAGTACGGGCCGTATCACTGTAGTGATGGTGCCCTAGGGGTACGTGTGAAACGCGCCGTACCAGTGTGGGGATTTAAGAATTACAATGGGGACACATGAGGGACAAGTATTAGGGCCTAAATGCATGCTGGTTGTCATGGATACCGAGTTTCACGTTCAAAATTTAACATCATGTGGTCTGGAAAAAGCAGTTGGCCACATTTAACATTGTTGCAAAGTGGTTGTTGACTTGACATGATGCTGCAAAATCGAAAGATGCAAAGGCTGTCACTGGTGAATGTTTAAAGGGATTGGAGGAAACGTAGGATGCAAATGAGTCTGACCAATCACTCTGTACTCCTGTAAATGAAATAGGCCAGCAAGGCAGATATAAGGCAGCCAGAACCCATGAGAGGGCACTTGCCTGCACAACATGTCAGTCGATACCACTGCTGCTGTATTGTCTCCCTCTGGCACCATGTCAAGGACTGTGGAGAGGGCCCAGCCTTTCACCCAGGAGGAGAACCAGGCCCTGCTGGATATGATCCTCCCACAGTACCACATGCTGTATGGTCGACCAGGGGTGCAGGTGAGAGCTGACTCCACTACCTTTGCCTGTGCACCTTTATTGTGTCTGTCACTTCTGGCATTGTGGCCAGGTGTGACAGACATGCAATGTTGGTTGGAGTGGGTCCCGGGGGGGTGGCTTATGTCTCTCATGCAGGGCTTGATGTAGTTCATGTGTGCACTCCTCACTTGCATTGTGCTTACTGTGACATTCACTGCATAGTGCATGGCACATTCCGCCAGCCTAATCCTCTTGGGCATTCTTGTTCTATTGTCCTGCGGTGATTCAGTGGTCACCCCGGTGTGACAGGTGACTGCACCCACAGATGTGTGTGAGAGTTGAGTGGAGCTGTGGTGAGAGTGTCCAAATGATGTGTATGCCCCCTGGACATTGATGTGTGTGAATGTTTCTTGTCATGTGGGTGAGTGTCTATGTGGAGTGTTGCACCACAGCTGCATGGAGGAGGCAACTGCTCAATCCATCTGATGTGTGAAGTAAGCCGTGCTGTGTGTCTGACTTGCTGAGCTAGCCCCACACCTGTTACCCCCCCTGGCAAGTGGCACATGTGCAGAGTGAGGTTTGCATCCGCTGTTGCCAATGGCAGGTGATTGATGTGTGCCAGTGTGTGTCTGTGTACTCTGCTGAGGTTTTGTCAGTGGCCTGGGGCAAGTGACTGATTTGCGGTGCTGTCCATCAGCCTTGTGTTGCTTGGGATGCACAGTGTGTGCCATGATCAGGGATTGTTTTGCACCCCTCATGCCACCTGTGCCCCTACTATGCCATGTAGTGCATTGGTGCATCCACAGTGGAAAAACTCCCTATGACTAAGGTGCTATTACTTGCCAGCATACTATGCCCTGTTCAACAAATCAAAGATGTTCCAATGTGTGTCTCTGTGACATGGTGCAGGTGTAGTGATGTTGTCCCACTTTGTCATACACACAGGTATCCCCCTACCACAAGGGGAAGATCTGGAAGGATGCCGTCAAGGCCGTGCAATCGGTGGAGAGTCGCAGGCAGCGCCTGCCACAAGTGAGGAAGAGATGGCAGGACATCCGGTGCTGGACCCGGAGGATCGCCCGGGTCATGCTGAAGGACTCACCTCCTCGCAAGCATAGCGGGCGTCAGCGCCGGACCCACCAGATGCGGCATGTCCTGGCGGTGGTCTTCTCTGACCTGGATAGGCGGATACAGGAGTTACAGCAGCAGGAAGGGGGTAGGTACATGTGTGTTTGTTGTGTGTCGCCAGCTTTTGTATCTGCTCAGTCGCCTGGATACACTGCCAGGCTATATATGTGCAGTGCATATCCTGTTCCCCAAAGTCAACCTGTGCTGTTCTTCCTCCCTTCCCCTCCTTGACATGTGTTACCTGGTCTGTGTGTTATCACTATTGCACATGGTCATCTAGGCTGCCAGTTTATCAAGGTGCACACTGCTTTCAGCATCATGTGTGGGGGTAGTCTGCCTGTGCCCTGTCCTGTTCAGTCATTTGGGGGTGCATAATTGTTGGCACTGATGCTGAGTCTCAACATAGGAGTGTGAGGGTTCAAATGAACAGACTTGCAGCATACATTACCAATGTTGTGGCCTCAGACATGATGGGCATGAGTGGGACATATGCATAGTGCCAGGACGGTTGCTCCTGTTACTGTCAGCTCATTCCAGGACCATGGAGCAGTGTACCCACTACAGTCCCCTGACACAGCCTGCCCTCCTACTCATGTGTGTCATCCAACACCGTGCACATTCACTGTGGGTTCATCATGGCTCTGCCTCTGTGGCATTGTTCCCTGGCCTAGGTAGTAGTTTTCACATGTGTGATACATTTGCCCACTGGACAGGGATACACCAGTTTGCTTGTGCATACTCCCACTGGGCAGTGCCTGTGTGGCTATTCACAACAATCTGTTGATGTTTGAGTGTGACCAATATGTTTTGGCAGCCCTAGAAGGTGATGTCGTGTTAATGAAGCTAGTTTTCAAGCACAGTTATTGTAACCCTGAATAAGAGTTGTCACTTCTTTATCGGTATCAGTCACATTGACTTAGGTATGGATGGGTGTGTGCGGGAGGGGCGTACATGTTCAACCCTGATGTTTCATTGCCAGTTTTGACTTGTGTGTGATGATTCGCAGTACAGAAAGTCATCGTGCAGTGCCCCCGTGATGTTGGCCAGTGCTTAATGTTCGTGCTTCATTGCCTGTGTCAGTTTGTGACAATCATGTATCCTGGTTGTACATTTTTGCCACCTGTGTGTGGTTCAGATGCTACACAGTTGTGACTTTGTGTGCTGGCATCTGTGGGTACATTCTGGCTTCCCATGAGGGGGAACCCACAGTACAGCTAGGCTTTTTTGCTAAACAATTGCAGGCCCATTAGCTTATGCATTGTCCTGGGTGTGGACATGTGTGCCACTCCAGATGACAGTCAGTAGGTCATATGTGTACCCAACTGTGTAATCAGGTGACGGATAGCCATGTGACAAATGACATTATTCAAGTTGTTACTCGGAGAAATTGTCCCTTGCCAATCACTACACCTGTCAACATCTCTCAATGTTTCATATGCTTGACCTTGTTGTTTGGTTGTGAAGGACAATAATGTGCCTGCATGACAGATGTCTCCCAAGGAAGTGCACAAGACACCACCTTTACACTTTCCTGGGAGCCGCTGGCACATTTTAAAGTAAGGCACAGTTTGAACAAAACTTGTTTAGAGTTCATACATATCCATGTTCCCACAGTGTGGTTGCATTTGGGTTAGTCCTTGGTTGTTGCCGATACCAACTTACGAGTGTCAAGTCATCCAGACCACCGTGGTGCCATGTATATGTACTTACTGATACCCCATTTCTGGCTAACAGTGGCTTATTTGAATGAGTCTGGCAGCTCATACAATGACTGTGTACATGTAGTTTGGTGTGCACCTCCTTGTGTGACTTCTGTTATACAGACACATGTGTGTTCTGTTCACAAAGTGGCACATTCACACATTCTAGACATGTCCATTGTGTAAAGGGTTGTGATTCTCCAGGAATCACAATGTATTCCTTTGGGGTTTCCTAAGTACTCACAGGTCTCAGAGTGTGGAGACACCTTCTGCATTGGCATGCGGTATTTGGCTTTGGGTGCGACATTAGTGTTGGGTTGACAGTGAAGAAGAGGTGGCATGCCTTCATAGTCTTGCTGTGCTCAACTGATCCCAGACACTATCTTCTCAGGATCTTGGGATTTCAAGTTATTTGCTGTTGTGTCCTAATGTTCATTTTTTCTAAGTGGCATGGTGGGTCAACCAACTGGGGAGTGCAGGGCCTACATATGTGGGGAGTATTCTAGATGTTACTCATGATGCCTTTCCTGTTATGCACTGTTGCCTATTTTGTTTGGACTCATGTGTCAGATGTATACAGGTGACTGATTTTTTCCTGTCTCTTCACCTTGCCCACAGCATCATTGGAGGACAGCGAGGGAGACACCGGCACGGACGTGGAGGAGGGATCGAGCACTGGTGCCACCACTGCTGAGGAGTCAGCGAAATCTAGTGGCACGGAGGGCGAGGGGAGTGAGGCGGAGGACCTGCCCAGTACCAACACTGACTACGAGGCTGACGGGTACGAGGTTGAACTCCCTGAGGGGGCGGAGGCTGCTCAAACAGCTGGCAGCAGCACTCCATCCGTCACCGCCCCCTCCATTCCCATCACCGCCCTCCCACTTGCTCGGGTCCCTTTTGTCCGTGCTAGCCGACCACATGTCTCCTTCGTGCCAGGCACCGCACCCCCTGCGCCTGTCCCCCCTGCTGCCCTTGCTGCCGAGTCTGTGGACATTCAGTGGCAGTTGCAAGTTGGGCAGACATCGATCCTGACTGTCCTCCATGGCCACACCAGACTGATGACCCAGATGTTGTCGTACATGGAGGGCATGTCATCAGCGGTGTCTGACCAACGGATGTTGCTGAGGTCCCTGGACTCGTCACTGACGGAAGTAGTGAGTCACCTGCAGCGCTGCTTCCCCCCCACCCCTGCACCATCCACAAGTCCCACACCCATGCCTGTTCAAAGCACACCGAGACATTCACACACACGCACCCCAACAGACACAAGCAGCACACCACCACGTAAGGGCAATCGCACACCTCCTGACACGCACACTCAGGGGGAAGCAGGCACACCCACTGGGTCTGGGGCACACAGGCAGGCACGCAGCCACAGTCCTCGTACACATGACTCACTCCCCAGTCCCTCCTATGTCACTCCCCTTGGCTCCCCTGCCCCAGATTCGGAGAAGGAGGCCCACTTTGCTGGGCTGGGCCTCAGCCCCACTAGTTCACCTGGCCGGAAACGGTCAAGGCACTCCACGGGTAGGGGAGTTAAGTCCCCCAACCTGTCCACCACCTCCCCCAGTAGCGCTGCAACCCATCACTCCGATCCCCCCCCCCTCCTTGGGGCCTTTTGTTTCTCCGGGTGCAGGGGTAACGCTTGAAGAACTGGCAGCAGTGTGCAGCGCCGAGCTCGCCTCCACCTTTGGTGCTGCCCCACCCCCTGTGGTGGAGTCGTCCGTCCCTGCACCCACCACACCTACCCTTCCCCCTCCTGTCCCTGCGGTGCCAGGGCCTTCCCCACATGATGCCCCCCCCCCCCAGTCGACGACACTGAGTCTTCTGTTGTGCAGACAAGCTAGGGGAGACGCATGGCCATGTGTCCCCCCCAAGGACTGATGATATGGACTGGCCATTGGCCTTTGTGAATAGATTTGTTTACACATTATTATTTTCATGCTGAATAAAGCATTTTCTATTTTCGTTCGAAAAGTATTGCATTTCAGGTATTGATGTTGATGCTGATGCTACAGGAGTTGGGGTTGTGGGCATGTGTTATGTTTCAGGGAAATGTTGTAGTCTGCATCTCATGGGGTGGAACCTGGTCTCTGCATGCCATCACAAGGTCTCTGCAAAGAATCTTTGGTCGTGTCTGCTCTTTGCGTTTGGAGACATTGTCCCTAGGAGTGTTCCTTCCTCTGTGGCACCTGACATCTCCCCTGCAGAGAGTTGCACAATTGTTGTGTTGCCCTGTGTCTACATTTCCTTTGTTGGTGATGGATCCCTTCAACTCTGGCCATGCCTGCTCAGCAATGTCTCCGGCTGCATCGTCTGTGCCATCCTTGGTTCTCACTGTACTTGTGTATATAGTATTTTGCCATGCCCTAATGGAGAAATGGTCCCTTTTCCGCACAATGCATGTGTGTAATCCCAGCCTAGCACACATATGGGACTTGTTCTGCTGGGTATTTGTACACCTGACTCACAATTGTGGGCATTGTATCTGTGGGAAGTTCACCCTATTCCTTCCATGACAGACAACATCTTGGTGGCTGGCCCAGCACCTGTACATTCCTATCATTCCTGGGATGTGCGTAACAATGTGTGTTCCCTTTGGCCCGCTTAGTTTAGTAGGCAGTGACATGACTATACAGTCCTGTGGCATGATCTCAGTGTGTGTATTGTGGTGCATCTGCCAGGGGTGGGTATGCATCTGTTATTTGTCCACACACCCACATGTGGTGTGTCATGCAGTGGGGGAAGGACATCCATCCTCCTGGGAGTGGGACACTGCTGTCAGTGATGTGTTGTTATGGCACTATCATCATTGTCCAAAGTTAGGGATGCGTACATACGCCCATGGAGTTGGGGTCATCTGATAATGATGTACACCCCCCCATGTCCGTGTCCACTGCTGGGAGTCCTCTGCACCCACCCCCATGTCTATGTCCACTGCTGGGAGTCTTCTGCACCCACCCCCATGTCTGTGTCCACTGCTGGGAGTCCTCTGCACCCACCCCTCACATGTCTCTGTCCACTGCTGGGAGTGATAGGCACCCACCCCTCACATGTCAGTGTCCACTGCTGGGAGTCCTCTGCACCCACCCCCATGTCTCGGTCCACTGCTGGGAGTCCTCTGCACCCACCCCCATGTCTGTGTCCACTGCTGGGAGTCCTCTGCACCCACCCCCGTGTCTCTGTCCACTGCTGGGAGTCCTCTGCACCCACCCCTCATATGCCTGTCCATTGCTGGGAGTGATAGGCACCCACCCCTCACATGTCTCTGTCCACTGCTGGGAGTCCTCTGCACCCACCCCCATGTCTCTGTCCACTGCTGGGAGTCCTCTGCACCCACCCCCATGTCTCTGTCCACTGCTGGGAGTCCTCTGCACCCACCCCTCACATGTCTGTGTCCACTGCTGGGAGTCCTCTGCACCCACCCCCGTGTCTCTGTCCACTGCTGGGAGTGATGGGCACCCACCCCCATGTCTCTGTCCACTGCTGGGAGTCCTCTGCACCCACCCCTCACATGTCTGTGTCCACTGCTGGGAGTCCTCTGCACCCACCCCCATGTCTCTGTCCACTGCTGGGAGAGATGGGCACCCACCCCCATGTCTCTGTCCACTGCTGGGAGCCCTCTGCACCCACTCCCATGTCTCTGTCCACTGCTGGGAGTCCTCTGCACCCACCCCCATGTCTCTGTCCACTGCTGGGAGTCCTCTGCACCCACCCCTCACATGTCTGTGTCCACTGCTGGGAGTTCTCTGCACCCACCCCCATGTCTCTGTCCACTGCTGGGAGTGATGGGCACCCACCCCATGTCTCTGTCCACTGCTGGGAGTCGTCTGCACCCACCCCTCACATGTCTCTGTCCACTGCTGGGAGTGATGGGCACCCACCCCTCACATGTCCCTGTCCACTGCTGGGAGTCCTCTGCACCCACCCCCATGTCTCTGTCCACTGCTGGGAGTCCTCTGCACCCACCCCCATGTCTGTGTCCACTGCTGGGATTCCTCTGCACCCACCCTCACATGTCTGTGTCCACTGCTGGGAGTCCTCTGCACCCACCCCCATGTCTCTGTCCACTGCTGGGAGTGATGGGCACCCACCCCTTACATGTCCCTGTCCACTGCTGGGAGTCCTCTGCACCCACCCACCCACCCACTTGCACACTTGCTGTTGTACACTGCTGTCCTGGGCATACACCACCCCCAATTTACAGCTGATGTGCTGCACCAAGCCGTACACCTACATCCGTGGCGTGTGTACGCCTTGTATCCATCATGTGATGGGGCTGTAGGGGTACGCGTGGTGCGGCCCGTACACATGCTCTGGGGGCGTGGGTACGGGCCGTACCACCATTGTGGCGGTGACGTAGGGGTACGCGTGGTACGGCCCGTACCCACGCTCTGGGGGCGCGGGTACGGGCCGTACCACCATTGCAGTGGTGATGTAGGGGTACGCGTGGTACGGCCCGTACCCACGCTCTGGGGGGCGTGGGTACGGGGCGTACCACCATTGTGGCAGTGATGTAGGGGTACGCGTGGTACGGACCGTACCCACGCTCTGGGGGCGTGGGTACGGTCCGTACACGCGTACCTCTACATCACCACTGCTATGGTGGTATGGACCGTACCCATGATCTGAGGGGCGTGGGAACATCCTGTACCACCATTGTGGTGGTGACGGGTACTCGTCCACGTCCACTTCCGTTGTGGCAGGACGTGGGATTGGTGGACACGCCCCCCGAAGTGACCAGAGCATGGAGGTAATAATTGTGCAGGATATATTTGTTTTTTGTGGGGTGTGGGTTATGTTTCCTGCCCCTTGCACCCCCCACCTTTGCCCCTGGTGGTTGTTCTGACCTTCTGCGGCGTCTGCGTCGGTTTCTGAAGACGAGGTCGTAGGCTATGAGGGCCGGGATGACGCGTAGGTTGAGGTCCATCGCTGTCGGTCGCGTACCGGTGCTCCTTGTTTGCGTCGTCCTCAATTTCCCGGCAGTTTTTGGCTCCCGTAAAAAATGCTACGTACGGAGTGACGTAGGCACGAATCGTACTTGCTGGTCCGTAAAACGCTGCCTGACTCCGTCCGGACGTCGCGTATGCGCCGTCCAGATTCAGATTTGTATGTATTTTTTTGCCGGTCGGTCTTTTGTACGACTCGTACGGAAATGGTATTTCTGTGCGAATCGTACTTGCGAGTTTGTAAGGTGTTTTTCCCGGGTACGAGTCGGACAGAGAAAACGCTCCATACGACGATTCGTACACGGGTTTTACCGGATCCGAATCGGCACCTAAATATTGATAAATACCAATAAATCATGATTAATCAAATTTAATTACAAGTTATTAATTAATGAACAATACATTAATTTCCCCAAAAATATATATTGATTATTAAAAAGGTATTGCCAATTAATAATTGATTAACAATAAATTAATTATCAATACTCAACACTAAAATAAATAATTACTTAATTACAATTAAATTACTTCCCACCCTATTGCCCTATAACCTCACCACACACTTCAATAATAAATTTATGCACTTAATATAATTACCAATTAATGAATTCATAAAAATTAATCACCAATTAATACAAATTAATTACCAATTAATTATTTAACATAAAATTAATTATCAATACCAATAAATAAAATGAAATAATTACTTAATTACAATTAAATTACTTCCCACCCTATTCCCCTATAAACCTACAACCCGCTACAGAACTAAAACGCAAAATTTATTTAAAAATAATTACTAATTCCTAAATAAATTTAATTCATTTACTATAATTAAATTATTTCCCACCCTATTCCACTATAAACCCACAACCCGCTACGGTACTAAAACGCACAATTTACTTAAAAAAATTATTACTAACTTCTAAAAATGTAATACATATATTCTAAAACTAGTACAATAATTAACAAAAAATATAAAAACAAACATATAAAATACATATTAAAAGACATAACACTAATATTAATATCGATATTAGTAACATCAATATTTTTGCTTTTAATATTACTAACTTCGATATTAACAAAAACGATATTTCTTTCCTTCAGGTCGATATTCTAGTTGTCGATATTCTTGACTTCGATATTATGTCCCTACGATTTTTCCAACTCGATATTCTTGTAGGTCAAAATAAAATACTCAATATTTAGACTTTACTGTGATTCTTACCTATAGTTCATTTCAGACCCTTGTTGCTCTTCTAGCTTTGAGCCGTAAGGATTCTGATACCCCATAAATAGTTTTAGCTCGTATCAATAAACAGAACATTGAATACCCAAAGTAAATTTGTTGACTCTATTTCAAACAGGCTATGAAACTATAATTCGCAAAGATACTTTGAAGAAGTTGGATAAAGCAATGTGTCCCATTTATTATACTTGACCTCTTTGCTGCCCATTTGATTGAGGACCAGAAGTACTGTTAGAGAACCTGGCTCCGTTGGCAAACACTACCTGCTCCATAATTTCCTAGTTTTGCTTCATTTTAATGGTCCCTCACAATAGGCTCCTTGGGTGTCTATCTTCCAGAGCTCCCCTTTCTCCCAATCATTCTCAGCATTTATGTAGTGATCCTATTGGGCTTCCCAGATAAATTTTCCATTTTGATTGAGTTTTATGCTGATGATATGCACCTTTTCATCAGATTATTCCCGATCCTTGGGTCCTTTGGATGTACTCACTTGTCTTAAGCAAGGCAAAGTTTAAATAAAAAATATCTAACTGCAGAAAAACTTTACAAGACTCAACATAGCTTCTTTGGACTAACAGAGAGCTTGACTTTCCAGCCTCTTCAATCTCCTCTGCTCTTTCCGGTCTCTCTCGAAGATATTCCTAGGGTAATAAATCTGGGAGTTCTGTTTGACCATAATATGCCTATCACGTATCTATGCCCAAGGAGGGGCTGTAGTTCAAACTAACCCTACTGGCCTCGCAATGTGTCCAGAATTATATCTCCTCTCTCTTTCCGAGATATATTTCTTCCTAAGCCCTGTGCTGCTCTACTGCTTACCTTGTGTCAGTCCCTAGGTTATGCAGAACTCCGGCTAGTGGGCATTCCTTTCCTGTGATAACAGCCAGGCCTGGAATGCCCTTCCTCCCTCCATCCTTACTGAGCCGCAATGTCTTAAATTGTGCAGATTTTTAAGAGCACATCTGTTTCACTAGTCTTTGTTCTGATACCTTTCCCTCTTACATTATTAGTGCCAGGACACCTTCGGGTGATCGTGTGGTTTGCAAATCAGATAACACAACATAATACAACACAACACAACATAACATGCATTAGCCCTGCATCATCTGCCAGCTCAGGGCTAGAGATCCTCTAGGTACTAAGAAGCAGACTTCTTACTCTTCTGGTCATATCCTTTAATCATCCATGCAAGATGACTGATGAACTTGTTCCTTATTTAATTAAATGAACTCTCTCCTACAACTTCATAAAAATATATATTTTAAAAATAAATCTATTCTGATAAATCTCTTTTCTGATTGCTTCACTCCCATTGATGCCACACACTTAAAAACAGTGCTTTTCAAATTTTCTACAGAACGTTTATTGGGAGCCTCCAGAATGAACAATTGTTTTTCACAAAATTCTTTAAAAACTGCCAGCACTCAACATACTTAGCAATTCAAACGTTACTATTATGTTTACGTATCCCTTTTAAAAATGCACTCAATAACGTTTGCAAACATGCTATTTGCAGCCTGGTCTCCCTAAAGTGTAACAGTATCTACAGTGTGATCCGAAACCGGGGAGAGACCTTGCCCCTTGCCAATACCACCCCCCGCCACTTGACACTTACTCCTAGCCTGGTCATGAGTGACAAAAGATGCTACCGATAGCCCATCATAGAGGGCCTTCACTGTTGTGGTGTCGCATTCTAGTTGTTCTGCACCACGTGCCCACCGCCATGCCCTATGCAATAGGCGGGCCTTGGGGGATGCTACGAGGCACAGGCAGCAGTGGTTGCTCCGTTCTCCCTCTCCAGAATAAAGAAGAGTTACAAATGTGCCCGGTGTCCGAGTGCTTCGTCACACGAAGAAGATCTTTACACTACAAACCGGTGAAGAGTCAGGCGGACCTTAGCGTGCCACGCACTGCGGCCTTTACGAGCACCCCAAGCGTGCGTTACACGACGCTCCTGCAGCCAGATTGACACGCCGTGATCAGTCGGAGAGGGAGAGCGACGGTATTGAGGTAGGCGGTGGGAATAACGCTGGGTTCCCCTTCCATGCCCAGCACCGCCTACCTGATTCTTTAGCCTCCAACTTTACCCCTATCAAGTTGAAGTACGTGCCACAGCCTCACGTTGCTATGGGGCATGGTGCGTCGACGGCCATCTTGGCCATGGGGAAGATCGGCCTCTCCAGATGCACGTGTGAGGAGGCGTGCTCTCTGCCAGTCAAGCCCCTTGGGAATCAATGCTAAACCCAGCTCCTGCACCTTAATGAAGCACACAGCTACAGCCACAATCTCTCTTGGTCGACTTCCAGGACCACACTGCAGCGTGTCCTGCGTTCACATCCTACGGTGACACGCAGACCTGAACTACACGCTAGTTGCCACTACAACTCCTAAGCACTCCAGGCCACAACCTACCGCTGCACTTCATGGCAGGCCGCAACCACAGCCACTGTGGGCCCGGCGATTGATCACCTTGCAATCTGATGGTGTGTCCTGTGTCCACGCTCCTGAGGTGATACGTGCACCACCACCATTGCAGCTACAAGCAGTTTGGTGGGCACGAGGACTGACTGTACAGCATTCTCTTTTTAAGTGCACAGTTCTCACTCACCTACAGCTTCCTGTTACTCACAATGTGCGCCCAAACCTTCTCGCTAACAAACCCAGTTCCTTTCCTCCCGAAGCCAGGTGAACTGGCAATGAAGTGGGCCAACTGGAAGTGTTACTTCCTCAACTACTTGTCTGCCCTGGAGGATGAGGGAGAGGAGGAGTTCTCCAGCAAACGCAGGAAGAAAATCCTCTTACACAACCTGGGTCCGGGAGGGTTAAGAGTCTATGAGAGTATGGTAAAGAAAACAAGAGCCAATGATGATGCAGACGTATTCCAACATGCCTTAGACGACTTAGACAGCCATTATCAACCTGTCATTTGCACTGCTACAGACAGATACAATTTTTTTCAAACAAAACAAAATGAAACGGAAACTGTGGAAGACTATGTTGCGGCGCTCAAAAAACTAGCAGTGAATTGCAAATTTGGCACCCTTCATGACGAATTTGTGCGCAATCAAATTATAATGCACACGGTGAACACTATTGTTCAGGAGATGTTGTGGGTTTGTGGGGAGGCACCCCTGGGCGAGATCATAGCCATAGTCAAGAAAGCAGAACTTTCCAAAAGGTGTGCTGCGGCAGCCAAGAAGGAGACGGACAGCAGGCCCACCCTGTGCAAAGTGTGCGACAAATAAGGTCCCGGTGATAAGCAACACCCCAGTGCAGGACACAAACAGGACAGGAGGTCCACGAATAAGTCTACTGGGCCCCCCAGACACACCGGTGGAAAGAAAGGGTGTTGCTACAGATGTGGTAGTCAGTCACACATGGCAAATGACAGGAGATGCCCCACCTTCCATGTAAAATGCTCCTATTGTGGGGTGGTGGGACACTTTGGTAAAGTCTGCAGCCGGAAACCCAGTAATCCTACAGTTAAATGTGTCCTGTATGAATCCGAAGTAGAGGAGGGGGAAAGCGAAGTTGATGAGGATTGTATTCTATGCACTGAGGAACATGTCATGGGCATTGATTGTAATAGCCGGAGAAAGCCCTCTTGTATGTTGAACATTGGGGGTGTACAGATTTCTATGGTGGCGGACTCAGGGTCCCCATACACTATAATCCAAAGGGAGATCTGGGACAGGGACTTTGCCAACTCAATAGGAAGTCACCTACACCCCACTGATGTGCATCCCGTTACCTTCACAGGAGAAAAAATCCCCATGGTTGGGTTCCGACAGTTGAGGTTTGAATTCAAGGGGAGGGAAACCACAGGTAAATTATACGTCGCTGAAAAAGGACCCTCTGTACTGGGATGGGCAGACCAAGGGGCGTTAGGCATCCAACTCAACCCTGGCGGAGAAACATAAGTACTCATGACGGATAACCCACCCCAGTTGACTGGATCCACATTACAAGCAGAATTTCCCAAGGTCTTTGGCGGCGTGATAGGGAAACTTTCCAAATTCAGGCACAAGATACAGCTGAAAGAAGGCACCATACCAGTTTGCCACAAAGTTCGTAATATTCCCTTCAACTGTAGAGAAGCAGTGCAGCTGGAATTGAAGCGTTTGGAGGACAATGGCATCATAGAACCCATTGAGAGTGCTGAATGGCTGGTGCCCTTGGTTGTAGAATGGAAGCCAAATGGCAAAGTGCGCCTCTGCATAGACCTCAGAGAATTAAACAAGAACATACTAGTGGATAAATTCCCGCTTCCAAGAATTAACAAACTATTGGCCCTGACCAAGGGAGTCAAGTGGTTCTCTGCGATTGACCTCACAGCAGCATTTCATCAAATATTGCTTCACCCTTCATGCAGTAAGCCGACGTCCTTCATCACTCCATTGGGCTGCTACCGGTTTCGGCACATGCCATTTGGCCTGGCGTCCGCCGCCGCTGCCTTTCAAAAATTGATGCACAGACGGTAGCGCCTTAAGAATTCTCCACTGCCTCTAACTCTGGGTCCACGTCCTGTATAAGTGAAAAAGGTGTACGTAATTGTGCGAAGTCGACCGCCCAGGGATAGAACCCGCCTGGTCAGGTAGAACGAGGGAGCTCATGAGGAGACTCAACCTGTTAGCCAACACCTTGGCCAAGATTGTGACATCAGAGTTCATGAGGGAGAGTGATCTATAGGACTTGCACTTATCGCTTGGTTTTCCTGGTTTCAATGAGTAAACTATTGTTACCTCCCGCATGGATATAGGAAGGATGCCCTCTCTCCTAGCCTCGTCATACACCTGCTTAAGTTTTGGGGTCAGGCATTCAATATATGTTTAATAGAAATTGGCAGGGAGACCGTCCAGTCTAGGAGCTCTACCAGAGCGCAGCTACATCACAGCCGCTCTGATCTCATCCTCTGTGATCTCAGCTGCCAGGAACTCCCTTTGTGCCTCACCGAGCCAACCCAACCCAACACCACATCCTCCAAACATGTCACCAGCGAGATAGACTGTTCCCCCTTTGAGGTGTACAGGGCCGAAGAAAATGTAGTGAATGTATGTAAAATGTTGGCTATGTCCTTGTGTGTGTTGGTGTCCATGTCTCGTATCTCAAGCACGTAATTAGAGAATCTAGGATGACAGATTTGATCTGCTAACGCCTTCCCCGGTCGCTCCCCTTCACCTCACGAAATTACTCACCAGGGAACAAGCATTGCCTCTCTGCAGTGTCCTGGTATTAAGTCAGTTCATCTTTAAGAGGGATTGTGGTTACTCCTGTGGAGGAGTCCGAAAGCTCCCATTCCAGGTTTCTGAGGACTGTCTCTAATTGGGCAAGGGTTTTGCGTATATCTCGCAATACTCCTCCTCCTTTGACACCGATGCCAGTGAGAAGGGTTTAAGAGCAGTCCTGTCCCAACGTTTCACAGACGGCACGGAAACCACCATAGGCTTCGCTTCACGTGCACTGGCCCCGAATGAGGAGAAGTTCAGCGTCATTGAAAAATAAATGTTGGCGTCCATTTGGGCCATGGAGAAGTTTCATCAGTATCTCTGGGGCTTCCGGTTCACACTCTGAACGGACCATAAACCGTTGATCAAAGTCTTCATGTCCAGTGGTCATGCCACAGCAACCCCACGCATCGCCAAGATGACACTCAGGCTTTTAGACTTTGTCTATGACGTCGAGTACCTGCCAGGGACCAAGAACAAACTGGCAGATTACCTTAGTCGTTCTGCTACCATGGAGGAGGCGCCCACCAATGGTGTATGGGACGAGTACCAGGTCACATTCACCACTGACCATGAAGACGTTATCAGTGCACATGATTGTGAGACAGCCTACGACGGGGATTCTGTACTCTTGCAAGTGAAAATGTATGTCACACAAGGATGTCCAGAGAAGAGACAAGTGCGAGACAACCTCAGGAAATATTGGGAGGTACGGGATGAACTGTCCATCAGCGACGATGCCCTATTTTTGCTCAGAGGGGACAAAGTAGTTTCCCCGAGGGAGTTAGTGGACCGCATCCTCCACATTACACACGAAGGACACCTGGGAATCGTTAAATTAAAGAGGAGAGTGAAACAGTCCTATTGGTGGCCGGCCATCGACACCACAGTGGAGAAGTATGTCAGAGCGTGCGAGCACTGCGCCAACTCAGACAAATCCATGACCATGCTCCGGCCTAAACACATGCCAGTGTATCACCCTGCAGGTAACGGCCTAGCGGAAAGGTTCAACCGAGTGTTAATGGGTTCTGTTCAGGCGGCCATCAGCGCAGGCAAGAGGTGGGAGAAGGAAATCCAGAATAGAGTGTGTGCATATCGCATAACACCCACCCTAACCGGATTCAGCCCTTTCAAGATCCTTAGAGGCAGGGAACCGTTCACCAGAGACAACCACGTGTAGATGAATCTGCAATTACAAAGCAAATGGTCACCAGCGGTGGTCAGAAGCAACATAGAGAAGGCACAGAAAATTTACAAAGCCAACTATGATAGGAGGCACAGAGTGCAAGAGGTCTCCTTAGCAGTGGAAGATTGGATCCGGGTGAAACTGGGCAATCTGGTGTAGAAAGACCACAGTAAGTTCAGCAAGCCTCTCCGAGTCAGAGAACTTTATGCACGCTCCGCCTTGCTGAGCGATGGCAAAGTGTGGTCACAAACTAGGATGGCCAAATGCAACAAAGTCGTCAGTTGAAACAAGGTCAGTGCTCTCACTAGCACTGAAGGACAGGGGGTGATGCAGGTACCAGAGCAGAAAGGAATAACCCAGATTCCACACAGCACACTCCACCTCAGACAACCAATGGCACAGACAACCCAGACACAATGCAAAGGGGTTCCTCCTCACACAACGAGTGCCTGGAGAGGAGCACTAGGGAGAGCAGCTCCCACCTAGGGGAAGCACAGGCACCACAGGTCCCTCTCACGGGGACCCGCAGTGGCAGGATAGTGGTGTCACCCAAGAAAAATAGCGCGTACAATATGTAACCCTTCCTTTTCTCCCTCTGTCCCGTCTCACCTCCTTGCAGTCTCTACTGCGGATCTCTCTCTCTATTTCTCTCTCTCTCTCTCCCCCTCTCGCTCACCTAAGGTATAGACCTACAGCTCAGCATAATTATTGAGCAAACAGCATGCAGAGGTATTGTTGGTTAATCAGTGTAATGTTGTTAAGGGGGAAGATGTGTGGTGTCGCATTCTAGTTGTTCTGCACCACGTGACCACCGCCATGCCCTATGCGACAGGCAGAGCCTTGGGGGAAGCTACGAGGCACAGGCAGCAGTGGTTGCTCCGCTCTCCCTCTCCAGAATAAAGAAGAGTTACAAATGTACACGGTGTCCGAGGGCTTCCTCATGAAGAAGATCTTTACACTACAACTGTCATTTTGCTTTTTACCTAACACATCACTGCTTTTGCAATGGTGCTCCTCTTGAACAGTGCTTGGTGCCCCTCTGAGGTCAGTTCATGTGTGGGGGCTGCCCCACCCTCCTCCGGTATAAACACTTCTGCTTTAGAGGAACACATGGAGACTCATCGACTCATCTAGTACAGCGCGCTAGAAAAATTAAGGCTGGCACTAGAAGCAGCGGCAGCATTCCTTCTGGACATCATGAAATAAATACATAAATCATAACACTTACAGGGAACAGCATCCTGTGCCTGATGACGAACAGGAGCAAGTCATGCATTCCTTTGTTCTAGTTGTTGAACCGAATGGACGCAGCTTGCCGTCTATGAAGCAGCCTAGAAAACCAAGCAGGAATCAATATTCAGTCGATTCTGCCGTCCAGTTCGTATCTAGCCGGTTCTCTGATTTTCTCTGCAATATCGCATCAGCATTCATACCCATTTGGATTGTTGTATGCTTTTAATGGCATTCTTTTCTTTTCTGGCATTCATGTGTTTTCGTGACATTCATAAAATATTTTTTTAATGAAGCAATATTTATAAACCAGATCTGCTTCCACTGTACATTTCAAGCAGCTGTTACTAATGTGCACCTCAAGGAGACGATGAGAAGGTATGGAACATTTGGTTGAAAGCAGATGCCTCTCAGCAACAGGAGAAAGTGGGCACTCGTGTCATTTCAGTTATTTTGCATTAGTCTTGCTACACAATATTCCTGAAATTATGTTATTACGCCACTTTATGTAGTTACGAGCTGTTCCTATAAAAAGAGCAACTGCACAGGTAGAAGGTGAACAACAAGAATGCAGTCAGTTGCGGTTTGCCGCACTTTCGTTGCTTGTGCGATTTGTTTTGGGCCAAATCACGTCCTTGCCTCTTGAATTGATACAAAGGCACATATAAGGTATATCACCACATGCCGGTTTAGACTTATGCGTAAGTATGTGTCATTGCAAGTTATGTTTCTGAAATTTTGCATATTTACACAACAGCGAAATGTGCACGAAGACCGCTTTCAGAAAGTTCACCGTGCTAATGTATGAATGCTACTCACTGGACTTGTTGGGTTGCATTCAGCTTTGGGGGCTTTTCCACAGTGGACTATTATGTCAACCTACTTACACCGTTTCATTAGTGAGTGCTGGTCCTCCAACGCATATGTTTTCATTTCCGGGCAAACCTATTCAGAACAAGGACAAGGTTCACGGCCATCTTCCAGAAGTGAATTGAATAGAAGGAGGAGATACACTCTTGGATGCTGTAGACAAATCCGAATGGTTCTGGCATCCCATCTGGCCACCAGCGGGCTATAAACACTGCTTGCCCGGGCCAGTACTTGGTTTGCCAGTTCGCTGTCATTTGAACACCAAGGGAACCTATTCTAATAAATAGTGCATTCGCAGAAAAGACAGGCCCAGGAGTTGAACATCAACATAGATACCATTGTCTCTCCAGTCTCGGCCCTATGGACGTGATGTAGAGTTTGATGGAGCCGGAGCGCTGTTGGAAAATGACAGTGTACCTGCCCTACAAACGCGTGGCTCACCTGCCCTAGTTAGAGTTAGGGGAAACAAAGGCTTTCTGATGCCAGAACTACATTTCGCTCGTTGTTGGAAAGTTCTGACCTGTGAGGTTGTCTACCACAAACCGTTAAGTCATGGTATTGTGCCTTGCACTTTTTAGAGCTAGTGACCAGCACTAAATTTCCTTCCTCTAGACGTAGATGTGAGATGACAGGCTAGGGCAGGAACATCGCTCAGGGACTCCCATGAACAGCCAGAAAACTCCCTGCACATCTGGCTCAAATATTCTATATTTTCTCAATATTAAATTCCTGCTTTTGAAAGTGTGTTCTTGTGAAAACACAAAAATTGCTGAGGGGCCACACCAACATGGCACACAAAAAAACTCCTAAAGAGAAGTACATCAATTATTGTCCTCTAGATGGGACTGTAGTGTGGAGCGAATTTTACTACCACATCGCATGGATACTGAGATATCAAAATTAAGTCGACTAGAAGCATAATACTTCCTTTATTTGGCACTTATTACTTTCCCCTTTTAAAACAGCACTGTGCCTCATAAAAAGTGAAGGCGGCATCTCAAGGGAGATTCCTAAGGGTGTGAAGTGGAATCTATCTATTGGGTCCCGGACCTCTCGCCATTGGCGATTTTCTTCAGACTTTGAGCTATCCTCTGAGTGGATGGATTCTAGAATTTGTGGGCTCAACCCATCCATAGGTTTGCTTGACAAAAAATATCAACAAAGCTTTACCGCTTTCAATGGAGTTACCATAGCAACAGATCTACGGAAGAGAACAAGATCCTTGTATGGTCCTCTTCTAGGAGAGTGGAGACAATAGCTTTGCTGACCTCACCAGCGGATGGGTCATCTGCCCTACTTTAAATTAGGCCCCAGGTCTGGTCCTGTATGTCACCATGCTGTTGTGACTTGGAAAAGAAAGATACCTACCTGCCTGTTTAGGCGCTTGACTGCACCTGTCAGGAGGCCAGAAGGAGTTACAGATTCCCGGGATGTCAGCTTGATGGATGGAGCTTGACCTGAAGTCAAGAGCCTAATTCCAGATGTCCAGGAGTAAGCAAGAACATAATCTGGGTTTAAGAGCTACTCCAGCTGTTTTATACATCAAGAAAGGATAGCAAACCACATTGCTCTTTGGACGAGAAAATCCAGACTTATACCACTAAACTATGAAATGGGGAAAGGGAAGGGAGGAACTGCAATAACAGCTGTTTTGTGTGCTGATTTGGCACCCTGGGAGTCTCAACTGGTAATGACAATTCTGTGGTTCATTCATTCAAGCTACTCCGTTCTGTTGCCTTATCCTTTATTGTAATATTTGATAAAAAAACAATAAAATGTTATATAAAAAAAGAGATAGAACTAATCATCCGTGACCCAAGAGGGGCCTGTAGGGTGCCTATGTCACCCCTTTCTTTACTGCAAGAGGGAACAGGACCGTTCTTCCTCACACACATAGAGGTCCATTAGGATGGCGAGCGGAAAAACACCCCGACCGCCATGGAAGCGGAAAACAACCACCCGCCGGCCCCGTGGGAAAACCGGCGGCTAAATTAGCATTAACTGCCAAAAAAATCAGACCGTGGTGGTATGACTCCAAGAATAACCACCCGTAGTGGGTGGGGATGGTCAATATCCATCTGCGGCGGTCAGAATCGCGGCGGAAAAACAACAACCCGCCGCAAGTATACCGGAGACATCGACCCGGAAATTAGTATATCCCCAACGGTCCCACAGTACGTACCGCCATTTCCGACCGCCGCAGTCGCACAATGGGATGAATGGGAGAGCTAGTAGAAGAGCTGAAGCGCAGCCACCGCGGCGGACTAACCGTCAAAAATATGGCGGACGAAGCCAAAACCCCACAAGACGGCCAAAAAGTGCACACAGAAAACTAGACATGCCTCCCAAATACACAAAACACACCCCAATGACACAACCACATGGCAAAACGAAAAAAACAAATCCTAGGTGTGAGAAAGTGCCATCTTTCTTGCATGGTATGCCCCCACTTTTTGCTGAATTGCTGAATGTACTTTGACTGAGTGTGCCCTGGACTTCTGCCAATCAGGTGCCCAGGGCCTATGTTCCTTCCCTAAAACACACAAAACCCAAATTGGCAAACCCTGGCCACATCCCAGTCCCTGGTAAATGGTACCCTAGGTACCCAGGGCCTTATGACCACGGAAGGCCTCTAAGGGCTGCAGCACTCATTGTGCCACCCTTAGAGGCCCTGTACCCTTACACACACACACTGCCTCTGCAGGCTGGGTGTCTGGGTGCAAGACAAAACAAAGTCGACATGACACACATCCCTGTGTGCCATGCCCATCACCTACCCTGCCATGGCATACATCAGCCACCCCTCTAGCTGGGTGCCTTATGCTAATGGTGTGGGCACAGGAGCAGGAGCCCTGTGCCCCTACAGTACCCAGGTCCATTCCTGAGCACTGTAAGTGCAGTGCTGCCATTTAAGAGTACATGGTGCTGAGAGCTCGTCAAACACGAACTCCACAGCACCATAATGGCAACACTAAAGACTGAGAAGTTTGGTATCAAACTTCTCAGCACATTAAACCGACACTGATGCCAGTGTGGGATTTAATGTACCAAGCACCCCAGAGGGCATCTTAGAGATGCCCCCTTAAACCTAACCTAAAATCCACGTCTGCTCTGAGGCTGCCTAGGCTGCCACACAGCAGACATGTTGCTGGACCCCTGGGTGGGAGAGCCCCTGCTCTCCTGGGCCTGCAACAATGCACATCCTCGGCGAGGTGCTAAATCTCCTCCCCCAGGATGGGCAGGGGGAAGCTTCAAAGGCATGACGCCTCTGTGAGCTTCCCCAGGCCACGGCAACCCCCCACTCTGGCGGGAAGCTTTGGCTGGAAACCCCAAATAAGGACAGGGGATGTGCCAGCCTGCCAACCCCACCCCTCAGGTGGGGGAGGCGAGGTGAAGCACATCTCCGGGCTCTCGCCATCTTGAAGATGGGAAGCCCTACCCTAGCAGGACTAGGCTACTGCCCCGCTCCCACAGGAGAGAGGCAGGATAGGGGGTGTACCCACCCCAGGACAGGGACCCATTGGTCCCTGCCCTTCACCTACCTGTAACACCCCTAAATCTAGTATTTAGGGGCACCCTGAACCTTCCTTCCCCAGATTCCAGATTCCAAAATACAAAGAAGAGCAAGAAGAAAGAAGACCTGCCCTTCAGCTGCTAAGAAGAGGAAGACATCAACTGCTTTGGCCCCAGCCCTACCGGCCTGTCGACCCTCGAACCTGCTCCTGCACCAACCCGGCATCTCTTGTGGCCAGCAACCTCACAAACCCCGAAGGACCTGGCTACCTTTTGGCTCTAAGCCCCTGGGACTCCCATGAGTAGAGGCTCTACTCAAAACCTACCTCTAATCCCTGGCAGCAGCCCGGAACTGCGAACCCAGCACACTCTGCACCAGCCAGGCCTGGCCAGTGCCGGAGTGAACAAAGACCACGAGGACGACCCCACGGCGACTCTGACCCCGAGTCCGGCACCCAAAGACCTCCCTCGACACTCCTGAAGAAGCCTGCAGCCTCAGAACAAGGTGCCCCCCCTACCGCGATCAACAGAGGGTAAGGTTTCCCGACACCAAAAGGCACCCCTGCACGCGGCGCCCCGCGGCCCCCTGTGCCCAATCCCGGGGTACCTACCTATCCTCCAACTACCCAACTTACCTCTCGAAGTGGTGGTGGCACCTGAAGAATCCTCGTCCCGAGCTTGCAGTCTTTTTCTAAACCGGAGATTTCCCATTGAAATCAATTGAGCGCCCGAAGGCTCAAAAGCACCCTGCACCCAGCCGCCCGAGTGGCCCTGGCAGTGCAACCTCTACACCTACCTACTTCCCCACTTGCCCTGAGTAAGTGACCAGGAGCCCAGCTCCCACAGCCGCGTGGCTTGCTAGTCAGCAGCCACCAACCAAGGCCCCCCTATCCCTCATAGGATAACATTGGGCCTAACTCTCTCTGCACCCGGCCGCCCTAGAGTCGCTGAGGGTGAACCAACTGTACCTACCTGACCCTGGGGGACCCCTGAGTCTATGCCCAGAACCTCAACTCTGCCAGTCGAGTACTTACCTTTAAACCGATAACTCTATTTTCTTCATAGGGTAACATTGACTTGCTTTTTCCTGAAATTTCTTCTAAGTGTGGACTTTTCAAATCTTAAAATATTCACCAAAAATCAGCCGAGTAACGAAAACGAAAATACTCACCTGCTCTTAGGTGAGCTCCCAGTGCTGGATCTTGGTGCCCAGCACCGACTCTGAAAAATACTTACAACTGTACTTACCAGTAACCCAATTTTCTCCCATAGGAAATCATTGACTCTTTTTCTGTGAAATTTCTTCTAAGTGTCAATTTCTGCAATCTTTAAATATTCTTTAAAAATCGTATAATATCTGAAAACGTAATTACTTACCTGTTTTGGATAAAGGTCCCAGTACTGAGTCTAGGCACCCAGTACTAGATTACAAAAGTAACAAGAACATACTGTACCTGCAACTTGAATTTTCTTCCATGGGGAATCATTGACTGTTTTCTTTGAAATATTTTCTAAGTGTCAACTTTTAAAATAGCTAAATATTGTTTAAAAATCATCACAGTAATTAAGTCGACTTTCATCACTTGATTCTAAGGTCTGACCCAGGACTGAATCTAGGATCCAGTCCTGGAATTCCAAAAGTAATCCTAAAAGCAATCTGTTGCAAATAACTTGAATTTTCCATTGAGCTCAATGCATTGTTGTGTTTAAAATAGAGTTGCCTATTGCAACCACTTGTAACTGCTTACAAAAGTCAATTGCATATTGCAAAAGTATTTATATAAAGCATCTCATTCTGAGAAAGTATATTTTAAATCCAATTGTTGGTTCTAAAATAAAACAAGCATATATTTTTTCTATATAAACCATTGGCCTAGAGTTCCGTTATTGAGTGTGTGAGACCATTTGCTGACTGAGTTTGTACAACAAATGCTTTACACTGTCCTCTGATACATCCTTACTGCTCGACCAAGCTACCACTTTAGAGAGTAAGGTTATATCTAACTTTAGCCTCTGTCAAACCCTTGGGGACTGTGGACTCTGTACACCCTGTACCTATTAAGGAACAGTATATACAGAGCCACCTTCTCACACTAGGACAACACAACTGTCAGCAACACCCCAATTGGACACACCCACATAGCTGAGTATAAATCCAGCCCCTTCCCTGATCACAATCCCTTGCAAAACTCCAGGCGAGAAGGGACACATACTCCAGCTGACAGGAGAGCCAAAGGACACAACATCACCAGCCACACCACACACAGCACCACCATCACCACCACCTCCATTCCAGCACAACTAACCCCCTGCACAACACACACCATACACAGCACAACCACAACCACCACTCACACTCCTGCACCCACAATCACTTTACACACCACACACCATGGCCACACAGAAAATGCCCAAATTCACTGAGAGTGAGTTGAAGGTCGTGGTTGATGAGATAGTCAGAGTGGAACCACAGATTTTTGGTACCCTGGTCCAACAGACACCAATAGCCACAATAACACACTTGTGGGCTAGGATAGTTCAAAGGGTCAATGCAGTAGGGACTACCCCAAGATCAAAAAAGGAAATCATGAAGTGTTGGCATGTTCTGAAGAGGGTGGTCAAGTGGAGGAGGAGCAAGAACCGTGAGTTGGCTCAGAGGACTGGCGGTGGCCCTCCCATTCCACCAAAACCATTCACACAATGGGAGTAGAAGGTGCTTGCCATACTGCATCCAGAGAGTCTCACAGGAGTAGCCGGGGAAGTGGAGGCTGGTAAGTACAAACAAATGACTACCGCCACTCTGCAATGTACTGCCTTGCACAACTACCAAGCTACACCACCTAGGACACATACCATCCATCTGCACCACACACTCCCAAAAACATGGCTCACAGATCCAACATTCACCCACTCCCAATCACCCCAATCATAGCTAACAACATAACCATGGGGGCATGTGTACAGGCAGACAGCACTACAACAACCACCAGCCCCCCCTGGCCCACACCTGAGCAGGATGGAGCCCTCCTCCACCCCACCCAGAAGCATGTGTCAGCCATTACCCAACACTCATCAAACTTACAGGTAGGTAGCCATCTTCCCTGGGAGGGCGTTTGTGTCTGGGAGGGCTGCACTACTACTCCCAACATTCCCTCTGTCCCACACCTCAGCAGGATGGAGCCCTCCCCCACTCCACCCAGGAGCAGTTGGAAGCCATTGCAGTACACCATACAAACTTACAGGTAGGTAGCCATCTTCACAATGAGGGTGTCTGGGGTGGGGGGCCTGCACCACTACTCCCACCCTGCCCCCTGTCCCACACCTGAGCAGGATGGAGCCCTCCCACCACCCCACCCAGAAGCATGTGTCAGCCATTACACAACCCTCATCAAACTCACAGGTAGGTAGCCATCTTCCCTGGGAGGGTGTTTGTGGCTGGGAGGGCTGCACTACTACCCCAACATTCCCTCTGTCCCACACCTCAGCAGGATGGAGCCCTCCCCCACCCCACCCAGGAGCAGTTGGAAGCCATTGCAGTACACCATAAAAACTCACAGGTAGGTAGCCAGTACGTGCACCCACCCATTTTTCACAAATTAAATGGTGCCATATGACAACATCAGCCCTCTCATTGCACAAAGAGGCATACCTACCCATTGCCAAGTACAGTGTGCACACAGGTAAGCTAAGGAAACTGTCACAACCACCAAAGTGTGACACACCAATGCACAAGTAGAAGAAAGCCTGGGCACATTCATGCACAGCAACTAGTTACATGTGCATCACCATGGGGCAAGTGCAACAAGGACCATTCTAAAAATATGAAAGCATGTGTGGTGGAACAAATCAAGATATGCACATGACAGGACAAAGGGATGCAGGGGATGAAAATCGCCAGTCCACGGCCAGATGTGACGTCTGCTAGGTCAGACAAATAAACTATGAGTCCACAATTAAACACATGTTGTGCCAGGCCCTAGATGGCAACAAGTCCCTGTAAACCTCAATTGTGCACGGTTCGCATGGTATGCCTTGACACCTCGCACCATGGACAAGTAATGCTTGTACCACTGCATCATGTCAGGAAGCACAGTACTGCACATAGTCAACAATGTGATGATCTGTCAATTGTGCAGTGTACAAAAAGTGAATGACACACAGCTAACACAAAGCTTGCCAGGTGCACTGCAATGACCATTTCACATCTGACCCACAGGTGACCAAGAACTCACTGCCGAGGACAACAGCAGCAACCTGCAGAGCCAGTCTCCACCCCCGGTACAAGGACTCTCGGATGTTGACTCCCAGGATTCCGTGGACGATGAGCTTAAGGCCGGCCCATCTGGTGTGCCAGGGAGCAACAGGTCCCAGGACCCCATTGTCCCCCCCACCACATCTGCGGCAACAACAACTCCACAGAAGACCCCTGCTGTCATGGCCTGTGCTGCCACCGCCACCACCACCACCACCACCAGTGATGCCTGCAACACCCTCCCTGTCCCAGAGGATGTCGAGCACACACCACCCATGGAGGAGGGCAGGGAGAGGATGCGGGTGCTCACAGTGGTGAGGCAACAGGTCCGTGGCAGCAGGGTAGGTGGGAGGGGCAGGGTCACCCAGGGACACCAGGAGGCTGGGACCCACTCCCTGGAACACATCACCAGAGTTCTGGGTGCATACAAACAGGCCCAGGGACGAACGGGCCGGTCAGACGATGTGTTGCACGAGCTCATCCTGCTGATAAGGTCCATCGACACCCGCATGGGACAAATCGTGGACCTCTTGGGCCAGTAAGTGGCGGTACTGAGGGACAGGCATGCACCACAGACAACACCTCCACCTCCCTCTGGTGGGCTGCACAATGACAGTTCACCATCCTCCCCTGCGCCCACAGAGAGGGGTGAGTCCTCAGACCCCACTGGCCCTGCAGAAGGGCCCCCCCGCAAAACGACGATGGGGCTGTCCCAAGAAGACCCTGGGAGTATCTGGAGGCCTAGCAGTCTCTAACCAGACTTAAAAACAACAGCATTTGGCAGTCAAGAAAATATTTTATCTTACAACTGCAAGATGTAATTTCAAAGAAAGTGAACACTCAAAAGTTAAAATGAGGTTCTGAAAGCTGGCAGCATCTACTTAACGGTGTCCAGGTAGGGTGTCGCAAGATTGTGCTAAAGGGACAGCTTACCACAACGCTTGATAACGTTCATGTTGGATGTCCACCATTTTAAAATAAATATATATGTTAAAAGGTGGAGCGTGCTTATGGATCCATATTACTCGGAGGAAACAGCTGAAATCTCAACAATACTTGAATCTGAAAAACGTAATTGTGGAAACTTTTGAGCTTTAAAGATAATTTTCAAATTCCACTTCAGTTACAAAACATTTGCAAATGCCTGACATACCTTCTTTCATTATTAAATACACTCTGTTAATTAGTAAGATAAGGTTTTTAGTTCCTACCTTTGACGCCAGGCTTCACAGACTCAAGGTAGCAAGCTGCATCACATCCCAAATCTGAGATAATTAAAAGAAGAGAAAGTCCCAAAAGGTATTTCTGAAATGAAAAGTTAGATATTTATTAAAAAATGTTAGGAAGGGGGAATGATTGTTATACGTGGCTCTTTCACTCTAGCTCTTGCATGACCCTCCTGCACAGCACTGAAGACATCGGGGGAAACAGATATAAGCAACACTTATTGTTCTTGGGCCTTACATTGGCCAAGCGCGACATCGCACAACATTGAAGGCTACATCTCCACCCAGTGCGGGAAATTGGAAGAAGGCCTTGGATGGATGCATGTCGGCCGAAGTAGCGGTGTTTCAGGCGCATGGCTGTCCGCAAAAACATGGGAAGATTTGGGCAAGGTGGGCCAAATACCGGGGCATTGACCTGTCCCTCGTTGGGCCTCGGGCAACCCAAGACCCTATTGAAAGACTGGTAGTGAGCTACTCACCGGTCTAATGCAATGGTGCAGCACAAGGATAGGCGAGCAATACAGCAATTTATTTGTGTCACGATTCTTTTTATGTGTATGGTGTGGGTCTGGGGAGAGTAGGGGAGTTTTAGGTCTGATGTTCGGCAGACCTTCACCAGGGATAGAGTACGGTGCCTAGAAATGTTACAATGTTACTTGTATTTGTCCGATATTTGCTGGGCGAACCCGTTTACTCAAAATATACATAAGCGGCTTGTGATCAGTCTGCACCACAAATCTTCTACCCCACACATAACTTAGCATGCAAATAACTCCTTTTTTAATTACTGAGTACTTTAATTCTTGCTCATGAAGTACTCTTGAGGCATAGCTAATGGTGACCTCACCTTCAATGGTATTTTGGGTCAGTACTGTTCCCAAACCATACTTACTGGTGTCCACTGTGATGGTGCAAGGTATATTTGGATCATACTCACTCAATGCTTTAGCATTCGTTATTTCCATTTTAACCATGTCAAAATATCTAGGCAGACATCATACCAAATGAATGGAACCTTGTTTTTTCAACATGCTAGTTAGGGCCTTCATTGTAGTGAAATTCCCAGGGATAAACCGGGCATAAAACCCGCAAACCCCGATAAATGAGCACCGTCCCCCCTTATTCTTGGGTCTAGCACACTGTACCACAGCCCTAACCAACCAAGACCTTGGAAAAATGCCCCAACTCAAGATACTTTGTCCCAGAAATGTAATATCTCTTTTCCAAAACTCACATTTCTCTTTTTTCGCCGCACCCCATTTAAAAAAAAATGTGAAGTACAGATCTAAGTGCCTTGTCATGATCTTCTACATGCTTGGCGAAAATCAAGACATTCAGGGACAAGAACTCCCTGAACATTCTCTAAAAGTTGGCGCAATATGCGCTTAAAAACCGAGGAGGAAGATGCCAGGCCAATAGGCATCCTACAGAATTGGAATGTGCAAATTGGTGAGTTGAAAGTAGTGTAATGGCGAGGCATATTCTCCAATACCACCTTATGGTACGCAGATGCCAAATCGATTTTGGAGAACCATTCAGCTCCTCCAAGCTCCTCCAAAAGATCACTAATCCTGGGTAGAGGTTGGGAGTCCAACCAGATCTCCTTATTGAGGCTTTTCAAATCAATGCACAAACGCTTGTCAGCATTGCGTTTGCAGGTCACAACGAGAGGGTACTGCCATAAACTGGACTCAATCGGCTTAATCATGCCTTGCAAATTTTCCAGCTCTTGTTTGAGATCCTCTCTAAGGCTGAATGGAAATGACCTAATCTTATGTTTGACAGTAATTGCTGAAGCCAATAATCTTTCTCAAGCTGGTAGAAAAGATATTAACCCCTTCGCTGCTAGGTCTTTCCGCCCGTGCTAAGACTTTTTTTGGATATTTGGGGTAGTTTGCACTTAGACCCCTGTAACTTTTTGACCACAAATGGCATCCATGCCAAATTTGCGTCCTTTTCTTCGAACATCACGGGGATTCTAAAGGTATCAAGGGGTTGTGGATTCCCCTTGGGGGAACCCCGAAATTAGCCAAAATACAGCAATTTTTGAAAAATGGGAAAAATGGTCTGCATACGAAAGCGTCTGTTTTTTCCCCTGCAAATGGTATCAACAAAGAGTTTATGGGGCTGAAATCACAATTTTCCCAGCTTTTAGGGACTGAGAGACTTTTGTCAGAAAACCAACATTTTTTAAGCAGTTTTCGCATGTTACTGGGACATAGCCTATTTTTGCTATTTTTGTGCTTTCAACCTTCTTCCAGTTAATGGTAGAAATGGGTATGAAAGCAATAATGGATGCTGGAAAGCTACACATTTTAGAAAATTAGACATAATTCTGCGTTCAGCAAGGGGTCATTTGTGTGGATCCTTCAAGGTTTCTTTATAGAAACTAACAGTTGAAGATAGGAAAAATTGAAAATGAGTTGAAAAAACCAGCCATTTGTGCCAACGTTTTCACCTGTAACTTCTTCTAACTATGACAGATGTTTGAAAGGAATATACTGGCACATCCGCTGGATCTGTTTGCTTGTGGGAATATATAGGACTTGCAGGTTCATCAAGAACCCGATTAACCCAGTGCCAATAACTGAGCAGCATCTTGCAATGGTTTTTTATTATGTACTGGGTATTTAGCAATTCATTTGGGAAAATATATACAGTGAAAAATCGGGTTAAAAAACACCTATGTATTTCTGAAATTAGAACAAAATATAGAGTTTAGAAACAGTGGGTATTTGCACATTTCCGAAATTGTGAGGACCCATACTAGCATGAGAATTATAGGTAATTTTTCAAAGTGACTTCTTTTTTACATATTGTCTTTGATTTGGAAGGCAGCATTGCATCGAAATTCAATAGGTAATAATAGTTGCTCAACAATTCTGTGTTACCCTATGTCTCCCGATAAAATTGGTACCTTACTTGTGTAGGTAGGCCTAGTGACCGCGACAGGAAACGGCCCAAAACGCAACATGGACACACCACATTTTCACAGTGAAAACGGACCCTTTTTTGCAAAGTGCCTAGCTGTAGATTTTGAACCCTAGCTCTGCCGGCACCTAGGGAAACCTAGCAAACCTATACATTTTTAAAAACTAGACACCCAGGGAAATCCAGGATGGGGTGACTTGTCTGGCTCTCACCAGGTTCTGTTACCCAGAATCTCTTGCAAACCACAAACTTTGAAAACAAAAACAAATTTTCCTCACATTTCTGTGGTGGAAAATTCTGGAATCTGCATGGATCCACAAAATTCCACCCACCTCGCATTCCCAAAAGTCTTCCCAGAAAAATGGTAACTCACTTGTGGGGGTAGGCCTAGTGCCCGCGACAGGAAATAGCCCAAAGTGCAACGTGGACACACCACATTTTCACAGTGAAAACTGACCCTTTTTTTGCAAAGACACATTTTTCGCACATTTCTGTGGTAGAAAGTTCTGGAATCAGCATGGATCAACAAATTTCCTACCACCCAGCAGTCCCCCAGGTCTCCCGATAAAAATGGCACCTCATTTGCGTGGGTGGGTCAAGTATCCGTGACAGCCAAGGGCCCAAAACATATTGAGGCACCATCAAAATTACCTATCACAAAACAACCTGGTTTTGCAAAGGGGGTCACCTGGGTTTTTGGCCCTGGGCTCGGCGGCCATCTTGGCAAACCTACCAAACCAACACATTTCTGAAAACTAGACATCCGAGGGAGTGTAGTGAGGTATGACTTGCGTGAACCCCCCAATGTTTTCCTACCCAGAATCCCCAGCAAACCTCAAATTTAGCTGAAAAAAATCAAATTTTTCTCCAAATTCTGTGTGGGAAAGGTCTGGAATCTGCATGGATCCACAAATTTCCTACAATACAGCGTTCCCCCAGGTCTCCCAATAAAAATGGTACCTCACTTGTGTGGGCGGGTCAAGTACCCACGACTGGCAAGGGTCCAAAACGTATTGAGGCAACATCAAAATTACCTATCACAAAACAACCTGGTTTTGCAAGGGGGTCCCCAGGGTTTTTGGCCCCGGGCTCGGCGGCCATCTTGGGACACTACGAAACCCACACATTTCTGAAAACTAGACATCCGGGGAGTCCAGCGAGGTATGGCTTGCGTGTATCCCCCAATGTTATCCTACCCAGAATCCCCTGCAAACCTAAAATTTAGCTGAAAAAATCAAATTTTTCTCAAATTTCTGTGGGAAAGTTCTGAATCTGCATGGATCCACAAATGTCCTATCACTCAGTGTTCCCCAGGTCTCCTGATAAAAATGGTACCACACTCGCATGGGTGGGTTAAGTACCTGCGGCAGACAAGGGCCCTATACTTATTGAGGCGACATCAAAATCACCTATCACAAAACAACCTTGTTTTGCACGGGGAGTCCCCTGGGTTTTTGGCCCCGGGCTCGGCGTCCATCTTGGGAAACTACCAAACCCACACATTTCTGAAAGCTAGACACCCAGGGGAGTCCAGCGAGGTATGGCTTGCATGGATCCCCTAACGTTTTCCTACCCAGAATCCCCTGCAAAGCTCAAAATTAGCTGAAAAAAAACACATTTTCCACATATGTTTGAGTGGAATCACCGTGCCGGCACAAATGTCCACCCAGCGTTCCCCTTGTTCTCCCGAGTAACATGATACCTCACTTGTGTGGGTGGGCCAAAGTCCTGTGACTGGGAAGAGCCCAAAACATAGGGAATAAGGATATAGCACCAAGAATTCTAAGCGCTACATTTGATTAAAAACACGTTTTTAGGCACTTCTGTGCCGGCAAAGTGATCCCACGCAAGGATGTAAGGAAAAAGTGATTTTTGTCAGCTAAATTTGAGGTTTGCAGGGGTTTCTGGGTAGGGAAACGTTGGGGATCCATGCAAGCCATACCTCATTGGACTCCCCAGGTTGTCTAGTTTTCAGATATGTGTGGGTTAGGTAGGTTTCCCTTGATGACGGCGAGCCAGGGCCAAAAAAACAGGTGCCCTCCCCCCAAAACCAGGTAGTTTTGTTATAGGTAATTTTGAAGTCTCCACAGTACAATTTGGGAAATTTCCTGTTGCAGCCACTATGCCAACCCACACAAGTGAAGTACCATTTTTATTGGGAGACCAGAGGGAATGCTGGGTGGTAGGACATTTGTGTCTACCCAGTGATACTACAACTTTCCCACACAGAAATGTGTGAAAAATTAGTTTTTCAGCAAAATATGAGGTTTGCAGGGGATTCTGGGTAGGGAAACGTTGGGGGATCCACGCAAGCCATACCTCGCTGGACTCCCCCACGTGTCTAGTATTCAGAAATGTGGGGGTTTGGTAGTTTCCCAAGATGGCCCCCGAGCTCGGGGCCAAAAATCCAGGGGACCCCCCTTGCAAAATCAGATTAATTTGTGATAGGTAATTTTGATGTCGCCTCAATAGGTTTTGGGCCCTTGCCTTTCGCGGGTACTTGACCCACCCATGCAAGTGAGGTACCATTTTTATCGGGAGACCTGGGGAAATGCTGGGTGATAGGAAGTTTGTGGATCCACGCAGATTCCAGAACTTCCCACTACAGAAATGTGAGGAAAATGTTTATTTGTTTTTACAAATTCTGAGGTTTGCAAGAGATTCTGGGTATCAGAACCTGGTGAGAGCCAGACAAGTCACCCCATCCTGGATTCCCCTGGGTGTCTAGTTTTCAAAAATGTGTAGGTTTGCTAGGTATCCCTAGGTGCCGGCAGAGCTAGGGTTCAAAATCTACAGCTAGGCACTTTGCAAAAAAGGGGTCCGTTTTCACTGTGGAAATGTGGTGTGTCCACGTTGCATTTGGGCAGTTTCCTGTCGCGGGCAATAGGCCTACCCACACAAGTGAGGTACAATTTTTCTCGGAAGACTTTAGGAAATGCGGGGTGGGTGGAATTTTTCAGATCCATGCAGATTCCACCACAGAAATGTGAGGAAAATGTGGTTTTTTGGACAAAATTTGAGGTTTGCAAGGGATTCTGGTTAACAGATCCTGGTGAGAGCCAGACAAGTCACCCCATCCTGGATTCCCCTGGGTGTCTAGTTTTTAAAAATGTATAGGTTTGCTAGGTTTCCCTAGGTGCCGGCAGAGCTAGGGTTCAAAATCTACAGCTAGGCACTTTGCAAAAAAAGGGTCAGTTTTCACTGTGAATATGTGGTGTGTCCACGTAGCGTTTTGGGACGTTTTCTGTCACCCCCACAAGTGACGTACCATTTTTCTCAGAAGACTTTGGGGAATGCGGGGTGGGTGAAATTTTGTGGAGCCACCCAGATTCCAGAACTTTCCATCACATAAATGTGAGGAAAATGTGTTTAAAAAAATAGGTTTGAGGTTTGCAAGGGATTCTGGGTAACAGAACCTAGTGAGAGCCACTCAAGTCCCCCCATCCTGGATTCCCCTCAGTGTCTAGCTTTCAAAATATATGTTTGCTATGTTTTCCTAGGTGCCGGCTGTGCTAGGACCCAAAATCCACAGGTAGGCACATTCTGAAAAAAAGTCAGTGCCTAGTGGGCTTTCTGCTGCCCTGGGGAGGGGGAAATCAGGGGCTATTGCCCCGATATGCCCCCGAGGGGGGCAGAAAGACTGTGGCTATTCTTTTTGGGGGGTTGGGGGCATTGGGATGCCCATTCTGGTCAGCCCCCACCCCTGCATAAAAAAAGCCAGCAAAATCTCTGGCGCATAGTGGGCTTTCTGCCCCCACCGGGGGGGCAGATCAGGGGCTACTGCCCCATCTGCCTCCCAGGGGGCAGAAAGACTGTAGCATTTTTTGGGGGGGATGGGGGTGGAGGCATTGACATGCCCATTCTAGGCAGCCCCCACCCCTACCTATATAAAAAAAAATCCCTGGTGCTTAGTGGGCTTTCTGCCCCCCCCCCCCCGGGGGGACGATCAGGGGCTATTTCCTCCATCTGCCTCCTGGGGGGGCAGAAAGTCTTTTGTTTTCTTTGGGGGGTAGGGTGGGGGCATTGGCATGCCCATATTGGGCAGCCCCCACTGCTAATTTGCATTTAAAACAAAATCCCTGGTTTCTAGTGGGCTTTCTGCCCCCCAGGGGAACAGATTGGGGGCTACTGCCCCCATACGCCCCCTGGGGGCAGAAAGACTGTACATTTGCAGCGGGAGGTCGGGGTATTGGCATGCCCATATTGGGCAACCCCCACCCCTAATTATAATCAACAAAACAAAATCCCTGGTATCTAGTGGGCTTTCTGCCCCCCCGGGGGGCAGATTAGGGGCTACTACCCCATCTGCCCCCCAGGGCGGGAAGAAAGACTGTCATTTTGCTGTAGGGTGGTGGGGGCATTGACATGCCCATATTGAGCAGCCCCCACCCCTATTTCAAAGTACAAAAAAAATCTCTGGTATCTAGTGGGCTTTCTTCCCCCCCCCCCGGGGGTCAAATTGGGGGCTACTGCCCCATTTGCCCCCCAGGGGGGGCAGAAAAACTGAATTTAGCCCAAAATAAATGGGGGGAGCAAAGGCCCTAGCCCAAGGGGCCGCTCCCCCCTCACTGGTGCCTAGTGGGTGAATCCCTGCTTGGGGATCGCCCTCCTGAGATACCTCTCCCATCTTTCTATGTGCTAATGGGGCTGAGATAGGCCCCTGAACCTCTTGGTTCATTTCTGTTTCGGTTTCACTGAAATGACATCAGCGCGACCTGCGCGCTGATCGTCATTTCAGGGAAACCATGCAGGCAGCCTCGGGAGCTGGGGAAGTTCTTCCCCAGGTCCCGAGGGTGTTGGGGGTAAAGGGAATCCCTCTGGTGCGGGCACCAGAGGGATTCCCTGTGCCATGTGCGAGGACAGCCGGGGGCCGTCCTATGCACATGAGCACTGGTGAGTCGGTGCACCGAAGGGGTTAACCGGGCTTCTACCCTGTCTCTGTTCAATTACGGACTCCTATTTCTCCTCCCTCCAGCTCTCAAATACCACCCTTTCAGAACGACCTCTGCAGTTCCTAGACTGACTACTCCTGTGCTTCCTCTGGCTGGTACTGGACCATTCTCACAATAACACACATACAAACACATATCACGACTAGAAATAAATAGTGAAAAACTATGAGAAAATAAAATTCCTAGGGCTTAATGTACGAAGCATTTTAGCGCTCGCAAATGACCGGAAAATGCTTTTTGGCATATATCAACCCTATTTCAGTAACCCATTTATGATTCGCAAAATAGGGTTTGCGAGTCGCTATTAGGAAGGGGTGTGTTAAGGGCGTCCCTTCCTATTAGTGAGTCGCACTGGTGTGTAGGACTGTTTTGCGACCGGAAATGCAGTCGCAAAACCTTTGCAGTTACCACCAACTTCCAGTTGGTGGTAATCCATTTGCAAACAGGAAGAAGTCCCCAATGGACCCCTACCCCTTTTTGAATGTGAGCGCCAACATTTTTAAGAGCTTGCAGTTGGCCCACGGACCACTGCTTACTCTTAAAAAATGAAAAGGTAGCTATTCATTTTTATTTTTTAAATGCATGCCATTTCCCTTTATGGAAAATGGCTGCATCAAAAAAAAGTGCTTTATTTAAAAAGCAATCACAGACATGGTGGTCTGCTGACCCCCACATGCCACCATCCCTGTGATAGTAGCCATTCACAATTGGTCAAAAATTGCAACCATCCTCATAAATATTGCTTAGGCAGGTCCATTTGCGACCCACTGCGAATCGCTAACAGTGTCAAACACCCTGTTGTACATCACACTTTGTGATTTCCTAAGAGCGAATCACTAAAATTCGCTATTAGGAAATCACAAACACTCAATTTCGTTCATCAGGCCCTTAGTCAGTAAATAAATCAGGTCCGCTGTAATCAATGTCCTGGCTTAATAAACGTGAATCACTAAGTAGTGTATCAGCATTACTACTGCTGAAACAAACTGTCATTCATATATAAGCACTAGATGTGCCATCTTTATAGGTGCTACACGATACACATAGACTCATACCATGAGTGCTCACCTGCTGATTCTCCCTGCTAATGCAAAGAAAAGACTAGATTGCACACTGGATAGGGATGGAAGAGCTAGGGTGAGCACGTTCTGTTAGGGATGTAAGAGGTACGAGACGGACCATGTTATGGAAGGGGGTGATACACTGGGACAGAAATAGATAAGGCAAGAAGATGTTGAGAGGGGGAGAAAGTTCCTTTAAGCTCCAGCCATGCATGCACTGTGCAAAGGTGCCCCTGTGTTACAACAGAGATACTGGCAGCCTCACATTGTTGGATAACTCCCTTCTGCAGGATGCACCAGGTTAGATTTCCTTAGCCCCAGAGTTTCGCCTGTAGCCACTCACTGCATCTGCAGCAAAAGACAAACCAGAAAGATATCTCACACCCACCCGTGTGTGGGTAATAAACATTTGTAGGATAGACATTTGGAGGAATGCAGACCTTTCTGAGGTGTTGCAGATTTTGTAAGGTTATTTCCTCAATCCTAGATCCCTCTCACAAAAGTACAAACAATGGATAATATTGACCCCATAACTGCTGGGGCTTCTCCCTCCCAGTTTGAACACTTTTTTGTCTTTTTGGGGGAGTTGACGCATAGGGCTCCATAACTTTGTTTTCACATAAGTTATCAACACCAAATTTGCGTCCTTTTCCAACATCCTGGGGATTCTAAAACTGCCCAAGGTTTGTGGATTCTGCTGGAGGGGACCGAGAAAAAAGGCAAAATATAGCTGAATTATGAGTTTCGGGGGGGGGGGGGGAAATAGGAAAAAGTGCTCTGGATAAAGGTGTCTGTTTTTTTCCTGATAATGGCATCAACAAACAGTTTGCTGTGCTACCATCTTCCTAGCATTCAGGAACATGCAGAGCTGAATAAAAAAAAACATTTTTACCAGTTTGGCATTTTTCAAATAGGTAGACCATTTTTCCTATTTTTTGTGCTCTCAACCTACTTTGAGTTTATTGTGGAAACACGTATAAAATCCATGGGTGATCCAGGAACGCTATAGATTTCTGGAAAGTAAACAAAATTCCAAATTCAGTAAGGGCTCATATGTGTAGATCCCTTGAGGTTTTCCCAAAGTAAATAACTGTTGAAATAAAGAAATATTGAAAACGAGTGGGAAATACTGCACTTTGTGACAATGTTTACATCTGTAATTTTTTTGTCACGATGGCCAATTTACAAAAGCAATATATATTATGTCTGCTAGATCCTTCTGGCTGTGAGATATAGGAGGTTTGTAAGTACTCCAAGAATTTACGGTACCCACATCCAACTACTGAGTTGCACCATACAATGGATTTTTATTACATAACAAGTATAGATCAATTCATATGGTGAAATATGTAGAGGGAAAATGGGTATCAAGTAAACCAATTTATTTCTGATATGGGTACAAGATTTAGGAGCAGTAGTTATTTGGACATCTCTGAATTTGTAGGTACTCATACTAGCATATGATTTAGAGGGTATTTTTCAAAATGTTTTCTTTGTCACACACTAGCTTACATTTGGAAGGCACAAATGCAGCAAAATACAATTGGTAATAACAAATGTTGTACTCTTTTATACTCCCACATATTTTCAAATAAAAATGGTCCCTCACTTGTCTGGCTGGACTGTGACAGTAAACGGGTCAAAATACAAGATGGACACATCACATTTTTCTACTGAAAACTGACCCTTTTTTGTCAATGTGGGTAGCTGTGGATCTTAGGCCCTAGTTCAGCCTGCACCTCAGGAAATCTAGCAAACATGCATATTTTTTAAAACTAGACACCTGGGGGAGTCCAAGGTGTGGTGACTCACATTGCTCTCACTGTTTTTTTATACCCAGAATACATTGCAAACCTCAAACTTTGACTAAAAAAACTATTTTTTCTCACATTTCTGTGATCAAAAGTTCTGGTATCTGCAGGGAGCCACACAATTCCTTCTACCCAGCATTCCCCAATGCCACCCAGTAAAAAAAGGTATCTCACTAGCTTGGGTACACATAATGCCTGCCGCAGAAAATGGTCCAAAACGCAACATGGATACATCACATTTTTCCACTCAAAACTGATTCTGTTTTTTTTTTTGCAAAGTGGGTAGCTGGGAATTTTGGTCCCTAATTCATCCAACACCTGGGGAAACCTAGCAAACTTGCACATTTTTTAAAATTGGACACCTGGGGAATCCAAGGTGGGGGGACTTACATTGCTCTTATTAGGGTTTTTTTGTCCTGAATCCCTTGCAAACCTCAAACTTTGACGAACAAATTGTAACTCAATTGTGTGGGCAGGCCTAGTGCCTGCACAAGGAAATGACCCAAAACGCAACATGGATACATTACATTTTTCCAACGCTGGCCCTTTTTTTTTGCAAAGTGGGTAGCTGTGGATTTTGGGTCCTAGCTCATTCGCACCTAGGGAAACATAGAAAACCTGCACATTTTTTAATACCGGACAACCAGTGGATTCCAGAAGTGCAAGACTTACGTGGCTCTCATTAGGTAATTTTACCCAGAAGCCCTTGTAAGCATCTAACTTTGGCAAAAAAGTTCTAAAATTTCGGGGAGGCCACAAATCTCCTACCATCCTGAGTTCCCACATATCCCCCGATAAGAATGGTACCCCAAATGACCATGACACAAAAGGCTCTAAAGTGATATGTTGATATATAAGCTACAGGGGTAGTTGCAGTATTTTGGACAGTGCTTTGGCGTCACCACAGCTGACACACTTCCTGTTTTACTCTCCACCTATACATTGACCGCTCTTGTGCCTAGTTTCCAATTTTTTTTCTTTTCAATTAAACCCGATTCCCATATCGCTGCATTCTTTCTCAGGGCCAGTGACGTCATTTTGGAGAATCATCATTGTAGCAACCACGTCCTTATGTAACATGTGACTTCCTGATAATGTCAGGAAATGACGCATGATTGCGGGACTTTAAAAATGTTTATTCAGTTCCAGGGTTCATACAGTGTTAGTATGATTTCAAACGTGTTCTGACAACTAGCGACTAAAACATGCAAAAAGTTAGAGGCATGCTTAATTCAAACGGATCAGTCAGCAAGATGATGTACTTCAAACACCACTTCATCAGATCTGCGGCTCACGGTTCAAATTCTGCCAAAGTTAATTCAATGCAAGTACATGGCTACGACTAGCGCCTGTTATTTAAATCGCTTATAAGTAGCCGCTAAGCACTATTTAAAAAACAAGTTATTATAGTCACAGATGATTTCAAAGCAGTGGTGGTAACTGGTGTCTAGAAACGCTGTATGTGACACCTTCACTTATGGCCTGATGATGCTTCCTAATGTATTTGCTGGCACACTGCTGTATGTATTGTATCATTTCTATAGGCCTACCACACAGACACTGCCTATAGATACTTTAGCCCACAGATAGAGCAGCCACAAGGCCATAGCACACGTACTGCCATGACAGACCTAGTTCACACAGGGAAGCAATGTAACCTCAGCATAGGAGGCAAGGGTGTTTATGAACGGTGTGAAAAATGCAGAATGCCTGCAAAGGAACAGGAACTCCCGTTTGGTGATGCCAGGGCAGGAAAAAAACTAAAAAAAGAATGCCTCCAAACTACACATAAACAATAAAAGTGTAAGGGAACTGTACTTGGCCGGTGCTTCTTTGGTCAGAATGGAAGTGAGATATCGGCTGCAGGAACCAGTTAGGAGGCAGCAAAGTAGAGGGACACAGGACTCTGGTAAGCAGAAGGTGGTATTAAAGTCCTTTTAGTGAATACACCAGGTCTCGCAGACTGCGCATGCGCGCTGGCTAGGCATGACCTAAAAAAAGACTCAAGCTGCTTGGGAAGGTGTCCCCAAGCGCCAGCACTTAAAATCAAATAAAGGAATCCCTCTGTGCAGAGCACCAGAGGGACTTTTATTTAACTCCACAGTGTTGGCACCCACACTTGGGAGGTAGTGCGGTTCACGGCACCGTATTTCATGAATATAGTACATTCCTTTCCTTTCACATTGGCATAGGACAGTGCTGCACAAAGACAAATTAGTCCCTAAATGTGCAAGTTATTGAATGATGGTGTGGGTGAAAGAAAGAAATCTTTAAAGCTAACTTGAAAAGTAGAGTGTGGGCACATCCCTTTTTAAAATGTCTTTGTTACAAGTAATTTGTCTTTTCAAAGTTTTTGGAATACAGCGTTTTTTTAGTCTGCCAAGCAGCAGAGGGATCTCGGCGTCAGACACAGACAAAATCATTGCAGAGGAGGGTTTGATCAACCGGCTAGGGTAGCAAACAAAAAATTGCCTTCATGTGTGCTGGCTTTATGTTTTTTATTTGAAGAGTCCTGAAAGAACATTATCTCGGAACACACACACTTTCTCTTCTCTTTCCACTTTAATCAGTCACCAACAAACATTTTGATCAGTGTTAAATTTGAGACAGTGGTTTCCGGTGCTGGCACTGGCACTTAATTGTCAACAGTGAGACTTATGACAGTCTGCCCCATGATGGCGCTGTATATTTAATTTAGATATGAGGACATCAAGTTGTTTATTTGTTCAAGATACAGTAAAAAGGACTTATACCTGCCGTCCAAGCCATTCTGTTAGAATTGGGGGCATGGGAAAGTCTGAACTGTCACACTTGTGGGAGTGTGTTGGCACTGTGATTTGCAGCGCTGGCAGGGGCAATAGGTGTCGCACTCTGCAGTTTCCTCCTGACGAGGGCCTGGCATATATTTTTCACAAATTAAACACTGATTCTGATCAGCCACAACACTAATCAACCTTTATTTTTTAACCAATAACCATTCATAAAAATGCCACGGGCTCTACTTCGAACGTTGAGAATAGCTCGCTAGCTCATTTCGAATGCTGCAGTATTACAACATGTGGCTGGCTGTTGCTTTCTTTACCTGTGCTGGCACATAAACAGGTTGGTTAGCATACAACTGTGCTCCTAAAAATACAAATGACAAACCATTTTCTTCTTTTAAATGTGAACAGTCTGTGGGGTAATTTAAGTGCCAATTTGAAGGTTTAGCTCTGAAGGTACAAACTGTGTTTTTCAGGTAGCGTTATAGTAGCAAAAGTAAATTAGCTTTGCTTGAAATGAGGTTGAAAATGCATTTTATCCTTGGTTTGGTTAGTTTTTTCTCCATATCATATTTTACATTGTTGTTCGTACTGGTATTTAAAGATTCTTTGTATATGCTCCCGACTGTGGTACACAGAGGAGGAAAGCCAGAAGGAAATACAGTAATTTGCTGAGGATCACACAATTTTGACCAACTTGATAAATTAACCTGGGAGCTCAGGCTGTAAGGTTCTAATGAGCACAGCTTTCTCAGATCTTCCCCTTTTGTCACATGTATATAGCCTGCCAGCTTAACATGTCGCCCAGGTTTGCAATTGTGTTCCTAAATTTATGAAAATGTACAATCACACATTCCATAACCACATCAGTCATCAAATATTTGGTCAGTCCCACCAGAGTTAATTTTAATTAGAACATTGGAATGTTTGAAGCTCCGTTGAAAACAATGGAGTGCTCCGTGCTTATAATGGCTGGTATAAGCCTGGAGCTCCAACGTTCCAAGGTTTCTTTGTTCACAGCTCTGGCTGTGAACAAAGGCTTCAGGGAGCCTGAGGGGATTTGAATCCCCTCGCGCTCCCTGAAGGTTCCCTTTTATTTGTTAGAACATTCTGCCCTCTAGTGGTAGAATGTTCTAATAGCCTTATAGCCCTTCGTAGCAGGGCTATACCGGCTTTTAAAGACCCTCTGCTTTGTTAAAGTCCCTCGCCTTCGGCTCGGGCCTTTAACGCTGCAGCGGGCCATTAACAGCCGGTATAGCCCGCTATGGCGGGCTATAAGGCTATATTAGAACATTGGAATGTTGGAAGCTCCATTGAAAACAATGGAGTGCTCCGGGCTTATAATGACTGGTATAAGCTAGGAGCTCCAACATTCCAATGCTTCTTTGTTCACAGCTCTGGCTGTGAACAAAGGCTTCAGGGAGCCTGAGGGGATTTGAATCCCCTCGCACTCCCTGAAGGCTTTGTTTTATTTGTTAGAACATTCTGCCCTCTAGTGGCAGAATGCTCTAATAGACTTATAGCCCTTCTAGCAGGCCTATACCGGCTTTTAAAGTCCCTCTGCTTTGTTAAAGTACCTCGCCTTCCGCTCGGGCCTTTAACGCTGCAGCGGGCCTTTAATAGCCAATATAGCCCGCTACGGCGGGCTATAATAAAATCGGTGCAGTCATTAACGGTCCCAGGCCCTCGAACGAAATCTGAACAATTGTAATAGTAGCTTGGACTTCATTCGGCTATCATATAGTCCATAACGTTATCTAAAAATCTATCTTCTTACTTGGTTGAGCTTTCCTGAATGGGTAGCAGGCCATCACGTGCCTCTACTGCATTAATTGATGAATATTTTCCCTCATTTCTTACTCTCCTTGCTAGTTAGAACACCATGGAGTATTCTGGTCGATAGAAAGGAGGCTGGCCATATATTCAGTACTTCAGTTAATTAAATGCATGGCGCACCCTGGTGCTCTGACTGGACAGTCATGGCCAGTGTAACTTCTCTGCTATGCTCTGATAATGTCATTTAATTCCCTTCTTTTTTACAGAAGTACTTCCTAGCCCTTGTTGCCTTCGCTATCACAGTCCCTCTCTGCAGTGCAGACTGTTACCGGGAATGCCCGAAATGGACCCTGAAACCTTGACAGTAAAACGTAAGTATCGAAATTAACTTAAGGTTAAGTCGTGATAATATCAGTACATTGCCATTGATCGCACCATTTAAACATCTAAAGAAGAGAAAAATAAATGGCATGTTCTTAATTGATCGGCATCATCGTTTATTAGACTGATCATAAATTACATAACACATGACCTGTGCTGCAACGAGCTACTGTTCATGACTATCAAATTATGTTACTAAATCCACCAAATACAATAATAGTAATAACACTACAGTAAAATGTAAAAATAACCTGGAAGTATGTTAATCAATTTAAAGATCACTTTTAATCAGATACGGGGAGTGTTAGACCTGGCACCTTGGCGTGAGTCTCCCTTCCACTTTTTGTCGCTGTGCCTCATGTATTTTTGCTGGTGTTAGCTGCTCAGAGCACTGTGCCACTGCCAACCAGTGCCACAGTGCAAGTGCTCCCTATTTAAAATGTATATGTTGGTTGGATTCCATGATTGGCTTATTTGGTTTACTGTCAGACCCCAGTAAAGTGCACCAGGAGTGCCAGGGCTTGTAAATACAAATGCTGCTGGTGGGCTTGCAGCACTGGTTGTGCCACCCACAGAAGCGGCCTGGTAAAATGTATCTAAGGTCTGCCATTGCAGAACCTGCGTGCAGTCTGGTACTGTCATGCTGACTGGGGAAGTGGCCCCACTTCCCAGTCCCTGAACCTTCCCTTAACTTCATATTAGTCACCCCTATGGTAGGCCCAAGGGCAGGGTGCATTGTAAGCATAAGGTAGGACAAGCCCTGATGTGTGTGGTATGTCCTAATAGTGAATTACAGCCATTTTCGTTTTGCACTATTGTAAGGCTACCTGTTCTCCATAGGCCAGAATGGGCTGTTAGAATTGTTACATCCTATGATCCTAACAGACCCAGGGAACATGGTAGAAATTCGAGTTTAGTATGCCTGAACTCAGAATAATAAAATACATCTTTTAGTAAAGTTTATTTTAATATTCTGTGTTTGCAAATACCACTTTTAGAAAGTTGGTATTTGCTTGCCTGACCATTTCAGCCCGCCTCTGCTATGATGTGTATCTGCCTGTCTGGTTGTGTGAGTAACAGGGCTGGGGAAACCCGGAGGGGCAGGGCTAGGCAGCCTGGTGGTGAATAGGAAGATTGGCAGTCAGATGGGTGGGAGGAGTACACCTGGGCTCTGAATAGGATTGTGCTCTGCTACCACAATGCTGGTTCCACCTCCTGCGGAGCGGCTGATGTCTCTGCCCTGCACCCTGAATAGAAAGGCAGAGTCATGTCAACAGAGTGCTCAAGAACTGGTTTGGACTGGGCAAAGGCCCCCTCTACCCTAGAGGAACAAAGGAATTAGGGGTATAAGTATTGGGACCCTGCTCCCAAGAAATTAGATCAGATCCTGCTGAAACAAGAGGAACCTCTGCCAGAAGAGAAGGAACTGGGAAAGCTGTAGGAGGAGTAACTGTCCCTGACCTGGGGGATTGGCCTGCTGTGGTTGCCTTGCTGCTGAAGGAGAGGAGAAAAGACTACAAAGACTTGTATTTCAACTTGTGCTTAAAGATCTCCAAGGGCTTGAACTGAGCTTGCCCCCTGAACGAAGTCCCAGGACCAGTGGACTTCATCCCCAGTTCCCCAAAGTCTTTTGGAAGTGCCTGCTGCTGTTGTTGGGCCTTCTGAGGGACTGCGTGTCGCAAGGAGCTGGAAGCGCGACTCAAGGAAGAGAAGCGTGCCGCCGTCGGAGCTGTTGCCGTCGCATCTCGCAGAGAGTGTCGCCGCTGCAGCATCGCATCGAGCGGAAGCGTCTCGCATCATCCGGCAGTGTCTCGCAACGCCGAAGAAGCGTGTCGCCATCGCAGCCATCATAGCTGTCGCATTGCACCGCATCGAGAGGAGAGTCTCGCATCGAGGAGGAAGCGTGTCGCCATCATAGTTGTCGCATTGCACCGCATCCAGAAAAGCACCTCGCATCCACGGAGAAGCGTGCCGCCGTCGGAGCCGCTGTCGTCGCATCTCGCAGAAGGGGTGTCGCCGCTGCAGCATTGCATCGAGCGGAAGCATCTCGCAACGTCGGAGAAGAGTGCCGCTGCCAAGGCCACTGTCGTCGCATCTCGTCAAGGGTGACGCCGCTGTAGCTGTCGCATCGAGTCGAGCCTTCTCGCAACATCGGAGAAGCGCAACGCATCTGGAAGATCCCGTCTTTATTTCTTTTGCACCAAGAACTTCAACGCATCTGCATCGCTGCAACACTTTTGTTGCCCTGCGTGTCGCATCTAAGGTACATTGACTTAAAGTGTCGCATTTAAGAACTTAAAAGAAACTAAGCAATCTTCTACCAACTAAGCAACCGTATTGTGTATTTTTAATCGTTTAATGGTCTTGTGATAATCCTATATAGGGAATCCTTATTTTTAATATAAATACCTGTGTGGTGTCCATTTGTAGTGTTGTCACTTGGTTACTGTATGTGTTCACAAATGCTTAACCTATAACGCTCTGAGATAAGCCTTGTCTGCTCGCGCCAAGCTACCTAGAGGGTGAGCAGGGGTTATTTTAGGAGTGTAACCCCTTACCCTGACTAGAGGAAAGGTTCCCTGCTTGTCACAAGCACCTACCTGTGCCAACCAGAGAACCCGGATTCTAACATTGGTGGTCAGCGGTGAGGATTCTGTATTTGCATTTGTGACTCATGTACAGTGATTGGTGAACACTACTTAGTGAGTGCAGACCTTAAACGCAACCAATACTTGTTGGTAGATTTCTTTTTGGACTGTCTATTTTTGAGCACTGCCAAGCTTTACCATGGTGGAGAAAGCAGCATCCATAGTCTCTGTTGTTACTGAATTTAAATGGGAAGAAGAGAAACTAGACAGCTACACGTTATCACAGCTGAAATTCTTTTACAAAAAGTTTAAGGTGTCTACAACTGGATGTAAAAACAAGGCACAGTTCTACAAGTCACTGAGGGCCTGGGTAGAAGCAAGGAAGGCCACTGATGATGATAATGCAGATGAGCAACTGGATGAGCCAGTGGGCTCGAGAGGAAGGAGAAGCCCTTCCTCTGCTGGTAGCAGTGTGTCTAGTAAGAGTATATCTCCAGAGGAGCTGGCAGATAGAAGAGAGAGTAGGATGCACGAGATGGAAATGGCAAAACTCAAATTGAATGGGCAGCTGGAGCTAGAGAGCAAAAAGCTGGCTCTGGAAGAGAGAAAAATACAAATGGAGCATGAAACAAAGTTGAGGGAATTAGATCTGAAAGCTAAGAGTTTAGAGTCTACTCCCTCTGGTGGCAGCACACCGTCAGTGCAGACAGAATCAAGGGTGTACATACCCAAGGATGTGGTTAAGGAATACACTGCTGGATTTGCCTTCAGATGATTATAATTCCTATCCCCATATGAAGGCTGCTTTGATGTCTAGGTATGGGTTGGCCCCTGAGTTGTATAGGCAAAGGTTCAGGGGTTGCACCAAGATTCCAAACAGTACGTATGTTGAATATGTGACTTTTTTTTGCAGAGCACTGGATGGTTGGGTGAAGGGTAGCAAAGTTAATGATTTTCAAGGGCTTCTTGATTTAATGGCATGGGAGCACTTGTCTAGTAATTGTTTTCCTGAGCTACGCCAGCACCTGATTGATAGTAGGCTGACTAACCCTAGGAAGCTTGCTGAGGAGGCGGACCGCTGGGTCAGTACCAGGGTCCACAAGAGTCAAGTGGGAGATTCCGTCAAAGGTGGGCAGGGTCCCCAGCAGAAGAGTAGGGGGGACAAGGGTAAACAGAGGGAGTTCCAGAAGAGGCACCAAAGTAATCCCCAAGGGAACCAAGTGAAAGGTTCTCAGCCTCCCCCACCACAGAAGCCGACCGGGGCCCCGACAGGTACACCTGTTCAGAAGGGGCCCATCAGATGTTACAAGTGTGGTTACATGGGGCATTTTGCCTCTGATGTGAAGTGTCCATTGTTTGGTAAACCAGCACCCACTGGTGCTCCATCCCGGCAGGTGACTAGTGTAGCCCTGGGGGAGGATATGGGAGTCCAAGGTGGGTGGGGTCCCTCAGAGATGTCCCTTGTCTCATTAGGAGACTGTGAAGTGGTCCCCCAAACCCAGCTGCCTGAGAACACTAAAAAATACAGGCAGTGGGTGACCATAAATGGCCATAGGGTTGAAGCTCTCAGAGACACAGGAGCCAGTGTGACGGCTGTCAAGCGCCACCTGGTGTGTCAGGAGCAGGTTGTCCCAGGAGCATTCTATCCGGTTGTTGCCGCCGACAACACCGAGAGTCACTGCCCAGTGGCTCAGGTTCCCTTTCAGTGGGGGGGGTCTCTGGTACTCTTCAGGTAGCTGTGAGGCCCGCCATGCCTGTAGACTGTCTGTTAGGGAATGACTTGGAGAGCTCACCTTGGGCTAAGGTGGAGAGGAGTGCTCACCTGGAGATGTTGGGTATGCCTGATTGGGCGTGTGTCACCACACGGTCCATGGCAGCCAGTAGAGGTACTCAAGAGGTCCTGGAGCCTGAGAGGGAGGCCCAGGGATCGGCCTTAAAGAGAAGGAGCAGGGGGCACGGGAAACCGGCCCCTGAAGGTCCCACGGTCCAGGAGGGAGTGGACCTTGAGGGGGATGCCCTGGAACCTACAGGGGAACAGATAGCTGAACTGGGGGACCTGCCTGAGCTGGCCCATTGGCAGCAAGAAGGAGGACCCTCCAGGGAGGAATTCTGCAGGGAGCAGAAGGAATGCCCTTCTCTTGTGGGTACGCGGCAGCAGGCTGCAGACCAGGCCAATGGTGATCAGTCTGGAACACACTTCATTTACTGGGAGAACGACCTCCTGTATTCTGAGCCTAAGGTTGCGGAGCCTGGGTCAGCCCGTGTGCTGGTGGTACCCCAGCGCTTCAGAGCCTTCCTACTGGGGCTGGCTCACGATGTGCCATTAGCAGGACATTTGGGGCAGGACAAGACCTTTGAGAGGCTTGTCACCCCCTTCTTTTGGCCCCAAATGCGCAGGAGTTCAGATACTCACTGCAGAACATGCCAAACTTGCCAGGCAAGTGGGAAGAGTGGAAGGAAGCAGAAGGCTCCACTCCAACCATTCCCTGTGGTCGGTACCCCATTACAGCGAGTGGGAATTGACATTGTAAGGCCACTGGACCCCAGGACAGCGATGGGCGATAGGTTCATCCTGGTCCTGGTGGACCATGCCACCCGGTACCCAGAAGCCATCCCTCTGAGGACAGTGACGGCCTCCGTGGAGGGACGTGCGCTGATGGGAATTTTCTCCCAAGTGGGATTCCCTCTAGAGGTGGTGTCTGACCGAGATACCAACATCATATCTAAATATATGAAGTCCCTTTGGCAAGAGTGTGGTGTAACCTACAAGTTCACCACACCTTACCACCCCCAAGGAAACGGGTTGGTTGAGAGATTCAACCGAACCCTGAAGGGCATGATAATGGGTCTCGAGGAACCCATGAGGCGTAAGTGGGACGTCCTCTTACCATGCCTGCTCTTTGCTTACAGAGAGGTGCCACAGAAGTCTCTAGGGTTCAGTCCCTTTGAGCTGCTGTACGGACACCCAGTGAGAGGACCTCTAAGTCTGGTAAAGGAAGGCTGGGAGCAATTTCCCAGGAAACCTCCCCAGAATGTATATAGTTACATGCTGGCCTTCAGAAACCAGACTAGGCGTTTCAGGGAACTTGCTGAGGCAAACCTGGAAGCCAGCCAGGAGGAGATGAAGCGGTGGTACGACCAGAATGCCACTCTGGTAGAGCTTCAGCCTGGACAGAAGGTATGGGTCTTGGCCCCCGTGGAGCCGTGTGCGCTCCAGGATAAGTGGACCGGTCCCTTTGAGGTTGTGGAGCGCAAGAGTCCTGTTACCTACTTGGTGGACCTGAAGTCTCCTAGGAACCCCTTAAGGGTCCTACATGTCAACCGCCTCAAGCCCCACTTGGAGAGGTCCCAAGTGGGCATGCTCTTAGCGACAGATGCTGGGATGGAGGAGGAGACCGAGCCTCTTCCTGACCTCCTGTCAGTCAAAGAGCAAGATGGGTCAGTGGATGGTGTCATCCTCTCTTCCGCCCTGACCCCTGAGCAACAGAATGATTGTCGCCAGCTGCTGGGACAATTTTCTGACCTCTTTTCCCTGGTTCCCGGTGTCACTGAGTGGTGCGTCCATGATGTGGACACTGGGGATAGTCCACCTGTAAGGCACAAGGCCTACAGGGTGACTGACAGGGTAAGGGCCTGCATCAAGGAGGAGGTCTCCAAGATGTTTGCCCTTGGGGTAATTGAGTCCTCAAGCAGTCCTTGGGCCAGCCCAGTGGTCTTGGTCCCAAAGGCTGCAGCGCCGGGAGCCACACCCGAACTCCGGTTCTGTGTGGACTACAGAGGACTCAATTCGGTCACTAGGACTGACGCACACCCCATCCCCAGAGCTGATGAGCTCATAGATCGGCTAGGGGCTGCCAACTACCTCAGCACATTTGATCTAACGTCTGGGTATTGGCAGATCGCCTTGACCGATGGGGCCAAAGAGAGGTCAGCATTTTCCACCCCTGATGGGCATTACCAGTTCTGGGTTATGCCCTTTGGGATGAAAAATGCCCCTGCCACCTTCCAGAGGTTGGTCAACCAGGTGTTGGTTGGGCTGGATTCGTTCAGTGCAGCCTACCTGGATGACATCGCAGTGTTTAGCTCCACGTGGGAGGAACACCTGCGCCACCTCTGGGAAGTGTTGATGGCGCTGCGGAGGGCAGGCCTCACGATCAAGGCGAGTAAGTGCCAGATCGGGCAGGGTTCAGTGGTGTACTTGGGGCACCAAGTTGGGAGTGGCCAGGTGGCACCCCTTCAACCCAAGATAGAAACCATCCTGAATTGGGAGTCGCCCAAAACCCAGACAGAGGTGAGAGCCTTCCTAGGTCTCACCGGGTACTACAGGAGGTTTGTCAAGGGGTATGGAAACATTGTTGACCCCTTGACAGCGCTGACTTCAAGGAAGCAGCCCAGGAAGGTGATCTGGACTGACACCTGTCAGAAATCTTTTGAGGCCCTGAAAGCTGCTATGTGCACGGCGCCCGTGCTTTTGGCTCCCAACTTCTCCAAAGAGTATATCGTCCAGACAGACGCTTCAGAGCATGGTGTGGGGGCTGTTCTTTCACAGATTAATGAAGAGGGCCTAGATCAACCTGTAGCCTTTATTAGCAGGAGGTTACTACCACGGGAACAGAGATGGAGTGCTATTGAGCGTGAGGCATTTGCTGTGGTCTGGGCGCTGAAGAAGCTAAGACCATACCTGTTTGGGTCTCACTTCCGGGTTCAGACAGACCACAGGCCCCTCAGATGGTTGATGCATATGAGGGGTGAGAATCCAAAGCTGTTGAGGTGGTCCATTTCCCTACAGGGTATGGATTTCACGGTGGAACATCGCCCTGGTACAGATCACGCCAATGCTGACGGTCTGTCCAGATTTTTCCGCCTTAGTGATGAGGAACTCCCTGGGGTAGGGTAGTTCTCCCCACTTTTCAGCTGGAGGGGACACGTGTTAGACCTGGAACCTAACCTTGGCATGAGTCTCCCTTCCACTTTTTGTCGCTGTGCCTCATGTGGTTTTGCTGGTGTTAGCTGCTCAGAGCACTGTGCCACTGCCAACCAGTGCCACAGTGCAAGTGCTCCCTATTTAAAATGTATATGTTGGTTGGATTCCATGATTGGCTTATTTGGTTTACTGTCAGACCCCAGTAAAGTGCACCAGGAGTGCCAGGGCTTGTAAATACAAATGCTGCTGGTGGGCTTGCAGCACTGGTTGTGCCACCCACAGAAGCAGCCTGGTAAAATGTATCTAAGGTCTGCCACTGCAGAACCTGCGTGCAGTCTGGTACTGTCATGCTGACTGGGGAAGTGGCCCCACTTCCCAGTCCCTGAACCTTCCCTTAACTTCATATTAGTCACCCCTATGGTAGGCCCAAGGGCAGGGTGCATTGTGGAGAAGTGTGGCTCAATGATTAGAGCGGCAGACCCTGATGCAGAGGTCTAGCCCGGGACCAGGGTTCAATTCCCCGCCTCGGCGGGTCTTGGGCTCAAATGTTCCACGGACCTGATAATTCTCGCCTCAGTGCCTATTCCAATCATGGAGTCCCACTCTGCAACTCTGGGCAATAGCTTGCTTAATCTCCACAACGGCCCCCACAACGCTAAGGATGCCTGGCCTCCACCTTGGGGGTGCCCAGGAGTGGACGCCTCACAGGGAAATCCAGGATGGGTTCCACAGCGGTATTCGTACAAGCGCCTTGAGACCCTGGCGGGTGAGTAGTGCGCTATACAAGTTTCAAATTTACATTTACATTTTACATTGTAAGCATAAGGTAGGAAAAGCCCTGATGTGTGTGGCATGTCCTAATAGTGAATTACAGCCATTTTCGTTTTTCACTATTGTAAGGCTACCTGTTCTCCATAGGCCAGAATGGGCTGTTAGAATTGTTACATCCTATGATCCTAACAGACCCAGGGAACATGGTAGAAATTCGAGTTTAGTATGCCTGAACTCAGAATAATAAAATACATCTTTTAGTAAAGTTTATTTTAATATTCTGTTTGCAAATACCACTTTTAGAAAGTTGGTATTTGCTTGCCTGACCATTTCAGCCCGCCTCTGCTATGATGTGTATCTGCCTGTCTGGTTGTGTGAGTGGCAGGGCTGGGGAAACCTAGAGGGGCAGGGCTAGGCAGCCTGGTGGTGAATAGGAAGATTGGCAGTCAGATGGGTGGGAGGAGTACACCTGGGCTCTGAATAGGGTTGTGCTCTGCTACCACAATGCTGGCTCCACCTCCTGCAGAGCGGCTGATGTCTCTGCCCTGCACCCTGAATAGAAAGGCAGAGTCATGTCAACAGAGTGCTCAAGAACTGGTTTGGACTGGGCAAAGGCCCCCTCTACCCCAGAGGAACAAAGGAATTAGGGGTATAAGTATTGGGACCCTGCTCCCAAGAAATTAGATCAGATCCTGCTGAAACAAGAGGAACCTCTGCCAGAAGAGAAGGAACTGGGAAAGCTGTAGGAGGAGTAACTGTCCCTGACCTGGGGGATTGGCCTGCAGTGGTTGCCTTGCTGCTGAAGGAGAGGAGAAAAGACTACAAAGACTTTTATTTCAACTTGTGCTTAAAGATCTCCAAGGGCTTGACCTGAGCTTGCCCCTGAACGTCCCAGGACCGCAAGGAGCTGGAGGCGCGACTCAAGGAAGAGAAGTGTGCCGCCGTCGGAGCTGTTGCTGTCGCATCTCGCAGAGAGTGTCGCTGCTGCAGCATCGCATCGAGCGGAAGCGTCTCGCATCCTCCGGAAGTGTCTCGCAACGCCGAAGAAGCGTGTCGCCATCGCAGCCATCTTAGCTGTCGCATTGCACCACATCGAGAGGAGAGTCTCGCATCGAGGAGGAAGCGTGTCGCCATCGCAGCCATCGTAGTTGTCACATTGCACCGCATCCAGAAAAGCACCTCGCATCCACGGAGAAGCGTGCCGCCGTCGGAGCCGCTGTTGTCGCATCTTGCAGAAGGGGTGTCGCCGCTGCAGCATCGCATCGAGCGGAAGCGGCTCACAACGTCGGAGAAGAGTGCCGCTGCCAAGGCCGCTATCGTCGCATCTCGTCAAGGGTGACGCCGCTGTAGCTGACGCATTGAGTCGAGCCTTCTCGCAACATCGGAGAAGCGCAACGCATCTGGAAGATCCCGTCTTTATTTCTTTTGCACCAAGAACTTCAACGCATCTGCATCGCTGCAACACTTTTGTTGCCCTGTGTGTCGCATCTAAGGTACATTGACTTAAAGTGTCGCATTTAAGAACTTAAAAGAAACTAAGCAATCTTCTACCAACTAAGCAACCGTATTGTGTATTTTTAATCGTTTAATGGTCTTGTGATAATCCTATATAAGGAATCCTTATTTATAATATAAATACCTGTGTGGTGTCCATTTGTAGTGTTGTCAGTTGGTCACTGTATGTGTTCACAAATGCTTAACCTATAACGCTCTGAGATAAGCCTTGTCTGCTCGCGCCAAGCTACCTAGGGGGTGAGCAGGGTTTATTTTAGGAGTGTAACCCCTTACCCTGACTAGAGGAAAGGTTCCCTGCTTGTCACAAGTACCTACCTGTGCCAACCAGAGAACCCGGATTCTAACAGGGAGCATGCATCATTTTGGCGTTCCACAAGTAAATATACCTGGGCAGTTGAGGCCGGTGGCATATTTTATGTAAATAAACCTAACAATATTATTCAAAGTACAAATTACTAGCTCATCTCACATGCCACAGATTCTCAGAAATTGGGTGTAAGCAATGGTGCTTGTTCACAAACTGCATTTTGTAGTACGTTTTCTGTACTACAGTTGTACTACGAACATTCTGCAAAATGATATTCACAAACCTACATTTGGAGAATCTACCTCTACCTGTTTCTGAGTATTGCGGAAATCTGTGCCCTGACTGCAGAGTCTCCACACATATAAGTGTACATTCTAGAAGTAAATGTGGGAGGGATGGGGGAGTGGTTGGAAAATGGAGAGGGATTAAGGGAGGAGTAAGGATGGGTTGAGGATGGGTTTGTGAGGGGTTTAGAGAGGGATGTATACCCACCCACAGAGGAGTAAGCCAATTACTATTTACAAACTGCTGTTCTAAAGTTACTACAACCAAAAAGGACCAAAAATGGTTTTAAACTACCCCAGTTCAGAGTCGAAGTATCTCCAGCACTACACATAGCCAACCACTGGTACTGAAACACCAGCCAATAAAAACCAATGGAGGTAGGGACTTTAAATAAAACTGCCTCTGAAACATGTTAAATTAAATTTAATTATTTAAAATGGTTAAAAATATAAATAAGTATAATCAAATGGTAAAACATATTAACATAATAGATGTTTATTAGTTAAGTATAGACCATTTTAACAAACTTTTATGAATGTAAAAAATTATTTTATATTGCATCGTAATAAAATATAAATGAATTACATTTAAATAATTTTGTACATAACGGTTAATAGTTATTAATGCATAATATTTGTTTACTTTAGGTAGGAATGTGTTTTCAATTTCAGGTTAAGCAATATATATATTTAAAGAAATTAAAATTGTAATCAAAATTAGGTAAATAGTGCTTCACCTTTTTTCTTTCGGTCTATATTCAAAATACATCTATAATATTAATTTACATTAATATTAAAAAACATATTTTACTAACTTTTTCCAAGTTTAATACATTTTTTACATTTTGCTTTTATTTTACCAGAGGTAGACTCTGCAGTCATGGCAGAGATCTCCATATGGTAATGTTTAGGAAAAAAGTAGCCTATATTTTACCATAAGGAGATCTTTGTAGTCTGGCATAGATCGCTGTGTGGTAACATATAGAGAAAAGTACCTTAGACTTGTAGGTAAATCTGCACAGTGGGGTTAGTGATATATACATGGCAAAATACATGGAAAAGTTCTGTATATTTTACCATAGGGAGATTTCCGCCCTGGTGTCAGAGAACTCCATATGGTCAAGAATAGTAAAAGAATTCAAAGTTATTTAAACTAGGAAAAAGTTAATCAAAATATGTTTACGTCAAATATTGATGTAAATTAATTTACATTAATATTTAACAAAAAATATTTTTACTAACTGTTTCCAAGTATAATAAACCTTTTACATTTTGCTTATACTTTACCGTTGAGAGACCCTGCAGAAATGGCAGAGATCTCCCTACGGTAACATACAGGAAAATATAACCTATACTTTACCATAGGCAGATCTTTTTAGTCAGGTGGAAACTGCTATATGGTAAAGTTGAGTGAAAACTCTCCTATACTTTACTATCAAGAAACCTGCCCGGGGGTTCAGATATATACATATGGTAAAGTATAGGGAAAAGTTTCCTATATTTTACCACAGGGAGATTTTCACTCCAGTGGCGGAGAACTTCATATGGTCAAGTATAGGGACAATTTGAAAAGTTTATTAAACTTGAAACATTTTAGTGAAAATATGTTTACATCAAATAGTAATGTAAATAAAATGATATATTTATTTCAAATGCAGAACAAAAGAAAAATGCTACAGCTCTATTAATTCAATTTTCAGTTAAAAATTAGATTAATTTAAACATATTAAATGAAACTAATTTTGCTGAAGTACACCCCACCTAAAGTAAAACATATTTTTATCATGCATTAATAATTTTTATAAGTGATGCATATATTAGTTAAACACCATTTAATTATATTTTAGATAAATGTATTGATACACAAAGTTTTTAATTGAAAAGGGTTATGAAAATATTTTTGAAATAAATAATACATATAAACTATTTTTATATATTTTAACATTAAATAAAAACTATTAATAGGGGTTTGCATTCAAGTCCCTGTCTCCAATATTTGCAATGGGAGGGTGTTGCAGTACAACATTTTGGAAAAGTAAGGCGCTGGACTTACTACTGTTTTTCTTCCGTAGTAAGTTGCACTCATAGGTTTGGCTCCACCCCCTTTTTCAGGGGATGGATACCTGTAGTTTACACTTTTTAGTTACTTGACACTCAGAATTTGTGACTAACCAAAAGCAGCAAAGCTATTCAAAAGTGTAAGTGTAAAGTTGCATGTGTAAAGTGCTCACAAGTGTAAATTACCTTTGCTAATTACCCCCAGTGTTTGCATCCTATTTTTGATTCTGAGTTGAGTAAAGATTGTATCCCATCCTGGGGGTCCATTAGGATGGCGGTCGGAAAACCATCCCGACCGCCATAGTAGCGGAAATTAACCGTCCGCGGGTACCGCGGCAAAACAGGCGGTCCGATTAGGATCAACTGCCGCAATTTCCAACTGCGGCGGAACGATGCCATGAAGGACCTCCGGTAGTGGGCGGAGCTGGTGAAAATCCATCCGCGGCAGACGGATTCACGGCGGAAACACACAAAACCGCCAGTAGGCCAGCGGAGTGACCACACGAAAAATTAGGATTCCATTGAGGTGACAGCGAGACGATCCGCTGTTTCCAACCGCCGCGATCGCAAACAGTGATGAATGGGAGAGCCGGCGGAAGGGCTGTTGCATAACCACCGCCGCGGACGCTCCGTGACAAATATGGCAGTCGACAAAAAAACACACAACAAGGCCACCAAGTGCACATATCAAACTAGCTCAGCCCCCCAAAACACCTAACACACCCCAATGACACACTGAAGTATTCCTCAAAGAGAGATCAGGAGACTGAAGAGTAGATTCAAGATGTATTTATTCCATTGAAATCCCATCCATCCAGACACTGGTCATCCAGCAACTCCCAGTTTACATCTGAATCCCCTCATAGAATCCTATGACCTCACGGCTGACACTTCTAACATTCTACAGCTTTCATCCAATAGCTAACTGAGATATCTCAAATGTATGAGATATGTATGCCATGAATATGACATACTACACACCTCCCTTCGTCACACCAAATTTAAAATACAATCACACCAAATCATAATATATACATATTAGATAAATGCACTCTTACTTTAGACCAACATATAGGCTACCTTATACTCTAAACATAATCTAACAAGTAAGATGGCTTCTTACAAATCCTATTAGAAGCACGAATCTTACCACTTTCACATGTACTTGGATTGACTACATCAGGATGGAAGCCATCCATCCTACTTTTTATTACCACAACCCTGTTTAAATTCCAAATCCTAGCATTCTTAAAAATCTTGATGACCTTCACAGGTTCCATGAATTTGGAAACAGCATTACCCAATAAACCAGGACGTTTAATCACCACCAAATCCCCAACCATAACTTTGGTCACTTTTACAGCTTTCTTCTCATCAAAATAACGTTTCCTCACATTGCTTTTCTCCTCTTCTCTTTTTTGAATCATTTCATTATCACGCTTCTTTTCCTTCCCTTTTTCCACTTCATATTTGTTGACCCATGTGGGCTCCACATTGGTATTTGGAACTCTTCCACGGAACAACAGAAAAGGTGTTTTCCCAGTAGTGGAATGAGGAGATAATCTATACTCTTCAACTTTCTTCAACACTTCCTCTTTCCAATTCAAAGACATGGACTTAGATAGTCCAATTGTCTCTTTAATCGCTCTATTAAATCTCTCCACCATCCCATTTGCCTCGGGATGGTAGAGAGAGCATGTTTTATGTGTAATACCTTTGGATGCGAGAAAGTTTTTCATCTCACTAGACACCAACTGAACCCCATTATCTGTCAGTATAGAGTCAGGGATCCCTTCTTCAGAGAACAGGTCTTTTAAACACTTAATGATGTGATTTGAGGTAATGCTTGGCAAAAAGAAAACCACAGGCCAACGAGAAAACATGTCAATTACCACCAATATGAACATCTGAGATCCATTCGAATAAATGGGACCGAGAATATCTAAAGCAATGTCCTGCCAAGGACTTGAAGGACGCCTTCTTATAACCATAGGTTGGACACGCGTATTTTTGGACTTATCACTCAATGTACAAGGCACACACTCTCGAACAACTCGTTCCACTTCAATATTCATGCCCGGCCACCAATACGACATTCTCAACCGCTCTTTAGACTTGGTAATGCCTGCATGCGAGGAATGAACCAGATCTATGAGTTCCTTCCTGAGACTACAGGGAGGGATCAGTCTTGTCCCTCGAAATAATAAATTATTTTCTACAGACAACTTGTTACGTACTGTCCAGAATTTCTTTGTATCTGCTGAACCTTGTTTGTTGCTGTTCCAACCCTTCTTAAGTAAATCCATTACCTCATTTAGAACAGTATCCATCACCATTTCACTACACCATCTCTCTTCACTAATCGTATTCTGATCAATGACACAAACCAATTCTTCTGAATCTTCCCAATCATCCTCCTCATTAGATTTTATAGGCGGGAGGCGTGATAATACATCTGCCACATAATTCTCAACCCCAGGTAAGTATTTCATCTCAAAATTATATTCTTGCAGACCTATTATCCATCAGGTAATCCTACTAGATATAGAATCTAATCCTTTCTTACTGAATATTTCCACTAACGGCTTATGATCAGTTCTTACTTCAAAACTCGTACCCCAGAGAAACTTCTTCAATTTCTTTATAGCCCAATATACTGCAAGAGATTCCCGTTCTACCACAGAATATCTCGTCTCAGGGTCCTTGAGGCTACGCGACAAGCACATGATAGTGCGAATGCCATCTTTATTATGTTGTTGCAAGACAGCCCCCAAGCCCTTTTCACTTGCATCAGTGACAAGAATAGGTTTGATCATCGGATCAAAACTAGCAAGAGAAGGTGCAGCTTTAAGCTTTTCTTTTATAATCTCAAACTCTTGCTCACAGCTTTCTGACCAGTGGAATTCTACACCTTTCTTTAGCAAATGCCTCATATTCGCCGCACAATCAGCGACATTTTTTACAAATTTTGAGTAATACTCAACCACCCCCAAGAATTTCATGAGTTCGCTTTTGTTGGAAGGCGAGCTCATTTCTTGAATTGTGTTAATTGAAAACAAGCAGCTTGGCATTCATCAGCCAGCCCCAACAGCTGCAGGACGTCTCTGACTGCTCGGCCTCAGGCTCCCATTCACTGCCCTGTCGCCCCTCTAAAGAAAATTACATTCTCCAGGCGGATCTATGTACTGCCAAGCTGCTTGTTTTCAATTAATTAACCTTTGAAGCCCCTGCCTCCCACTTTGGAGACTCTAGGAACTTTACGGGCAGTTTAACTTCAAAATACATGCTCACCACTGTCCTGAAGATGAACCCCAATAATTGGGTTCGAAACGCCGTCGACCACCCCACAACATGAATTCTTTATAACTTGTAAAGATCAATTATGGAATTCAACTACTATATTGTTGTCAATGCGATGTCTTTTTAAAACTACTATCACTATTTCACACCACGCTTTTCTTATTTTGTGAGCATTCTAAAATTGACTTTGTTTAAATAAATACCTGCTATCTTTTGACCTACATGACCCTTTACGTACTTTGTCTCCTGCTCCCTACGGAATTGATTTCACTTATCTTAAAAAACAAGTGACCCTGCCTGGGTCACCTTTTCTATTGGACCCTTTTGGGCCATCCTTGAACCATTGTTCTTAACTCTTCATTATCACCCCAGGTTCACATATCGGGGTACCCTTGTCTCCTAAAACCCCATCCAATAAAGTTAGCAACTCATTTATGTTAGGTAGGGGATATTTGTCGATCACTACACACTTATTTAACTGCCTCAAGTCAATGCAAAGTCTCAGGTCCCCATTAGGTTTGCGTGCAGCTACAACTGGGGCCAACCATTCAGTCCCTTCAACCTCTTCTATGATACCACACTTTTTAAATTTTTTAATCTCGTTCTGCATGTCATCTCTCACAGAAATTGGAACACTCCTCACCTTACAACACACTGGAATAGAATCCTTTTTGAGTATAATCCTATGTTTGTATCCCTTGAGACAACCTAGTTTTTCACCAAACACATTTGGATAATCTCTTTTGAGACTGTTAACAAATTCAACATTCCCAACCTTCTCAATAGAATTCACTTCGCTCCTTAATTGAATGGGAGGATCACTATTTGGGTCAAGAAACACACCAAGATCTCCTTGGTGAATCCAACTGATGATACTATCACCTTTTCTTGAAACATAAATTTTACCTGATATAATTCTCCCTTTATATTCAATTGAGCCTACAAAAAATCCATGTAGTTTGATGGGCTCTCCACCATAGGCCAGAGGTTTTATGTCAGGTTTTAAAAGCTCAACCATGCTTTTCAAATTATTTGTGTAAAATTCACTTGAGACAATTGTGATTTTTGCCCCTGAATCAAATAGAACTCTGGTTTTCTTTCCTTCAACTAGAATATAATCTAATGGGGAATTTTTCTTCTTTTCTCCAGTCACCACCTGCACAACTATTTGACCACATTCATACTCATCCGAGTTGGGTATATCATCATCATCATCCACTCGCACCTCTTTTACTTTAGATACATTTTTAGTGTTCCACATAGAAGCAAAATGACCTTTCGTTTTACATTTTGGACACAATGAGCCTAAAGCTGGACACTTTGGATTATTGGCCAAGTGTCCCAACTTTCCACACCTGAAACACTTGCCATTAACCCATCTCTCACCTTACTTCCCTTTTGTCGAGATAAGATCTTTTTTTAATGTGTCTTTGTTTTTGAAGTTCCCTTTATCCTTACTCTTTATCTCTTGGACCTTGCATTCATTAGGAGAATCTTTCTTTAAGACCGCCACACATTTGATAGAATGTTCTCTCCTCTTGGCTACAACTAGAACTTCATCAAGAGTTGGTTCATCACGTGACCACAATTCCTCTCTAACTTTCTCTATATTACATCCAAACATAAACTGGTCTCGAATGCGTTCATCTGTTTGCCCCTCAAATTTGCACGAAGAAGCAAGCTTCCTCAAAATGGTTATATAACCCTCCACTGTTTCTTCTTCTGCTTGCATCCTCTTTGCAAAAGTATACCTCTCAAGGATAGTGCTTGCTTTTGGCAAGTAATGTTTATCTAACTTCTTGATGCAAATTTCATAGTCATTGAGTCCATTTGCCTCCTCATGTGATAATTCAGGAAGGTGGTCAAATACATCCTGCCCTTCTGACCCCAAACAATGCAATAGCAAGGCAGATCTCCTCTCTGCACTGAGTGAAGGACCACACACCCTAGCATAACGCTCAAAAACCACTTTCCACTTTTTCCACTTTATATTAGGCTCACCAGGTTCAGATAAAAAAAATGGCGCCGCAGTGACGTTTTGCATACTCACAGAAGTTACGTGCACGTATCACTTGTTTGTAACTTGTAAACTACGAAACTAAATAAATGCCTTTATGTGTTAACTAAGCAAATATCAATAGGTAGACATGCTAACTGCACAGGTCTTCAAAATATCACATATACCAAAGAAGTTGTTGTGCATATTTTCATAACGAGGTTCAACAATGACACAATGCCTTCAGCTAAGCTTGACTGAGAATCGTTACTAAGATATACAGGTGAAAGGTATCTCCGTGTATATAGACAAATAATTCCTAGAACATGTAAGTGTGAAATACTGTTACAATATCGTAACGAGGAATGTTGTTGCCAAGACACACGCAACTAAAATGGAGATAGAATATACCGTTGCTTGATTTAGCGCCGTGCGTATCGGCGAATGTTTTTGCCAAGATACGCAAATTAAAGAATTTTTAGAGTCTTACTTCATGAACACAAAAGTTAAAGCCGTGCGTATCGGCGAATCCACAGGGCGCGTTCCATTGACCGGATACACTTCAAACCCTTACGTGAAGGCGTAGTCCGTCATTCAATGCGTATCCCGTTGCCAGGACACAAAGAAAGCTTCCGGGAGACAATGTAGGCGAACGCGGTCACACACACAGTGACATCACCTCGTAAAGTTCTTGTGCGGAAGAGCCTCCCCCGGAGAGAACAACAATGGAGCAGCCGAGGATTCCGAACAGCGTCGATTCCACGAGATGCACCCGATAATGATTCCACTCCTCGGGACAGGTAGAGTTCGTTATTTTCCTTGTTGTTAATTGAATGACTTTGCCGACAAAGAAATATTACCAGTTAAAGCAATTCTTCAGGCAATATTTTAGGCATAAAATATTCTTCATGTGATTCAGAAGTCACACACATGTAAACTCTAGACAAGCGGAATCATCTATTTGAGCTCCATAAGTCTCATTATTTCATTCTTTCTTCTTGCTTCTTTTGTATAAAGACCGTAGTGAAGATAAACCGCTTGGTCAGAAGAAAAATACTTAAGTCTTTTTAAACGTTTAAATCAGCCACACAGAGCATACAGAGTAGTTGAATACTAACCAAGAGTTCCTTTTAAAAGTTGATTGAATTCTCATAAATGTTCATGTCTTGTGTTGGGATCCCAAATGGAGATTCTCGCCGACTACGCCAGTGAAGTATTCCTCAAAGAGAGATCAGGAGACTGAAGAGTAGATTCAAGATGTATTTATTCCATTGAAATCCCATCCATCCAGACACTGGTCATCCAGCAACTCCCAGTTTACATCTGAATCCCCTCATAGAATCCTATGACCTCACGGCTGACACTTCTAACATTCTACAGCTTTCATCCAATAGCTAACTGAGATATCTCAAATGTATGAGATATGTATGCCATGAATATGACATACTACACACACCCCCATGGCAACTTAAAAAATACAAAGCCCAGGACAACCCACACAACACACCTGACAGCAATAATCCATTTTCCCACACCCACATAGCTGAGTATAAAACCAGCCGCTTCCCTGACCAGAATCCTTTGCACTACTCCAGCCCTGAAGGAACTAAGCCCTGCAGCACATTGGATAGGCAAAACACCACACATCTCATCTGCACAACAACACACCCCCACACACACACCACCCACACCACCCCCACCACCCTCACAACTTCACCTCAAACCATTTGCACATCACACACCATGGCACTAAAGAAAATGCCCAAATTCACTGACAGTGAGTTGTCAGTCATGGCAGATGAGATAATCGTAGAACCACAATTGTTTGGTCATCTGGTCCAACAGACACCATTAGCCACCAGAGCACAAATATGGGCAAGGACAGTCGACAAGGTCAATGCAGTAGGGACCACCCCGCGCACCAAGCAGGAAATCATGAAGCGGTGCCATGACCTGAAGATGATGGTGAAACAGAAGAACTACAAGAACCGTCAGCTGACTCAGATGACTGGTGGTGGCCCTCCCATTCCACCAAGAACATTCACTGCATGGGAGGAGAAGGTGCTTGCCATTCTGCATCCAGAGAGTCTCACAGGAGTACCCGGGGGAGTGGAGGCTGGTAAGTACAAACAAATGTCTACCATCACACTGCTATGTACTGTCTTGCACAACTACAAAGCTACACCTCCTAGGCCCAAATGCACCCATGTGCACCACACACTCCCCAACACATGTCTCACAGATGTAACATTCACTCCATCTGAATCACCCCAAAGGTAGTCAGCAACATTCCCAGGGTTGCATGTGTACAGGCAGCCAGCACTACAACTCCCACCAGGCCCCCCTGTCCCACCCCTGAGCAGGATGGAGCACTCCCCCCTCCCACAAGCATGTGGCAGCCATTGTATTGTTCACCTTCACCTAACAGGTAGGTAGCATCTTCACAGGGAGGGGTGTTTAGGGGTGGGAGGCCTGCACTACAACTCCCACCAGCCCCCCATCCCACCCCTGAGCAGGATGTAGCACTCACCCCCACCCAAAAGCATGTGGCAGCCATTGTATGACAACAATCAAACTTACAGGAAGGTAGCCATCTTCCCAGGGAGGGGTGTTTGGGGTTGGGAGGCCAGCACCACAACTACCAACAGGCCCACATGTCCCACAGCTCAGCCAGCAAGATGGAACACTCCCCCCCAGCCAGAAGCACGTGGCAGCCATTGTATCTCACCAACCAAACTTACAAGTAGGTAGCCATCTTCCCAGGGAGGGGCGTTTGGGGGTAGGAGGCCAGCACCATAACTCCCAACAGGCCCCTGTGTCCCACAGCTCAGCAAGATGGAACACTCCCCCCCCCCGCCAGAAGCATGTGACAGCCATTGTATCTCACCAACCCAACTTACAGGTAGGTAGCCATCTTAACAGAGAAGGGGGTTTGGGGTGGGAGGCTTGCACTACAACTCCCAACAGACCCCCCTGTCCCACTCCTGAACAGGGTGTAGCACTCCAAAACACCCAGAAGCATGTGGCAGTCATTGTATTGTTTACCTTCATCTAACAGGTAGGTAACCATCTTAACTGGTAGGGGTGTCTGTGGGTGGGAGGCCAGCACTACAACTCCCAACAGGCCCCCATGTCCCACAGCTCAGCAAGATAGAACACTCCCCCCAGTCAGAAGCATGTGGCAGCCATTGTATCTCACCAATAAAACTTACACGTAGGTAGCCATCTTAACAGGGAAGGGGGTTTGGGGGTGGGAGGCCAGCACTACAGCTCCCAACAGGCCATCATGTCCCACAGCTCAGCAAGATGGAACACTCCCCCCCGCCAGAAGCATGTGACAGCCATTGTATCTCACCAACCCAACTTACAGGTAGGTAGCCATATTAACAGGGAAGGGGGTTTGGGGGTGGGAGGCCTGCACTACAACTCCCAACAGGCCCCCTGTCCCACCCCTGAGCAGGATGTAGCACTCCACCACACCCAGAAGCATGTGGCAGCCATTGTATTGTTCACCTTCACCTAACATATAGGTAGCCATCTTAACTGGGAGGGGTGTCTGTGGGTGGGAGGCCAGCACTTCAACTCCCAACAGGCCCCCCTGTCCCACAACTCAGCAAGATAGAACACTGCCCCGCCAGCCATTAGCATGTGGCATCCATTGTATCTCACCAACAAAACTTACAGGTAGGTAGCCATCTTAACAGGGAGAGCTGTCTGTGGGTGGGAGGCCAGCACTACAACTCCCAACAGGCCCCCATGTCCCACAGCTCAGCCAGCAAGATGGAACACTCCCCCCCAGCCAGAAGCACGTGGCAGCCATTGTATCTCACCAACCAAACTTACAAGTAGGTAGCCATCTTCCCAGGGAGGGGCGTTTGGGGGTAGGAGGCCAGCACCATAACTCCCAACAGGCCCCTGTGTCCCACAGCTCAGCAAGATGGAACACTCCCCCCCCCCGCCAGAAGCATGTGACAGCCATTGTATCTCACCAACCCAACTTACAGGTAGGTAGCCATCTTAACAGAGAAGGGGGTTTGGGGTGGGAGGCTTGCACTACAACTCCCAACAGACCCCCCTGTCCCACTCCTGAACAGGGTGTAGCACTCCAAAACACCCAGAAGCATGTGGCAGTCATTGTATTGTTTACCTTCATCTAACAGGTAGGTAACCATCTTAACTGGTAGGGGTGTCTGTGGGTGGGAGGCCAGCACTACAACTCCCAACAGGCCCCCATGTCCCACAGCTCAGCAAGATAGAACACTCCCCCCAGTCAGAAGCATGTGGCAGCCATTGTATCTCACCAATAAAACTTACACGTAGGTAGCCATCTTAACAGGGAAGGGGGTTTGGGGGTGGGAGGCCAGCACTACAGCTCCCAACAGGCCATCATGTCCCACAGCTCAGCAAGATGGAACACTCCCCCCCGCCAGAAGCATGTGACAGCCATTGTATCTCACCAACCCAACTTACAGGTAGGTAGCCATATTAACAGGGAAGGGGGTTTGGGGGTGGGAGGCCTGCACTACAACTCCCAACAGGCCCCCTGTCCCACCCCTGAGCAGGATGTAGCACTCCACCACACCCAGAAGCATGTGGCAGCCATTGTATTGTTCACCTTCACCTAACATATAGGTAGCCATCTTAACTGGGAGGGGTGTCTGTGGGTGGGAGGCCAGCACTTCAACTCCCAACAGGCCCCCCTGTTCCACAACTCAGCAAGATAGAACACTGCCCCGCCAGCCATTAGCATGTGGCAGCCATTGTATCTCACCAACAAAACTTACAGGTAGGTAGCCATCTTAACAGGGAGAGCTGTCTGTGGGTGGGAGGCCAGCACTACAACTCCCAACAGGCCCCCATGTCCTACAGCTCAGTAAGCTGGAACATTCCCCCGAGCCAGAAGCATATGGCAACCATTGTATCTCACCAACCAAACTTACAGGTAGGTAGCCATCTTAACAGAGAGGGGTGTCTGTGGGTGGGAGGCCAGCACCACAACTCCCAACAGGCCCCCATGTCCCACAGCTCAGCAAGATGGAACACTCCCTCCCAGACAGAAGCATGTGGCAACCATTGTATCTCACCAACCCAACTTACAGGTAGGTAGCCATCTTAACAGAGAAGGGGTTTGGGGTGGGAGGCTTGCACTACAACACCCAACAGGCCCGCCTGTCCCACTCCTGAGCAGGATGTAGCACTCCACCACACCCAGAAGCATGGGCAGCCATTGTATTGTTCACCTTCATCTAACAGGTAGGTAGCCATCTTAACTGGTAGGGGTGTCTGTGGGTGGGAGGCCAGCACTACAACTCCCAACAGGTCCCCATGTCCCACAGCTCAGCCAGATAGAACACTCCCCCCAGTCAGAAGCATGTGGCAGCCATTGTATCTCACCAACAAAACTTACACGTAGGTAGCCATCTTAACAGAGAGGGGTGTCTGTGGGTGGGAGGCCAGCACTACAGTTCCCAACAGGCCCCCATGTCCCACAGCTCAGCAAGATGGAACACTCCACCACACACCCAGAGAGATGTGTCAGAAATTCCACCCAAATGTGACTCCAGAACAGGTAAGTAGACAGTGCATGCACCCCACCATTCCTCTCAAAAAGAATGGAGCCATATGACAACACCAGCCCTCACATCCCACCAAAATTGACACAGATCCAATAGCCACTTACAGTGTGCAGACAGCTAAGCGTATGTAACTGTCACAGCAACCAAAGTGTGACTCATCAAATCACATGTTGAAGAAATTCAGGGCACAATCATGCACAGCACTGAATGCTATCTGTTAGTTCCATGGGGGCAGAGCTTGAAGGACCATATGAAAACAAAGAAAGCATGGTCTGTAGTACAAATAAAGCAATGCACATGACATGAGAAAGGTATACATGAAATAACAATGGCTAGTTCATGCTCAGTTGTAACGTCTGCCAGGCAGAGTAATCAACAAAGATGCTTCACATAAAGTCGTTGTGCCGCTAGTCGTTAGATGACAACATGTACTCGTAATCACAAAATCTGCACGTGGCGCATGGTATCTATTGACATGTCACACCATGGACAAGTAATGTATGTACCTCCACATCATGTCATGATGCACAGTACTGTGCAGACATACAATGTGAGACCTAGTAATCTGTGTGGTGCATAACCTGTAAATAAGATACATCTAACACCAAGCTTGAGGGGGTGCACGTCAATGAGCATTTCCCCTCTGTTCCACAGGTGACCTAGAACTGACAGCAGAGGATGACGACACCAACTTGCAGAGCCAGTCTCCACCCCCGGAACATGGACTCTCTGATGCAGACTCCCTGGATTTCGAGGCTGCGGAGCAAGAAGCCGGCCCATCAGGCATGCCACGGCGCAACAGGTCCCAGGGCCCCACTGTCCCCCCCACCACCACATCAGCTACAACAACTACGCTGACCCCTGCTGTAACGACCTGTGCGGCCTCCACCACCACCAGTGCTGCCTGCAACACTCTCCCTGCCTCAGAGGATGACCACCCCACCCCACCGACTGAAGAGGGCAGGGAGAGTAGGCGGGCACGTAGAGTGGTGACGCCACAGGTCCGTGACAGCAGGGCAGGTGGGAGGGCAAGTGAGAGTCAAACACAACCGGACACTGGGACCGAAGCCCTGGCCAACATCTCCAGAGTCCTTGGGGTCTATGAACGAGCCCAGGGGCAAACAGGCCAGGCTCGGGAAGATTCCTGTGAGCTCCACCTGCCGCTGAGGTCCATAGACACCCGCATGGGCCAAATCATGGACCTCTTGGTCCAGCTCGTGGCGGTACTGAGAGATAGGCCTGTGGCCCAAACAACAGCTCCCCCTCCTTCTAGTGGCCTGCAGAATGACAGTTCCCCAACCTCCCCTGCGGCCACAGAGGGGGGGGGAGTTCTCAAACCCCACTGGGCCCGCAGCAGAGGCCCCCCCTGCCAAACGATCAAGGGGCCGTCCAGAGAAATCCCAGGGAGGATCCCATGACAAAGCACCAGCCAAACGCCAGTCAAGGAGACAGCCATAATGGCACCCCTCTTCACTATTGCATTGACTTTGTTGACTGTCCATCCCCACACTGCCAGGTAATGGCATCCATCTGTTGGACTGGGTCACCACATCAATGTGGTGACTACTCGATTGTCTCATCTTCCATCACTGACAACTCATTGATTCCCAATTCATCTTTTTGTAAATATTCACTTCACTGTCACATATACCCATTGTAAATAAACACTCTTTGCACACCTATTTTTTCGTGTCTGCTCCATGTTTGTCATAGGATGTACAATATTGACCATGATTACAATGTACCAGGAGCACGGATTGTTTGTAGGCAATGAGAGGCTGAGGGGACCTAGGAAAACACAAGATACCAATATTCACTTGTCAGGCAGAGGCATCACAGCCATTACACAACACTTGTCATCAAGGTACTCCAATCTGCACACATTACAATGAGCAACAGTACCGACATAGACATCCTGTAGCTGTGCACAACTACCCTGTCCCAGAAACATCAGCAGCCAGCACAGAGCCAACAACAGGCAGCAGTCACAAAGCTATCCTAGGCCTTTTCACCAACAACATCATCAGCAGACAATGGCCCCGTTGTACATTTTCACTCACCTTCAAGGGAAGTAGCGGTTGATGAGCTGTTGACGCAGGTCGACACCTTCCTCCTCTCCAATATCCTCATCACTGGAGATGTGTGGGTTTGCAGCAGGGCCCTCGGCTGCTCATCAGCGTCCAGGAGCAGGGGATCTCCTTACGCAAGGCCAGGTTGTAGAGCATGCAGCATGCAACTACAATCTGACACACCTTCTTGGGCGAGTACATAAGTGCACCTCCGGTCTTGTCCAGACCGCGAAATCGTGACTTCAAGAGACCAAAAGTACGCTCCACCACACGACGTGTCCTCCCATGGGCATCATTGTAGCGGACTTCAGCCGGGGTCCTGGGATTCCGCAGTGAGCTCAGCAACCAAGGCCGGTTGGGATGTGCAGAGTCACCTAGGTGTGAGATACACTGACCGATTTTGTGATATAACTGTGGCAGCGGACAGCATGTCACGTACAGCACGGTACTTGACTCTGCATACTCACCAACAATCCATGCATGCTCTGGAAGCAGGTTTGCCATCAGCTGTGGCACAGTGCTATTATGCAGGATGTACGAGTCAGGTGCAGAACCGTGAAATTTGGCACAGACGTGTGAGATTATCATATCCACCTGGCACACCACTTGCACATTGATGGAATGGAAATGTTTCCTATTCCTGTAGATGTGCTCACATGCCTGTGGTGAAACCAGGCCAACATGTGTGCAGTCGATGGCACCAACAACATTAGGGATGTGCCCAAGGGCATAGAAATCACCCTTCACAGCCGCCAATTCATGCCTCCTGGGTAAATGGATGTATCTGCCCTTGTAGGTCATCATAGCGGACAGGACATCACGTAGTACCATGCTGAACATAGGTTGCGACATCCCACCTGCGGTGGACACCATGTTGTCGTACTTTGGTATTCGGAACCGCGTAGGGGACAGGGCCCTACCTCTGTCTATTTTGGTATTAGCGAACCGCAAATGGTAAATGCGGCACGTACGAGTGCTTTATGTGCCGTTCTAGCTACGAATGCACTGTGTACACGTATTCTGCTCAACTACGCGGGTTCCATTTTGGAAGCAGTGGCCATCTTGTCATTGCCCTCACATAGGCTATGATGGAGTTAATACGGGCCTCACAGTACACGGGCTTTCCCTCTGACTTCTCTGTGACCTGGGCAGCTGGCTCTGCTGCCCCGGGTCAAACCGGTCTCACGAGCTCCCCTTCCTCCTTCCACCTGTGATTCGTATCAGGGCTTGACCCGTCATAAAACCCTTTCATTCTACACAATCCCCCGGCTAATCTCTTCCACACCTGCTTGTTCTTGCTTTATGACTTGTTTCCCAAAACAGGAGATGCTCATATTTATTGGGGGGTCTATTTACTTCAAACATGGGATCTGAACCTTCCTGTGTAAATCATTGTGGGCTGGCCGAACTGGAATGTGGGATGGTCATCATGACTCTGCTTTTTCGTTTGTAATGTATGCCTTTATATGACCATATCGTAAACCAAGGAATGTATGCCTGGAGCATGATATTTTGTACTTAAGGAGAAGTCCGTTCCTATGATTTTCAGCAGTCTCCTGAGAACATACACGCTGTTGTACTTCTAGGATACCTGTCATTGGTCTGCAGCCAATAAACGATTCTTTGACTTCACCCAGAAGACTCTGTGTTTCTGTAGGTCCGGAACAGGGTGAAACCCCGAAGTCATAGGGTGTGTGCCCCTGCACCGCTGGGTCTAAAATACCCAGTACTTCAGTTTGGCGCCCAACGTGGGGCCGATTTCAGCGGTACCAGTCCAAGCCAGAGGTTCGTGAGGAGCTTCGTGTGGAAATTCCGGAGGAAGGCCGCCACTTCATCGACCCCTGCATGTCGACGTGGTCCGAAAGTCTTTTCTGCGAGGTTCTCCGCGTCCCGACGGCTACGAAGGACTGCTGCCCTGATTAATCGACCTGTTTTGGACCCTTGACGAGTTTGAGAGAGCGAAACAATCGAGAGAGTCTTATGGTGACGTCATCGATCAGCAATATTCAGTTAAGTATAAGTGGAGCGTCTCCCATTTGTTTTGGTATCCCTCGGGATCGTTTGATTTGATTTGGTAATTGGTGATTTGGTGTTTGCAAACCCCAAAGCCAGAGGACTCGTGTATTCACGAGAATATCGTAATCGATAATCCTTTGACGTTTGGATCTAGACTAGTGAGCGAAGATGCCTGGTTCTGGACTATTTGGTAGATTATTCTGTTTGGGTTGTGGAAAAGATTTCCAGCTGGAAGAATCATGTCCGGTTCCTCCGGTTGGAACTCCAACTTATGAGCTCTATGTGAAACATGGCGTAGGCCCCATTGCATATAACGAAGTGTGGATCCACTACACCAGGAAAGACGGTGTTTTAAAATGGCCCCAAAATGGTAGTTTTGATACCGATATTTTAGATAACCTGGAAATTAAATTGTTTAAGAAGAAAGCCCGGCCGGCGATGTTTGACTCTTTCCGCTTATGGCGAAAGGAAGCCAAACAGAAGGAAATTAAGCTAGCGAAAAAGAATAAGAGAGAGAGAGGTATGTCAGTAATGCAAGCAGCTGTACAATTTAAAGATAATGAAGAGGAGCAAATGAATGAGCAATTGCACAGGCAGCGTAAGTTAGGGATTGACAAATGTTACCCAGCTTTGCCACATTCTAAGCAGGATGAGTCAGAAGAAAAGGAGAAAGATCCCTTAATGTCGCATTTGTTGAGTTCGCCACCCCCGTATGCTCAAACTGCCACGGCGCCTCCCCAGCTTGTAAATATGCCACCTCCAGTGCATATACTGCAAGCCTTGCCGCAACCGCCAGTTGCTTTGCAACCAGTTCCTATTCCTGTAGCGCAGTCCTCTCAAGCGCCTCCGGTAGTGCTTCCAACTACCCCCGCACTTCCTGCGACTTTGCTTAATTCAGTAACTGCCTCCCCTAACGCTCTTCCTTCTACCACTCCAGTACCTGTCTCTACATCCTCTTTTCTTCCCTCTGTTTTTCCCCCTGTTCTCGCCTCAGCTTCTCCTTCAGCGCGACAGCGTTTAGCCAATGTGGTTACTACATTAATGTCGCCTCTCTTTGGGTCATCTGGTGCAACTCCTGGTGTACAGCGTAAGCAGTTGCGCAGCCAATTGCCTAACCCCGATGAGAAAAAGGTAATAGATCACATGGCGCGTAGATGGATCGTTTTTCCTTCACTGTATGATGTGGAATCGGTTGTTCACACTTTCCATCAATGGGATGCCCCGAAACAGAGATATGTATTCGAGAAAATGTGCGAAATTCTCTGTGAAGAATTGGAGGATAGTGGTAGAAATCCGAACCCGCAGGAATTGTGTAGAGTGAGGTTCGATTTTGGAACTGGTATAATTGTGGACCGCGAAGTAGATAAAGCAGTTGCGGTTGTATTGTCCTTAAGGAATGACGATTGCCAACAGTCATTGTTTGAACAAGAGGTCCTTGTGGGGAAAAAGGCAAAAGCGCGACAATACCCTATGAGAGAAGTTCCCCCGGTATGGAAGGAAGCAGTTGCAGCTGTCGGCAATAACCCCGCTGTGCCAGCGCATTTCCAACGTGTTTGGGTGCATGTTCCATGGAAGCGCTCTGAGGTGTTAGCACTTAAGCAGTCCTTGCTTGATCCCCGTAAAAACCCAGCAGGTTATTATAAAGAGTTGTCACAGACGGCAGGGTCATGCATTATGAATCTGGCCGACATAGACATGTTGTTTGGTAATGTTGTTCCACAGCCTCTATGGGGATCAATTCGTAATGTAGATCACAATGCAGAACTAGGGGATACCTGGGCTAACATTGTTGCTGCTGATGCTAGACAAACGGGTGGTGCGAAACCAGAACCTTTAGTAGCTGAATTGCCTGGTAGAATCATCACGTATATGAAGACAATAATGCCTGCGATGCGCGTAAATTGGGACAAGTTATCTGCATGTAAGCAAAAGAAAGATGAGACAGTGTCAGACTTCTTTACTAGGTTTGAGGAAACGTTTATTGACCACAGTGGGCAAGATATGAGTACTGAGGGTGGCCAACGGTTGTTTGTGGATAAGTTTGTGCAGAATTTACTCCCTGACCTGTGTAAAAAGTTGAAAGATTCAGAGAGTTCTTGGGCTGTTTCTTCTTCAGCGCAAATACTGGCTACTGCACAGTATTATGAGAACAGAGATAAAGACGAGAAAGATAGAACGGAGAAGAAAACGAAGGAACTAAAGACAAAGGTCCTTTTACAGCAGGCCTATCCACCACGTGGCGGCGGTAATAATTATAGACAACCCCAAGGTGTCTATCACCAACCCCAACAATTTCAGACTAATCAGCAAATGAATGGGTATTATCAACCACGTGTCCCTGTAGGTCCCAACCAATGTTCATACTGCAAAGAGGAAGGTCATTTTAAATATAGTTGTCCTAAATTAATGCAACGGAACGGTAATGCGTATGGCGCAAGAGGTAGAGGTGGTCAGCAAGCTCCTAGAGGCAGAGGGCGTGGGAGTGTTCCCCAAAACGCGCGTCCTCTTCCGCCCCAAAGCGCCATTAATAGTTTTGATCAGCAAGCTAATGCGACTAGTAATACGGCTCAGTATTACAATAATGATTATTATGCAGAAGATGGTGATGCAGAGAATAATGATTACTAGGATAGCCATAGACAGAGAGAGGGAGTTGTTTCAGTGCCAGTGGATCAGAGTGGACCGTATGTTGAGGTGACTACAGCAAATGTAACGGAGCCTTTTCTGCTAGACACTGGTGCTGCAAAGAGTTCAATCATGCATTCCAAACTCCCTGGCGCACCTTTGTCTGGCGATATAAATGTTTCAGTAGGTTTTTCTGGCGCCCCGGTTAGGAACCCGATTTCCAGTCCCATGTCACTTTCCGTTGGACCTTGCGAGCTGAAAGCGCCCCTGATCCTGACAACAGGTTGTGGTGAGAATTTGCTGGGATTAGATTTGTTGAAAAGATTGCACGCTACACTGTATTGTTCTCCTTCAGGAGTACAACTTACATTAGGCAAGCAAGTGGTTTCTCCAATGTATTTGTCTAAAAACACGATGCCACCTGAATTGTCATCCCTTCCGGATGCCCTTTGGGCTACTGGTCCCAATGATGTGGGCCTCTTGGAAATACCACCATATGTGGTGACTTTAAAGGCTAATGTCAGACTGCCACGTATTCCCCAGTACAAGATCTCTAATGAAGGCCAGAAAGCATTGTTAGACATTGTCAGCGACTTGATTAATAAGGGTGTGATTGAAGAGACAAGAGGCAACGTTTGCAATAGTCCGATTTTACCTGTCTTAAAACGAACGGACCCTTCACAGCCACCTGTTTACAGATTTGTGATTGATCTTAGAGAGGTTAATAAGATTGTTGTGCCTCAGTTTCCGGTTGTCCCTGATATAACTGCCTTGTTAACGATGATTCCAGCCTCTGCTGCATGGTTTTCAGTGATCGATTTAAAGAATGCTTTCTTTAGTATCCCAATTGCAGAAGAGAGCAGAGACATTTTTGGTTTTAGTCTGGGAGGCCGAAGCTTCCGCTTCAAACGCGCTCCCCAAGGCTACTGCGAGAGTCCATCCATATACAGTCAAGCTTTGAAAGCGCAGCTTGATGCACTTGTTTTACCTAGTGGCGCTATCCTGATCCAGTACGTGGACGATTTACTGATCGCTGCGGATACTGAAAAGATCTGTAAAGGAGCCACATTGTCACTGTTGCGCCATTTATCCGCTTACCATCACAAAGTGTCTCTCTCTAAGCTGCAATATTGTCGACAAGAAGTGACCTACTTAGGTCATCTCTTATCGAAGGAGGGAAGGAGACTGACCCCAGAAAGAATTCAAGCCATTGCACAGTTGAGTGTGCCAAGAACACAGAGAGAAGTGCGTGCTTTCTTGGGCATCACCTCATACTGTAGGCATTGGATCCCTAGTTTTTCTTTGTTGGCAAAACCTTTATTAGCATTAACATGCAAAGACACACCGAATCCTATCCCATGGTCTGAAGAGTGCCAGAAAAGTTTTGTGGAATTGCGCAATGCGTTGTGTTCAGCTCCTGTGTTGGGCACTCCTGACTATAGCAAGCCTTTTACATTGTATGTTTACGAGAAAGATGGATGTGCGTTGTCAGTGTTAACACAGCCTTTTGGCGACAGACCGCGCCCATGCGCGTATTTTTCATCCACCTTGGACCCTGTAGCGAGGGCATTGCCAAGCTGTCTGAGAGCGACAGCTGCTGCAGCGATGTCTATCCGACAATCTGCTGGTCTGGTAATGGACAACACATTGATTGTCATGGTTCCACACGCTGTAGACACATTATTAAATAGAACCAAGACACAACACTTGACTAGTGCGCGATTATCAGGGTATGAACTCACACTGTTAGCGAATCACATACACATAAAAAGATGCAATACGCTGAATCCAGCCACATTATTGCCGATTCCAGCAGACTCAGATGAGATTGAGCAACATGACTGTCTGTTCAGGACAGAAGAAGAGACGAAAGGGAGAGTAGATCTCAAAGATACTCCCCTGACTGAATGTGATGGCACTTTATGGGTAGATGGGTCATGTTTCAAGCTCCCTAATGGTGACACGACTGCTGCATATGCTATCACGACTTTACATACGGTCGTGGAAACTGCACGAGTGCCACATAATTCGGCCCAAGCAGCAGAATTGATCGCCCTCACGAGAGCATGTGTGTTGTCTGAAGGAATGAGAGTGAACATATACACAGATAGCCAGTACGCCTTTGGCGTGGCTCATAATTTTGGGCGTTTGTGGAAAGAGCGTGGGTTCCTGACGTCGCATGGAGCTAAAATTCAGAATGGCAAGTTGGTGAATGATCTCCTTGAGTCACTGACCCTACCTTTGCAAGTTGCGATCATGAAATGCAGTGCGCATAGGAAAGTCACAGATGATGTTGGACGTGGGAATGCGTTTGCTGATGAGACCGCGAGAGAGACAGCACAGAATGTGAAGACTAGAATGTATGTTGCAGGCCCCGCAAGATGGGTTAATGATGTGGGAATGTGTGAGAACACAATAGAGAGTGTGAAGTCGCTTCAGGCTGAAGCTACAGAAGAAGAGTTAAGCAAGTGGAGAGAGAGTATGGGTAAGTTGGATGAGAATGGTTGTTGGATTGACCTGACAGAACATAGACGATGGTTGTTGCCTGATGCATATGTGCTTCCAGTGGTTACTATGGCACATGGAATGGCGCATATCAGTACGAAAGGTATCTGTAAGTTGTTGGCTCCAGTATGGCAGAATGTTGGGATTCCCAAGTGTGCAGAGAATGTGGTCAAGAATTGCATAGTATGCTTGAAGTACAACCCTGGTAGGGGAACCCCAACTCCAGCCGGTCACTTTGCACCCCCATCATGTCCATTCGAAGTTTTGCAGCTGGACTTTATTCACATGGAAAGATGCAACAACCTGAAATATGTATTGGTGGTTGTTTGTGCTTTTTCCAAATGGGTAGAGGCTTATCCTCTGAAAGATAACACTGCCCTATCCACAGCCAAAGCCCTTGTGAAGGAGTTTTTCCCCAGGTTTGGGATGCCGAGAATGGTATGGTGTGATAATGGTAGTGAGTTTGTGGGTAAAGTGATGAAGAATGTATGTGAAGGTTTAGGCATAAGGCAGAAATTCCACGCTGCAAATCACCCCCAATCAGCTGGACTAGTTGAACGCTACAATGGAGCCTTAAAGCTCAAGTTAGCCAAAATCCAGGCGAGCACTGGTCTTAAATGGCCTGACGCTCTGCCTCTAGCACTCTTGTCCACCAGAATGACGATACACTCACGAGTGGGACTTAGTCCTTATGAAGTAGTCTTTGGCCGCCCGGCCAACGTATGGGGTGTGCCAAGGCCTACGAAGTTCAGTGAAATAGAGCATCCAGTACTGCTCGATTACCTGTATGATTTGACTGTTAAACTGCGTGTTTTGCACCAACAGGTACATGATACTCTTCCCCAAGCCTCTGAACCTCCTGGACACCCCATCAACCCTGGCTCGTGGGTCCTGGTCCGGAATTTCCAGCGTAAGGGCAACGACGAACCTCGCTGGATCGTCCCCCATCTTGTTCTTCTTTCGACAAGATCAGCAGTGCGAGTGAAAGGGAAGAAGCACTGGATTCATGGTACTCACTGCAAGGTAGTTCCCTTGCCTCTGCCATATGACCAGTGGGTCAACGAGGGTATCGCCGACTCAGAGACAGACATTGTACCTCGCTTTGTACCATTCAGTGACGCACGCCTAAAAGACACAGCTTCAGTCCAAGAGAGTGACAATATTCTGCAGGAAGCTGTGCCGCCATCAAATCGACTGGACACCACTGAGCCTGAACTTTTGTTTCAAGACCAAACAGCACCTGGCCGTCTCCGCTATAACTTGAGACCTAGGCCCATGGACAAATAAAGATTTCCTCATTATTTCCCTTTTGACATTTTTTGCTCTCCCATCTGAAGGACTTTCTTGATTTTTGTTTTTCGAACCACCATCCGGGTTCTGCCGCAGGGTCGCGGTGCCAAGACTTTGGGGTACAGGCCGAAGACGCTAGGTCAACGGTTCTGGTTGGTCTAGGGCGTTTCCCTGGACTGACAGGCGTACTCCTTAGCAGAAGAAACTCATCCACCGCGAGCGGCCCGAGTAGAGGATGGAGTTTTGTAGGATGGAGAGACCGATTGAGGAAATGAACTCTCAAACAAGGATGTGTAGAATTGTAAAAAGTAAATGTTTTGTCTTTTTGTGCTTTGTTACACTGTGTAGTATCATGATGTTTATTGTAGGATGTGTGTTTTTCTCTGCTCCAAAACCCATTGCACCCACTCAACAGCCTATATCTCTTTCTACTGCCTCCTCTCACTCTTTTCACCCTTTGCCTGAGCACGAACAGACCCGACGATCAGAGTTCGTAAATAACTCGTTTATCCAACTCTTGCACCAGCACCAACTGGTAATGAATACGACCAATTGCTGGGTCTGTGGGTTAATGCCCCATACCACTAACAAGGGTATTCCCTACCTGGTGCTACCGTACAGTTACAATGGATCGTCATGGGCATTCCAAACCATGTTTCTCTACGCCCTAGATACATACTCCCCTCGCCCACCGCGTTCCATCAGACCCATCACCAATAATAAGGCTTTGATGAAAGGAGTTGCCGATATGAGTAGGGATATTAATGCATACTCGTCCATTCCCAAAGAAGAGCTGAGACCTTATGTAGGATGGAACGCGACGGGGTATAGTATCAGTCTGGGTGAAAGACAGCGAAAAATCTCATCTCCAATCTGGGTCGTACCCCACATGGGTCGGTTCTGCTTACAGGGTAATGGTCAGAACCCTAGGGCTCAACTGGGAAGAAGTGACTGTACTGAAACGTACACATTCCCGTCACAGTTTTCCCCTGCGTTTTTGGCTGCTAAGGGCACATATTTCATCTGTCATGACCGAGCATATACGTGGTTGCCCCCTGATTTCTCGGGCACATGTTATATTGCGAACTTGCTACCGCCGACATTTACTGCTGCCTCTGACTATCACAAGACCAGAGTTGTGAGAGGTATGATTAGTAAGGAGGACACTGCCGGTCAGGAAGCAGGAGACTTTTTCCTGGGTTTCCTGCCGTTTTGGGGACCTATGGTCAATAGTAGGAACCTGAGACAGCTGACTCGTGTGGTTGAATCCACCGTCAATGTAACGGCTGGTGCCCTTAGTAATTTGACAGCTGAGCTCCAAGCGGATCGCCTTATGACTTTGCAGAACCGCATGGTCCTAGACGTTATTCTTGCAGACCGCGGTGGGGTATGCAAGGTCATCCAATCCAGTTGCTGCATTTTCATACCAGATAATGCTCCAACAGTGTATCAAGCCATCTCCAAACTCCATAAAATATCTGAAGCCATACACGTGGATAAGGGAGATTGGTCACTGATGGGATGGTTCTGGGAATTGATATCTGCCTGGGGTTGGAAAGTTCTGATGGTCATTGGAATGATCTTAGCCATTCTTTTCCTGTTCTGTCTATGCATACAGTGTGCTCCTGCGATATGTGGCCTCTGTGCTACCTTATGTGTAAGGAAACCTGTATCGAGGGACGAGCTAAGTAATAGGATGATGCTACAGCAACATCTCCATGACTTCGTGAACATTGACCTAGACCCGGATTAAGATGAGTATAGTGATTGCCTATGTAAGGGCAAAAGGAGGGTCTGTCGTACTTTGGTATTCGGAACCGCGTAGGGGACAGGGCCCTACCTCTGTCTATTTTGGTATTAGCGAACCGCAAATGGTAAATGCGGCACGTACGAGTGCTTTATGTGCCGTTCTAGCTACGAATGCACTGTGTATACGTATTCTGCTCAACTACGCGGGTTCCATTTTGGAAGCAGTGGCCATCTTGTCATTGCCCTCACATAGGCTATGATGGAGTTAATACGGGCCTCACAGTACACGGGCTTTCCCTCTGACTTCTCTGTGACCTGGGCAGCTGGCTCTGCTGCCCCGGGTCAAACCGGTCTCACGAGCTCCCCTTCCTCCTTCCACCTGTGATTCGTATCAGGGCTTGACCCGTCATAAAACCCTTTCATTCTACACAATCCCCCGGCTAATCTCTTCCACACCTGCTTGTTCTTGCTTTATGACTTGTTTCCCAAAACAGGAGATGCTCATATTTATTGGGGGGTCTATTTACTTCAAACATGGGATCTGAACCTTCCTGTGTAAATCATTGTGGGCTGGCCGAACTGGAATGTGGGATGGTCATCATGACTCTGCTTTTTCGTTTGTAATGTATGCCTTTATATGACCATATCGTAAACCAAGGAATGTATGCCTGGAGCATGATATTTTGTACTTAAGGAGAAGTCCGTTCCTATGATTTTCAGCAGTCTCCTGAGAACATACACGCTGTTGTACTTCTAGGATACCTGTCATTGGTCTGCAGCCAATAAACGATTCTTTGACTTCACCCAGAAGACTCTGTGTTTCTGTAGGTCCGGAACAGGGTGAAACCCCGAAGTCATAGGGTGTGTGCCCCTGCACCGCTGGGTCTAAAATACCCAGTACTTCAATGTGCTGGAATGAACCAGTAGCAAAGAAATGCAGGGCCGCCATTGCCTTACATGTTGGTGTCAAATCAGTCGGATACATTCTGCGAGGCCGCAGGTGGTGCTCCAACAGAGCACATAGGTCTTGTAGAGTGGGTCGATCCAGACGGAATTTCCGTATGACGTCCTCATCCTCCATGTCCGCCAGCACTGTGAAGGGACGATGCACATTTGGCCGCCTCCTAGGTGAGTTGAAAGGGGACACATGTCATTGCAATCCACCATGAGCTGTTTCCAACATCTTACGACATGTGAGGGAGTACATGCCAATGTTTTCAATCATGTACACCAACATGGCATGTGTACTCAGCAGTGGGCTAAATGTTACATTGGCATTGTGTGCACAATATTGTGCCATGAATCAGATGTCTACTGTGCTCTGTTGAGAACTGGCCATTGCCATCGACACAGTATGATGTGTCCATAGGTGCTGTCAACGTGCTCCGCCACCCAAATCACGGTCACTGGCACAAATGGTTAGCAGCCATATCGGTTAGCAGCCATATCGCGGTAGCGACCTCCTGGCCCCTGCAGTGTGTCATGCCAATGACCATGCCCTTACAGCCCATGGGAGCCACAATCACGGTAGTGATTTACACATTGGGAAATGGTGGTTGTCATGCTCCACCACCCAAATCACGGTCATTGGCACCAATGGTTATCAGCCATATCGTGGTAGCAACCTCCTGACCCCTGCGGTGTGTCACCGCCAATGCCCATGCCCTTACAGTCCATGGCAACCGCAATCGCGGTAGTGATTTACACATTGGGATTTGGCGGTTGGCATGCTCCGCCACCCAAATCACCGTCATTGGCACCAATGGTTAGCAGCCATATCGCGGTAGCAACCGCCTGGCCCCTGCGGTGTGTCACCGCCAATGCCCAAGCCCTTACAGCCAATGGGAACTGCAATTGCGGTAGCCTCATGCACTTTTGAAAATCGCGGTAGGCGTGCTCCGCCACCACGGGGCCGGTCATTGGATGCAATTGAAAGATGCACGATCACGGTAACGACCGCCTGGCTCCTGCGGTGTGTCACCGCCAATGCCAAAGCCCTTACAGCCAATGGGAACCGCAATCGCAGTAGCCTGATGCAATTTTGAAAATCACAGTAGGCGTGCTCTGCCACCGCGGGGCTGGTCATTGGATGCATTTGAAAAAAGGGGACCTGGAACACCAATTGCAGCAGCTTAGAACCACTGAAACTACCCCAGGGGGATATATATGTGTGGGAGAGAGCCTCACATTTCACTGCTTAAAGACACTGCTGCCTGACACTCCTCACCACCAACTGCTGCTGCTTCTGTCTCCTGGACCCAGACACTGCTGCCTTACACTTCTCACCACCAACTGCTGCTGCTCCTGTCTCCTGGACCCAGACACTGCTGCCTGACACTCCTCACCACCAACTGCTGCTGCTCCTGTCTCCTGGACCCAGTGATGGTGAGGACTGAGAACATCAGGACCCGTCCCTTCACCACAGAGGAGCTGGAGGTCCTGGTGGGCGAGGTGCTCACACAGTATGGGAGGCTAAATGGTGCTCCAGATGTCATGGTAAGTGTTTCAGAGTGGAAGTGAGAGTGCAGGGAGTGCACACATAAAATTAATCTGCTGCAGTATGTGCCTAAGAATGGGGCTTTGTGTGAAACACTGCATAGCATGCTGACTTAAGGGGAAAGGGGTTTGTAGCCTATTGTACACATATCCCTGGCTGCATATCAGGATGGGAGGGGCATGTAGACTTTTTGCAGTGACACAGCAAGTTGGTAAGTGGGAGTCAGGACAGAAATTGCCTGTGCTAATGGATGTTTGGGTCCACGAGGTTCTTCGCAGGCTCATCTGTGACATTACATAGGGTTTACGTCCAGAGAGTACTGATGGAAGTGTGTCTGACTTAATATTGCCACCATTGATATGTCAGCATTATGCACAACAGTGAAATGCCAGAGGGTGACACTCTTGGTGGAAATTCACCTAAGACACAGCAGATTGTTGTACTTTTGAAACGTCCCCCTTCCATTTTCATCATGATGTGTACTGACTCGCATGTGTAGGCACTGTTTGCCCTCTCATACTGTCCTTGCATGTGACATTTCTGATGCCCCACATTAAACCTCAGTGTGAGCCACGCTGGCATGCACAGTCACTGCTCAATTTGACAAGGACCCATCACTGAATGGACAGAGTGAGACATATAGGTTGTCTTCTACCCTATCCATCAAATGGCTATCTCAGGCCTGTGCATTGCACAAGACAGACCTTGTTCGAAGGGTGTGAGATTGTGAGATCATGTCCCTAAATGTGACCTCCATTACACAGTGAGCCATTCACAGAGCATGGACATTGAGGGGTGTGCAGTGTTGGACACAGTCTGCCCCGTCACATCATTTACAATGAAATGTATGTCTTGCTCACTCACAAACTAGATAGCAGATGTGGGCCTCATTCTGCATGTGTATGAGATGGGCAGGTACTGTGCCCATCCTCATACCTGCATGCATTTTGGTATGATTATCCCATGCTTATGTACTATGTGTCATGCTGTATTGTCTCTGGTAAACATGTCGGTGAAGTTGTGCTGAGTTTGTGCATGCTTCTGTGCTGAGTGATAGTGGTACATAGCCCAGTGTGACTGAAATTTCCTCCTCTTGTCTCCCATGCCTGCACCTCAAATTCCACCAGCGTATGGCCGTATGGAGGGCCATTGCACACAAGGTGCAGGCTCTAGGTGTCTCCAACCAATGACACACACACTGTCACAAGAGGTGGGATGACATCTGCCGGCTGAGTAAAAAACGTGGCAGAGATGGCGCTGGGGCTGGCAGATTGGCGCCCCGGAGCATGACACCACTAATATTTTTTTTTTTTAAATATATTTTTATTAATTTAAAAAAAACAAGACAATCTATCATATTCAGGATACAGCTTTTGCAGGTGCATATCTGTCAGCAAAATACTCTGATCACTCCCATATACAAGGTGAATAGCCGTGGGCTACATTTATGAACTTCATTCCACCGAATCAGAGCACCATACCGGCCCCTGGAATGCTGTGGATCAAACACATTAATACCAGACAGTGTGCAATAAGGCACAAACAAATGGCGCCTAAGCCTCGTGCTATAAGAAACAAAACTGAAATATCCCCCTAACCTCTTACCCCCCCTCCCCGGCATGTCCCACAAAGCACGATACTATAATAACAAAAGGGTGTATTGCAACAGTCTGCCATATAGCTGCCATACATTGGATACCAGGAACTTCTGCAGTGACAAAGTTAAGTGCAGTCAGGGAGTCATTAGTGTTAGTTAGGCAGATACAGGCCAGGTAGCCATCAGGACAATACCGCCAGCTTGCTATTCAAAGACTATACCTCGGAGTCAGCCTCCGGAGCCTTCAATAACAGCACCAATGCTTCCCAGGCCCTAGCAGCCTCCAGAGCTTTTTCGCCGTGCCCGCGGCTAACAGTTTGTAGTCTAGTGGTGCCTCCACATTCCGCTCATTTAAGGAAATCAGTTCTCCACCTCCAAACACTCAGGCCCTTCTTAGACTTCCAGTGCACTGTAATGTCTCTTTTGGCCAGCAGAAGACCCAGATCTAAAAACTTGCAAGTTATCTTGTTCTTGGAGGTGTGGGGGAACCAGTACAGCAAGCAAGAGCCTATATTGGGCTTAATCTCCCTCTCAGTAATATCGCATAACAGCGCCACCACATCCCTCCAATACGCCCCAAGTTGGGGACAATCCCACATCATGTGACGAAAATCTGCACCCTCCAAGTTGCATTGCGGGCAGAGCGCTGTGGTCGTGTTGAAATATTTGTTAATCTTCGCTGGAGTAAGATACACCCTATGCAAAATAAAAAAATGGACCAGCTGAAAGCGAGTATTTCTAGTGCTTTTCCATGCCTTTTCCACCAGCTCAGCCCATGCCTTATCAGGGATCCCAATGCCTAAATCCTCCTCCCACTTCTGTTTCAAACCTAGCAATGAAGTCAACATCTCGTGCGTCATTCGCCGATATAAACAAGTAACTGCCTTAATAGTTCCTGCTGCTAATACTACATATTGACAAGCCATGGAGGTCTGTGGCTCAGAAAGCCCTTCTATTCAGTGCTTCTGGATGGCCGATACAAGAGCCGAATGAAGCAGGTAGTCCCCACGAGGCAGGTCATATCTATCCCGCAATGCATCAAAAGGCAAGAGGCATTATCCTCATATAGGTCCCCTATTACAGTCAGACCCCTCTCCCCCATTCAGCTAACGCTGCCCAGTTGCCCCCATGTGGCAGAGCCCTGCACATAGTCAAAGCATTCTCGGGCGCATAGGCGCACGCTATCTGTGCTCTCCGCTGACTCCTATTCCAGCAAAGCCGGAACGTCCTTGATTCAGTAGTGAGTGTGTTAAGCCGCAATGGCATCTATAAGATAATGCGAGATAATGTCTCCCCAGGTACCCGCCCACCCTCCCACTCACCCACTCCCCCGAATTCCAGCGCCACTGCCTGGGTAAGCCACTGTAACTGGGCCGACAAATAGTTGGGCTCAAAGTCAGGAACCTCCAGATCCCCTTCAGCTCTCGGGCACGTGTGAGTCTGCAGGGCCACCCGGCGCCTGCCAGCAGCCCAGATAAAACCCGTGAGCATCGTATGAAGTCGTTTAAAAGTCGACGCTGGGATCCAAATTGGGAGGGTTCGGAAATAATTCAAGAGCCTAGGGAGGGCTACCATCTTAAGAAGGGCCACCCGGCCCGCTACTGAAAGCGTCAGGGTCCCCTAAAACTCCATACTGCCCTGAAGGCCCAGATGGCTCTACCCACATTACCCTCAAACAAGTCCGCTTGCGCATGATAAATACAGGTCCCCAGGTACGTCAACCAATGATATTCCCATTGTACAACATCAGTAATTAAGGGGCCCCCATCAAATGGGGTGGTGGGGAACAGGCATGACTTCGCCCAATTGACCTTGAGTCCCGCAACAACCTCCAGATCGTGGAGTAATCGCTTCGCCCCAAGGAGGGCAGCATGCGTGTCCGCTAAAAACATTACAAGGTCATCAGCATAGAGCGCGATGTAATGAGTTAGGCCACTCACAGATAGGCCCGAATACGGCCATCCCGTCTGGGCCTGGGCCGCTAAAGGCTCCATGGCCAGCACAAATAATAGAGGGGAGAGTGGGCATCCCTGCCGTGTCCCTCGGCTCACTTCAAATGCTGCTGAGATCAGGCCACCCATTTTAACCCGAGCCGTGGAATCTCGGTATAGCAACGCCGTCCAGGCCACAAAAGCATTCCCCAAGCCAAAAGTGCGCATGACCTGAAACAAGTAAGACCATTGTAAGCTATTGAAAGCTTTTTCGATATCAACCAAAAAGATGTCAGTGGATGCCTTCATATATGTATCGGCTTCCAATACGCGGTGCCGGCGCCGCACATTGACAGCAGTGTTTCGTGTCAGGATAAAACCCGCCTGATCTTCGTGTACCAAGTGGACCATATGTGGGATTAGTCGAGTCGCCAAGACCTGATTTAAAATCGTATAATCGGTAGTAAGCATGGACAATGGGCGATAAGCTGCCCTGTCAGTCGGCGACTTCCCTGGTTTCAACAATGGAATGATTACGGCTTCGCGGGTAGTGAATGGGAGTTGCCCCAGGCTCTTTGTCTCGTTTTAAAGAGTCACTAATTTTGGAGCTAGAAGATCAATATAGGTCAGGTAAAACTCGATCTGCAGATCATCCACTCCGGGGGTCTTTTGCCGCGCCATATGTTTAATCACCCCTCTAACTTTCCCCAATGTGATATCCTGGCCTAGCAAGTCGGCCTGCTTCCTATCTAGCTCTGGGAGATCAGCCACTTCCAGAAACTCCCCAAGAGCGTCCCCATTCAAGGTCACCCTGCTCTGATAAAGTTCCATGTAATAGGCGTAGAACTTATCATTAATCTCCTGCTGCGGATGGCAAAGTTCCCCTGTTGGGCTATGCAATTCCAGGATGACCGTCCCTCGCCTTGCAGGGTTGGCTAACCAAGCCAACAGCGAGCCAGATTAGTCACGCTCAGCACTTTATAGGCAAAACAGCGCAGTCTCTCAACCCCCAACGCTACCTCTTCCCTCGCTGCTAATAGGTCCCTCTGTCTATGAGGTTGTTCAGGTTGGTCACGTTCTTGTAGGCGCTGATCCGCAGCTTCTATATCCTGTAATAGTGTCTTCCGCACCCCCAAAGTGTTGGTAATAAAGAGACCCCTCACCACCACCTTAAAAGCGTGCCACTCCACTGCGGTCGAGGACGCCGTACCCGTGTTTTCAAGGAAATATTGAGTAATCCCAGTTTCCACCGCCTCCCGAAAGACCTGATCCTCCAAGAGCTCTGGGTTTAATCGCCAAGTTGGGATTGCAGGGTGCGTCTGGGACCATTGTATGCTTAAAAGCAGTGGGTTATGATCTGAGAGTGTCCTGGTGAGGTATTCGCTGTGGTGAACTGTAGCGTGTAAATCTGGGGAGCACAGTATAGCATCTAGCGAACATGAAGCTCGTGCTGCGCTGAAAAGAATAAATAATCTTGCTCTGTCGGGTGATGAGTCCGCCACGTATCAACCAGTCCCCATCGAGACTGCCAATCCCTTCTGGCCTTAGTTATCTTATGAACAGGTGCAGCAAGGAGAGGTGGGTGTGACCAATCCAGAAAGACATCAGTGACAGAATTAAAGTCCCCGCCCATAATCACAGTATCAGTCAGAAAGGGCGCCAAATTCCTAGACAATTGATGGAAGAAAGCTGGTTGGTCTATATTGGGCGCATATACACTACTCAATGCAACATCCCTGCCATTGAGCCGTCCCACAACCATCACATACCTCCCCTCTGGATCTGTGATCTGTTGCAAAGGTGGAAAGGGACCCCCGCCCTAATCCATACCAACATGCCACGTGCAAAGGCAGAATAAGCTGTGTAGAAGACCTGGCCCCTCCATCTACGCTGCAGGGCAAGGCCCTCGCATCCTGTAATGTGTGTCTCCTGGAGGAAAGCAATTTGGATCCCCCTACGCACTAAGTAAGCGTGGACCTTGTTGCGGCACACCATAGTATGCATGCCTCGAACAATCCACGATATGCATTTCAACTCATTCAGCGAACCCATGGAAAAGTTATGCACTGTACCCTAGTGGACGACTCTTTGGCAGATCCAGCTTCGTCGTCGGTTGGTGGTGGGCTCTGGCTCTGCGACAGTGATGCTACCGCCTGCAGCGCTGCAGCTCGTTCCTCCTCAGCTTGTGTTGAGGATGGTTTCTTCAGGGCCCTCCTCTGTGTTCTCGAGGCATACGTGTCCCAGGGAGGCCCTCCTCCTCTGAACCTCCAAAGTGTAGTCCGGGTACAGGGTGACTCTACTATTGCCCACAGTGAAGGGGCCAACAGTTCTCGCTCTCTGCAGCAGCAAGTCTCAGTCCCGAAAATGGAGTAGGCGGGCCACCACCAGTCTTGGAGGTCTTCCCGACTTCGTCGGTCTAGCAGGAACTCTATGGGCTTGCTCTAATGTGTAGAAGGTGGACATCCTCTCCGGAGCCACTACAGTCTTGAACCAATTCTCCATATAGGATACCATGTCGCTCCCTTCCGTTCCCTCTGGGAGTCCAACCACTCTAACGTTGTTCCTCCAATTGAGCCCTTCCACATCCTCGGCTCTGCATTCTAACACACTCACTCTGTCCGCGAGGGCACTCAGATGCTGATCTGCTGCCTTTTATGCAGGCATCATTCCTGTGATATCTGCCTCAGTGTCCTTAACCCTCTCCGATAATTTCTTGTTCTCCGCCACCGTGCTGATGTCCTGATGCAGAGTTGCCTTGGTATCGGTGATGGCATCAAGTATTTGTTTTAACTTGTGCTGAACTGGATCCTCTGGGGCCTTCCACGATTGCTCAGTCGCACTAACCTCAGGATCCAGCAAGGCTCCGGCGGTCCTGACTCTGGGTTTACCTATGGTGGCACACCAGTTCACAGCAGGGCCCACTCTCGCAGCAGCGCGGATAGGCACAAGCTCAGTGCGGCGTTCTATGGGCAGTGTCTCTCTGTTTATGAATAGCAGGCCACACCCCAAGTCCAGCATCTCTCCGGTCCTACGCCCCTATACTCAGCGGGCCCGCCTCCTAGGTCCTATGGATGTGCCGTCTGCCAATTATTCAACTGTACTCACCAACGTAGAAAAGTCCAGCAAGTACTGTTCTGTGCAATAGATATGGGCACCCCTCAGGTTAGATATCGCCCTCCATTTGGACAACTTGGGCAACTCCCCAACACGTGGATCTACCCCAGGCAGCCGACCATATTCCAAGTCCAGAGGTCCCAAACCACAAGCAATTAATCAGCTCTCATCATACCATCACCGTCTCCGGGCATAGGATTCCAGTCAGGACCCCATAGAATACCGCCTCCTCCAATGCCCCCGCCAAGCTCAGCATGGGCCCCACAGACCCAAGTCCAGTTTGGCGGCAGCGCCGCTCAGCACCAGGATGCACCACGCATCTTCTCCCGAGCTCTTCCAACGGACCCAACGCTCACACCTTGCTCCAGTGCCCTCAGGCCGTTCCTTCATTTTGGCTGTCCCCTCAACCCTCAGTGCCGGGCCCTAGGCATTTGCATCTCACGGCACCCTCCAGGGCTGCTCCGCCGCCCTCTGGGTAGTCCTCGCACAGGAATGGTGCCCCCTCAGTCTGCTCTCCCCAGCCAGGACTCACAGCGTGATCATGTGCACCCCAGTGGGGTCGGCCCAGGCCGGGCGATGAGCGTCCTCACCTCTCGCCCTGCAGCTCCTGGGAATCAGCGTCAGCCAGGTCGGGAGCCTCTCGAAAACTCTCCAGCCGGGATGTAAATTGCTGCCAAGGCCGCCCCAGGCATCCGGGGGTGCAGCTTCCTCTCTCCGGTTCGCGCCGGATAATGCTGGTCCCAGATCCCGGCACCGGCAACCTCGAAATTCAGCCCGTCCTCTCCCCACTGTGCCACTGTCAGTCAGGCGGCAGCAGAACGCCTCTGATCGGCCCCGGCCGTTGTATTTCGCAGGATAACTAATCGGCTGATGCGGAGCTCCCCGTTCACACGTCCGCCATCGTCCCCAGGCAAGCCACTAATGCCACCCATATTGGCAGTGACACGGCCAGAGCTAGTTGCACGTTTGAAGGACCATCAGCAGCAAGCTGGGGGTGAGTGTTCTGGGAAGGGTGACTTTGGTTGTGAATGACTGCATGTAGTCCAAGTCTGAGCCACTGCTGAGCTCTATGATGTTGCTATTGTGATGCAATGGCTTGTAAGTGGCCTCTGTGTTGGGTGCAGCTTTCATGCATTATCGCTACATGTACTTTCTCATGTCATTGATGTATTGGGCCTTGACGTTGCAGTCTTTGTTGTGGCCTTATGGCATCGGCTGCATTGGGGGAGTCAGGGTCATCCCATGGCAGTGAACGGCAGTGTGCCTCATCTGAGTGTGCTTTCATCAATGTGTGCCGTGCCTGACCTCAAAATTGTGAGGACTACACATCTGACACCATTGTGCAAGTGTAGTTGTGCCCCAAAGTACGACATTGTGGATGGCATGAGCTCATGGCCATTGCAAACTGATATTGTGGAGTATGTATCGGTGTTGTCCCCTTATGGTGACCCCAGATGTGACTGTGACAACATGTTGGGAGGTACATCTTTTCCACCCACAGGGACCTAGGTATGCTCAGAGGGATCTGTATGTCTGGTTACATGGAGGCACGGGCAAGCTATTTGGCTGTGTGGGCATCACATGGGTCAATTATGCCAAGTTTGCATGATACCATGCAATTTTTGACTTTGTTATTAAGGTAGCATGATGTGACTACACAGGGTGGTGTGCAACATTCGGGTATCATTATATTGTTTTGTGCTTTGCTTGCATATGATGTTTGTGTGAATGGCACTAAACTGAACCTACATCTCTGTCTCTTGCAGCATCTACCGTGGGCACAGAAGGACAGGGGACAGACGCCAGTGGTGAGGCACCAGGCACGACTGCTACACACGAGCACACTGACACTGATGTGATCAGTGCCTCGGAGGGGGACAGGAGTCTGCTTGAGGAATCACAGCCAGAGACACCGACCTCAACGTCATCTGACGCCAGCGGTGACTCCTCTATGTTGGTGGGCACAGGGAGCGGGAACTCTGCTTCCTCTTCCACCGCACAGCGTCCAGTGCCCACCCTCCCAGCTACTTCCACTAGTGCTGCACGTGCTCGCAACAGTAAGAAGGAAAGAGTGTCCTTCCCCCAGGCACCGCTGCCCCTGCCCCTGTCCCCTTGCTTCCCTCAGTGTTGAGGCTTTTGACCTTTTCCGCCAGCTGTATGTGGGTCAGACAACTCTCCTGAATGCCTTCCTAGACCATGACAAGAAGTTGGCACAGGTAGTTGCCTTCATGGAGGGCATTCATTCAGACGTGGGTGGGCTACACAGGACTGTCCAGTCTTTGTCCTCCACAGTGACGACAGCCATTCAGCTGTCACGGGCTCAGAGTCCAGCTCCAGTCCCTTTGGCCACCTCCCTGCCAGTGGCTACATCTGACGAGAGTGACCACACACCACAGACCTCAGGCTCAAGATACACCACACGCAGCACACAACAGCAGTCACCCCAGAGCTCAAAGGCAAAATCCCTTCAGGTGACACTCAGGGGCATCAAGCCAAGAAACAGGCCTCAGGCTCACATGCTTCAAAAGCATCCCCATCCAAGGACACTCCCATCCCAAAAGCGTCTCCCAAAGAAAAGCAGACAGTTGCCATGCCTGCTTTGATGCTGGTGCTTGCTAAGAGTCCACAGAAAAATCTCTCTAAGGCAGATTCACCCACAACCTCAACTCCCATCCACACCCCTGTGAAGCAGGGAAAGGAGGGCACTGTATGGGGTTCACCTGGTCAACAGGGGATGGAGGGATAAAGGCAAGGCCAGGCCAAGCATACCGCCGGATCCAGCAGGTCCCCAGATGGAGGGCCACCGGCTGCACCTGATGCAGCTTTGGTGGAGAGTGTGCCCGCCCCACCTCCCACTCGTACCAAGACCGAAATTCCATTTCGAGTCCCCAAGAAGTGGAAAGGCACTGCTCCACATTCTTCCACCCACACTGTGTCTCACAGCAGCATGTCTCCGGCTCCATGTGCCACAACACCACCCGGTCCAAGCAGCCCTCCGGCACCCAAAGCCACTGATGCCTCTAACTCAGCTGGTCCTCTATCTCCCAGGTCCAGTCCTCCAACAGTCCCTGACACTCAGCCACCTCCCAGTCCAACTGACAGCCAAGTCTGAGGCAAAGTCCCACTCACACACCTATCTCTCCCACAGCGGTGCCTGGTCTTCCCATTGATATCCCCTAGCTGTGTTGCTGACCATGGCAATGTACAGTCTCACCCATTCCCTGTGCAGGGTCTCATGCACACATGTGCCTACTTTGAACTGTGGACTGGCCACTGGCCTTGCTGTTCATTCCTGTGTTTGCCCATTCCCTGTGCAGGGTCTCATGTACCTACTTTGCACTTTGTACTGGCCACTGGCCTTTCTGTTTATTACTGTGTTTGCCCATTCCCTGTGCAGGGTCTCATGTACCTACTTTGAACTGTGGACTGGCCACTGGCCTTGCTGTTCATTCCTGTGTTTGCCCATTCCCTGTGCAGTGTCTTATGCACACATGTGCCTACTTTGAACTGTGGGCTGACCACTGGCCTTGCTGTTCATTCCTGTGTTTGCCCATTCCCTGTGCAGGATCTCTTGCACACGTGCCTACTTTGAACTGTGGACTGGCCACTGGCCTTGCTGTTTATTACTGTGTTTGCCCATTCCCTGTGTAGGTTCTCATGTACCTACTTTGCACTTTGTACTGGCCAAAGACCTTGATGTTTATTACTGTGTTTGCCCATTCCCTGTGCAGGTTCTCATGTACCTACTTTGCACTTTGTACTGGACTAAGGCCTTGCTGTGTATTACTGTGTTTGCCCATTCCCTGTGCAGGTCCTCATGCACACATGTGTCTACTTTGAACTGTGGACTGGCCACTGGTCTTGCTCGTGTCTACTTTTGATGCCTATATGTGTAATATGTAATAAAGGCAGTTACTCCTGTTGTCTGCTTTGTCAGTGTCCTTGCTAAATAGCATGTTTTCTGTATGGGTATGGTTTGACGTGACACATGCTCTGTATGCCACTTTAACATTGCCAATGGCTTGTTTCACTTTTTCAGAGTTTGGCAGAGGTGACAGACACTTCAGTTCTTCTTGACTCTGAGGCTTGTGGTGCAATGATGGTTGTTTGTGATGACCTACTGTTATCCTAATCAATCTATGGTCATGTTTGCTAAATTGTACACGTCATGTTTGGATGCACTGCCAGCACAGAGGGGGATTCTATCCACAGGATTGCAGGCAGGCTGGCCAGGGTCCATCATGTCTGTGTGATCTTTCTTGATGTGTGAACAGCAGTGTTGATGTATGGTCATCTTGTGATGGCCTGTCTTCCTAGTTACATTGGTACATTTGAATGTGTGAACTTGAGTGGTCATGAAGTGTGAAGGCGGTGACTTGGTTAGTAGTGTTGATGTGTGTGTGCCCATGCAATGTATGACACAAGAGCTGAGTGCCTGTTTGTTTGAATTGTCAGCCCTGTGCTTGTGATTGTGTGCACATGTAGGAGTTGTAGGTTGTGCACTGTGCAGCGTATTGGTGTGTCCTTGCACTCCTGGGGGACACCTACTTTTTGTTGCTGCCAGTTTTGAGTATGCAGAGTGTGTGACTTTCAAGTCTGTGTTGTGTTTTGTTGATCAGCCATGTGTCTTGTTACTGTTTGTGCTCACTGTGCAGACCTGCTCGGCCACACTGACATTGTGGGTGAGTTTTCTCTTGCGTTGCTGTCACTTGAGCCATTTTTGGCTCCAGTATGGCATGTGGGATGTGGAGTTATACCATCCCCTATCTGTGCTTCTGATGCCTACCCATTGGGAGTGTCTCCTCCATGTATTTGTGTATTGTACACTCCTGACCTGTCCACTACTGACGTACACACCACTTCACTCTCATGCCACCTATCCCCTTGGGTTGCCAGTGTGTGTGCCTCCCCACCACTTCATTTGTTACTCTATGCTTTGTGGTGCTGATCTGTGCACAGGACCAATGTGCCACTCAGGACAGTTTCCCGATTAGTTATGTGTGATTTTCTTGTACTTGTTTGCAGTCCTGGTTGCTCATGTGCATTGTAACTGTTTGTGCTGCACAGTCCTCTGATCATGTTGTTTTCACCTGGGTGTTTCTGAGTTGTGCATCTGTGAGTGTTGGGTTAGCTGTATGTGTGTTTGCTGAGGTACTGCTATGTGGTACTTTAAAGTCTGGACCCGTGTTATAAACATCGTCGTATCATGACGATTTTGGTATCAGCAGACCACAAATGATTAGGATACTATGCACAAGCATTTTTCGCCATGTTCGGGTGAAGAAATCACCCTGAAATCATAGTTTCCGTTCTGATCCCTCGGGTTCCATTTTAGAACGACAGCCATTTTGTGATTGCCCTCACATAGGCCCAGAACTAAAGCCAAGCATGGGTCTGAAGGACACGCACACCTTCGTTGACTCTTCGGTGACCTGGGCAAGCTGACTCCACTGCCTGAAGCCAAACCTGTTCGGCCAGTTCCTTTCCCAGGGGTCGAACAAGATTAGTATCAAGGCCCAACATATCGTAAAACCCTTTGATCACACACAAACCATGGTTAATCTTCTACACACCTGTCCCTGTTTCCTTCTTTATGACTTGCTTTACGAGGAGGAGGTGCCCGTTTATATTGGAGGTCTGTCGATATCTGATGGAAGCAATAAACCTTGCCGGGTAATTGATTAAGGGCTGGACAATGGGCTTGTCATCATGACTATGCTTTTTCTTTGTAGTGAAAATATGTGAATGGTTAACTGTAAAATAAGGAATGTTTGCCTAAAGCATAATATTTTGTATAAAAGAGAAGGCTGGTTTTATAGGGTTGAGCAGTCTCCTGAGAATATACACCAATAAATTCGATCTTTGACTTCACCTAGAAGACTCTGTGTTTCTGTAGTCTGAAACAGGAAGAACTCGAAGTCTTTGGGTGTGTCCCCTGGCACCGCTGGGTTCTGAAAAACCCAGTACTTCAGTTACCCTTTCTGAGTGGGATGTCTGTGTGCTGTGCTGCTTTGAGTTGTGAGAGTACATGTTGTGGCACTGAGATGTGTGTGCTACTGATTTGGTTGGTGTGCACACACTTCTTGTTCTGCATGAAGTGCTGTGAGTGTATGTTGCCTTATACTTGCCTGGTGTGCATCCCCTGATGTTCAGCTGAGTTTGCAATGTGATGGATTGGCATGTGCATCTGTTGTGTTTTTGATGTGGATGTATGCAGTGTTTGGCCTGTGTTGGCTCTTTCAGCTGACAGATGCTCTGTGTGTGATGCTCTATTTGCGTGACATTGTGTGTGAGTTGTTTGTGCATTGTGATACATTCAGAGGTGTGTTCCAAGTGTAGTGTGCATTACCTGTGTGTCTGTCACATGAAGTAAGGTGGATTCTTGTTCCTGAGCTTGGTTTGGGTGCACCTCGTGGTTTGTCCTATTTTTGAGCTGTCACTTGTTAGGATTGTGCATGTGCATGCATGTGGTACACTATGACACTATGTTGACTTGATGGGTGGTGTGGTATATCTGTCTGTGTTAGCTTATTGTGCCATTGATCCCAGTTTGTGTCCATGATTGTTTTGAAATGATGCACTTCTTGTTTGTTGGGCTAAGGTGTCTGTGCATTGGTCCTGGGTGACAATGTTGTGTACTCCTGTTCTATCTGGGGTCCCATTGCCTTTTCACTGTTCGGCAGGCCATATGTAGGCTTGTTGTACTTCTGTTTATGTTGTTTGTGAGGTTTGTGTTTGGCTATTGTTTTTGTGCCAGCATTGGTTCAGGCATCCCTGAGTGTGGGTGTGATGTTTGTGGATACACCCCAGGGAGTATGATTGTTTGCTAGTGTACTCACAGGACATTATTTGCACCATTCTGTGAGTTATACACTGGTGTTGAGTGGTGCAGGTGTGAGGTGGGTGGAGGAGGGGTATGTGTGAAGGATCCAACTTGTGTTTGACAGTCAGGGAGTGTGACAATGAGCCATGTGTGTTGTGCTGATGACATACACATGTCAAGTAAGTTGAGACAGATGTGTGGCTGATCACTGTTTGACTTCAGACACTTCCTATCATCCTAGTGCCTATGCATGGCTTGCCTTGATGTCTCCCTGAGTTGTTGCACTGAGGTCATTGTCGTTTAATTTCACTCACTGTGCCAGCCATGTCTGATTTGATGGCCTAAGGGTGTTGTGATATGTTCCTTCTCTTGCATGTGATGTACACATGCTTTGTGGCTTGCTCCATGGCTTTCCAGCATTGTCCACCTCACTTTTGGCTATCCAATTTATTGTCCTCCATTGCTGCTAACATCTGGTATCTGTATGTGGCTGTTTGTCAGAATGGGGTGTGCCTGGGTGACTTGACAGGCAGTGTGTACAGTTAAGTGGTTGTTCATATTCAGTGTGAGTGTTAATTTTGTGATTGGACTCAGTTTGCTTGACATGAGCGGAGGGTAGGTGTGGGGAGGAGGGTTGCCTCCCCCTGAGCTTCTGTGTAGGGTGTTCCTCTTCCCCCCACCTTCTGAGACAGGCTCCTTGGTTGTTTGGTGTGTGTGGTGCAGGGTCTGGGTACACCTGGCTGGTTAATTGTGCAGGGGGTGCACAGGAGGGGCACACAGCATGTCCCCATATGGGTGTGGGGGGCCTAGTGTGTGAAGGGTGGAGGTGTGGCCCTATGATCTTTGTGGACTGCCGCCGCCTGGCGCTGGCCCTGCCTACTACATTGTGCACAGGTTTTCCCGCGTCATGACCGTTGCGGTGAGGTGACCGGGAGATTTCATTGATTTCACAGTTGATGGGTGACCTGGATACAGAGGGGTGATTTTGTGACAGGTAGGACATGTGTGGGTACACTTTTGGATGTGTTCCTGTCCCCACCAGAGTGTCTGGTGTGGACAGGAACCGTATATCTGCCCATGAGTTGTGTGTTGTGGTTGTGTGTGGAGTTGTGTGATTGCGTACCTGCGGCGTTGTCTGCGATGGTGCATTACTTGCTGGTAGTGGAGCAGGTACAGCACTGGAAAGGTGTGTAAAGCTGGATCCATTGCGGTCGGGACCTGGTGGAGGGGACCAGGAGTCTGGTTTGGCGCTCCGCTGTCCTGGTTCCGCCGTCTCTGGTTGGGTGGTTTCTCCGCTGCGGTGTGACAGGCTGTTTGGGGCATCCTGATTTGTACGGCAGTCGGGACGTCATTGGCTCCCACCGCCACGGAGGGGAAATGGGCTATGTTTGCCCATTGTAATTTGGCGGGCATGGAATATGTGACGGTACAACGCATGCCATTACATCGCATGCCCTTGCAGTTCAAAACTTTATCCCGACTTTCTGTCCGGGGTGCGCTGGAAGTTGGAGTAGATTAATTTTCTATTCCAACTCCAGTGTGTGCAACAGTAGGGAAGGTGTTTGAGTTAAATCCAACACCTTCTGCCCACTGCTGCACACCTTTTGCGTTGCAACGGCATGCAATGTAATTGCATGCATTGTAACGGTTGCGTTAAAAAGGCTGTTTCCCGGGGGGCGTGAGGTCCACTGCTGTCGTGCGGAAAATGACATTTTCCGCCACCTCCAGCACCACGGAGGTGCCTCTGCCCGCCATCATAGTGAGCCCCCTGGTGTTTTCCAATTTGGTAATTCCTCCAGATTTTACCTTGTGTAGGGAAAGCAATGAGGAAGGAGGAACAAAATGCACTTTTACAATCAGTAAGACTGAAATCACGTTACACCTGCTTCGTAAAGTGAATATTTGAAATCTGGTGGTAAAATTGCGAGGATAGCACTGACTGTAATAATATTTCTCATTGACAGTTTTACTGGACAATATTTCCAAGACACTCAAAATTGGGCCCTTGGTGTTATGAATCCTGACAAGATTAAACAGTCTTTCATAATCAAATGACTACGAGTGTCATCTATGTATGCCTACAAAATACTCCATCCAAAATGCATATGTCCCTGTCATTTTTTTAGTGCTTGTCAAGCTATTTTCCTGGAACCTCAAGGATTTAGGGGAATCTAGGCAAATCTTGAGATACATATTGGTAGATGTCACTTGAAATGCAGGAACTAGATATGACTGCAAGCACCTTAAAGCACCAATCATCTGATATTTGGGGTTTGACTCCCAGGGGCCACCAAGTGCCAGTGTTTAATCATGGAGGATGGAGTAGGTTTAGAAATGCAGGAGCAGGTAACACACAAATTCTGCCCAGTAATTTGAATCTCCAGTCATTGTTGTGACTTTAATAAAAAAAAGAATAAGACTTGTATTCTCTGTCTGCCTAAATGGTGTAGTACACGTTAGTTTATTGTTTAGTAGGTTGCTATTCTTCAATATTAAGGGCCTGATTAGTATGGTGGTCCGACCACCACCACACTGCGGCCCACCAGCAGTATTAGTATTAGTCAGACTGCCACAAATATGCTGGCGGTGCTGCCAAGTATAGTCTGAGTTGCCTTTTCACCGTTGTTTTCATGGTGGTGAGCCTGCCAATAAAAGGGTGGCAGAAAGGCAACTAAGGGTCCCCCTGCCAGAATTGGGCCTGGGGGTGGACATATGTTATGCGTCCCTGTAACTGCACCCCAGTTCCTGCATTTTGTGGCATCCATGCCACACGATGCAGGAACGAGCTGCAGGTGCTGTCACAGAGGTGGGCTGCATGTTAGGCTCTTCTATGAGCTTAACAGCCCGTCGCCATGAAAATGCTGCAGCACCGTCCGCCCGACCCTAATCACACTTATAATCTGCCAGGTGGGCTCCAGCGGACGGCATGGTGGCGGCCCCGCTGGAGGACCGCCAAAGTTAAAATAAGGCCCTAAGTAACAATCTGACTTTTCAATGGGTGTAGTACTTCAATAATGCTATTTGCACAGAAAACTGTGGGGTGTTCATGCGTTTAAGAAATGCCGTTAAGCACTGTGCTGTGCGAGTAATTCAGAATTGAATTATTCATCACTACTGTTTAGAACCAAGGCCATTTACGTGCTTTGTGGCTGCCCAGTCACTCACAATTTGAGTGAGTTCAAATGAGTGGTGAGTGCTGGTTGAGGTGCAGTACGAAAGTCATGCACAGTGGTATTTACGGCCTCAGGGATGACATGTGGCTGCATTTCTTGCATGCCTTACATACAGGTATTCTGACCAACCGAGTAGAAGCCTATGGTCCTACATAGGATGATGCAGCTTGTACAGTAGAGCAGCCGCGGTGCGTCCATTGGGGCGTAGGGGCGTAGCCCCACCAGCCACTTGGACCCGCGGCTGCTCAGTGCTCACGTATGCTAGCAGTGACGCAGTTTTCCTTACCTTCTGACAATAGCGTGGGACCGGCCGATGAAGGGGGTGGGGCCGGGGGCGAGCACTCCGTTTGAGTGACAGTGCACACACTGAAGGCCAGCGGCGCGTATGCGCATACTCGAGTTTGGGTTGTGACCAACCCAAACATGCGCACTGTCAGCCAGTCAGCCACTACTGGCTAGGAGAGCGAGGGAGGGGGACCCAAGAGGCCGAGGGTTGCTTCATGCAGCAGCCCCCGGTCTCTCCTATGGGCGAGCCCTATCTGTGCCCACGGTGCTGTAGCCAATTCAGGCGCTGCTAATGTTGCAGCGTCTTCTTGATTGGCTGAGAGACACCGCGCAGCCTGCAAACCAGGCATTGGGTGCCACGCAAGGTATGGCCAATCACTGTGGCTTATGCGAACAGTGATTGGCCATCATCGTTAGCAGGTGCGCACTGGCAGTCCGTCGTCACCGCGCCACACACACCTCGTGGCGGTGTACACTGTGTGGTAGTGGTACTGGCTGGCTGCTGCTCCTGCTCGTGTTGCCAGGTGAGTTTGGAACTACTTCACTTTACTTAATATGTTATTTTAAATGCTTGGTTAAGTGAAGAATTATTCTTATCTTCCTCTTAAAAATAATAATTAAAAAATGCAATGGCACAAATGAAAGTGTTGTTATTTGAAAACCATGTCTAGTAAAATGGCCACCCGAGTGGATATCTATTTTTCAATTTACATTTCAATTGTAAGTGCATTTGTAAGCGTACGCCACATATATACATACCTTGCGGTCTCCTGATTATTGCATGGGCCTCCGAATCACTTGCAATATTTGCCTAAGTTGCAGATTTGTATTGCCACTGACTGTTTGGAGAACTGTGTCACACTGAACGGGTCGGGCGGGGATAACCTGTTCACCTGGCGAGTACGTTTGGGGGTGAGGGGGCAACAGAGGCACATGGAAGAGAGAACAGGAGGAAGGTGAAGTGAGGGGTGGGGGCGCCTGAGAGGTAGTGGTGCACCGTCGCCGGGAGAGTTGAGGCGAATGCACGGGTGGGGGGGGTGAAAAAGGGAGGGGAAATGTTAGAGGGAGAAACAGTTAAAGAAAGGAAGGAAAGGTTGGGGTTGAGAAAAAAAATAAAACCGCTTGTCAAAGGTATTGGGTGGGGTGTCAGATTTAAGCTGATAAAGGGAGAAAAGACAGGTGTCGGAGGTCAGAGAAGAACATGGTAGACGAGCGAGTAAAACAGGGTAAGAGAAGCGAGAAAACACGCAGAAGAGAGGCGGCGGGAGGGAAAGGAAAGAAGAAAGGGGAGAGGGCCCCGCCTTCTCCTTCCCGTGCCTCTGTGCGGCCGCAGTCCCTGCAGGGAGACCAACAGCGCCTTGAAGACCGAGTGACATTTCCTCTGCTGCTGGACACCGAGGGGCGAGGCGGGGCAGGAGCCTCAACGCGCCCTGTGGTAAGAGGAGCACAGATGGGCGCTCTCCGCGTCACTCAGTCCTTTACTTTAAAATAGAGCGATCACGTATAGCTCCTAACGGTCTATGGACACCTCACAAATAAAGATCTGTGAGATTAATTTTTAATGCAGTCCCCCACCAGGTGCTTGTAAACACACATTTGTAGGGATTGAGTTAAATTCAATCGAAAGTTGCACGACTCCTTAATGTTGATACACAGTTTGGTATGTATTACGATACTGAAAGTAACTACAGGTAATTTACAATGCAACAAATCCACGTATTGGTTATTGTGACCGTTTTCATGCAAAGAAATGCTTGCATTTTAAAGATGCCAAACTTGCTTTGTAATTTTGAATAAAAGCCTACCTAAAACGTTGATCTCTCATTATCATAGACATCAGTCAGTGGTCTCAGAGCTGGCAAAAATAGTGCCAAGAACACCGGGGTGGCACCGCATTCTTTATTTTCCATCCGTTTTTCATCATACTAACGGAACACTATTTTACTATTCGCTATTAGTGAAATAAAAAAAAATGGCGCATACTTAGCTGGACCGAAACCTTTAGTGGCAGATGCGATTAGTAAATATGGTTTAAATGCATGTTGTGTATGTGCTGGGGGCAGTGTGTTTATGTGAGGCGGCAGTGTATGTGTAAGCATATGTGTGTGAATGAAAGTGAGTGAGTTGGTGACAGCTAGTGAGTGACAGAGGACCAGCCGCGGTGCGTCCTATTCCTGATTATCCCGTAACACCGCTCTCAGTTAATCCTTCCCAGGGACTTTGTGGGCTCCTTTTCAGCAGATTATGTCTAAAGAGTGGATCAGCGCATCTATTAATAAATGGGTGAACATCTTTTTGCAGCCTTGAGCCACAGATCACGTAATGACATTCTATGGCCAATGCATTGCAAAGCACTGCAATGCATAGATCATGGCTTCCTTCTCCTGTGCAGATTCCCTCCTCCTATGTTTTTCCTGGTATTAGGTTCTATGAAAAATTCAAAACCGAGTTTCTTCAGCTGTAGCTCAGCCTATCCGGGCTTGCCTGTGCACAATTTCCATGATTTACCTTTAGAAGGGCATCAATATTTTAAACTTAAAGATTCTTTACATTTTTACCAGCACAAACTTGGACTTAGCTGGATAAGTATCACAAAGTTGCTTTGGGAAGGCTTCTCTAGATATCCAGTACGTAATGAGAACTTTACCAGACTTTTGCCTCTAAGCCAGCAATTTGCAGCACAATATGGTATCTGTCCAGCTCAGAATAAATGTGTCATGGCACTCAGCCGCATGTATTGCTTGAAATGGAAATATAGAAGTATAAGTACTTATTATCCCTAGTACTTGTTTGCTCCAGCAAGTTCTGGTACTTTCTTGGTAAAATTACTAACTGTTTTACAAACCAAAAGCAGTGGCAGACAAAAATACGTCACAATAATATTGTTATCTTTTCATTTTCAGCACCTGACAACCTGAAACATTACCGCATTTTGGGGCAATTTTCCAGCAAACAACAAGAGGACCCCAACCTCCTTTGCTGCTCTCTCACCCGACCCCGGCTACAACCCAGCAAACACCAGTGTTAAAGGTAAGGAAACTGATGCTATATATTTTTTTACATGGGAGTTAGGGATATGTTTGTATGTGGTCACTCTCAAGGCCCTCAAGCAGTGTCTTTCAGTGCCTCCAGCAACCACTATGGCACAGAGCGGCAGGAGGCAGTACGGCTCTATTTTTAGCTGTCATTTGAGATGTATTAGGTTAATGCACAAGATATATGTATAATGTATTTATACTGTAATTTGATATTATTGCACTGCACCTTATACGTTGTACTTTGATTATTGACAGGTTTCTTTAATATATATATATATATTGGTAAGGCCAGCAACACACCATCATGAATACAGTACAAGAGCTGATTACAAAGTCATTCCAGTCATGGCCACTTGAACAAAAACTACAGATAAAACAATTAGGACCTCATCAGCCTGAAATAAACCTACAGCAAACTACCCAGGACAGAGGAAAAATGTCAAAACGTACATTCTCAAATGCCTGGTACACAAAAGCTGATTGGCTTACAGGGTGCCCTATAAGAAATTCTCTGTTCTGCTTCCCCTGCTTGCTGTTTGGCGGTGACTTTTCTTGGACACGGCAAGGAATGGTCGACCTGAAGCACATCGCTGAAAAAATTAAGAAGCATGCGCTCACAAGAAATCATCTGGAAAACCTGACAAGACTGGGAATGTTGGGGGAAGACGCACCAATTGAGCAGCAGATAAATGATGCGTATCGCAAATCCATTCAAAAACACAATGAAGCTGTTGATAGGAACAGACAAAATCTATCCAAGATCATTGATTGCATTCGTTTCTGTGGTGCTTTCGAACTGGCATTGCGAGGCCATGACGAATCAGAAACTTCCTCCAAACCTGGGATCTTCCGAGGCCTAGTGGATTTAATGTCAACCATAGACCAGGATTTGGAAAGACATTTAGCACATGCTACAGTCTTTAACCCCTTCCCCGCTCATGACGGAACCGCTCCGTCATGAGCCACGGTTGCCGTGTGCTCATGACGGAGCGGTTCCGTCATGCCACGACCGTTGGCGGCCGCTCCGCCTACGCGGCGCTGTTTCCCCGCCTGTGCGGGGGGACAACGCAACTGGGCGGAGTCATGACGGAACCGCTCCATCATGAGCACAGCTCAACCGTGGCTCATGACGGAGTGGCTCCGTCATGAGCACAGCGCCACCGCGCTGCCCCCCCGCACCCCCCAGCGCTGCGGCGGAATTCCCGCCGCAGCGAAGGGGTTAAGTGCACCTCTAATACAATACAAAATGAACTCCTTGACTGTATGCTGGAAATTATAAGAAGCCATATTGTGCAAGAGTTGCGAAACACAGACTTTGTGGCTATTCAGGCTGATGACACCACTGATGTGTCCACTCAAACACAGTCCGTGTTAGTGTTTCGGTACCTTGACAGTGACAGAAACGTTGTGGAAAGATTTTATGGCTTCACGCATTTAAGGGACTCTAGTGCAGCAACCATCACTGAAGCAATACTGTGTCAACTGGACTTAATTTTCCCGGACCTGCCTCAAAAACAAAAACTTATCGCACAAAGCTATGATGGTGCGTCCGTAATGAGTGGAAGCCTTAGTGGAGTTCAGAAACGAATTCGAGATGTGTACACTAATGCTCATTTTGGGCACTGTTACGCCCACCAACTCAATCTTATTATGCAACAGGCGGTATCAAAGATCAGAGAGACACGAGTTTTCTTTCAGGATATCGGAGGCATAGCAGCATTCTTCACACGTTCCCCCAAAAGAACAGAAGCCCTTCATGAGATTGTGGACAAAAGCGTACCAAGGGGATCCTCAACTCGTTGGAACTTTCACATTCGTACAGTCAACTTAATCTTTCAACAGAGGGAGGGCCTTGAGAAATGTTTTGTCGCCATAGCATCCAGAGCAGACTTTGATCACACAAGTCAGAGTGAAGCCCATGGCTTTATTAGAACACTACAAGACAAAGAGTTTCAGTTCTTACTGTTTTTATTTCATGACATAATGATTCCTGTTGATGTGTTATACGATCAGTTGCAAAGAAAAGACCTAGATACTGTCTCTGTGAAAGCCAATACATCTGCATTTGTACAACAGATTATGAAAGTGAGAGATGGGGTTGAAGATTTAGAGAGCAAATTGCCGGAGCATTCTATTTTTGCAAACCGCAGACAAAACATCACCTCTCTGGTTCGAATTGGAAAGGAGATATGTGACATTGTAATTGTGCAGGCGAAAGAACGTTTTTCCTTCACAAAACATTTGGTGAGTGCGACTTTATTGCAAAGTAAAGAGTTTGCACAATATGATGAATCCTTCCCTGAGCGTGCTCTGAATCAGGCTGTGGAAGCATATCCTATGCTCAAAAAAGAGCAGCTGAGAACTGAGTTAACTGTACTCTACGGAATGCCTGTGTACCGGAAGGCCACAAGCGCCTTGACTTTGCTGAGTTTAATTCATAAACTGCATATGTAAAACTCACTTACAGAGACAGTGACTTTACTAAAAATTGTGATTACGACTCCAATGACAACAGTAGAAGCTGAACGATGTTTTTCAGCCTTAAAGCGCATAAAGACATTCCTCAGGAACACCATGCTAGAGGAAAGACTAAATGCTTTGGCGATGCTATCTGTAGAGAGCAAGCTAGTCCAAAAGATACCGGACTTCAACATGAAAGTAATTGACAAGTTTGCTACACTGAAAGACAGACGTGCGGATTTCATTTACAAAAAGTGAATGCTGCTACTTGTTTGTTGAATACAAGTACTTGCGTGGACCTATGTGAAGTGTGTGTACAAAGCTCAGCTCAACCAGAATCACGGTAACAGCGCATTGCGCTGCCTCTTTTATATTCAGTATATTGTAAGACTGTTTTTCTTCCCTCGCCTTTCCTTGTTTTGTTTCCCTGTTTTCCCCTTGCTTGCCATTCGTTACTCTAGAGTCTAATATTCAGTATGTTGTAAGACTGTTTTTCTTCCCCCGCCTTTCCTTGTTTTGTTTCCCTGTTTTCCCCTTGCGTGCCATTCATTACTCTAGAGTCTAATAGAGTCGGAAGGCCGTAGGGGAAGACTGTGGACTTTTCTTCAAGTTCCTGACGCTCCTGCGGAACGAGCCTGGCAACCATTACACTGCTGTGCAACTTCTTCTACTCTTAGAGCTGAGATTTCCATGAGTCTTATAGTCTGAATTCAGCACCTGAGCATAATAGGACAGAATGTATGAAGCTCTGTGGTAATACTGAATAAGCAGCTACCTATGTTATGCCATCTATTAATGTAATAACTGCACTTTCACAATTGCTTTATTAACCTTCCTGCTTTCTCAAATTTGCTTGAAAATGCACGATTTTTCTTCAAAATTCTCTTGGGGGGGGGGGTAACCCCCCAAAACCCCCCTTTTGGGGTTCGGGCTCGCTCGCTGCGCTCGCTCGCTACCGTGCTGTATGCTAATTCGTTTGCGCCCCACCACTTGAAAATCTCACCCACCGCCCCTGCAGTAGAGGAGTGCAAAGTTTTTTTGCTGTGACAAATGTCACGACTAAGCAAACTTTTTCTCTGGATTGTGAGAAACTTATTGCTCTAATTGTGCCTGGCCAACATAAAAAGTTTCTGTTGTTTTTGTCCTGCGTATTACATTTTACAAAGCTTGCATGTGCATAGTGGCAAACTTTTGGAGACCTTTTCTATGTAGGTTTCCCTTTTGTGTAGACTTTCTATGCAGAAATCAATAACTGTTTTCTGAAAAGGATATCATGTACAGAACCATAAGGGCAGCATTCAATCGGTGAATCAGAAAAAGTTTGACTAAAAAATATTCAATTCAATTCAATAATATTTATTCGGATATAAAATATCCATAAAAGCACAGGTCGAGAATACCAGCAACAGTACAATTTTGTTAAAAACACAGTATAGGAGGAGGAGCCTAGCGCGCATCCAAGATGGTCGCGTGAGCACAGGGCTCCCCGGACCCTCTCTGCTCCTCGGAATTTATCCTGAGAATATCCTGACGTGGCTTATGGAATCTGGGAGATAAAGACCAGCTGAGCGTATATCTCTTTTCAAAACTCAAATCGGACCTGGGAATCCTGAGTTGTCGTCGTCGGAACTTTTGGGACCCACCCGACGGAGGTGACCGGGGTGAAGGTGACCCGAGGGACCGGGCTGCAATTGAACAACAGCGGCTTCGGCGCGGTGCCAGCTGCCGATCCACCACTTTCGGTTTCGGTTTTGCACTTCAGAAGACCGGCAGGGTGGTGCGCTCGGGGTGGAGAGGTGCTTCCTGGGCCTCTGCGTGAGGTTTTCTTTCATCTGCCACTAGAGCGCCTATCGCCTCGGACCCCCTATACCGACATTTTGTGGTCTTCTTGCTGGTGCCTTACACCTCTTGATTGGAGGTCCCCTCGGGTGACCGTGTTCACATGGGGGGCAAAGGGGGTCCCGAGGGCCGCAAGACCAAGGCTTCCCTCCGCGGGGGGGCAGTCCAGAGCAATAACATGGACCGCTACACCCAGGGCAGGGGGCCCTCTGGCGCTGCCGGCCTCCCCTCGGATACTGCGGAAGGAGGCGCGACCGCCACTACGGACCTATCCTTGCAGGACATTATGGGCGCCATTGATGGCATCAGGGAAACCATCGCGACGCAGTATGAGGCCCTGGCCCGTAAGATTGACACTGTCGCGATCGATGTCACCCTGATCCGGGCCGACCTCTCCAAAACTAACGAGAAGGTCCAGGCTCTCGACGCACGGACCTCTACCCTCGGTGCGGAGGTGTCGGATCTGCGGGCCGCGCTTGGAGACATCAGGGTGGTTAACGACCATATGGCCCGGCGGCTTGAGGACTTCGAGGGACGGGCCCGACGCAACAACATCCGCGTCATAGGTGTACCGGAGTCCTCTGACGGCCGCCCGGTTGACCTCGTGGTCGAGGAACTTATCCTGAAACAGTTGTCCTCGGCTGGCCTAAGTAAGTTCTTTGCCGTGGAGCGGGCCCATCGAGTTCCGGGCGGTCGGCCACGGCCGGGGGCCCCCCCGAGGCCTATCGTGGCCAAACTGTTCTACTACAGGGACCGCGACGCTATTCTGCAGGCCTCACGGACCCACGGCCCGGTTCGCCATGAGAACTCGACCATCAATTTTTACCCGGACTTCACGCAACTGGTCCAGAAACAACGGATGGGATTCCAAGGGGTGAAGCGTCGTCTCCGTGAGCTGGGCCTAAAGTATTCGATGCTCTACCCTGCAAAACTCCGAGTGGAACATGGGGATCGGACAGCCTTTTTTGACTCTCCTGTGGCTGTAAGTGACTGGCTGGACTCTCTGCCGGACGGAGGTGGCCGTCCCGGACCCTCTGCGGGCACCGCAGGTGATGGGTCCCCTTTAGAATGACTTTTGGTCCTTGATTTTGCCTTTTTGCACTGTACAGTCGGGTCTTATTTCATTTGCATATTGTGTTTTACCAGGACCAGTGAGGGGGGCGGGCGGGGACGGGTCCCTTACCTCCTCTGGGTTCTTTTCGTAGAATGGGGTTAGTGGGGCGACAGGCACACTGCAAGTTGGGGGGGTTTTTTGGCCCGCAGGGGTGCAGGGTGGGGGGAGTTGGTCCTGGGGTGGGGATGGGGGGGAGGAGGGTTTGTTTTGCTGTGTGTTTTTTGTTTACAGGGCGAGGTACTGATTTTTGTCCACATTTGGGAACTGTGCTGCAGGCTGGGGGACCCTTGATCTATTGGGGGGGATGGGGGGGGATGGGTTGAGGCTTATGTCATGGAACGTTAATGGGTTGGGGGACCGTATCAAGCGGGGTGTAGTACTGCAATATTTGCGTCGTTTGACTCCTGATGTGGTGTTTCTCCAGGAGACGCATCTGGTTGGCAATGTTTGTCATGCAATGAACAGGGGGGGATACCGCCTCGTGGCCCATTCTGGTTTCACAACTGGTTCCAGGGGGGTGGGCATTCTGCTGCGCACCTCACTTCCGGTGGAGATCACTAAGATAGTCTCGGATGACAGAGGGCGCTATGTGTGTTTGATTGGGAGGTGGGAGGGGCAGCCCCTTGCCCTGGTTTCAGTTTACGTCCCCCCGGGCCTCCAGACCTCCACCTTCACTGACTTGGGTCGAATGCTGCTTGACCTTCCGGACAGCCTCCTGCTCATGGGCGGGGACTTTAATTCTGTGGTTTCGGGTGAACTGGATCGTCACCCACCAAGGACCCTCCCCGCTGCCCAGGCATGGCTGGGTGGGATGCTGGAGACCTTCGGCCTGGTGGATAGTTGGAGATTAATGCATCCGACCCAATGCCAATTCACCTTTCACTCGGGGGCCCATGGGAGTCTCTCTAGGTTAGACTACTTCCTTATGCCCGCGGCGCAGACTGGTCGGATTCGAGAGGTCAGGCACCTGGCGCGGGGTATCTCCGACCATTCTCCGCTGTGGCTTGTTTTTGACACCGGGCCGCGGTCTGCAGGGCGGATCGCTCCCATTAACCCATGGTACCTGCGAGACCCTACGACTCGTGACAGCCTGGTTAAGGCTATGGACCAATACTTCCTGGATAACGAGGGGTCGGTGTCTTCTGCAATGTCCCTGTGGGAAGCCTTTAAAACCGTGATCCGCGGACACGCCCTTTCCCAGATAGTGGTGGCTAAGAGGGTCAAGAGTGAGGCAGTGGTGAGGCTGGAGACTGACATCTTGGGGCTGGAGTCGGCCTTGGAGGCGAATGTTACTCCGGACGGGCTCCATGCCCTCAGCCTGAAACAGTTTGAATATAGGTCCCTGGTCACTGACGCGGCCAAAACTATGTATAGGGAGCAGCAGGGTCGACTGTACGATGCCGGGGACAAGGCGGGAAAGTTGATCGCGTGGCTGGACAGGAAGGAGAGAGTGAATCGTGTGGTCCCGGAGTTGCGTGCTGCGGATGGTGTGTGTGTGACGGAGCCTGACGAGATTGTGGAATGTTTTGCCGACCACCTCCGGGCTGTGTACTCCCCAGTGACCGACAGGGATGAGGACGACTCTCGCCTTCTACTGAGGGATATCGCCTTGCCCTGCCTGTCCGTTGAGGACCGTGAGCGGCTGGACGCCCCCTTGTCGGTGGATGAAATAGCGACCGCGATCCGCTCCCTTCGCTCGGGCAAGGCTATGGGTCCCAACGGTCTGCCCATTGAGCTATATAAATTGCGCCCTGACAAGCTTGCGCCCTTCCTCAGTCGCATGTTCCGTGAGTCTCTGGCGGCGGGTTCCCTCCCGGCCGATCAGCGTTTGGCCACGATAGTCGTTATCCCCAAGGAGGACAAGCCGCGAGATCGCTGTACTTCTTACCGGCCTATTTCACTGCTAAATGCGGAGCCTAAGATCCTGGCGAAAGTCCTTGCCAATCGTCTGTTGAGCGTCGTGTGCGATCTGATTCATCCGGACCAATGCGGATTCATCCCGCATCGTAACACCGCTCTTAACTTGCGGCGTCTTCATGGCGCCCTCGCCAGGGCGGAGCTCCTCTCCGAACCGGCCGTGCTGGTTTCTTTGGATGCCACGATGGCTTTTGACACCATCGAGTGGCCATTCCTCTGGGCTGTCTTGGCTAAATTTGGCTTTGGGGAAGGATTTATTGGCTGGGTGAAGCTTCTGTACACGGGACCCATGGCTCAGGTGGTGGTGAACGGGCGGGTCTCTCGGCCCTTTGCCCTCGGCAGGGGCACGAGGCAGGGATGCCCGTTGTCCCCTTTGCTCTTCGCGCTCGCCCTGGAGCCACTCGCGGCTTGGCTCCGCTGGGAGCCCTCGCTTCGAGGGATCCGGTGGGCCCCGGGCTTTGAAGATCGGGTTTCGCTGTATGCGGACGATATTCTCCTATATCTCACCTCACCGCGGCAGTCGCTCAACGTCCTCTTTGACGTTCTGACTTCCTTTGGGAATAATTCCGGTCTCACGATCAATTGGTCTAAATCCTGCGTCTATCCGATCTCCGGTGGTCCTCCACTCCTACCGCCTCGGCTTCCGATCCAGGTATCACTGAGCGGCTTTAAGTATCTGGGGATACACGTCTCGCTGGACCCGGTGGCTCGCTATGAGCTGAATCTCCTGCGTCCGCTTCGGCGATTGCGAGAGGATACGGCCCGGTGGTGCAGGCTGCCCCTGTCCCCGCTGGGTCGGGCCGCGCTGTTCAAAATGATGTCCCTTCCCAGGTTCCTCTATGCACTCCAGAATTCCTTCGACGTCATCCCAGTGGCCTACTTTCGGGAGGTAGAGAGCCTGCAGAGGAGACTGGTGTGGGACGGGCGGGCGCGTATTGCTCTTGCCAAGCTTACTCTCCCCTGGTATGACGGGGGCATCGCGCTTCCCGACATTCGCAGGTACTATTGGGCCGTGCAGCTTTCGGCCATCAACCATGCCACGTATGCGCCTGGCCTGAACCCGGCGTATGAGATGGACAAGTTCCTGCTTCCCGGCAGGGACTATAACAGGGCGCTGTACTCCCGCTCGGCTGGCCGGACCCTTACGGGTCCTACTAAGATTGCTGTGCGGACCTGGAGGGCCGCCACTGCGGCCACGGGCTGGGGTGAGCGACTGACATGTGCTACTCCTTTGTTTGCCTCCGATCGCCTGGGGAGCCTCTGGACTACGAAGGGGTTTGACCAGTGGGACACGATTGGTATCAGCAAAGTGGGAGACCTGTGGCATAAGGGCGCAGTTAAGACTTTCGCGGCTCTTCAGGCCGAATATGAGCTTACGGACAGGGAGTTCTTCCGCTATGCCCAGGTTCGACACGCCCTGCTCTCGGTCTTTGGAGAGGGGACCACGATCCCGGTTTCCTCGCCCCTCGAGGACCGCATACTTGACGGACATGTCCCGGACAGCACTATTTCTTTAATTTATAAGAAACTGATTAATCATCGGGCTGACCTCTTGGTGCGCCTTCGGGAGGCTTGGACGGGGGATGGGGTGGAATTGGACGACGAGGACTGGCAGTCTGCACTGTCGTCCCCCAAAGAGGTCGCCATTCCAGCCCGTCTCCGGTTGGTACAGCTTAAGATTCTTCACCGGGTGTATGTGACAGGTCCTCGCTTGGTCTCGATGGGATATTCCGACGATGGGCTCTGTAAGCGGGGTTGTGGGCTCAGTGCCACCTTTCTCCATATCCTGTGGGAGTGCTGCGAGGTGGCGGACTACTGGCGCCGGGTACATACGGTTATGGGACAGGTCACTGGGGTTGTGCTGCTGCCGGAGGTGCGTCGCTGTGTCCTGAATGTGTGGGAGCCCAATGATTATAGCGCGGCTCAGACTCGGTGGGCGGCCCTGGGGAACATGATTGCCAAGAGAGATATAGCGCAGCTTTGGGGTGCCCAGCGGCCGCCCACCGTGGCAGTATGGAAGGAGAATATGGACTGGTGTATGTTCAGGGAGAAGACTGTGTATGTTGCCCGTGGTAGGCCGGGGACATGGGGCAGAATCTGGGGGCAATGGAATGCATATCGCGGGGGTATCTGTACGCCCCCCCTGGTGGACACCGATATCGCCATGTCCCCCTGACCCTTGACGGTTCCTGGCACCTTTCGGAAAGACTACATATGGACGTTCAGTTCCCTTGGCCCCCCCCCCGTCCCCAGCCTCCCGGTACTCCTTCCTTTCGTGTGTTGCTTAATGGTCTGACCTGGAGTTCCCCGGAGGAAGCCTGACCTGCGCCGTTTGTCTTTATGCCTCGCCTTTTGTTTTTCTTTTAGTTTTCTGTGTTTTTTGGATCTAAGTCTCCTGTGCCTCTAGAACTATCCGGACTCACTACGGGGCCGACCCCCGGGAACCGACTGCAGCTTTGATAAATGTATATTTCATTCTGTACTTAGCGGCCGGCCCTGGTGGTTGTAGGCCCGTGCTTGTAATCGAATTATTGTTCAATAAAAACTATTAAAAAAAAAAAAAAAAAAAAAAAAAAAAAATAAAAACACAGTATAAATACAATAGATAAAAAGGGGATTATCAAGTTACAAAGACTTCAATTATGAGCATATATTAAAAAGAACATATTATACAAAACAACAATATCATAAGAAGAGTTAAAAACGGACAGATAGCAGCATAATAGTGTTGAAGACTTTCAGGGGTTCGGCAAACAGATAGCAGCATATTATACTTAAATAACTTTATTTCGGTCAAAAGACCATAAAAGCACAGAATAAAAATACTACAATATACAGTTCAGTGCAAACAGACAAGGACTGCCGCCAGTTACATAAAAAATAGTGCAAATTTTGGCTGACCAGAAACAAAATCATTAGTTAATTGTAAAGGTTTGTTACAAAAGGGTTACACAGATATAAATGCTAACAGAATTTCTTGGTAATATACATAGATAGTAGGATACCAAGGACCACATAAGTCTAAGGATACTGCAAGATGGACTATGCAGAGAGTCCATCATTTATAGCACATGCCCTTACTATATCTACAATGTAAAAAGAGCCTCATTTAACTAATTCATCTTGTGTCAAAAAGACATTATATTCAACGTGTACATCTTATAAACAGGAAAAAAGTCAGTTTAAAAAATGTCATAAAATAGGATAAAAACACTCAAAAAAGTTAAAACCGAGATCCAAGTTAGAAATTTACAAAGTATACACAGAGATTCACATGCCACTTTACAAGGGCCCTACGTAAATACCACATCCAGTTTAAAAATCGAGAAACAGCTAAAACTATTGGGGGATGGGTATCATATTTTAGTATCCTAAAAGCCTCTAGATATAGCTTAAACCCGAGATTGCGGCATATTGGTATTATCCAGCGTTTGCGTGGGAGGGTGTATGCCGGGCAAAAGAATAATACATGTACTTCCGACTCTTCCCTGTAGGTACATGTGGGACAGGTCCTCTTATTCCCTAGAGCCCATTTGCTAGTAAGGGCATTTAGAGGGAGATTCCCCACTCTGAATTGCATGTAGAGTTTCCTGGCCTGCAAAGGATAAATCAAGTCCAGGAACTCATCTTTCCTATATTCAGCCTTAACTAGCAAAAACTCTGCAGTCATCGAACCCCCTATGGCACTTCCCTGGATAGCCAGCAAGTTAACCTGTCTATAAAGAAGCACTAGGTCTTGTCTAGATATTGATCTACATGATATCTCTGGGGTTAACCAGAGATCCGGCCTACCTAGCCTAGCCGAAAGATCCCTAATATACAACAACCACAGGATCTTTTTTGCTGTTTTAATGGTATTTAGGATCTCCCCCAGCTCGTCTCTGTAGGCGGAAAGTACTGAGGTCACCCACACCCTGCGCAAAATATAATGGGCCTCAGGGCAATTACTTCATTTATAGGCAGCAGGTCCAGGTCCATACAAAGAGGAACTAAGGGGGTACTGGGTGGGAGGCCTACAATCTGTCTCATAAAGTTATTCTCTATTTTTGTAAAATTGGCAGCAGACATATGGCCCCACATTTCAGCCCCATACAAGGCGGCTCCTCTTGCCTGGGCTTTATATATTTCTAGTGCAGGTGCCACTGACCTATGTGTGGTTGACCTATGAAATTTCATTATCCCACCTACCATCTGTGTTAGTTTAAGTTTGGCCTTGACCATTTGGGGTTCCCATGTAAAATCTTCTGATAGGGTAATACCCAACTAATCAAATATCCTCACCCTTTCCAGGGGTATACCATCAAAAGAGGGACTTGGTCGAGTAGTTTTTGGGGGGTTGAAGATCATATATTTTGTCTTGGTTAAGTTGATCTCCAAACCCCGCTTAGTACAAAACTCGGCAAAACCGTCCCAGATGCGTTGGCTACTAGATGGAGTTTTAGACAGCAGCAGGGTGTCATCCGCAAACATGAGTGCGGGAATCTTCCCCAAACCCAATTTCGGGGCGTCATTATCCTTGATGTTGTTAAGATGGTCAATGAGCCCATTGATATAAAGACAAAATAGGGTTGGGGCAAGAACACATCCCTAACGTACACCCTTGTTAACAGGGAAGCTCGCAGATAGTTTCCCATATTTCCCACTTCTTACTTGCGCGTAGGTCCCTGTGTGTAGCCTCACCAGGACTTTAAGGAGATAGGGCGGAATCCCTAGGTCGTTTAAGACTTCCCAGAGTTTCCACCTGGGAACCAAGTCAAAAGCCGACTTTAGGTCGATAAAAATAAGATAGAGGCTGCCACCCTCCATCTTAGCTGTTTTCCTAAACAACAACTGTAGCCTAAATATCTGGTCCACAGTTGAGGTACTTGATCTAAAGCCGGCTTGATAGGGGCTCAGGATTCCTTCCTCCTCTATCCAGCTTTGGATGCGATCAAGAAGGACCCTGCCCATCAGTTTTTGTGGGATATCAATAAGACTGATGGGCCTATAGTTTGACGGGAAGAGTGGGCAGCCTTTTTTGTATATGGGAACAATCTCGGCCCCACACCAGGAATCGGGTGGGGCCATACCCCTCATGATGGCATTAAATAAAGCACATAAATAGGGAGTCCAAATTTTTGGATCCATATGAAAAAGCTCCCCTGGAAGTTTGTCTAAGCCGGGGGCTTTGTTAAGGGGTAATCTACTGATAGCATTCTGAACTTCAGTCAAAGTAATATCGCACAATCCTTCTAAGTAAGGGTCATGCAATAAATCCAAAAAAGCTATATTGACATCCACCAATTCCTCCCCGGCATAGAGCGCCTCAAAATGCCTCTCCCAGGCTTCTGGTGGTATATTAGGTTTCCGGGCTGATTGTCCTTCCTTGTTTCCCACGCTTACTAGGGCCCAGAATGATTTCATATCTCTATCCTTCAGGGCAATCCTAAGCGCTCCCACGTCTCAGTTTCCCAATTTTCCTTTTCCCTTTTTAGGGTCCCTTTGTATATTGCCCGAAGACCTTTAATTCGAATTTTGTCCTTAGCCTTGACTGCAGCTATTAGATCCTTCTTTGCTTTGCGGCAGGTGGCATTAAACCAGGAGTTGGTGTCATATTTAGTTCCTGTGCGTGTTGCAGTTGGGTAGACTTTCTCAATCAGTCTAGCAACTAACTGCTCATGGATCTCAGCTGCCCTCTTCTGAGTCCCATACCAGACCTCCATCTGGCCTAGTTTCCCCATTTCCTCTATCAAAGGTATCACCAACTCATATACTTTAGCCAACTTTTTTGGCGATTGTTGTATATGGCACCACCTGACCCTTCGTCTTTTGTTTGAAAGCAACTATTGGTTATCCCCCACGCTAGGCGAAGATAGAGGGATAGAAATGCCCATGCTCTCTGAGTTCAAGGACAGTACCAAAGCGTTGTGATCACTGTCCTGTCTCTCAAGTACCTGAAAGTCAAGAACCTTGTCCCAGGATTTAGTTTCCACTAAAATATAATCAATCAGGGATGATTGACCTTCCCTATTGAATGTATGCTGGGCCGGTTGGTCAGATTTTGTTCTCCCATTACAGGCCCTGAGTGAGTGTGCCTGAGTCATTGAGTGAAGTTGGATGGCCAGTGGTGTCCAGATTTTTATAGGAGTAATTTGAGGTTCAGGTATAGACCAGCAACGATCTTCTTCTGAGGGCTCGCCTATATTCAGATCAGTGAGTGGCTCATACTGGCAATTGAAGTCGCCCCCTACAATCAACATCGTATCTGGGTCTAAAGTTGGTAAAAAGCATCCCAGATTGTCCAAAACCACAGATTCCTGTCTATAGCTTACGGGTCTGGAGTATATATTAATGAGAGCTAGTTTGAGCTTAGAAGGAAATGTCAACATAACACATAAAATATCATTCGTTGACAGAGTTATTAACTCAGCATTCGCCCCAATATGCATGCCCAACCATAAAATTAGACCGCCCGACGGTCTACCCCTTCCACTGGAGGTGGCCAGAATGTTAAACGATGCAAATCCCATCCTATGATATTCCTCCGTGGCCCAAGTCTCATGAAAGAAGCAGATATCGTGATTATCTATAAAGCCTCCCCAGTCTGAGCAGGATAATTTATTTTTAACACCTGCTAAATTCCAAGATAAAATCTTCAGACGACCCCCTGCTTTGCTGGGCAGTTCCTGCACTGTAGTTATGGGGGAGCATAAAGCTCCAGAGGGATTCTTACCCGTCTGGCTAATGTCCTGGATCTTTGTCCGGAGATCTGAAGATGTAACTATCAGATCAATTGCTTGCTGTGTCCCTAGGCATAATGGGTTGGCCTTTGATAGACCCTCCTTCCCCGAACCATATGCTCCAGTGTTCCTAATTGTGTTTTAGGTCCAGGCCCTGCAATCTTCCACTAAAATCTTGACTGAATTATCTTTAGACAGGTCCTCCTGCCTTAAGGGTAGGATGGTATAGGCAGTCTCGTTGGTCCTCATAGCAGAGCCTATATTAGATTTTGTGGTGGTTGAGTTATTATCTGTAGGTGAGTGGTGGTTTCTAAGCCTACAGCCACCTCCCCCATAAACTATTGCATATGAATCACCCGCACAATCCCCGTTACCGCTTGTGGGAGTTTGTCAATCTACCAGATCAAGGGGGCTGTATCTATTACTTACAGGGATATTGAAGCGTGGGGTAATAGAATCACTGTCCCCGCCGCCTTGCTGTGATTCCCCTGAGTGGGCCCTTAGTTCCCATTTCTTGTGTATCAGACTCATCCTCTCTTCGAAGGTGCCCTGTGGGTAGAAATAGCTAAGTGGTAATGTCTGGATGTTTTTGCTTATCAACCCAGTAAACCATCCTAGGATGTGCTGGACTGTTCGTCTGTCCCTAAAGTTAATCAGGATGCAATTCCCCTGTATATCTTTCTGCCGCTGACCCACCCAGCTAACCCTACGCACGTGGATAATTTTACTGTGCGCCCTGGGTGGAAGAGGTCTGTTGTTGTTTAACCAGTGTGATACTTTATTAATTCTGTGTATGTCTCCACCCGACTAATCTGTAGTCTAGGCCAGTGGTTCCCAAACTTTTGACTCCTGAGGACCCCCATTGAGTCACCACTGGAAGCCGGGGACCCCCAACAATTTGTAGGATTTAAATTTCAAACATTAAAACAGTAATTTGAAAAAAATAAACAAACGTGATCACACAAATCAAATACTCAAATTACTAAGGATTTTAGGCGCATATTTACAATTCCCTATCGCCATGGGAACGTCACTTTTTGCAATGTTCCTGTGGCAATAGGGTCTTTGCCTTATTTACAAGGCAGCGTTAAGCCACTTATTGTGGCTTAACGCTGCCTTGTAAATAAGGACCCCTTTCACGCAATGCTCAGTGTGAAAAAGGTGGGCAGTGGGAGTTGCAGTGGGCATTTCACTCCAACACCCATTGATTTTGACGCTGCCCTCTACTTACAAGGTCAGCTTAAATAGGAGACAGCACCAAAATTAAGACCATGAAAAACCTGGTCTTAACTTGGCGAAATGAGGAGAAATGCCTTATTTCTCCTTGTTTTTGCTTTTTCCAACGGAAAAAGCAAAACACCTTTGATTGTTTATGTTCAGGATGGTGACCCTTCCTGCACATAAACAATCTTTACTAAAAATGACATTTTGTAACTTCCATGTGTGCTGCATTAGGCAGCACACATAGAAGTGACAAAAAGGCATTACAAAATTGTTCATGTGCAGGAAGTGGGAACATAGCAGCATCAGGATAATGATAGACTGGGAATAAACATATGTTGCTAACTTTTACCATGCAGTTTGCAAGCAGCTCTTTGACAGTTTATAGGACACTGTGCTAGAGTACGATTGTCCCTTATGAATGCACAGTGACAAAAGAATATCTGTGACAAAATCAGTAGCCCACCGACCTATGCACATAAACTACTGTTTTTTAAAATGCATTGTACACGTTCTTTGCAGTAGGCATATTAACCCTCTGTGTCACATTAGACAAGTCAAAGCTGTCACTAGACAAAACTCTCATCTCTCTCCAGCAGGTTCATTAATCACTGGCATTTTCTTGACACTTTTATAGTTGCTCGAAAACTGCTAATTTTACAAGGAACTTTGCAGTGCTTTTAAAACTGCTGTCTGCGGACCCCCTGGGAATGTGCCACGGACCCCTGGGGGTCCCCGGACCCCAGTTTGGGAAACACTGGTCTAGGCACTCCAGCTAATACCACCACATACGAAGAGGAGGCTGGTGGTAGATCTATACACGGAAGACAGGATTCTGTTAAATGAAGCAAATCTCCACATCTTTTTTTGCCACCCTCATTTGGGAGCCTATAATCCTTATCCCAATTAGGTATACCCGCAGGACGTTTACCAGGGGCATTTTCTTTGTTCGCATTTTCACCATTTGGGGAGTCCCTGGCTCCCAATAGAGGAGTAGATGGTCCAGACCTGTCGGGAAGAGGATGGGGGATGATAGATGGATTGGCCGATACAGTCATTGCTTTAGTAGGCTGCTCAGGTACTACCCTTGGGGCCATATCTTTAGCACACTGGACCCCTTGGAGACTAGATGCTAGTTTAGTGCCCCAGGAATCTACTTGTGATGATAGTGAATTAATTTTACTCATCACTTTGTCTAGACTAATTAGGATTGCTCGTTCTATATAAGCTTTGAGATCATTTACCATCTCTATAACCCAATCAGGGGAATTCCTTCCATCCTTATTGCTTAAATCGGATGTACAATCATTGGTGGAGCTCCCAGATGATACGACCGAGATTCTACAGGAACATTTTTTGCCTGTGTCAGTTTTACTTTTCTTTTGGCTCTTTTTAATCTTAGGTGTATTTTTTTGTAGTATCTCCACCCTGGTCTCCCCCTTGCTTTGATGATATCGCTGCTTTACCCTGAGTTGCCGTTACATGGGAGTTGTATATATCATCTAGTTGTTGGATTTCCCTAGATGTACCTATTTCCGGGGCTACCGAAAGAGGGGATAATGTTGGCGTTATCGATAAACGTCTCTCTGTTCGAGAGATTTCGTTGGTTACTGCACCAATGGCCTGCTGCAACATTTTATCTATGGCAGTGTGTTTTTCCATTGGGGTGCGGGGTTGCGTTTTCTGTCTAGTGGTAATTCTATGGGGTGGAGGAGTTTGTTTTCCCATGTCCTGATTTACAAGGGGAGCACATGTTTTCTCCCACTGGGACGGGAATTGATGTACTAACTTGGCACAACTTAGCTCTATTGATGTCAAACCAATGGGGAAACCGGACAACCTCACAGGTAGGGACACCCCTGGGAAGCAATAGTCAATCGTTCACAGTTCCAAGGACGTATTGATCCAGGACGCTCACCACAGTGCCTTACTTATGGAATCCGAGAGTGGGAAGTTAGAAGATTGGCCCAGCCCAGCCTCATCCAGCCTCTGACGGCCTAGGACTGTCCCGCCCTTGTCCCGGGCTTGTCCCGCCCTTGTCCCAGGCTTGTCCCACGCGCGTCCCGTGGGTCGAGGGACCAAGCAGAGCTTTATGCACCTCCAGGCGCTGGCAGATGACGGGCGCGGCAATCGGGGGTGATGGGATTTGTAGTCCTGGTATGGCGGAGCCAAGCCCGGCCAATAGCAGCGGCAGAGCAAAGCCCGGCCCGGGGTTCTCTTGTAGGCTATAAGTTCTGTTTACAGGCTGAAGGCAGAGGGGCTCAGCGAAGAAGGTCCCGGCCAAGCAGAGTGGCGGAGCAAAGCCCGGCCAGCAGTTCCGCCCCCCAGCAAGGTAGATGAATCACAGGGGACTCGGCCCCAAGCAGAGCTTTATGCGCCTCCAGGCACTGGCAAATGACGGGCGCGGCAATCGGGGATGATGGGATTTGTATTCCCGGTATGGCGGAGCCAAGCCCGGCCAATAGCAGCGGCGGAGCAAAGCCCGGCCCGGGGTTCTCTTGTAGGCTGTAAGTTCTGTTTACAGGCTGAAGGCAGAGGGGCTCAGCGGAGAAGGTCCCGGCCACGCAGAGTGGCAGAGTAAAGCCCGGCCAGCAGATCCGCCCCGCAGCAAGGTAGATGAATCACAGGGGACTCGGCGGTGACTAGGGCGATCCCTGATGTCCGAACTTGCCCCCAAGTGACTGCTTCCCAATTCAAACGTAGCCCAGGGCTCTCAGAGTACTGCTAGCTATCGCCAGTAAGTTTGAAAAATTACAAGGGCCCTTTAAGGCGCCCGGTCACGCTTGCCTGAGTTGGCCGAGGCTCTGCTGCTGCTCCGGCGCTCCCGGCTGGTGTCTCTGTGTGCCGCCCACCGTGCCGAACACCAAGCGGGAAGGCAGCTCGCGCCGAACTGGAGGCGCTGGGTCAACGATGGTTGCATCCTGTTCCCCGGTCTCGAGACACTGAAAGGTTCCTGCCAAAAATTGGGGTTGGCATTTTTAAAAGGGGCAGGCTGGATCACCCGCTACGTGGCCCGCTCCTCCGGATATACAGACGGTTTGCCCCGGGCGGTTCCCTCTATATTATATTAAAGTGCGGTCGGTTGTAAACAGTTTTAGCAGCGTAATATAAAGTGCAATTAAATGTAATCTTTTAAGGTAGTCCAGTATTGTTTTGTATATTTTTGATAAAAGTTACAGAAAAATAAAATGTGTAACATTGTTTGATTGCTACGAGTGCCACAGGGACAGGGCATTTTCTCGGGATTAATATTGAATCCCAAAGGGAAGCAAAGTGAGTATTTTAGGGTGCCATCCCTGAGGCAAAAGAGCAAACTTCTCTCCCAACCGCTTGTATTCTTCAGAAGATATTTAGATGGCGTGTAGGTTAGGGGGCTGTTAGCCTCCACTAGCGACATATACCTAGTGACTGATGATTTTGGGATCTTGCATTTTTATAAGATTCATATAATGCATCCATCAGGACCTTTTTATTTATTCCCTCTTGGCCCAAGGGATTAAAAAAAGACGTGGTCTAGATTCACGCTAGTTAAACTTTTTCTAACAGCGGAAAGCCAGGGTATGCAACCTCCCTTGTCGCAGTTGAGGCAGTCAGCTATAATCTCCCTTGTCAAGGTCGCTGCCGGATTTTGCCAAACTTTTAGCCAAAATATAGCTGGACAGGACCTGATAAAGTCTTTTATGTAGAACAAATTTAATTCCTTATGACACACAAAGTTAGGTGAGGAAATTTGGGCCCCTAGAAGTTTACGACAGAACCTATTTTCCTATCTCTGGATTCCACAGCAATTTATAAAACCCCAAACTTCTGCGCCATATGTGGCAGGGGGAATGCACTGTGTTTTATAAATTTTAGCTATAGATAATACTACCTCTGCTTGTTTGGGTTGGGGAAGACTCAAGATCGAGTTTGTCGCTTTTATACATTTACTTCTGCTGTGGGCAACAGGAGCTGCCCAAGATCCAGTATCAGAAAATACTAATTCCAGATATGGGAAAGTGTGGGTGCATAACAAGTTTTCAGGACCTGAGGTTATTGAATTAATACGATGTTTTTTTGGGCCACAAGTCATTATAAAAGATTTCTTAAAGTTAGTGCAAAGGTCTAAGTCTGCCATAAAAGCTACAAAACCCCTGACTAAAGTGCGTAGTGCGTTCGGAGTGCGGCCCATTAGGACCACATCATCTGCATATAGTAGGGTGGGGAGTACGTTACCATTGATGCTAGGTACGTCGTTGGTAAGTTCTGACAGTACATTGTATAGTTAATTTATGTAAAGGATGAATAAAAGAGGGGCAAGTACACACCCCTGTCTGACCCCTCTTCCAATGATGATGTCCTTTCAATCAATCAATCAATATGAACTTTATTCGGATAAAAACAACATATCCATAAAAGTACAGTTTAAAAAATACAGTATTTACAAATATCACATAAAAGAAATTAATCCAAATTCATGGAGTTACGAAAGCGTACGGCCATTTTTAAGAAGGATCCAACTCGAAAACATAATTCATCATTATCAATTGCAAGCACCAGCTCATAGGCTATTTTATAGTCAGTTACGCATCGGGATTTGAAATATGAAATCAAATATTTTTTCGTAAGCGGTAAATAAAAAGAACAAAAGAATAAAAAAAAAAAAATGTAGCATAGATTGTTTCAAATTATGGGTACATGGACAGGGGGTATAATCAAGGTTCGAGAAATAACCAATAGGAAAGGACAGTAAATATTTCATGGTGTCTGTCCTTAGCCTGAAGAATAAACCCCTTTCCCAACAGCCAACAGATTTTAAAAGGTATTTAGGCATAACTGTGGTTACATGCTCAATTTGCATATATTTAGCAACCGAGGTTTTGTTACATTCTGCTGCTAGCCTTTTTTCTTTGTAGGATGCATAGAGTAGTTTTTCCACAGTTTTAATGCTTAGTAGGTTGTGGGCTAAAGGGTTTGAAAAAAAGTGTTCCAAATTCAGGCTATTTAAACTTTTATGGACTCCGACCAACCATGGTATATCCAGCCCTCTGTCACATCTTAGGCAATCCAAAATGATTTCCCTAGTCAGTTGCGCAGCCGAGTTCTTCCAGATTCTAAGCCAGAACAATGTCGGGCGAGCCTTAATAAAGTCCTCCACATAAGATAAATGAAGCTCGCTATGACAAGCGCCCAATATTTTACGGCAGAACCTGTTCTCTTCTCGTTGAATAGGTGTGCTGACAGTGTTCCCCCATACCTCTGCACCGTATGTAACGGTTGGAATACATTGTGTTCTGTAGATTTTAACAATAGCAGGCACTACCTCTATGTTTTTGGGTTTGGGTAGCCTGAGAATTGTATTAGTAGAATTAACATATTTCCTTTTACAGTGGACAATGTGATCATTCCATAAACCGTTGGATGCGAAAACCAGACCAAGATACGGAAAAGTGCAGGTGCTAGACAATCTGATAGAGTTAGATACAATAGAAAGATTAAAATGCTTCTTAGACCCACATGACATTAAAAACGATTTCTTAAAATTAGTGCACAAATCTAATGTTGCCATGAATTCCACGAAGCCATGGACCAAAGCTCGCAAGGCATTAGGTGTATGCCCCATTAACACAGCATCATCTGCATAAAGCAGCTCGGGGATCTTGTTACCACCGATGCTTGGGACGTCCTCAGTTAGGGGCAGTAGAGATTTGGATAGATCATTAATATATAATATGAATAGGAGGGGGGCCAAGACACAACCCTGTCTGACCCCCCTCCCAATTTCAATTGGTTTAGAAATCACATCTGATGATGTCCTTTGAAACCTCCCCGTCATTGCTAATCCTTACCCGTGCCTTTAAGTTCCTGTGCAGATATGCCCAAAAATGGACTAATGCCTCATCCAACCCGTAGTTTAAAAGGACCTTCCACAAACATGACCTATTGACAAAGTCGAAGGCTGAGGTAAGGTCCATAAAAGCCAGGTAGATGGGTGACTTCCGGGCTATCGTGTACTTGACAACAATCAGGTTTAAATTAAGGCACTGTTCCACTGTTCCTAGTTTACTTCTAAAACCCAGCTGACATCTGTTTAAAATATGTTCCCTTTCAGCCCAAGACCTTATTTTGTTAAACAAACTCCTCCTGAAGGATCTTCAATGTATTATCAATCAGGGAGATCGGTCTGTAGCAGCTAGGGTTGGATCGGTCTCCTTTTTTAAAGATAGGCACAATAATGCTGGTAGACCAAGTGCTTGGGATAAAAGTGCTTGTTAAGTTATTAAAAACATTGATTAAAAGAGGTGTCCAAAAATCCGGTTGGTGTTTAATGAGGTCGATGGGAATCCCATCTGGCCCCGGGGCCTTGTTGCCTAAGCTTTGGTGAATGGCATCCTCAACTTCTGACACTAATATAGATATCCGTGCGACAGAAAGGTCATTTGAGGGTTTTAGAGAAATTAGCTTCCCAGGCTTCGCTAGCTATGTTGCAGCTTAGGGGAGTGAGAGTAAGGCCCATAGATCTCATGTCTTTAACTGCTGCCCAGAAACCGTTTCCATCATTAAGTGTAGCGGCACAGGCAAGATTATCCCAGCGTTCTTTTAGGAGCTCGTCTTTGCGTTGCCCGACTACTTTTTTATAATGGCACTGCAAACATTTAACAAGGGTTGCGTCCCTAGGTGTTGCTGTCAGTGCTACACGAAGTTCTGTGTTTGCTCGCGAGCAGGTACTGTTGAACCATCTAGGGTTCTGATTAATGTCTAACGCAGGCCTAGAGATCATTTGTTTAATGCCAGTGCACAGGTCGCTGAATGCCTTAATAACCTCTAGATTGGGGTCGCTAAATGACAGGCAGATTTCAATGAGCAATGGGTGCAATTTTATCATGTTGGAAAATAAAATATTATTATTAATACCTTTCCAAATTACTCTTAGTTTGTCAGTCGAAGCCACTAAATTACTTGCCCCAGACTCTTTAGCGAAGCTGGACTAGGGGCGAATGTAATTGTTGTTAAGATTGGGTTATGATCGCCCTGCGAGGTGCGTAGAACCTCAGCCTTTAATAAAAGATCTTCCAGTGAGGCAGATATAAAAACATAATCGATAATTGAGGAGCAACCATGACCCCTATAGGTGGGTATTAAGCAATTATTGTTTTGGCATACATCCGCAATTTCCATTACATTAAGTAAATTACAAGTAGACAAGTGATCTGACAGTTCCATCCCTCTTTTGCACGCAAGCCCATGAACCGAAAATATAGTACCTATTCCATTTTCCCTTGAGAGTCTGGCGTTAAAGTCACCACCGAGACATATTCCATCCAAATTATGGTGCACATTCTGATTTTGTGGATTAGTAATAAAATCAAACAAGTTAATAAAATTCATATTAAGGAGGGTTACAAAATCATTATTGTAAAAATTGATAAAGCAAATTGAAGCCCCTCGTGTGTAAATCAAGGCTTAAAAATTGTCATTATTTGCGGAAAGGGACTTTACACTACCACCTAATGAAATTTTAATCCAGATTGAAAGGCCACCAGATGGACATCCTACTTTGGGGCTCGTACGATGTTATTAAAACAAGCAAACCTTCTAAGAATAGATCCCTCGTACTCCATGTTTCTTGGAACATTAGTATATCATATTTTTGGACTATGTTGACCCAGTCTGTGGAGCTTAGCTTGGAGGACAGACCTGCAACATTCCAGCTAAGCACCTGCAAGTTTAAATTGTGTGATTCTGGGGTAACGATCTCCAAAGAATCGGACGAGGAACCAGTGATAGCAGGTACAGCTTGCATTGGAATGGGTGGCAGTCAATCCAGGCTGTCTAGACCTGACAAGGCAGAAAACCTGTTATACATAGTGTGTGGAGGGATGACAATGGTATTTAACCCCGGGGTTGGCTTATAGAAAAAACCCAGGGGCAGTGACCAAACGAGAGTTGGAAAGTTGTTGTTAAATTCCTGTGTCATCAGTATTGATTTTACCAGTGACGGTTGTCTAAAGTTAAGGACAACACAGTCTCCATTGATGTTCTTTTTTGAGGGTCCTACCCAGCCAACCCTGCGTACCATTATAATCTCGCCGATATTTGCCACCCTAAGGCCTTTATGTTTGACCAGCCAATCAGCGCTTTTATTCCACAGTTGATCCGAGGTCTCAGTTAGATTTTTCCTTAGGGGGGGGAACCTGCCAAAACTAGGACATAGGGACATGCTGCCGCTGGTAAGTTAAGAACATCGCCCCTGGTCTCTAGAGACGGCCCAGTATCATTGTTTTCTGTAGTGGAAGTAGCACTCAGAGTGTTACGCCTCAAGGGAGCTAAGTTTATGGGGTTGGTGGTGGCGGCAAAATTGGCTGAGTGGGTATTAGGATTTGGGCAATTGGTGTTGTTAATATGCCCTGTACATAATGGGAGATTCTCACTGGGGATGGGTTTAGACGGCAAGCTTTCTTTGGTTTTCCTGCATGTTGCACTGGCATCTCTAAAAGGGGGGGGTATAGGATTCGGGGTTTGTCGTTGAGCATTTAAATTCTCCATGCCAGTAGGCTTAGGATTCTGAACCCCCCTGGCTTAGTTGTAGATTTAAGTGTGCTAGTGTGTATGTTTGATTTGTTTATCAGTGTCTCTAAGCGGTCTAGGTGTTTCCAAAGTGCATTAAAATTCTTGTCCTGCAGATCTCTCATACGCTCATATACCACGTCCGCTACGGTGTCAATTGAGATATCACCCGGTCTAATGCGAGTTGTAGGGGCTGCAGTATACTCAGTTTGCGTGTAAATGGGTTAGTGCTTCTGATAGGGTTAGGTCAACAGTGGTATCCGTTGTGGCATCAGTGGGCTCCATGTTTGCTGAAGTCGCAGGGGCCAACGTGCTTTGGATCCATGAGCTCAGGGCTGTGCGTTGTTGTTTTGAGCGTGGGGGTTGTTTCCTCATAGAGCTGGTTGGTTTAGCTATAGTTCTTTTTCTTTTTGCCCCAGTGGTTATCGGGTTTGGGGAAACGTCTTTATTTGGGACGATATTCTTAGCATGACCCATAGCTCGGTCGTCCACAAAAACTTCATTATCATTATTGCCCTGGGTACTTTCTATGTCGCAGCCACTTCTCTGGGTTGGTGAGTGTCTGGTGGTATTGAAAATTACATTTGGCGATAGGGGAGGGCCAATACAATCCTCCTGCTCATCCCCTGCCATAGGATTGGTTCGATGTGCTACAAGTCGCAAGGGTAATCGCCTCTCTGTTAGCTCAATTTCCTTTGTGACAATGTTGACTGCTCTTTCTAGCATGCTATCTATGGTGGTGGTAGGACGGGAGGTTGGTGTAGTGGTGCGCTTCCCCATATCACAATGTTTTTTTAGCACTCACCTCAGCACAGCAACACAGCTTGTTGAAAACCACCTCTCAAAGGGGTGGCCCAGCCCAGCCTCTTCCGGCCTCTGACGGGTGCAGACGGACCCACCCTTGGCCCGGGCCTCGCCTGGGCGTGGCCTGGGCAGGCCTGCACGCGCCCCGCACTGCAGGAGCCCTGGGGTCAATTTGAGCGCCTCCTGGCGCGCTTGCAGGGTGTGGGCGGTGAACGCGAATAGCACCTATCAATCCTCCCTACCGCTGTAAACAATTATATAAACTGCTGTCTCTTATCAACCCTCACTCTCTCACCTGTCTCCCTCTCTATGGTCTAGCATCAGTTTCTCTTTTTCCCCTTAAATTATCTCCTACTTTTTTCATGAACAAAGCCTTCCCCACCTGTCTCTCCCCTCCCACTCTCTCTCTCTCAGTTATTTTTTTTTACTTGTCTCTCACCTGACTCCTTATTCTCTTGTCTCTGACCTCCACCTCACTTATCTCTTTCTCACCTCTCTCTCTATATCATCTACCTTTCACCTTTCTCTTTACCCTCCTCTCTCTCAGCTGCCTCTTGTTTTACTTCTCTCTAGATTGTCTCCATTTAACCGCTCTCATCAGTCTCTTTATAACTTATTTCTCACTTGGCATTCCCTCACTCTCAGTTGTGTCTTCCCTATGTCTCTTCATTACCCCCCACCACACCTGTACGCCCTCTTTCTTTCGGTTTCTCTCTGAGCTCTCTAGCACCATGCTTTATTCCCTCTCTTACACCTGTTTCCTACTCTCCGGCTCTGTTTCTCTCACCTATCGCTTAGATGCCACATTTTTACCTGTCACCGCTCTCTGCTGTGTCTTTTCCTGACTGTCTCTTTTTCACCCCTTTCTCACACGAGAGTCCCCTCTATTTCTCTATTGTACCTTTCTAATTTTTTTGCCTGTCAAATCTTTGTCTTTCCATCGGTCTGTCAGCGGTCTCTTTTTTGCTTGTCTTCAATTTTTCTCTTGTCTTCCCCTCTCACATTTGTCTCTATCTCTCCAACATATATCGCTTCATCTTTCCATTTCTCTGCTGTTTCTTTATTTTTCTTTCTCTTTATAGCTATCCCTCACCCACACTCCCCCACAAAGACACAAACTAACCTGTTCCTCTGTGCCTTATCCATATGTTGTGTCTTCTTCCTCTTTTCTGGCCTCTCTGCTGCTCCCATGTCCTCTCTAAACTTTTCTTTTTTCTGTCCTCTCTGCCGTATTTTCCCTCTTCCAGACATGCCTGGAGACATTGAGACACCTTTTTACGGTCTCTCCCAACCAGCAACAACACATTTTGTTGCAAGTTTGTTCTTTTGATTTTAAAGGCACTGAGCTGAGTTCTTGCTGGAGATGCCCGCTGCACAAGCAGTTCAGCCCCTGTCACAAAAAGTAACATTTGGTTTGCGTGCAGTTCGGTTTGACTGATGAATTGGCAGTCACTTGTTAGTGTTAGCTGAAGGTTACACATAATTTTACAAAAAGCTCATGAAAGCCCTGTTTTAGAGTTTAAAGAGCTTTTTTAAAGCAAGTACGAAAAAAGGTACAGCATTATATCAACAATTATAGAAGAATTGCAGAAAATATCATACAGTATGTATGTTTGTTAAGCATTGTAAAATGAGAAAGTAGGACAGCAATATTGACAAGCTATGAACATTAACAAATTAGCATTTTAGGTTTTTTGTTTTGGAGAAAGCAAGAAAGAAAAAGACAGAGATAAAAGGGGAAAAATGAAAACAAACCAAAAAGAATATAAATGAATCAGCATCCTTACCAGATATAATAAATACAAATAATTGATAACAAACACTATGCATTTCTGATAACAAAGTAGGAACAGTACATTATGTATTAAGAACAGTATAAGAGAAATGTAACGTAATGCTCATGGCGGCTGAAAGACAATGAAACTGTCTTTGTTTTGTAGTGCAGAAGAGGATAAATAGTTGGTGAGTGGAGACCAAAAGGCTGCTTTTGGAAGGAGTTGTTGAGATGTGGTGGCAGAAGCTCTGTCCAGCCTATGGTGATAACAGAGAAGATTCCACCAAGCAGGAAAAGAAACCATAGTGGCATCCTTCCAGTTGGAGGTAATTACCTTGAAGGCAATGGCAATTAACAAATCCACAAACTTGTCCATCTTGGGAGCACCAAACCAATTTATAAAATATGGAGTAGATATCGAAAGGAAAATTGATAGAGCAAATGGAGGTGATTGATTTACATACATGGTCAAAAAAGAGAAAATGCTAGGGAAAAGAAAAAAAGGAGTGTAGGAATGTGCCAGGGTTGATTTTACATGACCAGCAGTTGGGGGACAAGTCGGAACTGTACTTGAAGAGAGATAATGGGGTTAAAAACAACCCATGATAAAAATAATAAAGAGTTTGGGTGGTGCAGTATTCTGTGGTATATTCGTGTCCAAAGAGAGTTCCATGTGTGTACAGAGAGGGTACGCTGCAAATCTGATTCCCATAAAAGTTTCATTTTACTCTCTGGGTGATTGGGAAGAGAGAAATGGAGATATTTGTAGATATGAGAGGCCCGAACTGAAAGAGAAGTAACATGTGGTTCTAATGGGGGTCTGATGAGGAGGAAGGATATCCAGAGAGAAGAGAAAACTGATGAGTTAAAAGCAATCTTAAAGAGTCATACCTAAGAAGTGAAGAGGCAGGCAGACACAATTTAGACTGAACTTCCAGAGAAGATAGAAAATGAGTACCTTGTACTAAATGTTTAAACTGAATGATCCCTTTAGCTGCCCAATCATTCCCAAAAATAGTGCGGTTGGAAAGTTTAATAGATTTGTTATGCCAGAGATGGGAATCTAGGAACATTTGTAAAGATGTAAGAGATCCTCCAAGGACCGGATTGAAGGTTGAAATAAATTTAGAAATGGTTAGGGATTTAAATGAGCAAGGAGGATGAGTGAAATTGGCTAACGAAGAAAAAGGAAACAACTGAAACACAGATTCCTCCAATCTATGCCAAACCGATACAAGGGGTTCTTCCGAGGAAGATAGATAAGGCAACATTTGACTAATTAAAAAGGAGGAGTGGTACTGAGGAATATTGGGAAAATGAACACCTCCCCGGTCCTTAGGTGCAGACAGGAAGGATAAAGAGATGCAAGCTTTCCGGTTATTCCAGAGAAATTTACTTAAAACACCATTAAGGGCCAGATGTAGGTAAATTCAATTTAGCGAGTCCTTAATAGCGATTTTTTCCGAATCGCTATTAAGGACTCGCTAAATTGAATGTAGGTAGGAATCGCTAAAATATTAGCGATTCCTTAAGATTCCCTAATAACGAATCGCAAATTGAGATTCGTTAATAAGGAATACCTACCCATTCATTCCTATGGGCTAGGAGGCCCATAGGAATGAATGGGAAGATATTCACTATTTGCGATTCGGTATTAAGGAATCGCAAATAGCGGGAGCTATTTCAAGGGTGCCAGGGTGTCAAAAGGACACCCTGTTGCACCCCTGAAATGTGCATGTGTGCACATGTGGCACACATACATGCCCTAATGGCATGAACGTGTGCCGCATGGCACTTTAAAAAAAACAAAAAAGTGCTTTTTTACAGGAAATAGCTAATTACCACCAACTTGAAGTTGGTGGCAATTAGCGATTCCTTAAGCCTAAAGTGCACTTTCTTTTGTGCTACCTACATTGCATTTAATGAATCGCAATTTGCGATTCTTTAAATGCAAGAGCAAAATAAGGAATCACAAATTTTGCAATTCCTTATTTTGCTAGTAGGTTTAAACCCACCTACATTGCTCTCAGCCAAATACCGATCGCAAACTAGTGATCGGTATTTGGCCACCTACATCTGGCCCTAAGAGTTTTGAAAAATTTTAATGGAAGTTTCACTGGTAACATAGACAAATAAAAATTGATAACAGGAAGCATCATCATTTTGATTGAGTCCAGTTTACCCCACCATGACAAAAATAAGGGAGACCATTTCTCTGCCATGCTGGTCACTTTTAATAAAACATCTTCCAAATTAAGCTGAACCGCTCTAACAATTTAAGGAGAGTATTTGATCCCCAGGCATGAAATGCTATTAATGTTCCATTTGAAATCCGTTCCATCGAACATACTTTTTAAACAGTATTTGTTTAATGGAAATCCTTCGAATTTGGAAAAGTTGAACTTATATCCTGACAAGGCGGCGTATGAAGATAAAAGATCCGTAAAGGCAGGCAAAGAGATGTAGGGGGATTAGATATATACAGCAAAATGTTATCCGCATATGCAGTAAACTTGATTTCAATTGCCTTATGTGTAAACCCCGAAAAGCGGAGGAATGTCGCAGAGAATGAAGAAAAGGTTAAAGCGATAAGATAAAGAGAAAGGGAGAAAAAGGGCATCCTTAACGGGGACCTCGTTGGAGAGTAAAATAAGAAGATTGAGATCCATTAACAAAAACTGAAGTGGTTGGGGAAGAATATAACAAACGTATAAAAGACAGGATAGCAGGACCAAAACCATGCCATTTGAGTGCGCACATCATAAAAAGCCAATGGATGCGATCAAAAGCTTTCTCCGCGTCGAGGGTTATGGCTGCAACAGGGGAGGGACTCTTAGTCGCAAGATGGATGATATTTAGAAAAGTTCTGGAATTGTCTGCCAATGTCCTTCCTTTAACAAGCCCCGTCTGTTCAGAGCCAATCAAATCCAGAATTTCCGGATTGATACGAAGAGCCAGCACCTTAGCAAAAATCTTACAATCCAAATTGATTAAAGGAATATGGCGGTAATTGGCACAGGATGAGGGATCCTTATCTTTTTTGGGGATTAAACAAATCATGGCTTCAAGTAAAGAGCCACGAGCCTCATCGTGAGAAATAAAGTGCTGAAAAAGAGATAGAAGATGGGGAAGAAGAGTCTGTGAGAAACAAGAATAGAATTCAGCGGTAAAGCCGTCCGGGTCAGGGGCCTTATCCTTGGGTAACTTGGCTAAGACTATCTTGATCTCAGAGAGGGACAAGTCTTCATCTAATATAGAGCAGTCGGGGGAAGGGGAAGAGCGAGGAGGCAACGACTCAAAGAATGCATCCAAAGCAGCATCAGAAGGGGAAGATTCAGGAGTGTATAAGGTCTTATAGAAATCCGTAAAACACTTCAATATTTCCTTATACTTGAAGTTATTAACACTGTTGTCATCAATGATATTGACTATTTTAGATCTTTGAGATTTGACTTTCAAATAGTTCGCCAGCCAGCAATTAACCGGCTTAATTGCGACCACCATAAAATTTGGAAATAATTTTTAGAAACGTTCCAGAAGCTTCCTCCGTTGATTTCCTATTAAAATTCAAATTTGCTTTGACCAATTTCTTAAGTGTAGCCTCATCATTAGAGGATAAATAAGTATGTTCCAGCTGTTTAATAGAGGAACGTAAGGAGGCAGATTCCTTAAGCTATTGTTTCTTCTTAACAGCCACATAGTCAATGATAAATCCTCTGGCTGTTGCTTTAAAAGCGTACCAAATGGTGTGAAAGGGTATATCCGGACTGGCATTAAAGAGAAAGAATTCTGACAAAATATCTTTGAAGCGCCCAATGAAAATAGGATCTTTGAGTAGATAATTATTAAAGCTCCATCTACAAGGTTTGGAGGGTACAGAAGGAATATCTAAATTAATAAAGACAGGATCATGATCGGAAATCAATATGGATCCAATTTCAGCATGATTTAGGTTAGGGAGAAGGTGTGGGCTCAGAACAATATAATCAATTCTGGACGTAGAATTATGTTCTGGAGAATAAATAGTAAATTCCAAACAATGCAGATTATATATCCTCTAGGCATCTACCAAACCCCCCGAAAGAATAGCGCTCATAAAGGTTTTCTGCATTTTATTGGTGGATTTCCTATCAGTGAAAGGGTCCATGACCTGATTGCAGTCCCCACCCACTAAGAGGTTGGAATCAGAACATGAGTGGAGACTATGTGACATGGATTGCCAAAACTGTGAATCTATACCAGTAGGACCATTAATGTTAAGGAGAGATATAGGGGAGCCATTTATGAGTAGATGAAGAAGAAGCCATTGTCCATCTGCATCCTTCTCTTCTTTTTCTATAGTGAGGGAAAGGGACTTATGAAATAGTGTCACCACTCCATTTTTCCTTTATCTGGGGAACAATACACATGACCAACCCATTGTTTTTCAAGGGAGTTAATATCATTATCATTAAGATGGGTTTCTTGTAACATTGCAATTTTACAATGCAATCTGGAAAGATGGGTAAGTACCCTTTGTTTCTCGACGGGATCACGTAAACCCTTCATATTCCAGGAAACAATACGAACATTATCAGTTATCATGAGAAAAAAAAAGTAATAGGCAACACCATGAGCATTCTAAAATTAGTAAAATTGAGAATTTAACATGCGAAAATTTGAAATCAACAAATAAGTAACTGTGCAGTAAGAACATGTAATGAAAAAGTATGTGAAAAGAGTAAGAAATAGAGAATGAGAAAAAAACGAAAATAATCAGGAAAGATAGATTGGAGAAAGAAAAAGTGGGAAAATCGCCACAAGACAAAGGAAAAAGAACATGGAAAAAGGAAACAAGCGTAGAATAGAAAATCATCATATTGTGAAAACAGAAACATTATATAAGTCTCTGTAAAATAAATGCGAAATGTCAAGGGGGCGTGGCTAGCCGGCCATCATGGCGGACACGATCTGCTAGTGCTCCGTCCCTTAATCCCCCATTATCCGCTATGTTTCTCCGATAAGCGCCGCCTGGGTCCCTAGAGACCAGATTTGGGCACCGGACGACACGCTGCATCCCTCGCGCCCGGTGTTGTGCCAAATACCCCAACAGGAGACCGAACGCAAAGGAGCAGAGTGTGAGGCCTGGCTGACGGGGAAGCTGAGCGCGGACATTTTGCAGAAGAAGATGGCCACCCGCGCCGCCGCTCAGTGAAGAAGCCAACGGCGCGATCGCACACGGGAGACGACCTTCCATCCCTGGTGGACCGGAGCTGTGTGGAGAGCCCTGGTGTAGCCGAGCGAGTTGAGATAGGAAGGAGGCGGGGGACGGAGACAGCTGACCAGACGCGGTGAGCGACAAAACCCCCGCACGGGAGCAGGAAGCACCTTGGTGGCAATCGGCGGCAGGGACTCCCGCGCGATCCTATCTGCGGCCCCCTGATGCCTGGGACACAGTACACTACCGGCGCTTGCTGCAGCACCCCGTGAGTGGAGAATTGTTCGGTGCTGGCAGCCTCTGTGTGACCAAATAGTGCGGTGAGACCCACAAGACCCCCATGAAGTGCAGGAGTGAGAAGCGGTGACAACCAGCACCCAGCACCCACCGTGCTGAGCAGCCTCGCGGCGACGCACTGGGACCGGGACCTACATGAGACACCGGCGGTGGTGAAGACCAAATGTAGGTGGGGGCTGCGTGAGAGAAACCAGCTGGGGCCTCTGAGACGTGCGCGGGGGCACAGAGAAGTGTGTTTGACATCGCTATCACCGCTGAACCCGGAGAGAGTTTAACTCCACCGCTGGGACTGCGGAGACGGGACCTGAAGCGGGCAAGGGACCTGGGGAGCCTGGGTCTAGCGAACCAGTGGGTATCTGGAGAGGCCGTGCGTTGAATGGGCAACCGCCCTGTAAGCGTGGGGAGCCGAAGCCCTGGTCACACCGGAGAAGTCAGCGGATGCGTGGCACTCACGAAAGCGGATCCGGGGCCCTGAATAAATGCTGGCGTGGAGAAGAGGTGCAGTCAGGATTCCTATCGCTAGCCCCTGCAGACTCAGCTGCGCCTACTTTTAATTTAATCACCTAGCCACAATCTCCTGACCTCCAGGAACACCACTTGCGACGGAGGTGATGGCTGAGGACCTGCGGGTTGAAGTCACAAGGAGCGCATAGCCCGTGCGTTGGAGCCGACTGCGCTGCGAGGTGGAGAAGGTGCGAGATAGGTGCGCCCGTGGGCGACACAACGTCAGAGGCATCAACAACACAGTTTGAGCTCGGAGCCCAGTCCACTACGACCCCTGAAGTGAATCGGTTGCGGCGAAGAGTGTGTGGCTGCAGAACGACAGAACCGTGTAGGCCCCCGCAAGGGGAGCTTGGCCCTGAGCGGTGGAGGCAGTGGACGAAAGGTGGTGGTGGCGCCTGCGGCGGGCCCCTGGCTGGGCATCCATAAGTGCCCCGCCGCTGTGTACACAAGTATGAGAGGCAACACAAAACTAAATACACTGTATTAGTACAGTATGAGAACTGAGTGCTGAGACAACACAAGGATTGAATGGTTCAAATGTTCTTTATTCCAAGATGTGGTACAACCATATTCGCAGCCAACGCGTTTCGCCCAAACATGGGCTTCTTCAAGGCTGTTAAGGATCATACAAAGATATTGGTTGTAACATTTGATATGTACATAAAAGAGTTTCACAAACACGAATAGTGTAAAAAAAAGGAGAAAAAACAGAAAATGCTAGGAAAAACTAAAGAAAGCAAGGGAAGAGCACGAGACGGCAAAGCACAGAGAACTCAGTTAAAAGTTATGAAGACCAGTAACGGAGAAACCAAGGGAAAACTAAAAAAGTGCAATGTAGACAAAAGTCTGAAATAACCAAATAACCTAATGTGAAGTGAAGAGAAAAAACAGACAAAAGAAAAGAGTAGTGACCCCTAAGAAAACCCCCTTGTGAGTGTCCAAACATGGACGCAAGACTGTGTAAAGAGAAAACACAACCAAATGTGTTAACGAAAGGAGTTTAAAAGTGATCGAATTACACTATGTGCAAAGAGTTTGAGCAAAACTAAGAGAGTATTAAGGAATAAAGGTGGAAGATCTAGGCTAAAATCAGTCGCTTACCAAGGTTTATAGAACGTAGATGCACATCAAGATATTCTCAAATGTAACGGAGGTGACTTGACCCAGTATTGAGTCTGTAATCAAAAGAAACACCAATAAATAATATTCCAAGGTGAGGAAACACCGATCAGAATTGGCCATGGCGTGAAAACACAGTAGTGTCGACTCACCTTGCTAGCTAAATAGCCAGTGAGCAATGGATTTACGTCTGGTGTAGTATGTCAAAAATGATTCTCAAGAAGCTCTGGCTAATCAGATCTGTTAGAAGAATAGAATCACAATACGATGTGAATAAGTGGTAGAATATGTCAAGGTAACAGGTCGGAGGTACAGATCACAACACACATAATGTTTAAAAAAGGCACACACAGATGCCCTGCCCATAAACCCGCCAATTAAGTAGACCACGTCCACGTATTTTCAAAACGCACGTACAGACTCTAGTGAACTGTAATGACAAGAGCCAGTCTAAACGTTCACGGAATCCTGCAAGCTAAGCGAGTATGCTGACCCAACTAGTTTGATACATCAATGAGAGGTGCTGGTCCGTACATTACCGAAGCTTAGATTATTCCCATTTTAAAACAAATTACGCTAATCACAGGCAAGAAGGGAAAATATCCTTATAATGCTAATTCCCAAATAAATGAGCGTCTGGCTAAAGTGCCGCATAATGTCACCGTCCTAAAAGAAGATCAACCAAACATTCGTAGCCACAAAGGTATACCGGTAATTCTACCGATATAGGATCCCGAAGCCCGACAAAGTCGTGTCCCCCACCATACACTTACTTCGATTATCCCATAGCATTAATTCAAGTGGAGGTCCGTAATACCGTAAATCCCGTCGTGTTGGAACGGTTACCCGGGTGATGGCAACGCCCATGAATTTATACTTTGGCGCCAAGCAAAGTATATCCGGTAAGTAACGGTGACGAATGCAAAAATGCTAGAGCGTGTCGGTGACTGGAATCCCCCATCTTGGAGTGGTTCCGGTGTGCCGGCAATGTAATACAGAAAACGTGTCCTATGTAAAAAGACGCTTATAGACGGGACGTGGCAACTGACATAGTAAACAATGAGGTTACTAATGTCAGATAATAGTATACAGTAACACTATGGTGCTACCATATCAAACCGCAAGTCGGGAGTAACAAAAAAATTAAAAGTGTCAGTAGCCTGAATGCTATATTACGGAGTAGTACCGGTATGCAAGCATTTCGATGCAGACAGCGAGTCTAATAGGTTGAGTCGGGAGTAACATTAAAATCAAAGTGTCAGTACCACGTATGAGGCATCTTGAGTAGGTGGAGGGTGAAAAGAAGGCTGGGAAGGCGGATGCTGTTTCGCGTGGGGCGGTCTGTGCAAAAGAAAGAAAAACACGGGGTAAGCGACTAGAAATCAGGGTTAAAATAAGGCCAAATAAGACCCATAACTATATAAGGCGATATATGATCTAAGGCATAAATTGATCGTCTGCTGGGAGACTCGGACTATATCCAAAAAGGGAGGATAAAGACTAAAGAATTTTTTTAATGTTTTTAATGTCTAGAAGTGGGAGGGAAACGTGTCTAAAGTAAATCTTATTTCAGTATTCTAGGAGATCTAGAGTGAAGAAAGTTGTAATTTAATAACAGTTTAGAATCAAAACGGTCTTAAAAATACCAAGGACAACAAATGCAGGATGGCAAGGGCTTTCTTGGATGTATAATCATATAGCACCGAACAGGCTAATGTTCATGTAAATAGAATTATTAGGGTGCATTCCACCAATCAGATAAAACTATCTACTCACGACAATAAGGAGCAGTACTAGCAAACAGGGTATGAACATAGTATAAAGTTAAGTTTGATACCTAAGTAACATACCCAATTGTGCTCCATTGTCATCACTATGTACAGAAAGCAAAGAAAGTGGGACAGAAAAATAGCGCAGATGTTCATACGTTTAAAAGCAAGGAGCACAAATACTTTAGCGTCACATGAATGTACATACAAAAATTACAATGTTCTAGCAAGAATTCTTTTCTCAATGCTGTTACACTCCTTGCAAAAGCTGTGCCAGATTATAAGAAATAATGCATTTCATTATCGTTGTTAAAGCCCAGTGCAACTGCCCGCAGGGTACAAATCCATTTCGCCTCCAGTTGCCTAAGTCTAAGTTCTCTGTCCCCATCCCTGTTTCCTGGTGGGGCTACATCGATACCATGGAACCGAAACCTAGACCTGTCCACACCCTCTCTGCAGGAATGTGTCACTAGAGCATACGTGGTGTCTCCATGCAGTGCAGCTCTACGATGTTCCTGTATGTGGGTTTTGAGTGGTCTTACAGTACTACCCACATACATTTTGTTACATCCACATATCAGGACATAAACCACAAAGCTGGTAAGACAGTTAATAAAGTGGTGAATAGTATGTTGTCTGTCTGAATTGTACTTGAACGTCAAAGTTTTGTTACATCCTAGGTTGCAAATGTTGCAGGAGCTGCAAGTATAGAACCCAGAAGGTTTTTTTAGCCAACCTGGCTTAGGGGGCTGTGGCAACGTATAACTGGGGCATAGGCTGTCCCTGATAGTTCTGCTTTTTCTGAAGGTCATCGAAGGTCTAGATGTAATGATGCTATTGACACCTGGCGCTCCCTTAAGGACGGGCCAATGTCTGTTGAGTACCTTAAATACCTCATGATTGAGAGTAGAAAATGTCGTAATGAATGCAAGTCTTTCCTGGTGTCTAGGAGTATCTTTGTTGTTCTTAGTAAGTAGATCCCTTCTATTCAGTTTAGTCGCCCTGTTTTTTGCCAGCTGTAAGATGTCATATTTGTACCCTCTCTTGTGTAGCCTATTCATAGCTAGTGTAGTTTGGTGTTCGAAGTTGCCATCCTCACTGCAGTTTCTTCGGATGCGTATCATTTCCCCAAAGGGGATGGCCTTTTTAGTAGAGGCTGGATGAGCACTGGTGTAGTGTAAAATACTGTTGACTGCAGTGTCCTTCCTATGAAGTGTACTGTGTATTTTCTTGTTGTGAACATAGAGTTCAAGGTCCAAGAAATATATGGATGTTTGAGACAACTCCATGGTGAATGCAACATTGAAGGTGTTATGGTTCAAGAAGGTAAAGTACTCAGTAAACTCAAGTTCTGTGCCTGTCCATATGATGAGGATATCATCGATGTAACGACCCCAGAACTGAATGTGTCCAATCCATTTAGATGCCCTGCGTGACCAGGCGTGTACATGTTCTACCCACCCCATGAACAGGTTCGCATATGAAGGTGCAAATTTGGAACCCATTGCAGTGCCTTGCTCCTGTTTATACCAGGTGTTGTTAAAAGGAAAAAAGTTGTTGTGCAAGATGAGGTCAATCATGGAACGGAGCATGATGTTATGTTCCAACAGAGTTGCCAATCTTTTCCCAAGAAAAAAGTCAATAGCCATAATGCCCAAATCTTTTTGATGCATGTGTACAGTGATGTGACATCTAGTGTTGCAAACCACATGCCATCCTCCCATTCCAGATCCTCCAATGTGTTAAGAATGTCCATACTGTCCCTAACATACGAGGGTAGGTTGATGACTAGGGGCTGCAGAAAGGTGTCAACAAATTTAGCCAAGGCTTTGGTCATAGAGCCAATGCCCGAAATGATGGGGCAACCAGGAGGAAAGGGTTGTTTTTTGGGTACCTTAGGTAGTAAATATATGCAAGGAAATCTAGGATTCTGTACAGTAAGAAACTTATGTTCAGTTTCAGATAGGAGGCCAATCTCTTTCCAGTGTGCTAGATGATCATTAATTAGTGTTGAAGCTAGGGGACATGGATTGCATGAAAGCCTGGTGTAGTTGCTGGTGTCGTTAAGTTGTCTAATGACTTCACCCTCATAGTCGTCTCTATTCATGATCACTACATTGCCCCCTTTATCAGCTTCCCTGATGATAATAGAGTTGTTTTCGCTAAGATGTTGTAAAGCTATTCTTTCGACCTTAGTAAGATTGTCCTCTAAAGGTCTCTTAGGACGTGTAAGTAACCTGTCTTCCAAACAGTAAAGATCTCGAGAGACCATTTCGTGAAATGCATCAATGCTGGAGAGATGCGTGCCCTGTGGGGTAAATTTGCTGCGAATGTGTAGGCCACTATCACAAGAATAATCCTGTCTGATGTTGAGATCTGTTAGTACATTTTCAATTGTAGAGTCGTTATCTTCATCAATTGAAAGTAAAGTGTCAACATTTTGAACATGAGAAACCGTGACATCTGTGTGTGTTGTTGGCAAATTGAGTGCTGGTTGTTGAAAATTATTCAAAGAATAATGGCATTTCAATTTAGTATGACGGACAAATTTAAACAAATCAACATGTAAATCTGAGAAAGCACCCTGGGAAACAGGGCAATATCCAAGTCCTTTATTAAGCACATTCATTTCATGTATTGACAATTGATAGTCAGATAGGTTAATTACCAAGTTTTCTGAGACCCTTGTTACATTTCCGTCTGAAACAGTTATATTGGTACCACACATCACCGTTTGTCTATTTGACTCTTCTGGTAGCGTGTCAAAACCCTGTCCTTTTCTTGCATTTTTCCTCCTCCCCCTCTCCTGGTTTTTCTTTTGTTTTTTTGTTCCCAATTCTGAAGCGCAGGACCTCGTCTAGAAAAGTCGATGAACTAGGTCCCTGTGCTCCCATCTCTGTTGGTCCTTCTCTGTTGTTCTCATCAATAGAAGATGCATCTGAGCTCACACTATAAATGCTCCCAATGCTATGTATAGCAGAGGCATTTGACTGCAGGATTTGTATGTTGTCAAATTTAGCTGCAAAAGTAAAGACACAACCATTGTCATAGTCCCGATCATCTCGTATGATTTTGTGTAATTTCCTATTTTTAACTGCATTCTGATGTAATTTGATTTGTTCTTTTAGAATTACATAATTCTTAGCAGTAGCCTCAGCTAGATTCAGTTGTTTAATATCCTCCTCGAGAGTCTTAATTTCTGCCTGTAACTTAGTGCATTTCCTCTCTGCATGGGTTATCAATATCCTCATCATGTTAAAAGATGAGTTGTGTAAATTATCCTCCCAATCTGAAAGTAAGTCCGGGTCAAGGTCATCAAAGCTAGGGAACGTCAAAATTCTTAGGCCTCTTGGCACCTTTTTATTCTCCAGATATCTTTTCAAAGTGACTCCGTCCCACCATTTGGACAGTTCACTTTTTTTAAGTCTTTCTAGTTTCTGAAATTTGGACTTCAGGCCCTCTTTAGATTTGCCGCCATCAGAAACTGCTTGTACAATTTCTTTGTTCTGTTTAAACAGATCTTTAGCTAACTCCTCCCTGTTATCATCAAAGCTCATAGTTAATCAGTAAGAGTGCGTCCGGCGTGCATTCAACCCAACAAAATTTAACACTTATAAGATAAAGCAGCAAGGTTATACATGAATGCACAGCCTGGACCTGTCACTTAGCAGTAGTGAGAGTATTGCCCACCTCAAATGGCCAGCTGCTTAAACGACCATAAATAAAGCATATATACACAAGTATGAGAGGCAACACAAAACTAAATACATTGTATAGTACAGTATGAGAACTGAGTGCTGAGTCCACACAAGGATTGAATGGTTCAAATGTTCTTTATTCCAAGATGTGGTACAACCATATTCGCAGCCAACGCGTTTCGCCCAAACATGGGCTTCTTCAAGGCTGTTAAGGATCATACAAAGATATTGGTTGTAACATTTGATATGTACATAAAAGAGTTTCACAAACACAAATAGTGTAAATAAAAGGAGAAAAAACAGAAAATGCTAGGAAAAACTAAAGAAAGCAAGGGAAGAGCACGAGACGGCAAAGCACAGAGAACTCAATTAAAAGTTATGAAGACCAGTAACGGAGAAACCAAGGGAAAACTAAAAAAGTGCAATGTAGACAAAAGTCTGAAATAACCAAATAACCTAATGTGAAGTGAAGAGAAAAAACAGACAAAAGAAAAGAGTAGTGACCCCTAAGAAAACCCCCATTGTGAGTGTCCAAACATGGACGCAAGACTGTGTAAAGAGAAAACACAACCAAATGTGTTAACGAAAGGAGTTTAAAAGTGATCGAATTACACTATGTCCAAAGAGTTTGAGCAAAACTAAGAGAGTATTAAGGAATAAAGGTGGAAGATCTAGGCTAAAATCAGTAGCTTACCAAGGTTTATAGAACGTAGATGCACATCAAATGTAACGGAGGTGACTTGACCCAGTATTGAGTCTGTAATCAAAAGAAACACCAATAAATAATATTCCAAGGTGAGGAAACACCGATCAGAATTGGCCATGGCGTGAAAACACAGTAGTGTCGACTCACCTTGCTAGCTAAATAGCCAGTGAGCAATGGATTTACGTCTGGTGTAGTATGTCAAAAATGATTCTCAAGAAGCTCTGGCTAATCAGATCTGTTAGAAGAATAGAATCACAATACGATGTGAATAAGTGGTAGTGCTCTGGCGGCGCTGGGGGTGACGGCATGCGGTGCACCGACTGGGACCATTGCAGCAGCGGTGACCCACGAAGACATAGCATACAGAAGGCCATCATCGGAAATTAGAATCCGGAGTCCACCGCTGAGTGGCTGTGTCGCTCGCCCACGTACTGATACATCTGACACTTGCCCCCAATACCCACGACGCAACAACTGGCGATGGGCGGATGAGAGCCAACCTTCAGTGGGGGACCCAGAGCACGCCTTGCAGGGACCCCGCCAACTTGCCTGCGGGAGGAGGGGCGGCGACGGCAACCGCGACACTAGAGGCCAAAATGGACTCAGTACTAGCTACGGTGGAAAAGCTCGGAACCGCGCTTGACCACACAAGGACATCCCTAGAAACCAGGATAGACAAGGTCACCTTGGACTTCACTCTACTCCATGCCGATCACCGCAAGCTGTCGGACAAAGTTGCCACACAAGACCAGGCACTAACAGAACTACAGCCCATAATGCGGAACCACGCAGCTGTTCTGCAAGACCTGATAGACCGCGTGAATGAACTCGAGGACCGAGCAGAGGATGCGGAGGGACGCTCTCGACGCAACAATGTTCGTGTGGTGGGTCTGCCAGAGGGCGAGGAAGGGAGACACCCGGAGGCATTCATGGAAGAATGGCTACGTGAGCTACTACCCCAGGGATCTCTATCAGTGGAATTCGCGGTCGAGAGAGCCCACCGCATGCCTGCGCAGAGGCCTAAACCAGGAGCTAGACCACGTCCATTCATCTTCAAATTGCTCAATTACAGAGATAGAGACGCGGTCCTCCGTGAAATGCGTAAGTTGAATGGCATCCAAATGAGCGGCAACCAGGTCATGCTCTTTCCATACTACACAGCCTCGTACAGAAACGCAGGAGCAATTACACAGCGGTGAAGCGCCAACTTCGATCTCTGGAGCTGCCATATTCACTACTATTCCCGGCCCGCCTGCGAGTGGTCATGAAACAAGGGACTCGCTTCTTTGACACCCCAGCAGATGCGTGGGACTGGCTGGAGGAATCAGGACTGTGGACAGGAACGAGGCCCCCGGCTCCGGACGGGGGTGCCTCCGTGAATAACAGGCCCTGGAGACGGCGAAAACGCGGACCCCCAAGAAGCGCGAAGTTGTCGGCTGTGGCGCCCAGCCCAGAGCAGATGAGGCAGGAACGGCAGGATGTGTTGACGGCGGTCACGACCCTGGGGACTCCACCGTCCACGAACAGACCAGGCATCTCCACTCGGGAGATACTGGTGGCCAGCGGCTCCTCATCCTCGTCCACTGAGATCTCCGAAGAATTTAACCTGCTGGTGATCACTCCTTAAACTGCGGACAGTATCATATGAAGCATGACAGATTTAGAAACCGGCGACATGAGAAACTCACGCAAGTAGAACTATGTATGTTGCTGTCTAGGACATCATTAGTCAGTCTAGGAACACTCGACAGGCTGGGTCACGTATCATACAATGCTCAGGGGCAGTAACGGGGCTCCTGCTATAGTTTGTGGCACACAGACTGTGGGTCAATATGCTCCCGCCCGGTCTCGATGGCCAAGCCTGTAACGTACGGGACCCATGCAACAACATCCCAGGCTAAGTAACTGGCGCAACAGACACACTGGCACTGAGGGGGTGGACACTTTACAACAACACTAGTACACGCACCCCATAGGCAACACGTTGACCTAGTTTATATCGCTCATTGTTGTATGAGGTTTGGACAGGCATCTCGCAATGCCTGCCCCAGATGTTATGATGTCGTTGTTTGTAGTATTCTTATTGGTGTTGATTTTATTGCGTTTCAACAAACAAATGATGGACGGAATGCTGACAATGCAGACATTCTCCCCCAGTCAAGAGATCTGGGTTAAATCCATCGTTCTTTTGCCCACTACACCACCCCAGTTTAGACATGGCCATATGCAAATCAGTCTTGACCCTGTGCCTCATGGGAACAGTCCAACCCGAACTGCCAAGCCATGTCTTCCCTGGACCGGAATCAAGCATCCTAGGACCGGTTTCTGGCTACCAGCCGTCATCAGCCAGGATAGCTTGACTCCAGTGGCGTAGTGAGCACGGGTCCCACGTCTGGGAATACCCATCCCACTTAGGGCCAAAAGCGTTTCAACAAACAATTGATGGACGGAATGCTGACAATGCAGACATTCTCCCCCAGTCAAGAGATCTGGGTTAAATCCATCGTTCTTTTGCCCACTACACCACTCCAGTTTAGACATGGCCATATGCAAATCAGTCTTGACCCTGTGCCTCATGGGAACAGTTCAACCCGAACTGCCAAGCCATGTCTTCCCTGGACCGGAATCAAGCATCCTAGGACCGGTTTCTGGCTATCAGCCGTCATCAGCCAGGATAGCTTGACTCCAGTGGCGTAGTGAGCACGGGTCCCACGTCTGGGAATACCCATCCCACTTAGGGCCAAAAGCGTTTCAACAAACAAATGATGGACGGAATGCTGACAATGCAGACATTCTCCCCCAGTCAAGAGATCTGGGTTAAATCCATCGTTCTTTTGCCCACTACACCACCCCAGTTTAGACATGGCCATATGCAAATCAGTCTTGACCCTGTGCCTCATGGGAACAGTCCAACCCGAACTGCCAAGCCATGTCTTCCCTGGACCGGAATCAAGCATCCTAGGACCGGTTTCTGGCTATCAGCCGTCATCAGCCAGGATAGCTTGACTCCAGTGGCGTAGTAAGCACGGGTCCCACGTCTGGGAATACCCATCCCACTTAGGGCCAAAAGCGTTTCAACAAACAAATGATGGACGGAATGCTGACAATGCAGACATTCTCCCCCAGTCAAGAGATCTGGGTTAAATCCATCGTTCTTTTGCCCACTACACCACCCCAGTTTAGACATGGCCATATGCAAATCAGTCTTGACCCTGTGCCTCATGGGAACAGTCCAACCCGAACTGCCAAGCCATGTCTTTCGCTGGACCGGAATCAAGCATCCTAGGACCGGTTTCTGGCTATCAGCCGTCATCAGCCAGGATAGCTTGACTCCAGTGGCGTAGTGAGCACGGGTCCCACGTCTGGGAATACCCATCCCACTTAGGGCCAAAAGCGTTTCAACAAACAAATGATGGACGGAATGCTGACAATGCAGACATTCTCCCCCAGTCAAGAGATCTGGGTTAAATCCATCGTTCTTTCATTTGTTGTTTTTGCATTTGTCACCCTGAGTGGGAAGGGTATGCTCAGACGTGAGTCCCGTGCTCTCCATGCCACTGGAATCAAGCTATCCTGGCTGACGAGGGCTGAAATCCCGAAACCGGTCCTAGGATGCTTGTTTCCAGTCCAGGGAGGACCTGGCTTGGCAGTTCGGGCTGGACTGTTCCCATGGGGCACAGGGTCAACTCAAGACTGATTTTCATATGGCTGGGTTCAAACTGGAATGGCATGGTGAGCAAAAAAACGATGGATTTAGGCCCAGATCTCTGTACTGGGGTGAATGTATGACATTGTTCTGCATTCTGTCCATCAATTGTTGTTTTTGCATTTGTCACCCTGAATGGGAAGGGTATGCTCAGACGTGAGTCCCGTGCTCTCCATGCCACTGGAATCAAGCTATCCTGGCTGACGAGGGCTGAAAGCCCGAAACCGGTCCTAGGATGCTTGTTTCCAGTCCAGGGAGGACCTGGCTTGGCAGTTCGGGCTGGACTGTTCCCATGGGGCACAGGGTCAAGACTGATTTGCATATGGCTGGGTTCAAACTGGAATGGCATGGTGAGCAAAAAAACGATGGATTTAGGCCCAGATCTCTGTACTGGGGTGAATGTATGACATTGTTCTGCATTCTGTCCTTCAATTGTTGTTTTTGCATTTGTCACCCTGAGTGGGAAGGGTATGCTCAGACGTGAGTCCCGTGCTCTCCATGCCACTGGAATCAAGCTATCCTGGCTGACGAGGGCTGAAAGCCCGAAACCGGTCCTAGGATGCTTGTTTCCAGTCCAGGGAGGACCTGGCTTGGCAGTTCGGGCTGGACTGTTCCCATGGGGCACAGGGTCAAGACTGATTTGCATATGGCTGGGTTCAAACTGGAATGGCATGGTGAGCAAAAAAACGATGGATTTAGGCCCAGATCTCTTTACTGGGGTGAATGTATGACATTGTTCTGCATTCTGTCCATCAATTGTTGTTTTTGCGTTGATTTTATTGCAGCACATCGGCACGTTCACACATACCCCTGGCTTCCACACCCTGTGGTGCCCCCGACCTCTAGCGCTCTTGTTACCTAAAAAACAACACCAATGACACGTGCGGCCATAGTCACATGGAACATACGGGGCATGTACACGCCTACTCGATGCTACTCCATTTTTGCGTACCTTCAGAGACATTCTGCCGCAATCGCCCTCCTGCAGGAAACACATATGACCAGAGAGGAGCTAGACAGGCTGCGTAAACGTTGGAGGGGACAAATATACAGCACAAAATACTCGGCGCATGCGAGGGGTACACTGATCTGGGTGAGAGCGGGTACTCCATTTCTTTGCACAGAATCAGTGGTAGACCCAGAATGCTGATTTACTTTTGTGCAGGGAGCACTCAAGGGCCAACAAATACTGCTTGGTTCCGTGTATGCCCCAAATACGGACCAACCCACATTCTTGGCACAACTATCTGTTGCCCTGACCCCCTATGTTGGACTCGCCTGGCTGCTGGGTGGGGACTATAACTCGGTACTCGATGTACACTTGGATAGATCATTCCCACCCCTCCGAGCAATGACGGTTGATTCGAATGCACGGGCGCTTTCTGACTGGCTGAAGCAGTGGGCGTTACTGGACTTGTGGCGAGTCCTTCACCCTACAGACCGTATATACTCATATTACTCGGCGGTGCACGACTTACATGTGCGTCTCGACCGGATAGTGGGGTCCCAATCACTACTTCCGCTCGTTGAGGAGGCGGAATACCTAGGGCGGACACACTCCGACCACAATCCCATGACACTTTGGTTGAATTGGGAGCCCGGCCGGCCCCCCGTACCCACTTGGCGTCTCCAAACAACTGCGCTGGAAGACCCAGAGTTCCGCACTTCCCTTGAAAGGATGGTTCTCGAATACTTTGAACTCAACGAGGAGTCGGTGAGCTCAAGACTAGTGAAATGGGATGCTCACAATGTAGCTGTTAGGGGACATTACCTGGGCGCCACATGGAACATCCACAGGCAGCTGTCGCTATTGCTCCGCCAGATTGAAGCATGGCTTTTACAATATGAGCAGGGGGGGAGGGTGGAAGCTAACAATCTGCCTAGCTAGGAAACCTTAGGGCGCAACATGCAGAACTCATAGAAAAACTACGGTGCCACAACTACACCGCTCATACGGCCCGAACTCACGCCACAGGGGACAGGGCAGGGCGTCTGTTGGCCTGGCTGCTGAAACAAGAAGGTAGGCGCACTCCTATATGAGCAATACGCACAATGGAGGGTAAACTTATGTTTACGCAGAGGGAAATACACAAAGTAATGTCGGATCATTATTCCCAGCTCTATTAATCAAAAGTACAATGCTCCGGCTCTGACCTAGAGAGGTTCCTTGAACCGCTACAATTGCCCACAACTGCGGGGGAGCACCAGGAGGCACTAAACAGCCCCCTCACCCTAGAGGAAATAAACAATGCCATAGGGTCTATGGCCTCTGGGAGGGCACCGGGCCCGGATGGCCTGCCGGCGGAATACTACAATGCCTTCCGGGAGCCTCTGATGTGGCACTTACATGCCCTGTACTCCACGGCTCTGGAGGAGCGCACACTCCCCCCATCGATGCGGGAAGCCTATCTGGTTTCACTGTTGAAACTAGGCAGAGACCCGGAAAGTTTAGGGTCATACAGACAATTGGCGCTCCTAAACGTGGACTATAAAATACTCGCTAAAGTGCTGGCGGAGCGGCTGGCACCAGTGGTCCCCGGGCTGGTTCATGCTGATTCTTCAGAGTGGCCACAGACGGGGTGAGGGACTGGCCTAGGGTGGGATGCCTGGTGCTCGACCTTGAGAAGGCCTTCGACTGCCTAGAGTGGAGTTACCTGGCAGCGGTGCTCTTACGGTATGATCTGGGCTTGGGGTTCCTCCAGATGGTCAACTTACTGTACAAAAACCCCACGGTCAGAGTGCGGTTGGGACCATATATATCCGACGCCATCCCTATCCGTAGGGGAACAAGACAAGGGTGCCCGCTGTCGCCTCTCCTCTTCGCCCTCGCCATCGAACCCCTGGCAGCGGCTATACGTGGGACGCTAGGGGATGGCATACCGCTGGGAGACGCGATCCACCAGGTGTCATTATACGCGGATGATCTCCTTGTCTTTGTGAGAGACGTGGGCGATATACCGATCCAGTTGGAGCACACGCTGCGTGATTTTGCTGCTCTCTCGGGCCTCCAAGTAAATGTCCACAAGTCCTGCCTCTACCCTTTTGGAGGAGACACATGTGATCCAGGCTAATTTTTAGAGGGCACGAGGGTGCGGTGGAGTGCGGACACATTCCGCTACCTCAGTATCCAGATCTTCAGTCAACCGACGAATCTCTTCGATGGTAACCTGGAACGGGCAGTGACGACTATTAAGTCACAAATTAATTTTTGGAGCACGCTACCCCTGCCAGTCACAGGCAGGTGGCGCTATCTAAGATGGTGGTCTTACTCCGACTACTGTACTACTTTGCTAACCAGCCCCTATATATCCCAGCGTCCTTCTTCGCCACACTCACTAAGTTGCTACGGGACTTCCTATGGGGCAATACGCGTCACAGGCTAGCACTGGCGAAGCTATACTTGCCCACTGATCAGGGAGGACTAGCTGCGCCCTGTTTTAAACACTACTACTTGGCTGCACAGTTGCAGTGGATAGCCCGTTGGCTCGCTGATAGAGGACGTGAAGACACTGCAACTAGAAGCCCCCCACATTCCCTTGCGTCCATCACCAGACTTTTCCACCTGGCCTCCAAGGCCCCGGTGCCTACCCCTCTCCTCCTAGCAGTGGCTTATAGATGCTATCGTCGCTGCCTGTACCTTACGAAGTCGGTGATCCCTTATGCACCGGGCATACCACTAGCGGGCTCCCCCAGTGGGCCTGGGGTGCTAACAACACTCGGGCTCGCTGACTGGCATGAAGCTGACGTACACACACTAGGAGATCTGTATCGCGCCGGCAGGCTTATACCCTAAGAATCTCTGGTGGATGAATTGGGGCTCCTACCGGGACAATTTTTACGACACCGCACACTGATCGTGACACTGTCCTCTAAATGGGGGGAACTGCAAGAAGAACCAACGCAACACCTCACCATTCAATACCTTCGTGTTATGGGACGTGGTAGGCACCTGATCTGCTGGTTTGCAGCGTCTCTTCATGTGCACGGGGTGGTGACTCTAGACCCGCTGCGTCGTAAGTGGGAGGAAGATCTGAATCGGCCGATGGAGGATAAGGAATGGGAAATGAAGCTAAAAAGCCCAACACACATTCCTAGGAACATGCACTTCAGGCAAATACAACTATTTATTGTCCACAGGGCATACCTCACGCCTGAAAAGATAAATAGATACTTTCATCGCACAGATGCACTGTGCCCCCGATGCATGGAGGCAGGGGCAGGTATGATACACATGTTTTGGGGTTGTTACAGGCGGCACGATTATTGGCAAACTGTAAGCGCTGCGCTGCACACCTGTACAAGCCGAGTCATACCCTTTGAATGGCCAGTTTATTTATTGCATAATTTCCGTAGATCCAACACCATGACGGCAACCTCTCACTTCCTAGACCTTGGGCTTGTGGTGGCCAAGAGGCTTCTCACCAGGAAATGGAAGGCACAAGACCCACCACACACATGGGCATGGATGCATTCACTCATAGCATGGGCTACGGCAGAGGGAATTGCCCTTAGACGGGAGGAGACACTGGGGTTATGAAAGACGCCCATTGCCGGACGCTGGGAGGAAATGCTCCAGGTCCTGGCGCGCACCGGGGAGGAGGACCTGGGGGGACAACCGAGAAGTGGAGTAGACACCCTGACAGGGGGAGAGGGGCCCTGACGGCAAGTGCCTGCGGTGATGAGTAGGAGTGTGCAAACCACCTGACAGTAAAGATGCGCTATAGCACGGAGGTTTGAGGCAAGAGTAGACCCTGAGGGGGTGAGTCGGGGGGAGGGGGAGTGCGGGGTGGAAAGAGACAGGGTACAACACACACAACTGAGAGCCGTTGTATGCTGCTGCTGTTTGTTTTGCGTTTGATTTTTAATAGTTGAGTTTTTCTGTTCATAATACCTGTACACTTGCTCAAACTGTTTGATCCGTTAAGACTCTGCACACAGGGAACAAGGGAACCAAGCCAAATACATGCACGCTGTTATCCCTACGAAACTTGTACAATCTGCCGAGACCCAGTTTACAGCTGCGCCCATGGCGCCCACAAACGAACGCCTGATATAGGCTACCCAGTAGCCATATAGATTGTTTTATGTAGAATGATGGTTCACTGCAAGGTCAACTGTCTGTGATGTATGTTATTTTTCATAATGCTGTATTCTTGTGGAACACAACAGGAAAAGGAAAAATTAAATAAAACAGATTCAAACAAACATAAATACAAAATGTCAAACATGAAAGAAAGGAAAAGGAAAAGGAGCATGAAAGAGGAGGCGAAGTTGACAAAAAGCTGAAAAGCTTCAGTCAAAGTTGAAAAAGTACACAAGTGTAGAAAAAACAGTATGTATAGGCGAGGAGGCCCGAACAAGGAAACAACCAAAATATGGACAAAAACAGAAATATCGACAAACACCGAAAATAAGACAATGATATATATAAGCTAACAACAGCCAAAGGAAGGGACCAAATGGAAATAGAATCAAGAACAGCAGGAGACAAACCATGTAAAAGGAAGGAGCCTGAAGAACGACAGGTAAGACCAATAACTGGAAAAATCCCTTACGGACAAGGTAGCGGTACTATAAACACTAGGATTAGGAAGGAGGCGCATGGAAAAGGATACATCAGGGAGGGGTATCTGTACAAACATAATGACGGGTAAATCTGGAAAAGTCAAGAATATAAGAAACTTCAGAGTAAAACATGGAGTTAACAACGCAAACATCAATCCTTAGAAATTACAGCAAGCAAATGTGAAAAGTGTAGGAATGTTATCAGTTCAATTTTTCCCAAGGTCCATCTCCTCTCCCTTGTGGCGGGCGATAAATTGCCTTAAATAATCCGGGCGATCAAAAGAGAATGTCCTTTCCCTCTAGGTACCCTTAAAAAAACACGGATGCACAAGACCATATCCGGCGTTCATGGAGCGTAAAGCAGGTCGGAGTGAAAGAAATTCTTTGCATTGATCAGCAGTAGAACGGGCCACATCCTGGGAAAAGAATACCTTCTGGCCTGACCGCAACATTTGTTTTTGTTGTTTAGCCGCTGACAAAACCATAATAAGGTCAGTGTACTCCAGAAATAGAACAACAATCCCTCTAGGATGATTATTCGAGGAGGAGGCCGAAGGACCCCCAGATTTAGGACCTAAGCGGTAAGCGCTCTGTAAGTTGTGGTTAGTATCTTCCTTAAGGCCCACAATTTTAGGGATGTGCACCCAAAGAAACGACAGAATGTCTGAGCCCTCTGATCCCCCCCCGTAATGCCATAAATTCTGAGATTGTTCCTCCTATTTCAATTTTCCTAATCCTCGGTTTGTTGTTTGAGGAGAACAATTTCTTTAGACATGGCCTCAAACTTGAAGGAGACATCCTGAACATCGCTGATCAGGATCAGCGATCAGGATTCCTGCCACCCCAGTTTTGAGCCACTTTCCTTTTGACTAGTAGGAGTGCGATAGCTACCAGTCTCTGATTCTGTGGTTGCAACTGTCCAACAAGCCTCAGCAAGCATATACGCGGGGTACAACCCACCGCCTTCAATACTACATCAGAGAGTACCCGGGTGACCTGTACCCGGAAGTCTTGCACTCTCTCACAATACCACGCCAGGTGAATAAAATCTGCAACCGGCATGCTGCATCGTTTACAGTCAGAAGATTCTCTTAGGTCATATCCATGTAATTGCACTGGGGTATAATAGAGCTGTTGTATATATTTAAAAAGTATGATGACCAGATTACAGTTAGCTGTTAGGAGTTTTGTTAAAGCACAACAATATTCCCATTCCTTTCTTGTGATTAGAACGCCTAGTACCCTATTTCACCTCTCCATACCTCTATTATGTTGGGGAGAAGTGTCTGCTAGCATTGCAGTATATAATCGGTTGACTAGTTTTGCACGGGAAGAGCTAGCTAGCATGACCTGGAGCGGCTTCAGTGCCAATTGCGCAGCTGGGTGAAGCTGGTTTAAGGTCCTAAGGGCTTCCTTCAATCTGTAATACGTGAATACCATCAGAGGAGTGCATGTTGTACGTGCCTTAATAGCTTCCAAGGTAATGAACGCACCTTCTGGATATACATCCCCATATTGATGATTCCTATATCCGCCAGAATAGATAGCGCTTTAGGGTCTTGTGTAACGGAAATGTCAGGATGGTATGTTAGTGGTAATGTGGGGGAATATGGTGGTAATTTCCTGCCCAGTCCGCTAGCATCTGCCAGGCCTTAACAGTACATTCAATCTTGTTAATTTCCATTCTGGGGCTTAGTGATTGCGTCTGTGGCAATATGGCTGTAAGTGGTGTTGGATGTGCCACATCTGCTTCCACTGCTAGATGGTGGAGATAGGGTGTGGAATAATACCAATAGTGTGGACAATGCAGATAGGTAATACATGTATAGATCAGGAGCTCTAAACCTCCCCTTGTGTGTAGGGTCTGGTAAGTACATCCCATCAACACCAAGGTTGTTTCCCCACCCATACTAATTTAATTAAATTGGACCGTAATGCAGTAAAAATGCTTGAGTCCATTTGAGGGGTACATTAATGAATAGATAGAGAAATCTTGGGAGGACTACCATTTTTTTAACTGCCACTCTGTCCGCTAGCCACAGAGGTAATTTAATCCATCTATCTACATGGTCCTCCTATTTTCCTAGCACGCAACCAAAGTTCTCTTTGAGAACAATGTCAAAATCTTTATGAAGCCAGACCCCCAGATAACTGACTAGCTCATTGCCCCATTCGAAAGGGAAATCCAGGTCATGAGGATCAGTGCTAGTTGTCAAGGGGAAGATAGTCGACTTGTCACAATTTATACTAAGCCCAGAGAGTCGTTCATATGCAATATATTCTCTTATCAATCGGTTCAGCTGCTCTTCCGGGTTACGAACATAAAGCACCATGTCATCTGCATACAGTAATATGGCGAGAGGCCGCTGCCTAAACCGCAATGCAGCGTCTGCATGCTTTTGGCGCACTCTACAGGGGATACCAGGCAGCCTTGTCGTGTTCCTCTGCATATCGGAACCAGTGAAGAGTGACAATTATTGACCCGTATTCAAGCTACCGGTGCTGTATACAGTAATTTTATCCATTGCATAAATGCTTGTGGCATCCCCATACAATGCAGCACTTCAAACATAATCCTCCACTGTATAGAATCAAATGCTTTGGCTGCATCTAGATGATGGGAGAGTATGTGGAATTATGGCTAGAGCGGCCGACCTCGACGCTGGACAACGAGGCTCGAGTCTCGGCAGGGACGTTCAACATCCTGTGATTCTGGGCTACTCACTTAATCTCCCTGTGCCTAACCAAAAAATAATAATTAATGTGTCCTTGTGTAACGCAACTGCTGCTCATGTAAAGCACTCTGATACCTGAACCCTTCGGGTCAAGTTCGAGCTATATAAAAACCCAGAAAAAGAAATCTAGTAACACAGCAGCAGCCCTTATATTCAAATCAAGTTGATTCAGAACAGCAAAAATTGTTCTCAAATTGTGTGTGGTAGACCGGTCTGGGACAAGTCCTGATTGGTTTGGGAGCACCAGTAGAGGAAGCAATGGTCACATCCCTGGATGCTATGAACTTAGCAATGATTTTTGTATCTATATTCAGTAGTGATAGCGGTCGATACGACTCACACCTCGCCAGATGTTTATCTGGTTTCAGTAAAGTGCTTCCCGTACGTTTGGTGGGAGCATTTTTTTCCGTACGCTTCTGTATAAATTTTATGCAAATGTGGTGCCAATAGGTGTGAGTAGGTTTTGTAAAATTCACTGGAGAGTCCATCATTACCGTCTCCTTACCAGCAGGCAACGCTTGGATGGCCTCCTTCACTTCCTCAACCGTAATGGGTTGCACCAAAAATTCACATTGTACCAGGGGCAGCCACGCGAGCACTAGCTCCTCCAGATAGGCTTTTGTCTCCTCTCCCGCGGCTGCCTCGCGCAGCCCACATAATGCTGTATAGTAGTCTACAAACTGGGTTCATATTTCAGCCAAGATATAGCATTTTATACATCCTGACACTCTAGTTCTGTGATGCATGATTGTGCTCATGGCGTCCTGATCTTAGAGGCCAAACTTAGGCCAGGTCTCCCACCCTCTCCCTAAGCTCTAGTCACCCAGCGCCTGGCCATGTGTTTTATTTCTTGATCAACGGTCTTGTTATATTCAGTAATCAGCTCCCTCATTCCCGCCATGGTTTTCCTCATATTGTCTTTCCAACCCTTTTAATGTCTTCTCCAATGCCTGCATCCGGGAGCATAAATCTTTTAGTACCTCCGCCGCAAGTCCTATGCATGTCCCCTTTATTGTTGCTTTAAAAGCTTCCCAGAGTGTATCCACCCCCTCCACAGATCCCTTGTTTCCCCTAAAATATCGAATGATAGCTTCTCGTATGCCCTCCATGAAAATTGGGTGTAGAAGCGATTTTGCAACCTCCACTGGAACATTTGTGAAGATTGTGCGGGGATTGCCAGGTCAAACCTCACTGGCGAGTGGTCCGAGCGGGGTTCATGGAAGGTGTATGACCCCGTTTACCCAGGTAGTGGTTTCTCAGATACCAACCAGTAATCAAGTATGGACCACGTTTTTTGTACTGAGAAGAAATGGGTACCCTCCCGTGTCAACGGGTGTCATGCCCTCCAGATATCGACCTTCTTGTGTGTGTTCATAATTTCATGTATTACTTGTGTTGAGCGTTTCCCCTTGCCTTACATTCACTGCGTTGCGATCTATATTGGGGTCTAGGTATGTGGTCAGGTCCCCACCCCACAATATTATTTCAGGTTGTAGGGTGTACAGTTTACCCTCCAATTGTCGGTAGAGCTTGGGGTCATCAACATTCGGCCCATATGTAGTGATAACTGTTGTTACCCTGCAGTAATGTAAAGCAGCCTGTATTGTCATAATCCATCTAAGTGAGCACAGAGGGTGTACCCTTTTTTACTAAAATGAGAACCCCCTGGAATATGAGGAGTATGAGGATGCCGCCCTTATTACCACCCCTTTTGACCCCACCCTCAATTCCCTTGCTTCCTGTAGTAATGCCAGTTGGACATGATGTCTGTCCAAATAGGCAAATACCTGTCTAATTTTGGGGGGTTATTCAACCCCCTGCTGTTCCAAGATATGGATCTGATCCGCTATACCATTTAACAGTCATAAATCTATCATGTGTGCGCTTTTACCTGTGATGTTCCAAGAACCCAACCTGTGTGATAGATCTGCTTGGGTGACAGGGATTTACTTTGCATAAACTGAACAGTAACAAAAAAACACTCCCCTTTCCCCCCTCCCACTTCAGCATCCCAATCATGCCAAAGACATTCCCACTATAACCTAACATCAAATAGCAGTGAATCATCAAGATGTTGCTGAGATTCCCCGTTTTTATAAAGTGTAATTACGATTGGTGAGGGGGTTAACCCACATGGGGCAGCCAGAGGCCTTGAGTTCCACCCTATTTGCGGGAATGGACAGAACTTACTTATCGTGGGTGAGTCTCGACATTAGAGTTAGTGTTGTCTATTTACCAGTTAACTTTGGCTAAGCCGACCACGCAATTTGCATATATTCCTCTACTTTGTATATACTATCACTCACACTATAACAGACTAGGCCTATAATTCTATTCTACGCCTCCCAATCGTGCCTCTTCTATATCTTACATATGTTATCATTGATAAGGCTCATATGGATTACAGTGCTATCCCACTTGCCACATTAGCTAAATTGCTGTGGTCCCCCCTCCCATTGGGGAGTCCAGCTCACTTACTGCAACTCCATCCAAGTTCAGCCTGGCAGCTACACAGTTAGTCACTCAGATCCAGATGCAGGAGCATGGCTTCAACATCCCTAGTCTACGCCAATGCTAGTAGGTATCATCGATCCTTTAAGGATACCTATTAAATCCCTGTTTGGCTGTCCTACACAGACAGTGATTATTCCAATTGTGTGGGAGACGTTATCGTGATGGACCTGCACAGTTCTGTTGCATATGCCTCAGGAATACCGTAGCCGGACCTGGCGTAGCGAAAACTTTTGTTTACCCTTGTGCGTATTTGATGTTTGCCGAGTGAAGTTTCTTCTTGACTGCTGCAAACTCCCTGCAGGCTGTCTAGACTGCAACAGTGAAGTCCGGGAAAAAAGCAACTTCGTTCCCTTGATAGCCGATGTTCCGTTTTTCCCATGCTAGACGCAGAACAGTATCATGATCACGTAATTTAAGAGCCTGGCTATAGTAGTTATCGGTGAGGCTCCCAGCGGCGGTCTTGCAGTCAGCCATGTGTGCGCACTCTCCATGATCAAGACCTGGGAGAGGCGCTCTGCATGCCCTTATGAAATCAAGGGCTGCAAACTTCTCAAAGGTAGAAGGGAGTTGGAACAGATGTTTCCATCAGTATGATATCAAAAAATGAGGAGATCGTTAGAGTATGTGGAAGGGTGATGGTTGCAGTGCTAGTGATGTGATGGTGTGAAAGTCAAGTGATATTCAAATTGGCTAACAGGATACTAACCAAATTTTAATAAATGCTACCCTGATGCCAAAACTAAAAACAGTGCAATTACAGTTTAAAAGAATAACTGTAGTAAGTCCATAAGGGAAGGTCTACATGTTTCAGCCCCCTGGATTATTTGATCCGGGCTTTCGTCAGGACCTATAAAGATGAAAAATGCTACTGCAAAACAGTGAACCAAAAACGTGTACACCAGTCTCAATAACAAGCAGTTGATACCATACAACCTGCCAGAAACTGTGTATCCTGAATGTAGTAAATCACAGGAAAATTGGACTCATACCTAAAATGCAAAACAGAAACAATATTCCTACTTAGTATTTCTCAAACTCTACAGAGTATGACAGCTGTCAAAAGAAAATCAGCATAGATCTTCTATGTTGATGTTCATAGTAAATAATTACCTCAAAGTGTATGTTATAACAAATCAATGTATAAAAATTGTAAAAAGTTTAGCACTTACCCGTGTTTGTACGGGTGTGCACCTCACCTCACCTGGCATCCGCTCAGGGAATGAGGCCCCGCTCTGTTATAAAGGTATAAAATGTGAAAAACACCTAGTTAAAGTCAGAATACTTCAAAAGGGGCTACCTAGCATATTTATATATTTAGAATAGTTGTGCAAATAAGCCGTGACCAGGACTAAAGAAAATACTGATTCTCAAGTTAAACCAGAACAAGCTGGTATACAACAATATATTACACTATATTACAAAAAGTTGAAAAAGTTGAAAAAGTACCCAGTGGTAAGGGAAAAAGGTGGAGAAAATGCTGCCCCCCACCGCTTAGCTCACCAATATGTTACTGAACAAGAGTATATCTATAAGCGATGTCTTAAGAAAATGTCAGACAATGTCTAACCAAATCTCATAGTGCCAGTCTAAAATACTTCCCTTACTTCTTGCAATAATTATAAAAGAGAAGAAGTTCCCAAAGAGATATAGGAATCCAGAACAAAGATGTGAGGCTACATGCTTAAAGCACGAGAAAAATTTCATCATGAAAGCAGAAAACGCTGGCTCTTTCATTGAAGAAACAAAATGATTAAAGGTGCAATATCAACCACCGACATGAGGTGGCAGTAACACATTAATTTGCTCAATGCTTTACAATGAAAACAAAGAAAACCAAACCGTGGTCTGTGGACTTTATAGTTTGGGCAGAATTACCGGGAGCACAACTCTAAGCAGCAGGAACACAACGTACTTCGTTATATGTGATCACTATGACACAATTTGTACTCAAACATGAATAAAAAACAGATATAATATGAGCATCGTAACTTTGCTAGGCATAGCGATTCAGTATCCTGTGTAGGTATGAATAGTACATAAATCACCTACACCTACAACATGCGATCTCATATTAAATTGCTATATATAATATGTGTCACCAATAATAAAACAAAGGCATGGAATTTGGTGTTATGCAATGTGGTCAGCATAAGCACAGCAAAGAAAAAGGTAACTTAACCCGATCTCAAAAACAGGTGACTTAACCCGATCCCCCAAAAAAGGGTGGTTCTACAAGCAATCTCCATATTCAAAAAGTATTTTTCTTTTTGGGAGAAACGATGATATACCTTGGGCCACACTATAAAGTAACTTTTGACACATGTATTGATACACGATAGACAGACTATAGGGCATATTCGGGATTATAACTGTCATGCACTTCAGTAAACCATTGTGATCTGTCTCGTATGTGTCTTCATTCTGATTGTATTGTCAAGCAGTGTAAGATTTTCTTTTGACTGTACTACCCAAAAAGAAAAATACTTTTTGAATATGGAGATCGCCTGTAGAACCACCCTTTTTTTGGGGATCAGGTTAAGTCACCTGTTTTTGAGATCGGGTTAAGTTACCTTTTTCTTTGCTGTGCTTATGCTGACCACATTGCATATCACCAAATCTCATGCCTCTGTTTTATTATTGGTGACACATATTATATATAGCAATTTAATATGAGATTGCATGGTGTACGTGTAGGTGATTTATGTACTATTCATACCTACACAGGATACTGAATCGCTATGCCTAGCAAAGTTACGATGCTCATATTATATCTGTTTTTTACATTTCTATATTCATGTTTGAGTACATATCGGGTCATAGTGATCACATATAATGAAGTACGTTGTGTTCCTGCTGCTTAGAGTTGTGCTCCCGGTAATTCTGCCCAAACTATAAAGTCCACAGACCACGGTTTGGTTTTCTTTGCTTTCATTGTAAAGCATTGAGCAAATTAATGTGTTACTGCCACCTCATGTCGGTGGTTGATATTGCACCTTTAATCATTTTGTTTCTTCAATGAAAGAGCCAGCGTTTTCTGCTTTCATGATGAGATTTTTCTCGTGCTTTAAGCATGTAGCCTCACATCTTTGTTCTGGATTCCTATATCTCTTTGGGAACGTCTTCTCTTTTATAATTATTGCAAGAAGTAAGGGAAGTATTTTAGACTGGCACTATGAGATTTGGTTAGGCCCTCCACCCATGGGCCCCCCAGCAATGTCGGATATGGGACATAATTACACACACAGACCTCCTTTTTTAGGGAGAGGCCAGACCACCAACAGGTCGAGACGCAAGGGAGTCACTTGGTCAGACCAACAGCGCCAAGTCCATACAAGGAGCATGACGGGCGCAAAACCAGGGACCAGCACAACAACCTGATCTTTAACCTAACTAACCTAACACTCACAAAAGAACAAGAAGATGTTCTCAGGTATGTTCCCACGCCACCTCTAGATATTTTCAGACTCCAGTGCGAAATGGCTGAGTTCTGCAGAAAAATCTAATTGAAAGCCTTCTTCAACAAACAGGATGAAGTAACCAGAGACGGCGACACAACACTTTGCCGAAAATCCAATTTCTGTCCACTGAATCACCAAGTTCCAGTAGAAATTCTAGCTTTCGAACAGGCGATAATGAAGGAAGTGGAAGACCTAAAAGATCAGACCAAAAGACCTTTTATGAACATTTCCAACGCTGAACAGAAAGCACTAGATACACTACGACAGGATGAAGAACTAGTAATCAAACCAGCGGATAAAGGGGGCGGTATCGTATTACTTAGCAAGGAAGGGTACCATCAACAATGCACCGAGTTGCTCTCTGACAAGAAGTTCTACGAAATCATACTTACAGATCCTACCCCACGCTTGCAAAATACCATCACAATCATGGTTGACGAAGCAGAAACCAACAATTGGATCTCGAAGACTGAGGCAGATTTTCTGATAACAAAAACACCAAGGATGCCATATTTTTATTCCCTGACAAAGATTCATAAAGAACGACGACCGCCACCCGGACGTCCCATTGTTTCTGGGATTGGTTCTCTCCTAGAACCCTTATCACAATTCGCTGACTACTACTTAAGACCACTAGTACAACAAACTCCCACCTATCTAAAGGACACAAAAGACCTCCTTAATCTCCTACAGAATCTAGAATACTCAGAGGAAAGCATGTTACTAGTGGGACTTGATGTCGAAAGTTTGTACACCAGCCTTCCACAATAAAAAACTCTGGAAACCTGAGAGACGTTATTCTTTAATCAACAATGGGAACACAGAACACCGAGACACTTCGTGCTCGAATGTTGTAGGTTAGCGCTCACAGAGAACCACTTTGAGTACAATAAAATCATGTACAAACAGCGCCATGGTACTTCCATGGGAAGTACCTTTGTGCCGAGCGTAGCAGGGCTTTACGTTAGTGACTTTGAGGCCAGCCACATCCATGACCCCTCCATTCCCTTCCTGAGCCACATCGTTTTCTGGAAACGTTACATAGATGACGTTCTCCTAATATGGGAAGGAGATAATGAGAATTTGAGCGAATTCCATCGATGGCTGAACACCAGAGATGAGTGTTTGAAGTTCACACATACAGCGAATTCAAACAAACTAGATTTCCTGGATGTCACTATCTTCATTGAAGGGGACAAAATACAGACAAAGACCTACTTCAAACCAACGGCCAAGAACAGCCTTTTGTCATATAAAAGCTTCCATCCATGCCCAATGAGGGAAAACCTTCCTTACGGACAGTTCCTTAGACTCAGACGGAATTGTAGCAACATCACAGACTACAAAAGTCAAGCGAAGGAACTCAGTGAGAAATTACAAATCAGGGATTATCCCATGAACATCATCAAAAAGTGTCAGAAGAGGGCAAGGAACCAACATAGAGAGACCCTCCTAGGCACCACGACCAAAGAACCAACAACAGATTTGATGACCTGTGTAAGCACTTATAGCACAGTGACAAATGATGTCAAGAAAATCATCAATAAGAACTGGCGAATCCTAACTTCAGGAACCCTTAAATGGCCAAAACCTAGGTTCTCAAACAAAAGGACCAAGAACCTGAAAGACCTACTTGTACATACAAGACCTTTGGAAAAACCATCTGCTAAGACCCAACAGGAACTCTGGCACAATACATCCGTTACAGGACATTACCCATGCGGGTCATGTTCAGTCTGCCACCTAACAACGGCAACAAAAACTTTACAACTGTTACCTAATCTAAAATGGACCATGAGAACCCACACCAATTGTAATACCACCCATGTCGTCTACATGATCACTTGCCCATGTGGCTTACGCTATATCGGAATGACGTGCAGAAAAGTAAAACAAAGACTTTGCGAGCACCGCAGCAACATCAAGTGCAAAAAAAGCACTACCAAGATGAGCAATCACTATCTGGAGCTAGGACACACTGTCAACGATCTTCGTTGGGTGATTTTGGAAACTCTAACCATCAAGAACAACTATGCTGAAAAGGTATTGTTCGAAAAAGAACAAAGATGGGTTCACCGGCTTCGTACAAATACTCAGGGTCTGAATGACAACATACCTTGGCTGAGCGTCTTGAGACAATGAAAATCTGTCACAACATAACTTTATTGACAATGTGTACACACTAGGGGTGGGCGGAATTTGCGTAACCGCGTTACGCAAATCTCCGCGAAACGGTAAAAAATCTCCGCGAACACGCAGAAATTCCGCGAACACGCGGAATTGCTTGTTCGCGATACTTTTTTCATGTTCGCGATCGCTGTTTGCGTGCTCGGGGTGAAATATCTCGCGAACACGCATATTGAGAACGCGAACAAGCAAAAAATTTCGCGAAGTCGCGGGACGCAGATTTTTGTGCAATTTCGCGTTCTCCGCGGAACGCGAAATTACCCAAATTCCGCGAACGGAACGGAATTTGCTGCCCAGGCCTAGTACATACGACATAGACACCACCTACACGTGAGGCCTTGTTGGCAAAACATCAACCGGAAGAAACCTACGGTGGATGTACACTCAAGTCACTGTACCGCCTTTCATTTCTGTGTACTACATACAAACTATGTATGCTTCTGTGAGAGAAGTCTTCTCCACTACCTTATACAGCACCCTGACCTATTTTTGGAAATTTTCCCCTGCTGACCTCTTAAATCTGGTCAATTCATTAATATATTTTTCCTTTTCTCTAAAATTTGGTTTCCCACAATTTGCCATATCCATAATTAGCCATCACGCACTTGTTTTACTTAGAATATTGTTACCGCAATAATGTAACTCATTTGAACATCGAATTCTTCTTGAGTATAACCACGTGGATATCTGTTACCAGCATTCCTTTTCTCTAACAAACCTGTCGTTGCCTCATAAAACTCATGAGACTGTACACTTTACTACAGGTCACCACAAATCTAAGGTAATTCTTTCCAATCCGGAAATATTATCTTCCTACGTTAGTCCCTCGTTTATTTCTATGCCCCCTCTACCTCCTTATAACTTCAGTACACAGGCTTTCCTAGTAGTACCGGGTCTTCGAGGGCAGAGTCAGCACAGAACGACTGTTCGACGCCGAAGAGGTCAGAAGGATGACGGCTGACATCGCAACCGTAACGTTTCACCTGGTCAAACACTTGACAAACCTTCCTTTTTCTTTCCCCCTTTTTTCTATTTTAAGAGCGTGAGCGACCGCCCTAACAACACCCGCTGTAGCCTGCAATAACGGGATACAGGTACGGTTATTCTGTTTTTGGAGTGCCACGCTACTAATGCTCCATTCTCTTCAAAAACGTAACGCGTCCTTTAAATCTAGCCCGTTACTAATTCCGTGAGATTATAACCCAGCGTGTAACTGGTTTCTCTTCAAAAACGTAACGCGCCCTTTAAACCTAGCCCGTTACCAATTCCGTGATGTTATAACCCAGCGCGTAACTGGTTTTGTGACCTCTGAAAACATTCTGGGTCGCAACTCGTTACCCCATTTGGCCACCCTCCCCACTCACTAATCAGGCATTGGGAAGAACTGACTCATGGTAATAATATTTCCCTGCTCAGTAATGACATTTGCATTAACACGCTCGCGCATGTTTCTCTTTTCTAAAATGCCTCACCGCTCAGCAATCTCATTTATGCTAATGTGTTCGCGCATGTGGGCTTACTGCTGTTTTTCTAATGTGCCCATAACACAAACTATGGGGCTCGTGACTTATAGGAATATAGCTCATAACATAACAGTACCATTGAAACAAGTACTTTTTAAACTTTGTATGACAAGATGGAATGTGTAGCCTCTTACTCTTGTTGAAAGGAGGAACGAATTTTGCCACATAGAGAGAGGACACTTTCAGTGTCTCACCTTTATATATAAAAAGAATTGCCATTTTTTTACTTGTTACAGACACAAAAAATGTCTGAGATTAACCAGCAATGTTTGTTTGTTTTCTACTTTTACGAAACCTTCACTGTTTTAACAAGGTCTGTTTTTCCCTCCACTCTCTTCCCCACCCTTATTGTTCGGAACTACAATTATAGGTTCAATTGAACAGTTACCCTTGGGATCAATTAACCCTTCTCTCCTCACCGAAAGACCCTGTGAATACTAGGGTCTTCTTCACTACTTGGGTCCTGAAGAAAGCCAGTTTGACCCTCCAGGGCATAAGAAGGGCTGAAACATGTCGACCTTTTTTATGGACACTTTTTTAGAGTGCACAGGGTCCTAATTCACCCTTTGAGTGCACATTGAAGACCTATTAAATCTTCCTACATCCAGTGCAATTAAAGATTTTTTACTGGCTCTGCGGGATTTTTAAATATATCTTTTTCACCACTTGTCACTTCACTAGAATTCACTCCCTTTTTTATCTACGATCACTACCAATGCAACCAGTGGTACGTTCTCCAGGTGGAAGAAGCATTACAGTAAACCCGATGATGATGCTGTCACGTTACAAATAACGAAGCGGAGAATGAAAATATACCGCTAACATCGATCTCTGTATAACGTGATTGAGGGTTTTTTAACAGCACCTGCACACCCTGGTTCATTTGGGACTAGTGATCCACTCTCCCATTGATTTTTGGATACTTGAGACAAGGAAGCTGAGTGGATCAGAAGCTCTTCCTTCTCCCTCCAGTTTGATTATTATAATATTTAGCAGCGTGCAGCTGTGGGAGTTCCCCCTTAAAAACTTGAAGACTTTTCATACCACTATCAGTGGAGACAATCATGGCCGAAAATCTAGGCTTGAGCTACTCCACGGAAGAAATAAATGCGATTCTGTCCCTTCCTTCACTACTACAAGATAAGGATCTTACGCAAACCCTAGCCCAAACCACCGACTGGGATGAACTGTCAGAAACGAAGAAAGAACAAGTACTTACAGCCATCCATGGCGTCATCATGACCGAGTACTTGCGCGCCAACGCAGCACCAAAAGGACTTTGGGTAAATAATGCTCAACGAATCTTTCTTCAAGACCTAGTCTTTCGCAAAGACTGGTCTTCTATTTCCTGGAAGTGCACTAGTGATTACCTAGTCCTCATAATCAAAACCGCAACGCGACTTACAGAAGAACTTACGATTAAAATCCAAGTGCTAGAAACAAAAATTTAGAGCATGGTACACTTGACAGTATACAAAAAAAGGCTGGAAGAAATTAACAAAGAAATCAATGAAACAAAAGATTACATTACACAGAACAAAATCCAAAAACTGGGGAAGGATCTGAAAAGATTCTCAATGGAAAGGATGCACCCTTATAGCGCAGAGGATTACAAAATCCCAGATGATACATTCGATAACTCAAGCAACTCCAGTATGGGCTCCACAACTAATGGCTCTGATTGGAGTGGTGAGGAATCCTATACACCGAGAAGAAACAGACGCCAATACAGACGCCAAAATAGAAGAAGACCTAACACCTGGTTTAATCCTTACTTTGGCGCACAGACACACCAAATGCCCTACGCTCCATTTAACCCTAACCTCCCAGGCTGGGCTAACCCTTTTTATCCAGGCCCTCCACCCATGGGCCCCCCAGCAATGTCGGATATGGGACATAATTACACACACAGACCTCCTTTTTTACGGAGAGGCCAGACCACCAACAGGTCGAGACGCAAGGGAGTCACTTGGTCAGACCAACAGCGCCAAGTCCATACAAGGAGCATGACGGGCGCAAAACCAGGGACCAGCAAAACAACCTGATCTTTAACCTAACTAACATAACGCTCACAAAAGAACAAGAAGATGTTCTCAACAAAGGTCTCAGGTATGTTCCCACGCCACCTCTAGATATTTTCAGACTCCAGTGCGAAATGGCTGAGTTCTGCAGAAAAATCAAATTGAAAGCCTTCTTCAACAAACAGGATGAAGTAACCAGAGACGGCGACACAACACTTTGCCGAAAATCCAATTTCTGTCCACTGAATCACCAAGTTCCAGTAGAAATTCTAGCTTTCGAACAGGCGATAATGAAGGAAGTGGAAGACCTAAAAGATCAGACCAAAAGACCTTTTATGAACATTTTCAACGCTGAACAGAAAGCACTAGATACACTACGACAGGATGAAGAACTAGTAATCAAACCAGCGGATAAAGGGGGCGGTATCGTATTACTTAGCAAGGAAGGGTACCATCAACAATGCACCGAGTTGCTCTCTGACAAGAAGTTCTACGAAATCATTCTTACAGATCCTACCCCACGCTTACAAAATACCATCGCAATCATGGTTGACGAAGCAGAAACCAACAATTGGATCTCGAAGACTGAGGCAGATTTTCTGATAACAAAAACACCAAGGATGCCGTATTTTTATTCCCTGCCAAAGATTCATAAAGAACGACGACCGCCACCCGGACGTCCCATTGTTTCCGGGATTGGTTCTCTCCTAGAACCCTTATCACAATTCGCTGACTACTACTTAAGACCACTAGTACAACAAACTCCCACCTATCTAAAGGACACAAAAGACATCCTTAATCTCCTACAGAATCTAGAATACTCAGAGGAAAGCATGTTACTAGTGGGACTTGATGTCGAAAGTTTGTACACCAGCCTTCCACAACAAAAAACTCTGGAAACCTTAGAGACGTTACTCTTTAATCAACAATGGGAACACAGAACACCGAGACACTTCGTGCTCGAATGTTGTAGGTTAGCGCTCACAGAGAACCACTTTGAGTACAATAAAATCATGTACAAACAGCGCCATGGTACTTCCATGGGGAGTACCTTTGCGCCGAGCGTAGCAGGGCTTTACGCTAGTGACTTTGAGGCCACCCACATCCATAACCCCTCCAATCCCTTCCTGAGCCACATCGTTTTCTGGAAACGTTACATAGATGACGTTCTCCTAATATGGAAAGGAGATAATGAGAATTGAGCGAATTCCATCGATGGCTTAACACCAGAGATGAGTGTTTGAAGTTCACATATGCAGAGAATTCAAACAAACTAGATTTCCTGGATATCACTATCTTCATTGAAGGGGACAAAATACAGACAAAGACCTACTTCAAACCAACGGCCAAGAACAGCCTTTTGTCATATAAAAGCTTCCATCCACGCCCAATGAGGGAAAACCTTCCTTACGGACAGTTCCTTAGACTCAGACGGAATTGTAGCAACATCACAGACTACAAAAGTCAAGCGAAGGAACTCAGTGAGAAATTACAAATCAGGGATTATCCCATGAACATCATCAAAAAGTGTCAGAAGAGGGCAAGGAACCAACAAAGAGAGACCCTCCTAGGCACCACGACCAAAGAACCAACAACAGATTTGATGACCTGTGTAAGCACTTATAGCACAGTGACAAATGATGTCAAGAAAATCATCAATAAGAACTGGCGAATCCTAACTTCAGGAACCCTTAAATGGCCAAAACCTAGGTTCTCAAACAAAAGGACCAAGAACCTGAAAGACCTACTTGTACATACAAGACCTTTGGAAAAACCATCTGCTAAGACCCAACAGGAACTCTGGCACAATACATCCGTTACAGGACATTACCCATGCGGGTCATGTTCAGTCTGCCACCTAACAACGGCAACAAAAACTTTACAACTGTTACCTAATCTAAAATGGACCATGAGAACCCACACCAATTGTAATACCACCCATGTCATCTACATGATCACTTGCCCATGTGGCTTACGCTATATCGGAATGACGTGCAGAAAAGTAAAACAAAGACTTTGCGAGCACCGCAGCAACATCAAGTGCAAAAAAAGCACTACCAAGATGAGCAATCACTATCTGGAGCTAGGACACACTGTCAACGATCTTCGTTGGGTGATTTTGGAAACTCTAACCATCAAGAACAACTATGCTGAAAAGGTATTGTTCGAAAAAGAACAAAGATGGGTTCACCGGCTTCGTACAAATACTCAGGGTCTGAATGACAACATACCTTGGCTGAGCGTCTTGAGACAATGAAATTCTGTCACAACATAACTTTATTGACAATGTGTGCATACGACATAGACACCACCTACACGTGAGGCCTTGTTGGCAAAACATCAACCGGAAGAAACCTACGGTGGATGTACACTCAAGTCACTGTACCGCCTTTCATTTCTGAGTACTACATTCAAACTATGTATGCTTCTGTGAGAGAAGTCTTCTCCACTACCTTATACATCACTCTGACCTATTTTTGGAAATTTTCCCCTGCTGACCTCTCAAATCTGGTCAATTCATTAATATATTTTTTGCTTTTTTCTAAAATTTGGTTTCCCATAATTTGCCATATCCATAATTAGCCATCACGCACTTGTTTTACTTAGTATATTGTTACCGCAATAATGTAACTCCATTTGAACATCGAATTCTTCTTGAGTATAACCACTTGGATATCTGTTATCAGCATTCCTTTCCTCTAACAAACCTGTCGTTGCCTCATAAAACTCATGAGACTGTACACTTTACTACAGGTCACCACAAATCTAAGGTAATTCTTTCCAATCCGGAAATATTATCTTCCTACGTTAGTCCCTCGTTTATTTCTATGCCCCCTCTACCTCCTTATAACTTCAGTACACAGGCTTTCCTAGTAGTACCGGGTCTTCGAGGGCAGAGTCAGCACAGAACGACTGTTCGACGCCGAAGAGGTCAGAAGGATGACGGCTGACATCTCAACCGTAACGTATCACCTGGTCAAACACTTGACAAACCTTCCTTTTTCTTTCCCCCTTTTTTCTATTTTAAGAGCGTGAGCGACCGCCCTAACAACACCCGCTGTAGCCTGCAATAACGGGATACAGGTACGGTTATTCTGTTTTTGGAGTGCCACGCTACTAATGCTCCATTCTCTTCAAAAACGTAACGCGCGCGCATGTGGGCTTACTGCTGTTTTTCTAATGTGCCCATAACACAAACTATGGGGCTCTTGACTTATAGGAATATAGCTCATAACATAACAGTACCATTGAAACAAGTACTTTCTAAACTTTGTATGACAAGATGGAATGTGTATCCTCTTACTCTTGTTGAAAGGAGGGACGAATTTTGCCACATAGAGAGAGGACACTTTCAGTGTCTCACCTTTATATATAAAAAGAATTGCCATTTTTTAGTTGTAACAGACACAAAAAATGTCTGAGATTAACCAGCAATGTTTGTTTGTTTTCTACTTTTACGAAACCTTCACTGTTTTAACAAGGTCTGTTTTTCCCTCCACTCTCTTCCCCACCCTTATTGTTCGGAACTACAATTATAGGTTCAATTGAACAGTTACCCTTGGGATCAATTAACCCTTCTCTCCTCACCGAAAGACCCTGTGAATACTAGGGTCTTCTTCACTACTTGGGTCCTGAAGAAAGCCAGTTTAACCCTCCGGGGCATAAGAAGGGCTGAAACATGTCGACCTTTTTTATGGACACTTTTTTAGAGTGCACAGGGTCCTAATTCACCCTTTGAGTGCACATTAAAGACCTATTAAATCTTCCTACATCCAGTGCAATTAAAGATTTTTTACTGGCTCTGCGGGATTTTTAAATATATCTTTTTCACCACTTGTCACTTCACTAGAATTCACTCCCTTTTTTATCTACGATCACTACCAATACAACCAGTGGTACGTGCTCCAGGTGGAGGAAGCATTACAGTAAACCCGATGATGATGCTGTCACGTTACAAATAACGAAGCAGAGAATGAAAATATACCGTTAACATCGATCTCTGTATAACGTGATTGAGGGTTTTTTAACAGCACCTGCACACCCTGGTTCATTTGGGACTAGTGATCCACTCTCCCATTGATTTTTGGATACTTGAGACAAGGAAGCTGAGTGGATCAGAAGCTCTTCCTTCTCCCTCCAGTTTGATTATTATAATATTTAGCAGCGTGCAGCTGTGGGAGTTCCCCCTTAAAAACTTGAAGACTTTTCATACCACTATCAGTGGAGACAATTATGGCCGAAAATCTAGGCTTGAGCTACTCCACGGAAGAAATAAATGCGATTCTGTCCCTTTCTTCACTACTACAAGATAAGGATCTTACGCAAACCCTAGCCCAAACCACCGACTGGGATGAACTGTCAGAAACGAAGAAAGAACAAGTACGTACAGCCATCCATGGCGTCATCATGACCGAGTACTTGCGCGCCAACGCAGCACCAAAAGGACTTTGGGTAAATAATGCTCAACGAATCTTTCTTCAAGACCTAGTCTTTCGCAAAGACTGGTCTTCTATTTCCTGGAAGTGCACTAGTGATTACCTAGTCCTCATAATCAAAACCGCAACGCGACTTACAGAAGAACTTACGATTAAAATCCAAGTGCTAGAAACAAAAATTAAGAGCATGGTACACTTGACAGTATACAAAAAAAGGCTGGAAGAAATTAACAAAGAAATCAACGAAACAAAAGATTACATTACACAGAACAAAATCCAAAAACTGGGGAAGGATCTGAAAAGATTCTCAATGGAAAGGATGCACCGTTATAGTGCAGAGGATTACAAAATCCCAGATGATACATTCGATAACTCAAGCAACTCCAGTATGGGCTCCACAACTAATGGCTCTGATTGGAGTGGTGAGGAATCCTAAACACCGAGAAGAAACAGAGGCCAATACAGACGCCAAAATAGAAGAAGACCTAACACCTGGTTTAATCCTTACTTTGGCGCACAGACACACCAAATGCCCTACGCTCCATTTAACCCTAACCTCCCAGGCTGGGCTAACCCTTTTTATCCAGGCCCTCCACCCATGGGCCCCCCAGCAATGTCGGATATGGGACATAATTACACACACAGACCTCCTTTTTTAGGGAGAGGCCAGACCACCAACAGGTCGAGACGCAAGGGAGTCACTTGGTCAGACCAACAGCGCCAAGTCCATACAAGCAGCATGACGGGCGCAAAACCAGGGACCAGCACAACAACCTGATCTTTAACCTAACTAACATAACACTCACAAAAGAACAAGAAGATGTTCTCAACAAAGGTCTCAGGTATGTTCCCACGCCACCTCTAGATATTTTCAGACTCCAGTGCGAAATGGCTGAGTTCTGCAGAAAAATCAAATTGAAAGCCTTCTTCAACAAACAGGATGAAGTAACCAGAGACGGCGACACAACACTTTGCCGAAAATCCAATTTCTGTCCACTGAATCACCAAGTTCCAGTAGAAATTCTAGCTTTCGAACAGGCGATAATGAAGGAAGTGGAAGACCTAAAAGATCAGACCAAAAGACCTTTTATGAACATTTCCAACGCTGAACAGAAAGCACTAGATACACTACGACAGGATGAAGAACTAGTAATCAAACCAGCGGATAAAGGGGGCGGTATCATATTACTTAGCAAGGAAGGGTACCATCAACAATGCACCGAGTTGCTCTCTGACAAGAAGTTCTACGAAATCATTCTTACAGATCCTACCCCACGCTTACAAAATACCATCGCAATCATGGTTGACGAAGCAGAAACCAACAATTGGATCTTGAAGACTGAGGCAGATTTTCTGATAACAAAAACACCAAGGATGCCGTATTTTTATTCCCTGCCAAAGATTCACAAAGAACGACGACCGCCACCCGGACGTCCCATTGTTTCCGGGATTGGTTCTCTCCTAGAACCCTTATCACAATTCGCTGACTACTACTTAAGACCACTAGTACAACAAACTCCCACCTATCTAAAGGACACAAAAGACCTCTCCTTCTCCATCGAGTTCACTCCTAATACCTGCTTCTCCGGTATTCTTATATACCGCACTCCCGGCCCTATAGGACAATTCAACACCTCCCTTCTTTCGGTGACCTCCCAGTCGGTTGTCTCTCCCTCCAATTTCACCCTACTTGGAGATTTTAACATCCATTTTGACAATCTGCTGGACTCCTTAGCACAAGAGATACAGTCAAGCCTGGCCGCAATTCAACTTGAACAATTGGTCCCCTCCGCTACTCATGAAAAGGGGCATCTGTTAGATCCGATCTTCAGTAACTCCGACCAACTCAAAGTGGGCAGTATCACCAGACTTCCTTGGACAGACCACTTCCTGATAGCTTTCAACTGGACCACGAGCAAACCACCCCCCTCCTTATTTAATACAAGGAAAACCCGTAATTGGTCTAAACTTTCCATTGACAGTTGGATGCAAGTTCTTTGCACCACTAGACCCTCTCTTTCTCACGACCCTACCTCTAATAATACAAAATACAACGAATGGATAACCACCTCCCTTGACTCGGTCCTCCCAGAATACTCACCAAACTCCAGGAGACATAGTAAAACTGCTCCTTGGTACACAGAAGATCTTAGAAACCACAAACGTCTCTGCAAAAGACAGGAGAGAAAGTGGCGCATGTTGTATAACCCCGAAGAAAAAGCGACCTATAGGGAAATGATCAGGAATTATAAACTGACCATAAAAGCCTCGCAAGCTGCCCATTACAACCTTAAAATAACCGCGGCGAAATCCAAATCGAAAGAAATCTACCGTATAGTTAATACCTTGATCAAGTCTCCACCACCTGTGACAGATAATAACAACTCACCGTCCAAATGCAACGATTTGGTGGAATTCTTCTTTCAAAAAGTTAATAAAATGTATCTTTCCTTTCCCAACCCGCCCACTGATCCGCCTGTCCAAGGCTCGCACTCAGCTTCAAACCCGACCAAGCGGCTGGAGTCCTTTCCCCTGATAGCATTGGAAACCTTGGAGAAACTGGCACAACAAATAAAAAACGGATCTCCATGCGACCCTGGTCCTCCAGGCTCATTGTGCCTGGCAAGCAAAACTATCTTCCCCACTCTCGTGGATCTACTGAACTCTTCCATAATAAGCAGGACAGTTCCCACGACTTGGAAACACGCTATGGTACGGGCTCGATTGAAAAAACCCTCCCTTGACCCGGCCAACCCCAGTAACTATCGCCCGATCTCACTACTCCCATGGGCGTCAAAAATTCTGGAGAAACATGTCAATACCATCCTGACATCATTTCTGGAGGAAAACCATCTCCTTGACTCCTCCCAAACGGGCTTTCGAGCCAAACATGGGACAGAGACCGCCCTACTGGCAGTAACAGAGGAGGCAAGACGGATCCTGGATCGAGGAGGGTCAGTGGCAGTGATCCTCCTCGATCTAAGCGCCGCATTTGACACGGTACATCACAAAATCCTGTTAACCCGCCTTTCCGACTTAGGAGTGACCGGAGACGCGCTGGCATGGTTCGAATCTTTTCTATCAGACAGAACCTTTCAGGTCTTCAACGGCACATCCCGCTCTTCCACTCGCCCTCTGGGATGTGGAGTCCCGCAGGGCTCTTCTCTAAGCCCTACGCTCTTTAATGCATATATGAAGCCACTGGCTGGGATTGTTCGTCCGCATGGTGTCAACATCGTCTCCTATGCGGACGACACCCAGCTGGTGGTCTCCCTTACACAGAAGAGCGACCTCCAGTCACCACCAGACCTAGCGGCCTGCCTGGAAGACGTAAAGAGCTGGATGATGAGCTCATGCCTAAAGCTCAATGATGATAAAACTGAGCTCATGCTCCTGGGCCCGGCCTCCTCTGCCACTATAGAGTCGATCTGGCCACCAAGCATGGGAATGGCCCCACCCCCCAGAGACAACATCAAAAGCCTAGGTGTGTGGCTCGATAAATCTCTGAGCCTCAATACTCAGGCCACCAAGATATCAGCCACCTGCTTTGGCCTCCTTAGAGTGATCAAAAAAGTCCTTCCCCTCCTCCCGTTCGAGGCCAAACAAATAATCATACAGGGCCTCATCCAATCTCGTCTGGACTTTAACAACGCCCTCTATTTGGGAGCACCAGACTACACCCTACAAAAACTTCAACGCGCGCAGAACTGCGCCGCCAGGGCGCTGCTGGGAATTCCTCGGAGGACCCCAATAAAAATCGGCCTGAAGACCTTACACTGGTTACCTGTCAGGGACCGAATAAAGTTTAAAGCACTCTGTATTGCCCACCAGACATTCTGGGAAACGGGCCCAGACATCAACTGCTCCCTGATTTCTCCATACAGGCCTAACAAGACCCTTCGCTCCTCAACGGCATCTCTAGCCAAAATTCCCAGAATCTTTAGAGCCAGAGCAGGAGGACGCTCTTTTTCGTACAATGTCTCCAAACTCTGGAACATCCTCCCTCTGCAGCTGAGAAACAACCCTTACCTGACCAGCTTCCGCAAACAGCTAAAAACTCATCTGTTTAACGCTTAACAAAAATAACCTCACAAGGGTTTTCTCTGTTTTTAGCGCCTGGACGCCTCAGGGCAACTGCAGCGCTTTATAAATCACATTTTCATTTCATTTCATTAATCTCCTACAGAATCTAGAATACTCAGAGGAAAGCATGTTACTAGTGGGACTTGATGTCGAAAGTTTGTACACCAGCCTTCCACAACAAAAAACTCTGGAAACCTTAGAGACGTTACTCTTTAATCAACAATGGGAACACAGAACACCGAGACACTTCGTGCTCGAATGTTGTAGGTTAGCGCTCACAGAGAACCACTTTGAGTACAATAAAATCATGTACAAACAGCGCCATGGTACTTCCATGGGGAGTACCTTTGCGCCGAGCGTAGCAGGGCTTTACGTTAGTGACTTTGAGGCCACCCACATCCATAACCCCTCCAATCCCTTCCTGAGCCACATCGTTTTCTGGAAACGTTACATAGATGACGTTCTCCTAATATGGGAAGGAGATAATGAGAATTTGAGCGAATTCCATCGATGGCTTAACACCAGAGATGAGTGTTTGAAGTTCACATATACAGCGAATTCAAACAAACTAGATTTCCTGGATGTCACTATCTTCATTGAAGGGGACAAAATACAGACAAAAACCTACTTCAAACCAACGGCCAAGAACAGCCTTTTGTCATATAAAAGCTTCCATCCACGCCCAATGAGGGAAAACCTTCCTTACGGACAGTTCCTTAGACTCAGACGGAATTGTAGCAACATCACAGACTACAAAAGTCAAGCGAAGGAACTCAGTGAGAAATTACAAATCAGGGATTATCCCATGAACATCATCAAAAAGTGTCAGAAGAGGGCAAGGAACCAACAAAGAGAGACCCTCCTAGGCACCACGACCAAAGAACCAACAACAGATTTGATGACCTGTGTAAGCACTTATAGCACAGTGACAAATGATGTCAAGAAAATCATCAATAAGAACTGGCGAATCCTAACTTCAGGAACCCTTAAATGGCCAAAACCTAGGTTCTCAAACAAAAGGACCAAGAACCTGAAAGACATACTTGTACATACAAGACCTTTGGAAAAACCAGCTGCTAAGACCCAACAGGAACTCTGGCACAATACATCCGTTACAGGACATTACCCATGCGGGTCATGTTCAGTCTGCCACCTAACAACGGCAACAAAAACTTTACAACTGTTACCTAATCTAAAATGGACCATGAGAACCCACACCAATTGTAATACCACCCATGTCATCTACATGATCACTTGCCCATGTGGCTTACGCTATATCGGAATGACGTGCAGAAAAGTAAAACAAAGACTTTGCGAGCACCGCAGCAACATCAAGTGCAAAAAAAGCACTACCAAGATGAGCAATCACTATCTGGAGCTAGGACACACTGTCAACGATCTTCGTTGGGTGATTTTGGAAACTCTTACCATCAAGAACAACTATGCTGAAAAGGTATTGTTCGAAAAAGAACAAAGATGGGTTCACCGGCTTCGTACAAATACCCAGGGTCTGAATGACAACATACCTTGGCTGAGCGTCTTGAGACAATGAAATTCTGTCATAACATAACTTTATTGACAATGTGTGCATACGACATAGACACCACCTACACGTGAGGCCTTGTTGGCAAAACATCAACCGGAAGAAACCTACGGTGGATGTACACTCAAGTCACTGTACCGCCTTTCATTTCTGAGTACTACATTCAAACTATGTATGCTTCTGTGAGAGAAGTCTTCTCCACTACCTTATACATCACTCTGACCTATTTTTGGAAATTTTCCCCTGCTGACCTCTCAAATCTGGTCAATTCATTAATATATGTTTCCTTTTTTCTAAAATTTGGTTTCCCACAATTTGCCATATCCATAATTAGCCATCACGCACTTGTTTTACTTAGAATATTGTTACCGCAATAATGTAACTCCATTTGAACATCGAATTCTTCTTGAGTATAACCACGTGGATATCTGTTATCAGCATTCCTTTCCTCTAACAAACCTGTCGTTGCCTCATAAAACTCATGAGACTGTACACTTTACTACAGGTCACCACAAATCTAAGGTAATTCTTTCCAATCCGGAAATATTATCTTCCTACGTTAGTCCCTCGTTTATTTCTATGCCCCCTCTACCTCCTTATAACTTCAGTACACAGGCTTTCCTAGTAGTACCGGGTCTTCGAGGGCAGAGTCAGCACAGAACGACTGTTCGACGCCGAAGAGGTCAGAAGGATGACGGCTGACATCGCAACCGTAACGTATCACCTGGTCAAACACTTGACAAACCTTCCTTTTTTTTCCCCCTTTTTTCTATTTTAAGAGCGTGAGCGACCGCCCTAACAACACCCGCTGTAGCCTGCAATAACGGGATACAGGTACGGTTATTCTGTTTTTGGAGTCCCACGCGACTAATGCTCCATTCTCTTCAAAAACGTAACACGTCCTTTAAATCTAGCCCGTTACTAATTCCGTGAGGTTATAACCCAGCGTGTAACTGGTTTCTCTTCAAAAACGTAACGCGTCCTTTAAACCTAGCCCGTTACCAATTCCGTGATGTTATAACCCAGCGCGTAACTGGTTTTGTGACCTCTGAAAACATTCTGGGTCGCAATTCATTTCCCCATTTGGCCACCCTCCCCACTCACTAATCAGGCATTGGGAAGACCTGACTCATGGTAATAATATTTCCCTGCTCAGTAATGACATTTGCATTAACACGCTCACGCATGTTTCTCTTTTCTAACCTGCCTCACCGCTCAGCAATCTCATTTATGCTAATGTGTTCGCGCATGTGGGCTTACTGCTGTTTTTCTAATGTGCCCATAACACAAACTATGGGGCTCTTGACTTATAGGAATATAGCTCATAACATAACAGTACCATTGAAACAAGTACTTTCTAAACTTTGTATGACAAGATGGAATGTGTATCCTCTTACTATTGTTGAAAGGAGGGACGAATTTTGCCACATAGAGAGAGGACATTTTCAGTGTCTCACCTTTATATATAAAAAGAATTGCTATTTTTTAGTTGTTACAGACACAAAAAATGTCTGAGATTAACCAGCAATGTTTGTTTGTTTTCTACTTTTACGAAACCTTCACTGTTTTAACAAGGTCTGTTTTTCCCTCCACTCTCTTCCCCACCCTTACTGTTCGGAACTACAATTATAAGTTCAATTGAACAGTTACCCTTGGGATCAATTAACCCTTCTCTCCTCACCGAAAGACCCTGTGAATACTAGGGTCTTCTTCACTACTTGGGTCCTGAAGAAAGCCCGTTTGACCCTCCGGGGCATAAGAAGGGCTGAAACATGTCGACCTTTTTTATGGACACTTTTTTAGAGTGCACAGGGTCCTAATTCACCCTTTGAGTGCACATTGAAGACCTATTAAATCTTCCTACATCCAGTGTAATTAAAGATTTTTTACTGGCTCTGCTGGATTTTTAAATATATCTTTTTCACCACTTGTCACTTCACTAGAATTCACTCCCTTTTTTATCTACGATCACTACCAATACAACCAGTGGTACGTTCTCCAGGTGGAGGAAGCATTACAGTAAACCCGATGATGATGCTGTCACGTTACAAATAACGAAGCGGAGAATGAAAATATACCGCTAACATCGATCTCTGTATAACGTGATTGAGGGTTTTTTAACAGCACCTTGTCCTGCCTTTGCACACCCTGGTTCATTTGGGACTAGTGATCCACTCTCCCATTGATTTTTGGATACTTGAGACAAGGAAGCTGAGGGGATCAGAAGCTCTTCCTTCTCCCTCCAGTTTGATTATTATAATCTTCAATGAAAGAGCCAGAGTTTCAAATCCACGGACGCACACAGGTGCTGCATATCTGAGAGCAATCACGTGTATTGGCTTACACTATTTAAACAGGAATTCCTGTCCGTGCGGTTACCTCCCCTTCCGGCTCAGTCCAGATCGAGTTACCGACGGACAGGTAAGGAACTCATACACGCTGCGGTCCTGCTACTCCACCCTGGTGATTATTTTGACTCGTTTTCTGCTTTTTCTGCTTTGATGATGACATTTTTCTCTTGCTTTAAGCATGACGCCTCACATCTTCGTTCTGGTTTCCTATATCTCTTTGGGAACTTCTTCTCTTTTATAATTATTGCAAGAAGTAAGGGAAGAATTTTAGACTGGCACTATGAGATTTGCTTAGACATTGTCTGACATTTTCTTAAGACATCGCTTATAGATATACTCTTGTTCAGTAACACATTGGTGAGCTAAGCGGTGGGTGGCAGCATTTTCTCCACCTTTTTCCCTTACCACTGGGTACTTAATCAACTTTTTCTACTTTTTGTAATATAGTGTGATATATTGTTGTATACCAGCTTGTTCTGGTTTAACTTGAGAATCAGTATTTTCTTTAGTCCTGGTCAGGGCTTATTTGCGCAACTATTCTAAATATATAAATATGCTAGGTAGCCCCTTTTGAAGTATTCTGACTTTAACTAGGTGTTTTTCACATTTTATACCTTTATAACAGAGCGGGGCCTCATTCCCTGGGCGGATGCCAGGTGAGGTGAGGTGCACACCCGTACAAACACAGGTAAGTGCTAAACGTTTTACAATTTTTATAAATTGATTTGTTATAACATACACTTTGAGGTAATTATTTACTATGAACATCAACATAGACGATCTATGCTGATTTTCTTTTGACAGCTGTCATACTCTGTAGAGTTTGAGAAATACTAAGTAGGAATATTGTTTCTGTTTTGCATTTTAGGTATGAGTCCAATTTTCCTGTGATTTACTACATTCAGGACACACAGGTTCTGGCAGGTTGTATGGTATCAACTGCTTGTTATTGAGACTGGTGTACACGTTTTTTGGTTCATTGTTTTGCAGTAGCATTTTTCATCTTTATAGGTCCTGACGAAAGCCCGAATCAAATAATCCAGGGGGCTGAAACATGTAGACCTTTCCTTATGGACTTACTACAGTTATTCTTTTGAACTGTAATTGCACTGTTTTTAGTTTTGGCATCAGGGTAGCATTTATTAAAATGTGGTTAGTATCCTGATAGCTAATTTTAATATCACTTGACTTTCACACCATCACATCACTAGCATTGCAACCATCACCCTTCCACATACTCTAACGATCTCCTCATTTTTTGATATCATACTGATGGAAACATCTGTTCCAACTCCCTTCTACCTTTGAGAAGTTTGCAGCCCTTGATTTCATAAGAGCGTGCATTTGGAGTGGATATCCCAAATGATGAAGCAAGCCACCTCAGTGGGTGATGGGATTCCGTTGTTTCCCTAAATAACTTTTCTCACTCTTTTTAGTATTTTCTTGCTGACTTAGAAATAATTATTTTAGAGACCATAGTTTTCTTCTTTTTGTGTGACTAGTTCGGTAGGGGAACAGAATACTAGTTGGTCTATAAATATTTTCCCCAAGACCCTCCTTTTGAATATTGATTGATAGAGGCGCTCTGCACCAAATATTTCTTTTAGCATCGCTTTGATGTAATGCTTTAGGCAGCCCGTGTTGATACTTTCTGGAATCCCCCTCCTCCTTTCAGTCATGGAGTGAGCGCAGTTTCACTTAGGCAACCTGTTCCTTTCTATCTTTTACTGTCAGGAACTGCATACCTTTCTGTATTGATTACTTTCTGGAATCCCCATGATATGGAGGTTGTTGCACCAAGAGCGTGCCTCCAACTCTTCATTTTTTACTTTTATCACCTCCAGAATTTTCCCCATGTCACGGCGTCTGTCCGCCGTCTCTTGGGTTGATCCTCCACTAAGGGTATTCGCTGTTCTGCTGAAGCAAGGCAACCATGTTGGCCATGAAGAGGGTTAGCATGTCTATTTTCCCATCTATGGCCTGGAGGCTCTGCTGCATTGCCAGCAACACGGACTCTAATGGGGGCTTGTCTGGGTGTCCGGCTTCCAACTCTGTGTCTGAGTGTGCAGTTGAAGGGCGCGACAATCGGCGAGACTCAAAAGTTCATTTTGACTGTTGCTTGTCGGATTTGCCCATGCTTGCAGAATGTTCAGTTTTGGATGCTAGGAGGATGTGTTGCATATGGCTGGGTACAACAACCTGAGTTTAGCCCCCTATGTCTAGTCAAATAAGCCGTTGATAACTATACACTGTCCATCACACTCTGCAGTGTTCACCGGTCACCAGTTGCTTCCATCTTCCTTACAGCAATGCATATAAAAACCTGGTTCAGAAATCCTCCTTCAGTCGTAGTGCCGGCCCCTTACAACCAATGCTGCCTCCCTGTCACCACCAGGGCTGCCGAGCACCTGCCACCACTGTCAAGACGGGAAAGAGGGGGGGCAGCCACACATGCAGGGCCCAACCCTGGTAAACTACAGCCCCAGCGATGCACTTTCAATATTCCAAGCCTCCCCGCTCCGCTGCCACCGGCATAGGCCCGACATGCGGCACCTCATCACCTCTTCCTTTGGGGCCTTCTCCTAAGTATGCAGTCCAATGCCGCGTGTCCAGTGCCGCAACATGAGCTGACCGCTGTCTCCTGGGTGAGGGTGCTGATTATTGTAGAGCAGCATGTAGACCCCTGCCGCTCTTGCAATGCTGTATCAAGGCACTTGCACACCTCCTCCAGGCGGGTTGTGGGCCTGGGCAAAGGCGCCCACAGGCCCAGACGATCCCTCGTCACCTACGATGGAATGGGCCAGTGGGGAGACATAACATCTGCCGCCTCGCCCTGCCCCATCGCAACAACGTGTCCCTCGATGGCGGCTCACTCCCAGGGCAACTATGTAATAGTTCCACTCTCACCCCTCATCACATCGTTGCAGGTCACACATCCACAGCTGCGCCACCAAACACCCCGTTCGCACCTCGCACCGATGCCACAGCAGAGGCTCCTGCGCGGGTCGATGCTCAAAAATTATGCGGCTTGTACATTCCAACTATCGCAATCAATCTGTTCTGTTTGCTGTTGGTGACTGCTTTGATTTTGCCGATACCGTCAGGGGCCGCCATCTTGCTCCGCAGAACGTTGTTTGCTGTACACCATTCAGCACCATGAATCACCAGCATTTCTTACATTTTGCACCTCATTTCGGCCAGCCTTTCTTCTTCTCCTTCGCTCAGTTGGAGTCTGTGAGCTAATGCTGCCGATTACCACCCATATCATAGATCTCTCATGGATTACAAATTTCGGCCTACAGAGCTGCACTAATGTGTGGCCATCTTGCCCTGGGCACTCTAGTGCTCCCCCAGATTTAAACTATAATTAAAAAAAGTTTTATCTTAATTAACAATATATTTGTTAAATAATTATGTAAATTGGAATTGATTATTTGTGTTGTATTTTGTACATTGATGAATTTGTTGGCATGATAATAACATTTGTAAAATGCATTTTATAATTATTCTTGGCTTAAATTTTATTTGTTTTTATTTCATTATAATTGTAATGTTATTACTGTTTTTTTTCATGATTTATGTTATTTCATTCGGGGGTTATGTGTTTTTTTGGGTAGTAGGGAGGCAAGTGCATTTTTAATGCATTCTTTTGTTACATTATTGTTGTATTATTCATTTCATTAAAAATGTATTTAGAAAGTATATATTGGTTTTATTTTGAATATGTTTTAATCATTTTATGTTGTTAGGTATTTACATGTATGTTTAAAAAATGAATAAGATTTGGAAAAATATAAGTAATCCTTCCTAAAGCCAACACCTTACATGTTTTTACTTACATTGGAGTGGGAAGCGTAATGTAACCCCTCCAATGTCTATCACATTCTTTACTGCTACTTAGGATGCATTTGAAATAATATATCTACCCAATCCAAAGTCCATTACTTTCCTTACTGATGTTTAAATTGGAGTGAGAAAAGTAAATTGAGCCACTCTGAAATATAACACATTCCCTGATTTTGCTTACGTTTGCTTACCCCTACCCTCTGCACAAACCGACCAGGCAATTAGCTGTTCTGACCTCCCCTCCTCTTCATGTACCCAGATTACGTAGTATATATAATCATGGCATCGCAGCCATTGCAGAGCCACATTATACGTTTGTGCATCTTCAGCAACCGTGGAAGGGCTCCCAGGCTACCACTCAGCTCATTGTCCCGCACATAGAGATCAGCCTTCAACTTCTGTTGGTCTCTCTCAAGATCACGTTGAATACCCACTGACAAGCAGTGTGCCCTCATCACATCCTTAAAAGTCTCCCATTCTAGCCCACAACTTGATGCAGAACCCAGATTAGTTGTGCAGAATTCAGTGATCCTGGCTTCTATGGAGTCTCTAAAGACAGCGTCCTCCAGAAAAGGTGAGTATAGCCTCCATGATGGTATGAGTTGGTGATTGTTCATTGTTTGCAACATCAAAAGGGGCAGGTCTGAGAGGATATAACCCAAATATTCTATATTATAAAATACAGCTAATAATGGACTTGGAGCATACGAAGCAATCAGTCCTCGAATGGACCCGGTATAGGCTCAAGAAGAAGGAATAACCCCTGTCAGTGAGATGGTCCTTCATATCCCTTTGAGAAATCCAGGAGCCCAAGCCAGCAGCTTCCCTATGGGCTGCTGTCCCCAGGAGCGGAGAAGTCAAGTGGTCCAAAAACTATCTGAAAAACAATTAAAATCACCTCCAATGAGGTACGCCCCCCAGTCAGAAGAGCTAATTGCACCGACAAAGTGTGAAGGAATAAGATCTGATCATGATTTGGCACCTGAATGCTGCCCAGCACTAAGAGTTTCCTGCAAAGTCACCCCTCCACCAAGACATATCGGCCCTCTTTATCTATGTCAATTGCAGTTGTCTCTAAAGGAACTCCCACCTGCACCCAGAGCAACACCATCCCTCGCAAAGGCCAAGAACGTAGTAGCATGAAGCTGACCGCACCACCACTGACAGAGGTGATCAGCTTCAGCCAGTGTGAGGTGCAATTCCTGAAACAGGGCAATATGCACAGAACGTCTTTTAAGATACATCTCGATTTTATGGCATTTGGTTGCAGCACCCATGCCGCGTATGTTCCATGTCATCAGTTTTTACTTGTGTGTGATAGCCATAGAGCTATCTGCATGACAATTTAACCATGGGCCCTTCCCCAACCACCTATCCCCACCCAACAATCCCCACACATAGCGCCAACTCATCAGCGACAGAGGCAACATAGGACAATAACATAAAACGGTCTTCCCAACTCCCCATCCACAAAGCAGCCCAGCAACAGCTGGCCACCCAAACTCTACAGATCAATCAGTTAGCAACACATAGCATCTCTGCTCCAAAAACCATAAAGAGGTAATGAGGGGGAAAGGTAAAGGCAGTTTTCCAATGCGCAGCTGCATCACCCCGAGTAGTAATTATCACAAAACCCACTTAACAGGACCAGCAAAAAAAAGAGTGGTGTTAGTCAAATGATTTCCTTACAAGGCCAGAGGCTACATTATGCAATGACTTTTATTGCCGCTCAAGATATGCAGCCCTTAAAAGTGTAACAATTACATCATAAACAAAACATTCCATACAGCACAACAAACTGCCATGGCAACCGATTATCTTCCTCTTTTATTCGCTGCTCATGGACAGTTAAGTATAACTTCTTCCTATCTCCCATTTCTTGATGTGTTTTAAATGGAAATATCTGATTTATAGTTTCATTCTTAATGAAATTCTTTCTTTCAGTTGACAAAGGTAAGTTTAGTAAACATTTTACCTTCTAACAGGTAAGTTTTTTAACTGCATTACTCCCCATTCCAATTTATGGTTGGGTTACCCACTTTCACCAATTATATTTATATCATAAATTCATCCGCTCTCATTAAATTGCAGTGTAAATACATAACAGGAAGGTAGACACGCTTTAATTAAGCGTGCCTACCTCCGCTTAACAAATCCCCACGAGTCCAATTATTTAAGATCATCCGCTCTTACTTTGCGGACTGAACTTTTCATACGATTAGTGAAGCTTAAATAAGGCATACTTCCTTCTTTTAAACGATCTCCAATGCCTTTCCCCCATAGCGCGATGTCCAATGCCTACCCCGTAGCGCACACAAACTAAATGCGTGAGAAACTTCCGCATTTCAGTAAAGTGACCCGCTTACAAAAATGAGCGGGAGGCACACTTTTTACACGCTTGGGTTTGAGACCCTCAATACCAAAATTTAAGAGCTTCAGGCTGACACAGAGGCTATTTTCTGCTCGCGCTGTGCGTTTCCATGTCAACACACAGCGCGGAGCTAACAAACTGGCCTCCCTGCATCTCCTCGTCTATTTCAAATTATAATATCATAATTTCATATAATTTTGACGATTTAATCGGACAAACAACTGTTCAAAGACATTTGAGAAAGCTGTTATCAATTTCAAACCTTCAAAGGTAATTGAGAATGGTGTTATTAATTTCAAACCTTATAAAAGGTAATTTTAAGCTTCTTTTAACCTTTATTAGATTTAAAAAAATAAAAAGGTCGGAGAATAACACCGAAGGTGTTAATAACACACCCCTCACAGAGAACTCTCTAATGAGTCTATTTGAAAAACAGTTAAAGTCCTCCTTAAAGGAGGCAGTTGAAGCAGCTTTAAGTAAAAGAAAAAGGGACATCCCTAATGAAGATGATACTTTTTCTTCAAGTGAGGAAGACCCCCTCCCTAAAAAAGACGGAAAATCTTAAAAAAGACGAAACATATGGAAACTCAAGATAATCTTCACGCTACAAACGAAAAAATCATATTTATTGGTAGCCCTCGCGCTACAAATGAACAAGGTGCCCCGAGCGGCACAAGAAGAATGAGCGACCTTCATGGCGCAAGAAGTTCAGGTGCCTTCCGCGGCACAATTAGACAAGGTGTCCTTCACGGCACAAGAGATGTCATCACCTATGATGACGATGATTATTTATCCTCTATTGATGACACTGCTGAGGCTGATGAATATGTTTTTGATCCTTTAGAAAAACTGGATGACATACTTGATGAGGATTTAAATCAACCCTCCACCTCAGGCTCCATTAAGGACCCGTCAGGAATAGAGATGTTTAACCCCTCAAAAATTACTCATCCTAGAGGTTCGGATTGGTGGCCCCTCGACCACGTAGCGAAATTTAGCAAATTTTGGATAAGAAAACCACTTGAGAGGGACTCACGTAATCTAATGAGGTCTGAATGCCCTAGACCATTTCTAGACAATAAGGCAGGCATAACCCCTAATTTAGACCCAGAACTATTGACCTTCCTTTTCAAAATGGGAAGGGACCCTCGAAAAGGTCTTGAACGCTGCCTTAAACAGTGTCAAGACAAATTGTTGGACACGTTAGGCCCTCTTGCCAGAATCTTGGACCTCGCAGAAGAGTCCTCCTTGATCGGTACTCCAGCTGACACAGAACTTTTAAGAGGTTGGAGTCAACGTGCCTTATGTCTCCTAGGTAATGCCAATGCTAGTCTTACGCCCGAAAGAAGAAGAGGCATTCTGATGCAAATCAACCGTAAATTGGGCGACCTAGCTAATAAAGACATTGAGGGAGACCCTAATGGCCTCCTCTTTGGGGAATCATTTATTAAGATTCTTGGTAAATATGTGTCCACCTTCTCTGCTTTCAATAAAGCGCAGAGTAATATGAGATGTATGTTTGGAGGAAGATGTTTTGGACGGGCTGACAGGGGAGGACCGGCTGTCAGCCGTGGATATAACAGGTCCTATTTCTATCAACAAAACCAACGTGGCTACGGAAGATTCTTCAGAGGGAACAACTCATTCTTCCCTCAGAGAGGTCGCTACTACAGTTCTTGAGGAGGTGGAAACAACCGTGGAAGATTCAAAGGACAAGGTAATCAAGGTAACGAATCCTCCTATTGGTTCTTTCCTCCCAAAGGTAGGGGGAAGACTTTCTATTTTCAGTCAAAATTGGCTATCAATAACAAACGATCCATGGGTACTACAAACCGTAAAAGGGTTCAAAATAGAATTTATCACTATTCCTTACCAGACCTCAACGCCAAGGGAACTTACCTTAGAACAGGATCAATCCGCTCTAGTCGACGAAGAGGTTCGTCAAATGTTAGACAAAGGGGCAATTTTCATTGTCTCAAACACTGGCCACGTTTTTTTGGTGCACAATATTCCTTGTGAAGAAAAAAGACAAAGGTTTGCGACCTGTAATAAGTCTAAAACTTTTCAACTCCTTTCTCGTGTACAGACACTTCAAGATGGAAGGTAACCACCTTCTAAGAGACATCCTTCAAGAGAAAGATTGGCTCATAAAATTAGATCTCACAGACGCTTACTTCACCGTCCCTATGGATACGGATTCACAAAAATATCTAAGATTTGTATGGAAGGGCGTGACCTATCAATTTCGTTGTCTCCCCTTCGGTCTCTCCTCGGCACCTTGGTGTTTCACCAAGATCCTGAGACCGGTTATGGCATCCTTAAGGAGAAGAGGAGTCCGTTTGATTATTTACCTGGACGATATCTTATTGATGTCTCAGAGCCAGGAAGAACTACTTGCCCACATGAAATGGACTTTTAGAGAGTTTAGGTTTTATCATCAATGTAGAAAAATCTGTCATGACTCCTTCACAAAATCTGGAATTTTCAGGTTTTCAGATAAATACATCCTCAGCCCTCTTGCAACTTCCTTTAAAGAAATTAGCAAAAATAAAGAAAGAGGTCTCTTATGTCCTGTCAAAAGATTTGGTGAGTTTGAGAGAACTAGCAAGAGTAGTAGGTCTTTTATCTTCATCCATTCAAGCGATTTCTCCAGGACCGCTTCACTACAGAGCCCTACAGAGACTAAAATCCGCGGGACTCAAGAAAGGTCTTTGGTATTCAGACCACATTCCCCTGTCCCCGGAGGCTCGAACCGATCTCCTTTGGTGGCGAAACATCCTAGAAAGTTGGAATGGGAAAGCTATATTCGGAAATACGCCAGATCACATTTTGGAATCCGAAGCGAGCAATTTGGGATGGGGTGCCACATTAGGAACGTTAGAAACAGGTGGAAAATGGTCACTGTAATGCCAAACTTAGATCTCCCCTGGACCAAAGTATGTACCGTCACTTTCCCAGGGAGAGAATATCAGTTCCAAACTTATGGAATATCACATATACACAGCACTTCCTAAGGTGGGCAAACTTTCAACACTCCCCCAAAGGCAAGGCAAGAAAACAATATATACACAGACTTTGCACATCACTTGCCAGGAGTAGAACAACTTCCTATAACACAATTACCTGCTAGAAGGGAATTCACCCATCCTTCTACAACAGAATACTTGGCCAAGAAGAGTCCACACCTCCTGCTACAAGGAAAAGACGAATTGGTATATCTGGGATGTATTTATTAGTAAATAGCACCACACGGTAAGCCAAATGCACCTATCATAGCAGACTCTAACATATCAATAGTATGATTGAAATACAATCAAGGCAAACATATATGTAGAAATAGATATATATGTATGGATATAAGAATCAGAAAATAAGAAGGAAAGGAGAGAATCAGTAAAGAATCAAGATACAGTTAGTAGCAGAGACACCTCACCTACTGCTCCATCATTTCACCCCACTTCGCTCAAGGGGAGTCCATTGCTTGAACCGGGCGAAAGCTCACAGGTGACACCAGCCTCTACTCTTCCTTGACAGCACGTCTGCTCCACGGCGTGAACTTCCACCAGGCCATTGTAGGCTCCCCTTTTCAATACAAATTCAAACACAGCGAAGCTTCTAGCAAGCCTCGCCCCCTCGTTCTCATGAGAGCCCGTACCAGCCTGCTCCAAGGCCACAGCAACGGTTGATCAGGCCTTTGCTATGGCTCTAAGACAAACCATGTACATTCCTCTGATAAGAACCAGTTCTCTCTAGTCAGAAAAATGCGAAAAACAGGAGGCAGAGCAGACCATGCCCTCTTCTTCGTGCAGGCACAGAAAGTTAGTTAAGCCATGCACACAAAGGCACAAAGCAAGATGGAATCAGAAAAGCAAGGATGACATGAAACCATGTCAAAGGCAATAGTTAACACCTATAATTCTCATCCACACAACTTACAAGCACCACTGTGCACACAGAAAAGTTTGAAGGTAAGAATGACATTAGACCACGTCAAAGCCAATAGGTCAAAGTCATAATTCACCTGACCCAAATAACATTATACACTTAAACCCTCAGTATACATCATTGAGCACATGTGTGCACCATCACCCACAACACACCACCTCGACATCCCACACCTCCTATTCTTGGCAAGACTATTCCACTAAAAGACAGCAAGATTACAGGACAAAAGAGAAGCAGGCATATGCAAACCCATCCTACATTAAGGCTAGGGTAACATAACACACTTAAGTCACTACAAAATGGTGGTGGTTGAGGGTCATCATAGAGTGTCAGACCACAAAAGTGGCTCATTCACTACAGTCACAAGAAGAAATCAGTTTACATATAAACTGCTTGGTGATGATGGCGAGCTTGAACGCTCTCATGTGTTTCAAATCAATTTTGAAAAACAGTGTAGTCCTGATTAAACTGGACAATTTTACAGCCTTTTCTTACATCAACCGTTTGGGGGGAGCAAGATCTATGATTCTGGCCAATCTAGCAAAGAAGATCTGGTATTTTTGCTGGAGTCAGAAAATTATACTAAGAGCAGAATTTATTCCGGGCCATCTAAACACAAGGGCGGATTGGAATTCAAGATTCCTGAGAGACTCAAGCGACCGGAAACTGAACCCTCTAGTTTTCGAGAAAATCCAAGATTTATGGGGCCCATTCGAAATAGATCTATTTGCCAGCAGACTAACCTTCCACATAGATCAATTTTTCAGTTGGAGACCAGACCCCTTACCAATTGCGGTGGACGCACTTCTCCAACCTTGGAACAATCTCAATTGTTATGCCTTCACCCTTTTCATTCTAATCCTGAGAATTCTTCTGAAAGTTCGCTCAGACCGCTGCCGCATTGTTCTAATCACTCCCTTTTGGAATTCCCAAATTTGGTTTCCAGGTGTGACGGAATTGGCGATGGAAGTTCCATGTCTTATTCCAGGGAGTTTAGATCTACTTCTTGGTCTAGAAGGAGAAATACACCCTTTTCTTTTAGAAGGAAACATGAACCTTCTTGTCTGGAAGAATTCAGGGGTTCTTCAAGATACTCAGGCCTTTCAGGAGAGGCTAAAAACCTTTGGATGAGTCATGGGCTCCGGGAACAAGGAGAAGATACAGCGGTGCTTGGAAAAGATGGTGTAGTTGGTGCTTGGAACGGGATATGGATCCCGTGGAGGCACCTGTAGTTGAAATAGCAAATTTCTTAGCGGATCTTTTAATTCAGGTCTCTGCTAAAGAACTGTAAATTGTTATAGATCTGCAATTTCTGCAGGACATTCCTTGTTAAACGATTTCTTTATTGGTACCGACCCCTTAATTCGAAGAGTAATGAAAGGTACAAAAATCCTCCTAAACCCAAATATGATTCCTTATGGAATGTAAACCTTGTTTTCGACCTTTTTTATCTTGGCCAGACAAATCCTTCCTTACAAGGAAACAACTATCCATTAAACTAGCTACTTTACTTTGCCTTATATCCTTTAGGAGAGTATCCGATGTTAAGGCTCTGGAAATATGTAATAGGTGTGAGAAGTTGGCCTGGCATATGCTGTCCTCTAGTTATAGGGGACACCTTGCACCAGTCCAATTCAACTCTTAAGGTGATAGGTTAAAAGACAACCTTTAAAGAAATCTATCCTAGTGGTAGCTGTGGAGAGCAGCCTTCAGGGTAAGTCTTGAAGGAGTGTTAAGCTTATTGTTTTACCATGGATAACCTCTTGAATGACCAAATGAAAGAGTAGTCCACACAGGTATATATTAAAAATATATGTATTTATTCTAAGAACAAATCCCACTAGTCTCTGGTGAGGCTGGAGGTAAAGATACAATTCAATAAAGCATTTATAATCACAATAAATAGCACTGGAATCACAGGGCCCCAGGGGGGGGACCAAACCATATTTTAAAAAAGTGGTATAAGAACCATGACAGTTCTGCAGACAGTGCCTAGGGCACTTAGGATCGCTGGCCCCTTACGAAACCACCCAAGGTAGTGAGGAAGGGGACCCACGGGGAGCATGTGCAGTGTTTAAACTACAGTCGGGATCCCTGTTAAACCCTATGGGAAATGTCGCGGTTGGAAAATGCAAGAATCTAGACACTTCTAGCAGGAGTTCAAGTTCAGTAGTTTTAAGTTAAGCTCTTGGAGGGCCTACACCCACAATAGTACCGAGGTACCACTGTTACCTGCCCCAGGGAAGCCGGGTGCATAGGTCGTTTTCAGTGTCGGGTCGATGTCTCGTTTTCAATGGAAAAATGTGAAGAACTGCTGCTGGCGAGAAGCGTTGTCGATGTCGTGCAGATTGAAGATGTAGATCTTGAAGGAAAGGCTCTGAAAGCAGAGGGGACAGAGTCTGGGTCACTAGCCAGTGACCAGGGGCCTCAGGAGAAAGACCCTTCAATGTCAGGTGCTTCCGGGTTGAAGATGGGTAGCTTGGATCAGCAGCAACGGGGTCCAGGAGGCTTCAAGGAAGGCCAGCTGCTGGAGGGCAACTGTCACACAAAGGATGAAGGCCGCTGCGGTGTTAGTGTCCAGATGGGAGCCCCTCAGGCCACCTTACACAAACTCCAGGTCATCCAAAACTGCGCAGCCCGTACTCTCCTTCAAACCCCTCTCTGACTTTCTATCAAACCCGGACTAAAAAATCTTCCCTGGCTACCAGTAAGGCAAAGAATTGAATTTAAAAGCTTATGCATCATCCATCGAGTCTTCTAGAAAACCGGCGCCCCTATTCATCATTCACTGGCTTTTCCCTACATACCAAATAGACATCTCAGATCTACTTCCTCCTTCTTCATCACTATTCCTAGGATTAAAAGAGTCAGATGTGGGGGCCGATCCTTCTCTTACAACTCGGCCAAATTTTGGAACGCCCTCCCCCTTCATCTCCGCTCAGAGCCCAATCTGCTCCCCTTTCGTAAACAGTTGAAAACCTTGCTCTTTAACAAATCTGATTAAGCTCCTAATTCTCCACCACACGCCTGTCCGTTAGCGCTTGGACGCCTCAGGGTAGCTATCGCGCTCAATAAATCCTCTTTTCATTTCATTTCATTTCAGTATCCAGTCAGGCCTAAGAAAGCTCGGACCTGAGTCTGGGTGGTTGGAGCGATCCAGTCCATGATGGTCTGTATTTTGCTCTGTAGTGGTTGAACCTGGCCTTCACCTACAAGGTGACCCAGGTACACAACCTGACTCTGCCCTATCTGGCACTTGGTAGCCTTGATAGTGAGTCCTGCCTTTTGCTGGGCTTCCAAAACTTTCCTCAGGTGGATCAGGTGATCCTCACAGGTAGAGCTGAAGACAGCGATATCATCTAGATATGCTGCACTAAAGTCATCCAGGCCTGTGAGGACTTGGTTCACCAACCTTTGAAAAGTGGCAGGTGCATTCTTCAGACCAAAGGGCATTACAATAAATTGATAGTGCTCACTAGGGGGTGAAAATGCTGTCTTGGCTTTTGCAGCTTCAGCTAACCTTATCTGCCAGTAGCCAGCTGTCAGATCAAATGTGCTCAGATATTTGGCTGAGGCCAATTTATCTATGAGCGCATCTGCTCTGGGAATGAGATGTGCATCAGTCCTAGTGACTGCATTGAGTCCTCTGTAGTCTACACAGAACCTCATCTCTTTCGTACCACTCTGGGTGTGAGGTTTGGGTACCAGGACTACTGGGCTAGCCCAAGGGCTATCTGAGGGCTCAATAACTCCCAATTCCAACATCTTTTGGACTTCTGTCCTTATGCTGTCCCTGACATGGTCAGGTTGCCTGTAGATCTTATTCTTCACAGGCAGACTGTCCCCAGTGTCCACTTCATGAGTTCACCAGGTGGTCTGACTTGGAGTCAGTGAAAACATATATCTGAATGACTGGAGAACTTGTCTGCAGTCAGACTGTTGCTGAGCAGTGAGGCTGCCTGCCAAGGCTACACCATCTACTGACCCATCATCAGGGTTGTGAGGGAGCAGGTCTGGGATAGGGTCACTCTCCTCCTCCTGTCCCTCATCAGTTGCCATGAGCAAGCCTATGTCAGCCCTGTCTACATATGGTTTCAGTCTGTTTACGTGAAGTACCCTGTGGGGACTTCTGGGAGTGCCAAGGTCCACCAAGTAGGTGACCTCTCCCTTCTGTTCCAATATGGTATGGGGTCCACTCCATTTGTCTTGGAGGGCTGCTGGGGCCACTGGCTCTAACACCCATACCTTCTGCCCTGGCTGGTACACCACCAGTACAGCCTTTTGGTCATGCCAGGCTTTTTGTAATTCCTGACATGCCTCAAGGTTTTTTGTTGCCTTCTTCATGTACTCGGCCATCCTGGAGCGGAGACCAAGTACATAGTCCACAATATCCTGTTTAGGGGGTTTGAGAGGTAACTCCCATCCCTCCTTCACTAGACAGAGTGGCCCTCTGACAGGGTGGCCAAACAAAAGTTCAAAAGGGCTGTAACCAACCCCCTTCTGTGGCACCTCCCTGTATGCAAAGAGAAGGCAGGGCAGAAGAACATCCCATTTTTGCCTGAGCTTTTCTGGCAGTCCTTTGATCATACCCTTGAGGGTCTTGTTAAATCTTTCAACAAGCCCATTGCATTGAGGATGATAAGGGATGGTGAACCTGTAGTTAACGCCACACTCCTTCCACATTGCCTTGAGGTAACTACTCATAAAGTTTGTACCTCTGTCAGACAATACTTCTTAGGGAACCCTACCCTGGAAAATATTCCCAGGAGGGCTCTTGCCACCACAGGTGCTGTGATGGTTCTAAGGGGAATAGCTTCTGGGTACCTGGTGGCATGATCCACTACCACCAGAATAAACCTGTGCCCAGATGCTGTTGGTGGGCCAAGGGGGCCAACAATGTCAATTCCTACCCGTTCATAGGGAACCCCCACCACAGGTAGTGGTATCAGGGGGGCCTTTGTGGACGTACCTGCCTTGCCACTGGCCTGGCAGGTAATACAAGAGCTACAAAATCTCTTGCAGTCCTCACTCATTTGAGGCCAATGAAAGTGAGGGACAAGTGTGTCCCAAGACTTATTTTGGCCTAGGTGTCCTGCTAAGGGAATATCATGGGCTGGTGTGAGCAGGAAATCCCTAAACTTCTGAGGTATGACCAACCTCCTGGCTGCACCAGGCTTGGGGTCTCGACCCTCAGAGTAAAGGAGCCCATCATCCCAATATACTTTATGGGTTCCACCAGCATTCCCAGAAGCCTCAGCAGCAGCCTGCTGTCTGAGGGATTCAAGAGTGGGGCAGCTTTGCTGCTCCAGGCTCAAGTCTGCCCTTGAAGGTCCTTCTGTCCCCAAGAACTCAACCTGATCATGCTCAAGCTCATCTGAGACAGTTCATTCTTCAGGGGTCACATCCTCTTCTGCTACAAGAGTTTCTTCAGACTGATCCTGGGGGGAAGGCACTGCCTTACCCCTGCTACTCCTCCTCTTGGGAGGTCCTTGGTCCATTTTTCCAGGATCCAAGGCCTGTTCAGTTTCTGTCAGCTTAGCTTTTGACCTTGTCAGGGCAAACACTGCTGCAGGGATACCCAGTATTGCTGCATGGGTAGTTAGCTCCACCTCAGCCCATGCTGAGGTCTCCAAATCATTTCCTAGCAAACATTCTACTGGTAGGTCTGCACTTACCACAACCTTCTTTAGGCCAGTTACCCCTCCCCAAGAGAAGTTAACAACTGCCAGAGCATGGTTAGTACTGACATTGCTCGCATTGGTCACTTGGTAAGTTTCCCCAAGTATGATTTGGCTAGGGTCCACAAGGTCCTTAGTCACCATGGTGACACAAGCACCTGTGTCCCTGTATGCTAGAGACTCCCTTCCATTTATCATAGGCTGTTGTTTGTATTTGCCCAGACCACTGGGACTCACAAACAGGGACAGGTCCCCATCACAAACTAGCACAGCCTGAGTAGGTGTTCTGACTAGGCCAGAGTCCTCTCCAGATCCCAGGGTCAACCCTACTAAACCCTTGTTCTGTGTACCACCACCTATAGCTGGACTAGGGGGAACAGATGCCTTAGGGGCAGGTGTAGTGGTAGTTGTGGAGTCGTTGGCCTTGTTACAGTCTGAAGTCCAATGGGTTTTCTGCTTACAGATTTTACACCATGGCTTCCTTGGCTGCTTAGCTTTGTTAGATTGTGAATTTTCAGATGCTACTTTTTGGGGGCCTGTTGAAGACTGCTGGTCTTTTCCCTTTTCCCCACCCTTCTCAGGGTTTTGGCATCTTCCTTTTTAGTTGCACCCCCCAAAGGGCTGGACCTTTTGCTTGATCCTGGTTCTGACCCATTTGTCTGCCTTCTTTCCCAATTCCTAGGGAGAGGTCAGATCTGAGTCCACCAGGTGCTGATGCAATAGCTGATTCTGCTCCCTCATGATGAGAGTGTATAATCCTTGATAATCATTTACTTTACTGCCATTTAACCAACCCTCCAGAGCCTTGGTAGCACAATCTACAAAGTCTACCCAATCTTGATTCTGTGCTTTCTGGGTATCTCTGAACTTTAACCTGTATTGATCAGTGGTTAGACCAAACCCATCTATTAAAGCACTCCTCAAGATATAATAATCATCAGCATCCTCTTCTCTAACAGAGAGGAGCTTGTCTCTTCCTTTGTCAGCAAAGGAGAGCCATAAGATTTCTGCCCACTGCTCTACTGGGACCCGTTGAACCTTACAGGCCCTTTCAAGTACAGTGATCCATTTATGGATGTCATCCCCTGTCTGATAGGGGGGCACAATCTTATGCAGGTTCCTATTGTCAGGAGCTTTCTCTCTAACTCTAGGGGTATGCCACCAGGGGTCTCTAGACCCCACCTTTTTGAAGCTTTCTGAAGAGCCAGGGACTCCCTGTCTAATGCTAGCTGTTCTCTCCTGAGCTGAAGCTTGGCTTGCTCAAACTGGATCAGTCTGCATTTCCTCTCTTCAGAGGAATCTCTTCTCTGAGAAGAGGCAGAGGTCCTTTTGGATCTCCCAGAATGGGCAGACCCCCCTGAGGGTGATCTGTTCCTCCTGTATGGATCCACCACTGTCCCATTAGGGATGGAGGGGGTGCCCATTGGGTCCCCACCTCCATGTTGTGAGTGGTCTGGTTCTTCCAGGTCGAGTTCATTGTCCTCTTCCTGGTCCTCATCAGAGTCCACCACCTGGGTGTCCTCTTCTGTGGGATGCCCACCCAACCTGTCCACCCCATCAGACACTAGAGTCTGCTTGAAGTCTGCAATGAGCAGAATTTCTCTGAGACGTTGTGTGTTGGCACCTTTGGTTGTCTTCAAATGTCTAGCAGTGCACATCTCCCTTAGCTCAGCAAAAGTGAGATTGCCATACCTGTCGACTGGGACCCTTTGAGGTCCTTCCAGGGCCTTATGGGCTCCTGATCCTGAAGACATTTCTAGTGTAGTGGATTGTTGCATCTACCTACACTAGGTGTGGCCTACTGAACCCTTTCTTGAGTTGTAGTCAAGGTGTGCTAAGCCCTCTACACACAACTCCTAAGTTCAGTAGAACTTATTGTATTATATGCTGAATTTATATGTACCTCTAGTACCAAAGTGGTTTTCACTATAGAAATTCAATTTGTTATCTGGCAAAACAATGGCAAGCTTGAATCCAACTGCTGCACACCAATGTGAGAAGTTGGCCTGGCAGATGCTGTCCACTAGTTATAGGGGACACCTTGCACCAGTTCAATTCGACTCTTAAGGTGATAGGTTAAAAGACAACCTTTAAAAAAAGCTATCCTAGTGGTAGCTGTGGAGAGCAGCCTGCAGGCTAAGTCTTGAAGGAGTGTTAAGCTTATTGTTTTACCATGGATAACCTCTTGAATGACCAAATGAAAGAGTAGTCCACACAGGTATATATTCAAAATATATGTATTTATTCTAAGAACAAATCCCACTAGTCTCTGGTGAGGCTGGAGGTAAAAGATACAATTCAATAAAGCATTTATAATCACAATAAATAGCACTGGAATCACAGGGCCCCAGGGGGGGACCAAACCATATATTAAAAAAGTTGTATAAGAACTACGACAGTTCTGCAGACAGTGCCTAGGGCACTTAGGATCGCTGGCCCCTTACGAAACCACCCAAGGTAGTGAGGAAGGGGACCCACGGGGAGCGTGTGCAGTGTTTAAACTACAGTCGGGATCCCTGTTAAACCCTATGGGAAATGTCGCGGTTGGAAAATGCAAGAATCTAGACACTTCTAGCAGGAGTTCAAGTTCAGGAGTTTTAAGTTAAGCTCTTGGAGGGCCCACACCCACGATAGTACCGAGGTACCACTGTTACCTGCCCCAGGGAAGCCGGGTGCATAGGTCATTTTCAGTGTCGGGTCGATGTCTCGTTCTCTATGGAAAAACGTGAAGAACTGCTGCTGGCGAGAAGCGTCGTCGATGTCGTGCAGATTGAAGATGTAGATCTTGAAGGAAAGGACCTGAAAGCAGAGGGGACAGAGTCTGGGTCACTAGCCAGTGACCAGGGGCCTCAGGAGAAAGAGCCCTTCAATGTCGGGTGCTTCCAGGTTGAAGACAGGTAGCTTGGATCAGCAGCCACAGGGTCCAGTAGGCTTCAAGGAAGGCCAGCTGCTGGAGGGCAACTGTCCCACGAAGGATGAAGGCCGCTGCTGTATTAGTGTCTGGATTGGATCCACTAAGCCTTGGCAACCACAACCCACGCAAGGATCAAGAAACAGCTACGGTGCAGACCCACGAGGTCTGAGCGAGGTCCCCAGCGAGGAGACTGTAGAGCAGACCTGGAGCAACCAGAGGAGCCCTTGAAAGTAAAGTTTGACCTCCGCCAGGGCCCACCAGTCGAGAGACAAGTGACGGCGGGAGGCAGCAATTTGGAGTGTGTAAAGATGCGCCCACGAGTCGTCGAAGCGGGCTTGGGCGTAAATCTTTGGCACAGGTGATGCTGAGAGGTTGGCTCAATGATGGGCCAAAGCACAACTTCCCCACTTGTCGGGTTCGTGTGCTGGGCAAGAGGTGGCCGGTGTCCTGGGGTATTGGGTATCTCGGCACCCACGGGGTCCATGGTGCTCAGCTTTGCTGTGCACACTCACTGGCCTCTGGGATGCTTGGGAACCCACCTCAGGGTAGGGAGAAGTCTTCGATTTCCATAGGAGTAGCGGAGTTCCAACTGGGTCACTTGCAGTGTTTCAGGTGCCTGCCAAGCAGGGGGGTAACTCCTTTACCCAAGGGAGATTTCTTCCGTCAGCTGAGCGGCAGCTCATCAAAGTTTCAAGTCTTTGAAGCAAAGTTCTCGTCCAAGATTAATCTGAGGCTCTGGGGACCCTGCACCCACCTTTATCCAGGGATTAGGGGAGTGTCTAAATCAGAGCCCACCAATGGGAGTTCAGACGGGAAAGGGTGGTTACACCCTCTCCCCTTTGTGTATTTCCCACCGGGGCAGGGGACAGGATGCCCCTGAACCGGTCTGAGCCGGTGTATGCAGAAGTAGGCACTGGAGAAGCCTACGTGCAAGTTTGAAAGACATCCTAAGTTCCAATCCACATAGTCTGTCTGGGGAGGTGAGTACACCTCCCTGCAACAAGATCCCTATTGTCCAGCTGCCGTGGCTGGAGTTCTGCCCAGCAACAGGCAGCCAGAATCGTGTGGGTGGCGGGTAGCATCCATTTTGTACTACGTGTGCTCTTTTAAATTGGTGTCTAAAATCAACCGATTTTACCATATCACCCTACTAGCAGGGTGGAATCATGCCCTCTCTCCAATGACTGGATTGGGGGTATGATTCCAAGATGTTTGACACTAAACACGACATGGTTCTGTGCAGTCATTTTCAAGTTAGCATGCTATCGCGATTGATTATAATGCGCTTAAGAGTATATGGTATGCTGCACTACAAACAACCTCGTATTCATTTTTACGAAAGTTGCAGAGGGGCCCTACTCAGGTAGGGGTTCCCCGTCACACATATCTCAGCACCCTGCCTTGTAGGACTAGCAAGGCCTGCCTGAGGGGTGACCTATGAGGATATATGTGTTGTATTTAAGTGGGATACAGGATACCTATATCCCTGTAAGGGGTGCAAGCACCACCTTACCCAGACTACAGTAGTGGTCTGGTGGTGTCAGTTAGTATGGCTGTCCCAGGGGTGGCACAATAAGTGCTTCAGCCCCTGGTAGGCCTCTGAGGGACCCATGCCCTGGGCACCTAGGGTACCATCTACAAGGGACTCATAGGGTGTCTTCAGTATCCAATTGGTATGTACCTAGGGTACTCACATCAGTTTAGAGAGGAAGCAGATAGGCTGGGGACCTGGATAGCAGGGCCACAGCCTGGCTAGAGTAAAAAAACAGTCAAAACATCAGCAAAAAGTTGGGGGCAACTATGCAGTTGATGCCACTCTCCTACAATAGGTTTTACTCCCCTGATGGTGTATTATTCGAAATATGGAAAAGAACCAAGACAATGTCTAAGAACATTTTCTACCCTTTTTTTCCAGATTCTCCAAAACTATGTGTAGCGAATTGCATGAAGGTTTATGAACAGATAATGAGTAACTTTAGACCTTTCAATGAAAATCAATTACTTATTTCATATGTTAAACCCTTTAAGGCTGTTTCTTCTGCTACAATTTCTAGATGGGTGAGAACAGTGATTTTTGAAGCAGAAATAGATTTGTCAAAATTCGGCGCACACTCCTCGCGTGGTGCTATGGCAAGTAAAAAATTTTTGGGTGGAGGATCCCTTTCTGATATTATGAAAGCTGCAGATTGGTCTAACGCCTCAACCTTTGTTAAATTTTGTCTTAAACCTGTAGATCATGTAAGCAATGTTGCACTGAAAAGCTTTGAACTTGCATAATGTAGCCTCCGGTCTTGTAATGAAATGACGATCCTCCAATTATCAAACAGAGAGAATCTTGATTTCATTAAAGACAACGGAGGCTGACATTATCCCTCCCACCACCCCCAGGTGGATGTTTTACTGACATATGTACTTATGATTGACTATTTACTTGTGTTTTTAATGTACTTTACATTTTAGCTATTGTATTTATCGGAACAATATTACCTGTTTACTCTTCTTTTCAGATTCAGCTTCGTTATAACCTTTTAATATCGTGGAAGAAGTTGAAGCTAGAATTAATTTTCATCGCAGCTCTCGGAGGAAGATAATCGGTTGCCATGGCAGTTTGTTGTGCTGTATGGAATGTTTTTGTTTATGATGTAATTGTTACACTTTTAAGGGCTGCATATCTTGAGCGGCAATAAAAGTCATTGCATAATGTCAGCCTCCGTTGTCTTTAATGAAATCAAGATTCTCTCTGTATGATAATTGGAGAATCGTCATTTCCTCTGCAGTTTGGGGGGTGGGTCAGATCTGGAAGCTCAACATTCTCAATTTGAAGCGAGTCTGAATCGGAAACGTCTTCCTGGTGGTCAGAGCTACTGTGCAACACACTCCTAGAGGAAGAACTCCTTCTTCGACCTCCACTAAAAATATCCAACTACACACAAAGAGAAGTAGGAGTAAACTATAACCCACTTCTAGAGGTTTATGGCAAAGTTAATATGTTGGAAATATTGCCCTCACCCACAAAATTGTGGCATGCTTCATCATTGGGCTGCTAAAGACCCCCCTGCACAGACCAACACATGGAATAGAGCAATAGGGAGGGGGAAACAATACAAACATGAAGAAGAGGTGGGATCAAGCAAATATTATGTGCAAAAAATAGACTCTATAACTCTATAACTAGCTCAGGGATATCCAATTCCCTATTTTATTCCCTGATTCCTGAGCTATTGTTAAGCTGTTTGTCGGGTGTCACTGCTTCAATCAGTAATGCCGCTGCTTGCAACTCGCCCCATCTCTGATTGGGACCGGGTGAGTTTCGTTAAAGGACCTGCTCCCAAATGTCCCCTTCTGGTGCACGGCTTTTGAGACACCCCGAGCGGTGCGCCTCCAACCATGACCAAGCCACTTCCAGGTGTTACAGCAAACAAATGATGGACGGAATGCTGACAACGCAAACATTCTCCCCCAGCCAAAAGATCTGGGTTAAATCCATCATTCTTTTGCCCACTCCGCTACCCCAGTTTGGACCGAGCCATATGCAAATCAGTCTTGACCCTGTGCCCCATGGGAACAGTCCAGACCGAACTGCCAGGTCAGGTCCTCCCTGGACCCGAAACAAGCATCCTGGGACCGGTTTCAGGGTATGTCACCCTTCTTCAGCCAGGCTAGCTTGAATCCAGTGGCAGAGTGAGCAAGGGACCCACGTCTGGGCATACCCATCCCACCATTTGCATTTGTCACCCTGAGTGGGAGGGGTATGCCCAGACGTGGTTCCCATGCTCTCCATGCCACTGGAATCAAGCTATCCTGGCTGAAGAGGGGTGAAACATGGCGGCACTGCGGGCCGCGAGTGCCTACCGAGGCGGGTGGTGTCTGCATGTGCTTTGTTCATTGAATGAAGCCTGACGAATACGGGCAAGTTGTCTGAAGATGCGGTGACTTTATTTTCACCGTAACTTCGTTTGTAAACGCCAGCACGGACACATCAGACAGCATTTAGTTACCGTTTTTTCATTTCACTGGCGGTGTATGGCGGGGTAGGCTCATGGATCCCTACGGAAGCTAGAGATGGAGGACGATGCCGTAGAGGAGGGGCCCGCAAGCCTAGGAGATCACAGCTGGGATAGGGCGGCACTCGAGATCCGCAAGGGCCGCCGAGCGGCTGCCAGGATCGTCTTCCGTGGGGGAGGATGGGGTAGAGGCAGTCAGGCTGTTACGAGGTCTGAGAGTGAGAGAAGGTCAGGGGAGCGTTTTTCTTCAGTTCAGGCACAGGTACACAACTCTCAGATATATGTAAAGCCCCAGCAACGGCTTTTTGAGGCTTTATCTACAGTACAAGACAGATTAGATAGTGATGGTCTCAAGGTAGTGCTTACTTGAAATCAGTCACCTGTTCAAAATCCTGGGGGTAACACTGTAACGGTTAACAGCTGTGGAGTTGGGGTAGATGAAGGAGGCATCTCTAGGTATAGGCTAAGGAGTGCGGGGAAAGTGACACAGAATTTGGTTTGTAATCAGGGAGGCTTTTCTGCTCCATATAGCGAAGATGTGAGGGAGGTGAAGGAGTCGAAGCGTAGAGGAAGGTAACGTGTTACAAACAATAGAGTGCACAATAAGCTGTCATGGGGGGACTTGCTAGAGAGCAAGATTAAGGTGACACCCTCTCTCAGATCATACTTTAAGGTGGTCCCTAAGACATTGGTCCTGAAGACAACATCCCCGACAAAGTTAACAAGTTCAGTGATTGCCCCGACGGGTAAACAGATACATCATAACTGTGGGACCAGTGTGGCCTCTACTGGGGGGAGTCTGGGAGAGGGTCTAGATACAGACTTGGTGGATTGGTCCCCCCATTTGAGCCCTAATCGTTTTCAGGTTCTAGCTCCAGCCATGGGTGATGTTGGTGATGCACGACAGGTTCTGTCAAGAATCCGTCCCAGGTCCAATACTCCTCAGGATTCGGGCGACGCTATATGGGGTCCACCTCTCGACGTCACCAACTTCCTGCACTGAAGGCACGGAAGACTGGAGCAATCGAGCGAGGGAAGGGAAGGATGGGAACAGCGGGGGGTAGAACCTGTAAAGAAAAGTTAACATACACACAAGAACATCACAGTATGCAAGCCAAAACCCCTACTCTCAGTAATTCTCGCTACTGGGCACAGTTCTGATAATGAGCTTCCTTATTTCCTCATAAACACTCATACCATCACTCCATGTCGTAACCATAAACAACTTGCATCTGCTGACCAAACAATAGATGACCCAGAAAGTCTGGGTTATAACCTTGTACACTTTTCTGGATAACTAGAGAGGATTGGCGGTCTCCTTCTCTGCTTTTGATAGTGGAAAAGGTTTATGAACTCAATATGTGGAGTCTAACATGACACCAGGTCGGTGCACCACTAAAGTAAGCATTACCGCCGAGAGCGGGGCCCCCCGTCTATATTTCTTTGGTGAGTTTTGGTTTTATGTTTTTCTGTGAAAGTTATACCAATATGTCTGCCGGATGTTCTCTCCAGCGATGACCCCGAAATTAAATACTCATGACACCCCACCTGACTCTGCACCAGAAATCTCCTCTGAGCTCTATAATCGGAGTTCTCACTGATTCCAACCACTAATAGACATAGGTCTTACTCCAGACCATTACGGGTGTCTTTGATATAATAAATGAATTTGCAAAATGGCCATCCGGCCATGGAACCTTTCAGTTGCACGAATGCTCGTCCTCTTGGGACTAGGACACACACCCCCCGTCGGATACTTGCTGTTTGCCGTGTTTGACAGGAACTCCGCCTGGGATATCCCGTGGCATCGTGTGTCTCGGAACCCTCCTGAGATCAGTGCGGAAGTCGACGCTGACACCTGTGATTGCCTCCAATCACTCAGTCCCGCCGCATGGAAACCCAGGACTCTAGAACAGCTCTCAAAAGACGTGGTCTCACTCCTTGAGACTCGGAAGCCGATGGGATTCTGGGAACTGTAGTCTGGGCAGGCGCTCCGTTTACAGATCCTGACAGTAGGTCCCCCGCCAGGCGCCTCCTAGAACCCGGTTTATCTGGGTACTTCCGATAGAATGCCTTGAGTTTGGCCGGCGCGTGTACATCGACACTGGGCTCCCACGAATCCTCCTCAGCCGAGTACCCCTTCCAGGAGATCAGGTACCACAATTTCCCCCCTCTGTACTTGGAATCCACCACGCGTCGTACCTCATACTCCTGACCGACGTCCGTGGAAACCGCCGGGGGAGGTTTGCGCACTCCTCCTTTAGCGGGTTTTAGTAGGCTACAGTGGAACACTGGGTGAATACGCAAGGATCCCGGAAGCCGTAATTTATAAGCTACTGGATTCACCCGTTTAATCACTCGATAAGGGCCAATGTATCTGGGGTGGAAAACACTTCTCAGCTTAACATGGATGTTCTTCGTGGACAACCACACCCTGTTCCCTTCTTTGTACTGCGGGCCCGCAGCCCTGTGTTTATCCGCCCAGTTTTTATACCGTATTTTGGCCTCCACCAAATGTCTCTGCACTCTGGAGTGACCTTGACTCACCTCTCTCATGTGGTCTTGTAGCGAAGGCTGATCCATGACGCGACCCGGCATGACTATTGGCAAAATTCTAGCGTCATACCCGAAGTTGGCCCTGAAAGGCGATACACCAATGGAGCTGTGGGAGGCGTTGTTATAGGCCAATTCTGCCATCCATAACAAGGCCACCCAGGATTCGTGAGCACTTTCAGCATAACATCGCAGATATTTCTTTACCGTTTGGTTTAACCTTTCGGTTTGTCCATCAGTCTGTGGGTGGAAACTGGAGAACAACGCCGATTCGATCTGCAACGCCTTACACCACCCTTGCCAGAAGCATGCCACAAACTGAGGGCCTCTGTCGGACACAATGACTTGCGGAATTCCATGCAGCTTCACTATGTTTTGTAACAACAGCTGAGCTGTCTGTCCAGCGGTAGGTAGTGTCTTGCACGGAATAAAGTGACCCATCTTGGTGAGGCTGTCGATAACCACCAAAATGGCCGAATGCCCTTGATCCACCGGGAGGCCTGTGATAAATTCCAGGCTGATGTTTTGCCAGGGGGCCTGGGGCGTTGGTAAGGGAACCAGTTTGCCTCTGCGGGTGGACGTGTCTGTTTTCCCCCTTGCGCAATCCTCACACCTCGACACCCATTTCTTTACGTCCTGGACTAGGGATTTCCAGAAAAAATATCTTTGCATCAAATGCGTGGTCTTTAGAATGCCCGGATGCCCTGCCAAAGGAGAGTCGTGGCACCATTCAAAGGCTCGTCTTCTAAGGGATTGTGTGGGTAGGAACAATGTCTTGTTTTGGAACGGCAACCCACCCTGGATCTTGCGTTCCGGGCATTTGTCTGCCCAACTGCTCCAAGCCTCCTGACTCCTGTTTGTTCTTATGCTTTCCAGATACTCTTCTGCGCGTATGGCACATATCACCTTGGACGGCGGTATAATAGCCTCTTTTAGATCCTCCTCGTTTCCTTCAACCCCCATTACTCGGGATAGAGAGTCGGCCTTTCGGTTGTCGACCCCGGGACGGAAGGTGATGATAAAATTATACTCTTCAAAGAAAAGCATCCACCTCATCTGTCTTGGTGACAGACGCCTGGCGGTTCGCAGATATTGTAGATTCCGATGATCGGAATATACAGTTACCGGGAACCTGGCCCCCATAGATACGGGCGCCATTCCTGATACGCCTTTTCAATAGAGAGGAGTTATTTTTCCGCAATGTTATAATTCCTCTCGGCCGGTAATAGCTTCTGTGAAAGATATGCCACCGGGTGAAGCTGCCCGGTGTTTTTGTCTCTTTGTGAAAGGATGGCCCCTATTGCTTCATTAGACGCATCTGCCTCAACGATGAAAGGAACATCCAATTGTGGGTGCCGCAAGACCGGTGCAGAGGTAAACGCCTTCTTCAGATAGTCAAAGGCTTGGTTAGCTTCGGTGGTCCATGCGAAGGCCACTCCCTTTCTGAGCAGACGTGTAATAGGAATGGCCCGTTGGGAGAAACCTTGTATAAATCTCCGGTAATAATTAGAGAACTCCAGGAAACACTGTACGTCCCTCATGTTTTTAGGAACCGGCCACTCCTGTACCGCCTGAACCTTTCGCTCTGACATACTCATACCATCCGGACGGAGTATCACTCCCAAGAATTCCACTTCCGTCACCCCAAACTCGCACTTGCTTAGTTTGCAAAATAGCCTGTGCTTTCTTAACTCCTTTAAAACCTGTGACACATGTTCATGGTGACGGTTGACCGACTCAGAATAAATCAATATGTCGTCTATATAGACGACTACTGTTCTATCCACGAAGTCTTTAAGAACGTCATTCAAAAAGTACTGGAATGCCGCCGGGGCGTTACGCAACCCGAACGGCATTACCAGATACTCGAACAGACCATAGCGTGTTTTAAACGCGGTTTTCCACTCGTCCCCTCTACGAATGCGTACCAAATGGTACGCCCCGCGCAAATCCAACCGCGTGTAGATCCTTGCTTCCCGTACTTGATCCAAAAGGACCGGGATAAGGAATAGCGGATACCGGTTACGGACGGTGTTTTTGTTGAGCATGTGATAGTCACAGCAGGCTCTCAAATCCCCATTAGCCTTCGCAATAAAAAACAACGGCGAGGCCGCTAGTGAACGGGACGGTCGAATGAACCCTATCTCCAAAAAATGATCAAGATACTCTCGGAGATGTTTCGTTTCCGGTTCTGATAGAGCATAGATCCTACACGTAGGGATCACTGCTCCTTCCACCAAATCAATCTGGCAGTCATACGGACTATGTGGGGGAAGCGACTCTGCCTGTTCCTTGCTAAATACTTCTGCAAAACACCGGTATTCCTCGGGTAGGCTAATGTTCTTTTCGGCTGCCGTGGCTGCTACCCACTTGTGTGCCACTGCTGTGGCCCCCGAACTCCCTCCTACCAACATATGCTCCTGACATTCCTCAGACAAGAACTGAACGGTTCGACCTCTCCAATCGATGGTGGGATTGTGAAGGCTGAACCAGGGCATCCCCAATATTATCTCGTACTGTGGAGCATCTATAATATTCAATGCCAAGAAGTCGATATGGCACATCTCACCTGCTTGACATGTTAACCTTAGTAGTTCGGTTTGTTCTAGGAGTAGACCTGAGGTGAGAGGTTTGCCTTCCACCGCTAACACTTCTTCTGGTATTTTCCTAGCGATCTTTCCTATCGCTAATCGTTCCACCAAGCCACTATGGATGAAATTACCTGTTGCCCCAGAATCCAACATAGCCTTGATCTGATAAGTGTGTTGGCTGGTATCCAGCCACATGATCAGTTCGAAATGTTTGGGGAACAGTTTCCTCCCGCCACTGTGGCAATAGCTTTTTTATTCCTATAATTGCCCCCAGGACGGGCAGGACACTCACGGACGTAGTGACCCTTCTTACCGCAGTACATACACAGGCCTTGTGTACGTCTGCACTCCCTTTCAGTCTTTGACAATGAAGCACGGATAGCGCCTACTTCCATAGGCTCAGAGGCCGCCCCACTTCCCACGGCTTCCTTACTCATTCTTTCTCCCCTAAAACTATCGCCCCCCGGTCTGTAATCCGACCGTCCAAACGTAAGGCTAGACTTATTAAAGCCTCACACGTTTTTTGCTGGGGATCTATTCGAGCTATGACATCCTTTAATTCATTGCATAGACCCTGATAGAAAAGAGACATTCTCTTCTCTTCAGGCCATGCTGCTTCCGCTACCAAACGATTAAACGTGGTTAAATAAGTTACCAACTCTGTTCTTCCTTGTTTTAAGTCCAAAAGCTCCCTATCAGCACTGAACGTGGTAGTTCTTCTGTCAAAAACCCCCTCCAAAGCTGTTCTGAACTCGTCCCAATCAGATAAGACCGGATTGTTATGGCGTACCAAGGGAACCGCCCAATTGGCTGCATCTCCAGCCAAGTAGGAGATAGCAAACGCCACCCTAGAATGATTGGTAGGAAAGGAGGAAGGTCTACAAGAGAAGTGCATCAAAATCTGAGTGAGGAACACCTGTATCTTATGGGGATCTCCTGAATATCTCTCGGGGTTGGCTAACGGAATAGGGGGAGGTACCGTGACCTGTATCGGATGTTTACCTGCTCCTACATCAAAGGGATTCCTTGACAACCTCTCCACCTTGTCCCGCAAATCCGCCGTTTCTGCCCTAGAGGCTGCCAACTCCCGCTGTACTGCGGCAAGTGCAACTAAGACCTCTTCCATAATGCGTCTCTAACCACCCCCCGAACCGGGAGGAGTCTCAATACGTGGGTGCGTAATTCTGTCAAGAATCCGTCCCAGGTCCAATACTCCTCAGGATTCGGGCGACGCTATATGGGGTCCACCTCTCGACGTCACCAACTTCCTGCACTGAAGGCACGGAAGACTGGAGCAATCGAGCGAGGGAAGGGAAGGATGGGAACAGCGGGGAGTAGAACCTGTAAAGAAAAGTTAACATACACACAAGAACATCACAGTATGCAAGCCAAAACCCCTACTCTCAGTAATTCTCGCTACTGGGCACAGTTCTGATAATGAGCTTCCTTATTTCCTCATAAACACTCATACCATCACTCCATGTCGTAACCATACACAACTTGCATCTGCTGACCAAACAATAGATGACCCAGAAAGTCTGGGTTATAACCTTGTACACTTTTCTGGATAACTAGAGAGGATTGGCGGTCTCCTTCTCTGCTTTTGATAGTGGAAAAGGTTTGTGAACTCAATATGTGGAGTCTAACATGACACCAGGTCGGTGCACCACTAAAGTAAGCATTACCGCCGAGAGCGGGGCCCCCGTCTATATTTCTTTGGTGAGTTTTGGTTTTATGTTTTTCTGTGAAAGTTATACCAATATGTCTGCCGGATGTTCTCTCCAGCGATGACCCCGAAATGAAATACTCATGACACCCCACCTGACTCTGCACCAGAAATCTCCTCTGAGCTCTATAATCGGAGTTCCCACTGATTCCAACCACTAATAGACATAGGTCTTACTCCAGACCATTAAGGGTGTCTTTCATATAATAAATTAATTTGCAAAATGGCCATCCGGCCATGGAACCTTTCAGTTGCACGAATGCTCGTCCTCTTGGGACTAGGACACACACCCCCCGTCGGATACTTGCTGTTTGCCGTGTTTGACAGGAACTCCGCCTGGGATATCCCGTAGCATCGTGTATCTCGGAACCCTCCTGAGATCAGTGCGGAAGTCGACGCTGACACCTGTGATTGCCTCCAATCACTCAGTCCCGCCACATGGCAACCCAGGACTCTGGAACAGCTCTCAAAAGACGTGGTCTCACTCCTTGAGACTCGGAAGCCGATGCTCTCGGCCGAAGTGTGCAGCTCTCCCCCCGTCTCTGATGAAAGCTGCGGGAAGGAAGTTTACGGGACGCCGCCCGTCAAGTCCCGAAATTCGTCAATTACGCACAACGTTGTGCCTGCTTTCAGGGCGTTTTATGCCCGTGGCTCCTCCCACTCGTGCACATGGGAATCTGGGAACCGTAGTCTGGGCAGGCGCTCCGTTTACAGATCCTGACAGGTTCAGGCTCAGGATGAGGGCTCTTCAAAGGCATAGTGTACTGTCTTTGGCCCTGGCTTTGAAGCACTCTGCCCTGAAGCAGCCGCAGTTGCTGCTGCTGTGGAAACTGGAACTTTAGCAACGTTGTGGTGTGAACAGTCTGAGCACTTGAGGGAGCCAGAGCAGGAGGGTAGTGATTCTTCAATAATTATCCTGCTTAGAAATCTTAGTTTGGAGAGATGAAGAAGAGATTTGAGAAGTCAGAGTCTAATCAGAAGAGTATCAGGGTGGCTTGTGGCTTGTTAGAGAAGAAGATTGATGATTTGAGCACCTGAACGATTGCATTAGAGGTGGAGGTTAGAGATCTCAGAGATGAGGTTATGGTTAATTGGAAGGACAAATTAAGAGTAAGGAGAGGGAATACGACGAAAGGGTAGAAAGATTGGAGAACATGCAAAGAAGGAATAATTTGAAAATCCTAAAACTTCCTGAGGGTAGAGATAGGAAGTATGTAGTTCATCTACTGAAGAGTGAGTTACAGTTGGAAGAGACTGAGGAGGAAATCTCCAAAGATATTCCGAGAGTACATTGGGACCCTTTCAGGTTGAACCCTAATCGTGCTAAACCCAGAAGAATTTTGATACATTTTATGTCCTTCACTTTGAAAGAGAAGATTCTAGCGGTTGCTCTAAAGAAGAAAACCTTGGAAGCAGGTGGGGCTAAAGTTGAAGTCAGGTCAGACCTATCGACTGTGACTGCTAATAGACAGTGGGAACTTGGTAAAAGAATTGAACCGCTGAGGAAATTTGGGGCTTCGGTTCAATTGAAATTTCCTGCACTGTTAAAAGTGATGTGGAATCAAAAGATGCACTCTTTCCGGTTTGTAGAAGATGTAGACACATTTTTGGAAGTGTCAACCGGGTAACTTTTGAGTATGGAGCTATAGGATTTTTGTGTGATGCTCTGGCTGTTCTAGGTGATTGGTTAAGATTCTATTTATTGAGGTTGTATAATGTTTATTAATGCACCGCCCGCCAAGGGGCACTCACACGACTTTTTAGCCATGGGTAGTAGGAAAGGGTTTTCCTGGGCAATGGGGTGGGTGGTAGGTTTTAGGTGGGGGGGAGGGTATGGTTAGGGGTAAAAACGGGAAAATCCTCACTTGCACTTTTGCTGTTAATGGTAGGAAGGGTGTAAGAGTATTTCTTTGGGAGGGATGAGTGGGGGTAGCTTAAACGAATTCAGGATTTTATCCTGGAATGTGAATGGGATGCGTGTAAAGAGAAGAAGGGAATTGATAATGCAATATTTGAAGGATTTTCCAGCACAATTAGTTATACTACAGGAGACCCATTTGACCTGTGAGGAAAGTAAACAATTGTTTTCATCTCAACGGTGGCTGGCCCATGCAGTATGTACTCCACACACAGCAGTGACTAAGGGAGTGGCAGTCCAAATTAAACACGGTTTGAACATGTTAGTGGATGGTGAGGCGACAAATGTTGGAGGGAGATGGGTGATTGTCAAGTTAAAGGTTTGTGGGCAAGTGTTTGTTGTAGTAGGTTATTATGGTCCGAACCAGGACGACATGGATCCTTTAGATGATCTGGCAAGGGAATTGTTGAATTTTTCTGGGCAGATCATAATGGCTGGCGATTTCAATGCAGTGCTGGATCATAAATTAGATAGATCTCAAAACAGTAGAGCGGCCGTAAACCTCAAAATGTCAAACAGAGTTAGATTGTTGATGTCCCAGCTGGGTCTATGTGATATTTGGAGACGGAGGTTTGGTCATCTGTCAGGATTTACGTTCTATAATAAAAAATATAAACATAAATCCCGGATCGACTATTTTTTGGTAGACCACAGGTTGGCCCATTCAGTGGTGCAGGTTGAGCATATTGGAGTACATCTCTCTGATCACTCAGCCATTTTGCTTAGGTTGACATTGGGTGACAGCTCCTTAGCCTAAACCTGGCGGTTGGGCCGAACGATACTCTCTGAACAAGAGGCTTTGGAAACACTGAAACAGGAGACAAAATAATTTGAGGGCAATCAGGGGTCGGCTAAGACTGAGACTGTTTGGGACACATATAAGGCTTTTTTGCGAGGGAGGTTAGGAGCTTTGGCAGCTAGAAAAATAAGACTTTATTATAAGAGAGTCTCAGACATCAAAGAGAAGATTCGTAAGCATGAGGCAGGTTTAGTAAATCTAGGTAATATGGAGGCCGGTGACAAGGCTCTACAAGATCTAATTGACTTAAAGGCAGATCTAGCTGGAATCCTCAGAGCTAGAGTTAAAGAGAAGTGGGACGTTAGCCAACTTGCTCATTTTGAGTATGGCGAGGGCTGCAGCAAGCTTCTAGCTTGGAAGAAAAAGAGTGACCAAGTGCGAAACTTGATTAAAGAAGTGAAAAGTGACGAGACGGGTTTAATCATTAATGATAATAAAGGTATAGGTGCAGCCTTCCGTGACTATTTTGAGAAGGTATATCAGGAAGATCTGGTGGTGGAAGATCAGGCAGTTTTAAGATGGGTGGAACTTCTGGTCCCTTTATCAGAGGAGTTGAAGGTTTCTCTGAATTAAGAGATTACGGAGGGAGAGGTCGAGGTGGTTATGAGACAGGGAAAGGGAGGCAAGGCACCTGGCCCAGATGGCCTTCCTGTGGAAATTCATAAAGCCCTGCTTGGAGTTTTAACTCCTATTTTGACACAGTTGTTTAATGAGATTTTCACCGGTGATACTTCACTCCCACCTTCTTGGAACGAGGCAAATATTACGCTTATTCTTAAACCAGGCAAATCTCCTAGGAATGTTGAATCGTATTGACCTATCTCCCTCTTAAATACCGACTAAGTTCTTTGCCAAAATTATTGCTGGGAGGCTGAATAGTGAGATTTCACATTTAGATAATGAGGACCAAAAGGGTTTTATTAGAGGTAGACAGTTGAAGGAGTTGACCTTTTCCCTTATTGGCTCTATAGATATAGCCTCCGCCTAAGATCACCCCTTGCCAGTCATCGCTTTAGATGCCGCCAAGGCCTTCGATCAAGTTAATTGGGCTTTGCACACCCTAGTCAAACATCTAAATTTGGGAACAAATTTTTGTAAAATTCTATCAGCTATTTATCAGGCCCCTATAGCAAGAGTGCTGGTGAACAGGTTGCTGACGCAGCCAGTAAGGATTAGGCGGGGAACTAGGCAGGAGTGCCCGTTGTCACCACTTCTGTTTGACCTCTATATAGAGCCTCTTGCTCGTATGATAAGACTTTCTGAGACGATTTTGCCCTTTGAGGTCGGAGGTTGGTCTAAGAAGATCAGGCTGTATGCAGACGATATAATAATTTACACCTCTAAACTACAACAAACTATGACTTATCTCCTGGATATTACAAAAGAGTTTGGATCTGTTTCGGGCTATGATGTTAATAAGGAAAAAACTGAAGTTATGGCGTGGAACATAAATACTGAGGGAATCTTGTGTAAAAAAGACATGAGGTATCTTGGACTAAGGATAACTCATAACCTAGCGGATCTTACCAAGGTTAATTTTCTCAGGCTTAAAAAGGAAATAAGTGCTAGTTTACGGGGTTGGTCGCATTTACCACTCACTTTGTTTGGCCGTGTAAATTTGGTCAAAATGATGATCTTGCCAAAGTTAACATTTTTGTTTGAAACAGTTCCCTTGTCTTTTAAGAAAGAGTGGTTCTTAAAACTTCAGAGTGAGATTGGCACTTTTCTTTGGGCATCTAAAGGCTCGTGCCTTTTTTGGAAGAAGATAAGAAGATGGTTGTTGAAGGGTGGTTTGGCGGTGCCGGATTTTCAACTTTACTCGTGGGCATTTTTGTTAAAAAATAGTAGGATGCTGCTGAATACCCCGACGGATTCGGCAACTGGCAGAATGTTTGATGTTATGCTGAAGAAGCAGGACTATAATGAGAATGGATTCATGTATAAATTTGCTGATCCAAAATTCTTTAAAAAGGTCAGGTTAAAGGTTCTAAGAGATATTGCGGAGACATGGTACAGAATCAGGCGGGCTTTAAAGATTCCGTATTATAGCCAGAAGGCTTCAATTTGGGATGCCCCAGGATCCCCACCCTGGTCTAAGGACCTGCGGCTTCTCCTTTAAAGGAGTAGGGTCTTCAGAGATGGGAGCAGTTATTCCCGGATGGATCATTAATTTCATGGGGTGAGTGTGAGAAGGAGTGGGGTTCCAGCTTATCTAGATTCAAGTATTTACAGATTCAGAGTTGGTCGGCGGGAATGGGCGATCAAATAGGTTTTTATAACGAACTGGAGGAGAAACTGTTTTCGATTTGTGACTTTAAGAAAGAAATAGCACTGTTGTACTGGTTGCTGCTTGAAATGGAGGATGGCCCCTTCACGCTCCCAGAGACCCTGTGGGGAGATTGCTTGCCGGAGTTTGCTACAGAAGACCAATGGCAAGTAACAATGTCTATGCTTTATAAAATTGTAAAACCTGCATTTTTAAAGAGGAATCATTTTTTCACGGTGCATAGGGCGTATTGGACTCCTCGAAGACTCTCCGAGTTCGGTTCAGGAGGTCTGGTGGTGTGTCGCAAGTGTAAAATCCCGAGTGAAGATGATTTGCATATGTTTCTGCGGTGTCCAAAGATCCAGGATTTTTGGGGGGCCGTGAGTTGTTTTCTGTCAAGTATCCTGGGGGTGCAGATTGAGGTAAGCCCAGAGCTGGTTATATCTGGAAGATCCGATCTGCAAGTTAAGGGCACAGATAACAATGCCAAACTTATTTTTTATGCTGTGCTTTTGGCCCGTAGAGAGATATGCAAACAATGGGTTTCTCCGGCGCCTCCCACAGAGCATGACTGGTTATGTTCTATGAGATATATTGCAAAACTGGATATTTCGGATGAGACAAAGAAAAGATATACATTTTGGAATCCTTTTTTGGCACGTTTGGGGGAAGTGTAGGGTGTTTTGACTTGTAAGTGGTAAGGGTCCAATGATTAAGACTTAGCCTTCCTCGGCTGGTGAAGGTTTTCTTGGGTGACTGCGAGGGTTTGGGGTAAGGGGAGCCTCTGGTTTCAGGGCTTCGGCCTCCCCTCCCTCTCAAACTGTATCCAGTAAATGAGGTTGAAACGCCCAGGGTGGTTTCATTGAGTTTTGGTTGGCAAAAAGGCAAATGAGTAAAAAAAAAAAAAAAAGACTGATTTGCATATGGCTGGGTTCAAACAGGAATGGCATGGTGAGCACAAAACCGATGGATTTAGGCCCAGATCTCTGTACTGGGGTGAATGTATGACATTGTTCTGCATTCTGTCCATCAATTGTTGTTTTTGCAAGCAATTTCCAGGGTCTGGCAGAAATGGGCGCAACCATCCAGCATTATTTTCAGTTTAGCAAGGAATATGAAAGAGTACTGGTTTTAACATCTTATGTCTACAGGAAACATGGCCGTGGAACCTATTCACCTGAATGGCTATAAAGCATTACATTTTTCAGCTGTTCCATCGAGACATGGCAGACCTAAGAGGGGTATTTGCATTTATGTGTCAAATGAATTATTATCTTCTACTGCAAGTGTAAAACTCCCTAATATCTATTACCAAATCGTCTCTGTTGCGCTTCTAGGCTCCACACAGATTATTTTAGTAAATTTCTATAATAATGCTTGCAATTCCGATATATTGCCCATCCTGGATCAACTTACCACTGATCTAGAAGCTTTAAATAATAAGGGGAAAGGAGATAAAATGTTGGTGTGGGGCAGGGATTTTAACATCAAACTGTGTAAAATGGTATCTAGTAATATCTGCGGTTTCACTTCCCCAACAAATGTTGATGTTACCCATTTTTTACACTCGGACTACGGTGAAACACTTAATGAACTTATCTGTAAATTTGATAATGAGTTTGGTAGCAGACCAGTTGTGGTTCCTTGTACCTGTTATGGTGGCAGGGGTAAGAGTGTTATAGATTTTATACTCTTTCCTATCCGATACTCAGCTTTACGGACTTTACAATTCACAACTTAGCAATGAATGACCACTTTCCGCAGAACTTAAAATTGAACATTTGCGGCTTAAAAGATCATAGGGTCTGTCACACTGTGTCAGTTGAGAACATAGAATTATTGCGAACCAATGGTTATAATCTACAGTGGTCTATGATTGAACCGAATGGTTTCCTAGAGCGACTAGTGCACAACAAAGAAGGGCCTTCGACGTATGTTTGGATGACTCGGCAGATGCCTTTAATATTATGGATCATTTGATAAAATCACTGAGGCAATTAAAGTAGGCCTAACTACAAAGCGTAAATGTAGCCAAATAAAAAGAAAGCCCTGGTTTGACCAAACATGCTCGGAGGCCCATAAGTACTTAAAACGGGCTCTAAAGTGTACACCCAGGAACTATTTGGAGGTCCAGAATAGGAGACAGTTTTACAGACTTGCACTAAAAAAACGTAAACGAAGTATGAAAGAGGAGGCTTGGGATAAACTGTATGATGCCAGCCGTAATAATGATACTGCCACATTTAGGTGTGTAGTGAATTCACCCTTATTTTGTGAGGACAACAAACCCAAAATTGAGATGACAGTGCATGAGGAGGCTTGAGTATCACACTACTCTAAACAATAGACTGATACTACAAAGTGTGATTGCAACAGCACTATACTGGCAACGTCGTGGATACGTCATCCTCCCCTATGGTATACGATTGGTCCGACAGGAGGAATCCCCCTCCTCCCACAACTGTACAGAGCAGCACACACTTGTGCGCTGTTTGACATATCTCTCGCCTTCATTTACCCACTAGAGGAACTTCATACCCTTTTTTTTGATGATACGACTGGGCATGTATGCTGGACCTCCTTCTTCTAAAAAGCCTTCTGGTCCCTCCTTATTTGATTGATATGATTGGTCTGGCCTTAATTTTACTCTGGAAGAGGTCACCCTGGCCATAAACTCAAGCACCATGGCCTGACGGGATCCCTATTGATTTGTTTAAGGCTAACGTGGAGCTTTGGAGCCCCCTCCTGACTCTGGTTTTTAGATCATGGCAGAGTGTAGGTTTTCCTTCTACATGGTCTGAGTCCCATATTGTACCAATTCTCAAGAAAGGAGACCACAACTGCCCTGCAAACTACAGACCCATCTCCTTGCTAGATTCTCTAGTCAAGGTTGTGGGTCGTATAATTCCAAGTAGATTGCAAAACTGGGCGGATTGCAATAATATTATGTTGGATCTACAGTATGGATTTCGAAAAGGATTAGGGACCACGGACCAAGCCATCAATTGAAATCTGTTAATGAGCAAGTATGCTTTTATCAAAAGAGGTAATATGTTTTTGGTTTTTGTCGACTTGTCGACCACTTTGATTGTGTTATTCATGACAAGTTTTGGACTGTTATGACCTCAATTGGCATTGACCATACTATTATTAATTTTCTAAGATATTTATATTCCACCAGTTGTGCAAGGGTCCGCTTCGGTATAAAGGGTGAATGTGCACGTTCTTTTAATATTGAAAAAGGAGTTTGCCAAGGGTGTCTGCTTGCCCCTTTTTTATTCAACTTGTACATCAATAAGCTAAGTGACTCTCTTGCTGAATCATGTCGGGATCTGCCACAGATTAAACAACGCCCTATACCCGTCCTGCTTTATGCGGACGACGCAGTACTCATGGCACGTACACCACTGGCCCTGTAGCAGCTCCTTGACTGTTTTGTGCACTTTATAACTTGGGGCTGAGAATTAATATTAGCAACATTTCGCTGCGAAAGTAGACCGAAGCTCTACCATAATGTGCAACATTTTTATAAGGAAAGATATAATTCCACTAACTCTAACTTTTTTGTACCTGGGTATTTTATTTGATTGCCAGGGGAGTTGGAAAAGTGTCATCTAATCAAGAAAGCTGCAATTTGTTAAATCCATGGTGGCCTTGTGTAATTTTGCAAAGAAACTAGGCTGTAAACAGCCAAAAGAAATGCTAACTATCTATAATGCAAAATGTAGAACTATTGCTATGTACAGCTTTGAGCTGTGGGGGTACGTAAATGTGGAACCACTACAGGGGCTGAAAATGAATTTATTTTAAATGTATTGGTGCTTCCTTTTAGTTGTTCAAATTTTGTGTGTCATTCCGAACTGGGTGCTACCTATCTAACAGACCTGATAAAGATACAGCCAGTCTTTCTTTGGCGCAAGATCTGGACGTCATATCATACGTAACTTAACCGGGATTTAGTAAAGGACTGCTGTGCCTCCGAGGCTGCCTCAAATGTGCCATGGCTAAAGTTTATTAAAAAGTTCATGGCAGATATTAGTCATCCATAATTTTATGAATGTCCGGATTCGTTGAATAACATTACAAAGAGAGCACTCAAAACTGATTGTTTAAACCATTTGGAGGAGTTGAGATTATCTATGGAATCAGTCCAACCATCTGTACATCATAATCAAATGGTCTTGACCACAAGCTCAGTGCAACCTTACCTTCTTAACGTTTTAAATGCACAAGATAGATTTATTTTAATTTGTTTTAGATTAGACATATTTCATCGCTTGACGTCCTTTCCAAGTCTTAACAACTGGTCAAGGGAATTAATATTTTGCCCCTGTGACAATAAGTCTAAACAGTCAACAATTCACATTTTGTTCTTTTGTAAATTTAACATCAATCTGAGGAGATCTTTTATTGTACCTTTTATGAAATCGCTAAATTTTAATCAATGTAGGCTGGTGTTTTTGTACTTGCAACTACTTTCTAATTTGTTTACATGTGTGGTGCTAGCAAGGTTTCTTAAGTCTGTATTAACTAGAAGAATATCATGTTTTGCTGTATGTTAAATTATGATTCTTCTTTTTTTTTCTTCTTCTTCTTAATATTACTGTGTTTGGATCTTATAATATACTGTTGAGATGTATGCTTTTATGATACACTATGTGAATCGAATAAAGGTGAATTGATTGAGAGAGAACGGAATCCCTTAATCACGGAGTATCGCCTTCATTTCTAAGAAGGAGGCTCATTTGGCTTGCACTGCCACCGTAAAATTCGGGAACATTGCAGCTTGTCCATTCCCCACCTGCAAAGGGCTCGCCTCCCATGCCCTCTGCAACAGCACATCTCTGTCTTTGTAGTGCAATAGTTCAGCAATTGAGGGTCAGGACATGCAACATTGGGTTGGCGGTCGGCCTGGCGCTCTTTCCGGGGCAAAAAAGGGCATGAGCCAAGTCAGGGCCACCTCCGACTTCAGCCAGGGCTCCAAGTAGGTCTCCATGTCGGACCATTCGGTTCCCTCAAGAAGGCCCATTATTTGCATATTATTCCGCCTACTGTGCCCCTTATCATCTTCTGCCCGATATTCTAGTCACTGTACTCGATCAGTGAGATGAGTGATTTGGGTTTTTATTGGTCTGCTGAGGGGGAATCATGGGCTTTCACCCTGGCAGCCAACTTCTGGTGATCAGCATTAAGCAGGCCTAGTTCAACTGATACCTTCTCTGTTTCCCATTGAAGTCTAAACAGTCATAGAATAGTTAAACTGTTTCGCATTGCAGCAGTTAGGTAAGCAGTATGCAGAATGGTTAAGCTGATTCATTAAGCAGACACACCCAAAGTTAGACAGCATACACAGCACAGTTATGCTGTTTCTTAGAGCAAGTTATGAGCAGCCACACCCAGTCTAGGTACATGAAAAGTTCCCTGTGCCAGCTGCTGTTGGGTAATACAGTGGCAGTGATCAGCGAGCAATGAGGCACAAGGAGCACAATCTAACCAAATGAAATGAATGTACAGTATGGCAGTTAGGCAGCATGCGAGCAAAGAGTGGTCACATCCAGTTTAGGCACCTGAAATGTTCTGTGTGCCTGTTGGTTAATGCAGTAGCAGCAAACAATGCCGCACAAAGAGTACAGTCTAGCCACTTGAAGGGATATGGCCTGGTTCTACCTATACCCCCCTCCTCCCTTGTCAAGACCCACATAATATCAAGAACAAGAGCTTCATTGGAAAAGGGGGTCATAGATAACCCCCCGGCCGTATTTATTAACAAACAATTAAACAATTAAAAATAATTATTTACAAAATTACGTAGAAAAACATACAATTGACATTGATTACATTTGATATGTACAGATGTCAGATGGCTATCCTTAACATAACTCTAATACAAGTTATTCCTATCTGAATCTAAGCATAACATCATCAATAATCATAATGGCAATTATTTTCTGCGTATCCATGTTGGAGCCTATGGCAAGGTCAGTAAGTGGTGTCAGATCCTTATCAATTAAGCCCGCCCGCCCACCGGAGTGCGCACTCACAAAGGGCCCATTCACTATGAGGGTACCCCCCCGGTTACCCCTGTACGCTCTGTATACTATCTCCACTGCTGTGCGCGACAGGCCCGCCCCCCAGGTCATCGGGGGCCGGCAGGACCACCATATTATCGGCGTGTCCAATGCCGGACCCGCCTTTTCTAGTGCATGGTGTGGCAGCTAGGCCGCATGCGGAATCCTCTGCAAAAATGGCTACTGAACACACAATGAGACGGCAGGTGTGTGTCAGCACATATAATTTCAAAGCGGATGCCTTGTCACAGTAGCTCACTATGAATAACAGAACCACAGAATTGCCACTGTCCCAGTGGTTTATTTTACTAAGCTGAGAGCTGCCGATGACTCAACTGCAAAATGACTGTCACCGCCATTTCTGAAAAGCTCTATGCTCCCGATGCCAACCCCTCCTCAGAATTGCACAATCATTGTGCAGTGCGCATGTAGTTAAAACATAGAACGGAAGAAATTTAAAGACGCAATCACACTTTCCTCACGGGAGGATTACGGCAAGCACTTTGCTAAACCACTGTTTCCTGGTCATAAACCTTTGTAGCGAACTTGCAGTATGGCTGCTGCAGCTGTGCACTGTGCTGTCTGACTGGAAAGACAGTGCCGCCCAGTATAACAAAGCACCCACCTCACGCCGCCTCCCTGAGCTTGCTGTAGTCATTTTGTTAGGGCGAAATAATTGTTACAGTTAAAGCACCACACGCAGTTACGCAGGATGGACTAGGAGCACAGTGTGACTGTTAGGAATCATACAGGATCATAAAGGTTCACAGAGCTATTATTAAAAGCTCCTAACTTGATACTATATATGCCCATGATGCTGCTGTACAAATCACGACCACTTGGTTCAGATGTATGTAGAGCGACCCAGGCAGCAGATACTGGCTATGTCACCTGGACCTGCTCTGGTTTACCTCAGTCCAGTGGCCATCTTCTTGCCCATGACCCATAGCAGCAGAGTGATCATCAAATCTCACAGAGGCGATCAGTGTCGCCTGACTGCAGAGGAGCCCGCCAGGGCCTTCCAGGTGACTTTTGGCTGCCGTTCTCGGGACAAATTACTCCCAGTGTGGGGTAAATTGAATGTTTTTTTCAGGCCGATGCAGAGTCCCCAGTCTGCATGACCGCCATCTTGGCCAGCTGCCATGCTGGTGTCCTCAGCGAGCTGTGGAACCTGTGATTATGTATTGTCCAAAAGAAATCGAATAAGGCCCTCCTCCGCATTGTATAATCCGAGTTTATTACGATGTCAACAAAGTGTTTGGGCTTTACAGCCTTTCTCAAATCTTGGTTCAATCCACCAGAAAAAATAAATAGTGGCAACCAATCACCAAGTATAAGGCATAAAAAACAAGCTATCTAGTCAAAACTAACCAAATAATGACATTGGGTGTTCCTCATCCTATTACTCAAATAGTACAATTATGTTATTGTATCTAATTACAGTGTTTTCTCGAGCAGTAATTAAAGTTTCCTTAAATTCACTGATAATAAATTGGAGGTGCAATATATATATATATTTATGTTATGCAATTTATGATTTGTGATTGGTGATTGGTTTGCACTAGTAACTTTTCATGGTGGATTGAACCCACACTTGAGGAAGGCAGTAAAGCTGAAATGCTGGAGTGCCTTATTGGATTTCTTTCGGAAAATATATATATACATATGTATATATATATATATATATATATATATTACCTACTGGCGGTCGCCAGTAGGTAGTTATAGTTAGGACCCCTTTTCCATAGGAAATCCGCAACATTCTATTTTGAATAACTTTGGCGCCGGTCGACGAATCCTCGCGAATTTCTCAAAATAGGTGGGGCGCTACGCTCCGCTCCTACCCTGAAAGTCTCGGGAGGATTCGTCAAGCGGGGGCTGAGATAAAAGGGGGGTCCCAAAACGCGTTTTTCCCATGCATTTTTCCATAGGACCTTTAGACAGGGCTACAGCCCGAACGGCTGAACAGAATTACTTGAAATTTGGCAGAGAGGTAGTCCTGAGGTCAAGGAAGTGCCTTTTGTAGGTTTGGTGTAAATCTGTTCAGTAGATTCTGAGAAAATAGCCTTTAAATCAATATATATATCTGAGCCAGCTTACGGTACGCTTACCGTAAGCTTACCGTACGCGTACGGTGGCGTGCGCGAGCGCGATTCTGATTGGCTCTTAGATCTTAGTAAACATTCGAATCGGCCGAAACCAGGAAGCGGCGGCCGCCATTTTCTCTCTCGCACTGATAGTTAGGTTGTTAAATAAAACCAATACACATGTAAAGGAGCTGTTTTGACAGCTCACACACACATAGCCATGATGAGGGAGTCCCCCAAGACCCCCCAAGGCCAAAAATGCCATTTTAATTTTTTTGCTAATTTCGCCGATTACGCTTACCGTACGCGTACGGTAAAAAATATAAACAAAAAAACACTATCCATACTCTCCCTACCCCCTGTGCTTTTGGTGGCCGCAGGCCAACAAATGTGCAGGGCTTATCAGTGGAGTGAAAAACCACAATATTTTTAACAAAAATAATAAAAGAAAAAATTATCCACACTCTCTCCACCCCGTGTGCAAATGGTGCCCGAAGGGCACCATTTGTGCATGGCTTATAAGCACCGTAAGCACAGTAAGCACCGCGTGCTTACTGTGCGCGCACGGTGCGCGAAGCGCACCGTGCGCGCACGGAACGAACTGCGTTAAGTGGGCGCGCACGCCACGAATGGCGTAAAGTAACTTAGCATTTAAAAAACCGTACAAATTCACTGAAAAAACCATAGGTTTCACACACGTTATAGTTAGGAATTAGCATTTAAAAAACCTTGCAAATTCACTGAAAAAACCATAGGTTTCACACATGTTATAGTTAGCGGAAATGTTACTGATAAAAAACCAGTGAAATTCCCCCGTTATAGTTAGTGCAGGCAACTATAACTCACGCGACCGCAATCTTCTGCTGATGACATATGTGTCTTTCTGAAAAAAAAATATTTGTAATATATGTATAGCTAAAAATGTATGGAAGAAGACATGGGCAAATAAGTGTCTAAATACAGTATTAGCATCAGCAGAGGATTGCGGTCGCGTGAGTTATAGTTGCCTGCACTAACTATAACGGGGGAATTTCACTGGTTTTTTATCAGTAAAATTTCCGCTAACTATAACATGTGTGAAACCTATGGTTTTTTCAGTGATATATATATATATATATATATATATATATATATTCACTAAAAAAACATAGGTTTCGGGGGCGTTATAGTTAGCTGGAAATTTCCCACGTACAAAACCCTAGAAATTCCCCTGTTATAGTTAGTTCAGCTAACTATAACTCACGGCCCCGCAATGCACTGCTGATGACATCACATTTTACATCACTCATGACATGGTCAGTGACATCACTGATGACATCTCAAATGACATCACTGATGGCATCACTGATTACGTCATCCAGTGACTGTGTGTTTCTGTAAAGTTTAAATATGTTTTATATATTTATAGTGAAAGGCCTATGGAAGAATGAGTGGGTGTATAAGTGTGTGAATGGGTGATTTTCTAGGTGCGTAACTGACTCTATAAGTGAGTCATTAAATGTATCTTACTGCAGCCAAGTGACTAAACTGTGTGAGTGGCTGCATGGTTTTGTGAATAGCTATATGAGTGTCTATATGGGTTATTGATTGGTTGTTTGAGTATCTGTATGGGTGCCTGAGTGTTTGTGTGGGTAGATGTGTGAGTGGGTGATTCAGTGGGTGCATGGTTTTAAGAGTGCATCTGTGATGGACTGTATGGTTGGGTGACTGTATGTAAGGGTGTGTTAGTGATTGAATGTATATCTCTGTTGTACATGTGTCAGTAACTACCGATGTGAAAAGCAGTGTATATGTGTGTAAGAGTATATAACTATCTATATGTGAGAGTGTGTGATTTTGGGAGTGGCTGTATGGATGAGTGTGTGCTTGTATCAGTAATTGTATAAGAGCGTCAGAATTTGTTAGTATTTTTATGAGTAAGTGAACTTGAGTGTGTTTAACTGTATAGGTGAGTAAATTGGACTGTGATTAATTATTTGCATGACTGACTAGATGTGTCAGTACCTCAATGGATGATTGGCGGTGTGTGAGTGTCTATATAGGTGTATAAAGGCATATGATGGTCCTGTACAGAGTGACTGTAAGTATGAGTGACTGTACAGGTGAGTGAGTGGAGATGTATGTAGACCTAAGAATCAATGAGTGAGTGTGTAGTTATTGGTATTGGAGTATCTATGGTTTTCAAAATGGCCATCTGAAATTTTGAATCGGTGTATCAAAGGTTATATTAGGGTATGAGAAGATGCACTAATTTATCACATGGATGACATCATCAGTGATGTCATCAGTGATGTCATTTGAGATGTCATCAGTGATGTCATCAGTGATGTCACTGACCATGTCATGAGTGATGTAATATGTGACGTCATCAGCAGTGCATTGCGGGGGCGCGAGTTATAGTTAGCTGAACTAACTATAACAGGGGAATTTCTAGGGTTTTGTATGAGGGAAATGTCCAGCTAACTATTACGCCCCTGAAACCTATGTTTTTTTAGTGAATTTCTAAGGTTTTTTAAATGCCAATTCCTAACTATAACGCCCCTGAAACCTTTGGTTTTTTCAGTGAATTTCAAAGGTTTTTTAAATGCCAATTCCTAACTATAACGTGCATGAAACCTATGGTTTTTTCAGTGAATTTCAAAGGATTTTTTAAATGCTAATCCCTATCTATAACTTATCTCTAAAGATATCATGTTTAATGATTTTCATTGGATTTCTATATTTTTCAAATACAGTGTGTCAATTTCATTAATTATGTTTTTTTGAAATTCTTTTTTATCACCATTTTTTAAATTTATTTTTTTAATTAATTCTTTTAAAAACTTAAAAAATAATATTTGTTTTTATTGGGTTATCTATCCCTTGCACTATACCAAAACACATTTCTTCATTTAGAAGGAGTACTACATTTTAGTATAGAAACATAACTCATTTCACAAATTCATAAACAATGACTGGTTTATAATTCTACCAAAATATAAAAACAGCACAGTTATCTGTCTGCAAACACATGAAAAACACAAATGCTTATCACAGAATGGTTTCCACATGCACACATACTGTCAATAAGATTGTAGAGAAAAAAAGTACTTCCTACACTTTAGCAGGAGAAATACATTAGTCTGATTAAAATCAAAATAGTTTACATACATCCCCTCACAATTAAATAACTCACCTTTCAAGTTGTTTTGTAGATTAAGAAGTATATCAGTCACACACCAGATATCAGTCACACACCAGATATTCTTATACAGAATCTCTGCACTGTGCACCTCTCAGCAAAACCAAAGAATGGCAAAGTGTCCCTTTCATTTTCCACACATATACATGTAAACATCAAATCACATCCCTTCACACATAAATTCAAAAGCAAACACACATTTCTATTGGTTAAACATTTCAACCCTTTCCAAATGAAATACATTTGAACCCTTCCCCCAATCTGCCTTCTGCCTGTTACCATAGAAACAGGTCATGGAACACTGTACTGAGCACACAGGTCACAAGTTCAGCACACAATGTTGCTAATCAAGACAGCAAGTGTGCTTGACTTTTCAACATATCAGCTTATCATATATAATGTTCTTTACAATCAGTTTTTGTTAACCAATAAGAATCATGTGTTTAAAAAACAGAAATATACACCCTACCTTTCAGTGTAGAAAGTTGTCATACAACCAATGATTTCTTGTCTGTTCTCAATTTTTTTTTCCTTGGATCCGCGCACCGAACGCGAGAAAATCCGTGCACCCAACGTAATAGGATGCGCGCACCCTGCGTGCATTTTGCCAGTTTTTTTAAAAAAGGGGGCCCCAGGGGGTCCTTCTGGGACCCCCTAAGCACCTCTAGAGGGTCCGAGTATTTCCACTCTGCCCCTTTATATGTTTTACACACTTATTCCCCTTGCTTCTTCAGCCTCGCTTCTACCGAGGCAGAAAATGGCCGCCAACAGTTCCTGGTTTCGAATGTAGACAGACACTCGACAGCCAATTAGCATTCAGAGCGATCGGGAGGGTGCGCGCTCGGTTCGGGGAGGGTGCGCTTATGGTGCGGGTAGGGTCCGCGGATCCTCTCAGGCCATATATATCACTAACTTTTTTATCCTAATTTTCTCAGGAGCTACTGAACAGATTCACACCATTTATGCAAAAGGCACGAGTCTGAACTGAGGACTACCTCTTTGCCAAATTTGGTGTCATTCCATTCAGCGGTTCGGGCTGTAGCTGCAACAATAGATCCTATGGGAAATTGCATGGGGAAAACGCGTTTTGGGACCCCCCTTTTTTCTCGGCCCCCGCTTGACAAATCACCACGAAACTTTCAGGGCAGGAGCGGAGCGGAGCTGGCCAAAAGTTTAGATAATTTCGCGAGGATTCATCAACCGGCGCCAGACTTATTGGGAATAGAATGTTGCGGATTTCCTATGGAAAATCGGTCCTAACGATAACTATCTACTGGCGACCGCCAGTAGCTAATATATATATATATGTACACATATATATATTCACTGAAAAAACCATAGGTTTCACACACGTTATAGTTAGGAAATAGCATTTAAAAACCTTACAAATTCACTGAAAAAACCATAGGTTTCACACATGTTATAGTTAGCTGGACATTTTACTCGTAAAAAACCAATGAAATTCCCCCGTTATAGTTAGTTCAGCTAACTATAACTCGCGCGCCCGCAATCCACTGCTGATGACGTCACATATTACATGACTCATGACATGGTCACTGACATCACTCATGACATCACTGATGACATCTCAAATGACTTCACTGATGACATCACTGATGACATCATCCATTGAGTATCTGTTTCTTAACAATTTTAATATCTTTAATATATATAGGGAAAGGTCTGTTGAAGAATGAGTGGGTGTACAAGTGTGTAAATGGATGATTTTCTGTGGTGCATAACATGATTCTATAAGTGAGTCATTAAATGTATCTTACTGCAGACTAGTGACTAAACTGTGTAAATGTGTGTATGTGTCTGTATGTTGGTGTATAAGTGGCTGCATGGTTTTGAGAACAGCTATATGAGTGTCTATATGGGTAATTGATTGGTTGTCTGAGTATCTGTATGGGTTCGTGAGTGTTTGTGTTGGTAGGGTGTGTGTCACTCTATGCATAGATGTGTGAGTGGGTGATTCAATGGGTGCATGGTTTTAAGAGTGCATCTGTGATGGACTGTATGGTTGAGTGAGTGTATGTATGGGTGTGTTAGGGATTGAATGTATATCTCAGTAGTACATTTGTGACTAACTACATATGTGAAAGGCAGTATATGTGCGTGTAAGAGTATATAAGGGAGTAGATGTGAGAGTGTGTGATTGTGAAAGTGACTGTATGGATGAGTGTGTGCTTGTATCAATGATTCTATAAGAGTGTAAGAATGTGATACTATTGTGAACTTGAGTGTGTTTTACTGCATAGGTGAGAAAATGGGAGTGTGATTATTTGCATGACTGAGTAGGTGTAAGAGTAGCTCTATGGATACTTGTTAGTGTGTGAGTGTCTATATAAGTGTTTAAATGTATATGATAGTTTTGTACGGAGTGACTGTAAGTATGAGTGACTGCACAGGTGAGCGAGTGGAGGTATATGAAGATCTAAGAGTTAATAAGTGGGAATGTAATGATTGGTATTGCAGTATATATGGTTTTGAGAATGGAACTCTTAAATTTTTAGTCGGTGTATCAAAGGTTATATTAGGGTGTGAGAAGATGTGGTAATTTTTTACATGGATGATGTCATCAGTGATGTCATCAGTGATGTCATTTGAGATGTCATCAGTGATGTCATGAGTGATGTCACTGACCATGTCATGATTGATGTAATATGTGACGTCATCAGCAGTGGATTGCAGGCGCGCGAGTTATAGTTAGCTGAACTAACTATAACGGGGGAATTTCATTGGTTTTTTACGAGTAAAATGTCCAGCTAACTATAACATGTGTGAAACCTATGGTTTTTTCAGTGAATTTGTAAGGTTTTTAAATGCTATTTCCTAACTATAACGTGTGTGAAACCTATGGTTTTTTCAGTGAATTTGCAAGGTTTTTTAAATGCTAATTCCTAACTATAACGTGTGGGAAACCTATGGTTTTTTCAGTGAATTTCAAAGGTTTTTTGAATGCTAATTTTAGAATTATTTAATATATTTTTTATATATTTCTTTTACAAAAATTTCCCTATGTATACATTTATAAATTATCTGTATCCTTTAATTTGGTGTGGCTCATTTTTTTTTTACTTTGAATTTGGATAAAGTTGAACAGCATAGTTAATATCTTCTATTAACTTATGTCCACTTTATTTCTTTTTTTTTTCTATACATTTTTAGGGTGCGCACACAGTGCGCGCACCTAGTACGTTTGCGTACGTTTTTCATGTACGCATGCGTACGTTATCTACGTACGCATACATACATTTTAGTGCGCGCTCGCAGCGCGCACCTAGTACGCATGCGTACGTTTTTTGTGTACGCATGTGTACGTTATATACGTACGCATACGTACGTTTTAGTACGCGCTCGCAGCGCGCACCCAGTACGCATGCATACGTACGTTTGTGTGCGTCGTACGTGCTCCGCACGCTACACTCGCGCATACACGCAGAGTACGCGCGCTGACCATCGCGCATGCGCACGTGCTGCGTATGCGCGCTACGTATGCGCATAATACTTATGCGCATGCGCGCGTACGCGTTTGCGCATGCGTAATTGCACCGTGCGCGCTCCGAGCTTTCTCCGTGCGCGCACCTCGGGTTATGTGATTAATAGAACAACACTTTTAATTGGTTTTCATTACTTTCAGTTTCAGATTGTTTCAACACCACACCCAATCCCCTCATGGCAAGTCATGTGATCAAGAAACATCACTTTTCATTGGTTCAAAGTACTTTCAGTTCCAGATTCTTCCAAAACTACACCCACTCCCCTCATTATTAGTTCTGATTCCCTTGGAGAAGGAGCTACTCTGTTTTTGTGAGACAATGGCAGAGCACAAGCCACCTTCTGAGAGTGAGCAGGACACTCTTGAGAGACAGAGGCAGAGGAAGCAGAAAGACTCCTTTATATGGCAGTTTTTCACTTTTCCTGAGGGACAAAAGAAGGTAAATGCACCAAAGGTCACCTGCATACTTTGTCAGCGAACCTTATCACGTGGGAATGCTAATAAGAAGTACTCTTTTAGTATTCACACAATGTTGAGGCACGTTGAGAAAATGCATCCTGTGACTTTTCGTCAAGCTTCTGGAGCAAACCCTCCACCTGCTCAGCCGACGACATATGCAGTAGCTCAGCCAAGCACATCTTTGGCAGCTCAGCCGAGCACTTCTTCTGCGATGGTGCCTTCACCTTCTTACACACCTCTGGATATTCGTCCTTGTTTTGGGAGGATGAGTACACGTTGCATGGATTGTGCTACTCTTATTACTATGGGTGAGAGCAGTGTTGATCTCATTCAGAGAAAATTTGAGGAGCACCCTTGCACTAGGCCATAGTTTTGTTATTTTTTTCCCGTTTTTCTCTTCCTCTGTCCCTACATTAACTCAAGGGCTCTTTTTAGATCCACCTAAAATCTAAACACAAAAACTTGTTTTTTTAATCTATTTGTCAAATTTTTCTTTGGGGTGCGCGCACCCTGCGCGCACCCAATGACTTTTCTTCTTTTTTTTAAATCATTTTTTTCTACTTTAGTAAACCTTCAGGGACTCCCTGACAAAGAGAGGGGAGTGGCAAAGTAATTAAAAAAGAGATGGTGGACATTTCACAGATGAAGGGAAGAGACTCTTCCTATTAAACTTTAAACTCTGCATCAGTACTTACGTATAGGTACCCTAAACCTATCAAAAAAGATAATAGCTCATTTTAGTGCTGCGTTTGAATTGGCTGTATTTACAAGGAGAGGAAAAGACACATAGAGTGGCTTATCCTCTCCTTGTAAATATGGAGGAGCACCCTGCGCCACTAGTACGTCAAGAAAAGTGACGTAGTGGTGGTGCAGGTGGCTTGTAAATCTGCCCCAGAGATGTTAAGGAAGTTAAGGGTAAAACAGACAAACAGAGAGTGACAGATACAGAGACAGAAAGCAAACAACTGAGAAGGAGTAAGGCAGTTAAAAAGACTAAGACATATGGATACAGAGAAAGTAACATGGATGAAAAATTAGTGATGGAGGTAGTAAAGGTAGGGGAGTAGTAGAGAAGGAGTGAGGGAGTTACAAAGGAGTAGTAAAGCAGGAAGAGAGAGTGAGAAGAGAAATGAGAAAAGCAGAATAAGGAGAGGTGAAGAAAAGGAAGCATGAAACGAAAGCAGGGACACATAGAGATATTTTAAACTTACCTGACCATCAAAGTAACTTATTTAGAAATAAATGTTTTTATTTAATTGCAAGGAAACTGAATTACATTTTCTTTCTAGTTCTGAAAAAAAGAAAAAAGTATTAATATTCAACAATACATTTTATTAAACAGTACATGTTTTTTCATATTTAGCAAAGCAATTTTTTGCCCTTTTTTTGCTGTTTTCAGAATGTTTTGATTTTCACTGAAAATAGTGAAATCAATTGTATTCATCATTTAACAGCGGGCAAAAAAAAAAACAATCTGAAAGACTGTTTAAAAAAGCCCCAAATGTATCCTCACTAAAACATACCTTAATAGAAATGTCAAAAATACCTTTTAAGTACATTAACAATTTTCAAGAAATAACATCTGTAAACCTTGTTGCAAAAGAACATTTTCCAAAATAATTTCTGTCAAAGAAGTCCACAATTGTTTGTTTTACCTTTCCTTGAGGCCAAATGGTAAGTTTAAAATCCTTTTTGAGTGAAATATCCAATTTTAATCCTTTAAAATTTAAATAATGCTTTCTTCCGATGCTGATTTTAGTATTTAAAATTTGGGTTTCAGAAAAATTAAGTAACAATTGGGTAAATCATAAGGCAAACGTTGCTTGAAAATCAATTGAGAATCATTACACAGTGTCCATCCTTTTTCACATTTAAGATAAACTGTGTAATGACCAGAAGTTATAGAAGGACCGTCATGAAAAATTATTGCAACTGCTACAAAAGTTTTTCCAGATATAGATAATTGATTACCAACAAACTTCTTTAGTAAAGTTTCCAATTTTGTTCCATCAGCTCTACAACGTTGTACCATTAAAATTACATACTGTCCATATTTCCTTAAAAATAACGTTGACAACATTTCAGATTTACATTCAGAACATTCCATGTTGTGAATAGCATCTTTAACTAATTTACTAAAAGTCACTGTTTTACTTTCTGGTAATGGTAAATATATGAACCTTTCAGAATCAACATTAGTACTGCTTGTGTTCATACAGTTATCACAACAATGTTCCCATTTATAAGAGACACCAAATAAATTTTCTACTTCTACCCCTTCATCTTCCAGTACCATCAGGATATACATCAAGAATTCCTGTGCATCTTGCTGGACATTTTGTGTAAACTGTGTACATCCAGAACATACATCTAAAAGATTTCTAACATCAGAAGCACTTTCTATTTTAGTTTTATCATTACTCAGCTTCTTATAAAGGAGACTCAGCAAAGAACAGAATCTTTTTTCATGATTTAGTATTATCTGCTCATTCAAACTTTCAAGATAAAATACAACATTCAGCACTACATTTGCGTAGCAGTTGACACCAGAGCTATTTTCAAAATGACAACCAACAACCTCTTCCACACTGTCCTTTTTCTTTTTGCTTGCAGTCACAACACTGTCTTTTTGTTTTCTCTTCTGTACATCCTCATTACAGATATTCTCAAATCTCCTTTTCTGACAAACAACACATTTTTCAAACACAGGATACTGACCTAAATGAGGAGCATAGCTTCTTCTTAATCTATTATACTCCTTTACACAGTTTGCATCAGCACTTACTTTTGAGTCATCAAAGTCTATCATGAATAAACCAGATAATTTTTTCACGCGTGACAAAGCAACATATGCCATACCTTCTTTAAACACAGTAGATCCAATGTTTACAAAAGTCAACAGTTAATCCTTGAGACTTGTGAATAGTTACAGCATATGCTAGAGAAATCGGAAACTGCTTCCTACGTACATATACGTCTTTCACTAGCAAAAAATGAACTGAACAATGACTAATGACTTTAACCTCTTCAATCTGATCAAATTTTATTTTTAAGAATTCAATTCCATCTTTTTTCTGTTACTTTACAAAACCCACAACTTTACCCATAGCTCCATTCACTAAACCTTTTTCTACATCCAAATTACGTCTTAAAATTACTCTACAGTTCATACACACATAAAGATTCTTTTCCAAACCAGCTGTTTTTGAAATGTTTTTCTCCAGAGAATCCAATTTAGTAGCCAATTTGCCTGTCAATATAATAGTTATTCGTTCATGTTGAATTTTATCCACAGCTTCCAGTTTTATGATCTCTTCATTTTCCAATTTCAAAAGTTCTTGATTGAATACAGAGCATTCATGTAGTGTTGGCATTAAGCAGATTACAGTATTTTTTTAAGCAATTTTCTTGTATATTTTCTCTGGAACTATTTCTTCTGTTGTAAACAAATTACTCAGCAATCGACTCTGTAATACTTTTCTGCCATGTTCTGTGAGTAATCCAATTCTTATATCTTTCAGAATACTTGCATAGTCCTCATCATTGGCTTGCCACATATTGGTAATGAGTTCCTTATACTCAAAATATGTCCAAATATTTACATTGCCTATACTTCCTAACGACTTTTTCGTGTCTTCATGTGTAAGTGTATGGAATACCGGTTGTCCTTTAACTGGAGTAAGTTGCAAAAGATCCCCAAAAACTATGACGTGTTTTCCTCCAAATAACACGTCAAAGTCTGTCTTCAGAATTTGCTGCATTCTTACATGCACAAAGGCAAGCATTAAGTTTGATACCATGCTTACCTCATCAATAATGAGTACTTTCATTTTCTTCAATACTCTTGAAACTTCCAAGCATGCTTCTCCTGCTGGTTTGTGGTACTGTATTTTGTTCTCGTGCTCTACTGGTAACATTAGCAAACGATGTAAGGTAACTCCTTTTATGTTATACGCTGCTAACCCAGTTGGAGCAGTAACAACACAAGACAAAATGGAATCTATTTTCTTCTGTAGGTAGCTTCTAATTACATTAATTAAGAAACTTTTTCCAGTTCCTGCTTGTCCACTTACATACATTCTCATTGGTTCAAAAGATGTGCATGAGCACTCTTTATTTTCATGTAGTAATCCGTGATCAATTTTTTTTCTGACTTCTTCATCAATTTTTTTTTGTTCTTTATTCAGTTGCTGCTCCAAATATGTTAAGTCTACTAAATCTTCCTGAGCTTGATTCATAGCTGTTTCCACTTCATTCATGGCTATTGCTGCTTCATTTTCTACGATTGGTTGTCCTAGAGGATCTTGACTGAATGTCCCAGAACTTTGACTGTCTTGAGAACTGTCTCTAGCTACTTCAGCTGCAATTGTTGCTTCTTGTTCAATTTCTTCATTTAACATTTGAACATAAGTTGTGAAAGTACTGCATTCTATGCTGTCTTTGCTAGCATTGAAGGAATCTTCATAACTCTGGAATTCTCCAAGTAGTTCATCCTCTGAACGCCATGGTTTAAACAGCTGCAAAAGTGTCAAGTAGTAAAATTCCTTTTTGTTAGGAGTGTCGCAACTCAGCTTCCGGTGATTTATCAAACTTCCTTTTGTTTGCTTCACCAAACATCCTTCCTCACCACTGACTTTATATTTTCCATTGTTGATATCTTCTGTGGCATTCCGTTTAAAAATGAAGTTCTGCAGCACTTCATAGAGACACATGTTCTCAAGGTGATGACTTCTTTGTGGATAATATGTGTCCAACATGTTTGTTTTGATTGATTTGTTCTTAAAATGTCTGTACTTTCTGGTTCGAACTCTGCTAAATATTCAATTTCTCGAATAGATTTCAGTACCCGATTTCGCATTCCTGCAAGACCTAAACTTACCCAAATTATTCTTCTGGATTTCGAGTAGACTTGCAGATGATAACCTATCTGAGCATTCGTAGGATCCAATTTCTCGATGCGATAACATCTTTAAACTGAAACTGTATAGCTTCTTACTGACAGTCTTCTCGTGAGAAATCTCTTCCCACATTTCCTTCAATTCCGTTTTCTCAGATTTAGTGATGTAAGATGTGACATAGCGAGCAACAGCAATAGAATTGTCAGCCACATACTGTATATCCATGTTAGCATTCCACATGGATAAAATGACTGGGTTGTAGTCATTTATATATTTTGACTCTTCTTTTCTTCTTAGGTTGTAGGTATTCTTAGGCGATTTTCTTGTAATAGTATGTCGCACAGCTGACATAAAACTGTTTACTCTTCCTTTTGAAAGAACAGGTCGTGGAAATCCAAATCGACATTTTGTGTAGAATTTATCTTTACTCTTGTACTTTCGTCGACAGTATTCTCCACACCGATGACTTTGGAAACGTAAAACTTGCTCTTTTAAATTTTTCTCTTCTGTGCTTTTAGGTATAGCACATGTTGCATATTCTTCGATGAAACTTAAAACTGCATCATCAGACTCTGTTCCAAATTTTGGGGCATTCTTGATCCACAACAGCATATGAATATGAGGAGCACCTCTGGCTTGGTACTCTTTTCTCCAAAAGAAATCCACAACTTCTCCAAGAGGTGGATTTTTTTTATTGCAGATGAAGGACATCATAGCCTCAAATCTATGATTGAAATATCTGCAAACATTAACCGGATCCTATGAGCACAATTCTCCTGCTGTCTTGTATTGGATGTTTTCAATATTTGAATTTGCCTCTCGAAGAAAATCCAGAAGATCATCCCAAGCGTACTCAGCACAGCTTAGGGTAAGGAACCATGTAGGAGTTCCTAAATTCCGTAACATACACTTCAATTCTCCATGGCGTCGGTACCAATATTCATTAGTCCCATGCTGACAAGTCATCAAATTGATCAATTGAGATTCTAAATGATCATCTCGCTGTTGCACTTTGTTCATAAAATCCTTTGCAGTCACATTACGTAGATGTACTCCAGTTTTCAAAATGTGATTTACTGCATAAGATAGTGCTGACAAGTCACTTTCAAATAAAAGATGGAACAAATAAGGATTACTTTGACGAAATCTGGGATCTTCTGCATATAATCTTGTAGTCCGATACTCCGAAGCAGGAACCTGTACTGGACGTTCATCATATCGTCCTCCTTCTCCTGTAGGAAACAGTTGGGGAAAACAACGAGCTTCCAAGCTCTCTTCCCATACACTCACAGGAGTTCCTTTTGCTTTCTTCATCTGAAACAGATCAATAGTGTTTCCCATAACTTCTTTAGAATGAAGAGGATGTATGCTGAAATGTTCATAAATTTCTTTTGACTTATCCACTTTTTCAATTTGCCCAGTTGGTATTCCTGTGTCTTCTGGTATTTCTTCTTCATCTTCATCCATATAAATGGCTTCATACCATTTTTTTTTTTTCAAATACAAATTTGCTCTTTGTACTTTTCGTACATCCACCAGCTCCTGCCAAATGTTCTTATTCTTTGTAGATACACCATTAACCAGAATAACTAATGGTTCAGTTTCCAAAGTATCTGCATCAATTGTTTCCATATTTTTTTTCAAATCCAATGGCAAATAGACAACTCTTCCTTTTAAACCTCTTTGTAAATCCGAAGAGGTAATTTACCAGTTTTTGGCTCCATACGCACTATGGTCTGAAATGGATGGACACATTGAATGAGTATAGACTCATACGTATTTAAATCAGAAAGTTCTGGAGGAATATCAACCAATTCTAAATTATTATGTACAGCTCTAGCTGGCATTCTATTTTCTTCTAACTTGTTATAGCAGTATTTACAAATACGCTGATCTTCACCCAAATCAAAAAATTTTCAAGAAATATATATGTTGCAAAATCTTTCCACTTATAATTATCTTCATTTTCACTCTTTTTATACAGATCAACATTCCTTGTTTGATTTTTATAATGGCTTCTCCGGCAACAAATACAAGTAATATTTGGTCTTTCATTAGAGATAATAGTACATTTTGTCATTTGATCTTCAAAATTTTTACTAACAGTAAGTTCTACATTCTCTTCCACATTTTCATCAATAACTGTGTCATTTTCTGCACTTTCTTGCTCTGGACCAAAGTAACAAAACTGAATTTCATCAGTAACCTTCACTACATCTGATACAGATCCACGGAACAGAGCATTATTCAACTCATTTAACTTTCGTGCTGGACTTTTAGCAAAATACAATGTTCTCACAAACTTTCTCATTTCAGTATGATGAACAGCCAGCATCCTAAAATGGTGAAAAACACTTTGACACACTTTCCTAGATAGACAAGCCAGAGAATGTCCTTGCAAACCAGTATTCTCTCTCACTCTGCATGGATCTAGTCTTTGAAGCACCTTAATTTTCTGTTTAACACTCTTTTTACTATATTCTCTTAGAAAGTCACGTAATTTATCAATAGATTCCTGACGCACAGTACAAATACTACTACAATTCCAAGTGTACACTGGGGCCTTAGGACGTCTCCCCATAAGCTCATCAGCCATCACTTCTTCCTCATTTCTTGGAACCATTTTTTCCTTTTCCATTACACAACCATCCTTAACTTCATATGCTCTACCATTGGTGTCAACTGCATGCAACAAACTATTACTTTGAAGATAACTCTCTTCATTAAAAAATGGCTCAGTACTTGAACTATGCTTCCATTCTCCTAAGAACACTTTACAAAAGGTATTTTTTTTCACTTCTCTTTTTCTTTTGCTTTGTGACTTCATTGCATTGACTAATTTATCTAATCTACGCATCCTGTTCAAAATTAAAATGAATAGTTTTTTTTTATTTCTAAAGCCTTCGTAACAATACTTTCAATATATTTCTTTTTTTTATAAAATTTGGTTTTCTTCTTATATTTTTTCACATCCTTTAGCAAATTTAACATCACTCTTCTCTGAAACATTTTTCGACTAATGTTTTTAAAATCTATTTTTCGTGTTGAGCCACTCTTTCTTACTTCGGAGTCTACATTAGCATTTTGTTTTTGCTGTCGACTCTGTTGTTGTTTTGTACTTGAAACACTGTTTGAATTTATCTTTCGATAATTTTTTTTTTTTTTGAAGATATTTTTTAAAAATTCTTTAGTCTGCTTACCAGAAGACTTTTTCTGTTTTCCAACACAAGCTTCTCCTCCTATTTTTTGTTACCAGTTGTCTTCAAATATAGTTGTTGTTGCTTTTCTTTTCTCTTTCTTGACTTTATAGGCATCTTTACATTTTTTCACTGTTGCTCAGCAATACCTGCAAGAAACTAAAAAAAAATACCTTTATGTAATTTTAATTCATTACAATTTGTTTTTGAGCTTTTCAAATCCTATCACATAAGCTGACCCTTTCCTACGAGTCCAAGTCTTACAAAACAAGACAAACATGAATTAAATCTCTGACAACAATTCCTGTGTGCACACAGACTCATGGTGTGATTCTAGGCAGAAAACGATATTTGATTGGCAATTTGAAAGCACATTTACTACTGTGGAGGAGCAAGTGATAATTACTGTGACAGCCTCACACATTTTTCTTATATGTATATATATTATAGGCAGAAAGCGATATTTCCTTTGGCAATTTGAAAGCACATTTAGTACTGTGGAGGAGCAAGTGATAATTACTGTGACAGCCTGACACATTTTTCCTATATTTTAGACAAGCAGAAAAGAGCACATGTCCTAACAGCTCCTTGAGACCATGACCATGTGTTACAGGGTGAGTGATTAGACTACAGCAAAGGAAATGAGCCTTGATGACGTTGAATGTGTTTGCGTTACACACTGCTATCTGAAACACAACACAGAGCTGAGTATTACGCATGGGAGTGTAGGAGAAGCTACTGCATGTGTGCAAAGAGTGTGTTTCTGGAGACTGTGTATTGTCAGTTGCAAGAGAGATCTGCATGGAGACTTGCACAACTGCATAAACACTGCAGATATGTGTGTAAGAGTACATGTGTGGTAAGGGTTAATTGGAGTTTTGAACATGTAGGAACTACCTCACCCATTACAAGTTTGGAAGGAAAATCTACCTTGATTATTTGAAATGTGTTTGCATTTGCCTCTCATTTTTGAGATAGTGATTTCTGCTGAGTGCTAACCACACATTTGAAGAAAACAAGCTGGCCCTTTCCTGAAAGTGCAAGTTTTACAGAACAACAGCAACCCAAATTAAATCTCTGACAACAATTCCTGTGTGCACACAGACTCATGGTGTGATTCTAGGCAGAAAGCGATATTTCCTTTGGCAATTTGAAAGCACATTTAGTACTGTGGAGGAGCAAGTGATAATTACTGTGACAGCCTGACACATTTTTCTTATATTTTAGACAAGCAGAAAAGAGCACATGTCCTAACAGCTCCTTGAGACCATGACCATGTGTTACAGGGTGAGTGATTAGACTACAGCAAAGGAAATGAGCCTTGATGACGTTGAATGTGTTTGCGTTACACACTGCTATCTGAAACACAACACAGAGCTGAGTATTACTCATGGGAGTGTAGGAGAAGCTGCTGTATGTGTGCAAAGAGTGTGTTTCTGGAGACTGTGTATTGTCAGTTGCAAGAGAGATCTGCATGGAGACTTGCACAACTGCATAAACACTGCAGATATGTGTGTAAGAGTACATGTGTGGTAAGGGTTAATTGGAGTTGTGAACATGTAGGAACTACCTCACCCATTACAAGATTGGATGAAAAATCTACCCTGTTGAATTCAAATGTGTTAGCATTTGCCTCTCATTTGTGAGATCAGGATTGCTGCTGAGTACTAGCCATCACACTTTAAGAAAAAAAGCTGCCCTTTTCCTGCGAGTACAAGTTTTACAGAACAACAGCAACACAAATGAAATCTCTGACAACAATTCCTGTGTGCACACTGTCTCATGGTGTGATTCTAGGCACAAAACAGTATTCCTGGGTGATACCAGGCCCTTTCCTGAAAGTGCAAGTTTTACAGAACAACAGCAACACAAATTAAATCTAACATGTTCAAAGCACTTAAATATCTTCCTTAACATAAAATGTAAAACACAACTTTTAAAGTGGTAGGAAAATGTACCATGCTATTTTCAAATGTGTTTGCATTTGCCTCTCATTTTTGAGATAGTGATTTCTGCTGAGTGCTAACCAACACAGTTGAAGAAAAGAAACTGGCCCTTTCTTAAAAGTGCAAGTTTAACAGAACAACAGCAACACAAATTAAATCTCTGACAACAATTCCTGTGTGCACACAGACTCATGGTGTGATTCTAAGCACAAAGCGATATTTTCTTTGGCAATTTGAAAGCACATTTAGTACTGTGGTGGAGTAAGTGATAATTACTGTGACAGCCTGACACATTTTTCTTATATTTTAGACAAGCAGAAAAGAGCACATGTCCTAACAGCTCCTTGAGACCATGACCATGTGTTACAAAAAAAAAGCTGCCCCTTTCCTGCGAGTGCAAGGGTAATAGAGCAAGACCAACACAAATTAAATCTCTGATAACAATTCCTGTGTGCACACTGTCTCATGGTGTGATTCTAGGCAGAAAACAGTATTCCTGGGTGATACCAGTACACCTTAACTTATAGTGAAGACATAATCCATAATATCTAACATGTTCAAGGCACTTAAATATCTTCCTTAACATAAAATGTAAAACACAACTTTTAAAGTGGTAGGAAAATGTACCATGCTATTTTCATATGTGTTTGCATTTGCCTCTCATTTGTGAATAACTGATTTCTGCTGAATGCTAACCATCACACTTTAAGAAAACAAACTGCCCCTTTTCTGCAAGTGCAAGGCTAACAGAACAAGAGCAACACAAATTAAATCTCTGACAACAAATCCTGTGTGCAGACAGACTCATGATGTGATTCTAGGCACAAAACAGTATTCCTCAGTGATACCACTACACCTTAACTTACAGTGAAGACATACTCCATAATATCTTACAAGTTCAAGACAGTTAAATATCTCCTAAAACACAAGATGTAAAACACAACTTTAAAAGAAGAATGACAATTCTAATATTTATATAAAAAATCACCACATACATCCCCTCTCAAACTCATAACTCACCTTTAAAATTAGTTAGTTGAGAAAGAAATGTGGCACTCAAACAGCAGATTATCAGAGCCAGAATCTCAGAGCTGTACACCTCTCTCCTCTCACCACAACCAGTAAATGGCAATTTTTCCCTCTCTTTTTTCACACATATACATGTTTATGTAAAATCACAGTCCTTCCCACATTTTTTCAAATGGAATCACACATTTCTATTGGTTGCAACTTTCAACCCCTTTCCAAATCATCCCTTCCCCCAACATGACTTCTGCCTGCTACCATAGCAACAGGTCATGAAACACTGGTGTGAGCAGAGAGCAGAGAGGTCAGAAGTTCAGCACACAATGTTTCTAATCCAAAGAGCAAGAGTGCTTGACTGCGGTTGCCTGCACCAGGATCTGCCATGTAAGCAGCGGGACCCCTCGCGGCCGGACCAGCCGCTAAACAAAAAAGAACATGAGGGGTGCCTCGGTGAGAGGGTCTCACCATCAAGAGTTGCTGCACACCGGTGCCGGTAGTTGCTCACCAGCATGCTCATACAAATTCATGCGCTGGATCACACACGCGCAGCCAAACGCGTTTCGAGTCTGTGCTCTTCGTCAGTGGCAGATTAATGAAAACAAGAGTGGCGGTGATTGTTACCACATTTATTTGATTGAATTCCCACCCAAATGGGCGCACGGCATCCTGGTACTGATAGTCCATTAACTTTTTCCCCAGTGGGCTCCGCCAACTCTTGTAACTTCAAACCCAGTGGAAAAATAAAAATAATGATTGGGAAGTTTGCCTGCATCCTCCTACGCCTTTACCCACATGGGATAAAATGGATTTTATTTTTATTTTTCCACTGGGTTTGAAGTTACAAGAGTTGGCGGAACCCACTGGGGAAAAATTGACATAAAAGCCCAGGCAACCATTTAATGGACTATCAGTACCAGGATGCCGTGCGCCCATTTGGGCGGGACTTCAATCAAATAAATGTAGTAACAATCACCGCCACTCTTGTTTTCATTAATCTGCCACTGACGAAGAGCACAGACTCGAAACGCGTTTGGCTGCGCGTGTGTGATCCAGCGCATGAAGGTGTATGAGCATGCTGGTGAGCAACTACCGGCACCGGTGTGCAGCAACTCTTGATGGTGAGACCCTCTCACCGAGGCACCCCTCATGTTCTTTTTTGTTTAGCGGCTGGTCCGGCCGCAAGGGGGTCCCGCTCCTTACATGGCAGATCCTGATGCAGGCAACCGCAGGCACCGCCAGGACATCAGGAGGCCTCGGTGCTGGACAATGATTGGGAAGTTTGCCTGCATCCTCCTACGCCTTTACCCACATGGGATAATATGGATTTTATTTTTATTTTTCCACTGGGTTTGAAGTTACAAGAGTTGGTGGAGCCCACTTGGGAAAAAGTTACATAAAAGCCCAGGCAACCATTTAATGGACTATCAGTACCAGGATGCCGTGCGCCCATTTGGGCGGGACTTCAATCAAATAAATGTAGTAACAATCACTGCCACTCTTGTTTTCATTAATCTGCCACTGACGAAGAGCACAGACTCGAAACGCGTTTGGCTGCGCGTGTGTGATCCAGCGTATGAAGGTGTATGAGCATGCTGGTGAGCAACTACCGGCACCGGTGTGCAGCAACTCTTGATGGTGAGACCCTCTCACCGAGGCACCCCTCATGTTCTTTTTTGTTTAGCGGCTGGTCCGGGCGCGATGGGGTCCCGCTGCTTACATGGCAGATCCTGGTGCAGGCAACCGCAGGCACCGCCAGGACATCAGGAGGCCTCGGTGCTGGACAATGATTGGGAAGTTTGCCTGCATCCTCCTACGCCTTTACCCACATGGGATAATATGGATTTTATTTTTATTTTTCCACTGGGTTTGAAGTTACAAGAGTTGGCGGAGCCCACTGGGGAAAAAGTTACATAAAAGCCCAGGCAACCATTTAATGGACTATCAGTACCAGGATGCCGTGCGCCCATTTGGGTTGGACTTCAATCAAATAAATGTAGTAACAATCACCGCCACTCTTGTTTTCAATAATCTGCCACTGAAGAAGAGCACAGACTCGAAACGCGTTTGGCTGCGCGTGTGTGATCCAGTGCATGAAGGTGTATGAGCATGCTGGTGAGCAACTACCAGCACCGGTGTGCAGCAACTCTTGATGGTGAGACCCTCTCACAGAGGCACCCCTCATGTTCTTTTTTGTTTTAGCGGCTGGTCCGGCCGCGAGGGCGTCCCGCTGCTTACATGGCAGATCCTGGTGCAGGCAACCGCAGGCACCGCCACGACATCAGAAGGCCTCGGTGCTGGAGAATGATTGGGAAGTTTGCCTGCATCCTCCTACGCCTTTACCCACATGGGATAATATGGATTTTATTTTTATTTTTCCACTGGGTTTGAAGTTACAAGAGTTGGCGGAACCCACTGGGGAAAAATTGACATAAAAGCCCAGGCAACCATTTAATGGACTATCAGTACCAGGATGCCGTGCGCCCATTTGGGCGGGACTTCAATCAAATAAATGTAGTAACAATCACCGCCACTCTTGTTTTCATTAATCTGCCACTGACGAAGAGCACAGACTCGAAACGCGTTTGGCTGCGCATGTGTGATCCAGCGCATGAAGGTGTATGAGCATGCTGGTGAGCAACTACCGGCACCGATGTGCAGCAACTCTTGATGGTGAGACCCTCTCACCGAGGCACCCCTCATGTTCTTTTTTGTTTAGCGGCTGGTCCGGCCGCGAGGGGGTCCCGCTGCTTACATGGCAGATCCTGGTGCAGGCAACCGCAGGCATCGCCAGGACATCAGGAGGCCTCGGTGCTGGACAATGATTGGGAGGTATGCCTGCATCCTCCTACGCCTTTACCCACATGGGATAATATGGATTTTATTTTTATTTTTCCACTGGGTTTGAAGCTACCAGAGTTGGCGGAGGCCACTGGGGGAAAAGTTACATAAAAGCCCAGGCAACCATTTAATGGACTATCAGTACCAGGATGCCGTGCGCCCATTTGGGTGGGACTTCAATCAAATAAATGTAGTAACAAACACCGCCACTCTTGTTTTCATTAATCTGCCACTGACGAAGAGCACAGACTCGAAACACGTTTGGCTGCGCGTGTGTGATCCAGCGCATGAAGGTGTATGAGCATGCTGGTGAGCAACTACCGGCACCGGTGTGCAGCAACTCTTGATGGTGAGACCCTCTCACCGAGGCACCCCTCATGTTCTTTTTTGTTTAGCTGCTGGTCCGGCCGCGAGGGGGTCCCGCTGCTTACATCGTAGATCCTGGTGCAGGCAACCGCAGGCACCGCCACGACATCAGAAGGCCTCGGTGCTGGACAATGATTGGGAAGTTTGCCTGCATCCTCCTACGCCTTTACCCACATGGGATAATATGGATTTTATTTTTATTTTTCCACTGGGTTTGAAGTTACAAGAGTTGGCGGAACCCACTGGGGAAAAATTGACATAAAAGCCCAGGCAACCATTTAATGGACTATCAGTACCAGGATGCCGTGCGCCCATTTGGGCGGGACTTCAATCAAATAAATGTAGTAACAATCACCGCCACTCTTGTTTTCATTAATCTGCCACTGACGAAGAGCACAGACTCGAAACGCGTTTGGCTGCGCGTGTGTGATCCAGCGCATGAAGGTGTATGAGCATGCTGGTGAGCAACTACCGGCACCGGTGTGCAGCAACTCTTGATGGTGAGACCCTCTCACCGAGGCACCCCTCATGTTCTTTTTTGTTTAGCGGCTGGTCCGGCCGCAAGGGGGTCCCGCTCCTTACATGGCAGATCCTGGTGCAGGCAACCGCAGGCACCGCCAGGACATCAGGAGGCCTCAGTGCTGGACAATGATTGGGAAGTTTGCCTGCATCCTCCTACGCCTTTACCCACATGGGATAATATGGATTTTATTTTTATTTTTCCACTGGGTTTGAAGTTACAAGAGTTGGTGGAGCCCACTTGGGAAAAAGTTACATAAAAGCCCAGGCAACCATTTAATGGACTATCAGTACCAGGATGCCGTGCGCCCATTTGGGCGGGACTTCAATCAAATAAATGTAGTAACAATCACCGCCACTCTTGTTTTCATTAATCTGCCACTGACGAAGAGCACAGACTCGAAACGCGTTTGGCTGCACGTCTGTGATCCAACGCATGAAGGTGTATGAGCATGCTGGTGAGCAACTACCGTCACCGGTGTGCAGCAACTCTTGATGGTGAGACCCTCTCACCGAGGCACCCCTCATGTACTGTTTTTGTTTAGCGGCTGGTCCGGCCGCGAGGGGGTCCCGCTGCTTACATGGCAGATCCTGGTGCAGGCAACCGCAGGCACCGCCAGGACATCAGGAGGCCTCGGTGCTGGACAATGATTGGGAAGTTTGCCTGCATTCTCCTACGCCTTTACCCACATGGGATAATATGGATTTTATTTTTATTTTTCCACTGGGTTTGAAGTTACAAGAGTTGACGGAGCCAACTGGGGAAAAAGTTACATAAAAGCCCAGGCAACCATTTAATGGACTATCAGTACCAGGATGCCGTGCGCCCCTTTGGGCGGGACTTCAATCAAATAAATTTAGTAACAATCACCACCACTCTTGTTTTCATTAATCTGCCACTGATGAAGAGCACAGACTCGAAACGCGTTTGGCTGCGCGTGTGTGATCCAGCGCATGAAGGTGTATGAGCATGCTGGTGAGCAACTACCGGCACCGGTGTGCAGCAATTCTTGATGGTGAGACCCTCTCACCGAGGCACCCCTCATGTTCTTTTTTGTTTAGCGGCTGGTCCGGCCGCGAGGGGGTCCCGCTGCTTACATGGCAGATCCTGGTGCAGGCAACCGCAGGCACCGCTAGGACATCAGGAGGCCTCGGTGCTGGACAATGATTGGGAAGTTTGCCTGCATCCTCCTACGCCTTTACCCACATGGGATAATATGGATTTTATTTTTATTTTTCCACTGGGTTTGGATTTACAAGAGTTGGCGGAGCCCACTGGGGAAAAAGTTACATAAAAGCCCAGGCAACCGTTTAATGGACTATCAGTACCAGGATGCCGTGCGCCCATTTGGGCGGGACTTCAATCAAATAAATGTAGTAACAATCACCGCCACTCTTGTTTTCATTAATCTGCCACTGACGAAGAGCACAGACTCGAAACGCGTTTGGCTGCGCGTGTGTGATCCAGCGCATGAAGGTGTATGAGCATGCTGGTGAGCAACTACCGGCACCGATGTGCAGCAACTCTTGATGGTGAGACCCTCTCACCGAGGCACCCCTCATGTTCTTTTTTGTTTAGCGGCTGGTCCGGCCGCGAGGGGGTCCCGCTGCTTACATGGCAGATCCTGGTGCAGGCAACCGCAGGCACCGCCAGGACATCAGGAGGCCTCGGTGCTGGACAATGATTGGGAGGTATGCCTGCATCCTCCTACGCCTTTACCCACATGGGATAATATGGATTTTATTTTTATTTTTCCACTGGGTTTGAAGCTACAAGAGTTGGCGGAGGCCACTGGGGAAAAAGTTACATAAAAGCCCAGGCAACCATTTAATGGACTATCAGTACCAGGATGCCGTGCGCCCATTTGGGCGGGACTTCAATCAAATAAATGTAGTAACAATCACCGCCACTCTTGTTTTCATTAATCTGCCACTGACGAAGAGCACAGACTCGAAACGCGTTTGGCTGCACGTCTGTGATCCAACGCATGAAGGTGTATGAGCATGCTGGTGAGCAACTACCGTCACCGGTGTGCAGCAACTCTTGATGGTGAGACCCTCTCACCGAGGCACCCCTCATGTACTGTTTTTGTTTAGCGGCTGGTCCGGCCGCGAGGGGGTCCCGCTGCTTACATGGCAGATCCTGGTGCAGGCAACCGCAGGCACCGCCAGGACATCAGGAGGCCTCGGTGCTGGACAATGATTGGGAAGTTTGCCTGCATTCTCCTACGCCTTTACCCACATGGGATAATATGGATTTTATTTTTATTTTTCCACTGGGTTTGAAGTTACAAGAGTTGACGGAGCCAACTGGGGAAAAAGTTACATAAAAGCCCAGGCAACCATTTAATGGACTATCAGTACCAGGATGCCGTGCGCCCCTTTGGGCGGGACTTCAATCAAATAAATTTAGTAACAATCACCACCACTCTTGTTTTCATTAATCTGCCACTGATGAAGAGCACAGACTCGAAACGCGTTTGGCTGCGCGTGTGTGATCCAGCGCATGAAGGTGTATGAGCATGCTGGTGAGCAACTACCGGCACCGGTGTGCAGCAATTCTTGATGGTGAGACCCTCTCACCGAGGCACCCCTCATGTTCTTTTTTGTTTAGCGGCTGGTCCGGCCGCGAGGGGGTCCCGCTGCTTACATGGCAGATCCTGGTGCAGGCAACCGCAGGCACCGCTAGGACATCAGGAGGCCTCGGTGCTGGACAATGATTGGGAAGTTTGCCTGCATCCTCCTACGCCTTTACCCACATGGGATAATATGGATTTTATTTTTATTTTTCCACTGGGTTTGGATTTACAAGAGTTGGCGGAGCCCACTGGGGAAAAAGTTACATAAAAGCCCAGGCAACCGTTTAATGGACTATCAGTACCAGGATGCCGTGCGCCCATTTGGGCGGGACTTCAATCAAATAAATGTAGTAACAATCACCGCCACTCTTGTTTTCATTAATCTGCCACTGACGAAGAGCACAGACTCGAAACGCGTTTGGCTGCGCGTGTGTGATCCAGCGCATGAAGGTGTATGAGCATGCTGGTGAGCAACTACCGGCACCGATGTGCAGCAACTCTTGATGGTGAGACCCTCTCACCGAGGCACCCCTCATGTTCTTTTTTGTTTAGCGGCTGGTCCGGCCGCGAGGGGGTCCCGCTGCTTACATGGCAGATCCTGGTGCAGGCAACCGCAGGCACCGCCAGGACATCAGGAGGCCTCGGTGCTGGACAATGATTGGGAGGTATGCCTGCATCCTCCTACGCCTTTACCCACATGGGATAATATGGATTTTATTTTTATTTTTCCACTGGGTTTGAAGCTACAAGAGTTGGCGGAGGCCACTGGGGAAAAAGTTACATAAAAGCCCAGGCAACCATTTAATGGACTATCAGTACCAGGATGCCGTGCGCCCATTTGGGTGGGACTTCAATCAAATAAATGTAGTAACAAACACCGCCACTCTTGTTTTCATTAATCTGCCACTGACGAAGAGCACAGACTCGAAACACGTTTGGCTGCGCGTGTGTGATCCAGCACATGAAGGTGTATGAGCATGCTGGTGAGCAACTACCGGCACCGGTGTGCAGCAACTCTTGATGGTGAGACCCTCTCACCGAGGCACCCCTCATGTTCTTTTTTGTTTAGCTGCTGGTCCGGCCGTGAGGGGGTCCCGCTGCTTACATCGTAGATCCTGGTGCAGGCAACCGCAGGCACCGCCACGACATCAGAAGGCCTCGGTGCTGGACAATGATTGGGAAGTTTGCCTGCATCCTCCTACGCCTTTACCCACATGGGATAATATGGATTTTATTTTTATTTTTCCTCTGGGTTTGAAGTTACAAGAGTTGGCGGAACCCACTGGGGAAAAATTGACATAAAAGCCCAGGCAACCATTTAATGGACTATCAGTACCAGGATGCCGTGCGCCCATTTGGGCGGGACTTCAATCAAAACAATGTAGTAACAAACACCGCCACTCTTGTTTTCATTAATCTGCCACTGACGAAGAGCACAGACTCGAAACACGTTTGGCTGCGCGTGTGTGATCCAGCGCATGAAGGTGTATGAGCATGCTGGTGAGCAACTACCGGCACCGGTGTGCAGCAACTCTTGATGGTGAGACGCTCTCACCGAGGCACCCCTCATGTTCTTTTTTGTTTAGCTGCTGGTCCGGCCTCGAGGGGGTCCCGCTGCTTACATCGTAGATCCTGGTGCAGGCAACCGCAGGCACCGCCACGACATCAGAAGGCCTCGATGCTGGACAATGATTGGGAAGTTTGCCTGCATCCTCCTACGCCTTTACCCACATGGGATAATATGGATTTTATTTTTATTTTTCCACTGGGTTTGAAGTTACAAGAGTTGGCGGAACCCACTGGGGAAAAATTGACATAAAAGCCCAGGCAACCATTTAATGGACTATCAGTACCAGGATGCCGTGCGCCCATTTGGGCGGGACTTCAATCAAATAAATGTAGTAACAATCACCGCCACTCTTGTTTTCATTAATCTGCCACTGACGAAGAGCACAGACTCGAAACGCGTTTGGCTGCGCGTGTGTGATCCAGCGCATGAAGGTGTATGAGCATGCTGGTGAGCAACTACCGGCACCGGTGTGCAGCAACTCTTGATGGTGAGACCCTCTCACCGAGGCACCCCTCATGTTCTTTTTTGTTTAGCGGCTGGTCCGGCCGCAAGGGGGTCCCGCTCCTTACATGGCAGATCCTGATGCAGGCAACCGCAGGCACCGCCAGGACATCAGGAGGCCTCGGTGCTGGACAATGATTGGGAAGTTTGCCTGCATCCTCCTACGCCTTTACCCACATGGGATAATATGGATTTTATTTTTATTTTTCCACTGGGTTTGAAGTTACAAGAGTTGGTGGAGCCCACTTGGGAAAAAGTTACATAAAAGCCCAGGCAACCATTTAATGGACTATCAGTACCAGGATGCCGTGCGCCCATTTGGGCGGGACTTCAATCAAATAAATGTAGTAACAATCACCGCCACTCTTGTTTTCATTAATCTGCCACTGACGAAGAGCACAGACTCGAAACGCGTTTGGCTGCACGTCTGTGATCCAACGCATGAAGGTGTATGAGCATGCTGGTGAGCAACTACCGGCACCGGTGTGCAGCAACTCTTGATGGTGAGACCCTCTCACCGAGGCACCCCTCATGTTCTGTTTTTGTTTAGCGGCTGGTCCGGCCGCGAGGGGGTCCCGCTGCTTACATGGCAGATCCTGGTGCAGGCAACCGCAGGCACCGCCAGGACATCAGGAGGCCTCGGTGCTGGACAATGATTGGGAAGTTTGCCTGCATTCTCCTACGCCTTTACCCACATGGGATAATATGGATTTTATTTTTATTTTTCCACTGGGTTTGAAGTTACAAGAGTTGACGGAGCCAACTGGGGAAAAAGTTACATAAAAGCCCAGGCAACCATTTAATGGACTATCAGTACCAGGATGCCGTGCGCCCCTTTGGGCGGGACTTCAATCAAATAAATGTAGTAACAATCACCGCCACTCTTGTTTTCATTAATCTGCCACTGATGAAGAGCACAGACTCGAAACGCGTTTGGCTGCGCGTGTGTGATCCAGCGCATGAAGGTGTATGAGCATGCTGGTGAGCAACTACCGGCACCGGTGTGCAGCAACTCTTGATGGTGAGACCCTCTCACCGAGGCACCCCTCATGTTCTTTTTTGTTTAGCGGCTGGTCCGTCCGCGAGGGGGTCCCGCTGCTTACATGGCAGATCCTGGTGCAGGCAACTGCAGGCACCGCTAGGACATCAGGAGGCCTCGGTGCTGGACAATGATTGGGAAGTTTGCCTGCATCCTCCTACGCCTTTACCCACATGGGATAATATGGATTTTATTTTTATTTTTCCACTGGGTTTGGATTTACAAGAGTTGGCGGAGCCCACTGGGGAAAAAGTTACATAAAAGCCCAGGCAACCGTTTAATGGACTATCAGTACCAGGATGCCGTGCGCCCATTTGGGCGGGACTTCAATCAAATAAATGTAGTAACAATCACCGCCACTCTTGTTTTCATTAATCTGCCACTGACGAAGAGCACAGACTCGAAACGCGTTTGGCTGCGCGTGTGTGATCCAGCGCATGAAGGTGTATGAGCATGCTGGTGAGCAACTACCGGCACCGGTGTGCAGCAACTCTTGTTGGTGAGACCCTCTCACCGAGGCACCCCTCATGTTCATTTTTGTTTAGCGGCTGGTCCGGCCGCAAGGGGGTCCCGCTCCTTACATGGCAGATCCTGGTGCAGGCAACCGCAGGCACCGCCAGGACATCAGGAGGCCTCGGTGCTGGACAATGATTGGGAAGTTTGCCTGCATCCTCCTACGCCTTTACCCACATGGGATAATATGGATTTTACTTTTATTTTTCCACTGGGTTTGAAGTTACAAGAGTTGGTGGAGCCCACTTGGGAAAAAGTTACATAAAAGCCCAGGCAACCATTTAATGGACTATCAGTACCAGGATGCCGTGCGCCCATTTGGGCGGGACTTCAATCAAATAAATGTAGTAACAATCACCGCCACTCTTGTTTTCATTAATCTGCCACTGACGAAGAGCACAGACTCGAAACGCGTTTGGCTGCACGTCTGTGATCCAACGCATGAAGGTGTATGAGCATGCTGGTGAGCAACTACCGGCACCGGTGTGCAGCAACTCTTGATGGTGAGACCCTCTCACCGAGGCACCCCTCATGTTCTGTTTTTGTTTAGCGGCTGGTCCGGCCGCGAGGGGGTCCCGCTGCTTACATGGCAGATCCTGGTGCAGGCAACCGCAGGCACCGCCAGGACATCAGGAGGCCTCGGTGCTGGACAATGATTGGGAAGTTTGCCTGCATTCTCCTACGCCTTTACCCACATGGGATAATATGGATTTTATTTTTATTTTTCCACTGGGTTTGAAGTTACAAGAGTTGACGGAGCCAACTGGGGAAAAAGTTACATAAAAGCCCAGGCAACCATTTAATGGACTATCAGTACCAGGATGCCGTGCGCCCCTTTGGGCGGGACTTCAATCAAATAAATGTAGTAACAATCACCGCCACTCTTGTTTTCATTAATCTGCCACTGATGAAGAGCACAGACTCGAAACGCGTTTGGCTGCGCGTGTGTGATCCAGCGCATGAAGGTGTATGAGCATGCTGGTGAGCAACTACCGGCACCGGTGTGCAGCAACTCTTGATGGTGAGACCCTCTCACCGAGGCACCCCTCATGTTCTTTTTTGTTTAGCGGCTGGTCCGGCCGCGAGGGGGTCCCGCTGCTTACATGGCAGATCCTGGTGCAGGCAACTGCAGGCACCGCTAGGACATCAGGAGGCCTTGGTGCTGGACAATGATTGGGAAGTTTGCCTGCATCCTCCTACGCCTTTACCCACATGGGATAATATGGATTTTATTTTTATTTTTCCACTGGGTTTGGATTTACAAGAGTTGGCGGAGCCCACTGGGGAAAAAGTTACATAAAAGCCCAGGCAACCGTTTAATGGACTATCAGTACCAGGATGCCGTGCGCCCATTTGGGCGGGACTTCAATCAAATAAATGTAGTAACAATCACCGCCACTCTTGTTTTCATTAATCTGCCACTGACGAAGAGCACAGACTCGAAACGCGTTTGGCTGCGCGTGTGTGATCCAGCGCATGAAGGTGTATGAGCATGCTGGTGAGCAACTACCGGCACCGGTGTGCAGCAACTCTTGATGGTGAGACCCTCTCACCGAGGCACCCCTCATGTTCTTTTTTGTTTAGCGGCTGGTCCGGCCGCAAGGGGGTCCCGCTCCTTACATGGCAGATCCTGGTGCAGGAAACCGCAGGCACCGCCAGGACATCAGGAGGCCTCGGTGCTGGACAATGATTGGGAAGTTTGCCTGCATCCTCCTACGCCTTTACCCACATGGGATAATATGGATTTTACTTTTATTTTTCCACTGGGTTTGAAGTTACAAGAGTTGGTGGAGCCCACTTGGGAAAAAGTTACATAAAAGCCCAGGCAACCATTTAATGGACTATCAGTACCAGGATGCCGTGCGCCCATTTGGGCGGGACTTCAATCAAATAAATGTAGTAACAATCACCGCCACTCTTGTTTTCATTAATCTGCCACTGACGAAGAGCACAGACTCGAAACGCGTTTGGCTGCACGTCTGTGATCCAACGCATGAAGGTGTATGAGCATGCTGGTGAGCAACTACCGGCACCGGTGTGCAGCAACTCTTGATGGTGAGACCCTCTCACCGAGGCACCCCTCATGTTCTGTTTTTGTTTAGCGGCTGGTCCGGCCGCGAGGGGGTCCCGCTGCTTACATGGCAGATCTTGGTGCAGGCAACCGCAGGCACCGCCAGGACATCAGGAGGCCTCGGTGCTGGACAATGATTGGGAAGTTTGCCTGCATTCTCCTACGCCTTTACCCACATGGGATAATATGGATTTTATTTTTATTTTTCCACTGGGTTTGAAGTTACAAGAGTTGACGGAGCCAACTGGGGAAAAAGTTACATAAAAGCCCAGGCAACCATTTAATGGACTATCAGTACCAGGATGCCGTGCGCCCCTTTGGGCGGGACTTCAATCAAATAAATGTAGTAACAATCACCGCCACTCTTGTTTTCATTAATCTGCCACTGATGAAGAGCACAGACTCGAAACGCGTTTGGCTGCGCGTGTGTGATCCAGCGCATGAAGGTGTATGAGCATGCTGGTGAGCAACTACCGGCACCGGTGTGCAGCAACTCTTGATGGTGAGACCCTCTCACCGAGGCACCCCTCATGTTCTTTTTTGTTTAGCGGCTGGTCCGGCCGCGAGGGGGTCCCGCTGGTTACATGGCAGATCCTGGTGCAGGCAACCGCAGGCACCGCCAGGACATCAGGAGGTCTCGGTGCTGGACAATGATTGGGAAGTTTGCCTGCATTCTCCTACGCCTTTACCCACATGGGATAATATGGATTTTATTTTTATTTTTCCACTGGGTTTGGATTTACAAGAGTTGGCGGAGCCCACTGGGGAAAAAGTTACATAAAAGCCCAGGCAACCGTTTAATGGACTATCAGTACCAGGATGCCGTGCGCCCATTTGGGCGGGACTTCAATCAAATAAATGTAGTAACAATCACCGCCACTCTTGTTTTCATTAATCTGCCACTGACGAAGAGCACAGACTCGAAACGCGTTTGGCTGCGCGTGTGTGATCCAGCGCATGAAGGTGTATGAGCATGCTGGTGAGCAACTACCGGCACCGGTGTGCAGCAACTCTTGATGGTGAGACCCTCTCACCGAGGCACCCCTCATGTTCTTTTTTGTTTAGCGGCTGGTCCGGCCGCGAGGGGGTCCCGCTGCTTACATGGCAGATCCTGGTGCAGGCAACCGCAGGCACCGCCAGGACATCAGGAGGCCTCGGTGCTGGACAATGATTGGGAGGTATGCCTGCATCCTCCTACGCCTTTACCCACATGGGATAATATGGATTTTATTTTTATTTTTCCACTGGGTTTGAAGCTACCAGAGTTGGCGGAGGCCACTGGGGAAAAAGTTACATAAAAGCCCAGGCAACCATTTAATGGACTATCAGTACCAGGATGCCGTGCGCCCATTTGGGTGGGACTTCAATCAAATAAATGTAGTAACAAACACCGCCACTCTTGTTTTCATTAATCTGCCACTGACGAAGAGCACAGACTCGAAACACGTTTGGCTGCGCGTGTGTGATCCAGCGCATGAAGGTGTATGAGCATGCTGGTGAGCAACTACCGGCACCGGTGTGCAGCAACTCTTGATGGTGAGACCCTCTCACCGAGGCACCCCTCATGTTCTTTTTTGTTTAGCGGCTGGTCCGGCCGCGAGGGGGTCCCGCTGGTTACATGGCAGATCCTGGTGCAGGCAACCGCAGGCACCGCCAGGACATCAGGAGGTCTCGGTGCTGGACAATGATTGGGAAGTTTGCCTGCATTCTCCTACGCCTTTACCCACATGGGATAATATGGATTTTATTTTTATTTTTCCACTGGGTTTGGATTTACAAGAGTTGGCGGAGCCCACTGGGGAAAAAGTTACATAAAAGCCCAGGCAACCGTTTAATGGACTATCAGTACCAGGATGCCGTGCGCCCATTTGGGCGGGACTTCAATCAAATAAATGTAGTAACAATCACCGCCACTCTTGTTTTCATTAATCTGCCACTGACGAAGAGCACAGACTCGAAACGCGTTTGGCTGCGCGTGTGTGATCCAGCGCATGAAGGTGTATGAGCATGCTGGTGAGCAACTACCGGCACCGGTGTGCAGCAACTCTTGATGGTGAGACCCTCTCACCGAGGCACCCCTCATGTTCTTTTTTGTTTAGCGGCTGGTCCGGCCGCGAGGGGGTCCCGCTGCTTACATGGCAGATCCTGGTGCAGGCAACCGCAGGCACCGCCAGGACATCAGGAGGCCTCGGTGCTGGACAATGATTGGGAGGTATGCCTGCATCCTCCTACGCCTTTACCCACATGGGATAATATGGATTTTATTTTTATTTTTCCACTGGGTTTGAAGCTACCAGAGTTGGCGGAGGCCACTGGGGAAAAAGTTACATAAAAGCCCAGGCAACCATTTAATGGACTATCAGTACCAGGATGCCGTGCGCCCATTTGGGTGGGACTTCAATCAAATAAATGTAGTAACAAACACCGCCACTCTTGTTTTCATTAATCTGCCACTGACGAAGAGCACAGACTCGAAACACGTTTGGCTGCGCGTGTGTGATCCAGCGCATGAAGGTGTATGAGCATGCTGGTGAGCAACTACCGGCACCGGTGTGCAGCAATTCTTGATGGTGAGACCCTCTCACCGAGGCACCCCTCATGTTCTTTTTTGTTTAGCTGCTGGTCCGGCCGCGAGGGGGTCCCGCTGCTTACATCGTAGATCCTGGTGCAGGCAACTGCAGGCACCGCCACGACATCAGAAGGCCTTGTTGCTGGACAATGATTGGGAAGTTTGCCTGCATCCTCCTACGCCTTTACCCACATGGGATAATATGGATTTTATTTTTATTTTTCCACTGGGTTTGAAGTTACAAGAGTTGGCGGAACCCACTGGGGAAAAATTGACATAAAAGCCCAGGCAACCATTTAATGGACTATCAGTACCAGGATGCCGTGCGCCCATTTGGGCGGGACTTCAATCAAATAAATGTAGTAACAAACACCGCCACTCTTGTTTTCATTAATCTGCCACTGACGAAGAGCACAGACTCGAAACGCGTTTGGCTGCGCGTGTGTGATCCAGCGCATGAAGGTGTATGAGCATGCTGGTGAGCAACTACCGGCACCGGTGTGCAGCAACTCTTGATGGTGAGACCCTCCCACCGAGGCACCCCTCATGTTCTTTTTTGTTTAGCGGCTGGTCCGGCCGCGAGGGGGTCCCGCTGCTTACATGGCAGATCCTGGTGCAGGCAACTGCAGGCACCGCTAGGACATCAGGAGGCCTCGGTGCTGGACAATGATTGGGAAGTTTGCCTGCATCCTCCTACGCCTTTACCCACATGGGATAATATGGATTTTATTTTTATTTTTCCACTGGGTTTGGATTTACAAGAGTTGGCGGAGCCCACTGGGGAAAAAGTTACATAAAAGCCCAGGCAACCGTTTAATGGACTATCAGTACCAGGATGCCGTGCGCCCATTTGGGCGGGACTTCAATCAAATAAATGTAGTAACAATCACCGCCACTCTTGTTTTCATTAATCTGCCACTGACGAAGAGCACAGACTCGAAACGCGTTTGGCTGCGCGTGTGTGATCCAGCGCATGAAGGTGTATGAGCATGCTGGTGAGCAACTACCGGCACCGGTGTGCAGCAACTCTTGATGGTGAGACCCTCTCACCGAGGCACCCCTCATGTTCTTTTTTGTTTAGCGGCTGGTCCGGCCGCAAGGGGGTCCCGCTCCTTACATGGCAGATCCTGGTGCAGGCAACCGCAGGCACCGCCAGGACATCAGGAGGCCTCGGTGCTGGACAATGATTGGGAAGTTTGCCTGCATCCTCCTACGCCTTTACCCACATGGGATAATATGGATTTTACTTTTATTTTTCCACTGGGTTTGAAGTTACAAGAGTTGGTGGAGCCCACTTGGGAAAAAGTTACATAAAAGCCCAGGCAACCATTTAATGGACTATCAGTACCAGGATGCCGTGCGCCCATTTGGGCGGGACTTCAATCAAATAAATGTAGTAACAATCACCGCCACTCTTGTTTTCATTAATCTGCCACTGACGAAGAGCACAGACTCGAAACGCGTTTGGCTGCACGTCTGTGATCCAACGCATGAAGGTGTATGAGCATGCTGGTGAGCAACTACCGGCACCGGTGTGCAGCAACTCTTGATGGTGAGACCCTCTCACCGAGGCACCCCTCATGTTCTGTTTTTGTTTAGCGGCTGGTCCGGCCGCGAGGGGGTCCCGCTGCTTACATGGCAGATCCTGGTGCAGGCAACCGCAGGCACCGCCAGGACATCAGGAGGCCTCGGTGCTGGACAATGATTGGGAAGTTTGCCTGCATTCTCCTACGCCTTTACCCACATGGGATAATATGGATTTTATTTTTATTTTTCCACTGGGTTTGAAGTTACAAGAGTTGACGGAGCCAACTGGGGAAAAAGTTACATAAAAGCCCAGGCAACCATTTAATGGACTATCAGTACCAGGATGCCGTGCGCCCCTTTGGGCGGGACTTCAATCAAATAAATGTAGTAACAATCACCGCCACTCTTGTTTTCATTAATCTGCCACTGATGAAGAGCACAGACTCGAAACGCGTTTGGCTGCGCGTGTGTGATCCAGCGCATGAAGGTGTATGAGCATGCTGGTGAGCAACTACCGGCACCGGTGTGCAGCAACTCTTGATGGTGAGACCCTCTCACCGAGGCACCCCTCATGTTCTTTTTTGTTTAGCGGCTGGTCCGGCCGCGAGGGGGTCCCGCTGGTTACATGGCAGATCCTGGTGCAGGCAACCGCAGGCACCGCCAGGACATCAGGAGGCCTCGGTGCTGGACAATGATTGGGAAGTTTGCCTGCATTCTCCTACGCCTTTACCCACATGGGATAATATGGATTTTATTTTTATTTTTCCACTGGGTTTGAAGTTACAAGAGTTGACGGACCCAACTGGGGAAAAAGTTACATAAAAGCCCAGGCAACCATTTAATGGACTATCAGTACCAGGATGCCGTGCGCCCCTTTGGGCGGGACTTCAATCAAATAAATGTAGTAAAAATCACCGCCACTCTTGTTTTCATTAATCTGCCACTGACGAAGAGCACAGACTCGAAACGCGTTTGGCTGCGCGTGTGTGATCCAGCGCATGAAGGTGTATGAGCATGCTGGTGAGCAACTACCGGCACCGGTGTGCAGCAACTCTTGATGGTGAGACCCTCTCACCGAGGCACCCCTCATGTTCTTTTTTGTTTAGCGGCTGGTCCGGCCGCGAGGGGGTCCCGCTGCTTACATGGCAGATCCTGGTGCAGGCAACCGCAGGCACCGCCAGGACATCAGGAGGCCTCGGTGCTGGACAATGATTGGGAAGTTTGCCTGCATCCTCCTACGCCTTTACCCACATGGGATAATATGGATTTTATTTTTATTTTTCCACTGGGTTTGAAGTTACAAGAGTTGGCGGAACCCACTGGGGAAAAATTGACATAAAAGCCCAGGCAACCATTTAATGGACTATCAGTACCAGGATGCCGTGCGCCCATTTGGGCGGGACTTCAATCAAATAAATGTAGTAACAATCACCGCCACTCTTGTTTTCATTAATCTGCCACTGACGAAGAGCACAGACTCGAAACGCGTTTGGCTGCGCATGTGTGATCCAGCGCATGAAGGTGTATGAGCATGCTGGTGAGCAACTACCGGCACCGATGTGCAGCAACTCTTGATGGTGGGACCCTCTCACCGAGGCACCCCTCATGTTCTTTTTTGTTTAGCGGCTGGTCCGGCCGCGAGGGGGTCCCGCTGCTTACATGGCAGATCTTGGTGCAGGCAACCGCAGGCACCGCCAGGACATCAGGAGGCCTCGGTGCTGGACAATGATTGGGAGGTATGCCTGCATCCTCCTACGCCTTTACCCACATGGGATAATATGGATTTTATTTTTATTTTTCCACTGGGTTTGAAGCTACCAGAGTTGGCGGAGGCCACTGGGGAAAAAGTTACATAAAAGCCCAGGCAACCATTTAATGGACTATCAGTACCAGGATGCCGTGCGCCCATTTGGGTGGGACTTCAATCAAATAAATGTAGTAACAAACACCGCCACTCTTGTTTTCATTAATCTGCCACTGACGAAGAGCACAGACTCGAAACACGTTTGGCTGCGCGTGTGTGATCCAGCGCATGAAGGTGTATGAGCATGCTGGTGAGCAACTACCGGCACCGGTGTGCAGCAACTCTTGATGGTGAGACCCTCTCACCGAGGCACCCCTCATGTTCTTTTTTGTTTAGCTGCTGGTCCGGCCGCGAGGGGGTCCCGCTGCTTACATCGTAGATCCTGATGCAGGCAACCGCAGGCACCGCCACGACATCAGAAGGCCTTGTTGCTGGACAATGATTGGGAAGTTTGCCTGCATCCTCCTTCACCTTTACCCACATGGGATAATATGGATTTTATTTTTATTTTTCCACTGGGTTTGAAGTTACAAGAGTTGGCGGAACCCACTGGGGAAAAACTGACATAAAAGCCCAGGCAACCATTTAATGGACTATCAGTACCAGGATGCCGTGCGCCCATTTGGGCGGGACTTCAATCAAATAAATGTAGTAACAAACACCGCCACTCTTGTTTTCATTAATCTGCCACTGACGAAGATCACAGACTCGAAACGCGTTTGGCTGCGCGTGTGTGATCCAGCGCATGAAGGTGTATGAGCATGCTGGTGAGCAACTACCGGCACCGGTGTGCAGCAACTCTTGATGGTGAGACCCTCTCACCGAGGCACCCCTCATGTTCTTTTTTGTTTAGCGGCTGGTCCGGCCGCAAGGGGGTCCCGCTCCTTACATGGCAGATCCTGGGGCAGGCAACCGCAGGCACCGCCAGGACATCAGGAGGCCTCGGTGCTGGACAATGATTGGGAAGTTTGCCTACATCCTCCTACGCCTTTACCCACATGGGATAATATGGATTTTATTTTTATTTTTCCACTGGGTTTGAAGTTACAAGAGTTGGTGGAGCCCACTTGGGAAAAAGTTACATAAAAGCCCAGGCAACCATTTAATGGACTATCAGTACCAGGATGCCGTGCGCCCATTTGGGCGGGATTTCAATCAAATAAATGTAGTAACAATCACCGCCACTCTTGTTTTCATTAATCTGCCACTGACGAAGAGCACAGACTCGAAACGCGTTTGGCTGCACGTCTGTGATCCAACGCATGGAGGTGTATGAGCATGCTGGTGAGCAACTACCGGCACCGGTGTGCAGCAACTCTTGATGGTGAGACCCTCTCACCGAGGCACCTCTCATGTTCTGTTTTTGTTTAGCGGCTGGTCCGGCCGCGAGGGGGTCCCGCTGCTTACATGGCAGATCCTGGTGCAGGCAACCGCAGGCACCGCCAGGACATCAGGAGGCCTTGGTGCTGGACAATGATTGGGAAGTTTGCCTGCATTCTCCTACGCCTTTACCCACATGGGATAATATGGATTTTATTTTTATTTTTCCACTGGGTTTGGATTTACAAGAGTTGGCGGAGCCCACTGGGGAAAAAGTTACATAAAAGCCCAGGCAACCATTTAATGGACTATCAGTACCAGGATGCCGTGCGCCCATTTGGGCGGGACTTCAATCAAATAAATGTAGTAACAATCACCGCCACTCTTGTTTTCATTAATCTGCCACTGACGAAGAGCACAGACTCGAAACGCGTTTGGCTGCGCGTGTGTGATCCAGCGCATGAAGGTGTATGAGCATGCTGGTGAGCAACTACCGGCACCGGTGTGCAGCAACTCTTGATGGTGAGACCCTCTCACCGAGGCACCCCTCATGTTCTTTTTTGTTTAGCGTCTGGTCCGGCCGCGAGGGGGTCCCGCTCCTTACATGGCAGATCCTGGTGCAGGCAACCGCAGGCACCGCCAGGACATCAGGAGGCCTTGGTGCTGGACAATGATTGGGAAGTTTGCCTGCATCCTCCTACGCCTTTACCCACATGGGATAATATGGATTTTATTTTTATTTTTCCACTGGGTTTGAAGTTACAAGAGTTGGCGGAGCCCACTGGGGAAAAAGTTACATAAAAGCCCAGGCAACCATTTAATGGACTATCAGTACCAGGATGCCGTGCGCCCATTTGGGCGGGACTTCAATCAAATAAATGTAGTAACAATCACCGCCACTCTTGTTTTCATTAATCTGCCACTGACAAAGAGCACAGACTCGAAACGCGTTTGGCTGCGCGTGTGTGATCCAGCGCATGAAGGTGTATGAGCATGCTGGTGAGCAACTACCGGCACCGGTGTGCAGCAACTCTTGATGGTGAGACCCTCTCACCGAGGCACCCCTCATGTTCTTTTTTATGTTTTTTTTTATATATATATATGTATATATATTCACTGAAAAAACCATAGGTTTCATGCAAGTTAAAGTTAGGAATTGGCATTTAAAAAACCTTAGAAATTCAGTGAAAAAACCATAAGTTTCTGGGGTGTTATAGTTAGCTGGACATTTCCCTCGTAAAAAAACCCTAGAAATTCCACGGTTATAGTTAGTTCAGCTAACTATAACTCGCGGGCCCCCGCAATGCACTGCTGATGACGTCACTCATGACATGGTCAGTGACATCACTGATGACAAGGTTTTTTAAATGCCAATTCCTAACTATAATGTGCATGAAACCTATGGTTTTTTCAGTGAATTTCAAAGGTTTTTTAAATGCTAATTCCTATCTATAATTTATCTCTAAAGCTATGATGTTTACTGATTTTTATTGAATTTCTAAATTTTTCAATTTCAGTGTGTTAATTCCTTTAATTATGTTTTTTTAAAATACTTTTTTATCACCTTTTGTTAACTTATTTTTTCAATTAATTCTATTAAAAATTAAAAAATATTTGTTGTTTTTATTGGGTTTAAAAAAAAAATTGTTAATGTCTTAAAATAATTTTTAAACTATATTTTCAAAACTTTATTTTTTATTATTTTTTTCCATTTTTTTGGGATCCGCGCTCCCAACGCGCTAGGAACCGCGCACCGTGCGCGCATTTCGCCGTTTAAAAAAAAAAAGGGGAGCCCCAGGGGTCCTTCTGGGACCCCCTAAGCAACACTAGAGGGTCAGAGTATTTCTACCCTGCCCCCTATACATCTTTCACACACTTATTTCCCTTACTTAATCAGCCTCACTTCTACCGAGGCACAAAATGGCTGCCGACAGTTCCTGGTATCGAATGTAGACAGACACTTGACAGCCAATTAGCATTCAGCGCGTGATCGGGAGGGTGCGCGCTTGGTTCAGGGAGGGTGCGCTTAGGGTGCGCTTAGGGTGCGCGGATCCTCCGAGGCCATAGATATATCTATCTTTTTTAGTCTAATTTTCTCAGGAACTACTGAACGGATTTACACCATTTATGCAAAAGGCACGAGTCTGAACTGAGGACTACCTCTTTGCCAAATTTGGTGTAATTCCGTTCAGCAGTTCGGGCTGTAGCTGCGTCAACGGGTCCTATGGGAAATTGCATGGGGAAAACGCTTTTTGGGACCCCCCTGTTTTTCTCGGCCCCCGCTTGACGAATCACCACGAAACTTTCAGGATAGGAGCGGACCAGAATTGGCTAAAAGTTTGGAAAATTTCGCGAAGATTCGTCAACCGGCGCCAGACTTATTAGGAATAGAATGTGGCGGATTTCCTATGGAAAATAGGTCCTAACTATAACTACCTACTGGCGACCGTCAGTAGGTAATATATATATATATGTATATATCTATATATATTTTTATATATATATATACACACACACATATATACACACACACATATATATATATATCATGTTTATATTGCTTGTTAAATTTATTTAATTTAAAATATAATTTTAATTTTTTCTAGTTTAATGTTGAAAAAAATTACTTATATAGGTATATATATCACAATTTGGATATTCTTACTTTTTTTGTGGCGATTTTCTGTTCTACTATATTTGTAGCACAATATTTTGGTAGTTTGCATACAAAATGTCAACTCAATATTTTTTTTAATTATATTTTTGACAAAATAGTCTTGTGTTTATGATATTTTGTCATAAAACCATTAAATAAATGTATGTGTGAAATAAATTGTGAAAAAAGTCATTATATTCATGTGAAGTGGTAAAGCACCACCGCAGCAGCAAAAGGCATTTATTCCATTGCAGCGGGTGTTGCTGGCTTCAGCACCCGCCGCAATGGAAACACGCATTGGCATAGCCAATAAGTCTTGCATTTGGGACCTTATAAGTGTTTTGACAGAGCTATTGGCTTTGTTAAAGTGTTTAAGCTATGTTATAGAGCAGTGTGGCTGCTGCGCAGCAAGTTGAAAAGTTATTTAAAAAAGTTTTATACTCATTTTTGTCACCTTATAAAAGCAAGAACATTATGTACAAATGAACGACCCTATTAAAAAAGGAATTAACAGATACAATTCCCACTTATCATGTCTGACCTTGATTCAGACGAAGCAGAGGCTAGCGTGCCTACTCCCAACATAAACAATGAGGCATTTAAAATCATCATCCACGAGGAAATGAGATCCTGTATGTTGGAGATCCTTCCTATGTGAAGAGGATGATAATTCTCTAGATCAACATACTCTCCCTAATGAAGATCTCACTCATACAAGGGGACTTAAAAAAAGTAAGAACTTAGATTTTATCCCCAAGAGTACTGGAGGCCCTAGTACCTCTACTTTTATGGGAGGTCACCGCACCTCAATTACTTTGGTTGTCCCTAGCGGCACAACGCATACACGTGTCCCTAGCGGCACAACACATAAAGGTGTCCTCAGTGGCACAAAATATCCGGGTGTCCCCTGCGGCACAAAATATCGAAGTGCTCAAAATGACGACCTCTATGAAAATGATGATGATTTTGATATTGACGTTGCCTCTGATTCTCCCGATGAATATGTCTTAGATTTAGACGAAGACAATCTTGAGTTCAACTCACTCGATGAAGATCTACCTCACTCTTCTAAAGATACCATTCTAGACCCCCTAGGCCAAGAAATGTTCTCTCCTCTTAATATTAAACACCCCAGGAGCTCAGAATGGATCCCTCTGGACCACGTGAGTACATTTATAAACAAATGGCTAAGGAACCCACTAGACAGTGATGCTCGGAACCTATTAAGAGCAGAATGCTCCCGACTCTCCATCGGGGATAAAGCTTGCCAGACTCCAAATCTTGATCCAGAACTCATCAAGTACCTCTTTAAGCTTGGAAGAGACTCTAGAAAAGGAATGGAGAGATCCCTTAAAGGTTGTCAAGATAGAGTCCTAGACATCCTAGGCCCCCTTGCAAGAATTATCGATATAACTGAAGAAAGCCACATTAATGGGACCCCGCTTAACACCGAACTTATTAGAGGTCTTAGCCAGAGAGCTCTCGTTCTAGGTAATGCTAACGCCAGCCTCAACTCTGAGAGGAGAAGAGTAGTCCTCACAAAAATTAGCCCAAAATTAAGCGACTTAGCTGACAAAGAACCCTCCATCAACCCCAAGGGCTTGCTCTTTGGCGAAGACTTGATTAAAACTCTAGGCAAATATGTATCGACCTTTACGGCTTTAGATAAAGCCCACCAAAACATGAAAAGAGTCTTTAACTCAAATAACCTTTTCGGGAGGGCCGGTAGACCAGGCCAGTCTTCCGGCTGCTTCAACCAGAGGCCCTATCCTAGAGGAAGAAGATATGGTGGAAGGGGATTCATTCCCTCGAACACACCTCAATTCTTTCCACAAAGAGGAAGAGGATTTCGTTCCAGAAACTTCACATCCCGCGGTGCATCCATCGACAACAACACTCAAAGTTAGTACAATCTCTACCTCCCCTCTTCCTCCCCTTTCCCCCAAAGTAGGAGGGAGACTCAAACTTTTCTTCAACAATTGGAAATTAATAACCCAAGACCCATGGGTTTTAAATACTGTGAGAGGGTTTATGATAGACTTTACCCAAACTCCTTACCAGTCTTCTTTCCCAAGAGAAATGATTCTTACCTTAGATCAGGAAAAGATAATAGAGGAGGTAAACTCCACCATGCTTCAGAAGGGCGCTATAGTAGAAGTCCCTCTAGAGATGTTAAAATTTATAAGCACCCTCTTCCTTGTCAAAAAAAAAGAGAATGGTTGGAGACCCGTCATAAATCTAAGGGATCTCAACAAATACCTCGTTTACAGACACTTCAAAATGGAGGGAATTCACCTCCTCAGAGACTTACTCCTAGAGGGAGACTGGCTCGTAAAATTAGATCTGAAGGACACTTACTTTACCATCCCCATGGCCAAAGTTCACCAACCCTTCCTTCAATTCTTATGGAAAAACCATCTCTTCCAATTCAAAGCCCTCCCCTTCGGTCTTTCTTCAGCCCCTTGGTGTTTGACCAAGGTAATGAGATCAATCGCCTCATCCCTAAGAGGAAAAGGTATTCGTATGATACTATATCTAGACGATATCCTCATCCTTTCTCAATACCACTCTCAAATCCTTCAAGACCTGAAAACTGTGATTGACCTATTAGAAAACCTGGGGTTCATCATAAACAAAGTCAATTCTTTCTCCTTCCAGAAAACTGGAATTCTTGGGTTTTACCGTAGATACCATAAAATGCCTCCTTCTGCTCCCACCAAAGAAAATATCAAAAATCAAGAAAGAAAATAAGACACATTCTAAAACTTCAAAAGTTTCCTTTAAGGGAATTAGCCAGGTTACTAGGTCGCCTTTCCTCTTCCATACAAGCTATCTTTCCAGGCCCCTTAAATTATCGTGCCCTTTAGAGAGTAAAATCCAGAGCCCTTCAATCGGGCCTCTGGTACGGGGACCTCATCTCACTAGACCAAGAAGCAAGACAAGAACTGAACTGGTGGTTAGACAACCTAGAGGCATGGAATGGGAAAGCAATTTTTGGATGAACTCCAGAATTTGTTTTAGAATCAGATGCCAAACTTCATGGCTGGGGAGCTTGCTTCCAAGGCCAGAGCACTGGTGGACTGTGGTCTCTGGAAGAAGCCTCACATCACATACATTTCTTGGAATTGACGGCCGGGCTCTATGCCTTGATGAGTTTTAAACAATCCATTCAGGGCAGATCCATCATTCTAAAAATGGACAATATCTCCGCAGTTGCCTACATAAATCGCCTAGGTGGAACCAAATCTACAGACCTCTCGAATCTAGCCAAGAAACTTTGCATGTTCTGTTTGGAACACAAAATAACTCTAAGAGCCGAATATCTCCCAGGAAAAACAAATGTATCCGCAGATTGGAACTCAAGGTTCCTCTTAGACTACAGCGATTGGAAACTCAACGTCTCTGTATTCAATTCTCTCAACAACTTATGGGGTCCCCGGGAATAGACCTTTTTGCCAGCAGGCAGACCTTCCAAATCGAGAATTACTACAGTTGGATGCCAGACCCGGGTGCTCTGGCAGTGAATGCCTTCCTCCAACCTTGACAAGGCACCAACGGTCACGCTTTTCCCCACTTTTCAATGATCCAGAGGGTCTTTCAGAAAGTCAGACATCATCGATGCTCGATCGTCCTAATCACTCCTTTTTGGCCTTCTCAGGCGTGGTTTCCAACTGCCTTGGAAATGAGTTACGACCTTCCATTCCTAATCCCTAGTGGATCTTCTTACAGACATAGACGGTCATCTTCACCCCATGGTTCAATCAGGGAAACTGAACCTTCTTGCCTGGAGAGTGTCAGGAGATCCAATGATCTCTCTAGACTTTCGTCAACAGCTTCAACTCTCCTCGGGGAGTCTTGGGTTCCCGGCACGTACCGGTATAACACCATTAGGAAATCATGGGTTCGTTGGTGCTTGGAAAGGAATCTGGATTCCGTTGAAGCACCTATCGTTGACATAATCAATTTTCTGGTAGAACAATTCGAACAAGGCCTTAGTTATAGATCTATCAATTGTTATAGATCTGCCATCTCCGCTGGTCATTCTCTCGTTAATGGTAAGACAATTGGCAAAACTGCAATTATTTGCAGAGTTCTCAAAAGCATCAGACTCAGGAGACCCCCTAGACCTAGATATCAATCCCTCTGGGATGTCAACTTAATTATTGACCTTTTTTCAAACTGGCCTATTAATATTCTAAACAATAAAAACCTTTCTATCAAACTCGCTACCTTACTTTGCTTAATTTCCTGTCGTAGAGTCTCTGATGTTAAAGCTCTTGAAATATCTAATAGATCATACAACATGTTCGGAGTCAATTTTGATCTCTTCAAAAGAACCAAGACTATGTCCTATTCCATCTTTTACCCTTGTTTTTATTCTTGCCCTAAACTCTGTGTGGTTGATTGTATGAAAGAATACGATTCTAGAATGAATTCTCTTCGTCCTTCAGGTGTGACTCAGTTACTCATCTCCTTTGTTAAACCTCACAAAGCTATCTCCTCTAGTTCTATTTCTAGGTGTGTTAAAATTGTTATAAACCTAGCAGGTATTGATCCTAATATTTTTAAAGCTCACTCTATCAGATGTGCAATGGCCAGTAAGTCTTTCTGGTCTGGAGGTAAGTTGGACGATATCCTTAAAGCTGCTGACTGGTCGAATGCTAGAACATTTGCTCAGCATTATTGCAAACCAATTCCTCATATGTCCGACGTAGTCTTACAAAGCTACCAACATGCATAATGGTAGCCTCCGGTCTTGTAATGAAATCCAGATTCTCTGGTCATGTTAATAGAAGAATCGCAATTTTCACTTGAGCGCACTTAAAAAAAAACATTCATACAGGTGTTTGATTGGACATGGCTAAAAGCATTCAATAACAGTAACACTGCTCTAGATTCCTCCGATGACATAAACTACATTTTTTGCAATCGTGATGCCATACTCTCTAGTTTGCCCACGCCCAGCTGGATTTCGCGCATCACAGGAAATGTTGACGCTAGGCGACTGAGGAGGTGGAGCTGTGCTATTGCGATTCTCCTATTAACATGACCAGAGAATCTGGATTTCATTGAAGACACGGAGGCTAACATTATCCTTCCCTCCTCTTTCCCATTTAATTTTTTATTCTTCAGTATAACATATCTATTATTTATGAATTGAAATGTTATATACATTTATTGACATGATATCGGTTTTATGTTTTTTCGCATTTATTCACTTTTATTGCTCACATATTTTATCCTTTATTTTATCAATATTTACTCGCATGGCTTTCTATTTTTTTCAGATAATCTCTCATAACTTCAGGACTCAGACTTCTTCTGTTTGCATCTCTCCACTCCTTTAAGTTTCAAGGATTTTGGATTAACTTATCCTGTTTTCACGATTTAAAAGAGGCTGAATGTTGTGGTCTCATGCCTTTAGTTGTTATTAACGTTCTATTTGGAACACTTGCTTTATGATGTATGCGGCTGCTTGGAGACGCATTAAAAGTGATATGCATAATGTTAGCCTCCGTGTCTTTAATGAAATCCAGATTCTCTGGTCATGTTAATAGAAGAATCGCAATTTTCACTTGAGCGCACTTAAAAAAAAACATTCATACAGGTGTTTGATTGGACATGGCTAAAAGCATTCAATAACAGTAACACTGCTCTAGATTCCTCCGATGACATAAACTACATTTTTTGCAATCGTGATGCCATACTCTCTAGTTTGCCCACGCCCAGCTGGATTTCGCGCATCACAGGAAATGTTGACGCTAGGCGACTGAGGAGGTGGAGCTGTGCTGTTTTGCTGCGTTCCGCGCTCCTCTGCCGCTGTGAGCCGCAGCCTGCTTCGCTGTAGAAACATTGCCCGCCCGCCGCAGAAAATTGTCCAAAGATACCTGTTGAGACTGAGGCCGTTCGCCGTTGGCTGTCAACGGTCGATGGTCTGAGGGGGTGTGGACTTCAGTTGAGGCAGCGGCGCTGAGGCAGCTGGTCAGCTGGTCCCTGAAGACGCCTGAGGGACTGCGGGACTTCGATGTGTGGTGGTGTGGCGTGCGGAGACTCTACTTGCCCCAACCCAAGATAGAGTGACGCTGCTGTGATGCTGTGACACAAGGAGGAGGAGCCTGGAGCTTGGAGCCTGCTCGCGCCGCTGCAGCTCGTCCTGACCGCCGCCACCGAAAAAACACCCGAAAAACTGCCTGAAACTGACCCGCTGAGACCCGCCCAGATCGAGGGCAGGGTCCGTGGCTGCTACCGTTGCCATTGTCGGTTAGCAGACTCCCAGCTGAGGCTGAGGCAGGTCAATGTGGGCGTCGGAGTGCGGTGGGTGGCGGCTAGTGGCTTGTGCGGCGAGCGTTTGCCAGAAAAGCATTCAAGAGTGAAGCAGAAGCAAAAGTGAAGCGAGTGAAGAGTGCGGTATGACGGCGCAGCAGAATTGCATAGTTCTGCAGAGAGGCTACAAAGTGACAACGAAGGTGATCGGCTGGGAAGAAGCGGAGCGGTGAGGCGGAGCGGCAGGGGGGGGTTGATGGGCTCGGGCGGGTACAGGGCAAAGGAGAATCCGATGAGGCCCTGCAGAGTTTGCCGCCCCACCCTCCCCTTGCGTCTCAGCCCCGTTTTTAGGTCTCTCTGAGCCCAGCGCATGCGCTGGCTCGGAGAGACATTTTGTAAGGGACTTTTCAAAGTGCTACCACTGGCATAGAGCTACAGTGCACGAGGCGTGCATGCGCACAAAGAAGCCATATGGCTTTAAGTCACTCCCCCTCAAAGCCTCCTCTCCGCCCCCTTCCCTGCTGCTATTTCACACCAGTTGCACAGAACTCCTGCTTCTCCCCCCCGATCCCGTCTCGCGGCCGCTCACGCGGCCAATGCTTGTTTCTGTTGAAAGCAGAACACAACAGTGCGGCTCATACATACTGCGCTCGCCCACCACCTTTCCCAAACCTTCCTGTACTTGTGTGGACAGCCCAGTGCTTGGTATGGCGACTCCTCTAGCTCGGGTCACCAGTCCATGGCTGCTCTCCGAGCTAGGTCTGATTTCCAGTTCTTGGCAATTTACTGTTTTGCCAGGGTGACACCAATGTCTACAGGGATCTGTTCTCCCCGAGGCCCCCACATCATCCAAGATACAAAAGAGAACAAGTTCATTTTTTTTATGAGTACATGGCCACTATTTGTATGTATGTGTGTACTTTGCATGTCTCTACATGAGCATGCAAACGTCATCAATGTGTGCTGTTCACATGTCCACTCCATGCCTGAAGATGGGTGCAATCTCTATGTACCCGCAGATACAGCACATGGTACATATGACCAGTTGCATGTGACCAGACCACGCATAGGTGCCATTTATGAACTCAACATTTGTGCTGCTGTTGGCCCCAGCAGATCATACCCCATCAGCCATGCGAGTTTGCGCCTGGCATTGACTAGCACATCCTGTACAGAGAGAAAAGCTGTCAGTAGTTGATAAATTCCCTGCTCCTTTACTGGTGGAAGTCAGTGAACCAGGGCACGGTTTTACAATTGTGAGTAGTGTTTAGGGACTTGCTGTCACTAGGGTAACACTCATGAGTGCCCAATTATCCAGCTCACCTCATTCGAAAACCCAACCCACTTTTATCACATCCACACCTCACACTAGCCCTATCACTCACATCACTGGCATCACTCAAATCAGCCACTCCAGGCACACCGAACAGCCCATTCATGTCACACTCTTTACCTCTCACAGCACTGAAATTACACACATCACTTCTACCATGATGCACTATCACAGTTTACATCACTGGCATCACACTCATCACTCAAAGCTTTCCCCACTGTCATTCACATCGCTCACACCTGGAACCAATCATATTACCAATCATTCCGTTCACAGCACTATCATCATACACACCATCATGCCACTAGCAGTATAACTACTATTCACATGATGCATGAACTACTAATAGCTTACATTACTAACACCACTCACACCAGACATGACTGTCCTGCTATTCACAGATCACACCATACACACCATTCGCAAATGTTCACCACCGACATTACTTACACCACTTGCACTGATCCGTCACTCACACACAGCTTACACCACTGACATAAAGTATACTGCTCACATAGTTTGCCCCACACATAAAGATTCCACTTAAAAAGCTTTCACAACCAACTTCACTCACATCCAACTCCACTCATACAGCTCACATCACTGACATTGTGCACACCACTAATACAGCTTAAATCAATTACATCAAGCACACCACACACAAAGATTACACCCATGACACCATGATCACCACAAAACCAACTTGCACCACTCACTACACAGACCATATTACTCACACGGCTGTCACCAGAGACATCAAGCATGTCACTCACACAGCTTATACCAATAACACAGGTCACTGCTCACATCAAGGACACGAGCACCTCTCACATTAATCACATCAGTTCCATCACTCACCTTACTCACATCCATTGCACAGCTCCCACCAGTGTCACAGGTTACACCACTGACATAATGACACTTCTCACATACTTACACCACTGACACGGCTAATACCACTGATAACACAAACTATTTGCGAAGTTTACGTAATCATCACTTACACCTCTCACACAATACAGATTGCTAATCCGGATTACATTATCCACATCACTCACGTAACTCACATTAGCCATGTCATTCTCATGACTTACTCTACTAACACTGCTTACGTCATTCACACTACTCAACCACACATATTACTAACATTGCTCACATCATGCACATCAAGCACAACTCCCAAGACATACACTGTTATCAACCTTCATACCAGACCTATCTCTCATATTAGGCCTATCATTTTCAACACTCACATTACTTTGGTAGAGAAAAATGGCGTAGCCTTCGATTGCATTGGGTCACGGGTGTAACAATAAATAAATACGGGAAGGGTTTGCCTTAATGAAGGATCTTTCCGAGCAAGCACCTGACACATCTAAAACGTTGATGCAAAGAATATATGTCCCCAATTAGTTATTATTTGCATCTTTCTTGACAGTTCAGGGTCAGCTGACAGAGATCAGAACAGGATGTCTCTTCTGCCGCTTGCTGGAAAACAAACTTACACCAAACGTCCCAAAAGCAGTCTAGCAGTCACTCACTAGCCACAGCACTCTCACACCCGAATGGAGTAGCAGCCGCACATTAACAGCACTCTGACATCATTCATAGATTAGCAGCCACACCATACTGATGACATTCTCATAGACTAGCAGCCACACAATACCGATGGCACTCTCATAGACTAGCAGCCACACAATACCGATGGCACTCGCATAGAGAAGCTGCAACACAATACCCATGGCACTCTCATAGACTAGCAGCCACACAATACCAATGGTACTCTCATAGAGAAGCAGCCACACAATACCGATGGCACTCTCATAGAGAAGCAGCCACACAATACCGATGGCACTCTCATAGAGAAGCAGCCACACAATACCAATGGCACTCTCATAGAAAACCATCCACACTACTGAAAGAATTCTCTTAGAGTAATAGTCACAGTCTACCAACAGCATCTGAAGTCACTCATAGAGCAGCAGTTGCACATTACTGACAGGACAGCACTCTGACACCACTCAGAGTGTAGCAGTCATACACTCTCAACAGTACTCTTGCACCCCCTTGCACTAGCGTTTCCATACTACTGTCAGCTCTGTCACAAGCCTCACAGACTAGAGTTTCCTACTACCAATAGCACTCAGAAAACAGCAGTAACACGTTACTCACAGCACTCCAGCAGCACAGAGGAGCAGTCCTACAATACACTACTGACAGTGCTTCCAGCCTTCAAACAGTGGCAGCCTCAAACTACTAACAGCACATTCACACCCTTCACACAGCAACAGTTTAGTACTACTGACAACAATCCTCCCGTTCCTGCTGCAAAAGCTCTGGCTTTAAAATCACAACGCAAACGCATACCTGCATAGAAGTGCACTTGACTTCTCTCGACATCCTTCTACTTTTAGTACCTGTATCGGACTGGAAGCTCCACGCGTAATAGCCTAAACTACTGCAGCCTGTTACATCAAGGGCTTGCATCTGACCTGAGAGACGTCCATTAAAGGCCCATAGCACTGCAGCCCACATCAGGAAAGTGCCAATTACATCTTCACAAAACTCCGAGGTAAAGCAACTGTCAGTGCCTATGCTACTAGAAACAAGCATTGGCATAGCCAATAGGTCTCGCCTTTGGGACCTTATAAGTGTTTAGCCATGCAACAGTTGATGTTGTTGCACCAAGGATATTGTGCTGGATAACTAAACACTTATAAGGTCCCAAATGCGAGACTTATTGGCTATGCCAATGCTTGTTTGCCTTGTTCTTAAGCTGTTTTATGTCATCAAGCTATTAAGCTACAAAAGCTGCCAAGTAATCAAGATCCTGCTGGAACTGCTAGAACTCAGGATCCTGTTCAACCCTGCCATAACTTCGCCAAAGATTCTATTAAACGTATTTTTCTCAAAATTTCAATTGCAACTGCAATTGCAACCTGTCCGTAGAGGAAACTAAATTGTTGGAGGTTGCTGGAGGTACGCAGGAGATAGAGGGTGCCTGCTGTGTATGCCTGTACTGACTTATGTCTATTGGAGTGCGCTAACTATTGGAGATAAGCGCGGCGCCCTTCCCGCGCCTTCCTCCCCCCTTAGAGCCTTGTGTTGGCAGCCCGTAACACAATCTTCTGACCGTGCACGTGAGACTTCGAGACTGCAAGATTGCGAGTGAAACTGTGAGTTGGAGAGTGGAAACCCAGCGCTCGGTGCTTGGTGTTGCATGAGTGGCGCATCTGCGCACTGGCGCATTGGAACTATACCTCTCTGGCTGTGTTGGCTGGCCTGGTCAAGGGTCTTTTATTATAAGAACTAAGTTATGACTGTAAACAAATTGCGTTCTGGCAGATTGGTGTATACAAGAGCATGTAAAAAAACTAGAGCTAATCCTCTAAGGAACAACTCACTGCAAATAAACATTTTGAAGAGTTTCAATACCATTCCTTCCTTCTTTCCAAAAAAAGAAATAAGCTTTAAATCAGTAGAGATGCAGGAGTCTTCTCATGTAGATCATGTAGAGGCTAAAGTAATCTTCGGAAAACCACTGCCTCCATTTTACCGTCCGAAAACAGGGGACCATGGTCTATAGATCGCCAACTCTCGGAATTTAGGGGGGCTGACTCTTTGCTGGCAAATTTAACCATCCATTCCCTAGTAAATGGAGTTCCCCAACTAGTACCAAATGCGGGAGAACACATGATTGAAGACCTGACATTAAGACCAATCCAGAAGAAAAGGGGAAAAATAAGGTGGAAAAGACTATTTGAACTTACCTTTAATGTCAAAAGCACTGTTCAGGGAACGGTAGTGTAAGCCCATATTTATCTGAACAAAAAAACAATGGCCTGAATAAATCAAAGACTGTACTGTACTAAAAAGAGCAAAGCGGCCATATGGTGCTGACCAGCGGTTGAATAGATGTACTCACTTGGAGATGTGGCCGAAGCAATCTGAACTGGTCTCACCGTGCGTACACTGGCATCTAGAAATAGTTCCCACCACCATGCGTAAATGAGCATGCCACATATGATTATAACACTATGCCTCGTCCATGGAAAAAATGAAAGAAAGGGCAGGACAAATTGCACAGGATAATGGGTGAATTCAGGCAAGTCAAAAGCAAAAATGCATTGTTGCCTTATAAAATAGTAGTTCAGGAATACAAGGACTTCTATAGGCATAGGAAAAATACTATGGACCAACGGGGCGCATCCAAAGTAAATAAACTTATTTAGAGGAACAAAATGGGAACTAATTGGGAAGAGTGTGCAGAAGGCTGTAAGTAAAAGGAATATGAATGAACGCTTCTGGGAATATATAAGAAAATTGTATAAAAGCAATAATTACAAATGAAAGGATACATATCAACATCCTAAAGAAATTATACACTATGTGCAATGAAAAATAGAATCTCTCAAGAAATGTTCCAAAAAAGGCCTCTAGTTTTCAGCCTTCTATGTTATTTAGGGCTACCTTACGATGGGGGACAGACTTCAGTCCGTCCCGCCATCGTCTCCTATTTGGAAACGCCTGCCAACAAGGCCGCAGTCCTACAATAGGAATTATGATGTGACCGCCACCGTGGCGGTTGCATCACTCACCTTTAACATTTTATTTATTTTATTTTGAATTTTGTAGAGCGCGCAGCTACCTCCGACGGAGGTGTCCCGGCGCTGAAGACATAGTCTCAGGAGGGTCGAGGAGGAGTGAAGAGGGGTCTTTAGATCTGTGAAAATAACCAGGTCTTTACTTTTTTTCTGAATAGGGGTTCGGACGTCAGGAATCTTAGTTCAGTGGGTAGCTGATTCCACAGTTTGGAGGTTGCTACTGCCAGGGCCCTACCCCCTGTACGTGTGAGGCGAAAGCAGGGGCAGATCATGAGGCGAAGATGATTGGATCTCAGGTTTCTTGGTGCTTGTGAAAACCTCATTCTGTGACGTAGGTAGGATGGGCCTCTGTCATTGAGCGCTCTGAAGGCCAGTGTTAAGGCCTTGAATTGGATACAGAGTTTTATTGGGAGCCAGTGAAGTTTGATTAGGTGGGGTGTGATGGAATGGCGGTAGGGGACATTGCAGACTAGCCTGGCCGCAGCATTCTGGACTTTTTGAAGTTGGTGGATGAGGTAAGTGGGGGCGCCTACGTATAGGCTGTTGGCATAGTCCAGATGAGCGGTAATGAGGGCATGGACCACCGTTTTGCGGGACTCCAGTGGGAGGTATGGGATGATTTTTTTTATCATTCGAAGTTTCCCGAAGCAGGCTGAGGTAACTTTATTGATTTGAGTTTTGCAGGAGAGGGAGGTGTTGGCGGGTGCTGCTGGCTGTAGCACACGCCTCAATGTTAAAAAGGAATGTTTTACATATCCCTGTACTACGTGACAGGCACCATGCGGTGCCTGTCACTTGGTACAGGGATATGTAGGGGGGCACCATAGGTGCCTCTCAACACCCAAAGGAATGGGCCAGGGGGGAAAGTGGTCCCGCTATGGGCCCCCAATGTCCATCCCCGCCAGTCTTTTCATGGCGGTTGAACCGGCATGGAAAGGCTGACAGGGATGGATATCATTATCTGACCGGCGGTGCTTAACAGGCACGCCACCATTCTGGCTAATGCGTCAGATTCTATCCGACTGCCGGGACCGTGGTGGTCAGATTTTCTGACCACCACCAAATCTGACCGCCATCGTAACGTGGTGGTCTGATCAGCCCTCGGAATTGGCGGGCAGACCACAACTGATGAGCTGACATTGGCAGTACTCCCGCCATCATAATGACCCTCTTAGACCTTTGGTGATAGAGCCCACTTTATCTAGCTATTGAAGTTCTTTGTGTGCGAATCAGGTCAGTTGGTTTCCGTCGTTGGTGCTCAGTGTAGGAAGCTAGCTCTGTATGTGATATTATCACTATGTGGTAATACCTTGCACAGAGTCCAGGGGTTCCCCAAAAGTGTACAGAGCTTAATGTAAAGCCCAAAGTGCTCTATTAGTGACAGTATGGGTGAGCAGGCTTAGGCCTAACACAGGAGTGTAGCACATTTACTGAACACACATGATCAATAATGGGCACAATACTCAAGGATGAGATCAAGGCCAATTTTATAAAATTATAGTTTGCTTGTACTTTATTTTTAAACCCAGGTCTTCGTAATAAGGTAAGTAAGTTTTTAATTAACAATACTTTTCAAGTTTCAGAAGTTTGGCAGTGCAAATTTCAGAGCAGTTTAATATTATACTGTGGAGGAAAACATTTGTGCGGTGTAACAGGTATGTATACCACTTACAGTTCCAGTCCCATCTTTGGGGGGGTCCAGGCAAAACATTGAGGGCAATGTCGGTTGTGGGGGACTGGGGGCACCCAAGAGGTGTGGGATTCAGTGTCTGCCTGTAGTAAGTCAATACCAGCAATGAGATTTACCCGGGCGGTCCACGGAGAGAAATGAAGCAGGTCAGTTTTCAGCAGACTGCCAATACGGTTACCGTTGCAGTAGCCGGTGGCTGGCTGATGTTGATCGGATGGAGAAGTTCCTCCGGGTAGGTCACGGTCGGACAGGCAGGACATGAGGGGCAGAAAGAGGCTGACAGTGTCACTTGCAGGGGGCTCTTAGGCACAGGGCTGGGCACAGCTCAGGTCGTGGGTCTGAGAGGATCCCTCGAGGTCATGGAGGCCGTCCTGCTGTGAGGTGTCCTCCTGACCAGGTAGAGTCATGCCGGCACAAGTGCCGGTCCTCTACCTCTGAGGTCGTGGAGTTCTTTGGTAGCAGTGAGTTGCTTTGACACAAGGGTCGGCCCTCACCACTGTGGATCTGGTACCTGTGGACACCGGGGAATAGAGCCTGTAGTCTGAAGGGAGGTTCTTGGCACTCTGGTGAAGGTTGAAAGGTCCCAGGGATTTCTTTGAGACCTTGCAGAGGTCCTGTGGTTGAACGGTTGCAGGTGGCAGGGTTCTTGCCGGGGTTTGTCTGCAGCGGTTCAGTTCCTGTTCTGGCAGAGGTCATCTTCCATCTTTTTCTTTGGTCTGTCGAATCTGAGGACCAGGTCTGAGGAAGCCACCTAACTACAACATTTTGGGGGCATTTTAGGGGAGTAGCAGGTATGAACAATGGGCACCTCACCTAGGTGACTACACCCGCTATAATGCCACCCTCCTGTGTGAGGGGGCAAAACCCAAGCCCTGATTGGAAGGGTCACCACACCCTCAAGATGGCAGGGTCTGAACATTTTGCTTCACCTTACTTCACCCAACTTAGTTGGAAGTGGTTGGCACACCCCCTATCTTTTTTAATTTTCCCATAGGTTTTCCCACCCAAAGTGGGGGGGTGTAAACCAGGGGCTGCCATCTACTGCTAGCAGCAGAGGCTGTGGGTCGTATTACAATGGCAGCAGGCCTTTGAAGCTTCCCTCTTCGAGCACTGGCCCATCCAGCGGGAGGAGGTATGATGCTTCTTCCAAGATGTGCATTGTTTCTGATCCCAGAGAGCAGGGTCCATCTACCCAGGGGTCCAGAAACATGCCTGGCGGTGGCTAGCTGCCTACAACCAGTCATAGACCATGCCAGGGTTGGTAGGGATTCAGGGGTCACCTCTGAGGTGCCCTCTGGGTACATGGTACTATAAATCCCACACTGGCATCAGTGTGGATGTATTGAAAAGAGTAGCTTGGTACTAAGCACTCCTGTATTCAGTGAAGCCATCACGGTGCTGTGTTCCCAGCCCATGTACGCTCTACAGCTACACAGGCCCTTACAATTATAGGAAATGGTGCCCAATATTGTAGGGGCCAATCTGCTCATGCAGATATGCCCTCACCTGTAGTACAGTGCACCCTGCCTTAGAGTTGCAACGCCTGACAGAGGGGTGACTTACCTATGCTGTCAGGCAGTGCTAGCCGGCATGGCACCCAGGCAAGGTGCCATGTTGACTTTGTCATTTTCTCCCTCACAGGGGCATGCAGGCTGCAAAGGCAGTGGCATTCTTCCAGTGAGAGGAATACCAAGGGACAATCTTAAGCCCCCAGGCACCCAGAGTTCCATTTACCAGGTACTCACAGTGGGAAGAAGTACCAATTGGGGGTTAGTTTTAGGGAAGGAGCACTGGTTCAGGGGACCTGGTTGGCAGAGATCCTGTACACTACATTTGAAACCACGTCAAAACAAGGCAAAACGTGGAGGGCTAACCAAGCAAAAGAGGCACTTTCTCACACTCAGCCTTACTTGCTTGATGACTTGCCATGTGAGATCCTCTGAGGTGTGTTGTAGTTGGCAGAAATGCTCAGGTGGTGCTGCAGCAACAGAACGTTTAATTCTGCTCCAAGTTGTAATATCCGGCTTTTGGTTTGCTGTGTAGTTTGTCCAATGTTTATTAAGTCAAATCAACACCATATTGTATAGATTACATTTCGGAAATTGCCGTTTATAAATAGATTTAGGTCAGATTTAGCATTCTGATGTGTGAACACCTTAGTGTTAATACAATATTTGCAGGCCAAGCATTGCCCACATTTAAAGTGACCTAAAACTGTTGGTAAATCTCATTGTGATGTAAGGGTCACTTAGGTTGGGCTTGGAAGGATGTCTTGAGGTTGGTACCCCATTCGAATAAAAATAGGGGCATTTGATTAATTAATAACTCATCTTTAAACAAACCTCAATGTTTTAGGATAATCAGTTTCAACTTATTAATGGCAGTGGTGACAATGCTGATACAAATAGTACCTTCAGTCACCCTTTCTTTGTTAGTGGGTTTGAGTAATTATTTGCGGGGATTGTACCACACCCTCTTGCATTCCTGTTTCACCAATCACTTAGGGTAGCCTCTTTCTAAAAGTCTGGTTATGAGTATGTCAGATTCTTGGGGGCGTGGCTTGCCGGCCAAGATGGTGGGCGTGCTTTGAAACAGCTTCGTGCTCGAAGCCCAGTTATCCACCGCAATCATACGACTGCCGGCAGCATTTCCCCATGCAAGTCTGCTCACGCTGCAGCAGACAACGGAATGCACCCTGTGAGCAGTTGAACACGAGGCAGGTCAAGCTCCTGGCCATACGGGCTACCAGAGTCGGGGATGCAGATGAAGTGACTCGTGGCGATCTTGTGGAGGCGAGTGGAGGCCCCATCACGGCCAGGCCTCTTCCCTGTCTTAGTCGCGGTGCTGCATCGGCTGTGAGAAACCGGCAGCGGGCGTGGAAGAGCGGAAGGTGACCGCAGGAAATTAAAATTGAGAAAACGCGTTTTGGGACCCACCCTTTTCTCAGCCACCGCTTAACGAATCACCGCAAAACTTTCAACACAGCAGCGGACCTGACTGCCTCATCTGAAGATTCGTCAAACGACGCCAAAGATATTGGCAATTCAAAAAACACTTTTCCTATGGAAACTAGGTCCTAACTATAACTGCGTATTGGAGACTGCCAATAGGTAGTTATAGTTAGGACCTTGTTTCTATTCAAAAAGCGTTTTTTCTTTTTCTAATAACTTTGGCGCCCATTGACGAATCATCGCGAAATTTTCAAAACATTGGTCCCGCTCCGGTCAGCTCCTATCCTGAAAGTTTCGGGGTGATTCGCCAAGCGGGGGCTGAGAAAAAAGGAGGGTCCCAAAACGCGTTTTCTCCATGTTATTTCCAGTAGGAAACTTTAGACACAACTACAGCCCGAACTTCTGAACGGAATTACACCAAATTTGGCAAAAATGTAGCCCTTGGTTCAGAAAGCGACCTTTTTAAAAATGGTGTAAATCCGTTCAGTAGTTGCTAAGAAAATCAAAAATAAAAGTTTCGATATTTAGAGGCACGGAGGATCCGCGCACCCTCCCAACCACGAGCTGCATTCTAATTGGCTGTCGACACTTCAAACCAGGAAGTGTTGGCAGCCATCTTGTGCCTTGGTAGAACCGAGGCACAAGAAAACAGGGAAAACAAACGTGAAAAACAAGAAAAGGGGGCAGGGTAGGAACACCCTGACCCCCGAGGCCTGCTTAGGGGGTCACACAAGGACCCCCATGGCAAAAGAAAGCATGTAAAAAAAAAAAACACGGGATGCGAGGTGGATCCGGCTGTGAAAATAAAAAAAACAAAGCGCGGACTCCCGCGCTTCGTTATTAATTAAGCCCCGGGTGGGCCAAGTCCCGGGGACATTTCTAAAATATATTTGCGGGGGCCCAGAGGGACCCCCGCAGCCCCGGGGACCGCCACCCCCCGGGGCTCTCTATAAATATTTGCGGGGGCACCCAGCCCCCCCCCGCAGCCCCGGGGACCGCCACCCCCCGGGGCTTTTATTTTAAATAGGTGGGGAGCCTTGGAGGCCCCCCAAGCCCCGGGGACTGCCACCCCCGGGGCTTTATTTACATATTTTTGGGGGGCTCGCAGCCCCGGGGACTGCCACCCCCCCGGGGCTTGTTTTTTTTAAACAAAACTACATGTGCAGGGGAGCTCGAGCCCCCCCACATGCCCCAGGGACCGACACCTCCCCGGGGCACTAAGAATGCAAATTTGGGGGTCCGTTACGGACCCCGAGCCCCAGCTTCATTGGTAATTAGCCCCCGGGGGGCCAAGTCCCGGGGGCATGATCAAAAAAAGTGTCGGGGGGCCCAATCCCACCCCACACTGCCACGGTGACCGCCATCCCCCAGGGCAAAGCATTAATAGTTGCGGGGGCACACGGCCCCCCCGCAGCCCAGGGGACCGCCACCCCCCGGGGCTTATAAATGTAATGATGGGGGGGTCTCTAATTTTTGATTGCGGGGGGCACACTGCCCCCCGCAGCCCCGGGGACCGCCACCCCCGGGGCTTGTTTTTTTTAAACAAAACTACCTGTGTGGGGGACTCCAGCCCCCCCACATGCCCCAGGGACCGCCACCTCCCTGGGGCACTAAGAATGCAAATTTGGGGGTCCGTTATGACCGCCGAGCCCCGTGGACCACCACCTCCCCGGGGCTTTGCTAATGTTGGGAGGGGGGCCGTGCGGCCCCCCTCCTGGAGCCCGTGATGTCCCTGGGGACCGCCACCCCCCATGGTCGGCTACTGCAGTGTCCCAGGGTTCCCACCTGGGACACTGCTGTTTGCAAACTCTGGTTTGGGTTTTGAAAGCGAGAGCAGGAAACCTGCTTGCGCTTTCAAAATCCAAACCACATTGCTTTTCCACACGGGGAGCTGCATCTTAAAAGCTCGCCGTGTGGAAAAGCAATGCCGGCTCCCGCAGGAGGCGGGGAGCCGGCGGGACCGTGGGGGAATTGGGAACCACCCACGGTCCCCAACAAAAGGCCAGGCCCCGGGGGTTGGGGTCCCTAGGGCCATTAGTGGCCCGCGAGGGGGGCCACGTGGCCCCCATCCACGATTATAAAAAAAAACATGGAAATGTAGGCCCCGGGGGATGGGGTCCCCGGGGTTATAAATGGCCTGAGGAGGAGGGCCAGGCAGCGCCCCTCCAATAAATTGAATTTTTAAAAAACATGGCCATGCCGCGGGGGATGGGGTCCCCGGGGCCGAATATGGCCTCCGGTGGGGGACCACGCGGCCCCCTTCCAATTTAAAAAAAATAAAAAATAGGGGTCAGTCCCTGGGGGACGGGGTCCCCAGGGACAATAAAATAGGAAAGGAAGGGGGGCCACACAGCCCCCTTCTTAAAAAATAACAAAATTAAAAAGACCAGCATCGCTCCGGAGGCCCCGCCCCCTCCCTGTAGCACTGTGCAAATGCGCCCCCTGGCGCGTTGTAAGATGGGGAAATAATTCCTTTGAATACTGGGGGTCCCTGGGGGCTAACTAGCTCACCAGGAACCTCCAGTATGCGCCAGGGAGCTGCGTTGCAGAGAGGTGTTCAGAGGCCACGCCCCTCTTTACACCTCTCTGCAACACAGCTCTTTGGCGCTTACTGGAGGTACCTGGTGGGCTACTTGGACCCCAGGGACCCTCAGGATTCAAGGGGACTTAATCCCCCAACTTAAAACACGCCACGGGGCACGTTTGCACAGTGGTGAAGGGAGGGGGCGGGGCCTGAGGTGAAATGGGTGCAAACACGCCCTGTGGCGCATTTTAAGTTGGGGAATTAATTACTCTTCAATGCTGAGGATCCCAGGGGGCCAACTAACCCACCAGGTACCTCCAGTAAGCGCCACAGAGCTGCATTGCAGAGTGGTGTAAAAAGGGGCGTGGCCTCTGAACACCTCTCTGCAACGCAGCTCCCTGGCACATTAAGATTAAGAATGCCCAATGGGACAGAATTGTATTTGAAAACCGGTTGTTAATAAAGTTATATGAGTTTTGAACACGCCCACTGGGGCAATTTTAGTTAGCCATGTAGGTCACGATGAACTTTTAGTGAGCGATATCATATAAAAAGAGCCAATGATGCTCACTAGGGCTGGACTGTGTGTTTATTACAAATCAATTGTCTAATAAAGATGTGAGAGATGTAATCCTGCCGATTAAGACATGATGTGGCGATTGGTTGGAAACGATTATTCCCCACATGCGCTCTTCATTTAAACTAGTTAGCACTTAATTTAATTTGCTTTTTGAGTCTGACGAACAAAAATGTTTGTGAAGGCTGGGATAAAGTTTTCTTTATTCAAAAATATTCGGCGTGTTTACTAAAAACATATGTATGATGTTTATTCAGTAATATATTTTGATCTTTTGTAAATATCAAAAAGAATGGTATGATTCTTTCATATATGGCAAATGTTTAAAAAGTATTTCAGTAATGTTGAATATTTTATTGTCGAGACCCCTCAGGAGGGGTTGAAACACATGGTGTAGTTAAAACAGGAGGAATGGGAGATCACATTACTCGTGAACAAGGAACCAGGAGCCCCGAAAAGGGGTGAGCTTTGTAATTGCTGCTATGCAATAAAGAACGCTGGGGAAAGCAAATAATCTGCGGTGTGTTTTGTTTTAGATTGCTGAAACACGTCGGATATATACATTTTTCGTGATAAAAGCATGCCCACTGGGGATATTTAATATTCTGTACCACAACGACCAGAAGGCCGTGGGAGGGCCACGCCCACTGAGGCGGGTTGTTTTAAAAGGATTGGTGTGTGATCAACTTTGCTTTTACCCATGAATACACGCCACTGAGGAAGGGATAAAGGACTCCTGAAACGTGTTTGGCGTAAGATTGGCTTTGATGCCTGTTCCGTGTCAGCTGCCTGCATGCAAGACGCCAATAAATTCATGAGCAAATCTTGTGTCTGAGACTTCACTCCTTTGGGCCTACCTGTGTGTTTGGATTTGTACAGATGTTGCCCAGCCGCGGAGTGAAGCCCGCTGTGGTTCTGCGGGTCCGTGCCGGCTCCAAGAAGTACTGGCATTCACGGAAAACATGCGAGTTTGGTGCCATTTGCAGGGTGGTGCCGCCTTGGAGCTCAAATTGGTGTCTGGAAAGTGAGGCTGGTGGATGGCAGGACTTGACATCAACCCACAAGGGTAATGAACTGTTTTACATTTTTCGTGATAAAAGCATACCCACTGGGGATATTTAATATTCCGCACCACAACGACCAGAAGGCCGTGGGAGGGCCACGTCCACTGAGGCGGGTTGCATTAAAAGGATTGGTGTGTGATGAACTTTGCTTTTACCCATAAATACACGCCACTGAGGAAGGGATAAAGGACTCCTGCAACGCGTTTGGCGTAAGATTGACTTTGATGCCTGTTCCGTGTCAGCTGCCTGCGTGCAAGACGCCAATAAATTTGTGAGCAAATTTTGTGTCTGAGGCTTCAATCCATTGAGGCTACCTGTGTGTTTGGAGATATATATATATATATATATATATATATATATATATATATTATCTACTGGCGGTCGCCAGTAGATAGTTATAGTTAGGACCATCAGTGATGTCATTTGAGATGTAATCAGTGATGTCATGAGTGATGTCACTGACCATGTCATGAGTGATGTAATATGTGACGTCATCAGCAGTGCATTGCGGGGGCGCGAGTTATAGTTAGCTGAACTAACTATAACGGGGGAATTTCATTGGTTTTGTATGAGAGAAATGTCCAGCTAACTATAACATGTGTGAAACCTATGGTTTTTTCAGTGAATTTGCAAGGTTTTTTAAATGCTAATTCCTAACTATAACGTGTGTGAAACCTTTGGTTTTTTCAGTGAATTTGTACGGTTTTTTAAATGCAAATTTTTGAATTATTTAATTAAAAAAAAAATTTATATTAAGAATAAAATTCCTATGTATTCATTTATATATTATCTGTATCCTTTTATTTGTTTTTGTTTTTATTAAAAAAATTCAATAAGGATAAAGTTGAACAGTTTTTTTAATTTTTGCAATTAATTTTTCTCCACTTTTTTTTTTATATAAATTCTTGGGGTGCGCGCTCTGAGCGCGCTCCTAGTACAATTTCGTAAGTTTTTTATGAATACCGTCGTACGTTATTTACGTACGCATATATACGTCATAGTGCGCGCTGGGAGCGCGCACCCAGTATGTATGCGTACATACGTACGCATGCGTGCGTGCGTCCTACGCGCTCCACGCGGTTTACTTCTGCATACGCTTAAATTACGCGCAATAACGTTCGCGTATACGCGTGTTCAACGTATGCGCGCTACGTACGCGCATATGACGTATGCACATGCGCTCCTACGCGTTCGCGCATGCGTAATCACGAGTTGCGCGCTCGGAGCTTGCGCAGTGCGCGCACCTCGGGTTATATGCATAATAAAACAACACTTCTTATTGGTTATCATTACTTTCAGTTTCTGATTGTTTCAACACCACACCCAATCCCCTCATGGCAAGTCATGTGATCAAGAATCATCACTTTTGATTGGTTTGAAGTACTTTCAGTTCCAGATTCTTCCCAAACCACACCTACTCCCCTCATTATTAGTTCTGATTCCTTTGGAGAAGGAGCTATTCTGTTGTTGAGATACAATGGCTGAACAGCAACCATCTTCAGACAGTGACCAGGACACTCTTTAGAGACAGAGGAGCAGGAAGCAGAAAGACAGCTTTATATGGCAGTTTTTCACTTTTCCAGAGGGACAAAAAAAGGTAAATGCACCTAAACGTACATGTGTACTTTGTCAAAAAGTCTTGTCACGTGGGAATCCTAACAAGAAGTATTCTTTTAGCATTCACACTATGTTGAGGCATGTTGACAAAATGCATCCAGTGACTTTTCGTCGAGCTTCTGGAGCAAACCCTCCACCTGCTCAACCGACGACATCTGCAGCAGCTCAGCCAAGCAAATCTTCGGCAGCTCAGCCGAGCACTTCTTCTGCAGTGGTGCCTTTGCCTTCTTCCACACCTCGTTTTGGACCACCTTGTTTTGCGAGGTTGTCCACACGCTGCACTGATTGCGGTAAACTTATTTCTGTGTGTGAGACCAGTCTTGATCTCATTCAGAGAAAATTTGATGCGCATGAGTGCAGTAGGCCATAGATGTTTTTTCTTTTTTTTCGTTTTTCTCTTCCTGTTTCCCTCCATTAACTCAACGGCTCTTTTAAGAGCCACTTAAAAACTAAACCCAAAAAAAATTTTGGGGGGGATTTATTTATTTATTTATTTATTTGGGGTGCGCGCACCCAAGGTTTTTTTTTTAAATTTTTTTTTTTTTTTCTTAAATTTAATGTACAAAAAGAGGTGAAGAAATGGAAGCATGAAAAGGGAGGATTGAGAAATACTAATATTTTTCACTTATTTTTTTAAAAAAATAAATTTTTTAGAAAATTTTTTTTTTAAAGTATTTTGCAAGGGAACAGAATTTTTTTCTTTTTTTTTCTTTCCAGTTCTGCAAAAAAAGAAAAAAAGTATTAATATTCAATCATACATTACAAAAAGCATGACATGTTTTTACATATTTTACAAAACAATTTTTTGCCCTTTTTTGGCTGTTTTCAGAATTTTTTATTTTTCTCTTAAAATAGTGAAAACAATTGTATTCATCATTTAACAGCGGGCAAAAAAAAAACAATCTGAAAGATTGTTTAAAAAAAGCCCTAAAACGTTCCTCACTAAAATATACCTTGTTAGAAATATTACATATATATTACAAGTACTTTTCTAGATGAATAAAATTTTTCTAGACAAACCGTCTTTAAACCTTGTCGCAAAAGCACACATGCCAAAATAATTTCTGTCAAAGGAGTCCACAATTGTTTTTTTTACTTTTCCTTTAGGCCAAATAGTAATTTCAAAATCCTTTTTAAGTGATATCTTCAATTATAATCCTTTAAAATTACAAAAAATGCTTTGTTCAGATGCAGTTTTTAGTTTTCAAAATTTAGGTTTCAGAAAAATTAAATAAGAATTGGGTAAATCATAAGGCAAACGTTGCTTGAAAATCAATTGGGAATCATTACACAGTGTCCAGCCTTTTTCACATTTAAGATAAACTGTGTAATGTCCAGAAGTTACAGTAGGTCCTTCATGAAAAATTATTGCAACTGTAACAAAAGTTTTTCCAGAAATTGATAATTGTTGTCCTGTAAACTTCTTTATTAAAGTTTCCAATTTTGAACCATCAGCTCTACAACGTTGCATCATTAAAATTACATACTGACCATATTTCTGTAAAAATAACGTGGAAAATATGTCAGATTTGCATTCAGAACATTCCATGTTGTGATTGGCATCTTTAACTAATGTACTAAAAGTCACTGATTTACTCTCTGGTAATGGTAAAAATATGAACCTTTCTGAATCAACATTACTACTACATGTGTTCATACAGTTTTCACAGCAATGTTCCCATTTGTAAGAGACACCAAATACGTTTTCTACTTCTACTCCTTCATCTTCAAGTACACTCAAAATATATATTAAGAATTCCTGTGCATCTTGCTGGACATTTTCTTTAAACTGTGTAGAACCACAACATACATCTAAAAGATTTCTAACATCAGTAGCACTTTCTATTTCAGTTTTATCAGTACTCAGCTTCTCATAAAGGAGACTCAGCAGAGAACACAATCTTTTTCCATGATTTACTATTATCTGTTCTAGCAACTTTTCAAGATAAAATACAACATTCAGCACTACATTTGCATAGCAGTTGACACCAGAGCTATTTTCAAAATGGCAACCAACAACCTCTTCAACACTGTCCTTTTTCTTTTTCCTTGCTATCACATCACTGTCCTTTTTTTTTTGTTCTGTTCATCCACATTACAGATATTTTCAAATCTCCTTTTCCGAGAAACAACATGTTTTTCAATCACAGGATACTGACCTAAATGAGGAGCATAGCTTCTTCTTAATCTAATATACTCCTTTACACAATTTGCATCAGCACTAACTTTTGAGTCATCAAAGTCTATCATAAATAAACCAGATAATGTTTTTACTCGTGACAGAGCAACATATGCCATACCTTCTTTGAACACAGTAAAACCAATGTTTACAAAAGCACTATCTACAGTCAATCCTTGAGACTTGTGAATAGTTACAGCATATGCTAGAGAAAATGGAAACTGCTTTCTACGCACATATAAGTCTTTCACAAGCATGAAACGGACTGAACAACGACAAATGTCTTTAACTTCTTCTATCTGATCAAATTTTATTTTTAAACGTTCAATTCCTTCTTTTTTCTGATAATTAATAAAATCCACAACTCTTCCCATAGCTCCATTCACTAAACCTTTTTCTACATCCAAATTTCTCCTTAAAATCACTCGACAATTCATGCAAACATATAGATTTTTTTCTAATCCAGCTGTTTTGGAAATGTTCTTCTCTAGTGAATCCAATTTATTTTTCAGTTTGCCTGTTAATGTAAAAGTAATTCTTTCATGCAGAATTTTGTCCTCTGCTTCCATTTTCTTAATCTCTTCCTTTTCCAATTTCAAAAGTTCCTCATTGAATATTGAGCACTCACGTAGTGTTGGCATTAAGCAGATTACAGTATTTTTTTCAGCAATGTTCTTGTATATTTTCTCTGCAACTATTTCTTCATTTGGAAATAAATTATGTAGCATCCTACTCTATAATGCTTTTTTGCCAACTTCTGTGAGTAGTCCAATTCTGATATCTTTCAGAATACTTGCATAATCTTCGTCGTTTGCTTGTCTCATAGTAGTAGTGAGTTCTTTGTACTCAAAGAACGACCAAATATTCGCATTACCAATGCTTCCTAATGACTTCTTCGTGTCTTCATGTGTCACAGTATTAAACACTGGTTGTCCTTTAACTGGAGTGAGCTGTAAAAGATCTCCAAAAACTATGACGTGTTTACCTCCAAATAACACGTCATAGTCTCTCTTAAGAATTAAATCTCTGCCCACAATTCCTGTATACACACAGACTCATGCTATGTTTTTTGGAACAAAACAGTGTTCCTGAATAGTACCAAATTACTGTTACAGCCTGACACATTTCCCTTATCATTTACAGAAGCAGAAAACAGCACATGTCCTAACAGCTCCTTAAGACCATGACCATGTGTTACAGGGTGAGTGATTAGACTAGATCAATTTAAATGAGGCCTTGGTGACGTTGAATGTGTTTGCATTACACAGTGCTATCTGAAACATCACACAGAGCTGAGTACTACGCATGGGAGTGTTGGAGACTGTATTGTCTGGTGCAAGACAGATGAGCAAAGAGACTTCCAGAACTGCATGAAGACTGCAGGGATGTATGTAACAGTGCATGTGTGCTAAGGGTTATTTTCAGTTTTGAATATATGGCAACTACCTGTGCCTGTGCTATTTTGAATTGAAAATCTACCCTATTGGTTTCAAATGTTGTAGCTTTTGCCTCTCATTTGCGATTTAGTGATTTCTGCTAACCACCACATTTGAAGAAAACAAGCTGTCCCTTTCCTGCAAGTGCATGTTTTACAGAACAACTGCAACACAAAATACATCTCTGGCCACAATTCCTATATGCACACAGACTCATGCTGTGTTGGTAGGCACAAAACACAGGCTGCTCCTTTCCTGGGACTGCAATTCTTACAGAACTAATGCTAATTTCAAATGTGCTACCATTTTCCTCTCTTTTCTTTCAAAGTGATTTCTGCTAAATCCTAACCATCACAATTAAAAAGAAGCTGTCCTTTTCTTTCAACTGCAAGTCTTACTTTTCAACAGCAACACAAATTAAATCTCTGTCAACAATTCTTCTCTGCACACAGACTCATGGTTTGATGGTAGGCACAAAACAGTATTCCTCATTGTTACCAGTACACATTAACTTATGGTGAAAACATACTCCTTAATATCTTACAAGTTCAATACAGTTAAATATCTCCCAAACCTCAAAATGTAAAACATAACTTTTGAAGAAGATTCACAATTCTTATATTTTTCTCAAAAATCACCACATACTTCTCCTCTCAAACTCATAATTCACCTTTAAAATTAGTTACTTGTGAAAGAAAGGTGCCACTCAAACAGCAGACTATCAGAGTCAGAATATCAGAGCTCTACACCTCTCTCCTCTCTGCAGAACCAGTAAATGGCAATGTTTCCCTCTCTTTTTTCACACATATACATGTTAATTTCAAATCTCAGTGCTTCCCACTTTTTTTCAAATGAAATCACACATTTCTATTGGTTGAAAACTTCAACCCCTTTCCAAATGTACCCTTCCCCCAACTTGTCTCCTGCCTGCTACCATAGCAACAGGTCATGGAACACTGCTGTGAGGAGAGAGGTCAGAAGTTCAGCAGACAATGTTTCATATCCAAAGAGCAAGAGTGCTTGACTTTTCAAACCTAACAGCCAATCCATAGTAATGTTCTTTGGTAACACATTTTTCTGTACCAATACAAAACATGCTTTTTAAAATTTAAACATACAGCCTAGTTTTTAGTGTAGAATGGTTTCAAACAGCCAATGAGTTCTTTTTATAAAAAAAACTATGTGTGCCCCCATTTTTCAACTGTCTTTCATTTCATATTGCCTTTCTACTGAAAGACACCTCCTGAGTGCATCCAGATCTCCTTGGAAGATGTTCACAGTGTAGATTGTAGGTCACAGCTATGTCTTCTGGAGTGAAAAATTTGCAGAAAAAAGAGGTATGGTGAGAGACCTTGCTTTGCCAAATGTAGACATTAAATGGATTGGTCAGAGAGGGTTAAAGTGGCACCAATTATTGCCTTTGGTGAAAACCTTTCTACATCTCCCACAGCCTAACCTTATTATCGTGCACTGTGGTGGTAATGACCTAGGCACTTTAACTGGGGTAGGTCTGGAAATGCTTATTAAGGACACCTTTGTGCAAATGATGTCGCTTTTTCCACAAACTGCCTTTGTATATTCTAACATATGCCAAAGGCAAAAGTGGAACTGGTCCAACCAATTTTGTCCGCAGATTGACAAAGCAAGGAAGCACGTCAACAAATCTATTTCTGCTTTCCTCAGAGACTTTGGTATGGGTTCTATATACCACAACAACTTGCGTTACAACATGCAAGACATTTATAGAGGAGATGGTGTACACTTCACTGATGAAGGCAACAGAGTCTTCCTCTTGAACTTTAGACTCTGCATCGGTACTTACTTGTAGGTACCGAAAAACACACAATAAACACAAGGGCTCTTTTTAGAGCCACCTTAAATCTTTTTACTTAATTGCGATTTTTTAAAAATTTTTTTGTTTTTAAAAAATTTTTGGGTGTGCGCTGGGTGCGCGCACTCGGCGATATTTTTTTTCAAAATATAAATCTTTTTTTTTGCCCTACAAGGTCCTACTGTGACCCCCTTACAATGCCTAGTGGGTCAATATCTCCCCACTCTGCCCCCTTTTCAAGTTCTCCCCCTTTGTTTCTCACCCCCTCTTTATGCGAGAGACAAAATGGCGGCCGCCGCTTCCTGATTTCCACCGATTCGAATGTTTACTGACATCTAACAACCAATCAGAAGTGCGCTCGCGCACGGCAAGGTGCGCGCACAGGACTTGCTCAGTGCGCGCACGCTGCGCGCTTACAGATATATATATTGATTTAAATGCTAATTTCTCAGGAAATACTGAACAGATTTACACCAAACCTGCAAAAGGCACTTCATGGACCTTATGGCTACCTCTCTGCCAAATTTCACATAATTCTGTTCAGCCGTTCGGGCTGTAGCTGCGACTAAAGTCCCTATGGAAAAATGCATGGGGAAAACGCGTTTTGGGGCCCTCCTTTTTTCTCGCCCCCGCTTGACGAATCACCCCGAGACTTTCAGGGTAGGAGCTGAGCGGAGCGCCCCATTAGTTTTGAAAATTTTGCGAAGATTCGTCAACCGGCGCCAAAGTTATTCAAAATAGAATTTTGAGATTTCCTATGGAAACACGGTCCTAACTATAACTACCTACTGGCAACCGCCAGTAGGTAATATATATATATATATATATATATATATATATATATATATATATATATATATTTTACCAACTGGTGGTCACCAGTGGTTAGTTATAGTTAGGATTTCGTTTCTATTCAAAAAGCGTTTTTTCCTTTGCCAATATTTTTGGCGTTGTTTGACGAATTTTCATAACTAATGGCCTGCTCAGGTCAGCTCCTGTCTTATAAGTTTCGGGGTGAGAAAAAAAGGGGGGTCCCAAAACGCGTTTTCCCCATGTTAATTCCCATAGGAAAAATTGGAACAGGCTACAGCCCGAATTGCTGAACGGAATTACACCAAATTTGGCAAAAAGGTAGCCCTTGGTTCAGAAAGAGACCTTTTCTTAAAATGGTGTAAATCAGTTCAGTATTTCCTGAGAAATTCGAAAAAGAAAAGTTTTGATATCTGAGCACCGAGGAACCCTCCCTGGCACGAGCTTCACTCTGATTGGCTGCCAGAATGTGTTGGGAGCCATCTTGTGACTCAGTAACCGAGTCACAAGAAAAGAGTAACTAAAAAGGTGAAAAACAAGAAAAGGGGGCAGGGTAGAAAAACCCTGAGCCCCTAAGCCTGCTCAGGGGGTCCAACAAGGACCCCACAGGGCCAAAAAAAGAATTGTTTTTTTTTTTCAACGCCAGAATTCGCATTGGGGTCGCAAATCCTACTGCGAAAATAAAAAAAAACAAAGCGCGGACTGCCGCGCTTCGTTTTTTAAAGCCCTCGGGTGGGTCAGGTCCCGGGGGCACTCGCAAATTAATTTGCGAGTCCATGGGGGCCCCGGTAACCGCCACCTTCCTGGGGCTGTAAAAATAAAGGCATGGGGCACTGTGGCTCCACGCTGCCCTGGGGACCGCCACCTCCCTGGGGCTAAATTAATTAAGGGCAGGGGGGCCTCACAGGCCCCCCAAGCCACGGGGACCGCCACCTCCCCGGGGCTATAATCAATAATTAGTGTGGAGGGACTTCAGCTCCCCCACACTGCCCCAGGGACCACCACCACCCTGGGCACTCTGTAATGAAATGTGGGGGTCCTTACGACCCCAGGGCCCGGGACCACCACCTACTCGGGACTTAAAACGTTGAGAGGGGGGCCGTGCGGCTCCCCCTCCTGGAGCCCTTGATGGCCCTGGGGATCGCCACCCCCCAGGGCTGGCTCTGGAGTGTCCCAGGGTGCCCACCCCCGGGACACTGCTGTTTGCTATGGCAGGGCGGGAGCCATGCAGCTCCTGCCCTGTCATAGCAAACTCTGCTTTGCTTCATGTAAGCGAGAGTTTGAAACCTTTCCTCGCTTCTATGAAGCGAAGCAGAATTGCTTCTGAGCAAAGGGAGCTGCATGTCAGCAACTCCCCTTGTGGCTCCCCCCACGGTCCCCAACGGAGAGGCCAGGCCCCGGGGGATGGGGTCCCCATGGCCAAAAGTGGCCTGGGAGAGGGGCCACGCAGCCCCCCTACCCTATAATATATATTTTTAATTTTTTTTTTAAAAGGCCAGCCCCGGGGGATTGGGTCCCCAGGGCCAAAATTGGCCTGAAGAGGCGAGCCAGGCAGCCCCCTCCCAAAACAAAAATGAAAAATAAAAGGCTGGCCAGGCCCTAGGGTATGGGGTCCCCGGGGCCATAATGGCCTCTGGAGGGGGACCACACAGACCCCCTCCTATTAAAAAAATGAAAAAAGGAAACGGCAAATCGCTGGAGGCCCTGCCCCCTCCCTGCACCACTCTGCAAACGCACCCCCTGGCACGTTGTAAGTTGGGGAATTGATTCCCCTTCAATCCTGAGGGTCCCTGGGGCCAACTAACCCACCAGGTACCTCCAGTAAGCGCCACAGATCTGCGTTTGCAGAGAGGTGGTCTGAGACCATGCGCCTTTTTACACCACTCTGCAAACGCGGCTTCTGGTGCACTGGTGGTGGGGAGATGAGGTCCTCTTGTGTCCTGAGGACCTCAGGATACGAATGGACTTTATCCTCCGATCAGTGATGTCATCAGTGATCCCCCGTTATAGTTAGTTCAGCTAACTATAACTTGGGCGCCCGCAATGCACTGCCGATGACGTCACATATAACATCACTCATGACATGGTCAGTGACATCACTGATGACATCACTGATGACATCTCAAATGACATCACTGATTACATCACTGATTACATCATCCAGTGAATGTGTGTTTTTCTGAAAATTAAATATGTTTTATATATGTATATCTCAAGGCCGATGGAAGAATAAATGGGTATAGAAGTGTCTAAATGGATGATTTGTTTTTGAAAAATTGCTTGTATAACTGACTGATTAAGTGTATCTTAGTGAATACATGGCTTAGTGAGTAATGTTTAAATATGTAAATATCTGTATCAGTCTCTCACTTTGTGTATAAGTAAATGTAAATGTAAATGTACAGATATTTATATAGCGCAAATCACCAACCGGTCTCTAAGCGCTTGCTTAGGGAACCCGTCCTGGTATTCCCCTGTGAGATAACCCAGCAGGGCATCCACAAGGTGAAAGCCAGGCATCCCGCCGCGAGGGGCCATTGTGGAGATTAAGCAAGCTATTGCCCAGAGTCGCAGAGTGTGAACCCATGAATCAAGTATGCACTGGAGCGAGACTTATCGAGTCCATGGACAATTTATGGACTCAAGACCCAGCCGAGCCGGGAATTGATCCCTGGTCCTGGGCTGACCTCTGCTTCCAGGTCTGCCTACTCTAACCAGTGAGCCACACTTCTCATGGCTGCATGGGTTGGTGAGTAGCTACATGAGTGTCTATATAGGTTATTAGTTGGTTTTTTGAGTATCAGTATGAGTGTCTGAGAGTCTGTATGGTTGGGTGGTGGGTATTACGTAGTGCATAGGTGCATGAATGAGTGACTCACTGTGTGTATGTGTTGAAGACAGCATGTGTGCAGGACTGTATGGATGGATGAGTGTGTGCATGGGTGTGTTAGTGAGTGAATGACTGTCTCAATAGTGTCTTTATGAGTAACTACATATGTTTTAAACTAGTATATGTGACTATTGGTGTATATAAGTGAGTATATGTGAGAGTGAGAGATTGGAAGAGTTCCTGTATGTATAAGTATGTGTTTCTATAAGTGATTGTTTAAAAGACTAAGTATGTGTAAGTTTCTGTAGAAGTACGTGTGGTGGTGTGTGTATAACTGTATATGCAAGTAAATGGATGTTTGATTCTTTATTAGCATGAGTGACTATGTGTGTGAGTAACTCAATGGATGAGTGGCGTTGTGTAACAGGATGAGTACATATGATGAGTGAGTACATGTATGAGTGACTGTATAGGACTGTTGGTACATGAGTGGATGTGTATGTGGATCTTAGAATTACTGAATAGGTTGTTGTAACTGGTATTGGTATTTGAAAATTTTAGTTTCTATTTTTGAATGTGTGTATCAAAGGTTATATTAGGGTGAGAGGAGGTCTGCCACTCTAGCACAAGGATGATGTCATCAGTGATGTCATTTGAGATGTCATCAGTGATGTCATGAGTGATGTCACTGACCATGTCATGAGTGATGTAATATGTGACGTCATCAGCAGTGCATTGCGGGCGCGCGAGTTATAGTTAGCTGAACTAACTATAACGGGGGAATTTCAATGGTTTTGTATGAGTGAAAAGTCCAGCTAACTATAACGCCCCTGAAACCTATGGTTTTTTCAGTGAATTTCTAAGGTTTTTTAAATGCTAATTCCTAACTATAACGTGCCTGAAACCTATGTTTTTTTTAGTGAATTTCAAAGGTTTTTTTAAATGCTAATTTCTAACTATGCCTACAGAGATAGGACATGTGAAGAAAGAAGAAAAAACGCACAGAAAGAAAAAAAAGAAATGCAGAAAGAAGCAACAGAAGTCCTCAAAGACAAAGAAAAGTGCAGGAAGAAGGATAACGTGCAGAAAGAACAAACAGAAAAGCAGAAAGAAGCCTTGTTGCAAAATCATCCTGTACCCTCAACTTTTTCAGACGGATACTGGTGGTAACTGAGTCTGACTAACCAGTCCTAGAGCCAGTGCTATGCAATGCTTTAAATGGGAAAAAATAAGTGCAGGTACTCATTGATATGAGCTAGAGGCGTGGTGAGTGGGCGGGGCTAGGGGCGGGGCATTAGGGCAACATATGACGATACATAATGACTTCAATATCAGTTGCAGCAACTATGAAAAACACATGAGAAATGTGTTTATGTAACCAAAACAGTAAGTTAACTCATTACACAAAATGAAACCCAAAAAGGATGATATGTTAACAGTTTATCGTTCTGTAATATTTGCTGCTTCTTAATGCCATGCTGTTATGTGGCACAATACTATATGCTCTCAAGCGTGCACACACACGCTCTATCTTTCCACATTCCCTCTAAAATCTGAGTGTCCTGATTCTCTCCCTTTTATCTCCACTTGCCTCTAATCTTCACCCAGCCTATAAACTACTCACTAGTTCTGCTCCTCTTTTGCTTACTCTCCACAAGTCTTACATTTTCTCCCTGGTTTTTCCGTACTTGTCTCCGGTTCACCCCTCCATGCAGCACTCATCCCCTTAAATTTGCGGTCTTGAAAATTAAAGTTAAGAAATGCACCAGATTTGACTTTACAGAAATGTGTGTTAAAATACAATTTCTGAGACGATTCATGAATCCAAAACTCAACCACCTCACGTCTTTACATTCATCCCTACTCCTTCCGTCCACAAAGAGAAGCAGCTCCTGTCCTGAACAAAAAGATGAAAAGAAAACCGGCTTTGGCGAAGGCAGAGGATTTTGTTGGGCTGTCACTGCTTTAGAATGGCCAGTGCAATCAATATCCTGACTGACTGCCCGTCCCAACCCATTTACACACCTGATGGAGAGGGGCGGGGTGAGGCTAAAGCACTTTCAGCAGAATAGTCCTGGGGCACATGATCGACAGTGAAGGGTCTGTCTAGACCCTGCACTGTTAGTCACAGTGTGACGCACGGTAAGCCCTCTGCACCCTGCAGGCTCAGGCCATTCACATGGGCGCTGCTGGAATCTCCAGCAGGGACTCAGCATGAGGCTTGGCGCTCTTACAAGCTCCTGAGAAGCAGAGCGGCATCTGCCCTGTGCTGGAGGAGATAAATAACCGGAGCCTGCAGTGCCATCTACTAGGGTACCGGTACTCTCCCTGGCGAATGAGAAGTGCCGGTACTGAGGGCCAGAAAATTCAGAAGTGCCGGTACTCAGTACCGGTGAGTACCGGCCCATTTAAAGCACTGGTGCTATGTTAAAAGACACTCAGAATACAGTGAAAACACCTACATACACTAGGGAACACTATGCGTTGGGGTCCCCCTGTGATTAGCATGACCTCCTCTGTAAGCCCCTAGTATATAATAGGGCAGGGGGATTAAAACTACCTCTTAAAACGCTCCACAGGGCATGTTTGCACATGTCACCTCAGGCTCCGTCCCCTCCCTTCCCCACTGTGTAAACATGCCCTGTGGCCGTTTTAAGTTGGGAGATTAAGTCCCCTTGAATCCTGAGGGTCCCTAGGGTCCAACTAGACCACTAGGTACCTCCAGTAAGCGCCACAGAGCTGCGTTGCAGAGAGGTGGTTTAGGCCGTGCCCCTTTTTACAACACTCTGCAACGCAGCTCTGTGGCGCTTACTGGAGGTACCTGGTGGGCTAGTTGGCCCCCAGGGTCCCTCAGGATTGAAGGTGAATTATTTACCCAACTTAAAACGCGCCACAGGGCGTGTTTGCACACGTTAACTCAGGCCCCGTCCCCTCCCTTCACCACTGTGTAAACATGCCCTGTGGCCGTTTTTAGTTGGGAGATTAAGTTCAATTGAATCCTGAGGGTTCCTAGGGTCCAACTAGCCCACTAGATACCTCCAGTAAGCGCCACAGAGCTGCGTTGCAGAGAGGTGTAAAAAGTGTCACGGCCTGGACCACCTCTCTGCAACGCAGCTCAGTCAGTCGCTCTTACTGGAAGCACCTGGTGGGCTAGTTAGCCCTCAGGATTGAAGGGGAATTATTTCCCCAACTTAAAACGTGCCATAGGGAGTGTTTGCACACGTCACCTTAGGCCCCGTCCCCTCCCTTCCCCACTGTGTAAACACGACCAGTGGCCGTTTTAAGTTGGGAGATTAAGTCCCCTTGAATCCTGAGGATCCCTAGGGGCAAAACAGCCTACTAGGTACGTCCAGTAAGCGCCATTGCAGAGAGGTGTAAAAAGGGGCACGGCCTGCACCACCTCTCTGCAACGCAGAGCAGTGGCGCTTACTAGAAGCACCTGGTGGGCTAGTTGGCCACCAGGGTCCCTCAGGATTGAAGGTGAATTATTTACCCAACTTAAAACGCGCCACAGGGCGTGTTTGCACACATCACCTCAGGCCCTGTCCCCTCCCTTCACCACTGTGTAAACGCGCCCTGTGGCCGTTCTAAGTTGAGAGATTAAGTCCCCTTGAATCCTAAGGGTCCCTAGGGTCAAACTAGCCCACTAGGTACCTCTAGTAAGCGCCACAGAGCTGCGTTGCAGAGAGGTGTAAAAAGGGGCGTGGCCTCAGAACACTTGGCTGCAACGCAGCTCCCTGGCGCATACTGGAGATATCTTTTGAGCTAGTTGGCCCATAGGGACCCTCAGTATTGAAGAGGAATTAATTCCCCAACTTACAACTGGCCAAGGGGCACGTTTGCAGAGTGCTGCAAGGAGGAGGCGTGGCCTCCGGCACAATGCCGGTCTTTTATTTTTTTAAGAAGGAGGGCTGTGTGGTCCCCCTTCTTTTTCTAATTTATTGCCCTGGGGACCCCATCCCCCAGGGCCTACCCACTAATTTTTTTGGGGGAAAAAGAAAATTTGGAAGGCCTTAATCGGCCCCGGGGCATGGCCTTTTTCTTTTTTTTATTCTTTAGGAGGGGGGCTGCGTTGCCCCCCTCCTCAGGCCACTTATGGCCCCAGGGACCCCATCCCCCGGGGCTGGCCTTTGTTTTTTATTATTTAAAAAATATATATTTATAGAAACACCTAGGACATGCTGGACAAACCGTATGTACCTATTACCATGACAATTTGCATGATATTCATTAAAAGGCAACTATGCATACAATGAATCCACGTGGAATGTATTTACACCGCTAGTGAAACTCTGACGTGTCTGACGCCCTACCGTGCTTAATCCCGGTGCCCCCGCCGGTGGGTACTCTCCAAGTAGACACCCTTGTCGTTTATTTATACAAACATTGGTAGCTATTGACGGGCACATTTAATACACACGCACACCAAGCCATTCAAAGGAGATTCAACAAAAATTCGACCAAAACTATGCAAGAAACCCCCCTCACGGTGAATAAAACACACATCCACCGCCGGATGTTTAATACTTTTTATTTTACTCTCTGGAAAGGAGACAAACCTCACTTGAGAGTCACAGCGTGCTCCTGGCTGAACCCAATGCTGTGTTACACCCACCAGTGCCCGCCGAGTACCACACACCTCTGTGTTGTATTCCACCAGCTAGTGCGTATGCTATGACACTCTCTAGCCCATGTGCACTGTAACACCACCCCGTGAATATGTCATGCCACACTTGCCTTCACACGGGTTATATTGCCCCATCAAACGTGCCTTCCTCGATGCCTGTGTTATAACGCACAGCGCTATGCCATACATATTACAATCTGGGATCCATATCTTTGTCACAGTGCATATGCAACATTACACTCCCCAGCACATATTTTATATTACAACTTTAGGGACTAGTTAAGTTACACAACACTGCCCTGTGCATATTACACTCCAAGGCGCATATCGCATAGCATGCGCTAGTGCCTGTGCTATCTCGCGCTCTCCAATGAATCTGGCATTGCGCACAATGTATTGCATATTATATTTCACACCCGGTTCATCTTATATCACACTTTTTGGTGCACAGTTTATACCATTCACTATATCTAGTTTTCATTTTCAATTGTGCTCTCAGGACTCTGTTCTATATAACACTGCGTTCACCTACCCTTTTCACGGGCATTACATTTTGCGATGGGGAGTGGAGGGTCAGGGAGTGTTTCTGCCAAGTGAGCCCGGAGTCACAGTCACAAACGTCCTCTTCTTCCTGAATAAAAGTGAGATTATGCTGCATACTTGTTCATATTTTAAGTAGTTCGCACAGACACACATTTTAAAAACAATAAAGTTCCTAATACCCACTTTCTCTGAACAGTTAGCTTGCTGTCCCATCCACCTCCTCCCTATCCTCTGTTGTCTGAATCCATGGACTAGCCTCCTCCCTCCTGCCATGCATGGTCTGATGTGCTGCCACTGCCCTCCATTTAGCATGATGTACCAGTCCACTCCTCCTGCCCTCCATTGCCCAATTCTATGCCCCATCATTGACTTGCTGCTTAGACTCTGTGCTTAGCTTGCTGCCCTATTCTCCTTCCCCCTGCCCTCCGATGTCTTTGTGCATGCCCCTGCTCCATCCTTTTTGCCAACCATGTTCCATGGACCTGCCACTCCTATCTACTCTGAGTGTTCTGTTGAGCTGCCACTCCTCTCCCACCTGCCTAGCATTGTCAGATGACTGTAACCTGTCCCTGCCACCTCCACCCTGCCTGTCCACATGCCATGCCTCTATCCCCTTCCTCCTGTCCTCCATGGTCCATTTTACTGCCACACCTTTCTGCCCTCCATGGTCTGTTGTGCTGCAACTGATCCTCCTGCCTGCCCCGCGCGGTCTGTTGTGAGGCCCCTTCCCCTGAACTCTCTTGTCTGTGCCCAGGTCCTGACCCTCTCTTCTATCCTCCATAGTCCTTTGTGCATGCCCCTGAACCCTCCTTCTTGCCCATCATAGCCATTGTGCTGCCACTAACCCTCCCGCTTGCCATGCATGGTCTTCTGTGCTGCCACGGCCCCGCCCACCTTTCCTGTGTGGTCAGCTAGCTGCCCCTGACCCCCTCCCACCTTTCCTCCATGGTCTGTGTGTATTGCCATCATAGTCTCACTGTTGCTCTCCATGGTGTGTCTTGTTTCTAGTGCCCATCCTGCCTGACCTCCATGGTCATCTTGCTGCTCCTGCCCTGCCCCCTTGCCCCCAGTCCTCTGTTTCCATGTGCAGACCCCTATTCCCTCCCTCCTGGCTTACCTGTTCCATTGTAATGCCCCTGATCTGTCCCTCCTGTCCTTTATGGTCTGTTATGCTGCAGCTTTCTCTCCTGTCTGTCCATTATGGTCAGCAAGCTACCATTGCCTCTTTACCCTTTGTTCTCTGTTGTCTATGTGCATGGTCCTGTCCCCTCCCTATTAATTTCTATGGATTGTTGTGCTGCACTCCCGTCTCGCATGCCCTGTGTGGTGTATTGTGCTGCTGCAAACCCTGATGCCTGCCCTGTAGGGTCAGTTTGGTGCACCTCTCCATGTCCCTCCTGTCCTCTGTTATTCGAGTCCATGTCCCTACCCCAATTCCTCCTGCCTTCCATGATCCAATGTACCATACTTGCGAACATTTTGAACTTGGTCAGAGGGAGATTTTGAAAAAAAACTGGGGTATTGATTTTCCCCTTTGAGTTACATTGAAAAAGAGGAGATTGTAGACAGGAGACAGATCAAATAAAGCCCATTTGAGCTTAAAAATATAGGGTGTTTCATGGCTGAATCGGGTCTGTTGGCATGTATGGTTGTACTACCACTGCCTCTTCCTTCTGCCCACAATGGTCTATTATATTGCCACAGTCTCTCTTGCCAGTCCTGTATTGTTGGTTTGTTGCCCCTGCCCCCCTTTCCACTACCCTCCATTGTCTGTTGTGCTGCCACTGCCCTTCCTGCCTGCCCAGTGTGGTCAAATTGTTGCCTCTGCACCCTCCTACCTGCCTTCAATTTTCAGAGTCCCTGCCCCTGGCCTCTGCCTCTCAACAGTATCCTAATGAACAACTAGATTGCTAACATTCTATATTTATTACAAAAGTGTGGAATGCCTGACGTCATCTTGATGTAATCAAAACTGTAATACCTAGAGCATTTCCTTTAGAAATTACATATATGAGAGGGTCTTATTTGCATCAAAATTATGGTTAGTGCTCTAAAAAACTAAAATGAGGATATATTTTCTGAGTTTTCAAATAGCGACAAAGCACTTTTAAATTATTTGTTATCTTTATGTTTTTTTATCCAGTTGACCACTTGATTAAATGTTGCACTTAGGGGAGAGGATGTGGTGTTACTTCCAGAGCTGCAGACTTTGCAACTGGGGAACCAGGTTGGAGTTTCTGCTTCAGCTCAACATTCTGTGATTCTGGTCAAATCACTTAATCTCCCCATGTCTACAACCAAAATGAATTTGATATTGTGTGATGTAACCAATGCTCATGTAAAGCACTCCAATACCTGACAAGTCTGCACTATATAAAACTGCAAAAACGCAAAAAATAAGTGTTTTGCAAACTTCTGTCATTGGGCTACATGTGGGCTACATCTGGGTGATATTTGTGCTGCATTTGGGCTCTTTTTTCTCTGGTGGCCATCTTGGGAGATTTATTTGTTATGAAGTTTCCTAATTTCCTCATTTACTGAAGTCTCCTCAGTAGGAAATGCTTTCAGTTTTTTACTTTGATTCCATCAAGAAGGTATTCAGATATGTCACACATTTGCCATAAATTCTGAATGTTAGCACTCTAGTTGCTCATTAGATCACTCTAGTAAAGCTACTGCTCACCACGGAAGTCTGCTGCTGGTATTAAAAGTGCATGTTTCAGTCTGCATGTCAGAATTTTTAAATGAAATAGAAGAGGATTTGAGAAGTCACTCAAAATGTGCCCTAATTTTTCTTTCTTCAGTACTAATCATAATTTCTATGGCAAAATGAACCCCCTCATTGTGTTCCTTTTTAAAAATAAATGTTTTAAGTGTTACCAGTTTATTCCAATCAAGATGGCTTGAGGTGTGCCATACTTTTGTCATAAGTAAGACAGTAAGCGCGCTAGTTGTTCTTAAGAACACTCTGGGACATTCTTTCATTGGGCTATACTTGGGCTACATCTGGGTGATATTTGGGCTACATTTGGGCTCTTTTGTATCTGGTGGCCATCTTGGGAGACTTATTTGTTATGAAGTTTCCTAATTTCCTCATTCACTGCAGTCTCCTCAGTAGGAAATACTTTCAGTTTTTTACTTTGGTTCCATCAAGAAGACATTCAGTTGTGTCACACATTTGCCATCAATTCTGAATGTTAGCACTCTAGTTGCTCATAAGATCACTGTAGTAAAGCTACTGCTCACCAGGGAAGTCTGCTGCTGGTATTGAAAGTGCATGTTTCAGTCTGCATGTCAGAATCTTTTAATGAAATAGAAGAGGATTTGAGAAGTCACTCAAAATGTGCCCTAATTTTTCTTTCTGCAGCACTAACCATACTTTTTATGGCAAAATGAACCCCCTCATTTTGTTCCTTTTTAAATTAAATGTTTTAAGAGTTACCACTTTATTCCAATCAAGATGACTTCAGGTGTGCAATACGTTTGTTATAAGTAGGACTGTTAGCGCTCTGGTTGTTCTTTAGAACACTCTGGGAAGCTGCAGTAGAACACAAAGAAATCAACTGACAGTCTCTGCCCTTGTTGGATGTACATGTTTTACTGCGAATGTCAGACTTCATTCTCACATGACTGAGAAAGATAATGTGAATTTACAGAAAAAATGCTCTCAGTTTAGCTTATAGATCACCTTCCAAACCTCTGTGGGAAAAGCATGAGAAAATAGTTTTCTCTCAAACATGATTCATGATATCACAGCAAAAGGCTTTTTCACATGGTAAAATCACCTTAGAACACAACACAATACCTAAAATGAGTATGGTACCATCAACAAATGATTTATAATGTAACTAAAGTCTTAAAACCTTCTATTAACCGCAATGCTTTTTAATGAGGTGCTATCATGTATATTGGTCCCAAGATGGCTGCCAACACTTCTTGGATGAAGTACTGACAGCCAATCAGATCTCACGATGAGATGTGTGGTTAGGCTCCTCCCAGATATATATGTGATTTTGGTTTTCTCAGGAACTACTGAACGGATTTACACCATTTAAACAAAAGGCACGACTCTGAACCAAGGTCTACCTTTCTGCCAAATTTGGTGTAATTCCATTCAGCAGTTCGGGCTGTAGCTGCGGCTAAAGGTCCTATGGGAAATTGCATGGGGAAAACACGTTTTGGGACCCCCCTTTTTTCTCAGCCCCCGCTACACGATTCATCCTGAGACTTTCAGGATAGGAGCGGACCGGAGCTGGAAAATTTCCCGAAGATTCATCAACGGCACCAAAGTTACTCCAAATAGAATGTTGCGGATTTCCTATGGAAAATAGGTCCTAACTATAACTACCTACTGGCGTTTGCCAGTAGGATATATATATATATATATATATAAACTCCAAGACAGCGCTCCTTCCGATTGCTGGGACCCGAGAAAGCTGGCGCACACGCCGGCGGAGCACGCCGGAAATTAAATGTTCCAAATATACAGATGTCGTGCGCTCTCAGGAACAAATGATCCAACACAGATGGCAGAACAAACGGGTGTTTATTCACAACGCGTTTCGACTTGAAAAGCCTTGCTCACGTGAATAACAGTGCTACCATGAAAACAAACTAAATAAAGTTATGAGAGCTGTGAAAACAAACAATGGACCAAACAATCATGGTGGCAGAAAACCAGCCCAATGCAGCAGCCATCTTGGAGTGGTTAAATAACCATCTCAAACATGAAAGTTATCATATATAAGTTGTCCAGGTCGGCCATAGGCAATCACATTGACCACAAAACCAAATAAAAATATATAGAAAGTAAGTACTAATGAGGCATAGTGTTGAAATACCTGGCAAATGCCAGTGACGTGTTTGTACCAACCACCCCATGTCGCTACAATTTGACGGAAGTCAGAGGCGGAGATCTAACCCAAATGTGCGGGATGTCCTCTATCAACAGGTTATTATGACAACAATCAGCAAAAAGGGGGGGGGCTTGTATTTGTATAAAGTAAAAAGTATATACATGCATTGAGCAGTCACCCAGAGACCCTTAAATGGAGCATCCCCTTTGGTGAGCTCATGAGGGCAAAAAGAAATTGCAATTCGGAAGAAGCCTATCTACAAGTGAGTGAGGAGATGTTTGAACGATTCAGGAACAGAGGTTATCCCAGTTGGGTACTCAATAGAGCTAGAGAGAGGGCCAACGGGATCTCTAGAACTTCCACGTTGGAAAGTGAACCCACTCAGACATCTAAGGAGAATGACGATGTCACACGTATCATCATGACCTATAACACTGATTCGGATAATGTCAAACGCATACTGACCAAACATTGGAATGTTCTTACTGCTGACAATGTTATTGGCAATAGTATTCCCAAGCGACCTAGTATCACCTACAGGAAGGGTAAGAACATTAGGGACATGTTGGTACGCAGTGACGTGACAGAGTACCCTGACAAACACACACATGGGCTTCAGGGATTTTTTCCCTGTGGCCATTGTAAAGCGTGCAAACAAAGTACATTCCTTAAAACGACCTCATACAATGGAGTTGACAAGGAGATAGAGCAATTCCTTACATGCAGCACCACATTTGCCATCTATGTGATTGTTTGTCCTTGTAACAAGTGGTATATAGGAAGCACTACCCTCCAAGCCAAAAAACGGGTACTTGAGCACAGTAGAGCCTTAACACACAGAGACGAAAAGTATCCTGTCGCACGTCACTACAGGGACCACCATTTCTCTGATTCCACTCTACTTAGGTACTTCATCTTGGAACAAGTCCTTAACAATCCCAGGGGAGGAGACAGGGTACTGAGGCTGAGACAAAGGGAATCCAAATACATTGTTGATTTTCAAAGCAAGGACCCTGGGGGTCTCAATCAGGACGAAGAATTAGCCGTACACCTCAGAGAGTGACAATTGATATTCTGCCACCAGCCTATTTGTATCTGATATGTGTGATGTATTACAAGTTACATTATGTCATGTATGTGTAACCAGTATACATTTCTTCCCTTCCTCCCTTCTTCCAATTTTTAGATCATGTACTAGAACTGTAAAGTTGCAGAAGCATTTTGCATCTGTTTTTAACCATGTTTTTTCATTTGATTTTGTTTATTTCTTCCAGGAGGAGAGGCAAGGGCCCCAACACTGACACTCACTCTGCACGGGCAGTTTCTCCCTCTCTCCCCCTTCACTTCACCGATGTCATCACCAGTTCTGGATATTTGGGCGTGTGAAAGACTTGGTCCTTCTTCTGGTTTATACGGTTAGCCCCACTTGGGGAACACATACTATACTTTATACAAATACAAGCCCCCCCCCTTTTTGCTGATTGTTGTCATAATAACCTGTTGATAGAGGACATCCCGCACATTTGGGTTAGATCTCCGCCTCTGACTTCCGTCAAATTGTAGCGACATGGGGTGGTTGGTACAAACACGTCACTGGCATTTGCCAGGTATTTCAACACTATGCCTCATTAGTACTTACTTTCTATATATTTTTATTTGGTTTTGTGGTCAATGTGATTGCCTATGGCCGACCTGGACAACTTATATATGATAACTTTCATGTTTGAGATGGTTATTTAACCACTCCAAGATGGCTGCTGCATTGGGCTGGTTTTCTGCCACCATGATTGTTTGGTCCATTGTTTGTTTTCACAGCTCTCATAACTTTATTTAGTTTGTTTTCATGGTAGCACTGTTATTCACGTGAGCAAGGCTTTTCAAGTCGAAACGCGTTGTGAATAAACACCCGTTTGTTCTGCCATCTGTGTTGGATCATTTGTTCCTGAGAGCGCACGACATCTGTATATTTGGAACATATATATATATATATATATATATATATATATATATATATATATATATATATATATTCACTGAAAAAACCATAGGTTTCACACAAGTTATAGTTAGCGGACATTTTACTGATAAAAAACCATTGAAATTCCACGTTATAGTTAGTGCAGGCAGCTATAACTCACGCGACCGCAATCCTCTGCTGATGCTAATACTGTATTTAGACACTTATTTGCCCATGTCTTCTTCCATTAAATTTTAGCTATACATATATTACAAATATTTTTTTTTCATAAAGACACATATGTCATCAGCAGAGGATTGCGGTCGCGTGAGTTATAGTTGCCTGCACTAACTATAACGTGGAATTTCAATGGTTTTTTATCAGTAAAATGTCCGCTAACTATAACTTGTGTGAAACCTATGGTTTTTTCAGTGAATTTGCAAGGTTTTTTAAATGCTAATTCCTAACTATAACGTGTGTGAAACCTATGGTTTTTTCAGTGAATTTGTACGGTTTTTTAAATGCTAAGTTACTTTACGCCGTTCGTGGCATGCGCGCCCACTTTACGCAGTTCGTTCCGTGCGCGCACGGTGGGCACGCGGTGCGCTACGCGCACCGCGTGCCCACGTTACACTAAATGGGCCATGTACACACGATGTGCTTCGCGCACCGTCCGCACATGGAGGCCGTATTAGGCACATCGTTGTTAATGGTTCTCTACAGATTGTCTTTAAAAAAAACAAAAAAAAAAAAAATGGCATGCACAAAAGGTGCACTTCGGGCACCTTTTGCACTCGGGGTGAGGAAAACGTGGATATTGTTTTTTTTTTTTTTTTTTTTTTACCGTACGCATACGGTAAGCGTAATCGGCGATTTTTCGAAAATAATTTTTTTCTCCATTTTTTGCCTTTTGGGTTCTTTGGGGACACCATAACAATGACTGGGTGGTTGGGAGCTGTCTATCAAGCCGCTTTTACTGTTTTCGGACTTTGTTTTTCCTCCACTCCCCTCAGAGTGCGAGAGAGAAAATGGCGGCCGACACTTCCTGGTTTCGACCGATTCGAATGTTTACTAAGATCTAACAGCCAATCAGAATCACGCTCGCGCACGTCACCGTACGCGTACAGTAAGCTTACCGTAAGCGCACGGTAAGCGCACCGTAAGCTGGCTCAGATATATATTTTGATTTAAATGCTATTTTCTCAGGAACTACTGAACAGATTTACACCAGACCTACAAAAGGCACTTCCTTGACCTGAGGACTACCTCTCTGCCAAATTTCAAGTAACTCTGTTCAGCCGTTCGGGCTGTAGCTGTGTCTAAAGGTCCTATGGAAAAATGCATGGGAAAAACGCGTTTTGGGACCCCCCTTTTTTCTCAGCCCCCGCTTGACGAATCCGCCCGAGACTTTCAGGGTAGGAGCGGAGCGTAGCGCCCCACCTATTTTGAAAATTTCGCGAGGATTCGTCGACCGGCGCCAAAGTTATTCCAAATAGAATGTTGCGGATTTCCTATGGAAACGTGGTCCTAACTATAACTATCTACTGGCGACCGCCAGTAGATAATATATATATATATATATTTATATATATATATATATATAAGGTTGCCACTGGTGGATGGTCCCAAGCTGACACCTGTTTCTCCAGTGAGTGCTGGTATTTGAAGGGGATGGGGGGCGGGTTGCGTGGCGGGGAGGAGGGAATGAAATAAAAAAATATACATTTACCTGTCTGCCGCTGCCGCCCGCCATCGCAGCTGCCTCTTCTTGGTCTTATTCCCTGCTTCCAGGGCAGGAAGCATGATGCACCTGGCTCCCAGCCTCCCGATAGCCAATCACAACACGGCAATACAGCGGTGTTTCGTCTGAGGGCCATGGATCGCTGCTCAGCCAGAGAATGGGAGGCTTGGCATGTTCTCCATGCAGGCTGTAATGCAGCCATCATGGAGAACATGCAACGTGCACATTAATGATTGTCCCGCTACAGAGGGTCGGGCTAACGTTAATGCGCACTTTAGAGAGTGCAAACCACTCCTTCCCTCCCCTGCTCTGTCAGCAGAGTAGCACCGCCCTGTCCTGCCCGCAAAGCTGCCGCCACAAGGAAAATAATTAATGATAATAACTTGGAGTTATCATTTTATTTTTCCTTTAGTGATACTGCTTAAAAGCAGTAGGGTGACGCTCCTCCGCCTTAGTGGAGGAGCCGCCACTGCGTTGCTCATACCTTTCTGAAAGTATTGGCAGTCATCAATTACCCCTTTCACATATCCTATTCAATGTGCTCATATGACACTCTTATCCAACTCTTTGTTATGGAAGGTTTTGTAAGTCATCAACATAAGGCCTATTTTTTTTAACTATACAAATGGTAGCTTATTTTAACTCCATCTTTCAGATAAGTGCCAAACGTGCAGGTAGGATATTTTAATGGAATACAGATAAACACTTCAATGGTCTCCCATAGAATATCATGAAAGCTGGCAATGTGATGCTCTTCAGAAAGTATGTGAAGACATGGCTGCTCTGACACCTTTACTGTCCTAACCTATCAGATGCCTTACGCAGGCCCTTTAGCACTCTAGAAATGCTTCTGAATTTGGATTGGGATTGCACTACCTTACACATTTCTAGGTACAGATAAGGAATGAGAGACAGGTGAAAAGAAAATCAGGAAATATAGTGGGAGAGCTAGAATAAAACCTCGAAGGAACAAGCTGGATAAAGCTTTTACCGGCCCTGATAGTCCTTCTGGTAAGTATTAGTGCCTCTTTGGCTAGGCATATTGTTTTGTTTTTCAAGAAATGCTTTGAGTGTATTTATGCAGCTATTCTACACTCAGGCCATCTACTGGCCACATTTATAGCACGGTATAACTCTTTCTACATCACAAATAAGAAAATAATGTGAAATGCAAAAATTAATGTACGAAATAAGATGTTAAATTCAATAAAAGGTCACATGAAGTAACACTTCAGAAGGTCCTGGGGTTATTCATTTAGGGACAATGAGACATAGGATGTCTGGTCACAATTAGTAAATGTAATGGAATAAATAGCCTGTATAAGGACTAAATACAAGTTCTGTTTTTTGAATGATTAACAATACTTTTGTGGGTGAGGTGGAACCCTTAAAATTGTACACCCCAAAATATTACCTTAAAAAGCTGCCCCCTGGGTAACGAATCTGAGACAGTGTTAAACCTCAGTTGTATGAAGCAATGAGTCCCCGAGATTAGGCACCTCACAGCATATCAAAATAAAGTCTTTTAAGTAAGGGCCCACTCAATGATTGAGTTCTAGGTCAGGAATTTTAAAGAACTATTACATAAATTCAAAAGATGTGGTCCACAGATCATAAATGTGAATACATAAAGTCAATGCAACTGAAGACTCTCATAATAAGGCATCCCATTCTCAGCAAATCAGTGCACAGCTTTACAAAACGTCATATTGCCTTAGCATCTAAGCACTATCCCACTATGTGATTTTTGATTCTGCCCCCTCTATGCTAATGTAACCCAGAGATGACAGGATAAACTAGTTACATTAGCAACAGCAAACTAGTATGAATGAATAAAGTACAGTGAGCTAGTGGTAGATGCTTGAGAAAATAAACATGAACATGACTATGCTGGAAAGATTAATCTAAAAAAGCAAGAACAATGTCAATGGAAATAATCGAACATGACTCTGCTTGACTGGGTGCTGCAGAAATAATGAACAGTGTACATGCAGCTGGAGACATCCATTTTGAACAAGACAGTGTGTAGGCCAAAATTGAGGCTGAGGTTACATTAGCCTGAAAAACACACTTATGTAAGTGGTAGCAAACTCTTTTCAAATGCATTAGCACTATATCAGTATATACAAATACATCCAAAAGTAAATTGACGTTCTGCACATTGTTAATAGTATACAAAAAAATGAAATGTAGAAAAACTTCAGATTGTGTCCGTGCACACACAGTGCTGGTGCGATCTGTATTACAGAAGTTGCAACACAGGTATCTGCAGCCTCTGCAGTAACAGAAAAAGGGCACACGCCCTTGCCAATTGTGGCACTATGATACGGCCCAAAGTGCTATTATTACCCAGCTTAGGGATATTGATTTTATTGTCCTCAGAAGCATGACCAGCCTAGGGCTCCTGCGAACACTCTTACATGTACATATCCAGTTGCACACATATTTATACAGGGGTGCACGACCATTAAGGGACGTCTATCGTCCTCTATTTTTATGCAGGATTCACATTGCTTCCCTTGTGTAATGTTTAAAAAATTGTTTTACTTTTGCTCACATCGTTTAAAATTGACAGGCAATAGAAAAGAATAATAATTACATTCAACACAGGCTATAATCTAAACTACTTAAATTGAACAAAACCCTTCCACAGCTAATCAAATTAGTTTTGCGTTTACCCTTCACCCACCAGCTTCCTTTTGGAAATTGACCAACATGAATTAATATTGTCTATATTTACTGTAATGACTTGACTTAAAGTAATAACATTATGTTTCATTAATGCACCCTCCATACATTACAATTTGTGTTTGTCTGTTATAGGTTTGACGATCCAGCCTGCAATCCATATTAATAAATAAGTGGACAATTGTGTGTCAATGGCAATGCTTCCAAAATGTGAGCCCAATGGCCCTGCCAATCAAGAATCCGGCTATTCAACCCATTTTTCCGGCCAAACCAGCTCTTCGATGGTTCATAAAAGCCAAACATGATTTCTCTGCATACTGATAGAATCATATTGTAAGCACCCCTGCCGTTCCCTGACATATCCTTCAAATAAAAGATTATGAAATTGCATTTCGACTGATTCTGTTATCGTCTGCAAATGCTTTGATAATATAATTGTGTTAAAAAGGCAGAGGGACATGGCCAAGATGGCATCTCGGTAAGATGCGCTTTCGGAGCTCTCCGCTCCCGCCTGGCCTGTCGTGGCAATCCCGGCGGCACGGGGGAGCCGATCTCGGCAGAGAACCTCCATGAAGGGGTGCTGTCCCGAGTGGGGGGTGCAGCAGCAGCGCTGACGCTGACGCTCTGGTGCGAGGCCGCTCCACCACAGCGGAAGCACAAGTGCGGTGCTGCCAGGTGCACGGAGGAGCCTGCGACGACTCCAGCAAAAGGGCCAGATGCCCAACCTTCTGTGGCAGTCCTTTGTGTGCTAGAGGGGGCTGCTGCGCTACTTCAGCCGAGCGACACTCCCGGGGCGGAGCTGGCCTGGCCCCGCCAACACCACACCAGGGGGCCCGACACAGTGACTACGCGAGGCCCCGTGCCAGTGTGGAAGAAGGCCCCGCCTCAGCAGTCTCGGTGACGGACCGTACATACGCGAGGATTGGGGTACGCCTGGGGTAAGGTGTGGACATACACGGTGGGGGGTACGGTCCGTACATACGGGGTGGGGGTACGGTGCGGACATACGGGGGGTGGGGGGTATGGTCCGTACATACGGGGTGGGGGGTACGGTGCGGACATACGGGGGGTGGGGGTACGGTCCGTTCATATGGGGGTGGGGGTACGGTGCGGACATACGGGGGGTGGGGGGTACGGTCCGTACATACGGGGGTGGGGGGTACGGCGCAGATGTATGCGGGAGGGGTGGGAGGCTGGGGGGGCCGTACAACTCGTACCCCGGGCACAAGTGTACTGGGGGTAGGGCTCGTACAAAGTTCGCTCCATACGGAGCCTTTTCCATGCGCTTGTGTTTTCGGATGGGCGGTATGGATCGTACTTGCGCTCGGACTTCAGTTTTACGATTTGTATGTAAAACTGTCCAGGGACGTCTCGTAGACTTTTCCCGAGGCGATTCGTATGTATTTTTCACGTGCGAATTGTACTTCGCCGTTTGTACGGGACTTGTACGATTCGTACGTAACAAAATACGGATACGAGTCGTACGGGAAAAAAAAACCAGGATCGGAATCAACCCCTTATTAGTTATTCATTTTAAGGCTATTTAAGTATTTTTAAGTATGTTTTACTTAATTATATTTATTATTTCATTAATTTTACATTACTTTTAAGACATTTAAAAAAGTCGATATTTTAGCAAAGTATATTATTTACAACGATATTTAGGAAATAATACGTTTGTACCTACCTGTTTGTAGATAGGAATTCGATATTCTGGTAGTCGATATTTTGTCACCGATATTTTTGTAGGTCGATATTTAGCTCCTAGATATTCTGTCAGTGATTCCCCTTGTTACTGCGCATCATTTTGCCCATTTTTCGTCCGATATGGTGTGGCCCAGATCGTGTTCCCATGCGTTTCGAATCTCTTCATCTCTAACCTGTCAGGCCTCAGCACACACTTTCTATAGTTTGGAGATGAGATGTGTACCCGTCTCATTTTCAATGATTAATGTTAGTGGGGCGAAGGAGTCAGGCTAAACTGGGTAAGTGAGCAGTGTGGCGTGTAGAGCAGAGCGCATACGCCTTAACACAAAGGCATCCATAAAGGTGTGGGGTTGGAATCGGACATCTTCAGTGACCGAGAAAATTTGCCCAGCCGGGTAGAGGTCTCCCATTTTTGTAATGTTGAATATGTCTAATGTGCGTTGCACCAGTTGTTCCCTTGTGATTGGCAGCCAAGTAGGGTTGGGGAGGGGTAGGGCAGAAGAATATAATTTGGTAGTGCCGACTAATCTCCGTAATTTATTCCCTGCCCAGCTGGTGGTGGAGACGGTCTGTATGTCGTGGCAGCACGGTGGCAAGTTTTTCAGGCAATATAAAATCCGCCTCAGGCTACAGAAATGGTATTCTTGCATCGGGGTGGAACCATGCATATGTGTAGCAGCATTGGGCTACCAAATAGTACAGGTGTGGGTCTGGGACACCGTATCCCCCTCTTTCGTATGGCAGGGTAAGTACCTGCCAGAGGACACGCGCCCTCTTGCCCCCCATACCAATCTTATGAGGAGTATACGTAATGTAAAAAAAAAACTGTTGGTGAGGGGTACGGGGATATTATTAAAAAGATACAAGAATTTAGGAGGAACCACCATTTTAAGAATCGCAGCCCTGCTGGCTATTGATAGTGGCAGATGGAGCCAGTGTTCTATCCGGGCTTCTAAAGCGCTGATTGCACGCCCATAATTCAAGCTAAGGATTTGAGCAGTGTCTAGGTGAATGTGTATGCCTAAATATTTTACAGAGCCCATGCACCATTCCAGAGAGAAACCGCAATCCCATTGCATCGTGCTCATCGTCAATGGGAAAATCACGGACTTTTGCCAATTAATGCCCAATCCAGATAAACGGCTAAATCTGAGTATTTCCCGGACGAGTGGCTCTAGGTTTACCTGATGGTCCCGGACATAGGGGATAGTATTGTCTGCATACATTGAGACCAGCAAAGGGCCAGTGTTAAATTGCAAGCCTCTGTGTAAATGGTGTTCTTGAAAATGGCAAATCAATTGGTCCATGGCTAAAATAAACAAAAGAGGGGATAGGGGACAGCCCTGCCGAGTGCCTTCGAGACAGAGAGAAGGGCCGGGAAAGAGTGCCATTTAATTGGAGTCTGGCAAAGGGTCGGCAGTATAACAGTGCTGCTGTGGCTATGAAGCCCATAGGCATGCCCATGCGATGCATGATCGAAAGAAAGAATGGCCATTCTAAGAAATCGAAGGCTTTTTCCGCATCTAAGAGGATAGCGGCAGCTGGTACGTTCGGGTCAATTCTATGTATTACAGCAAATAGTGTCCTGAGATTTAAGGAAGTGGAGTGTTGTGGGATAAAGAGCGATTGGGCCGGGGATATGATGAATTCCATTAATTGGGACAGACGATTAGCGATAATCTTAGCTGGTATTTTATCATTTAAGTTTAACAGTGAAAGGGACCGGTATGAGCTACAAAGGGATGCATCTTTGCCAGGTTTGGGGAGAAGGATAATGACCATCTCTCGTAGGGCAAGGGGCAACACCTGTCTCTCAAGTGCTTCACCATATACCTCGATTACTTGTGGTGCTAGTAAGTCTTTATAGGCCTTATAGAAATCCCCAGTAAAACCGTCTAGGCCAGGAGACAAGGAGCTCTTGAGAGCCTCAATCGCGCCAAGTACATCAGCCTCAGATATGGGTCCGTCTAAAAAATCTTGCATATCCTTCTCCAAGTATACCAGCGCAATTTCTGATAAATAGTCTTCCTGAGCGGAATGATCGTCCCCTAGTTTAGATGAGTAAAGGGCTGTGAAGTAGTCCAGGAACTCATTGCGAATAGCAGAGGTGGATAATAGTGTTTGATTTGTGGATGTTCGTATTTCAGTAATGTAACACCTACTGTATGGGGGGCGGAGCATCTGTGCTAGCACCTGTCCGGGTCGTTCCACCTCTCCATAGAGTCTAGCAGACTGGTATTTACTCAAACATAAGAGCTCCCTATCTGCTGCCTCCCGAAATTCTACAAGTAGAGAAAGTCGTTTTCCCTCTAAGTCTGAGTCGGAGGTGTGTAGCGTTGAGATGTCTAAGTTCGCGCTCGATGCGTGCTAGTGTGTTACGCAAGTCTTTAAGTACCCCGGCATGTTTGGAGGTGCAGACACCTCTTATGTAGGCCTTGAAGCCCACCTAGGGGACCGCCCATGTGTCTATGGAGCCAGTGTTGATGTAAAAGTAATCTTCAATTGCTTCGCATACCTCTGTGTTGAAAAGGTCTTTGTATAGGGCTCGGCTCGGAATTCGCCACTGTCGCTCAAAGCCTTCAAGCCGAGGAACATTCAAGCAAAGCTGTATTGGGGCATGGTCTGAATACGTTCATGGTAATGTGGTCTGCGAATGGAACCAACCAGCCACTCTGGGGAAAACTAGCCAGAAATCGATCCTGGTCCAGGTGTTATGTTGGCCCGAGTAGTGAGTGTATTTTGTTAATGTAGGGTTGTGTACGTGGTGCAGTTCGGGTTCCTCAATTTCCCCTTACTTCCACGGACAGAATGATTTCTCAGTCACACACACACACATCATACGCTGGTGGGGCCCATAACACCAACATTCATTCTATCAAACTATCTGCGCCTACAAAGGGACATCAGTTCCGAACCAAACTGCTCTCCTTGATGGAAGAACCACTTTCCCTGAATCGCCCTAATAGTGAAGTCTGGATAAAAGAATATTTTAGAGCCCTGCCATATGGTGTCTCCCCGTTCTCTGGCCAGGCGTAACACTGAATACCAGTCTCGGAAGTTCATGACTCTGGCAATAATGGTGTGAGGGGGACAGCCAGGATTTGGTCTGGGACCTAGGGATCTGTACGCTCGCTCTATCACAAATCCCTGTGTGAAGGACTCCTTACCAAAAATGTCAGACAGCAATGATTCTACAAACAGATCCATCCGACCCGCAGTCGCAGTCTCAGGAATTACCTAAAATACGAATGTTATTGCACCTACTGCGCGCCTCAAGGTCCTCATTCTTTATAGCTACCTCCTTAAGGATGCGCTCGGTACGTTCCAGGAATCTTAGAGACTGCTCAGTGCAGTCCTCCATGTCTGAAATGCGGGCTTCTGCAATGTCCAGGTGTCTGTCATGTGCTTGTAGTTTGGCCCCCATGTCCGCCAAGCTCTTATCCAAAGTATCAAATCGCACGTCTAAGGCCTTGAAACCCGCCCTCATTTCCTGAAGCATCGATACTGACAGTGTAGGGAGGTCATCATCACACTCTGCTCTCTGTGCACTCTCCGCCATGGTGGAGGCTTTGTCCGTGATTTTGTCTGCAAGTTTTTCGAAGGGCAGAGTCTTCTGTTTAGGGTCTTTGCTGCCCATGCCACGGCGTCGCGTCGTGGTGAAATCGCAGCTCAGTGATGAGAATTATGTTGTTTGCGTAACCTGAGGTAGCTCCTTAAGTCCGTAGTTTGCAGCACTTCAGGGTAAATAATAGTGTCATCGGCGCAAGGCGCAGCCAGCCCCTGTGTCGGTAAAGGAACAATACCCAGCGGGGCTTTAGGCCCGGTGTAGCAGATGGTCACGTCCGGCATTGTGGGCGAGCCCGGCTGACAAATATGCCCTGCGCCACTGCTCCGAGGCTGTCCAGTGCATACTGTGAAGAGGGTTGTAACTCAGTGAGCCTGCGGCAGAGGAGTTCGCAGGTGGGCTTTTGAGTGACCAAAGCTCCTGATCAGGCCCGACACCTCACGTGTCTTGCACTTGTGTCAGACGGGTAGCGGCAATCAAGGCGCCATGAATCCAGGCGTGTTGGTAGTTACGGGTGCCAGTAGCTGTAGCGTCTTGTCTTGTGAGGCTATTTTGGAGTAGGGACAAGCCTCCGATGCAGGCTGGTACCACGCGGCCCATGGATCCAGACAATTGGGCAGGGCGCCCGCAGTGGAACAGCTTGAAAGCAGGGGAGAAGGGACCACGCCACAGAGCAGCCCAGCCTCCACACGCCAGGATCGGCGTGGAGACTTCCCCCCACCTTCCTCCACACTTTTACACCTTCAGCGGATCACATGGAGAGCACATCGTGGGGCCCTGTCCCCCGCGCGGCCCACGCTCATAACGGGGGAAAGTGTTTACAACTTGGTGCGGTCTATCGTCACCACGGCCTAACCCAGTCCTCCGTGTCGTATTGGGGGAGTCACCACCACCACCACCCCACGACCAGCACCAGCGCCGCAGCAACGGGCCACCGCTCACTGCTTGTAGTACCAGGCACCACCTCTCTCTGCTACCCTTTCATGGTAGCCGGATCCCGGGCAGCGAGCTCCACCCCTCCGTGTCTTGGAATGGCTTTCGATGTATCTTGAGGATGGTGGCTCCCCCAGGGATCGGAATCCGTCCATTCGAAGCAGGATCGTTGCGCGCAGTCGGTGGTGTTCAGTGTAGAAGCTTAGTATATCGATTCATGTTGGATAATGCAGGATGTAGTTGGCTGGCAGACGGAGCTTCAACTACAAGCGGCCATTTTGGACGCTTGCATGGCCACGCCCCCCGGATAGAGTTAAGTTAACCAACGAAAGTATATATCCCATTATTTGAAAGTATTCACATAATGCTGAAAGATTCTTTTAAACATTACGTTGTCAAGTGTATCTTTCCAGATCGTCCCATCCACCACAACATGATGAATCATGTATTTGGCAATACTCATTAATGCAAGTAGGATACCTGTTCCGAGTGTGGGGTGTCTCTATGTCTCTGGCTTCTCTGTGGGAGCAATATAGGGCAGTTTTAGGTTTAAATCTTCACTGGCTGTCCAGAAAAGGAATGAAACAAAGGATAGGGATGGGAGACATCTTCTTGTTCTTAAACTTCTTTTTTTGAAACAAGGCTCTCTATTGCAGCAGCCTGTCAATATTTGCTCATTTCAAAGTCAACAGTTTAAACCAAAGGTTGCATTATTCTTTCTAAGTTCTCACCGCCCAGCCAGTCTGGGCCAAATAATTGCTGTGTCCTCCTTGATTAACTATATGTGCCAAGCATACTGGTCCACCCTTTTTCAGTTCGTTATTTACAATATACAAATATAAATCATATATATAAATCAACCGCAGTTGAGCACCCTGGGAGTGTGTGTGTGTGTGTGTGTGTATGTGTGTTTTTCTTTTTTACTATCCTTGTGGGGACTTGGGTGTGATAACACACTCATGCTGTGGGGACAAGGCAATGGCTTCAGGAACATCTGTGTCAATTTTACAACTTTTAAAAAAATTGCCTTGTGGGGACCAGTGTTTCATCAAGTGTGTTTATATTTCTGCTCAGGTCTGCCCCTGTAGACAGGAGACGGTACTGCAGTCTTAAACACACTTTGCATTTAAACACACTTTGCTTACCAGACACACACATTAGCAGTAGAAAGGATAGACATTTCAAAGGAAAAGCAGCATAAACCTGTGCTTATCCAAATATTTTTCAAGCAAATTAACCTTTTCCCTATTTGTTAAAATAAAACTTTATTTAAATGAAGTATTAAACTTGGATTTTTTTGCGCCTGAATATTGTTAGTGGTTTTATACATATTGCTAAAAGCAAATTGTGCCAGTTTCAAATCCCAGAATACTTTACTATTGCCATTTGATTTTTAACTGAAATTTAAGAATAATGGTGCCCAACGATGCGATACAATATAAACTGGTTTTATCATTTTTGGCAAATAGCTTAAAGACATCAATGTGTATTGTAAATTTTAATGCTTGTACCAGAAATTCAGAGTTTCTATGTTGCTTTGTTTACATATTAATATGCACTATAGAATATGTCTTTTTAGATGACGGCTAGATGGGGAACAGCCTTTCCAACATTGACTTTAACACAAAGCCTTTAACATGCATACCTTTACCATGCAGACACATTTTTGTGCCTTTACCATGTCTGCATTTGTCACACATTATATATATATATTTATAGTGGTAAAAGGTGGTAAAGTAATTTCAGGGTTTAGGGGTGGGTAGTAGTAAATGGTGGGAAGGGTAATTTTAGGGTTTATAGGTGGATAGTGGCAAAGGGCAGTAAGAGTACTTTTAGGGTTAGGGGGTGCGTAGTTATATAGGATGGGAAGGGTAATTTCAGTTTTTAGGGGTAGGTAGTGGTAAAGGGTGGTAAGGGTAATTTTAGGGTTATGGGGTGGTGAGGATAATTTTAGGATCTATCTATCTATCTATCTACATGGGATTTACTTACCTTAAATATACTTACCAAGGTTAAGACTGCTGCATGACAAAGGCATGTGTGATGAAGGCTGCATGGTAAAGGCATGCATGGTAAAGGCATGCGTTGTAACGTTGTACAACCTGACTAGATGCATTGTAAACAGTTTGCCATTAGCAGCTTGACATTGTTTCGAAATTTGTACTGTAGGACTTAATTAAATATAAATTTCACAAAGGACACCACTAGCTTACATTACCTGTGCAATGCTTAGAATGACAAAGAAACAGTACAGCTAATGACATCATTCGCATGTGACTCTGAAAATATGGCTCTGTACTATGTTTACTGTGTGCCCAAAGGAGTGACATGGAATGATACAAATGTTTATGTAGCACAGCCTCAAGTTTACTCTATTCAGGTCACTGAGTTGCAGGCATGGCTTGTTAGCCAAAAATGACAGACGTTTAATCTTCTTGCTCCACTCCGGCCCGTAATCCATCCTGCCCCATCCGCCGCCTGGGGTTGACACCGGCCCCTGATTTTAGTGGGTGCTGGCAGCTGAGTCCTGCGAGCCGGGTTTCCTTGTGGCAACAGGAGCTTTCATGGCAGAGACCCTGTGAGCTGAGACAGCAGCTACCCGGCCTGCACAAGTTGGCGGATGCGAGCCGCGGCAAACACCACTGAAAGAGGTGGTGCTTGGTTCCATAGGCAACTGTCTTGGAGACACTGCTGGGGAAATGACTGTCCCCAGGGCTCCCCTGAGATTGGTGGGCAGTGTTGGGCCACTGCAGCTGTGCCAAACATAGGAGCCCCTGCGGAGCCGCATCAAGATTTTGTCTGGTGCCTGGGGCGTGTTGTGAAACCCGGCGCTGGCTGCTGTTGCCCTATCCCAACCTGCAGTAACTCCCTGAACATTCGCCAACTCTAACTTGTCCTCTATCACCGCGCAACACAGTCTCAACCAGGAACAATGCTATGTCTATGTCTGTGGACCTTGAAAAGACCTTTGAAAAGGATTTTCTAATAGCAGTTATATGCTAAATGGGGCTGGGTCCACTGGGTCACATTACTGTATATCAATCCGACGGCGAGGGTCAAGTTGTGCACAATGATCTCTCATCAATATGATATCTATAGTGGCATGAGGCAGGGTTGCCCGTTATCCCACTCTCTTATTTGCGTCGGCCATTGAGCCCTTGACGGAACTGTTTTGCATGTAGGGCAGGGTCAGTGGCATAGTCGTGGATGGCTTAAAACACATATTTCACTTTATGCAGATGACCTCTTGCTTTATTTATTGGATGTCCCTGCTGAGGCCTCAGGTGAGCTTTGATGGTTGGAGGAGTTTGGGGCCATGTCAGACCTTCAGGTCAATAAGGCCAAGACCTGCCTATTTCCAGTGACACAGGGCACCCACTGAACTTCCCACCAGGTTTGACCTGGTCCTCCTCATCTTTTAAATATCTGGGTATCCAGTTATATCACACCCTAGAAGACTTGAGGGAGGGAAACTTGGGAGGAGCACTTTGATCCCTTAAATCTTGTGTTCCATTCTGGAGATCTTTACGGTTGCCAATCATGGCCCGGATATCCGTCTCCAAATTGGTGATGCTTCCTCCTTTACTCTATTTTTTCGCTAATCTCTCAGTTGGAGTGCCGGCTTCCTGGTTCCGGCAGTTAGATGTCTTGCTTCATGAGCTAATCTGGGATGGGGCCACCATAGACTGTCTCTCGAAATTCTGCAGCATCCGCCAGATGAGGGGAGACTGCGTGCTCCTGACTTTAAATTGTACTTTCTTTCGGTGCAGCTAATGTGGGTTACCATGTGGCTTAATGGGGCCCACCGGGGCAAGTTGGACTTCATGGAGCTAGTTCCCCACCAGGGATTTCTGTTAACGCGGGTATTACAGCCGACTGTGGTCATTGCCCACCCCGGCACTCTGTTGATGGCAGCGCTGTGTAGTGAGGACTTAACATACACCACTTTATGCCCCTGCTCTGCCGTTGGTGGGATTGCCGCATGGAAATCTCTCTCCTCTTTTACAGCTATCGGATTGGATGGAGGCCAGACTTGTGACGGTTTGTGACTGCTACCACTTATGTACCCTTGCCCCCTTGGAGGACCTGGCAACCCGGCACACCCTGCAAGCTGGTCATTTTTTGTCATAAGAAGTCCTGGTGTGGACTTGTGGGGATCTTTGAGACGAGGGTGCAAAAGAACCGGTTCCCCACGCAGTGCTCAAGTTATTGATGTCTATGAGATTACCACAATTCCTGATAATGAGGTTCTATGGGGCCCTGAATGGGATGGTGCGGAGACCCTTGGTTGCTCTCCGGGGCAAGTGGGGTGGCGTGTTGGGTCATGATATCTCGGACCCAGAATGGAGCAGGATATTGGCATATCCCAAGAAAGTCTCCAGAAATACAAGCCTGAAATAAAACCAATTTAATTATTAATTACATCCACATGACCTACCTGACACCTCACAGAATCCAGGTCATTTATGAGGGGGGATCCACATGGGTGTCCCAGATGTAGCAATCCTTATGCTGACTTTTGCCACATGACCCTAAGGCTGCCCCAACCTGCAGCATTGGTATTGTACTGGAATGCAGTAGTTCACAGACTGAACACCACACTGGCTGCACACTCCCGTGCATGACGGAAGCTTGCCTCTTGGGGGGGCGGGTACCAAGACCTGAGCCTTGCAAGGTGCACACTAGGTTGTTAGATACGGCTCTAATATTGGACAAGAGACAAGATGCATTGGCATGGAAGTCTGCTATGGGAACTGTTGTGGAGATTTGGATGGCAGATGTCACCACCTGGGCTAGAGTGGAAGAAAGGGCATTGATAAGGGAAGATGCTCAGGGAGTGTGATGATGCCCAATATCTGGTTTGTGGACAGATGTGTTGGAGGCCTGGGAACATCCGGGTGGTGATGCTGGGCCAGGGCCCAATTCACGGAGTGCCTCTGCCTACGGAGATCAAAGCAGTGACTCCAGTGACGGGGAAGAAACAAGTTACTGCCCCGCTTATCCTTCTGGTATCACACACCCCACCTCCAGAAGAGGACCTGACTGCCCATACCCCTCCCCCTGGATGTGATGAGATTGCACCTGTACGTGGCAGAACTTTCGTCCCACTGATAACCCCCCAACAAACAGGACATGTTACAACGCAAACGTTTTACATCGCAACATCCATTACAACGCTTGATTTTACAACGCATGCCATCACAACGCATTTTTACAAAACTACACTTACAGTGCATTCCATTACAACGCATTCCATTACAACGCATACCATTACAAAGCATACCATTACAAAGCATAATACTTTTAGGGCAACAGTAGTGTAAGTGTTGGATAGTGTAGGGGTAAAAATTACTATTCCCACTCCAGTGAGTGCAACAGTAGGGTAAGTGTTGGATAGTGTAGGGGTAAAGATTACTATTTGCCATTACTTACCTTATAATGCATTGTAAAGGCATGCATTGTAGTGGCATGTCTAGATGACTGAGATACTGAGGGTACTGGAGGACTTTAGTTTATTGCATGTCTTTGTGTGGGATCTTTGGTGACATCGTTGGGGGTAGGTTTGGGGATGCATTCTGTCTCCATCTGGGTCTATCTGTTAGATGAAACTGAGATTTGTAAGCTACTTGTGGTTTAAGTATCGTATAATCTATTACTTTTCTGGTTGGATGAGGGAAAATACATAGATGCTCACCTTAATGTAATTAAATGTGGGGCTAATCTCCTTATTAGGGTTGCTCCCATATTAATGGGGCATGGATCTTTTCTATAATTTTAATATACGTTTGAAAAAGAATTGTTGTGCCCTATTTTTCGTAAACCTTATTACTAGGTTTAAGTGCTGCTTTCCTACTAGACATCATCACAAGTGTTCCCCATTCTTCATTCTAGTCACCCTTGCCAGTATGAAATGGTTCAGCACTTGCACATTAGGTTATGGCAGCATCCGCTATAGGGGTCATTGCTTTAATCATACATTTTACAACTGTTCTTATCAAATGGTTATTATTCCCACTGAAGCTTCGTTTGACAGTATATTGGCATGTGCGGACACTGAGTAGCCACAATGCACCTCTGAGTTACCTTCTGCTCACTGACTCTAAGCACTTCAATTGACATAAAACCTTGTCACGGATTTGCCTTTATCTCTACAAAGCTTGTAGTCTTTTCTACCACCAATGGATATCATCACTGGAAATTCTAAAAAAAATCTAGAAGAATGTGGTGAATTCATAGCCTAATACATTAATGGCCAGTATATTCTGAGGTGGTCATATAGATATGTGATGATGGTGTTGTGATGCTGAACAACTAGGATGCTGTTTTGATGTTGAACTGCTGCTCCTCTGCCAAAAAACAGCAACGTTTGTCGGAGTAACCTGGCATAAACTACTGGGCCTCATAGGTGAATCTTCCTGCCTGAGACACGGGCAAAAAAGATAATAAAAAAAAGGAAGACTGTATAGCTTGAGCATAGAGGAACAGTGACCACAACAGCTTGCAGCAGACAATATTGCTGATTGGGAAGCACAGCCTACCTCATCGCAAGATGATGAGCACCAATTGGAATACACCACAATGCTGGCTCAAATGAGAGCTATGAAAGCTACACTGGCTAACAACGTGGACATAATTGTTATAAACATGGTCATAATGCAGACACATCTGGATTTGATGAAAGGTAGAGGTGCAAATCTAAATATGGAGTGAAGAGTCTGTACAACAGTGGATAGAGTGCATGCTTTTATAGAATGGGTTTTGGTGCTATCGCAAGACTTCCAAGACAGTGCATGACGGGCTCAGAGATCAAACACGAAGAGCCCAAAGGAATAATGTTTTATTGTTGGGTGTGTTGGCATCAGACCACATGGAATCCTTTGTTCAGAAGCTGTTGTCAGACCTTACCCCAGAAACTATACTGTCTGACTATTTTTATCGAAAGAGCAGACAGAACTTTTGGTTCCAAGCTGAAGCATGAAGATAACCCCAGAACAATTATTGCGAGCATTCAGAACTATAGGGGTCAAGACTTCATTATGAAAGCCTAACAGGGGGTATGTGCAGTTTGGAAGGCAGTCAAGAAAGGTACTCTTTGTATCTAGTTAATGAAATTATACTGCACATGCAAGAAAATGGTTCTTAGAGTAAGACAATGTGTTACATAAATGGCAAAGAGTAAGGATGTGTTCCACAATATAAACACAGTGCTGGTGAGAAAAAGATCAGAAAGTAAAAGAGAAAATCCTACCTAGTGAGACTTAAGTGGTATACTTGTCAAATTAATACATTTTTACAGTTTTGTCAAATTACAAAGAGCGCATCTAGGAGTTAACACAATTATGTGTCGGAGTTTTAACTCGTAAAATATCCATTGGCTGGGAAATGGGGCTTCATGGGGACTAAAACGATTCAGAGACACCCTCCAGATTGAAAGCGACTGAAAGGCAAAAGAAATCAGTCTTGGGGTGGCAAAGAATTCTGCCCCTCATATACCAAACACGGGGCCTGTGTGGAAAAGATTGAATGTTCGCCGTTTTGGTGTCCAATAATTTCTTTTAATATATTTTATTTTTTAAAATGGGATTTTTCTAGTGTTGTGTTTTTGCTTTATTACTGTTTGAAATGCTGCATAAATACTTTACAACTTGCCTCTAAGTTAAGCCTGACAGCTTTTTGCCAGCACACCAGAGGGTTAAGCACAGGTCAATTTGGGGTATGCTTGCGTTACACTCTGGCAAGATTTGTGGTTGGTGCTTGAGTAGGGTTTTACTCCCATCTACCAGTAACCTAATTTCCTACAGTCATCATAAGAAATGAGTTTGATTGCAAAATACTGAACTAATGCAGCCAATGGAGAAATTTAAACATTAAATATCGTAGGGCTCAGTGAAGAGCCCTGGGCTAGTCTGCAGAACAATGAATTTAAAAGGCTGAAGAGAGACTATTTGAGAACAAGCACTATTAAATGTATGAATCCACTTAAGAGCAGCTTCATGCACTCCAAGAGAATGTAGTAGCTGAAGCAGAATAGTATGATATACGGTGTCAATCGCAGCTCACAAATCAAGAAGAGTAAGTGCTGTGGTGCCTCTGAAGTCAAGGATCCAACAAAGATGCCAGATAAGGTCAAGAGAGCAGATTCCACACTATTTTGTGGGCAGAATCATAATTGAGTTTTGTGTCAGAGGCTCTTGGATTCCAGAAACTCTGAGAGACAGGCATTGATAAGCTTTTCAAGAATCTTTGATACGGTACGTGTGGTGAGAAGAGCCCTCACCCTGATTTTTAATTCTGCTCTTATTTGAAATATTTTACCTGTGGAGAAAAACTTGTTTTTAATGTTTTTAGAAGACCTGGCACCTTCGTCTAGCTCAACATTTTACTATTCGCATTGTAATTGAGGGGATATTTGCTATTTTGCACATCACTTTCTGTGATCGTTTTTCTGTGTCCTTCTTTTTTTCTTGTCCTTCTTTTTTGTTTGTCTCCGCTTCCCCGGTCCAACGCCAGCCTTGCTGCCGTTCGATTGGAGGGAAGCGGACACACCCCCTTTCTCCACTTTCATTTCCGGGAGAGGGCGTGGATCGGAGTTTTACGCGCCCGGCCAGCTATTTAAGCTTATGCTGGGTCGGACGCGTCAAGGCCGGGACAAGAGTGGGAAATGCCGCCCATCCAGCCCTAAAAGCATTTTATACTTCGGAGACTTTGAGAATTCTCAATAACAGGGATGATTGTAAATGTCTCATCCTTCCAGAAAAAATCCTTGGGGCTTGCTCCTGCTATAAGTGCAGGATTAATCTTCCCTTTGAGTTGCCTATTGTCAAAAATAATAATAAATCTAGTCCTGCCAGAACTAGCGGCTATGGTCAGCTTAAAGGAGGCTTGATTAATGTCAGATCTATGTGTAAACATAGTCAAGATGTTAGAGATCTTATTTCAGATCACCAACTAGATTTGTTGTTCGTCACTGAAACATGGTTAAAAGACTGGAGTAGTCCGGATGTTGCTGACTCTGTCCCACCCGGCTACTCGATATACAGGAAAGATCGAATGGTAGGCAGAGGAGGGGGGCTGGCCATTATTTTACGAGACACATTTTCCTGCAACTACTTTGATCTCGAAACAATTAAAGGAGCAGAACATCTTGGTTTTTGCCTCTCCCTTAATGCCACATCTTGTTTTTCAGGAGCTCTTATCTACCGCCCACCAGGCCAAAGTTCTACTTTTACAGAGTCACTTGGTGACTCTTTGAGTTATCTTTTACTCAAATATGCAAATTTTACACTTTTAGGTGATTTCAACCTTCATTTAGAAGGTAGTCCTGATCCAGGTACAGATAATTTTCTCCAAATTTTAGACCTGTTCTCGTTACAACAACTAGTGAGGGGGCCAACTCACCTGGATGGGGTATGTTCCAATTTGGCCGGTTTATCGGCTGATACCCCTTCTCCCCAGGTATGGTCTGACCATTTTTTTGTCCCTTTTACGCTTAGGGTTCCCCAGAAGTCTCATCTGGAGAAGCCCCCTAATGAATCCCATCAGGGGCCTAATTGGGCACATATTGCTGGAAATCCTAATCTAGCTACTGTGGCGCAAGCCCATACGCCTGCTTTGACAGGTAATACAGAATTAGATTCACGTCTATTTCAGTCCTGGATATCCAAAGTATGTAATATACTCTCCCCCCAGGAGAAGCGGAATAAGCCTAAAAAACCCAAATTTTTTAAAAAACCCTTGGTTTATGCCCTTGCTGGCCCAAGCGCATTTGCTTTGTAAACAGCATGAGCGACAATGGAGAAAGTTTTATAATGATGAACAAAAAACAGCGTTTAAAAAGAGCAGGAAAGCTTACTTTCGCCAGATTAAACGGGCAACAAAAGAATATTTATAAAATAATTGCAGCTAAGGAAGATCAGAAAACCATCTTTTCAATAGTGAAGTCATATACAAATCCCAAAGAGGAACAGAAGGAACTTCCAGCCTTGCAGAAATTGTGTGATAGTATTTCACTATTCGGTGAGGAAAAAATTCTAAGAGATTTTCTGGTCTCCCCTATCTATAATCAGGATTCTGCCTCCGATCCTCTTTCAGGGGAAAGCTCAGTGTCTATTTGTACTTTTGAATCAGTCGCATTGGAGCTGACTCGTGCGGCAATAGAAAGGTGTAAATCAGGCTCACCATTGGATGTTTGCCCCCGATGATTCTTCATAACATTCTAGAGACAGTGAATCCTATTATTAATCATATAGTTAACTCCTCTCTAAGGACAGGCATTGTACCAGACGAGTGGAAGCTCGCGCTGGTAAAACCATTAAAAAAGAAACAAAATATTGGCCCGTTGGTACTGTCAAACCTTCGTCCGATTTCTCTTCTTCCCCTGTTAGGAAAAATAACAGAGAAATGTGTCCATAAGGAACTAACTAAGAATATTGAAGAGCAACAAATCCTCCATCCACAACAATCTGGATTTCGCCCAAAACACTCTACTGAATCGGCTCTCATGGAAATATCTGATATTCTTAAAATGATTGCCGATAAAGGAAAGAAAGCGGTCCTGATTCTTTTGGACTTGTTGGCTGCATCCGACACCATTTCCCATGATATTCTCTTGAAGCGCCTCGAATGCAGCGGCATTTCCGGTACGGTATTGGAATGGATTAAGTCGTTCCTTTCTAACCGGAGACAAGCAGTTACTTTAGGTACGTTCTTTTCTTCAGAACGCAACCTTACGGCAGGGGTCCCTCAAGGGTCTTCTTTAAGCCCCTTATTATTAAATTTATACATGACCCCACTTATCTCTTTGATTGGATCTTTTGGGATAGAGGTCACCTCATATGCAAATGACACCCAGATGATCCTCTCAATAGATAATGGCACCGTTGATGCTGAGACTAATTTTAAAAGTTATCTGACTGCTGTTCTTTGGTGGATGAGGAATAATCAGTTGAAATGTAACACGGACAAAACTGAAATTCTGCCGATAGGGAAAGATGTCCTCTTCCAGCCTTCCAAATGGTGGCCTGAAGGTGCGACCCCTCCGCCAGATGTGGCAGAAGTTGCCAAGAACTTGGGGGTTCAATTTGATACCTCACTTTCCTTTTTACCCCATGCTAAGGCAGTGGCAGGAACCTGCTTCAGACTGATTAAATCTTTAAAACAAATGTTCAAATTCCTCCCTTTGGCAGCAAGGAAATCAGTGGCTGTGACTTTAATACTTTTGCACCTAGATTATTGTAGCGCTCTCCTGGTAGGAGTTAATAAAGCCATCTTAAAGAAATTACAGGTCGTGCAGCATGCAGCAGCACGGCTAGTGCTTCAACTTCCAAGAAGAGCTTCAGCCTCTGCTGCTTTGAATAGTCTGCATTGGCTTCCGGTGCATAAGAGAATCCTTTTTAAGATTCTCCTGATCACTTTTAGAGCTAAGCTTAAGGTGGGACCCAAATACCTGATGGCACGTTTTGTCCCATATACTACAATAAGACCTCTTAGGTCTTCCTCGGCAAATTTGCTTAAACTCTCCAATTTTAGATACAAATTGAAAGGAGGTAAGACTGCGGCTTATCTGGGTGCCAAAGCCTGGAATCTGCTCCCTTCCCATCTTAGGCTATACAATACTGAATCTGTATTTAGGAAGGCCTTGAAAACCTGGGTTTTCAGTGCCTCTGATGAATTCTGTCTAGCTTTGATCTAATCTCATATAGGGCTCATGCTCACCGCCAACCCAGCGCCAGGATACTCCTCACGGAGGGATAGTTGCGCTTTACAATTACTTCCTCAACTCAACTCAACTCAACTCAACACAGCTCGTAAAAGAGAGATAGGTACTTAGTCTGACAGAATAGTAGGATCAGCAGAAGGTTTGTTTAATAATGAGTAGACGTGTACCAGTTTCCAGATGGAGGGCACCTCACTGGAATCAAGGACATTATTAAAATGTTCTGTGAGAGTCTGGCTGATGCCATCAGCCACAATGTGCATACCACGAGAGGGACATGGATCAAAACGGGAACTAGACTTAAGAGTAGGAAAACAATGTTTGTTACTTCAGTTAAAATAGGAACAAAGGTACAGAGTGATGGACTGATCTGTGATGCAGTAAAGGCTAATATGCCTGCAAAAACAAAGGCTAAGGATCAGAGAATAAATGTAATGATTTTTAGCAATTTTAACAAGAAAAAAGGACGCAAAGTTATTACAAGGTACCTAGGAGGAAACTGGAGGAGGATGAGCTAGCTTTAGACTAAGAAAAGATTTAAAAGTGGTGACAACTTCTTTCGGGATATTTCGAGCAGAGTGAACACTGGAAATTATGCCTGTGATCGTTTTATCAGCCTGTGTTATTTTTTAATTTCTAGTCCGTAGACCTATTTGTCATCATTAGCATAGTTTGCTCTTCATTTTCTTTCTAGAACCTTATATTCACTAGTAGCATTTAATTTACAGGCCCTGGGCACATAAAGTGCACTTTTACAATTTAGAAGTAAATTAAATAGTTAATTGAATATGCCAATCATGGATAACCCAATGGTATCATTTTTAGAGTACAGAGCATATGCACTTTAGCACTTGTTAGCAGTAGTAAAGTGCCCAGAATCCTAAAGCTAGCAATAATAAGGTTAGCAAAACAGGAGATCAGAAGGCAAAAAGTCAGGCGAAAACACGCCAAGGATGTCAGGTCTAACACGAGGGATTAGCTGCACATACAAATATGGTAAATATCCACAAAATATAACAGCACTCTTCTTCACCTCACTCCACGTATAAGCGAAACTACAAGTTCATTACTACATGATTGGAGCACTTCAATATCGGTGAAATAATACCAAAGCTCATGCTACACTGCCCATATTATAAGCAAACATGCTGTCAATCAAGCACAGCAAATAGATTTGCTGCACATGCAGAGGCGGTATGTATGCACAAATGTAGATGTTTCTCTTTTCCCTCAATTTCTATCAATACATATGTGCAGCTCCATGTTAGCCACAACATTATGGAAGAATCTCACTGGTGAGTACCCACCAGCTACATCATAACTACCAACCAAGCACAATCAACAGTGCAGCATCTTACATAACAATTTTATCTTCATGTGCATCATTTTTCTTTTCTGTCTATGTGAGCGTATACAGAAACAGCCAGATCATCTGTAACAATCACTATAGTTTTTGCAGTTGTATGGTTTTACTCCTGCAAAACTATCACTCTCTGTGCTTCCCTTCATTTGTCCTTCTCTACCTTCATACGTCCCTTTGAGATTGAAAAGACAAAATCCTTTTCACAATAAAAAGCCAAAACTATTAGCTTTGTTTATTAATGTTTATTTTTAGCATCGGAAACAGTACTAATGTATAGGCAGTATTATTTTATGTTGTAGTTGTAGTGCTTAGACTACACTTTGTATTTTTTTATTTCTTGCTGTAGTTTTAGTTGTTGAGAAATAGGAGAAAAGAAACACAGTTTGCATGCATATAAACTTCAGATTTTCGTGCAGAATGTAAATGTAAGATATAAGTGACCTATGCGTGTACCTGCCTAGTACCTCGAAGACACATGGTTGAAAAAAATTGTTAAAAAGAGAGCATGGTAGAAAAAGTAACTGCAAAATGCTGATTAAGAAAACAAACTGTAAATGTTAGGGTCCCGCTTTGTAGACTTAATGCCAAGGATGCAGGTCGCTAGGGGGCTCGATAAAGATATTATATAATTTGCTCAGACTGTCATTTGGTGAAGTTGCAAAGCCAGAAATTACCATAAATATGGATTTCCCAGCACAGCAAACAGTTTAGCAATTCACCAATTTTCAATCTTTTTACATAGTATAATTTCCTCTGCCTAGCACAAACACGTGCTGGAAGATAACGTTAGAAAAAACCCTGATTGTTGTTCATTGCATAACATGGAAAAACACTACATTTTAAGGAAGTGTGGACCTTTCTGGATGAGCACAGTTTAAATCAGTTATTGCAACATTTGAAGTGGGATCATTAGATCAATGGGATAATCCCAGTCTCACAACTATGGTGACTTGAGTACCACTATTATCACATAACATGACATCACATCTGGCTATCTCATGTGTATATATAAAGTGCTCAATCACCCCTGGAGATATATTTATGCTGAATTACAGAAATGTATTGTTATCCAAGTAAATGGTACTCATTGTATCAGCCATGGAAGGATGAAAGGCTGAGTGAAAGCACCAGGATTCAAATGTGAGTGGGAGGTCAAACACATATCCCTCAAGTGGATACATTAGTTTATTAAGCCACCAGACTAATACAATCTGTTTGAGGAGATACTGTGTAGATTTGAATATGATTATAATCAGACACTATCACTATGGGGACTTGAACATCACTGTAAACACACACTATCTCTATGGGCACCGTTTCATCACACACTACCTCTGTAAGGACTTGGGCATAAATATAACCAACCTCACTCTATCTTTCAGGAAATTGAACATGATTATCAGCATACACTACCTCTTTGGGGACAGTGGTAATACTAAAATCACACACCATCTCTGTGAGGACCTGGACATACCTATAATCACACATTATCTCTGTGGGGAGCAGGGCAACGATTTAATCAATCACACATTATCTTTGCATAGAATTGAACATGAGTAGCCTCCTACATGTTCTATGTGTGGGACCTAGGCATGTCTATAATCACACACTATATCAGGCCTTGGGCATGTCAATAATCACACATTCTCTCTGTGAGGACATGGGCATGCCTATAATCACACACTATCTCTGTGGGGATCTGGGCATGTCTATAATCAAACCCTATCTCTGTGGGGACACGGGCATGTCTATATTCACACACTATCGCTATCAGACTCTGGGCATGTCTGTAATCATACACTATCTCTGTGGGGACCTGGGCATGTCTATAGTTACATATTATCTCTGTGAGGATCTGGGAATGCTTATCATCACACCTGGACATCAATATAATCATTCACACACTACCTTTGGTGGGTATTGGACATTAGTATCATCACCCACTATCTCTGTGGGAGACCTGGCCATTCCTATAATCACACGCTATCTCTGTGGGGACCTGGACATCAATATAACCAATCACACACTACCTTTTTTGGGTTTTGAACATGAGTATCATCACACACTATCTCCGTGGGGAGTATGTGAAATGCAGATGTAGGGCCCTTTCCTTTAGATTAGTGTATGAAAGTGAATAACTGTAGGGTAGTGCATGTTTAAAATAGACTAAGTAGTCTTCTAAACCAAATGTTTTAATGGGTGAGTCCAATTGTCTGGTTAATGATGTGGTGGCTGTCACCAGACGCAATGATCTAAGATAGCTTATAAAAAGGTCAACATGTTTCTTGCCATGGGTTAGTCATAGATCAGTTGGCAATTCGTCAGGACCAAAGTTATACTAATCCACACAATGGTTGAAATCTTAGTATGTCAATTGGTATCCAATACTCAGTAACCTAAGTATAGTATAGCTACGTTAACTTTGTTTCATTTGAAAGGAAACACCAACCCAATTAGGGCAATAATTATGTCTACTCGACGACCTACTCAAACACTGCTATAGAAGCCGGTATTCCTTTCAAATGAAACAAGGTTAAGGTCATTGCATTACTTGCATGAGCCTGCTACTTCATCACTCAGGTAAATCATTTTTGGCTGGTAACCACAGATATGTCTGGCATTGTGAAGCCATCGGCACCAACAGTGCTTTAGTAATATACACATCACTTGCCATTGAATGGTTATTCTGGCACACATATTCCCTAAATCAAAACTCTATGGAGTTGGTTTGAGGAATGGCTGGCAGTTGTGGCAGAGTCTTGAGCCGTGTGAGGCAGGACACAATAATTAGTATGATGCAGCTCAGTGTAGAGAATAAGTGCATGAGCTGTTGAAATATCTCAGAATTTGGAAATTTGTGTGTGGTGCCTGGTTCCTTATATAAGCAGCAATTACTCTCTGCAGAACGTATACCTCACCCTCCAAATCTTGTGCAAATATTTGACCACTGCACACACATATTGTTCATTAATATCTGTTTTTGAAATTCTTAGTGCTGCTTCAAAACTCCTCACCCAGATTCTTACACACAGGTGTCAGCACAGCTCTCCTAACACCAACATAAACTGGCAAATAAAACATGAAATGAGCTACTGTTTCCCAGGGGAAAGCATAAGCTGGACAAATGAGTAATACTCGTGTAAGGGAACACCTGCAACTGCAGAGATTGTTGACAGGAAGAATACCATATAAAAATTTCAAATATAAAGCTCTTGCTTCAGACGGCTCAATCTTACCAAGAAACTGGTCAAAATGTGGTAAGCAGTTTACATCAAGAAATGTTACTGTCAAACTATCCTCACAGGACTCCATGTAACACTTTTTGCTGATATACGCTCAGCACCTGGTCTTCAGTTGTTCATTCGTCCACTTGCTACTTGAAAATGGATTGTCCCACAAACCATGCTTACATATGTTTGAACCAGGGTAATTTACAACCTGCATCAAAGTCTTTTAATTAGACCTTCTTAGAATTATGTACTTCTTTACTGGACCATAACCTTATCCAGTACAAAAGGCTTTGAGATGTGCAATATATTGCAATGTTTTTTGCGCAAGATCGAATCGTAGTGAAGTCAAGGGGACATTTTGTGGGAGACTCATGCAAGATCGAATATGTCTATTTTAATTTTTTCACAAATGGGATAAATTACCAAGGGCCCAAACCTCAGAGCCACAAAGTGTTGCGCTATCCGCTTTAGCTTGATAAATCTCTGAGGCAGATGACAGTGGACGATAATACAAAGATTTTAAAGCCCTCAATACAATGCCAGCTCTGTACTGAAAGAGTTCCTTGCTTTTCGTAATCTGCGCTGACCAAGTGATGTATCAAATACAGTTTAGTTGGGATGTCTCTAGTCACCTGTATAACAAAATTACATAGCTTCTCAACTGTAATACGGTATTACAGTTGAGTTGTAATGTCACTATGCCTGTTACAAGAGTCAGCAATCAAGGTCAAAGGAGGGTCACAGAGCATAGTTACACTTGTAGTATTAACAGCAAAAACTGGCTTTTCATGTTTTAAATGCAAAGGATATTTTTTTATGGCCACATGGATATTTGTTGCACTCTTACAGGGAAAGATAGAATCTCTCTGCATGTTTCTTCAGATTCTGAGCTACAGCATTTTATTTTATTTGTATACATTAAACTGATACTAATATCTCAATTGCAAAAAATGACTAAATGCCTTTTTGTGTGTTTAGTTTCACGCTAGAGACTCTGCTTACTATCTCTTTCACATGAAGGAGCAAGACTCCAAGGATTTAAGAACGTTTTGGGAAGGGTGGTGTGGTGTGACTAGAGGTGGGTGAGCCAGAGAGAACCTAGGGAGAGCCGAGCCAGAGCTGAGCCAAGGGTGGGCTCTGGCTCTTAGAGCCAATGCACAAGCCAAACCATGAAAATAGCTGGCATGTAAATCATGCCACAAACATGATGTTAGAATATGATAAAGTGTCTTCCAAATTGCAGATAGTGTAAACATGCACTGAGAAATATACTTTCCCTGATCTGGTGATAACACTGTTATTGAACTAAGAGGTAAGTCAGTTGTCAAATACCTTATTTGTGAACTTGATTTTTATTATAGCTGGAGCAACATTATAGGCTTTTAAATGAAACACCTGAGGGTTTTTTGTAAAGCACACATCTTGAACTCTCAAATTTGAAGGTGCTCACCTATGTGATAATGACCAAAAATGAGTTTTAGTGAAATTTGTCTGAGATCGCACAATGTGGTCAAGCAGGGAAGCTGTGATAGAGCCCACATTTTACAGTTTAATCGGCCACTAGATTGGAATCCCTTCATGAAGTCAAACGTCAATGCTTTTCATTCTTGGGGGGTGAGAGTAGAGCGTGGGTTACAGGCAAAATACACATTTTCAAACATTCATAATTCTTAGAATGGGAATCAACGTCAGTCTGACACCTTTTGAATGAACTACCTGTATGTTCAAATAGTGTAAGAAGGGGAAATAGTCCTCACCTATGTAATGTGCTGTACTTCAGAGTAGTCAGTGTTAATCAGTGGTCCAAGTCAATTTATAATGCATTGCTAAAGTGAAGGGTAGACAATACTGATCCTGCAAGAGAGCAGCCTAAAAATGTCTATCACTGCCTACTTTTCAGATAAAAATGAAAGTGCTATGACTACAGATAAAACTGCAAGGGAGGTACGTTGAAACTGTAGAATGCTTAGACATGGGTTTCACACCCAAAGACTAATATACCCTGTAAGTAATGCAAATCATCTTGAAGGTCACCCTCTCTTTTATAGACAGCTATTGTAAGGTATGAAGAGCAGGAGTGATGGGGACAGGGGGTAGTTTACCTATCATTTAGAATTGTGTTTTTTACGTCATTGAGGCAACTTTGCTTCCCCTTATCGAATCCCGAACATTGTCTCTGGATGAATGTATCCATTAGAAAACTAAGGGGCATATCAACAACAACCGGCGATAATTATCTCTTAGCGCACTTAGTGCTAGGATAATTATCGCCGGCTAGCGTGAATTTTTATCGCTGAGATAGCGTGCTATTAGCAACGCTTATCTCAATAGCGATAAAAATCCTCACGCTAACGTGAGATTATCGTTGGAAACCCAGCGATAATCTCACGTTACCTTGTTGATAGGGACAGGCAAACTTAGCCATGATATCCTCCTTCCATAGGATATCATGGCTAAGTCAGAAAAATACCAGACGTAAAAAAGCAGCGTTAACCGCGGTTAGCGCTGCTTTTTTTGTCTCTAACAGGCTTAGCGATATTCTTGATAATAGGAGAAATGTCGCTTAGCGACATTTCTCCTATTATTTTACTCTGGAACGCCTCCTTTGCATCTCATTAGAGATGCAAGGGGAAGCGTAGAGTAAAAGGGTGCTAACATGCAAATTTGCATGTTAGCACCCTGTTGTTGATAGGGCGCTAGTTTTATCTCTCCTTTTTTGGCTTTTAAAGCCAAAAAAGCAGAGATAAAGCCCTTGTTGATATGCCCCTTCATAGTATAAGGCATCATGTAAGTGCCCTAGAAACAAAATACTGAAAGCATGCATTTGCCTGCACGGGGACCTTTCTGGGAGATAACACACACAACCCACACTCTCAAATCAGGATTTAATTCAACACCAAAATATAATTAGAAGTAATATCCTGACCATCAGGACCATAACCTGACCTATTGCTAATGCATGTAGTCTCCTATCACATTCTCTGAAGCACACGTACAAAGAAGAAAAAACCTCTAAGAATTGTTTTGGTGCACAAAGGTATCCCTTTCTGCACAAACAATCCTTCCTACAATGCAGACACCCTTTCACCATGGCATAAGGTTGCCTGCATTGGTGCTAAGCAGCCACAAGTGTACCAGCGCAAAGAGACAGCCCAACAGTGCTATATTTGTGTACATATGATGCAGTTTAGCTCTCTCCCCTTCACGCAATGCAGTGCAGTGCAGTAACTTGACTTGCTGTATTCTGTTAAATCAAAAATTTGTAAATCTGGGCCTCTGTCTTCATAATTTGGTGAGCATTCATTCATCCTTTTTCAAGTTCTTTTGAGAAAATGTTGCCTCAAGCGATTTCTATATTATTTGGAAATGTAAATGGGATTGTAACATGTCTGTTAACTTGTAACTCTTTTGACCAACCTGCATCCATAATGTGACAAGTGCCTAACTATTTCCTCTGATTTCCCCTACACCACCACCAATTTTTTGCTGATCACGCCACTTTCACATTTTCTCCTACGCGTCAAAGAAGTAAAAATACACTCAATTTGGGTTGGGAAGTTGCCAGCAAACATTTAGCGGCTTATTTATGAGAGGCTTGGCATGCCGGAGCATCACTTTTTTGACGTGGTGGCAGTGCAAGCCTCTCAATCATATCTATGAGGAGACGCAAAGCCACCCTGTGTGGCTTTGCATGGCTTCATAGATATGGAGTAAAACAAAGCAAGTCGCTGCGTTGCCTTACTCTTCCAAGGAAATGATCTATGGAAGTTCCAGTGGATGTTCCCATGGAACACCCATGCTTTTTGACGCTGTCCCAGATTTACTTAATCACGCAAACCTGGGGCAGCACCAACACCTTACACCTCCCCAGATCAGGCGTAACAAGGAGGAATATTTTTTCCTCTTTCCATGTGTGCAACATTCTGAAAATGCAAAATGCCTCTTGGGTGACCCTTCCTGTACATAAACAATCCTGCCTGCAATGGAGTCACCCTTGCCCCATGGTGCAAGGGTGCCTACGTTGGCGCTAGGCAGCAAATTGTGCACCTGCACAGGGGGAAAGCAGAGGAATGCATCTTATTTGATAAATACCGTGCATTCCTGCCCTTTCACATTGGGATAGGGAAATGCAGCAAGAAGACTTGCGGCGCTGCCCTACGCCAATTCCCCGTAAATTAGTGCTTTTGTTAATAACCACACACCTAGGCAATAGTACACCCTGTGAGTAACTTTATTCACAAATCAACAAGCTCTGTCTCTCGTGAGAGGAGCGTCCCCAAGTTGCACTCAAAATGATAAGTTCATTAATTTTCATACGAACACGTAATTTGATGTGTTTCAAACATCCAGTTTATTTGAATTTTTTCTTTTAAATTCTTTTCTTCATGATACACAATTCTTCAATTCATTTTTCCAACATTTTTTCAACAAAACGTAATTTCTTCTTCCCAATGCATTTCGGGATTAACCCTTCATCAGGGGTCTTAGTTTATAGCTCTGAGAACTTTTGAGCTGTTTGGTGCTTATGGCGGCGTAAATATATTCAAGGTGCGAAATTGTCTCTGGATTATCGCGTCTTAAAACGATTCAAAAGCGGTTCAAAAGTGGTGTAACCGAAAGTGTACGAACGCAGGTTCTCATATCCGTCTCTGCTAGCGTGAACAGCTGTGGTGTCAACTTTAATCACACACAAAATTTCACCATATTGATATTCTTTAACAGATGAGCAAATTAATTTGCTAATGCATGTTTGGGTTTGTGTTTGTAAACTACATAATTGAATTTTTGCTCATAAAGGTCAACGTCTGTGCCCCAAAGTCAAATATAAGAACACCTATAGTTTTTTTTGTAATCAAGTCTTTCTTGTTTAATTTTTATTTGGTTTCCAGCACTACATCCAGTCTCAATTAGGCAGTACTAACTCTCTTATTAAGTTACTGAACTCTCCAGTCTCTGCATCTATTGCACAACTAAATATTTTATTATGTACTTACACATTTAGCAAGATAAAAAAACACAAGTGCTGCATAAGGTATAATGGGAATGCCACTCTTCTAGGTGCATCAACTTAAACAGTTGGGAAATAAAATGTTTAATGTAAGAATATTAAATAAAGCTGAGTTTAAGAGCCTGCTGTAAGCAAGGGAAAACAACGTTAAGTGTGCTTTCAAAAGTAGAAAAATATATAGTTGATCCACGTCTGCATAATTAGGGATGTGCAGGCTAAAACGCACATAAGCTACCTATCGGACTTTGTAGGCAACATCATTGACAGGGCTTCTGAAAAACATTCTTCACTGTTGACATTCAGGATTGTCCCACTCAAATGTGGATTGTTGGGCTGTGTGTTGTGGCTGTGGCAGTCTGTATCTTGGTTAGGGTTACTTGATATCAGCTGCACTCTAGCCAAAGGTGTGTGTCACTAGCGAGAAAGGTGGAAACAAAAGATAATGATTTATACATATTATCTGAAAGAAACACGTTAGTTAGATTCCACACCTTAGAATATCCCCAGGCATCAGGCTGGATCCAGAAAGATTTTTCGTCAGCAATACCCCTTGCGCGTCGCTAGGCGTCGTCTGAGGCTCCGCGTCCGTCGTCGGCGTTGTGCGCCAGAATTACGTCATCGGAGTACTTAGATGCCGCCCTCGCGTGCTGACGTCAGTTGTTCTTTTTTCTGCGCCAGACAGCGCCGATCCGGGAAGAGCTTACCCCTTTAGCCAGTTTTTCACTAAAACTTTTTGGATTCTTTTGTCTACTCGTCGACTCGAACTGGTGCCAGTAGGATGCCTGGTTTTAAAGCCTGTGACTCCTGTCACCGACTGATGTCGGTAACGGACCACCATCGCCGGTGCCTTTACTGCCTTGGGGCCGACCACGATGCGGAGTCGTGCCTCGACTGCCAGGCCTTGACCTCGAAGGCTAGGCGGGAGCGGTCCCGCAAGCTTCTTGAGCTCTGGCACTCGGCTCCAAGCCGTTTATGGTCCCGGTCCAGGAGAAGGTCGAAGGACCGGTCGCGGAGCCGCAGCCACCATCACGGCTCGTTGGATTCCAAGTCTTCGGGTAAGTCGAAGCATAGTAAGAAGTCCAAGAGACGACATCGCTCTTCGGACTCCCCTCGCCGGTCACGTGACTCAGTCGAGGGTCCGGGTGGTACCACCCCCGCGGCTCCGCCGTAGCCGCAGGAGTCGCGTCCGTCCCCATACCCGCCGGTCCCTGGGACTGACGCGACTCCGGCGGAGATCAGTGCCTTCCTCTCGGCCATGAGGGGCCTGGCTCCGCCGTCGACACCTGCCGGCGCGCATTCGGGCCCCAGGGGCTCGACTGGGAGGCCTAGCAAGCCGGCGGCTCTGGCCCCGGTGCCGTCGTCGACTTCGGTCCCGACGCCGCAGGTCCCCGTGGGATCCAGGCCTGGATCTCAGTCGATGCCGGTCGACCTCACGACGTCTCCTCCTTCGGCGTCGACACCGATTCCACCCCCGGCGCCGTCTCCAGACGACGCCGTTCCCCGGTTCAACCCCGGTCCGGGCCTGGCGCCGGTGCGGCGCCATCCGGCGCCGCATCTGACGCAGATGGATGACCATTTCATCTTCCACCCGGCTCCGGTCATTCCCCCTGTTTATCAGGAATCGGATGACGGTGGCAACTGGGAGGGGTCTGATGACCCTCTGGCCCACCAGGGCCAGTTATCACAGGACTGGGCAGATGAGCTGGGGGATGCCAGTGGCCTTGACACCTCTCTTGACACTGGCTTCATCTCTCCTCCGACCGTGGATTTGGAGGAAGGTGCTACCTTTTCTGTGGCATTGCATAAGGCGGCCGAAGCCCTCGGGCTGGAGCTACCTACTGTGGCCGTGAGGACTAACCTCCTCACTGAAGTGCTCCAACTGTCAGCAAGCTCCTCGGAGCCTCTGCTGCCGTTTAGCGAAGCACTAATGGATGTTCTCAAGGGCACCTGGTCCAAGCGCTCCACAGTACCTCCTGTGGATTGGAACGTGGCCCGACGCCACCGCCCTGCACCGGGTGACCCCAGTTTTCTGTACCAACACCCCACCAGGTTATCCAGGCCTCTACTTCCCAGACCTCCTTCCCGTCCACTCCCCCAGATCGAGAATCCAAGAGACTGGAGCAGTTTGGCAAAAAGCTGTTCTCCTCCCTTAGTCTAGGGCTACGGTCGATTAACACCGCCAGTCTCTTGGACCGTTACTCCCACTCTCTGTGGGATACGGTGGGGGACGTGCTGCCCCTGTGCCCAGAGGAGGCCCGGACACGGCTCGCCCAGGCTCTTGCCGACAGGCGGGACGCAGCGCGGTATGCCATCCGATGTGGTTTGGACACGACGGACTCGCTTGGCAGGGCAATGTCGTCCACGGTGGCGCTTCGTCGTCACGCCTGGTTGCGGTCCACGTCTTTTTCTGGGGATGTCCAGAGCACCCTCATGGACATGCCCTTTGACGGCGATCGCCTCTTTGGTGACAAAGCGGACACTGCGCTGGTGCGCTTTAGGGACTCCGGAGCCACGGCCAAGTCCTTGGGTCTCTCGGCCCGCGCCCGCAACTTCCGCTTTTCACCCCTTTCATGGCCAAGGCAGGGGCGCCCCCTCCCGTCCGCCTAGCCACAGGCTGCAGAACCATCCTCCACATGGCCGCGGACGTGGATTCCGCCGAGGCGGTACTGGGGGACAACGTGCCGGTCCATCCACATCCACCCCAGCAGCATCCGCCTCAAAGCCTTCCTAGTCCGTGCTTTCAGGCCCATTCCATGCCAGTTGGCGGCAGAGTTCGCCATCACCTGCTCCACTGGTGTTCCATCACTTCGGACAGGTGGGTGCTGCATATCGTCCGAAGGGGCTACTCCCTCCCCTTCGAGGCGAACCCTCCAGCCATGCCACCGCAGTTGCACCGCATGTCGGGGGATCACTTTCATCTTCTACAGGAGGAAGTTGTGGCCCTCTTGGCCAAAGGGGCCTTCGAGCGCATTCCTGGTCCAGAATTAGGCCGAGGTTGTTATTCTCACTACTTTCTGGTTCCCAAGAAGGGCAAAGGGGGCCTACGCCCTATCTTGGACATGAGGAGCGTCAACGCCTTCCTCCGGAAGGAGAGGTTCAAGATGCTCACCTTAGCTCAGGTTCTGGCTGCCCTAGACCCTGGAGACTGGATGGTAGCGTTGGACTTGCAGGACGCTTATTTTCACATCCCCGTCCTGCCGGCCCACCGGCGTTACCTGCAGTTCACGGTGGGTCAGGAGCATTTTCAGTTTACTGTGCTCCCCTTCGGCCTCACCAGTGCGCCTCGGGTGTTCACGAAAGTGATGGCGGTGGTCACAGCTCATCTGCGCAGATCAGGGGTTCCAGTCTTCCCCTATCTCGATGACTGGCTGTTGAAGGCGGGCTCACCCCAGCAAGTCGTCTCCCACCTCAAGTCGCATCTGAGTCCCTCCCAAACTCTCCTCTTTATCGGGGCGGTTCTGGACTCGGCGCAGTTCCGGGCTTATCCTCCGGACCAGCGGGTCTGGGATATTCAGGCTCTGATTCCCATCTTTCAGCCTCTATCCCGGGTTTCGGTCAGGTTGGTGCTGCGGCTTCTGGGTCTGATGGCCTCCTGCATCCTGTTAGTGCATCTCGCCAGGTGGCAAATGTGGGCTCTGCAGTGGGACCTGAAGTTTCAGTGGGCCCAGCATTGGGGCAACCTGTCCGACCATGTCTTGATCTCGGAGAGTACCGCAAAGCAGTTGCAGTGGTGGCTCATGGACCGCGATTGGGTCAGCGGCAGATCCCTCTCCCTACCCCAACCGGAGCACGTAGTAGTGACGGATGCGTCCCTCCTGGGATGGGGGGGCCACATGGGGGAGGCGGAGATCAGAGGACTCTGGTCTCCGGTGGAGTCTCAGCTCCATATCAACCTTTTGGAGCTGAGAGCGATCCGACTTGCACTGAAGGCATTCCTTCCCGTTGTCCGGGGAAGTGTGGTGCAGTTGTTCACGGACAACACCCCCGTCATGTGGTATTGCAACAAACAGGGCGGGGTGGGGTTGTGGACCCTTTGTCAGGAGGCTCTGTGCCTCTGGACATGGCTGGAACATCAGGGCATCACCCTGGTGGTTCAACATCTGGCGGGCTCTCTGAACACCAGAGCAGACAAACTCAGCCGCCGGTGCATGATGGATCACGAATGGCGTCTAAACTCGGACGTGGCGCAAGGCCTCTTTCGGCAGTGGGGAGAGCCTTGGTTAGATCTATTCGCCACCGAAGAGAACGCGCAAAGTCAGCAGTTCTGCGCATTGGAGTTTCCAAGGCGGCACTCGCTCGGGGACGCCTTTCGTCGCGAGTGGAGTTGCGGTCTGTTGTGCGCCTTTCCGCCTATACCACTTCTGCCCAGAGTGCTGAAGAATATCAGGCACGACCGGGCCCAAGTCATCTTGGTGGCTCCGGATTGGGCACGAAGGTACTGGTATCCCGAGCTACTCAGTCTGTCGATCGATCCCCCAATACGACTACCTCTTGAGGTGGACCTTCTGTCGCAGCAACAGGGGACGGTCCTCCACCCGAACCTGTCCAGTCTCCACCTCCATGCGTGGATATTGAGCGGTGACAGTTGATGCCATTTGACTTGCCTCCTGAAGTCTGCAATGTGATTCTGGCAGCCAGGCGTCCCTCCACAAAATCGGTATACGCCTGCAGGTGGAACAAATTTGCGACATGGTGCTCAGCAAAGGTTGTGGATCCCCTTTCCGCCCCTCTTTCTGAGGTTCTCCTCTTTCTTCTTTCCATGGCCCAGCAGGGCTCTGCTCTGGGCACTCTTAAAGGTTATCTGTCAGCTATTTCTGCTTTCTTACGGCTTCCTGATCAGCCTTCTCTTTTCAAATCCCCTGGTGTTTCTCGCTTCTACAAAGGCATTACTCACATGTTTCCTCCTGTCCCTTTCGTAATGCCCCAGTGGGATTTGAACCTGGTCTTGACATATCTGATGTGTGCTCCCTTTGAGCCTCTTCATAATTGTCCCCTTCGTCTTCCGACTCTTAAGACTGCTTTCCTGGTTGCCATCACCTCGGCTAGACGATTGAGTGAGCTCCAGGCTCTCTCTTCTAAGCCCCCTTTTCTTTCTGTCCATCCGGACAAGGTTGTCCTCCGGACTCGTCCTTCCTTTCTTCCTAAAGTGGTGACTGCCTTTCACATCGGGCAGTCTGTCACGTTGCCCACCTTCTTTCCGCCTCCGCTTCCTTCGAAGGAGGAAGAAAGGCTCCACCGTCTGGACCCAAAACGGGTGCTGTCCTTTTATTTGGGCCACACCAAACAGTTCCGGGTGGACGACCAACTCTTTGTGGGCTACGTGGGCGCTAAGGAGGGGCGGGCGATACACAAGCGAACCATCTCACGGTGGGTCGTATTGTGTATAAAAGCTTGTTACTCCTTGGCTAAAAAGGATCCTCCTGTAGGGCTGAGGGCCCATTCCACCCGGGCCACAGCGGCGACCACTGCCCTGGGCCGGGGAGTCCCCTTGCAGGACATCTGTCAGGCAGCAACGTGGGCCTCGCTGCACACGTTTGCCAAGCATTATTGCCTGGACAGCCAAGTACAGAGAGAAGGCTTCTTTGGCCGTTCTGTTCTCCAGGACTTTCTGGTGTGATCTTGGTTCGCAGACCCACCACCGGGGTTGGTGTTGCTGGGGTATCTATTCTAAGGTGAGGAATCTAACTAACGTGTTTCTTTCAGATGAACAAGTTACTTACCTTCGGTAACGATGTATCTGTAAGAAACATTAGTTAGTTAGATTCCTCACCGACCCACTCATCCTCCCCGTACTGCGAACCGACATCTAGGGTTAAGGTTATCCTTTTCAGGGCCCTAGACTTTTTGGCACCAGTGTCGGTCTCTTGCATGGCTCTGTGTTCCTGGCGCGGAAAGATATGTACAAGAACTGACGTCAGCACGCGAGGGCGGCGTCTAAGTACTCCGACGACGTCATTCCGGCGCACGACGCCGACGACGGACGCGGAGCCGCAGATGACGCCTAGCGACGCGCAAGGGGTATTGCTGACGAAAAATCTTTCCGGATCCAGCCTGACGCCTGGGGATATTCTAAGGTGAGGAATCTAACTAACGTGTTTCTTTCAGATAATATGTATAAATCGTTATCTTTTGTTTCCCCCTTTCTCGCTAGTGACACACACCTTTGGCTAGAGTGCAACTGATATCAAGTAACCCTAACCAAGACACAGACTGCCACAGCCACAACACACAGCCCAACAATTCACATTTGAGTGGGACAATCCTGAATGTCAACAATCTAACTAACTAATGTTTCTTACAGACACCTTTTGAATTAACTACTTGTATGTTCAAATAGTGTAAGAAGGGGAAATAGTCCTCACCTATGTAATGTGCTGTACTTCAGAGTAGTCAGTGTTAATCAGTGGTCCAAGTCAATTTATAATGCATTGCTAAAGTGAAGGGTAGACAATACTGATCCTGCAAGAGAGCAGCCTAAAAATGTCTATCACTGCCTACTTTTCAGATAAAAATGAAAGTGCTATGACTACAGATAAAACTGCAAGGGAGGTACGTTGAAACTGTAGAATGCTTAGACATGGGTTTCACACCCAAAGACTAATATACCCTGTAAGTAATGCAAATCATATTGAAGGTCACCCTCTCTTTTATAGACAGCTATTGTAAGGTATGAAGAGCAGGAGTGATGGGGACAGGGGGTAGTCTACCTATCATTTAGAATTGTGTTTTTTACGTCATTGAGGCAACTTTGCTTCCCCTTATCGAATCCCGAACATTGTCTCTGGATGAATGTATCCATTAGAAAACTAAATGGTATAAGGCATCATGTAAGTGCCTGTGAGAAGTTGGCCTGATATATGATGTCACTAATTCTAGTGTACACCCTGTATCAGTCCAAACAACCCTTATGGTGATTGGTTGTAAAGTCAACCTTATAGACCAGCTATCCTAGTGGTAGCATGGACAAGAGCAGTCTTAGGCTAAACTCTGTATGGCATGTGAAGCCAGCTGTTATACCATTTGTAATCCCTTGAATACCAAATGAAAGGACACCACAACAGATATATATAAAAATAGAATGTATTTATTCTAGTCAAAATACCCTCAGCACTCTGTATGAGATTAGAGGTAAGTACAACACAGTCTTATTTAAGCATACATTAAGTCACACAGGTAAGTAATACAGTTAGGCCCTAGGGGCCACGCAAACCATATACTAAGTAAGTGGTATAAGAGCCACTGTCACGAACACAGGATAGGCCTAGGCCTAGGGAATCGCTGGGGCTACACTATACTACCAAAGGTTAGGAAGTGGGAGGCCCAAGGGATTCAGGTGCAGAGTTGAAACACTCACGCGTAATGCGTAAAAGTCGATAGAAATAGTAGTTATTAGAAATTAAGAGTTTTAGGACACTTCTGGAGTAACTAGGAAGTCGAGACTTGGAAACTAGACCCTAGGATAGTCAATACCCTTGTGAGCACTGGAGTACTCAAGTTACCTAGCCCACGGGCTGCGGGTGCATAGGTGTGAACTTGCGTCAGGTTTCGTCGTTGACTCCTATGGATGCCTGAAGGAAAGTTGCTGACAGGCAGTCAGTGAAGAGTGTCCGGTGGATCCCAAGGCGGGGATCAAGAAGGAAGGTACCTGCAAGCAGCAGGGACAGAGTCTAGGTCACCAGCCAGGAGCCAGGAAGGAACCAGGAAGGAACCAGGCGATGTCGTGAAGATGCAGGTGAAGAGGTGAAGCTTGTCGCAGCAGCCACGGGTACCAAGAGGCGTCGAGGACGACCAGGACCAGGAGGTGAGCTGTCCCTCGAAGGCTCTTGCTGTCGGCGGCGTCGATGTCGAGCTAGGACCCAACAAGCCTTGGCAAGCGGAACCCACGCAGAATGGAGGACTTGCTTCTGATGCAGACCAGGAAGGTCCGGGGTGCTTCTCTTTCACAGAGGAGCGGGTGCCAGTCTGGAGGAGCCGGACCACCAAGATGAAATCAAAGGTTCGTTGTCGCAGAGGTGACTAGCCAATGGGCCAGCAACCGGACAACACGTCGAACAACTCAAGTGCAGAAGGGCCCCACGCAGAACACGTGAAGTGTGGGGAGCTGATCTTCTTTGCAGATGGTGCTTGGGATTGGGGCTTCTCAATTCCCCAAGCACAGCTTCGAGGAAGCCTCAGAAGTTGCGCTAGTCCCACGTCCCTCGTCGCCTCCACGGGTCCCAGCTTTGCTGTCAATGTGGATCTGGTTCAGAGGTGTCTGGAAGTCATGGCGCTGGTCAGTCTCTGCAGTCGTCCCTCGTAGGATCAGTCGCAAAGCAAGCAGCGTCGCTGGATGATGCCTGGTTGCCCAGGGTCGTCACTCCTTGGCCACAAGGGAGATTCTTCAGTCTTCTACCTGAGGTCGAATGTTGAAGGTCCAGAGTTTCTGTTCAAGTTGCAGATTCAGGATAATCTAATTCTGCAGGGCTCAGCTACCTACTGATATACTGGGCTAGTGGGCTGGGCTACCTGCAAGGTCCCTCCTATGGGTGGGACCAGGAAGGGGAGTGGTTACACCCCCTTTCCTTTGTCCAGTTTCGCGCCAGAGCTGGGGCTGGAGTGCCCCAGCGCCGGTTTGAACTGGACTATGCATGGGACACCTTGTGTGCCCCAGGCAGTGTCTAGTTTCTTTCATCCCTCCCTGCCCCAATACACTAAGGCCTGTCTGGGGTGGTGCTAGCACCTCCCAAGGCAGGAAACCTATTGTCCAAGCCTCCCTCGCTGGAAGGACTCCCAGCAGCAGGAGGTCAGACTTGTGTCTATAGCAGCAGCATCCATTTTGTGATGCTGGGGCTCTGGTTAACTTTAACCGGGTAAGTAGGTTTCAACATGTCTTCTCCCTCTAGAAGGGAGGAATAACATCCTCATCGCCAGAAATGGTATGGGGGTATTATTCCAAAGTGTTAGACACCTTACACAACATGTTTTGATAAGGCCAAACCATAGTTACCATAACCGTTTAAGATTATAAGGTACTTTAAGAGTATATGGTAGGCTATATCATAGAGCAGCTATAAGGACATGGTTCCGAAAGCTGCAGACAGGCTCAGCTCATGCTAGAGCACCATCTCACATGTTACCAAGCACTCTGCCTCCAGGATTGTTAAGGCCTGCCATAGGAGTGGCTGATAGGTACACATGTGTCTATATATAAGGTAGGTATAGGAATACTACACCTAAGCAAGGGGTGATTACACAACCTTGCCCCAGCTGAGTGATCAGCCAGTTGTGTCATAATGGAAGGCAAGGCCAGTGGTGGCATAATACATGCTACAGCCCCTGGTAGGCCTAGGGTACTGAGGTTCCGTGTGGGACGGAACGACACTTTTGAGTGGTGACGAATATGGATGAGTTTGGTGTCTACGAACCGCAAATGACGAGTATAGTGGGTGTACTCAGTTTCGCTATGCAACCACGTATGGTTCGTCTTATTTTTGGGTTTGTTCATCCGAACCCTCAGGTTCCATTTTAGATACAGCATCCATTTTGTTTCTTGCCCTCAAGTAGCCAGTGAACGGACTTTGTCCGCTTCGTGACCCTGGGATTCCCAAGCTTACACGAGGGACACGTGTTTCTTTGAGGGTGACTTTTTATGATGAGGGAAATGACACGGCGAAGGCAGATGGCCCCGCTCGAGGCTCATCTTGCCGTGCCGGTCTATTGTTTCAGTCATGCATACATTGGACACGAGGTCTTTGATCCCGTTATCAAGTTTCCTTTATTACTCCCAACACTCTTTCCTAATCTGTTGTGCATCCTTGTCCTTTCTTTGCATCTGTTTTCGTCCCTTTTCCTAATGTGTTTACGGTCAGGATGGAATGTGTTTTATTGCAGAAAAGATATGTTTTTACAGTTGGGAACCGGCAATGCTGTTGTAATTATGTTCCGGCCCCCTGAAACATGAACACGACTCTTTTGAAGTTTATTGTGGGAACTGAGTTGTAACCTTTGTTCGCCATACTGTGCAATGGCAAAAACGTGTATAAAAGGAGCGATCCACTTTTGCAAATCGAAGCAGTCTCCGAGAACCTACACGTTGTGTACTTCTTGTGACCTCTGTATCCCTGCAGTAAATAAACTCTGATCTCTGACGTCGCTGGAAGTGTCCCGTGTCTCTGTGTTTTGTACGCCAGAACAGGTAACCCACGAAGGTTTCAGGTGTTGTTCCCTGGCACCGCTGGGTCTTAGAATAACCCAGTCCTTCAGTTGGCGCCCAACGTGGGGCGACATCAACGGTACCGGTCCAAAGCCCGACAATCGTGAGGAACTTCGTGTGAAATCTCCGAGGGAAGGTGCACCCCGCTTCATCGATCCAGTTGTCGAAATAAGTGGCCCGAAGACTTTTCCCGCGAAGATCCCCGCCTCCTGATGGCTGCGACGGACCGATGCCCTGACTGTCGACCTGTTTTGGCGCCTGGTGTAGTCCTTTGTACGGCGAGACGATAGACGGGTCTTCCTGGTGACGCCATTGTTCTCTCAGTTAAGTATTTGTGGGTCGCTCCCAGTGTTCCTTTGTTGTTTGCATGGTTCCATAGCATTTGTGGTTCTTAGTTGTTGGATTTTATTTGACGATTGCAATTGCCAAAAACCGAGGGTCTTGCATTTTTTGTGCGAGGACATCATAATTTGATAGCCCTTGAAGTTTGTATACTCGGTTAGTGTGCACGATGCCTGGCCGTAGTACTTTGTTTGGGTTTTTCAAATGTTGCAGAATGGATTCCCGGCTGGAGGATTCGTGTCCGATACCTCCGGTTGGAACTCCAATTTACGAGCTCTATAGTCGCCATGGCGTGGGTCCTATCGTATATAATGAATATTGGGTCCGCTACACTAAAAATGATGGCGTTCTTAGTTGGCCATCACATGGTAGTTTCGAAACTGCCGTCTTAGATAATTTGGAAGCTAAACTGTTTAAAAAGAAGGCTAGGCCGGCCATGTTTGATTCCTTCCGGTTATGGTGGAAAGAGGCCAAGCAGAAAGAAATCAAACAGAGTAAGAAAAATAAAAAAGAAGGTGTCATTACGGTGATGCGAAATGCAGAACAGTATCAGCGAGACAAAGATGAGAAAGAGCAAGAAATTAGTGCTCGACTTCATCATATGGCGGTGGATAAATGTTATCCGGTGTTACCGTCTAATGCCGATAAGACGGGTGAAGAAGCGATAGAGGATTCACTACTATCTTATTTGTTGAAATCACCACCTCCCTATGCTCCCGATACTGTGGGTCCTGTGATTCTACCTCTTCCTCAACCTGCTGTTTTGGCGGCTGCTGGTCAGCCCGCCGTTCCTCCCGCTCTCCCGAATCCTTTTGTACCGCAGATCGTTCATCCTCCCTTACCGGCTTTTCTTCCTACTGCGCCTCTCCAAGTCCCTCCTCAGTCTGTCGTTCCCGCTACTCCTGGTGCCGCATCTACTTCTACTGCCTCCACTCCTACTGTCGCTGCGCCCGCATCTTCTTCCTCTTCTCCTTCTGTTCGTAGCCGTCTCCTGACTGCTGTTGCTACTCTTTATTCTCCGCTTTTTGGGCCAATACTCGGCTCGACTCTTTCAGATGTTGCCCAGAGGCGCAGCCAGCTTCCTGATGGTAGGGAACGTGAATCGTTGGTAAAAATGGCACGTAAATGGATTCATAATCCTGTTAAATACACTTCGCGTGTAGTGTTTGAAACATTTTCTCAGTTTAATGCGCCCACGCAACGACTCGTGTTTGAGGAAATGTGTAAATCGTTGAGGGAGGAGTGGGATCATGATGTGGTCGATAATGTACAGTCTGAGGTTTCTGAGCTCCAGCATCAATTCACGACTGGCGTGATTGTAGGTGATAAGGTTCGAGATGCTCTAGAACGCCTGTTATCCTTTCGGTGTACAGTGCAACCTCGAGCATTGTTTAAAGAAGAGACCGCAGAGTGGATGGCGAAACCTGGTCAATATCCTATGCGGGAAGTTCCTCCAGTGTGGATGCCAGGTGATCCTAATGCTAACCCTGCTGTCCCAGGCCGTTTTCAGAGAGTGTGGATACACCTCCCGTGGAAACGATCGGAAGTTTTACAGGTGAAGCAAACTTTGCCTGATCCTCGTAAAAATCCTGCAGGTTATTATAAGGAGCTGTCCCAATTAGTGGATGCTACTGTTATGAACCTTGCTGATATTGACATGTTGTTTGGCAATGTAGTGCCTCAGCCGATTTGGGCGAAAATTCGTCACGAGAATCACGCGGCCGAGTTAGGTGGTGACTGGGCTGCCCTTACGGCGGCAGACGCTCAGCAAGTTGGTGGGGCTAAACCTGAACAGCTTATTGTGGAGCTGCCTCAGAGGATAATTACCCTTATGAAAACGCTTATGCCAGCGATGCGCGTCAATTGGGACAAGTTGTCCGCGTGCAAGCAAAAGAGGGATGAAAGCGTCTCCGATTTCTTTACGAGATTCGAGGAAGCATTTGTTGATCATAGTGGTCAGGACATGAGTTCGGAGGGTGGTCAGCGGTTGTTCGTTGATAAGTTTGTATCGAACTTGTTGCCCGAACTTAGCAACAAGTTGAAAAATTCTGAGAGTTCGTGGGCTGTTTCTACCACTGCTCAAATATTGGCTACGGCCCAATATTACGAAAATAGAGAAAAGGAAGAAAGTGAACGTGCAGATGAGAAAACGAAGGATCTTAAAACTAAGGTCTTATTGCAGCAAGCGTATCCTCCGCGCTCAAATTTCAGTGACTCGCAACAGCCAAATCGATCACAATCACAGTTTTCCAGGTCGCAGACGCGAAATGACTCTCCCGCACCTCGTTTTGTGTTGGGATATAATCAGTGTGCGTATTGTCGAGGGGAGGGCCATTTGAAGTTTAATTGTCCAGTTCTCCGTGATAGGAACAATGGTGTGTCAGCTCGAGGAGGTCGTAGTGGTCCTCAACAAGCTTCACGTGGTAGAGGTCGTGGAGTTACTCAGAATCAGGCCGAGCGTCTTGCCACTTCCTCAGATTCGCAGAATTGTTTCGATCAACGCGACCTCTCGTCTGGTAGATCTGCACAGTATCATGTGGATGACTATTACGTCGAGCGTGATGTTGATACGGATGGTATCTACTAGGACAGCCATAGACAAAGGAAGGGAGAAGTATCAGTTCCGGTTGATCAGAGAGGGCCTTATGTTGCAGTTGCTGCATTGGGCGTCGTTGAGCCTTTTCTGTTGGACACTGGTGCAGCAAAAAGTTCCATTATGCATTCGAAACTCCCTGGCGCACCTTTGTCTGGCTTAACGAATGTTTCCGTTGGATTCTCTGGCGCCCCCGTTAGCAATCCAGTTTCTAGCCCCTTGCCCCTTACGATTGGGTCTCATGAGTTAGAAGCTCCTTTGATTTTGACTACTGGTTGTGGTGAGAATCTTTTGGGCTTGGATTTGTTGAAGAGGTTACATGCGACTTTGTACTGCTCTCCTACAGGTGTGGAGCTTACATTGGGTGAGAGGGTGATTTCTCCTATGTATCTATCGATCGATAAGCTCCCACCGGAATTGAGTTCTCTTCCGGATTCTTTGTGGGCGACAGGTCCCAATGATGTGGGCCTGCTGGATATACCACCTTATGTTGTTCAATTGAAAGTTGATGCGCGCTTACCACGCATACCACAGTATCGTATCTCCCTTGATGGTGAACGGGCACTATTAGCGATCATTTATGATCTGATCGATAAAGATGTTATCGAGGAGACACGAGGTAACGTGTGTAATAGTCCCGTGTTGCCTATTTTGAAGCGAACTGATCCCTCCAAGCCTCCCGTGTACCGTCTAGTTATTGACTTACGGGAAGTAAATAAAGTTGTTGTCCCGCAGTTTCCTGTGGTACCCGACATTACAGCTTTACTGACTCTGATTCCAGCCTCTGCATCATGGTTCTCGGTAATCGATCTGAAGAATGCGTTCTTTAGCATTCCGATTGCTGAGGAAAGTCGTGATTTGTTCGGCTTTTCATTAGGAGGTCGCAGCTTCCGGTTCAAACGTGCACCTCAAGGCTACTGTGAGAGCCCATCGATCTACAGCCAAGCTCTTAAGAGTCAACTGGATGCATTTGTGCTGCCGACTGGTGCGGCTTTGATTCAGTACGTCGACGATCTGTTGGTAGCTGCAGACACTGAACAAGTTTGCAAGACTGCTACTGTGTCACTGTTACAGCATCTCTGTGATTTACACCACAAAGTGTCACCTTCTAAACTACAATATTGTTGTCAAGAAGTTACCTACTTAGGTCACTTATTGTCAAAGGCGGGAAGAAGGTTGACCCCTGAAAGAATCGCAGCAATTGCTCGAATGGCTGTGCCGACGACTCAGAGAGATGTGCGTGCCTTTTTAGGTATCACGTCATACTGTAGACAGTGGATTCCAAATTTTTCACTGTTAGCGAAGCCATTGATAGCTCTCACGTGCAAGGATGTTTCGACTCCCTTGCCATGGACGGAGGAATGTCAGAAAAGTTTTTCTGAACTACGTGATGCGTTGTGTTCGGCTCCTGTGTTAGGTACTCCTGATTACAGCAAGCCATTCACACTATACGTCCACGAGAGGGAAGGTTGTGCGTTAAGTGTTTTAACGCAACAATTTGGTGGCAAGCAGCGCCCGTGTGCATATTTTTCCTCGACCTTAGACCCGGTAGCCAGAGCGTTGCCAAGTTGCTTGAGGGCGACAGCGGCAGCAGCGGCGTCTATTCGGCAGTCCGCAGGTCTTGTCATGGATAATATGCTCATGGTGATGGTTCCGCATGCGGTTGACACTCTCTTGAACCGGACAAAAACTCAACATCTGACGAGTGCAAGGTTGTCTGGGTACGAGCTGACCCTTTTGGCAAGTCATATACAGATCAAACGTTGTAATGTACTGAATCCGGCGACATTGTTGCCGATTAATATGGAATCAGATGATATACCGCCACATGATTGTTATTTACGAACTGAGGAAGAAACAAAGGGTCGTGTGGACCTGAAAAACACTCCCTTGACAGATCCTGATGGTACTTTGTATGTGGATGGTTCTTGCTTCAAATTGCCGAATGGCGATGTGACGACTGCGTATGCTGTAGTGACGTTGAGCACGGTTGTGGAAACTGCGAGATTGAATCAGAATTCAGCACAAGCGGCAGAATTGATTGCATTGACAAGAGCGTGTGTTTTGTCTAAAGGAAAGCGAGTGAATGTGTTTACCGACAGTCAGTACGCATTCGGCGTTGCGCACAACTTTGGAAGACTGTGGAGAGAAAGAGGATTTATGACATCGCATGGTACGAAGATCCAACACGGGCAGCTCGTGAATGACCTTTTGGATGCACTTACATTGCCTAAACAAGTGGCGATCGTTAAATGTAGTGCACATCGGAAAGTGACGGATGATGTTGGTCGTGGTAATGCGTTTGCGGATGAGATTGCTAAGGAAACGGCTAAGGATTTTACGACCCGAATGTATGTTACGAGTTCAGTGAGGTGGCCGACGGAGACTGGTATGTGTGAAAATACTGTTGAGAGTGTGAAAGCAATTCAGAACGAAGCTACTAAAGCTGAAAAGACCAAGTGGAAAGAGGAAGTTGGATATGCATGGATGTTGGGTTGACCTGACGGAATGTCAGAGGTGGATGTTACCAGATGCGTACGTATTAGCTGTCGTGACGATGGCTCATGGGTTGTCACATATTAGTGCAAAAGGAATATGTAGGTTCTTGTCCCCTGTATGGAAGAATGAGGGTATTGCTAAGTGTGCCGAGGGAGTGGTTAAGAATTGTATGGTGTGTTTGATGCACAATCCTGGCAAGGGCACCCCCACTCCACCTGGTCATTTTGCTCCTCCTGTCTGTCCCTTTGAGGTTATCCAACTGGACTTTATCCATATGGAGAGATGCAATAACCTGAAGTATGTTTTGGTTGTGGTTTGTGCGTTCTCCAGATGGATTGAGGCCTATCCTCTTAAGGATAATACTGCCCTGTCCACAGCGAAAATCCTGCTGAAGGAATACTTTCCTCGGTATGGAATGCCACGGATCGTGTGGTCAGATAATGGAAGCGAGTTTGTGGGAAGTGTAATGCAGAGTGTGTGTAAGGGCCTTGGAATTCGTCAAAAATTCCATAGCGCTAATCATCCTCAGGCAGCGGGTTTGGTTGAAGGGTACAATGGTACCCTGAAACTCAAACTCGCAAAGATACAAGCTACGACTGGTCTATCATGGCCAGATGCCTTGCCTCTGGCTCTCCTATCAACCAGAGCGACTGTACACTCTCGAGTAGGGCTTAGCCCATATGAGATTGTGTTCGGCCGCCCTGCGAACATTTGGGGAGTCCCGAGACCTAAGGCTTTTGATAGTCTTGAGTATCCAATGCTAATCGATTACCTTCATGATTTGACCACTAAACTACGGTTAATCCATCAACAGGTCTTTGAAGCTCTACCGGCGCAGACAGAGGGTCCTGGACATCAGCTCCGGCCAGGCGACTGGGTCGTTACCCGAAATTTTGGTCGGAAACGTAACCAAGATTCGTAGGACCCTTTCAAGTCTTGTTGACAACGAGGACTGCGGTTCGACTGGAGGGCCGGAAAAACTGGGTCCACGCTAGCCACACGAAAAGGGTACCGATCCCCTTACCAACAGACGGTTGGGTGAGAACTGGGATTTCGGCAGCGGAAACAGAGACTCCTTTACACTTTGTGCCGTTTAGTGACGCTCAACCTGTAGGGGATGATTTGTCACTGCCAAACCCACATGTGGAGTCATCGGTAGCAGAGAACCCAAGGTCTGATTCGTCGTTCACTTCATCGAACACTGTTGCGCCAGCTGAACAATTGTTTGTAGAGCAAACTCGACCTGGAAGAAGTCGATACTTGCTTCGTTCAAGGACTAATGAAAATTAGTTGTATATTTGCTTTTTGATGCTATGAGTATTATGAACAATTATATCCTTTCTTTTTGAGTTCTTATGTGCTTTTCACTGCTAAGAGATTTGTAATAAAACTGAACGTTTTGAGGAAACCCTACCATCCGGGTTACCGTAGGGCCGTGCGGGTACTCCTTTCTGTTTAGCAGGTTTCTGACGCTAGGTCGGTTACTTTTGTCGATTCCTGGGAACTCCTGGGGATTGATAATCGCTACTCAGAACGAAGTGCGTCAAGTACGTCACGGACGGTTTGTAGAGGATGGCAATCTCTAAGCTGTTGGAAGTAGAAAGGATGTCGGCGCAGAGATTAGAGTTACGGAGGGTTGTACGAACAAAATGTTTTCTGTTTCAGGTGTTCCTACTGTTTCTGACCGTATCTATGCTATTGGTGGGTGGTGTGTATTTTGGAGTACCGTTGTTATTACCTTCTGTTCCACCTACTCTTTCTCCCAAACTAAGCTCCCTCACCACTGTTTCCCCACATTCTTTTCATCCTTTGCCTCAACATGAACAGGTTAGACGTGCAGAATTTATGAATAACTCCTTCGTTCAACTTCTACATCAGCATCAGTTGGTGATGAATACTACCAATTGTTGGGTGTGTGGGTTAATGCCACATACCATGGATAGGGGTATTCCGTATTTGGTCCTTCCTTACAGCTCCCAGGGCTCAGCTCGAGCATTCCAAACTATGTTCCGTAGTGCACTAGATTCCTACCCCAGTCGAGAGCCACGTTCTGTCAATTTTGGTCCTGGGCCGTATCACAAGCCTTTGGCGATAGCGATAGCGGATTTAGATAGAGTTGTTTTTGATGCATCGCTTATCCCAGATGAAGAAGTGCAGGCCTATAAGGATCTGAGCGAGGCTGAGTATAGTACGTCAGTGGGTGATAGACAGCTTAAGAGCTCGTCCCCAATATGGATTGTACCACACCTCGGTAATTTCTGCTTGAAAGGTTTGGGTCGAAATCCGAGAGCACAACTTGGGAACAGTGCTTGCACTGACACATATGTTCTACCGATGCTCTCTTCCCCTGTTTTTCTGACCGCTAAGGGCACTTATTTTGTATGTTATGAACGCGCATATACATGGTTACCCCGTGATTTTTCGGGTACCTGTTATATTGCGAATCTTTTACCACCGACTTTCACAGTTGCCTCAGACTATCACAGAACTAGAGTTGTGAGAGGCGTTATTAGCAAAGAGGATACTGCCGGTCAAGAAGCAGGAGACTTCTTTAAGGGTTTCTTGCCGTTTTGGGGACCTATGGTTAATAGTAGGAACCTAAGACAGTTGACCCGTGTAGTTGAGTCGACTGCTAATATTACTGCAAGTGCCCTTGGTAATTTAACAGCTGAACTTCAGGCGGATAGACTCATGACGTTGCAGAACCGTATGGTTCTAGATGTTGTTCTTGCAGATAGAGGTGGTGTGTGTAAAGTTATCCATTCGAGTTGTTGCATTTTTATTCCTGACAATGCTCCAACTGTCTACCAAGCCATCTCGAAGTTGCACAAGATTTCCGAGTCCATACACGTGGACGAAGGTAATTGGACGCTTCTAGGATGGTTTTGGGGCCTGATGTCAACTTGGGGTTGGAAAATTCTGATGATCGTAGGGGTTGTTGTAACGTTTCTGTTCACGTGTTGTCTTTGTGTGCAGTGTGGTCCTGCCTTATGTGGCCTCTGTGCTACAACGTGTATAAGACGGCCATCTGTTACCAAGGAGACGTTGATGAATAGAATGATGTTTCAGCAGCAGCTGAACGATCTGATGAATATTGAAATAGATTCCGATCTTGACTAGTGCTTGCCTACATGAGGGCAAAAGGAGCGTCTGAGGTTCCGTGTGGGACGGAACGACACTTTTGAGTGGTGACGAATATGGATGAGTTTGGTGTCTACGAACCGCAAATGACGAGTATAGTGGGTGTACTCAGTTTCGCTATGCAACCACGTATGGTTCGTCTTATTTTTGGGTTTGTTCATCCGAACCCTCGGGTTCCATTTTAGATACAGCATCCATTTTGTTTCTTGCCCTCAAGTAGCCAGTGAACGGACTTTGTCCGCTTCGTGACCCTGGGATTCCCAAGCTTACACGAGGGACACGTGTTTCTTTGAGGGTGACTTTTTATGATGAGGGAAATGACACGGCGAAGGCAGATGGCCCCGCTCGAGGCTCATCTTGCCGTGCCGGTCTATTGTTTCAGTCATGCATACATTGGACACGAGGTCTTTGATCCCGTTATCAAGTTTCCTTTATTACTCCCAACACTCTTTCCTAATCTGTTGTGCATCCTTGTCCTTTCTTTGCATCTGTTTTCGTCCCTTTTCCTAATGTGTTTACGGTCAGGATGGAATGTGTTTTATTGCAGAAAAGATATGTTTTTACAGTTGGGAACCGGCAATGCTGTTGTAATTATGTTCCGGCCCCCTGAAACATGAACACGACTCTTTTGAAGTTTATTGTGGGAACTGAGTTGTAACCTTTGTTCGCCATACTGTGCAATGGCAAAAACGTGTATAAAAGGAGTGATCCACTTTTGCAAATCGAAGCAGTCTCCGAGAACCTACACGTTGTGTACTTCTTGTGACCTCTGTATCCCTGCAGTAAATAAACTCTGATCTCTGACGTCGCTGGAAGTGTCCCGTGTCTCTGTGTTTTGTACGCCAGAACAGGTAACCCACGAAGGTTTCAGGTGTTGTTCCCTGGCACCGCTGGGTCTTAGAATAACCCAGTCCTTCAGTACACCTATGCCCTGGGTACCTAGGGTACACTATACAGGGGCCAATAAGGTGATCCCTACCAATTGGGTTATGCACCTAAAGTACAGAACAGCTGGGCTGTGGGTCTGATTAGCAGGCCCACAGCCACATCTAAGTCGAAAACCAGTGAAGCAAAAGCAAAAAGTGGGGGGGAACATAGAAAGCAGACCCTACTCTCCTACAGTGCCCTAGAAACAAAATACTGAAAGCATGCATTTGCCTGCACAGGGACCTTTCTGGGAGATAACACACACAACCCACACTCTCAAATCAGGATTTAATTCAGCACCAAAATATAATTAGAAGTAATATCCTGACCATCAGGACCATAACCTGACGTATTGCTAATGCATGTAGTCTCCTATCACATTCTCTGAAGCACACGTACAAAGAAGAAAAAACCTCTAAGAATTGTTTTGGTGCACAAAGGTATCCCTTTCTGCACAAAAACAATCCTTCCTACAATGCAGACACCCTTTCACCATGGCATCAGGTTGCCTGCATTGGTGATAAGCAGCCACAGTGCTATATTTTTGTACATATGATGCAGTTTAGCTCTCTCCCCTTCACGCAACGCAGTGCAGTAACTTGACTTGCTGTATTCTGTTGAATAAAAAATGTGTAAATCTGTGCCTTTGTCTTCATAATTTGGTGAGAATTCATTCATCTTTTTTCAAGTTCTTTTGAGAAAATGTTGCCTCAAGCAATTTCTATATTATTTGGAAATGTAAATGGGATTGTAACATGTCTGTCAACTTGTAACTCTTTTGACCAATCTGCATCCATAATGTGACAAGCACCTAACTATTTCCTCTGATTTCCCCTACACCACCACCAATATTTTTCTGATCACGCCACTTTCGCATTTTCTCCTACGCGTCAAAGAAGTAAAAATACACTCAATTTGGGTTGGGAAGCTGCCAGCAAACATTTAGCGGCTTATTTATGAGAGGCTTGGCATGCCGGAGCATCACTTTTTTGACGTGGTGGCAGTGCAAGCCTCTCAATCATATCTATGAGGAGACGCAAAGCCACCCTGTGTGGCTTTGCATGGCTTCATAGATATGGAGTAAAACAAAGCAAGTCGCTGCGTTGCTTTACTCTTCATCAAGGAAATGATCCATGGAAGTTCCAGTGGGTGTTCCCATGGAACACCCATGCTTTTTGATGCTGTCCCAGATTTACTTAATCACGCAAACCTGGGGCAGCACCAACACATTACACCTCCCCAGATCAGGCGTAACGAGGAGGAATATTTTTTCCTCTTTCCATGTGTGCAACATTCTGAAAATGTAAAATGCCTCTTGGGTGACCCTTCCTATACATAAACAATCCTGCCTACAATGGAGTCACCCTTGCCCCATGGTGCAAGGGTGCCTACGTTGGCGCTAGGCAGCAAATTGTACACCTGCACAGGGGGAAAGCATAGGAATGCATCGTATTTCATAAATACCGTGCATTCCTGCCCTTTCACATTGGGATAGGGAAATGCAGCAAGAAGACTTGCGGCGCTGCCCTATGCCAATTCCCCGTAAATTAGTGCTTTTGTTAATAACCACACACCTAGGCAATAGTACACCCTGTGAGTAACTTTAATCACAAATCAACAAGCGCTGTCTCTCGTGAGAGGAGCGTCCCCAAGTGGCACTCAAAATGATAAGTTCATTAATTTTCATACAAACACGTAATTTGATGTGTTTCAAACATCCAGTTTATTTGAATTTTTTCTTTTAAATTCTTTTCTTCATGATACACAATTCTTCAATTCATTTTTTCAACATTGTTTCAACAAAACGTAGTTTCTTCTTCCTGAGAACTTTTGAGCTGTTTAGTGCTTATGGCGGCGTAAATATATTCAAGGTGCGAAATTGTCTCTGGATTATCGTGTCTTAAAACGGTTCAAAAGCGGTTCAAAAGTGGTGCAACCGAAAGTGTACGAACGCAGGTTCTCATGTCCGTCTCTGCTTGCGTAAACAGCTGTGGTGTCAACTTTAATCACACACAAAATTTCACCATATTGATATTCTTTAACGGGTGAGCAAATTAATTTGCTAGTGCATGTTTGGGTTTGTGTTTGTAAACTACATAATTGAATTTTTGCTCATAAATGTCAACGTCTGTGCCCCAAAGTCAAATATAAGAACACCTATAGTTTTTTTTTAATCGAGTCTTTCTTGTTTCATTTTTATTTGGTTTCCAGCACTACATACAGTCTCAATTAGGCAGTACTAACTCTCTTATTAAGATACTGAACTCTCCAGTCTCTGCATCTATTGCACAACTAAATATTTTTTTATGTACTTACACATTTAGCAAGATAAAAAAAACAAGTGCTGCATAAGGTATAATGGGAATGCCACTCTTCTAGGTGCATCAACTTAAACAGTTGGGAAATAAAATGTTTAATGTAAGAATATTAAATAAAGCTGAGTTTAAGAGCCTGCTGTAAGCAAGGGAAAACAATGTTAAGTGTGCTTTCAAAAGTAGAAAAATATATAGTTGATCCACGTCTGCATAATTAGGGATGTGCAGGCTAAAACGCACATAGGCTACCTATCGGACTTTGTGGGCAACATCATTGACAGGGCTTCTGAAAAACATTCTTCACTGTTGACATTCAGGATTGTCCCACTCAAATGTGGATTGTTGGGCTGTGTGTTGTGGCTGTGGCAGTCTGTGTCTTGGTTAGGGTTACTTGATATCAGCTGCACTCTAGCCAAAGGTGTGTGTCACTAGCGAGAAAGGTGGAAACAAAAGATAACGATTCATACATATTATCTGAAAGAAACACGTTAGTTAGATTCCACACCTTAGAATATCCCCAGGCGTCGAGCTGGATCCGGAAAGATTTTTCGTCAGCAATACCCCTTGCGCATCGCTAGGCGTCGTCTGCGGCTCCGCGTCCGTCGTTGGCGTCGTGCGCCGGAATGACGTCGTCGGAGTACTTAGACACCGTCCTCGCGCGCTGACGTAAGTTCTTGTACATAGATTTCCGCGCCAGGAACGCAGAGCCATGCAAGAGACCGACACTGGTGCCAAAAAGTCTAGGGCCCTGAACACCCCCGCGGCTCCGCCGGAGCCGCAGGAGCCGCGTCCGTCCCCATACCCGCCGGTCCCTGGGACTGACGCGACTCCGGCAGAGATCAGTGCCTTCCTCTCGGCCATGTGGGGCCTGGCTCCGCCGTCGACGCCTGCCGGGGCGCCTTCGGGCCCCAGGGGCTTGACTGGGAGGCCTAGCGAGCCGGCGGCTCCGGCCCCGGCGCCATCGTTGACTTTGGTCCCGACGCCGCAGGTCCCCGTGGGATCCAGGCCTGGATCTCAGTTGATGCCGGTCGACCTCACGACGTCTCCTCCGTCGGCGTCGACACCGGTTCCACCCCCGGCGCCGTCTCCGGAAGACGCCGTTCCCCGGTTCAGCCCCGGTCCGGGCCTGGCGCCGCAACCGACGCCGATGGATGACCATTTCATCTTCCACCCAGCTCCGATCATTCCCCCTGTTTATCAGGAATCGGATGACGGTGGCGACTGGGAGGGGTCTGATGACCCTCTGGCCCGCCAGGGCCAGTTATCACAGGACTGGGCAGATGAGCTGGGTAATGCCATTGGCCTTGACACCTCTCCTGGCACTGGCTTCATCTCTCCTCCGACCGTGGCTTCGGAGGAAGGTGCTACCTTTTCTGTGGCGTTGCATAAGGCGGCCGAAGCCCTCGGGCTAGAGCTACCTACTGTGGCCGTGAGGACTAACCTCCTCACTGCAGTGCTCCAACCATCAGCAAGCTCCTCGGAGCCTCTGCTGCCATTTAGCGAAGCACTAATGGATGTTCTCAAGGGCACCTGGTCCAAGCCCTCCACAGTACCTCCTGTGGATTGGAACGTGGCCCAACGCCACCGCCCTGCACCGAGTGACCCCAGTTTTCTGTCCCAACACCCCACCCCTGAGAGCCTGGTTATCCAGGCCTCTACTTCCCAGACCTCCTTCCCGTCCGCTCCCCCAGATCGGGAATCCAAGAGACTGGAGCAGTTTGGCAAAAAGCTGTTCGCCTCCCTTAGTCTAGGGCTACGGTCGATTAACACTGCCTGTCTCTTGGACCGTTACTCCCACTCTCTGTGGGATACGGTGGAGGACGTGCTGCCCCTGTGTGCGGAGGAGGCCCGGACACGGCTCGCCCAGGCTCTTGCCGACGGGTGGGACGCAGCGCAGTATGCCATCCGATGTGGGTTGGACACGACGGACTCGCTGGGCAGGGCAATGTCGTCCAAGGTGGCGCTTCGTCGTCATGCCTGGTTGCGGTCCACGTCTTTTTCCGGGGATGTCCAGAGCACCCTCATGGACATGCCCTTTGATGGCGATCCCCTCTTTGGCGACAAAGCGGACAGTGCGCTGGAGCGCTTTAGGGACTCCAGAGCTACGGCCAAGTCCTTGGGTCTCTTGGCCCGCGCCCGCAAACTTCCGCTTTTCACCCCTTTCGTGGCCAAGGAAGGGGCGCCCCCTCATGTCCGCCTAGCCACAGGCTGCAGAACCATCCTCCACGCGGTCGCGGACGTGGATTCCGCCGAGGCGGTACAGGGGGACAACGAGCCGGTCCATCCACATCCACCCCAGCAGCATCCGCCTCAAAGCCTTCCTAGTCCGTGCTTTCAGGCCCATTCCACGCCAGTGGGCGGCAGAGTTCACTATCACCTGCTCCACTGGCGTTCCATCACTTCGGACAGGTGGGTGCTGCAAATCGTCCGAAGGGGCTACTCCCTCCCCTTCGAGGCGACCCCTCCAGCCATGCCACCGCAGTGCCACCGCATGTCGGGGGATCACTTTAATCTTCTACAGGAGGAAGTTGCGGCCCTCTTGGCCAAAAGGGCCGTCGAGCGCATTCCTGGTCCAGAAGTAGGCCGAGGTTGTTATTCCCACTACTTTCTGGTTCTCAAGAAGGCCAAAGGGGGCCTACGCCCTATCTTGGACATCAGGAGCGTCAACGCCTTCCTCCGGAAGCTCACCTTAGCTCAGGTTCTGGCTGCCCTAGACCCTGGAGACTGGATGGTAGCGTTGGACTTGCAGGACGCTTATTTTCACATCCCCGTCCTGCCGGCCCACCGGCGTTACCTGCGGTTCACGGTGGGTCAGGAGCATTTTCAGTTTACTGTGCTCCCCTTCGGCCTCACCAGTGCCCCTCGGGTGTTCACGAAAGTGATGGCGGTGGTCGCAGCTCATCTGCGCAGATCAGGGGTTCCAGTCTTCCCCTATCTCGACGACTGGCTGTTGAAGGCGGGCTCGCCCCAGCAAGTCGTCTACCACCTCCAGACTACGGCAGACCTCCTGCATTTGCTGGGGTTCTCCATCAATGTGCCGAAGTCGCATCTGAGTCCCTCCCAAACTCTCCTCGTTATCGGGGCGGTTCTGGACTCGGCGCAGTTCCGGGCTTATCCTCCGGACCAGCGGGTCTGGGATATTCAGGCTCTGATTCCCATCTTTCAGCCTCTATCTCGGGTTTCGGTCAGGTTGGTGCTGCGGCTTCTGGGTCTGATGGCCTCCTGCATCCTGTTAGTGCATCACGCCAGGTGGCAAATGTGGGCTCTGCAGTGGGACCTGAAGTTTCAGTGGGCCCAGCATTGGGGCAACCTGTCCGACCATGTCTTGATCTCGGAGGGCACTGCAAAGCAGTTGCAGTGGTGGATCACGGACCGCGATTGGGTCAGCGGCAGATCCCTCTCCCTACCCCAACCGGAGCACGTAGTAGTGACGGATGCGTCCTTCCTGGGATGGGGGGGCCACATGGGGGAGGCGGAGATCAGAGGACTCTGGTCTCCGGCGGAGTCTCAGCTCCATATCAACCTTTTGGAGCTGAGAGCGATCCGACTGCACTGAAGGCATTTCTTCCCGTTGTCCGGGGAAGTGTGGTGCAGGTGTTCACGGACAACACCACCGCCATGTGGTATTGCAACAAACAGGAAGGGTGGGGTCGTGGACCCTTTGTCAGGAGGCTCTGCGCCTCTGGACATGGCTGGAACATCAGGGCATCACCCTGGTGGTTCAACATCTGGTGGGTTCTCTGAACACCAGAGCAGACAAACTCAGCCGCCGGTGCATGATGGATCACGAATGGCGTCTAAACTCGGACGTGGCGAAAGGCCTCTTTGGCAGTGGGGAGAGCCTTGGTTAGATCTATTCGCCACCGAAGAGAACGCGCAAAGTCAGCAGTTCTGCGCGGTGGAGTTTCCAAGGCGGCACTCGCTCGGGGACGCCTTTCGTCGTGAGTGGAGTTGCGGTCTGTTGTACGCCTTTCCGCCTATACCACTTCTGCCCAGAGTGCTGAAGAAGATCAGGCGCGACCGGGCCCAAGTCATCTTGGTGGCTCCGGATTGGGCACGAAGGTACTGGTATCCCGAGCTACTCAGTCTGTCGATCGATCCCCCAATACGACTACCTCTTGAGGTGGACCTTCTGTCGCAGCAGCAGGGGACGGTCCTCCACCCGAACCTGTCCAGTCTCCACCTCCATGCGTGGAGATTGAGCGGTGACAGTTGATGCCATTTGACTTGCCTCCTGAAGTCTGCAATGTGATTCTGGCAGCCAGGCGTCCCTCCACAAAATCGGTATACGCCTGCAGGTGGAACAAATTTGCGGCATGGTGCACAGCAAAGGTTGTGGATCCCCTTTCCGCCCCTCTTTCTGAGGTTCTCCTCTTTCTTCTTTCCATGGCCCAGCAAGGCTCTGCTCTGGGCACTCTTAAAGGTTATCTTTCAGCTATTTCTGCTTTCTTACGGCTTCCTGATCAGCCTTCTCTTTTCAAATCCCCTGTTGTTTCTCGCTTCTTCAAAGGCATTACTCACATGTTTCCTCCTGTCCCTTTCGTAATGCCTCAGTGGGATTTGAACCTGGTCTTGACATATCTGATGTGCGCTCCCTTTGAGCCTCTTCATAATTGTCCCCTTCGTCTTCTGACTCTTAAGACTGCTTTCCTGGTTGCCATCACCTCAGCTAGACGGTTGAGTGAGCTCCAGGCTCTCTCTTCTAAGCCCCCTTTTCTTTCTGTCCATCCGGACAAGGTTGTCCTCCGGACTCGTCCTTCCTTTCTTCCTAAAATGGTGACTACCTTTCACATCGGGCAGTCTGTCACGTTGCCCACCTTCTTTCCGCCTCCGCTTCCTTCGAAGGAGGAGAGAGGCTCCACTGTCTGGACCCAAAACGGGCGCTGTCCTTTTATTTGGACCACACCAAACAGTTCCGTGTGGACGACCAACTCTTTGTGGGCTACGTGGGCGCTAAGAAGGGGCGGGCGGTACACAAGCGAGCCATCTCGTGGTGGGTCGTATTGTGTATAAAAGCTTGTTACTCCTTGGCTAAAAAGGATCCTCCTGTAGGGCTGAGGGCCTATTCCACCCGGGCCACAGCGGCGACCACTGCCCTGGGCCGGGGAGTCCCCTTGTAGGACATCTGTCAGGCAGCAACGTGGGCCTCGCTGCACACGTTTGCCAAGCATTATTGCCTGGACAGCCAAATACAGAGAGACGGCTTCTTTGGCCGTTCTGTTCTCCAGGACTTTCTGGTGTGATCTTGGTTCGCAGACCCGCCACCGAGGTTGGTATTGCTGGGGTATCTATTCTAAGGTGAGGAATCTAACTAACGTGTTTCTTTCAGATGAACAAGTTACTTACCTTCGGTAACGATGTATCTGTAAGAAACATTAGTTAGTTAGATTCCTCACCGACCCACTCATCCTCCCCGTTCTGCGAACCGACATCTAGGGTTAAGGTTATCCTTTTCAGGGCCCTAGACTTTTTGGCACCAGTGTCGGTCTCTTGCATGGCTCTGCGTTCCTGGCGCGGAAAGCTATGTACAAGAACTGACGTCAGCGCGAGAGGGCGGCGTCTAAGTACGCCGCAGACGACGCCTAGCGACGCGCAAGGGGTATTGTTGACGAAAAATCTTTCCGGATCCAGCCTGACGCCTGAGGATATTCTAAGGTGAGGAATCTAACTAACGTGTTTCTTTCAGATAATATGTATAAATCGTTATCTTTTGTTTCCACCTTTCTCGCTAGTGACACACACCTTTGGCTAGAGTGCAGCTGATATCAAGTAACCCTAACCAAGACACAGACTGCCACAGCCACAACACACAGCCCAACAATCCACATTTGAGTGGGACAATACTGAATGTCAACAATCTAACTAACTAATGTTTCTTACAGATACATCATTACCGAAGGTAAGTAACTTGTTCAACATGCTGATTGCTTAGTTACAAGCTGCAGCTTCTAAAGTTTTGAGATGTTAAACCTGCACGCCCCTTCTCTGTGCGCTGAGAGCAGGCTTTTCTTTTCTTATTTAGTAACTCCTTTGAAGTTCAAGGGCACACAAAGCCAAAAGGTTTTTGATATGATAGGGAAAACATGGGTCTACAATAGTATTTCAAGGCCTTCCTGTTGTTGCAGGACAAAAATAAAAAAGAGTTTAAATGCAGTGCGACCCAGCTCTCCTGTATTTTTATACTTTTAACATCAGATGTATGAAATATGCTCAGATCTGTATATTAGTTCTTCAGATTGCCCTCGTTTGCAGGACATCCTGACTTTCAGATGTAATTTACCAATTACTGTGCTTTTAACTTCAATTTTTATTCTTAAAAATGCATTTAGTTAAACATTGACAGACGCATTTCTTTATTTTTTAAGAGTGGCGATGGCGAGGTCCGAGGTAGAGGTAGTAATTTAACAGAAGCACATGAGTTCTACTCACCTATTTAAGGAACAACTTTTAATACGCTATCACCATAATTAAATATAAAAATTTTGCTCGCCCTAAAAGGTGAAAGTCCTAGCTGACCCGTTATGGATTCAAAACTATGATCTGCAGGGTAAACACATATTTCACAAGTAATATGTTACTCTGACTGGAACTTGCAGTCTGCAGGATAAATATAGGTACCAAACCCCTACGGGTATATTTACTAACATTTTGCGCTGGGTTTAAGTCACAAAAATGGTGCAAATTAATGTAAAACATTTAGTTGAAATATACTTTCCAGCGCAAAAGTCACCAGAAAGTAACGCAGAGCTGCATCTAGCTCTGTCGGTTCTTTACTTAGTATCAAGGAGGCATTCTTTGGGTGGTGTATGGATTTTCCCATGAAAGAATCAATTTTTATGCAAAACCTTACCTACTACAAAAAGTGCACAGGGGTTTGCATAAATAAATAACACTGTTTTGACATTGGCATTATCAAGGATAAATGCTTTATTCGCTCCAATCTATCCGGCTTTTCAGGTGTGCTCCATTGTGTAGGACACATACAAATTAAAACTTCTTTAAAAGTCGCCTAAGCATTGTATTTTGTACTGGAAGGTTACCCTTCCAGTACAAATTGTATGCAAGACATTATGCATAGACCCTTGGACTAAGGTGCAAAGGTATGTGCGTGGCACTGGTCCGAGGACTGCCAAACACATGGTGGTGCAGCGGTGGCAGTCTGGCCACTGCTGCACCAGCAGTCCAACCGCTGGATTACGTCCTGGGCAGTCGGACCACCATTGCACTCCTTCAACCACCAGGAAACAGAGATCCATGTTGTTGGCAGAGCAGTCTGAGAGCCGCAATATGCTTGGTGGTGCCCTTCGGCACCGCTAAGTATATTACAACTTTCCTCAGCGCCAGCGGGCTCTCATGGCGGTTCTTATTCCATGAAACTGCTGGTGATGCATGCAGAGGGGCACATGTTGTATGCATGCACCCCAGTTCAAAGGCACCGCCATGGGATTGCAATCTAGCAGTTAGATCAATACCCTCGATTTTTGTGCCATTTTATCATTCAAGTAGCTTCCTATGGACCTATTTTCTTATTTGCATTAGGGCCCATGTCACATTGGCTACATTACTGCCGGCATCGTAACACATGACAAGAGATATGGCTTTTTGTATAAAATATGCACTGTGAAAGTGAATGACTCTAACCACTTTTATCAATTGGAAGTTGTTGAATGGAATCAAATCAGTCACACTGAATGCCCTAAGGCTTGAGGGGATGGAGAACTTGGGGTGTTACACTACAAACATTGCACATAAAACCTGTTCTGGAAGGACACAGTGGCATCAGGTTGTCTCTCATTCACTTCTAGGATTTCTACTGAGATAGACAGGTGTTCCAGTGTGAGGTGGTTCTTAATAAGGGTGCTGGGACAAGAAGGCCCCTTGAATCATGCACAGGTGATATCCCCTGCCCTGAGTGCCCATTTCCAGAAGAAACTGGTATCCTGACTTGTCTTCTGTTCCTGGTGTCACGGCAGAGGCTTAGGCCTGTCCCTGATAATGTGAGGAACATAATCTGCCCTCTGAAGAGGCTCACCAAGCATGGTCTCAAACAGCGGACTACTGTCCCTGTCATGGGTGCATCACATAAAGCAGTGGTGGCACATGCCATATTTTTTGACTACAGAGTAACCAGACCCTTTTTTTGTTTCAGCGAGACCTCCGTTTACTCATCCCTATCATGTAAAGTTCCATTGTAAAGTCCAGTACATGGTACTGGTGTTGAGTATGCATGCGGTTTTCAGTCAACAATAGGACTTTTTGTGTGAATGAGTAAGGTGACAAGACTGAGTAGGCTGGTGCATGACTTCTAGAAATTTGAAGGTGGTGCATAAGTATAAATGTGAGTTATAACTATGACTTATAATAAATTTGAAAGTGGTGCGCAAATTATAAATTGAAGTAGTAATTCTAACTTAAGAATTTCTAATGTTTGTGTATTTTATGTTTGGTTTGTGTACAAAGAAGAAATAAAGTTTTCCTAACTATATCTTATCCTTAACCTTAGTTTTTTTCATGGGATTTCAATGGTTTTTAAAATTGTAATAAAATGTTTTAAAAAAATGCAGTTTACTGTTGTCAAGTGGAGTATCATTAAATGGAGTGTGGTGAAAAACAGTGGAGGATAGTGTTGTAATGTATACTACCATACAGTATAGTGTCATAGATTGGAGTTTAGTAGAGTGGAATGAGGTACACTTGAGTGGCATAGAGCGTAGTGGCGTAGAGCAGAGGGGCGTAGAGCGGAGGGGCATAGAGCGGAGGGGCGTAGAGCGGAGGGGCGTAGAGTGGAGTGGCGTAGAGCAGAGGGGTGTAGAGCGGCGTGGCAAACAGAGAACTGGGATAGAACAGAGTGGCATAGAGCGGAGTGGCATAGTGCGGAGTGGCAAACAATGAAGTGGGATAGGGTAGAGTGGCGTACAGCAGAGTGGCATACAGTGGAGTGATGTACAAAGGAACAGTGTATAGTAGAGTGACATACAGGGGAGTGGCGTACGGTGGAGTGGTATAGGGTTTGATATCATACAGTGGAGAATGGTACAGTGGAGTTGAATACTTCGGGAAAAGTGCAGAGTGGGTTTGCGTACAGTGTAGTGGCATACAGTGGGGTGCCATAGATTGGAGTGTTGTACAGTGTAGTGGCATACATTGGAATAGCGTAAACTGGAATACCATACAGTGTAGTAGCGTGCAGTGAAGTATGGTTGAGTAGACCGGCATACAGTGCAGTGGCGTAGACTGGAATTGCATAGAGTAGAGTGGCAAGGCGTACAGTGGAGTAGTGTAGAGTGAACTTGCATAGAGTGGAGTGAGGTACGGTGCAGTGGCATAAAGTCGAGTAGCAGAGAGTGGCGAGCAGCGTTATAGCATACACTGGAGTGGGTAAGGGCGGAATAGCATACACTACAGTTGAGTAGAGTGGAGTAGCATAGAGTGGAGTGCCGTACAGTGGAGTAGTGTTGAGTTTAGTGGCATTGAGTCCAGTGATGTACAGAGGAGTGGCTTATAGTGGAGTAGCATAGAGTACAGGGTCATACAGTGGAATAGCTTAGACTGTAGAAGCGTAGAGTGTAGTGACATACAGTGATGTGACGTACAATGTAGTGTTGTAAAGTGTAGTAGCATACAGTGGATTGTGGCAGAGAGAAGTGAGGTATACTGCTGTTGAGTATAGTAGAGTGCCGTTGAGTTTAGTGGTATCTAGTGGAATAGCGTAGAGTGTGGTGATGTACCATGAAGTAGCACAGAGTGTAATGGCATAGAGTAGCGTAGAGTGTAATGTCAGAGTGGAGTAGCATACAGGGGAATAGTGTACAGTGGGGAGTTGTACAGTGGAGGGGCATACAGTAAATTGACATAGAGTGGAGTATAATAGAATAGAGTGGTGTATAGTATAATATCATAAAGTAGAGCGGTGTAGCATAGAGTGGCCTAGAGTGGAGTGAGGTGGAGTACAGAGGAGTGGAATATAGTGGATTAGCATCCAGTGCAGTGGTGTATAATGGACTGACGTAAAGTGGAATGATGGAAAGTGGGATTGCATAGAGTGGAGTGATGTAAAGTGAGATGTCAGAGTGGAGTGTGTTAATTGAAACAGACGTAGCGTGAAAGTGTGTGAATGAATATAAATGTCATTTGGCAGGAATATACATTATGATGTGTAAATGTTCATTTTTGGTTGTGGCCTAGAGTGGAGTGAGGTGGAGTACAGTGGAGTGGCTTAGAGTGGATTAGCATACAGTGTAGATGTGTATAATGGATTGACGTAAAGTGGAATAGTGTAGTATCTTTAAATAGTGTAAGTAGTGCTAAACTTATAACTTTAAAAAAATGTACCTATACATTGTGCCTCGTTATACCGTGGTATGTTCATGGTATACAACAGTACATGGGGCTTTGAAGTGAATATGTGATTTGCTAATTGCTCTGCTTACCAAAGGTAAAAGGCAGTCATTTAGCTTTTATCATAGTTTTGCTGGTTTCTGTAGTCTGTGTTTCCCTGCATTTTGGTTTAGGGTGTTACTTATAGGTTAGTATCAGGTTTTATTTTTATTCATTATCTATTACCATTTTATTTAAGTGGCAATAGGTGGAGAGTTTTACAAAATGTCTATATATTTTATAGGAGTTTAGGGTGAACTGCACTTTTTTTTAAATAACACAATAATTTGTAGCTATATTAATAATATTACATTAATGAAAATAATTGTAGAAAACATATATTAAAAACATATAACACAATTGGGTAAATAAATACAAATAATATAAAAATATACATTTTATAATAAAAATAGATTTTTTTAAACAATAATAAACATAAAAAGATATATAATTTAAAACGTATAACAGTAAGTAAAAGAAACAGCAAAAAAAAATTAGCGAGCTCCAATTAAAAAAACACTTGAAAGGTGTTACATTTACTATTCCTACTCAACATAAACAAACTCATTGAACATATTGGACTTCGGACTCCGATCTAAGCAACAGTACAGAAAGGTTTGGATTTTGGAGAGGTTAGATTTACTATTCCCACTCTTATTTACGCAACCCAAGAAAAAATGTTGGACTTCAGAGAGGCTACATTTACTATTCCACTCCAGTCTAAGCAAAAGTACGGAAAGTATTGGACTTCAGAAGGGTTGGAATTACTATTCCCACTCTGATCTATGCAACAGTATGGAAGGTTTTGGGTTTAGGAGGGATTAGAGTTACCGTTCCCACTCCAGTCTAAGCAACAGTAAGGAAAGAGTTGGACTATGGACAGGTTACATTTGCTACTCTCACTCCTCTCACTCCAGTCTAAGTAACAGTAGGGAAAGTGCTGGGCTTCAGAGGAGTTTCATTTCTATTTCCTCTCCAGTCTAAGCAACAGTAGGGAAGGTGTTGAACTTCTGAGCGGTCAAATATACTGTTCCTTTTCTACCCTAAGCAAAAGCATGAAAACTGCTGAATTTTAGAGAGGTTAGATTTACTATTCCCACTGCAATGTACGCTAAGCTTGGAAAGTGTTGGACTTCAGAAGGATTAGATTTACTATTTCCACCCCAATATATACAACAGTAGGGAAAGCTTTGGACTTTGAAAGGGTTAGATTTACTATCCCCACTCCAATTAAGCAAAAATAAGGAATGCATTGGATTTGGATGAGCTAGATTTACTATTCCCACTCCAATCTAAGCAACAGTAGGGGGGGTGTTGGACTACAGAAAGGTTCCATATACCATTCTTACACAGCCATTCAAATATTTAAATATCTAAGAAGATCACATGATTAACCATATTTAAAGTAAAAACTATATCTTGTATGAATTTAAATAGGGTGCAGAATGTGTTATAAATATAGAAAATAAATGTATAAATAAATTAAATATTGAAATAAACATACACAGAATTCACTTCACTAGCTACTACTGAACAAGAAACACAGAATAAAATTAAAATAAAGGAAACACAAAAATAATAAATGGTAATATAATTTCCACTTTTTTTAAGTTCAAAAGATTTTTATTGGAGGAATAGAGGTGTCAAAAACATGAGGAAAGAAGGCTAAAATATCACAGCAGTATAATAGATAAAATAAACATATCTGTAAAAATACCCATAGAATTGAGAAATAACAAATGATTGAGGCTGTATGACAAAAGCAATACTGGAAACAATATGCAGTAAGAATAAGTTACAAAAAATACAAAGGAACAAAAAGGTCTATCAGGGAGGCTTGAAAACCTCTTGTTGAGAGGGAGGCAAATGAGAAGAGCGCTTAGCACAAAAATCGAGGTACAAAGTCACAGGTAGCCAAAGATCATGTCGTTTTTTAGCCAGATTAAGGGGATAAATAAAAACGGTATCTAACCTGTGGTTATTGCATACGTTGTACCACCATGCTCTGAAAGAGATATTAGCAAAATTTTTCCAATTTACAGTAATTTGTTGGAATGCGACAGCTAACAACAGGTCAACAATCTGAGCATTAAAATCAACATCGGCCCAGCAAGAAGAGTGGCTTCCTAGAAAAACATTAACAAGGGAGAAGGGAAATGCAGTGTGGAATATGGCATTAATCTGAGCCCAAACTTGTTTCCAAAAGTTGTACACGGCAGTACATGAGAAAAGCATATGAAAAAGAGTAGCCTTGGGCGTCGAGCAGGACCAACAATGGTCAGGAATTAGAGGAAACTTCTTATTAAGCATGTGGGGTGAAAAAAGAAGCCTGTTATAAATAAAGAAAAGGGTTTGCGTGAGGGAGGCAGCCCTGGAAGATTTGCGGAGTTTAGTCCACACCTTATCCCATAGAGAAGTGGGCCAAGAGACATCAAAATCAGATTCCCATTGTTCCTCTACCTTGGATTTTGGCCTGGGGGTGAGAGTCTTGTGAAATGAATGGTAAATATAGGAGGCAGTATTGTGAGTACGGAGTAGGGAATGAAGGCGCAGAGTAGAGTTGGAGGAGACTGGTTGGGCGGGAGAGTTAGAGAGTTGAGTATGGGTGGACATGACTGCCTCCTTGAGCAGGAGATATTTACGGGCAAAGGAGGAGGGGAGATGGAAATTACGGCAAAGAACGGAAAAAGGTAGAAAATCAGGGCCAGAAAAAAGGTGGGAAACCCAGATCAATCCTTTTTGTCTCCAAGATTTCCAGTAAAAGGGCTTATGATTAATGAGGATGCTATTATTGTGCCAAATGGTGGTGCTGAGAAATTCAGCTACAGAAGAAGGAGGGCTTGGGGAAGTGGAAAGAAGAAGCTTGACAGTGAACTTATGGATGGGAGTAAGAGTGAGCTGGGGCTTACGAGAAAATTAGAGATATTCAGCAAAAGTAAAGGGTGATAAAGAGAGACGCTCAATAACAAGCCATAGAGGTGGAGATTCAGCGGGATCTCGTAACCAAAGGGAAGCTTGCCGTAGAGGGAAAGCTTTGTGATAAGAGGGAAAATCTGGAAAATTGACCCCACCTTCTGGTTTGGGGAGTTGTAGTCTGAGCAAGGACATACGGGCTCTTTTACCAGACCAAAGGAAAGAAGAAAGGATAGTATTGATTTTCCTAAAATATTTAGCTGGAATAGGAACTGGTATATTAGAAATAGTGTAAAGAACTATTGGAGAAAGCATCATTTTAATCGTGTCAAGGCGGCTCCACCAGGAAAGGTAAAGCGGGTGCCACCTGGAAGTGAGGTCAGACAGTCTCTGAGTACACTTGCCAAGGCATAGCGAGACAGTGTCTGAAAGGGAAGGGGTAACGTGCAGACCAAGATATTTGATATATGAGGAACTCCAAGTGAAATTGGACGCAGCAAAATCAGGTTTGAAAGTAAATTTTGTGAGGGGTAAGATTTCACACTTGTCGTTATTGAGCTTATACCCGGAAATTTGGGAGTACTCGTGAACTTCAGTAAGGAAAGTAGGAATGGAGATGACAGGGTTGGAAATAAAAAGAAGGATGTCATCTGCATAGGCAGCAAGTTTAATATGTGTCTGAGAAAAATGGAAACCGTGTATATTGGGATTTTGGCGGAGCTTTGAGAGGAAGGGTTCTAAGGCCAAATTGAAGAGGGAAGGGGAAAGTGGACAGCCCTGACGGACTCCTCTACCCAAATTAAAAAAAGGAGAGATTAGGCCATTAGCACAGACCGCCGCTCTAGGATTAGAGTAAAGGAAAGAAACAAAAGAAATAAAATTGGGACCAAACCCAAACCATCTGAGGGCGGAAAAAAGAAAAGTCCATTGTACCCTGTCAAATGCTTTTTCTGCGTCCAAGGCAATTGCTGCTAAAGAGTCTTGGAATCGTGAGGATTTAGACAGGACATTAAACAAAAGTCTGGTGTTATCCATGATGAAACGACCCTTAACAAATCCAGACTGCTCGGGGGCTAATAATTCAGGAAGAAAGGGGTCTAATCTTATGGCAAGGGACTTAGCATATATTTTGTAATCAATGTTAACTAAGGAGATTGGCCTATAATTCTTTCAAAATTGGGTATCTTTTCCTTCTTTGGGTATTATGCATATGTGGGCGTCAGAAAAAGTGCCAGAGGAGGTACCGCTGAGGGTAAAGGAATCAATGAGAGAGTGTAATCTGGGTAGAAGTAATTTAGAGAATTGTAAATAAAATTCAACTGTGAATCCATCTGGACGCGGGGCTTTGTCTTTCTTAAGTGTCTGAAGTGCAGTGTGTAGTTCGAGGTTAGAGATGGGTGTTTCGAGAGTAGATAAATCAACAGGGAAGTTGGGGGGAGCCTGAATGCTGGAGAAGAAAGTAGCGAGGGATTGGGGAGTAGGGTGAGTTTCAGAGGAGTAAAGCGTAGCATAGAAGCGTGAAAATTCTTCCAGAATATCAGCATCTGTGCGCCTTAAAACAAGATTAACATCAAAAACAGACTCAATATTCAGTTTATGTTGCTTAACTTTTAAATAATTGGCTAGAATCTTCCCTGCTTTGTTCTTACCCCCATAACATTTCGAACTAGATTTCAACAGATATAACGAAGCATCATCAGTGGATTGTTTATTAAATTGCATCTTTGCTTCAATGAGAGCAGTCAAACTTTCCTGCGAGTGGGAGGTATAAAAAGAGTGCTCCAATTGTTTGATTGTAAGGAGAAGATCATTAGTACGGTTGCAGGCATATTTACGCTTTTTGGTCACAAAATCAATAATGAAACCTCTGGCTGCAGCTTTGTAAGTGTCCCAAATAACATGCTTGGGGAGATTGGGCGTGTCATTAATGGCAAAAAACTCAGTAGTGAATTCAACAAAGGAGGTTGTGAACTTGGGGTCAAGAAGGAGAGTATTATTAAAGCGCCATCGCTTTGGCCCAGTAGATTTGGGCAAGACGTCAATATTAGCCAAAACGGGGGCATGATCAGAAAACAAAATGGGGCCAATATCGGCGTGAGTGAGGGACTGAGAGATGTGATGGGAAAGAAAAATGTAATCAATGCGGGACTGCGATTGGTGGGATGGGGAATAAAAGGTAAACTCCCTAGTTGTAGGATTGCATGAACGCCAAGAATCAACAAGTTTGTGTTGGGATACTGCTTGAACAAACAATTTGTGCGATTTATTGGGGATATAAGATACTTTGGAATGCCTGTCTAAAAAAGGGTCATGAGGTAAATTACAATCTCCTGCCATAATGAAATTATCATCAACGTACTCAGAAATACGGGAAGCCATTGTGCGCCAAAAGGCCGGGTCCCCACCAGTAGGTGCATAAATGTTGAAAAGGGAGATGGGAGTGCCTTTCGAGGAAAGTTTGACATACAGCCATCTGCCCTCGGGGTCTGATTCAGAAGATAAGAGAGAATAAGAGAGAGATTTACGAACTAGAACAGCCACACCATTTCTTTTACCATCCCCAGGAGCAGAGAAAACATCACCAACCCAACCCCTCCTGAGTTTAGCAGCTTCAACATCAGACAAATGTGTTTCTTGCAAAAAGGCGATGTCTACATTCAGCTTGGCAAGATGAGAGAGAATTTTTTGCCTCTTAATGGGAGAGTGAAGACCTTTAACATTCCAGGATACAATACGTATTGACATCAAAGGTTATTAAAGGAATAATGCAAAGAAAGAATAAAGCATTGACAAAAAGCCTCGTGAAAAATACAGAACATAGGAGAGAGAGAGAGTAAAAAGAAGTAGAGAAGACATAGAATGGATAGGAGCAAGAAGAATGAGAGAAAATTAAGAGAAGCCAAAAAGATAGGGGAGGACCAAGATGTTATTAAAATCAGTGAAATGATAGAATAAAGTCCAAAGATAATAATAATAAGAGTGCAATAAAAGAGAAAAAAGAGCATGTACAATAAGACTAATAAAGAAGTATGTTGAGAGAGAAAACAACCAAAGAGAAAAGAGAATGGGTGTAAGTCAAAGGAGAGATGAAGTAATAAGGAAATAAAATGTAGAGTGAGAAAGAAGCATGATCGAGGGAGCCAATAAAAGATAAAAAAAACAAGGAAAGAGAGAAAGAAGAAGAAAAAGGTTGTGGAAAAAATATTGACACCATTAAAACTGAGAACATGACGGGAAAAATCAAGGTCGATAGTAATAGAACAAAAATATACATATAATAAAGGATATGAGGGATACTTACGAGGGGTGGGTTAGGGGAGGTACGGTCAGGAACAGGAATATGTAGAGACGCACGTGGATAAGAGGGGAGGGAGGTAAGGCCAACTGGAGAAGGCAGGACACTCGGGGTCAGTGCGGCGTCAAACCAAAGGGAACAAGGCGGAGCGTGGGACATTGAACTACAAGGGGAGAAAAATAACAGGGTTAGACAACGGCAAATGGCAGAAACAAAAGACACACATGAGATAGGGCAAGCCTAGAGATTATGACAAAAATAGCAAACATTTCAGTGAAAAATATAAACTCAGCAAAAGAACAATTGAGTAAGAGAAATCAATGTTCAACTGAAGCTGGAGCAGCATAATACAGCATCAATAAGAGTCACGGTGGAAGAGAAGAAGAAGGCCCAGAAAGCTCCATGGCATGCTGACTGCAGTAATTCAGGAAGCTTCGAAGTCGCGTAGGGTCCTCATATGTAGTAGTTTTATTATTATAGGTTACTTTAAATAAACAAGGGTGGAAGAGACCATATCGAGCGCCCAGTGAGCGAAGGTCAGGTCTCATGTCCAAGAAAGCCTTGCGTCAATTTGCGGTAACTCTGCATAATCTTGCGAGAAAAACAAGGTGGAGCCCGACCATGTAAGACGAGGAGAGGCTCTGGCCGCTGAGAGAACCTTCAGCAGATCTGTGTATTCCAGGAAATACATTATTACACCTCTGGGTTTCACTGGCGCAGATGAAGAGGAGGAAACACGACCCAGCCTGTGGGCACGCTGGATGTTAAGCGATATGTCTTCGGGCAGGTGTAAAAGCTTGGGAAGAAATGACTTAAAAAAATTGACAGGGTCGCTCCCCTCGCATCCTTCCACCAGGCCATAAAGGCGAAGGTTGTTGCGCCGATTTCGATTTTCCAAGTCCTCCACCTGCTTCTGGAGAGAGGAAACCTGCGCATGCAAATGGGTTGTTTTGGCGGCAGATTCTTGAAGAGAAGAGACATCACGCTCCACTGACCACAGTCTTTCATTCATTGAAGTCCAATTGTCGGTAAGGACCTGCAGCTTAGCGTTGGTTTCTTCCATAAAAGGGCGCAAGGCTCGTATCTCTTCAAGGAGTAACTCCATCGAGATGGTCGTAGATGATTTGGGAGGTGAAGGTGGATCTTTTTTCAACCTCTTAGACATCGTTTTTGCTGAGGGCTGTGAAGAGGCTTCTACGTGCGACGTCATCTCATCAACAGACAGAGCCTGGGAGGCTTCAAAATGAGCCAGTTCTGTGAAGAGCTTGGAATTCTTAATATAATTGCGTCTGTGAACCTTAGTGGAACAGTCAGCCATCGACACGCCTATGAAGCACAAATGTACTAGGGACAATTCAAAAACTGAGATCGAAACAGGCACTTTACGCAGTCCAAGGAACTTGAAAAAAAAAACAGGGAGGCAGTTAAAAAGGGATGGTAAAAATAAAAAATAAAAAAATTAAAAAAAATATGTTAGGCCAGAAAGAGCAAAAAATGCCAAGAACCATGAAAAGCAGAAAGAAGTCTCAAAATGGCTGCCGGGTTTGAGGAGAGCCAGAAGCGACCATTGAATCAGGAAAAAGCCATGGAAATAAAAAGAAAGTCACCTGAAAGTGCTTGGTTGAAACTGCTGTATCGCCTGCACTGCCGTGAATAACATCGACATAGTTAGAGTTCCAGGAATTTAATGCGCGCTGGACGCATTGCTGAAGAGATCCCGGTCATTGGAAAAAAAACAAAATGGCGGTCGCGGCCGTTTCAGATCCGCGACCGGGACATAAAGGACAGCAACGCTTGAAGAAATGCCCTCACGGCGGCAAAAGTAACTTCAGGGCATGCTCGCCGTTCTTATGCAGCAGAGGCTCCCCTTCGGTGTGCACGAGTAACGCACGGAACCGCCAGCTGATCCCCGGTCCGACGGAGCGCTACTCCGGCGCCGCCATTCCCCTCGGGCACTTAGCCACGCCCCCCATATAATTTCCACTTGTTTATAAATATTATCAATTATGTTATTTCTTTCACAGTCTAAGTAAAACAACAATTGTACATATTAAATAATCAAGGAAATAATTATATGATTATTTATAAATTAAATATTGAAATAGCGTAAAACAAAGAAACTACAAACCGTACAACATGCTACTAAATTACAGATGACTAATTATACTATACAAAATATAAATTAAAAATGCAAATGGAAACCCAAATAAATGAAAGAACAATTAAAACATTTAAACATTTACATAAGAAAAAAATAAATATTTAATTTACCTTATATCACTTAACATTAAAAAACTAATATTTAAAATGTATTTAACTTACCACCATATTCCCCTACAAACAAAATGACAGCTACTAAATTATAAATTACTAATTACATTTTAAAAATTAATTTACTCAATGAAAATTACAAACTATATTTAAAAAGACAATTATACTAATATTATTAGTATATATATATATATTTATATATATTTAATTACAATCAATGTTTATTACAAATATATTAAAGTACAGAATATTAATGACAACAATTTTCTTCATATAGATATTGTATAATCGTATATTAAAACCTATATTCTTACTTTTGATAATCTGTTTCACAATATTTTTGCATAGGTGATATTTTTGACAACATGCTTATGTCACATTATATTTTGGAATCAATATGTGTTTCATTGACCATATTTAAAAAAGTACCCAGTTTGAAAATGTCCCTTTTCACATGAAAAGTGTAGTTACACAACTGTAAGTGAATTTCTCTACTCCGGAACAAAGCTACCACAAACCTAATTGAAAAATTAGTGTTTAAGACTCTATGTACAAAAGGTCCACTGCTGAAAACATGTATTTCAACTTTGACATGGGCACATTTTAAGGATTCTTTTTGCACATAAACAGCTAGTGCATAACTATCACATTATGTTTCTCTATTCCTGAACAAAGGATTCACCAGCCCCTTTTAAGAAGTCTAGTTGTCTACTCCACACACACCGATGTACAACAATTGGCCTCACGCCTCAAAAATGTTTTTGTTAACATTGCAAAAGACTCCTATATTTACAGTAGGAGCATTCTGAGATTTTTATTCCCATGAAAAAGACAGCTGTACATCAGTCAAAGTACCTTTCTCTACTCTTACACAAAGAGCATACCAGTTCAGTCCAGGAATACAATTGGTAAGTCTCTTGTATATGATTTGGCCTTTAAATAAGACCTTAAACACTGAGAAAGTCTCTTGTAGTTGACGTTGGCACTTCTGAGAAGGTACCTTTTTCCATGAAGAAGGCTGTTGCACCACGTCGCCAAACTACCTTTTTCTACTCTTGTACAAAAAAACACAAGCCTGGCTTAAGAATTTCTATCCTATACTTCAAACATAAAATGTTGGTTCTCAAATGGATGTTTCAACTTTGTGAAAGTTTCCCATGTTTCACCTGGGCACATTTTGAGAATGTGTCTTATCCCATAAAATGCCAGATGTAACACTGCCAACTTGAGTTTTTCTACTCTTGCACAAAGGACAGCTAGCCCCATTCTGGAAACCCACTTACAGAATTTGTGCTTCCAAACACAAGAAATGTTTTAAGTTTGTTAAAAAAGGTTTATGTACATATATACATAGTTATTGAGTGTGAGCCTGGGTAGCTAGAAAGAGCCCCAGGTAGAAGAAATACTTTGAGAAAAAAAGAGCTTTATGAGGCGAGGACAATTACATTCTCAAATTATAAGAGACAAAAATTATAATGATGTGCCTGTTCTTAAATCTATTTCTCTATTGTAGGAATACTAAAGGGTCAGGAAGAATCAGCATGGGGAGTTTGTTGCAATCAGAAATACAGTTTTATCTTCCTGATGGAAACTAGATTTCATAAGACGGTGGCTAGAAAAAAGAATGAGAACTCAGATACTTGGATTTTTAAGTAAGTGTGGAACTTCCTGAAGGGACACAGTTTAAACCAGTTAATGCTGCATTTGAAGTGGGATTAATAGATATGGCATAATTCTAGTCTATCTCTGGTGGTGGCTTAAGTACCACTATTATCATATCACATCACATCATCTCAGGTGCATATATAAAGTACACATTCACACCTAGGGGTGTCTTGGTGCTGACATCCATATTGTTATTGTTATCCAAGTAAATGGTACTTATTGTATTGATTGTATTGATTGTATTGATCTCGAAAGGCTGAGTGGAAACACGAGGATTAAAACATGTGAGAGAGAGAGGTGAAACACATATCCCTCAAGTGGATTAATTTGTTTAATAAGACACAAGACTAATATGATCCGTATGGGCTCTTCAACATCCCTATAATCACACACATCGCTCTGGAGACTTGAGCATAACTATAAGCGCACACTATCTCCGTGCAATCTCCCTGTGCATACCTATAATCGCACACCATCTCTGTGGGTACCTGGGGATGTCTATAATAACACACTATCTCTATGGGGACATTGGCATGTCTATAATTGCACACTGGCTCTGTGAGGGATTGTACATCCTTATAATCACACACTATCTCTGTGGGACCCTGGGCATGTGTATAATCACACACTATCTCTGTGGGAACCTGGGCATGTCTATAACCACACACTATCTCTGTGGGGACCTATAATCACACACTATCTCTGTGAGGACCTGGGCATGTCTTTAATCACACACTATCTATGTGGAAACCTGGGCATGTGTATAATCACACACTATCTCTGTGGGGACCAGGGCATGTCTATAATCACACACTATCTCTGTGGGGACCTATAATCACACACCATCTCTGTGAGGACCTGGGCATATCTTTAATCACACACTATCTCCGCTGGGACCTGGGCATGTCTTTAATCACACACTATCTATGTGGAAACCTGGGCATGTGTATAATCACACACTATATCTGTGGGGAGCAGGGCATGTCTATAATCACACACTATCTCAGTGGGGACCTGGACATCCCTATTATCACACACTTTCTCTGTGAGGACCTGAGTATGTATTTAATCACACACTATCTCCGTGGGGACCTGGGCATGTCTTTTTTCACACACAATCCCTGCGAGAACCTGGGCATGTCTATAATCACACACATTCTCTTTGATGACCATGGTAATACTATAGTCAAACACCATCTCTGTAGGGACCTGGCCATGTCTATAATCACACACTATCTCTGTGGGGACCTATAATCACACACCATCTCTGTGAGGACCTGGGCATATCTTTAATCACACACTATCTCCGCTGGGACCTGGGCATGTCTTTAATCACACACTATCTATGTGGAAACCTGGGCATGTGTATAATCACACACTATCTCTGTGGGGAGCAGGGCATGTCTATAATCACACACTATCTCAGTGGGGACCTGGACATCCCTATTATCACACACTATCTCTGTGAGGACCGGAGTATGTATTTAATCACACACTATCTCCGTGGGGACCTGGGCATGTCTTTTTTCACACACAATCCCTGCGAGAACCTGGGCATGTCTATAATCACACACATTCTCTTTGATGACCATGGTAATACTATAGTCACACACCATCTCTGTAGGGACCTGGCCATGTGTATAATCACACACTATCTCTGTGGGGACCTGGGGTTATTTATAATCACACACTATCTCTGTGGGGACCATTTACATCCCTATAATCACACACTATCCCTGCCAGGACCTGGGTATATCTTTAATCATACACTATCTCCATGGGGACATGAGCATCTCTATAATCATACACATTCTCTTTGGTGACCATGGTAATAATATAGTCAGACACCATCAGCATGGGGAACTGGACATCTCTATATTCACACATTATCTGTGTGTGGACTGGGGCATGACTATTATCACACAGTATAGTATCTCTGTGGGGACCTGAGAATGTCTATAATCACATACTATCTCTTTAGGCATAGTGGTAATGGTATAATCACACACTATCTCTGTGGGGACCTGGACATCAATATAATCCATCGCACACTATGTTTGTGGGGAATTAAACATGAGTGCTATCACACACTATCACTGTGGGGACCTGTGGTTCACTATAATCCCACAATACCTCTGCAGGGCTTGAACATGACTATAATCACACACTACCTGTGACTCCACCTCAGCATCACTATAATCACAGATCATTTTTGCAGTAATCTGAACATGACTAATATAATACACAATTTCTCCAGGAACCTGAATATTTCTATAATAATCCTCTTTATATAGCGAGTTGAACATGACTATCATAACACTTTTTATAGGGGGACTTGAATATGATTGTGACCACACACTCTCTCTGTGAGGACTTGAACATAATTACAATTTTACACCATCACTGAGGGGAACTTGATTATGAAGAAAATTACACTCTTTCACTATGGGGACTTGAGACTGATTATAATTAAATGCTATATCTGTGGGGACCAGGGCACAATTGTAATGTCATACTATGTATGCATGAACGTCAGCATGAGTATCATCGTACACAATGGAGGACTTGAACATCACTATCATAACACTCTCTATGTGGGGACTTGAACATGATTATAATCACACACTATCTATGCGGAGACTTGAACATGACTGTAATCACACACTGTCTCTGTGGAGACCTGGTAATTACTGTAATAACACATTGTTTCTGCATGAACAGCAGCATGGCAATCATTGTACACTCTCTCTAGGGGTACTTGAACATGACTATGACCAAACACTATATCTCTAGGGACCTGGGCATGACTATAATAATCAGACACTATCTTTTTGATGATTTGAGCATGACTATGATGACATGCTATCTGTGTGGCAACTTGGACATCACTCTAATGATACACAATCTCATGTGGCTTCAACATAACTGTCACCACACACTAGCTCTACAGAGAATTAAGTATTATTATAATCACACACCATCTCTGCAGGGGCTTTAACATAAATATAATCACACTCTGTCTATGGGGACTTCAGAGTGACTATAATTAAACACTTTATCTTTGGGAACCAGGGCATCAATATAATCATGCACTATCTCTGTGGGGGCTTGAAAATGACTATCACAGCACACTATCTCTGATAGCTCGAGAAAATTTCAGACTATTATTGTACAGCCATACCAAGACAATGGTGGAGTTGATGCAAAAAAAGGTAATCTCAACTTGGCTTTCCCATCTGACCATAACGCATACTCTTTGGCATTTAAAGGGATTTAACTGTTCACTGTTTCCTTGTCCCTTAATGTTTGTAAGAAGTCAGCAATACACCAAATATCTGAAAATGCCTTTCCGTGGACTTTATATACTATATTTTTCTACTGAGCACTGCATTCTCAAATTCCATCTGGTGGAAGCTCCTAGGACACAAAGAGATATTCATATATCTCTAAACTATCATGTAATATAGGTAAAGCAGAGAAAAACAACATTTAGCCAACTGTTTATGAATGTATTCAATCAGAAATTATAATTATTGAGTAAGTCCCCGCAAGGATAGCAAGACATGTTCAAGTCCCCACAAAGATGGTTCAGTGCGCGCGATTAAATAACAATATATTTGCAGATTTGAAGCAGGATCCTATATAATTAATTTTTTCTTAACATTTTTCTGTTATTGGTATGCTTTTCAAACATTGGGAAAGGTTAGTCCCCACAAGGCAGGTGTTCACGCATAGTCCCCACAAGGATGGTAACGTGTGTGTGTGTGTGTGTGTGCACGCGTGCATGCGTGCGTGTGTGTGTGTGTGTGTGTGTGTGTGTGTGACTATACACACATTTTGTTCACAAGCAATTCTTATATGTAATTTCTGTTGTATTGGTCTGGAAAGTAGAATTTGTCCTCAAACTCAGGAGAGTCTTCCGGAGGATAATCACTGACAAACTTGAGATGTCAGACTAATTACCCTCGTCATCCTATATTATTTCAGGAATGGAACCACAATAAACTTTTTCAGTGGCAAATGGAGCATATTGCTATGTTATCCTCATGCTGGAAAAACATAACAAAGTCCCATACTGGAGAGGAGAGCTTTCCTATTGTGGCAAAGCATGAAGGACGAGAGGTGAATATGTGGGTATGTTGTTTGCCTTTCTGTAGGGCGTGCTGATACTGTGGTAGAGGTGGGGGTGGTAGCAGCTGCAGGATTCTGGGGTCTTGCAAATATGGACTCCAGTAGTGTTGGTGGAACCACATACCACTGAGCTTGTTAAATAGAGCTGATCTGTATCTCCTCTCTGCCACTGTTAAATCTAATGATCATTGGCTCATCATCATCATCATCCTCCCCACCAATACCTTCTTCACATGCAAGGCTTTCAAGAACCTTCCTTTTCCTTTGTCTCATGGACTCAGTCGGGGTCCAATCCATGAAAGCTCATCAGCAGGGGGGCTTGAAGAAGATGGGGGAATACTCTTTTTCCCCCCTTGCTGGAGATCGTGAAACTGTAGGCAGAAGAACAGTCTTCTCAGCAGCATCTTGCTCGGTAAGAACTTCAACGTAATGTTCTACTCCTACTTGCAGACAATCTTGCGGACTGGAACTCCTGTTGAATTTCCTGCGATGATTCAGTTTGTGGCTGAGAGAATTCCATTTCAGAGTCACTGATCTCCATGGCTTCAGTCACTGCAGCGCAGAGATACATGGTCTTTGATTTGGCTATGGTGGTGCAGTTGACACAGGAGTAATCCTTTCAGCCTCTTTCTGCCCATAGGATGGTGCAGCATGTACATGTTTCCTAAAAAAGGTTGAGGGCTTGATGACTTTCTTAGTGGGAACCTCCTTCTGTGTGGCCATCTTCTTAGCACTAACAGTTAACACTTAGGGGCCGATTCTGATTCTGGCCGCAAAACGAACTGACCAACACAGACCCGGACCGAATACCGACCGACACGGACCAGCGCCGTACGACCCGTGCAGTACTATGCAACGCGTGTGAATTACAACCGACACGTACGGAATATAAGCCGTACGACTGAGCCGTAGGGAAAATAGTGATCCGGCCGGAAAACCGACGTGATTTTCCCCGACCGACACGAACTCGGAATGAACCCGACCGACCCGTACCCGCGATGTACGATTAGCACAGTACGATGCCATGCGTGTAAAAGCAGACCGACTCGCACGGAGACCAAGCCGCATGACCGACACACAAGCAATAGAGACCGCCGCGAACAACGCGTACCAAACACAGCAGAGAGGCAGCGTGAACGAGGCGGAGAAGCCCGCACGAGACAACAGCAGCGTCCGTTTCCGTCACATGAACGTCTCCTTCATGCCTACAAAACACAAAGGAAAAAAGACAAAAAAAGGACCAAACAAGCAATGACAAAGCCAATAAATACCGAAAAAAATCATGGGACAAAGACACACCCACAACTCCAACTATATAAAGGACTACAATAACTACCATCATCCCTTGCAAACAGGAGACACAGCCAGCAGCAAACACCAGTACACAGTAACTGTAAGGATCGGGTAGCGCGCGCCTGCATGGACTACAAGCCCCAGAATGCTCAGGGACTAAAAAGGGGAGGAGTCGCGCTGTCATAAGGAGCGACGTTCGCACGGATCGTTGTGCGTAATTCCGGCGTGAGAGTTCGTTCCGGAGATCGGAGGAGAGGAGAGTTCGTCGGTGTTTCTTCGTGGCTTAGAGAGACTAAGCTGGTTCCAGTCTCTGCCGCTTTTAAGGAGCACGTCCTGGGGTTGGACCCCGTTCCTGTGTCGGAAGACGTCAGGGCTCTAGAGTTCCAGGAGAATCCCGAGGGGACCTAACAGATAAGTGTGGTCCTTGCTTGAGGCGGGGAGCGTCTCGTAATTTTCTTTGTTATGTCTGGAGTATCCTGGTGGCCCGCTGGTCCCATGGGGTGTAGTTGAACAGTACATACTTCCAAGCCTGGTCCGAGACATTACTCCAGGAGGAGTGTGGGCTACGCTTTCTTTCGTACATTGGGGAAGTGCATTCCGCTCGCGGTGACGTAACCGTGTTCAAAAGACTTAGGGTGGAATCTATAATTCAAGGAATTAGGGTGTCTCTGAACCGTTGCATGATACGCTGTGTGAGGCCAATGAACACAGCAACCCGTTTTTTCCTAAAGTTCTTTCAGGCAGCTCTGTTTCTACCAGTACACACATAATAAGGGGCTCTGGTCTTTCCCTTCATGATAGCCTTGCCATGAATAAATGAGTGTGAGGAAGAGGGGTGTGTGCGTGGTTGTATGTCTATGTATATCGGAAAGAACATACAGGTGTGAGTGATTACTTTATTAAGGAGGCAAAGGAGGCTTCTTCCTGGAGGGGAGTTTGTTTGTAGCAAGAAAATGCACGAGTAGTGCCATTAGTGAGAATTTACGAGAGTAGTCTATATGACTTTGTTTTGCTAATCTTTGTATGTATATGTTTTTATTGCTTTACAGGTTCTACTCCCTGCTGTTCCCTTCCTTCCCTTCCCTCGCTTGATCACCCTAACCTTCCGTGCCATTAGTGCAGGAGTTGGGGGTGTCGAGAGGTGGAACCCTTATTGCATCGCCAGAATCCTGAGGAGAGTTGATCTGGGGAACGGAATCTTGACAGAATTACGCACCCAAGTATTAAATCTCCTCCCGGTTCTGGTTTGGGGTACATTAGGGAACTAGTATGGATGATGTTTTACAAGCACTAGCGGCTGTTCAACAGGAATTGGTGGCGTCTAGGACGGAAACAGCGGCCTTACGGGAGAAAGTAGACCGGTTGTCACGAAACCCTTTTGAAGCTAGCACTGGCCCTAATCCCATTCAGGTCACTGTGCACCCACCCATTCCGTTAGCAAATCCCGAAAGGTACACTGGGGATCCCCATAAGATACAGGTATTTTTGACTCAAATCCTGATGCATTTTTCTTGTAGGCCGTCCTCGTTCCCGACTAACCACTCCAGAGTGGCATTCGCCATTTCTTATTTGGCGGGCGACGCAGCAAATTGGGCGGTTCCGCTAGTACGACATAATGACCATGTGTTGTATGATTGGGACGAGTTTAGAGCAGCCCTGGAGGGGGTATTTGACCGCCGCACTACGTCATTCAGCGCAGACAAAGAGCTTTTGACCTTAAAGCAAGGAAAGACTGAATTAGTGACGTATCTGACCACCTTCAATAGGTTGGTGGCGGAAGCAGCATGGCCTGAAGAAAAGAGGATGTCACTTTTCTACCAAGGGTTATGTGACGAGCTTAAAGATGTCATAGCCAGAATAGATCCTCAACCTCAGACGTGCAACGATTTGGTCAGTTTAGCCTTGCGGTTGGATGGACGCCTAGCAGATAGAGGTGGTGAGAGGTTTAGAGGTGATAGGCCCAGAAATGAAGCCACCAGCAACACGGTGGTATCAGAGCCCATGGAGGTGGGAGCCATTCGGGCTCCACTATCCAGAGTGGAAAGGGAGAGCAGAAGAACTCAGGGGCTTTGCATGTATTGCGGTAAGAAGGGGCATTATGTCCGGGAATGTCCCTCTCGACCCAAGCGTCTGGGGGGGAATAACCGGAATAGAAAGACAATAGCCACAGTCCAGAGTCCGGATCCGCATGAAGGATCGCAAGAAAAAACAGAGGCGACAGGAGAGCAGCTTTGGAGGATCCCTTCGCTTGCCACTACCCATCAGGGTGACACAGAAAAACATATAGAGATGGTTATGTGGTTAGAGAACGACCACCAGTCTCATCAGATTAAGGCCATGTTGGATTCTGGAGCTACAGGAAACTTTATACACAGGGGGTTGGTAGCTCAACTGGACCTCAGGAAGGTGTCTCGCAATATTCCAGAGGAAGTGCTGGCGGTAGATGGAAAACCACTCACCTCCGGCCTCCTCATCGAACAAACCGAACAACTCAGGTTGATTACCAGAGTAGGAGAAGGAAGACACATAGAATCAGTGGCATTAAACATCATAGAAGCTCCTCAGTATGAGGTGATTCTAGGAATGCCCTGGTTTCGGGTACACAACCCGACCATAGACTGGAGAAAGAGACAGGTCCTGTTCTTATCGGAGGAGTGTCAGGAGCATTTGGTTCCAGGATGGGGGTTGGGGGCGTCCGTCTTGGCTTGCCCGTTCGTAGCAGCCACGGCAGCGGAGAAAGAGGTATGCCTTCCTCCTGAATATTCTTGTTTTGCCGAGGTGTTCAGCAAGACGCAGGCAGAGTCGCTACCACCCCACAGGCCATATGACTGTCAAATAGACTTAGTGGAAGGAGCCACCATTCCGGTGTGTAGAGTCTATGCTCTCTCTGAGCCTGAGACCAAATACCTCAGGGCTTATCTGGATCACTTCTTGGAGATAGGGTTTATTCGTCCTTCCAGATCTCCTGCAGCATCTCCTTTGTTTTTTATATCTAAGGCCAATGGGGAGTTGAGAGCGTGTTGTGACTACCGCATGCTGAACAAGAACACCGTTCGCAATAGGTATCCACTGCCTCTCATTCCAGTTTTATTGGATCAAGTGCGCGAGGCCAAGATATATACAAGGTTAGATCTTAGAGGCGCATATCATTTGGTGCGAGTGCGCGAAGGGGATGAGTGGAAGACGGCGTTCAAGACCCGCTATGGTCTTTTTGAGTATTTGGTAATGCCGTTTGGGTTATGCAATGCCCCCGCGGCATTCCAGTACTTCTTAAATGATGTGCTAAAGGAATATGTGGATAAGACAGTTGTGGTCTACATAGACGATATACTGATATTTTCGGATTCGGTGAGAAGTCACACAGAACATGTGAATCAAGTATTACGAGTTTTGAGAGAGCAGCGATTATTCTGCAAACTGAGCAAGTGTGAGTTTGGTGTGACAGAAGTGGAATTCTTGGGGGTGATACTTCGCCCGGAGGGTTTGAGTATGTCAGAAAGAAAGATTCAAGCGGTGCAAGAGTGGCCGGTTCCAAGCAACGTTAGAGAAACGCAGTGCTTTCTGGGTTTCGCTAATTATTACAGACGCTTCATACATGGGTTCTCGCAACAGGCCCTTCCTATCACCCGTCTCCTCAGAAAGGGGGTGCCGTTTGCTTGGACTCCTGCAGCAGGCAAGGCTTTTGAGGTCCTAAAAACGGCGTTTACTTCAGCCCCCGTGTTACGCCATCCTAAGTTGGATACTCCTTTCATAGTGGAGGCTGATGCCTCAGACGAAGCAGTTGGGGCCATATTGTCACAAAGGGACAAGGACACTGGACAGCTGCATCCTGTGGCCTATCTCTCCAGGAAACTTCTCCCCGCAGAAAGAAATTACAACATAGCTGAAAAGGAGTTACTATCTATCAAGAAGGCTTTCCAGGAGTGGCGTCCTTACTTATGGGGGGCTCGGTTTCCGATCACTGTGTACTCCGATCATCGAAATTTGCAGTACCTAAGAACAGCCAGACGGCTATCCCCCAGACAAATGAGATGGATGCTTTTCTTCGAAGAGTATAACTTCTTTATTACCTTCAGACCGGGAGCGGACAATAGGAAGGCGGATTCCCTGTCCAGGATGCTAAGCACCGGAGAGGAAGACGAAGTATCAGAGACGGCGATCATTCCGTCCTCCAAGGTGGTCTGTGGGATACAGGCTGAGAAATATCTGGATACCATAAGAGATCACAAGAGTATGGAAAACTGGAATAGGTGGGCTGATCGTGATACTGAACGGTCGATACGCCAGGGGCTTCCTTTCCTGGATCAAAGATTGTATCTACCTACAAAGGCTTTGAGGAAAAAGGCTTTTGCGTGGTGTCATGAGTCTCCAGTAGCCGGGCATCCCGGCATACACAAAACCACCCTTTTGGTACAACGTTATTTTTGGTGGGTCTCGCTGGTACCTGACGTTAGGAAATGGGTGATGTCTTGTGAGAACTGTGCCCGAGGTAAATCAGATACATCTAAACCCAGGGGCAAGTTAGTTCCCATGCCCACACCTCAGGCACCGTGGCAAACCATCAGTCTGGATTTCGTTACCGGACTTCCGGTGGATCAGGGGTATGCAGCGGTTCTGGTGGTGGTGGACAGTCTGACCAAGATGGGACATTTCATTCCATGTAAAAATCTGCCTACAGCAAGCCAAACAGCGCAACTATTGTTGCAACATGTGGTACGGTTACATGGAGTGCCAAGAGTTATAGTGTCAGACAGAGGCCCCCAATTCATAGCCAGCTTTTGGAAAGGGTGGTGTCGAGCTCTCCACATTGAATCTGCAGTGTCCACCAGCTTCCATCCGCAGACGGATGGACAAACAGAACGTTTGAACCAAACGTTGAAGAAATATTTGAGATGTTACGCGGAGGAGGCAAGGGAATCTTGGGTTGCCCTGTTATGGATGGCCGAATTGGCCTATAACAACGCGACGCACAGTTCCATAGGTGTTTCTCCTTTTTTGGCCAATTATGGTTTCAGTGCCAGGATCTTGCCAATAGCTGTGCCACAAGTATCGAGCACTCAACCCTCGGTTCAGGCACACATGCAAGCGCTCCGTAAGGGTCACGCTGCAGTAAGGAATCATCTGCTCAAGTCCAAGTTGACTTACAAGCAATGGGCAGACAGGCACCGAGCAGAGGGCCCACAGTACCGAGAAGGGGACAAGGTGTGGTTGTCCACCAAGAATATACGCTTCAAACTGCGTAGTGTGTTCCATCCCAGATTTATTGGCCCTTATCAGGTGGTAAAGAAGATCAATCCAGTGGCGTACAAATTGCGACTTCCGGGCTCTCTTCGGATCCACCCGGTCTTTCATTGTAGTCTTTTGAAGCCAGCGGTGGGTGGACAGAAGAGGCGGCCACCAGAGATGGATAAGGAGATGGGACAGGAGTATGAAGTGCGTCGCATTGTGGACTCCAAGTATCGGAGGGGTCGGTTGTGGTACCTAATCTCCTGGAAGGGGTACACAGCAGAAGAGGATTCCTGGGAACCCAGCGACAACGTGCATGCCCCGGCTCGTATTCGGGCCTTTCATAGGAGACACCCGGACAAGCCTGGGTCTAGGAGGCGCGTGGGAGGGGGACCTACTGTAAGGATCGGGTAGCGCGCGCCTGCATGGACTACAAGCCCCAGAATGCTCAGGGACTAAAAAGGGGAGGAGTCGCGCTGTCATAAGGAGCGACGTTCGCACGGATCGTTGTGCGTAATTCCGGCGTGAGAGTTCGTTCCGGAGATCGGAGGAGAGGAGAGTTCGTCGGTGTTTCTTCGTGGCTTAGAGAGACTAAGCTGGTTCCAGTCTCTGCCGCTTTTAAGGAGCACGTCCTGGGGTTGGACCCCGTTCCTGTGTCGGAAGACGTCAGGGCTCTAGAGTTCCAGGAGAATCCCGAGGGGACCTAACAGATAAGTGTGGTCCTTGCTTGAGGCGGGGAGCGTCTCGTAATTTTCTTTGTTATGTCTGGAGTATCCCGGTGGCCCGCTGGTCCCATGGGGTGTAGTTGAACAGTACATACTTCCAAGCCTGGTCCGAGACATTACTCCAGGAGGAGTGTGGGCTACGCTTTCTTTCGTACATTGGGGAAGTGCATTCCGCTCGCGGTGACGTAACCGTGTTCAAAAGACTTAGGGTGGAATCTATAATTCAAGGAATTAGGGTGTCTCTGAACCGTTGCATGATACGCTGTGTGAGGCCAATGAACACAGCAACCCGTTTTTTCCTAAAGTTCTTTCAGGCAGCTCTGTTTCTACCAGTACACACATAATAAGGGGCTCTGGTCTTTCCCTTCATGATAGCCTTGCCATGAATAAATGAGTGTGAGGAAGAGGGGTGTGTGCGTGGTTGTATGTCTATGTATATCGGAAAGAACATACAGGTGTGAGTGATTACTTTATTAAGGAGGCAAAGGAGGCTTCTTCCTGGAGGGGAGTTTGTTTGTAGCAAGAAAATGCACGAGTAGTGCCATTAGTGAGAATTTACGAGAGTAGTCTATATGACTTTGTTTTGCTAATCTTTGTATGTATATGTTTTTATTGCTTTACAGGTTCTACTCCCTGCTGTTCCCTTCCTTCCCTTCCCTCGCTTGATCACCCTAACCTTCCGTGCCATTAGTGCAGGAGTTGGGGGTGTCGAGAGGTGGAACCCTTATTGCATCGCCAGAATCCTGAGGAGAGTTGATCTGGGGAACGGAATCTTGACAGTAACCACAGACACACTCACACATCACACAACTAACACACCATCAGCACCTCAACAAAAGCACACACACATACACACAGCAAAACCAACACCAACCCACCATCACTTGCACCCTCACACACACATCCCTCACCACCACCACCCATCACCATGCCTCCAAAGAAGAATCCAAAGTCCACAGATAGTGAGTTAGAAGTGCTGGTAGACGAGATCATCAGAGTAGAGCCACATTTGTTTGGTACATTGGTTCAAAAGTCCCCCATCTCACAGAAAACCAAGATGTGGGCGAGGATTGTGGACAAGGTGAATGCACAAGCACAACGGACGACATCCAGAACAGGTGGTATGACGTGCGCAGGAGGGTCAAGAAACTCATCGAAAAAGATCAAGCCCTGAGTCAGTGCACCGGCGGTGGCCCTCCTGCCAAACCAGTCTACTTCAGGACCTGGGAGGAGAAGGTGCGGGACATCCTACCACCAGAGAGCATCCATGGTCTAACAGACATCCCAGAGCCTGGTGAGTACACAAACAACATACCCAAGATTGTGTGGCAAGGGGACAGTGAAACCATGCACCGCAAGCAAAGCTACACTAACCAATAGATAATCAGCCCAAGATGTGTATGCCAGTCAGACACACACAATACCTGCCATCTCATAGTGACTGGGGACTGTGTCATGACATGCACCAACCTACAAACAAATAGAGCAAGCCAGTGGCACTAAGCAAAATACACCGTGCCAGACAGTTTGACACCACAAACACACCACCTCACAGTGCAGCTGACTGTCAGGAAGGAATAGTGGGGATGCAGGTGAAGTGAGTGTAGCCAAAAGCATGACGGGCCTGTAGTCACAGTTAATGCTCCCCCTCCTTATTGGCCCATCAAGACCTCTCTGAAACATGCTCACATCACAGGGAGTGGAAAATGACTGACAAGATGACTGACACTGGGTCCTGCTGTGGGGAGCACAAGGCCCTGCTAGGGCTTGTGTGCAAATCAGAAGCAGGACATCACTGACATGACATCCTGAAAGACAACTTGCACGTCCTACAATGGAAGCACGTTTCATGATGGGAAGGAGGACTGACAGCCCTGACCATACTACTCAGCATGGGGAGTCACCCACCCCCCAACACAAACTCCACACAACTCACCGGATACAATGCATTGACACACACCTCATTGAAATATCAGCAAAAGATACCCCATACTGGGTGCTGCTGTGTGAAGCACAGGGGCTCACTTGGGACTTGTAGCCAAACAAACACCAGGATTTCACAGTAAGCCATCTTGCCATTGCTGTCACAACCCCTCACAGGGAAGCAGAGTCAAGAGGGAGGAAGCATGGGCATGCTGGGAAGGGGGGGTGTAGCCAAGAGTATGATGGAAGTCGCAGTCACAGAAAACCTACACCCACCCACATGGCCCAGCAAGACCAAACTGAACCATACTCGCCTCGCAGGGAGTGGGAAGGGACTGACAAGATGTCTGACACTGGGCTCTGTTGTGGGGAGTACAAGGCCATGCTGGGACTTGTAGCCAAAAAAACACCAGGATTTTACAGTCAGCCATCTTGCCACAGCTGTCACACCCCCTCACAGGGAAGCAGAGTCAAGAGGGAGGAAGCATGGGCATGCTGGGAAGGGGGTTGTAGCCAAGAGTATGATGGGAGTCGCAGTCACAGACAACCTACACCCACCCACATGGCCCAGCAAGACCAAACTGAACCATACACGCCTCACATGGAGTGGGAAGGGACTGACAAGATGTCTGACACTGGGCTCTGTTGTGGGGAGCACAAGGCCATGCTGGGAAATGGCCAACAACAATATCAAACTCTGTCTGTGACAAGCTGGGAAAAAGCAGTGTACAGGCAGGCATCTGTTTGAAAAGTAGAAAATGTCATGTTTGTGAACCAACGATGTATGTAGAAACATAAATCACATTGTGTGTCTCTTCCAAACAAAGGTTGTGCTGGGCACCTAGCACCAAATGACGAGGATACCCAGTCCCAGACTCTGGTCGACACTGAGCTCTCTGGTCTGACTCTCTCACTGTCCTCTTCGGATGACGACGACCAACCTGGCCCCTCCGGTGTGAGCCATCATGCAGCACCAGCAGCATCAACATCTGCCCCCCCTGTACCCACGCCTCCAGCATCTGGACACCGACAGGGCCCCCCCAACACGGACAGACCAAGGATAATCAACATCCACAGCACAGGGACACAGGGACCCCCCCGGAAGCTACAGCCAACACCACCAGCAACACCACCCAAGGGGTCCCAGTGTCACCTGTGCGTACCGCCGCTGGTCCTACCCGTGTGGAGAGGGGTGCCGGGAGGGGTGGGAGGCACAGGGCGCGCCTTGCAGAGGGGTCTGGACTGCATGATGGCCCTCAACTGGCATGCATCTTAGATGCGTACCAGGACAGCACCGGAGGATTTGGCCAGGTAGTGGGGATCCTCAAGGACATGCAACACGAGCAGGTCGCCCACCATGCCCGCATAGAGGCCAAGTGGGATGACATCACTGCGGTGCATCGGGACATACTACAATGCCTCCACCAGATCAACACCAACCTGTCCACACACCCCTGTGTGCCCACAACATCTGTCGCAACACCAACTGCCAGCGCCACAGGGAGGGAGGAGGACTCTGGCGGATAGTCCTCTGCACCACAGAGACCTGCACATGAGGATCTCCCCCGGAAGAAGAGGGGTCGTCCGAAGAAGGACATGTGAGAGGTAGATGTCCCAGCACATCCCCCAGGGCCTCCAAACCTGTTCTGGACAATGTTCTTTGTGCGCAACCCGTTCACCTTGTCCAATCGCACACAACTCGCCCACATGACATGGAGGGTTCATGTTGGGCCAATGTATCAGATGACTGTGGACTTTAGTCTGGACATTTCATCTACCAGCACTTCCAACTCCAATGTGAACTTTTGATTCCCAAACCACTGTACAGCACCCACCATCCTGTGCACTTCCCTCACACATGTTTGTAAATAAACTCACCAGTACACCATACTTGCCTCTGTTGTGATTCCAACTTGTCATGTTCAGAGAGATGTCGATCTGCTACACAACAGTGCATGCCAAATACTGCAACAATGTGACCAACGTAAGGTGAGTCATGGGGATGTGACACATGTGAGGCGTGGCAACAAAAAACATACTCACCATGGCTATGTTACTCACCACACACAATGATGTTGACCTGAAACACATTGGCATGCACAGACACAACACCAAGCCCAGTCAGTGGTAACAAGTCCACAGGTGAGGTAAGCAAATGTCACTCAGATGTGGGAAGACAGACAACGCACATAACAAAGCATAGCACAGGTTCATTACACATCAGCAACACGTTTATTCCACACTAGTTGCACGGTAATTCTACGTAACAGTGGACACACGTTACCAATGTGTTGGAGAATGGAAGTCCAGGGATGTGTGGTACATCAGTTGATGGGAATTGTCAACTTCCACACTGGTGTTGGCTTCTGGGTGTTGGGGGTCAGTGTTGACCACACAACAGGCAAAGTACCCTGGGAAGGACAGACAAGATACAGTCAAAAGCACAGAAGAACAGGCGAGAAATGCAATACACATGCACAAAACATGTTTCAAAACACCTACACAAACACTAGTTAGCAGTACTACCCTATTGTGGAGTACACACCAGCTGAATGGGCACAGCACGCATCCAGTCAAGTGGCACACAGACACACTCAGACAGCACCAGAGCTGGCTCAACACATTCCAGGCTACCTCCATACATTCACATAACAACCCTGGAAACTCACATTCAGGTGAAGAAGTTGTTGATCAGCTGGAAGCGGACGTCACCATCATCTTCATCATCACTGGCATCTTGGCCCAGATGCCGGAGGTTGGTCGTCGTCATCGTCATCCTGGATGAGAGGCACCTTCTTCCGCACCGCCATGTTGTGTAGCATGCAGCAGACAAGGATTATTTTGCACACCTTTGCAGGCTCATATGGGAGGGCCCCTCCGGTCTTGTCCAGACAGCGAAATCGGCTTTTCAGGAGGCCGAATGTCCGCTCAATCACCCTCCTGCTCCGACCATGTGCCTCATTGTAGCGCATCTCGGCTGGTGTGACAGGGTTCCTGAGGGGTGTCAGCAACCACGGCATGTTGGGGTATCCGGAGTCACCTACACACACAAAAATGAACAAGTAGCTGAGTTTTGTAGGAGTGCGGAATACAACAGTGGCAAACACACACAATGAGAAACAGTCAGTACACACCGACAAGCCAGGCTGAGTTGGCATCTGTGACATCAGCGTTGCAATGCGACTACTCCTCATAATGTAGGCATCGTGCGCAGAACCAGGGAACCGTGCACACACATGTGTGATCGACATGTGCTTCCTGTTCCGTTATGCCTGCTCATGTGCCTGTGGTGGTATCAGGGCAACATGTGTCCCATCAATAGATCCGATGACGTTCGGCATCCTCCCCAGTGTATAAAAGGCATCCTTAATTTCAGGGAGTTCATCTGGGCTCGGGAACTTGATATACAGGTCGAGGAATTGCAACATCCCCTCCAAGACATCGCGTAGCACCCGACTAAACATCGTTTGTGACATACCACCAGCAGTAGCCACAGTGTACTGGAAGGTACCGGTAGCAAAGAAGTGCAGGACTGCCATCACCTTCACCTCTGGGGTCAGTGCTGTAGGGTATGTCCGGCCAGGTAGCAGATGTGGCGCCAACTGCTCTGCCATCTCCGCAATCAGTGGCCCGGTGAAGCGATACCGTCTGATGCAGTCGCGTTCCTGCATGGTTGCAAGGTCTGGGAACGGACGATGGACAGCTGGTGCCCTGCAGTCCAGAGATACACAAAGGAAGATTGTCAGTACATCCACCCATGTGGCCATGACCACGATCACTATCACATGCTAGTTCATGGCATTACAGAATGTACTGAGGTGTGTGCTGTTGGGCATGGACACATATATCACCTACAAGACCACCACCTCACATCTCAATTCCACATGTCCACATGAGTCCCATGTAGTGCAATGGCCAATCATCTGGCTATGTCACCCAACCTATGTGCTGCTGAAACGTTCAAAAAACACACTCCAGTGACAATTGAGGCCTCATGTCTCCCAGGCATCACAGATGTATGCCATGCAGAAACCCAGGCTCCCTGTATTGCCACATCAATACAGCAATGGACATGGCGTAGCACGTACACACCACAAGGCTAGCGTAAGTCCCACTGGTAGTGGCCACTGTTGTTCCTGCCGGCCCTACATGTATGTTTCTTAGACACACACCCCATCAAGGGTGATGCATATACCACATGGATGTGGAGACTGTCACCCATTGTTAACATGTGATCAGACACAACATGCACACAGACTGTGGGTGCACATCAGTATTGTGGCTACAGGTCTCACTGTGATGTACATGCCATCACCCCCAGGACTCAGGGTGTATGTGACATGTCCTAAACATATCCAACCTGACACTGTGGCCTTGACTCATGCCCATTACTGTCCAAATGCACATCACAGTGGTAATGTGCACAACACACAAAGGATTCTGCCCCCATGTACACGTGCACAGCCTGGGAGTGGCTGAACAAAGTGCCAGACAAAAAAACAGCTGTGGCCCCCCCAAACACCCAGTGAATGCAGCCTTACATGCCATGGGACACTGTGTGGCCAATGCTATAGTGTGGCAGGTGTGCGCAGGTGTCAATGGCCAGTATATGTGTGTTGCATCCTTATAAAAGTCACACTAATGAGGTCCAATGCGGATGACAATGCGTACGCATTGCACGGGTCATGTCCGAGCCGTGCGTACGCTTTGTCATTGAATGCAATGAGGTCCGACGCGGGTGACAATGCGTACGCATTGCACGGGTCATGTCCGAGCCGTGCGTACGCTTTGTCATTGAATGCAATGAGGTCCGACGCGGATGACAATGCGTACGCATTGCACGGGTCATGTCCGAGCTGTGCGTTCGCTTTGTCATTGAATGCAATGAGGTCCGACGCAGGTGACAATGCGTACACATTGCACGGGTCATGTCTGAGACGTGTGTACGCTTTGTCATTGAATGCAATGAGGTCCGACGCGGGTGACTATCATGCATACGCGTCGGACAGGCATGGTCCGAGACAGGCATACGCCTTGGCCATTGAATCGTATGGATATGGGTGCATGTGTACATTCAAAATACACGTTCTACAGTCAGTTGACCGAGCCGTGCACACCCATTGGCTCTGGACTGTCATGGAGACGGATGCGGATTCAAAAGTTGTACGAGTTGTGCACTGGAAATTCAGTTGGATGCCTACAACAATGTTGCAATTTCAAGTGTTCCATGAAGGTAAAGATTTGAACGATGCGGAAGGCATGTACGAGTTGTACTTTTAAATGGATTGGCCAGATTCATAGAATGCAACCATGTTGGACCTATCACTTTAGACACATGGCACAGATTCTGCCTCTGCAGCACAGATATAAGGCTGGCTGGCCCCCAGGGAACTCACTTGCCTGCACTACATGCTACTGGACCACATCCCTGCTACCACTAGTGCTGTCTCCTCTGGCTCCTGCTATGGCACGTACTCTAGAGAGGGCCCCAGCCTTCACTGAGGAGGAGAACCAGGCCCTGCTGGATGGGCTCCTTCCAGAGTACAGAAAACTCTATGGGATACCAGGGGAGCAGGTGAGTGTGCAGTCCACTGCCTTCCTAATTATGCATGTTGTTTGACTAGCAGTACTAGCAGTGTGTACACCAGTGGCAAGCAGTCTCAATGACTGCTTTCATCCCCCAAAGTGTGTAGGTACATGCAATGAATAGTTTTCCTGCTGCTAAAGTGCATTATTGCAAGCTCAAACTATCCAGGCATTGTTAACATGTCAGACATGCATGTGCTTTTGCAATCCCCATGGTTGCACTACCTGTGTAATTTATTGCCCTTTGTGACGATGACATGTCTATCCAAATGTGTGCTGCAGCAATCTGGGGCATGTGTGTTAATGTACTTTTCACTTTGTCCTCCTCACAGGTTGATGCCCACCAGAAGCAGGAGATCTGGCTGACCATCGCCCGGGTTGTTCGCTCTGTGGGGTTCTACAAGCGCCGGATCCGCAACTGCCAGAAGAGGTAGAAGGACCTTCGGGGCTGGACCCGGAGGATAGCTAGAGTCCAGCTGAAGCTGTCACCTCCACGGAGGAGGGGTGGACACCGGACCCTGACTCCCCACATGCTCCGGATCCTGGCGGTGGTCTTCCCGCACCTGAATAGGCAGCTGAAGGCAAGACAGCAGCAGGAAGGGGGTGAGTCCATGTCTGATCTGTGTACTATGTCTGACATGGACATAGCAGTCTTTTGTCCTGCTCACACTTCCACGTTACTTAGCTCTTGTAGTCCCAAACTCAGGTCACTCATTTGTGGGATGCACCCTCCTCATCTGTTCCACAGGTGTGGCCCCTCAAATCTGTTGCTTGTGTCACCAGGGCACTGTGTCCCTGCAGTCAGCTATGCTTCATGTACCGGTCAGCATCAGTTCCCGTGAATCTGTTGTGTGTTTCATGGGTGGGTCAATTGTTTACACAATGCCTGAGATCTGACATGTGATCTGTGTGTGCCCTTGAGATGTGTACCAATTGCTGGTCTGACTCGCAACATGTGGCTGGGGTATTCCAAAACAACCCATGCAGCAGAGGACTCCAATTTAGGGGCCCGAGGAGTGTGTATAGCAAGTATGTCTCTCTTGCTTAGCCACCTGACTACTGTCCAAGGCCAAACACTGTTCCACTTAGTCCTGGCCAGTCATACCCCATCAAGGGCATTTACAAACACTCTGTAATCCTACTCCTGATTATGAAATTGCAGGTTGTGCTCAGTGACATGTGCCCTCAGGTGTCTGCCTCTGTGTCATTAGGGTGTGGCTTGTTGTTACGTACAACTGGGGTGTCCATGATTCAGAGGGTCAGCATGACATCTGCGATGTGACTGTGAGAGACAAGACCTGTGTGACATATAGGTGTGTGATCATCTGACAGCGCACAATGGTGTATGCAACTGTGTCCTTCATGCAGCTGGGTTACATGCATGGCAGACTGTGATGTGTTAATGTACAGGGATTTGTGTTTGCTGAGACTCATATGAATGATTTGCATGATGTGGGGTATTCTGGGTCCTGGATATGTTGTTTGCATGGGATGGGCAAGTGCGCCGGTCATCTGCAGAGTTAGCTTTACCCCTGAGCTAGGATTGTCAGTCAGTGCATATTGTTGCTGTCTGGATGCCCTGCCCCTGTGACAGGAGACAGTGTTAACTGACTTTCAGGGCATACTAGTGCCATGGCATTTAACTTGCTGTTAGTGAGCCTGCATTGTGTTCAAGTGTGCACCATGCACCACATTGTGGCATTGCCCATCAGGACAGGAGTACATCATAGTGTGTGTTGATGGCATGCATCACAAGCATGTGAAATGAGTCGCTGCCCATCCCTTCACCCGGACACCTGTACTGAGTCAGTAGCAAGAGATGTGCTGTGTGTATAGTGACATACTCCTACATGTTCACTTGCATGTACCACTGATGTGTGGGTGGTGCATGTTGGCACATTGGGGTGTTAGCATCCAACATGCAACGGCCATATGTGTGAAAGTCAAGGAGGGATATGTGTGCCATGGTTGATGTTGAGAATGACAATTGTCTTATCCTAAACAGTGTTCGCACTTTGAGCTGTGTTCAGCTGATGATGCCAGGGCTTGCCCTGTGATGTGATGTACTCACTGTGATGTGTGCAGTCGGTACAGGTGACTGATGTTGTTCTCTTACTTCCTATTCCTATCCAGATACATCCACGGCCACAGGAGGGGACAGCTCCATGGACCAGGAGGAGCCACAGAGCGTTACAGGGACAGAAGGAGAGGAGTCGGGTGGACCCAGTGGCACAGAGGGCAAGTTGAGCCACACAGAGGAGTCGTCAGCACCATCCCCCCCAGCTGAGGGCCACAGCAGCTCTGAGGATGACTCCCTTGTGGAGGCGGGTGTCAGCAGCCACCAAACCCCAGCTAGTGAGTCTGTCCCCGCCACCACCACCACCCCCCTGCCATCGGCTCCCATCCCAAAGGTCCCTGTGGGCTCCCGTGTTCGTGAGCATGTCTCCTTCGTGCCAGGCACCGCACCCCCTGCCCCTGTGTCCCCTGCTGCCCTGAGTGAGGAGTCTGTGGACTTACTTCGACAGATCCATGTAGAGCAGACGTCGATGCTGAAGGTCCTCCATGCACACACAGGTCTGTTGACACAACTGGTGTCATTCATGGAGGGCATTTCCTCGGGCATGTCTGCCCTACAGAGGACCAATCAGTCCGTGGCCTCCTCCCTGACGGCAGCAGTGTCCCTCCTCCAACAGTCCCGCACCCCTCCTACCCCTGCACCACCCACGATTCCTAGAACTCTACCTGTCCCAAGCACAGAAACCCCAAAACCAAGGTCTAGACGTGCACACAATCAAGCGCAGGGGACTGATTCCACACTCACAGGGGCTGGTTTGCTGACACACACACAGTCTTCCACAACCACTCCGCAGTCCTCCGAGACCTCTCCCTCCCAGCCCCCTTCCCTTGCCTCACCTGCAACCCCATCCCCCCAGAAGCTCTTCCTCTGTGACCTTGGCTTCTTCCCCACCGACCCTGCAGATCCTGATTACAAGGGGAAGGGGAAGTCCCCACAAACAGAAGGGAGTGCCCCTCACACCCGGACACCCTCCCCCAGGCACAGTCAGACCGAGACGCCCCACCTGTAATGCTTGGTTTACAATGTTGAATACTGATGTGTTGATGTGAGGTACTCCCTGTGGTCCATGAGATATGTATCCTATTCTGGTGTGTATCCATGTCATCCTTTGCAGCTACCTGGGTGTGTCAGGATCAACTATTTGTGTACATCTCTCTGTGAGCATTTCATTGGCATGGCCACATATGTGGCTTGCACCCCTGAACATATGATGTGCTTCCCATTGTCCAATTTGTCACTTCCACTTACTTTGTGCTCATCAACACTGGACCTACAGGTGTGGGCATCATTGTAATAGGGGCAACTGGGGCCTCTGTGCAACTTGCTAGACATATGTTTTGGGTATGTGCAGATGACGTAGGGGAGACTCACGTACCCAGGCTGTTGTGACCAGAGCCTTCATTGTGTGGTAACTGATGGCTGACGGACCAAGTGTTCTGCAGACATGAGTGGGACTTGCGGTGAATATGTTTGGCACAGCTGGGCTCCCACAGGAGTTGTGTCCCCTCAAGTAAGTGTGTTGTCCAGTGACATGGCCTGGGCCCATGGTGTGTGTTGTATGAGCATGTGTGTGTGTCCACATCCCTGTTCATACACAGACTGTATGACCCTGGAACAAATGTCCGGAATTCCATGGTTGCAGTATGTTAGAGGTCGCTTTACGGAGTTGGGGCGCCTGGATCTTTTCTCAAAACCGTCAACTATAACAAAAAAGGATGTGTAACTGGTTAAAAAAGCATTTATTTGCACCAGGAAGCTAGAAAGAGATGAACAAGAATTATGTAAACCAAGTGTCCGTAAATTTCTGACCCTAAAAACCCATCCATTGGCTGAGCCATACCATTTGGGAACATTGACCACCTATGAGCGTTTTTTACTGTCCAGGTTTCGTCTCGATTTTTTTCATCTTTTAATTGCCGTTCCGAAAGGGTGCAGCACAGGACAGGTGTTAGCACCCTGTGGTTGCGACAACCTGTCTCCACAGGACCTGCTACACTTTATGTTCCTCTGTAAATTCTATGAAGTACCTCGGAGACATTTTTTACTCCCCCTCTTAAAGAGGCTTAATTTTAACCAGGTTCGACCAGCACTTTTGTATTTACAGCTGTTGAAACCAGACTGTATAATCTTTATTGTAGGCTATCTGAAATCCTTGGTGAGAACCAGGGCCTGCCTGGAATATTAGTTATTTCAGGGGGAGGAGGTACTCATAGTTTTAAGGTATACCTCTTATGTGTTCCCTATTTTTAGCACAGAAACGTACTTATTGTACCTGCCATATTTTATTTGTAATCTTTTATGGCTATGGACTGTAAATTATTTTAATGTATTTTTTTTTTATGGGATGTGTATACACATTGTGACTTTTATGGTTTTCACATTGTAAAACCGAATAAAGTTTTATGAAATGAAATGAGTTGTGGCGTGAATCGTAGCTGATATGCTTGTTTTCCGGATGCTGTGACGTCCCGTGCGTGACGACCCGTCCGGCGCGTAGGAAGTACGCATCGTACTTCTCATGCCAGAAACTGCTATGGATACTGCTTCCGGGCAACTCGGTTCATCTTTAGGAGTTACGGCTCGGATGGAGAATGGTGCTTGATTCACAGCCTACGTGTCGGTCGTGTTTTTGGCAGTTATGCGCATCGTACTTCCTCTACAGGACGGACCGGCTCCGGGTACATGTCGGTCGCACGGTAAGGCTATGGACAGCTGTCCGACCGACCATCGAAATCGGCCTTTTAGCAGTGGAGGACTCAGGTGCCACTGTTAGCGGACTTCTCTCCAGATCAGTACCATGTGTGATGTCTTCTACAGATCCTGCAAGCAAAGCAACAACAAAAAATCAATGAAACATGGGCAAATAAGAATAATCTAGTCCAATCAACATAATATAAATCATCATCATCCTATTCATCTCAAATGCTTAGCAATAGTATACATAAAACATGCATAAAATATTTTTCCACATGACAACATTACACAGAAAAGGTAAGTTTGTGTCCCTTCAGAGTCATTGAAAGCCTATAGGAGGCAGGGTGTGCAAGGGAAAAAATATAATAACTACACTAAATAATTGATGGTGCCCGACCAGGGACCATTGGGACTCTATGGGAGGCAGGCAAACAAAATCCATTAAATAATGGTGGTGCCCCATCATGACCAATGGGGACTCTATTGGAGGCAGGGTGAGGTGGGTAAAAACCAAAATAAATGCATTAAATAATTGTGGGTGCCCCACCAGGGCTCATGTGGACGCTATGGGAGTTGAGGGCAGGTAAACATTGACATAATTGATGGTGCCTGACCAGGGACCATTGGGACTGTATGGGAGGCAGGCAAACAAATCCATTAAATAATGGTGGTGCCCCATCATGACCAATGGGGACTCTATTGGAGGCAGGGTAAGGTGGGTAAAAACCAAAATAAATGCATTAAATAATTGAGGGTGTCCCACCAGGGCTCATGTGGACTCTATGGGAGATGAGGGCAGGTAAACATTGACAAAATGAATTAAAACAACAACACTTATCATAATTAGGCACAAACACTAATAAATATACCAGGAAATGGGAAAACAATAAACAACAATGTCATAGGGCTCTTCTATCAATGTTCCCAGAAAATGGCATTTAAAAATGGAATAAACGGATTGAAGCACACACTGGCTGCACAAAATGGTGGGAGATAGCTCATCCACTACCATCGCTGAGAAGGAGGCATGGAAAATAAAGACAAAATGGCCACCAAGCACACACACATGCTAGCTAACTGGCTCCACAAAAAGGTGGTTATCACATGGCCAGCAAAGAAGGAAGCATAGACACACAAACACACACGCACACACATATACTAACTAGCTCCACAAAATGGCAGTCATTTTATGGCCACCAGAGAAGAATGCACAGAAAATAAAGACAAAATGGCCACCATGCCCACACACACACACATAATGGTTACACAAAATGAGAAGAGAACCGCGGCATGACCAGCAGAGAAAGAGACATGGAGAACAAAGAAGACTGTTTCCCTGTCCTACCTGAGGCAACTTCTCCACCTGAAGTACTGGGTATTTTAAGCCCAGCGGTGCAGGGGAACACACCCTATGACTTCGGGGTTCTTCCTGTTTCAGACCTACAGAAACACAGAGTCTTCTGGGTGAAGTCAAAGATCAGTTTATTGGCTGCAGACCAATTACAGGCGTCCTAGAAGTACAACAGCGTGTATGTTCTCAGGAGACTGCTGAAAATCACAGAAACGGGCTTCTTCTTAAATACAGAATATCCTGCCTCAGGCATACATTCCTTAGTTTACGATATGGCCATTACATATATACATTTCAAACGAAAAGGCAGAGTCATGATGACCATCCCACATTCCAGTAAACCCAGCCCGCAATTATTTACACAGCAAGGCTCAGATCCCACATCAAATATCGATAGGCCCCAATAAACATGAGCATCTCCTGTTTGGGAAACAAGCCATAAAGCAGGAACAGTCAGGTGAGAAAGAGATTAGCTGGAGGCTCGTGTAGGATGAAAAGACTTTATGGTGTGTCAAGCCCTGATGCTAATCACAGGTGGCCAGAGGACGGGGAACTCGTGAGACCAGTTTGACCTGGGGCAGCGGAGCCAAGCTGCCCAGGTCACAGAAAAGTCAAAGAAAGGCACATGTGCTCTAAAAGGCCCGTTTTCGCTTCATGCTATATAGCCTATGTGAGGGCAACCATAAGATGGCCACCGCTCTAAAATGGAACCCACGTAGTGATGTATAATAGCGTATACACAGTGCATTCATAGCTAAAACGTTACACAAAGCACTTGTACATACCGCATTAACCATTCGCGGTTCACTAATACCGGGATAGACAGGGGTAGGGCCCTGCCTCCTACGCGGTCCCAAATTCTAAAGTACGACAGACCCTCCTTTTGCCCTTACATAGGCAATAACTATACTCATTTCAATCCGAGTCTAGGTCAATATTCATGAAGTCATGGAGATGTTGCTGTAGCATCATCCTATTACTTAGCTCGTCCCTCGATACAGGTTTCCTTACACATAATGTAGCACAGAGGCCACATATCGCAGGAGCACACTGTATGCACAGACAGAACAGGAAAAGGATGGCTAAGATCATTCCAATGACCATCAGAACTTTCCAACCCCAGGCAGATATCAGTTCCCAGAACCACCCCACCAGTGACCAATCTCCTTTGTCCACGTGTATGGACTCAGATATTTTATGTAGTTTGGAGATTGCTTGATAAACTGTTGGAGCATTGTCTGGTATGAAAATGCAACAACTGGATTGGATAACCTTACATACCCCACCGCGGTCTGCAAGTATGACGTCTAGAACCATGCGGTTCTGCAAAGTCATGAGGCGATCCGCTTGGAGCTCAGCTGTCAAATTACCAAGGGCACCAGCCGTAACAATAACAGTGGATTCAACCACACGAGTCAGCTGTCTCAGGTTCCTACTATTAACCATAGGTCCCCAAAACGGCAGGAAACCCAAAAAGAAATCTCCCGCTTCCTGACCGGCAGTATCCTCCTTACTAATCACGCCTCTCACAACTCTGGTCTTGTGATAGTCGGAGGCGGCAGTAAATGTTGGCGGCAGCAGATTTGCAATATAACATGTGCCCGAGAAGTCAGGGGGCAACCATGTATATGCTCGGTCATTGCAGATAAAATATGTACCCTTGGCAGTCAAAAACGCAGGGGAAAACTGTGACGGAAAAGTGTACGTTTCAGTACAGTCACTTCTTCCCAGTTGAGCTCTAGGATTCTGACCATTACCTTGCAAACAGAACCGACCTATGTGGGGTACGACCCAGATTGGGGATGAGATTTTCCGCTGTCTTTCACCTAGACTAATACTATACCCCGTCGCGTTCCACCCTACATAAGCTCTCAACTCTTCTTTGGGAATAGATGAGTATGCATCGATATCTCTACTCATATCGGCAACTCCTTTCATTAAAGCTTTATTATTGGTGCTAGGTCTGATGGAACGCGGTTGTCGCGGGGAGTAGGCATCTAGAGCATAGAGAAACATGGTCTGGAATGCCCATGACGATCCATTGTAACTATACGGCAGCACTAGATAGGGAATACCCTTATTAATGGTATGTGGCATTAAACCGCACACCCAACAATTTGTTGTATTCATGACTAGTTGGTGCTGGTGCAGGAGCTGAATAAACGAGTTATTCACAAACTCTGATCGTCTAGCTTGTTCATGTTCAGGCAGAGGGTGAAAAGAGTGTGAGGAGATAGTAGGAGGAGGTATAGGCTGTACAGTGGGTGCAATGGGCTCTTGAGAGGAGAAGAATACAAATCCTACAGTAAACACTACCATACTACATAATACAAACAGGCATAAAAATACAAAACGTTTGCTCCTCATTATTTTACATATTCTTGCTTTAAAGTTCATTTCCTCAGTGAGTCTCTCCATCTTGAAAAACTCCATCCTCTAATCGTGCCGCTCGCGGCGGGTGAGTATCTTCTGCTAAGGAGTACGCCTGTCAGTCCAGGGAACGCCCTAGACCAACCAGAACCGTCGACCTAACGTCTTCGGCCTGTACCCCAAAGTCTTGGCACCGCGACCCTGCGGCTGAACCCGGATGGTGGTTCGAAAAACAAAAAATCAAGAATGTCCTTCAGATGGGAGAGCTCTGGTTATCAAAAAATAAAAAGGTAAAAGAAAAAGAATATTTATTTGTCCATGGGCCTTGGTCTTAGATTGTAATGAAAACGGCCAGGTACTGTTTGATCTTGGAACAAGAGTTCAGGCTCTGTGGTGTCCAATCGAATTGACGGTGGCACAGCTTCTTGCAAAATATCGTCACTCTCCTGTGCTGAAGTTGTGCCTTTTATGCGTGCATCACTGAACGGCACAAAACGAGGTACAGTGTCTGTTTCAGAGTCAGCGATACCCTCCTGGACCCACTGGTCATACGGCAGAGGCAAAGGGATCCTCTTCACGTGGGCGCCGTGGATCCAGTTCCTTTTCCCCTTTACTCGAACAGCTGATCTTGTAGACAGTAGCACGAGATGAGGGCCAATCCAGCGGGGCTCATCGTTGGTTTTCTGCTGGAAGTTTTTGATGAGCACCCACGTGCCAGGGTCAATGGGGTGTCCTGGAGCCTCAGAGGCCGGGGGGAGAGTATCGTTGGTGTAAAACACGCAGTTTAACCGTAAAATCATACAAGTAATCAAGCAGTACTGGATGTTCGATTTCACTGAATTTCGTCGGTCTTGGCACACCCCATACATTGGCCGGGCGGCCAAAAACGACCTCGTAGGGACTAAGTCCCACCCGTGAATGCTCGGTCATTCTAGTGGACAGGAGTACTAGAGGCAGAGCGTCAGGCCATTTAAGACCTGAGCTCGCTTGGATTTTGGCCAGTTTGAGTTTTAGAGCGCCATTGTAGCGCTCCACTAATCCAGCTGATTGGGGGTGATTTGCAGCGTGAAATTTCTGCCTTATACCTAGTCCCTCACACACATTCTTCATCACTTGGCCCACAAACTCACTCCCATTATCACTCCACACCATTCTTGGCATTCCAAACCTAGGGAAAAATTCCTTCACAAGGGCTTTGGCTGTGGATAGAGCAGTGTTATCTTTTAGAGGATAGGCCTCTATCCATTTTGAGAAAGCGCAAACAACCACCAATACATATTTCAGGTTGTTGCACCTTTCCATGTGGATAAAATCTAGCTGCAAAACTTCAAATGGATATGATGGAGGCGCAAAATGACCAGCTGGAGTTGGGGTTCCCCTACCAGGGTTGTACTTCAAGCACACCATACAATTCTTGACCACATTCTCTGCGCACTTAGGAATTCCAGCATTCTGCCATACTGGAGCCAACAACTTACAGATTCCTTTTGTACTGATATGTGCCATTCCATGTGCCATAGTAACCACTGGAAGCACATATGCATCAGGTAACAACCATCGCCTATGTTCTGACAAATCAATCCAACAACCATTCTCATCCAACTTACCCATACTTTCTCTCCACTTGCTTAACTCTTTCTCTGTGGCTTCAGCTTGAAGGGACTTCACACTCTCTATTGTGTTTTCACACATTCCAACATCACCAACCCATCTGGCAGGGCCTGCAACATACATTCGAGTCTTTACATCTTTTGCTGTTTCTTTCGCGGCTTCATCAGCAAACGCGTTACCACGACCAACATCATCAGTGATTTTCTTGTGCGCACTGCATTTCATAATCGCAACTTGTGATGGTAGGGTCAGCGACTCAAGGAGATCATTCACCAACTTGCCATTCTGAATCTTAGCTCCATGCGAAGTCAGGAACCCACGCTCCTTCCACAATCGCCCAAAACTATGAGCCACGCCAAAGGCGTACTGGCTATCCGTATATATGTTCACTTTCATTCCTTCAGACAACACGCATGCTCTCGTAAGGGCAATCAATTCTGCTGCTTGAGCCGAATTTTGTGGCACACGTGCAGTTTCAACAATCGTGTGCAAAGTCGTGATAGCATATGCAGCAGTCGTATCACCATTCGGAAGCTTGAAACACGAACCATCCACCCATAAAGTACCATCACACTCAGTCAGGGGAGTATCTTTAAGAACTACTCTCCCTTTCGTCTCTTCTTCTGTTCTGAACAGACAATCATGTTGCTCAATCTCATCTAGGTCTGCTGCAACTGGTAATAGTGTAGCTGGATTCAACGTGTTGCATCTCTTTATGTGTATATGAATTGCTAACAGTGTCAGCTCATAAACAGATAATCGTGCACTAGTTAAGTGTTGTGTCTTGGTCCTGTTTAACAATGTGTCCACAGCATGTGGAACCATAACAATCAATGTATGATCCATTACTAGTCCAGCAGACTGTCGAATAGACATAGCTGTGGCGACTGTGGCTCTCAGACAACTTGGCAATGCCCTCGCTACCGGGTCCAAGGTTGACGAAAAATATGCGCATGGACGCGGTCTGTCGCCAAAAGGCTGTGTTAACACTGATAATGCGCAACCATCTTTCTCATGAACATACAATGTAAAAGGCTTGCTGTAGTCAGGGGTACCCAACACAGGAGCTGAACACAATGCATTACGCAATTCCCAAAAACTTTTCTGACACTCTTCAGATCATGGGATAGGAGTCGGTGTGTCTTTACATGTTAATGCTAACAAAGGTTTTGCCAACAAGGAAAAATTAGGAATCCAATGCCTACAGTATGAAGTAATGCCCAAGAAAGCACGCACTTCTCTCTGTGTTCTTGGCACACTCAACTGTGCAATGGCTTGAATTCGTTCTGGGGTCAGTCTCCTTCCCTCCTTCGATAAGAGATGACCTAAGTAGGTCACTTCTTGTCAACAATATTGCAGCTTTGAGAGAGACACTTTGTTATGAAAGGCAGACAAATGACGCAACAATGACAAGGTAGCTTCTTTGCAAATCTTTTCAGTATCCACGGCGATTAGTAAATCGTCAACGTACTGAATGAGGATAGCGCCACTGGGTCAAACCAGTGCATCAAGCTGCGCTTTTAAAGCCTGACTGTCTATTGATGGACTTTCACAGTAGCCCTGGGGAGCGCGTTTAAAGCGGAAGCTGCGACCTCCTAAACTAAAGCCAAAAACGTCTCTGCTCTCCTCTGCAATTGGGATGCTAAAGAAAGCATTCTTTAGATCGATTACTGAGAACCATGCAGCGGAGGCTGGAATCATGGTTAACAAGGCAGTTATATCAGGGACAACTGGAAACTGTGGCACAACAATCTTATTAACCTCTCTAAGATCAATCACAAATCTGTAAACAGGTGGCTGTGAAGGGTCCGTTCGTTTCAAGACAGGTAAAACAGGACTATTGCAAACGTTGCCTCTTGTCTCTTCAATTACACCCTCTTTAATCAAATCACTGACAATTGCTAACAATGCTTTCTGACCTTCATTGGAGATCTTGTACTGGGGAATACGTGGCAATCTGACATTGGCCTTTAAAGTGACCACATATGGCGGTATTTCCAAAAGACCCACATCATTGGGACCAGTAGCACAAAGGACATCCGGAAGGGATGACAATTCAGGTGGCATTGCATTTTTAGACAAATACATCGGGGAAATCTCTTTCTTGCCTAATGTAAGTTGTACTCCTGAGGGAGAACAATATAGCGTTGCATGCAATCTTTTTAGCAAATCTAATCCTAGCAAATTTTCACCACAACCTGTCGTTAGGATGAGGGGTGCTGTTAGCTCACAAGGTCCAACAGAAAGTGACATAGGACTAGAAATCGGGTTCCTAACTGGGGCGCCAGAAAAACCTACTGAAACATTCATTTCGCCAGACAAAGGCGCGCCAGGGAGTTTTGAATGCATGATTGAACTCTTTGCAGCACCAGTATCCAGCAGAAAGGGCTTCGTTACATTTGCTGTAGTTACTTTAACATAAGGTCCGCTCTGATCCACTGGCACTGAAACAACTCCCTCTCTCTGTCTACGGCTGTCCTAGTAATCATCATCTTCTACATTGTCGTCTTCTGCATAATAATCGTTATTGTAGTACTGAGCTGTATTACCAGTCGCGTTGGCTTGCTGATCAAAGCTATTTATGGTATTTTGAGGCGGAAGAGGACGCGCGTTCTGGAGAACATTTCCACGCCCTCTGCCTCTAGGAGCTTGCTGACCACCTCTACCTCTTGTGCCGTACGCATTACTGTTACGCTGCATTAATTTTGGGCAACTATATTTAAAATGACCTTCCTCTTTGCAATATGAACATTGGTTGGGACCTACAGGGATTCGTAGTTGATAATACCCATTCATTTGCTGACTATTCTGAAATTGTTGGGGTTGCTGATAGATACCTTGTGTTTGCCTATACTTACTCTGTCCTCCACGTGGCGGATAGGCCTGCTGCAAAAGGACCTTTGTCTTTAGTTCTTTCGTTTTCTTATCTGTTCTATCCTTCTCATCTTTGTCTCTATTCTCATAATACTGTGCAGTAGCCAGTATTTGCGCTGAAGAGGAAACAGCCCAAGAACTTTCTGAGTCTTTTAATTTCTTACACAACTCAGGAAGTAGATTCTGCACAAATTTATCAACAAATAACCGTTGGCCACCTTCAGTGCTCATGTCTTGACCACTGTGGTCGATAAACGTTTCTTCAAACCTGGTGAAAAAATCAGACACTGTCTCATCTTTCTTCTGCTTACATGCGGATAGTTTATCCCAATTTACGCGCATCGCAGGCATTATAGTTTTCATGTAGGTAATAATTCTACCAGGGAGTTCTGCTACCATAGGGTCAGGCTTCGCGCCACCAACTTGTCTAGCGTCTGCAGCAACGATATTAGCCCATGTACCCCCTAGCTCTGCAGCATGATCCGTATTACGGATGGATCCCCATAAAGGCTGTGGAACAACATTCCCGAATAACATATCTATGTCAGCCAAATTCATGACACACGATTCTGCAGTTTGGGATAACTCCTTATAATATCCTGTAGGGTTCTTACGGGGGTCAGGCAATGTCTGCTTGAGCGCTAACACCTCAGATCGCTTCCATGGGACATGCACCCAAACACGTTGAAAATGTGCTAAGACAGGTGGATTAGCATTTGGATCAGCAGGTCTCCAAACTGGGGGAACCTCACGCATCGGATATTGGCGCGCTTTTACCTTTTTCCCCACATTGAGTTCCTGTTCGAACAATGATTGCTGGCAATCACCATTTCTGAGGGACAGTAAAGTCGCAACTGCTTTATCTACATTGGGGCCCACAATTATACCTGTTTCAAAATCAAATCGTACTCGACACAATTCCTGTGGGTTTGGGTTTGCACCATTATCCTCCAATTCCTCACAGAGGAATTCACACATTTTATCAAAGACATACCTCTGTTTTGGGGCATCCCATTGGTGAAAAACGTTAACAACTGATTCCACATCATAGAGTGAAGGGAAACCAATCCACCTACGCGCCAGATGATCTAACACCTCTTTCTCGTCGGGACCAGGCAGTTGACTGCGCAATTGCTTACGCTGTAAGGCAGGAGTCGCACTCGATGACCCAAAGAGAGGCGACATTAGACTAGTAACTACATTAGCTAGTCGTTGTCGTGCTGAAGGAGAGGTTGAGGCGAAAACGGGGGGATAGACAGAGGGAAGAAAAACAGATTCAGAGACAGGTACCTGGGTAGTGTAAGAAGGAGCGCCAGGGGAAGCCGCTGGCGTGCTAGGCAAAGTCGTAGGAAGCGCGGGGGTAACAGGTAGCAAAACTGGCGGCCCTTGAGAGGGCTGCACTGCAGAGATAGGAGCCAGCTGAAGAGGAGCTGGCGGCTGTGGGAAGGCTTGCGGCATATTTACTGGAGGCTGCGCATTTACAAGCTGTGGAGGTGCTGTGGCATTTTGCGCATATGGGGGTGGTGAACTTAACAAATGGGACATTAAGGAATCTTTCTCTTTCTCTTTTGTCTCATCTTGCACAAGGGGTGACAAAACAGGGTAACATTTATCGATCCCTAGTTTGTGCTGTCTGTGTAACTGTTCCTTCATTTGTTCCTCCTCATTATCTTTAAATTGCACAGCTGCTTGCATCACTGACATACCTCTTTCTTTCTTATTCCTCTTCGCTAGCTTAATTTCCTTCTGTTTGGCTTCCTTTCGCCATAGGCGGAAAGAATCAAACATCGCCGGCCGGGCTTTCTTTTTAAACAATTTAACTTCCAAATTATCTAAGATATCTGTATCGAAACTGCCATTTTGGGGCCATTTTAAAACACCGTCCTTTCTGGTGTATCGGATCCATATTTCATTATATGCAATGGGGCCCACGCCATGTTTTACATAAAGCTCATAAGTTGGAGTTCCAATTGGAGGAACCGGACATGAATCCTCCAACTGGAAATCCCTTCCACAACCCAAACAAAACAATCTACAAAATACACTAGAACCAGGCATCTTCGCTCACTAGTCTAGTTTCAAACGTCAAAGGATTATCGAATACGATAGTCTCGTGAATACACGAGTCCTCTGGCTTTGGGACTTGCAAGCACCAAATCGAAATGATCCCGAAGGATACCAAATTCAAACTGGGAGACGCTCCACTTATACTTAACTGAATATTGATGATCGATGGCGTCACCAGAAGACTCTCTTTGATTGTTTCGCTCTACCAAAAAATCGTCAAGGGTCCAAAACAGGGCGATTAATCAGGGCAGCAGTCCTTCGTAGCCGTCGGGACGCGGAGAACCTCGCAGAAAAGACTTTTGGACCACGTCGACATGCAGGGGTCGATGAAGTGGCGGCCTTCCTCCAGAATTTCCACACGAAGCTCCTCACGAACCTCTGGCTTGGACCGGTACCGCTGAAATCGCGCCGAGTTGGGCGCCAACTGAAGTACTGGGTATTTTAAGCCCAGCGGTGCAGGGGAACACACCCTATGACTTCGGGGTTCTTCCTGTTTCAGACCTACAGAAACACAGAGTCTTCTGGGTGAAGTCAAAGATCAGTTTATTGGCTGCAGACCAATTACAGGCGTCCTAGAAGTACAACAGCGTGTATGTTCTCAGGAGACTGCTGAAAATCACAGAAACGGGCTTCTTCTTAAATACAGAATATCCTGCCTCAGGCATACATTCCTTAGTTTACGATATGGCCATTACATATATACATTTCAAACGAAAAGGCAGAGTCATGATGACCATCCCACATTCCAGTTAAGCCAGCCCGCAATTATTTACACAGCAAGGCTTAGATCCCACATCAGATATCGATAGGCCCCAATAAACATGAGCATCTCCTGTTTGGGAAACAAGCCATAAAGCAGGAACAGTCAGGTGAGAAAGAGATTAGCTGGAGGCTCGTGTAGGATGAAAAGACTTTATGGTGTGTCAAGCCCTGATGCTAATCACAGGTGGCCAGAGGACGGGGAACTCATGAGACCAGTTTGACCTGGGGCAGCGGAGCCAAGCTGCCCAGGTCACAGAAAAGTCAAAGAAAGGCACATGTGCTCTAAAAGGCCCGTTTTCGCTTCATGCTATATAGCCTATGTGAGGGCAACCATAAGATGGCCACCGCTCTAAAATGGAACCCACGTAGTGATGTATAATAGCGTATACACAGTGCATTCATAGCTAAAACGTTACACAAAGCACTTGTACATACCGCATTAACCATTCGCGGTTCACTAATACCGGGATAGACAGGGGTAGGGCCCTGCCTCCTACGCGGTCCCAAATTCTAAAGTACGACACACCTCAGAAAAAAAAAAATTGTATCATTGCAAGTAAAGGATTGCAAAGATATTATTTACCCAATGTGTCTGGGCCCTACATTTGACTGCCCTTTACCCACCAACATAAAACCAGAAATGACAAAAAGGAAAATTAAATTGATGTAAAAAAATCTGTGCTCACAATATCAACCATGTCACCCATACATGAACCCACAAACATTGTGGGCAAGAGAAAGGAAGCTGAGAACAAAGGAAGATGTCTGGCTACATGGGTATGGAGTTCAGGAGGCACACCAAAACATGCCAGTAACAGGCACAGGCAAACAAAAACATAAAATAGCCTTCTTTTTACATTTACTATCCAAAGCCATTCACAACCCTATCAATGTTTTTAAAATGCATATAGCACAGCAGCAGTGAGAATGTGGAAAATACATCAAAAATACACCCACAACCTACTGCAGAACATAGCCTCAAATAGTAAAACAACATCACAGCAAAATGGTAAACAAATCAGTGTTGAATTCAAAAACCCACACAAGAAAATGGAGAAAAGGAATTTATAACCCTAGTCTTCCACCATAAAAAGAATTTCAAACATTTCCCCTTAAAAATATTAAGCCCACTTGGGCCCCCTCTTCTCCAGCCCAAACTCCAGACGAACCAAACAACAAAGATACAAGTTACAAAAAATACTGGTGCATGGCCTCCCTCAAACAAAAAAAACATTTTCCAGAGTGCTGCATTAAACCTGGTTGATTTCTCCCAAAACGTCAAGATTCTAATTGTGTGGATAAAGCAGAGATTGTAGACAAAGAGATAAAGTGATGCTTTCCCTTGAAAAATCCAAATCTAAAGTGCCATAGGGGTGGACAAAGCAGAGGGAGGACTCTTTAGTACAAGAACACAAGGTTGCTAGTATATGTTCAGTAAACTCCCAGTCTCCATAGCACTTCTTTCCTGTTTATAAAAAAAAAAATATGGCCAGACTTTCCGTTTGGTTAAAATATCAACATGAAAATCCATTTCAAGTTCATTTTCCGGCTGCTCCAGTAACAAATCTAGTTGAAATTGCTGACCTACGACCACCCACATTAAAGTACTGCCACTTCTGTTCAGAACAACCATGGAACTTTCTGATTGTGTTCCACAAAATACAAACTCAAGCGTTCATGCTCTATCCTAGTTTTGATGCTTCTCAAGATCAGATATTCTTCAAATAGGAGAATTAATTACTCGATGTAGTGTCATGGTGTTAAAATCGGAAATTCCACATAATGAGGAATTGCTAAATTACTAAAATCACTTGAGTAATTAATTTATGCCCAGGCCTAGAGAGAACCAGGTTTCCTGAAGCTGGGCTCAGATGGCGCACGGATGGTCACATTCAGCATTGCCTTTGGCATGCCTTAGGTGTGTAAAAGCACATCTACTGCACATCTGCAATGCAGCTGCCATTAAGTAGGTCCTGGGAAGGAGGAGGAGAGCAGGGGCAGTGGATGGGGCTGGGAGGGGACATAAGAGGTAGGAAATGGGAGAGCGGGAGAACGTGGAGGTGGGAAATGAGTTATAGAAAGCGTGGGGAGGCAGAGGGAGAGAAAAGAGTAGGAAAAAGCCAAATAAATGGAGAGAATGAAGGGTAAATATAATTCATATCCTAAAGTAACAATAACTCATTCCTCGCCATGTACAGTTTCGTCATCAATGATGTCAGTTCAGGTGTTGCAGTGATGTCATAGATCCTGCTCTGCGTAGTGTAAATATAACTTATACCCTAACATAACAATAATTTGTGCCCCTATGAGTGATGTCATTTCAGATGGTGCAGTGATGTTACATTGATGTCACACTTCATGTCATGAGTGATGTAATGTGTAGGGTAATTAGCAGTGCATGGCGTGGGCACAAGTTATAGTTACTTGATACTTGAAAAAACTAGAAAGGATAAATTTCATTTTTAAACGTTCTTTGTCACTGATATATTCACCTAACTATAACGTTCCTTTAACCTTTTTTTCAGTAAATTTCAGTGGGTTTTCTAAAAATGTAAAGTAAGAAATAATTCCAATTCACAATTCCTGACTATAACGTCACTTTAACCTTTGGTTGGTATATTTATATATCTACAGTCAAAAATACATATATATATATATATATAATATATTTAATATGTACAGAACCAGGATACAGTGATGCTATAGTTAGATGAATATGGGAGCTGAAACAACGCATTTTAAACAAAAGAAAAACATATATTCACCAGTCATTGTTTACTAAGCTAACTACTAACTAGAACATGTGACCCTATCATGCTCAATGATGTCGTCAGTGATGTAATCTGAGATGTTATCAGTGATTTCATCAAGGATATCATTGAACATGTCATGAATGATACAGTCTGTAAGATCATAAGCAGAGCATGGTAGGGGCACTAGTTCTCCTTAGCTCAGTAAACTACAACTGATTAAATTAAATGTTTTTTGAGTTTAAAATGTTACAGTGTAATTGACATTTTCATCTAACAATAACATCCCTTTAGCCTTTGGTTTTTAATTGAATAAATATATATATATATATATATATATGTGTGTGTGTGTGTGTATATGTATATATATATATATATATATATATATATATATATATATATATATATATATTCGAAAGGATTACACACACAATAGACGCGTTTCGGCTTGCCGCCTTTGTCAATAGAGGCCGGCGCCAGTTTCTCACAGATTTAAATACCATTGCATTATGAGACATCAACATAGGACACCTACACTTGCTTCAGTAAAGGTGTCGTCCATCTTTGAATGGGTTAGTGAATATACAGTGTGCCTTGTAAAAACATAGCTATTTTGCCCTGAATGGGCTAAATCAAATGTAAAGAACATAATATTGTCCTTAAATACCTGAAAAACAGAAAACATTACAATCATGCCCTGTATGGGCTTGCATTCTGTTATGTATTTTCATTATGACTAACCCAATGATCTCTCATCTTTTAAACAAAAAACAAAAAACAAAAACTCACAAAGTAGAGAATATTACAAATGTACAGCCATTTCTTCCCCACTATTGAGGCCACCTGGTCTTTTGGTCTGGTTATCAATAATGTGCCGTGATTCCAGTCTGCGTAATTGCAGCAGTCTGTTACCACCTCTCACATTGTTGGGCACTTGGTCCATGCAAAAGAAACTTAAAAGGTCTCTATTACTTTGATGGAACATCTCAAAGTGCCGTGCCACCGGATAGGTGGGATCTTTATTTTGTATGGCCCTGAGATGTTCTAGAATTCTGATCTTTGTTGGGTGAATTGTACTGCCAATATACCTCAACCCACACGGACACACCAAACAGTTTACCGTGTGGGTGGTATTGCAGTTCATCAGACTTTTAATTTTCTTAGGTTCCTTCATTCCTGGTACCATATATTCCAGTGTTTTCTTGCTATTCTTACATGCCCTACATCTAAGACATGGGTAGAACCCTGCAAGTTTGCCAAAATGTAGAACTTTACTGTCACTATCGCAGTGGCTTTGAACCAATATGTTGCGTAGGGATTTAGCTCGTCTAAAAGTGAGTAGGGGAGCTTTTGGCAGATCCTTCCCTATTGTTGGTTCTGATCTCAGGATTAGGCCTGGGCAAAAATTTCGTTCCGTTCGCGGAAATTGCGATAATTTGACATTTTCGCGTTCCGCGGAGAGCGCGAAAATTTCAATAATTCCGGTTTCCGCAGCTTGGCGATAATTTGTTTCTTGCTCGCGCTGTAAAATAATACATTCTCGCGCGCGCGCGATCGCCTTACCTGAATCCCTGCGTTCGCCGACAAGTTTTCTTGATCCGGTCGCGTTCTCCATGAGATGTTGTATTGTTTTTAGCCATTTGCGCTGTCTCGCGACAGTTCGCGCCCGCAGTGACGTCATGCGTCGCGCGATCACGTCTTTCTTCTCGCGATCATGCACCGCGAGAACAACTCAAAACAAGATGGCCGCGCCCGCAAGCAACCACATGGGTAAGTTGGCGACCCGCAACCATGCAGAAAATCTCGCGAACATGCCGGAAAAAAACTTCCGCATCTTCGCAATATTTCTGCTTGTTTGCGATAATTTTAAACATTTTCGCGATAATTTGCGAAGGTTAATTCCGCAAATTCCGCCCACCCCTACTCAGGATGTGCCAATGCTTAGCAAAAAATGTTCTAATTGCTCCCGCATCCCCAGAGTGATCTGTAATCATCCTCAAGGTGTTTTTGGTACCTTCCATTTGTTTCTTTCTTTCTTTACTCACACTGTTCTCATCTAGCAAGTATTTTCTGGATTTCTTTTCTGCCTTTAGCATGGCTTCTTCTAGTCGGCAAGAGACTCTAGAAGAAGCCATGCTAAAGGCAGAAAAGAAATCCAGAAAAGACTTGCTAGATGAGAACAGTGTGAGTAAAGAAAGAAAAAAACAAATGGAAGGTACCAAAAACACCTTGAGGATGATTACAGATCACTCTGGGGATGCGGGAGCAATTAGAAAAAAAAAACAATTTTTGCTAAGCATTGGCACATCCTGAGATCAGAACCAACAATAGGGAAGGATCTGCCAAAAGCTCCCCTACTCACTTTTAGACGAGCTAAATCCCTACGCAACATATTGGTTCAAAGCCACTGCGATAGTGACAGTAAAGTTCTACATTTTGGCAAACTTGCAGGGTTCTACCCATGTCTTAGATGTAGGGCATGTAAGAATAGCAAGAAAACACTGGAATATATGGTACCAGGAATGAAGGAACCTAAGAAAATTAAAAGTCTGATGAACTGCAATACCACCCACACGGTATACTGTTTGGTGTGTCCGTGTGGGTTGAGGTATATTGGCAGTACAATTCACCCAACAAAGATCAGAATTCTAGAACATCTCAGGGCCATACAAAATAAAGATCCCACCTATCCGGTGGCACGGCACTTTGAGATGTTCCATCAAAGTAATAAAGACCTTTTAAGTTTCTTTTGCATGGACCAAGTGCCCAACAATGTGAGAGGTGGTAACAGACTGCTGCAATTTCGCAGACTGGAATCACGGCACATTATTGATAACCAGACCAAAAGACCAGGTGGCCTCAATAGTGGGGAAGAAATGGCTGTACATTTGTAATATTCTCTACTTTGTGAGTTTTTGTTTTTTGTTTTTTGTTTAAAAGATGAGAGATCATTGGGTTAGTCATAATGAAAATACATAACAGAATGATAGCCCATACAGGGCATGATTGTAATGTTTTCTGTTTTTCAGGTATTTAAGGACAATATTATGTTCTTTACATTTGATTTAGCCCATTCAGGGCAAAATAGCTATGTTTTTACAAGGCACAATGTATATTCACTAACCCATTCAAAGATGGACGACACCTTTACTGAAGCAAGTGTAGGTGTCCTATGTTGATGTCTCATAATGCAATGGTATTTAAATCTGTGAGAAACTGGCGCCGGCCTCTATTGACAAAGGCGGCAAGCCGAAACGCGTCTATTGTGTGTGTAATCCTTTCGAATAAAAATTTGAAAGGTACGTTCTTGTGAGTGCTGGTATTTTGCCGTGAGCTGGGGATTCGTAATCCGCACGGTTTCTGTCACCGTGCATGAGAGCACCCGATCGCGAGTGCAGGGAACCAAGACGGAGAGAGAGCATGATATATATATATATATATATATATATATATATATATATATATGTATATCCTTTCAATGTGGCCCCCTTCACCGACCAGTTGGGCGCTCTCCGGCGGTGCAATGAAGTACGGCAGAGCCTAGCCATTTCAAATTCCAACACCAGTTCACCGTAGGGGATTCTTCCCACACTCACAGATTTTGCAATAATTTCAGTCCATTTTTACCTTTGTTTCTTTTATTGAATATATATATATATATATATATATGTGTGTGTTTATTTACCTACTGCCAGTCGCCAGTGGGTAGTTATAGTTAGGACCTATTTTCCATAGGAAATCCACAACATTCTATTTGGAATAATGTTGGTGCCGATTGACGAATCTTTGCGAAGTTTTCCAAACTTTTGGCCAGCTCCGGTCCTCTCCTATCCTGAAAATTTCACGGTGATTCGTCAAGCGGGGACCGAGAAAAAAGGGGGGTCCCAAAACACGTTTTGCCCATGCATTTTCCCATAGGACCTGTTGACGCAGATACAGCCCGAACTGCTTAACAGCATTACACCAAATTTGGCAAAGAGGTAGTCCTCAGTTCAGACTCGTGCCTTTTGCTTAAATGGTGTAAATCCGTTCAGTAGTTCCTGAGAAAATTAGAGTTAAAAAGATAGATATATCTGGGCGGAGCCTAACCACACATCTCATCGTGAGATCTGATTGGCTGTCAGTACTTCCTCCAAGAAGTGTTGGCAGCCATCTTGGGACCAATATACATGATAGCACCTCATTAAAAAGCATTGCAGTCAATAGAAGGTTTTAAGACTTTAGTTACATTATAAATCATTTATTGATGGTACCATACTCATTTTAGGAATTGTGGTGTGTTCTAAGGTGATTTTACCATGTGAAAAAGCCTTCTGCTGTGATATCATGAATCGTGTTTGAGAGAAAACTATTTTCTCATGCTTTTCCCACAGAGGTTTGGAAGGTGATCTATAAGCTAAACTGAGAGCATATTTTCTGTAAATTCACATGATCTTTCTCAGTCATGTGAGAATGAAGTCTGACATTCTCAGTAAAACATGTACAACCAACAAGGGCAGAGACGGTCAGTTGATTCCTTTGTGTTCTACTGCAGCTTCCCAGAGTGTTCTAAAGAACAACTAGAGCGCTAACAGTCCTACTTATGACAAAAAGTATGGCACACCTGAAGCCATCTTGATTGGAATAAACTGGTAACACTTAAAACATTTAATTTAAAAAGGAACACAATGAGGGGGTTCATTTTGCCATAGGAATTATGATTAGTGCTGAAGAAAGAAAAATGAGGGCACATTTTGAGTGACTTCTCAAATCCTCTTCTATTTCATAAAAAAATTCTGATATGCAGACTGAAACATGCACTTTTAATACCAGCAGCAGACTTCCGTGGTGAGCAGTAGCTTTACTACAGTGATCTCATGAGCAACTAGAGTGCTAACATTCAGAATTTAAGGCAAATGTGTGACACATCTGAATACCTTCTTGATGGAATCAAAGTAAAAAATGGAAAGCATTTCCTACTGAGGAGACTGCAGTAAATGAGGAAATTAGGAAACTTCATAAAAAATAAATCTCCCAAGATGGCCACCAGAGACAAAAGAGCCCAAATGCAGCACAAATATCACCCAGATGTATCTCGCATGTAGCCCAATGACAGAAGTGTGCAAAACACTTATTTTTTGTGTATTTTCAGTTTTATATAGTGCAGACTTGTCAGGTATTGGAGTGCTTTACATGAGCATTGGTTACATCACACAAGATCAAATTCATTTTGGTTGTAGACATGGGGAGATTAAGTGATTTGACCAGAATCACAGAATGTTGAGCTGAAGCAGAAACTCCAACCTGGTCATCCTCTTCCCTAAGTGCAACATTTAATCATCATCAACTTTATTTCGGCAAAATAGCCATAAAAGCAAAATACACATAAAAACATTTCCAGCAGTTAAATACATATACACAGACCAATATTCAGATAGTACATAGAATGGGACGAACAAGCAATTAATCTGTCTCAATAGTTGTGCAATTACCGCATAAAAATTGAAAAGAACATTATAATTTAATTAAAAAGCCAGATTTAAAACTTTCTTCTAAAAAATATTAAAAAAGAAGGGATCAGTACGTGTCTTGTTAACTTATCAGGACTAGGGGAATAGAACCCACAGCAATTTGTTACAACTTACAGCCGATCTGCTTTCTAGTAAGGTACACACTGAATAAAAACCTACTTATACAAAACACTACCAGTTGGGTGGTATTTGACTTGAGTATGCGTTCTGCCTCTTTATAAGACCTAACCCCCATGTTTTTACATAAGGGTTTGACCCAACGGTCCCTTGGTTTTTTGTAGAATGGGCAGAAGAACAATAGACGGGCATCATCTTCTTTTGCTTTTTGGGGACAGAGGGTACACAGCCCGCTGTCGTTTTTGCCCCCCCACCTACAAGTATTTGCGGTGGTTTGTAAAACCCCGTATCTGAATTGCAGGTATAAAGTTTTTGCTAAGGGTGGTTCTATCTCATCCATAAATTTTTCAAATTCGGGGATATCCTTTAAAATCTAAAATTTCTGAGACAATGTGCCAATCGTTGAGCTATGAACTGATTCATCGTTAACATAAGACCAAAAGGTAGACTTTACAAGCTTTCTAAGAAAGGGTGTCATGTTCTGGGGTTCTTCCCATAGCTGGGAGAGTCCCAGCCTGTTAAACCACTGAAAAATGTGCTTTAACCATGCACTTTTCTTACACCCAACATTCTGAGTTATTTCTATCAGCCCACTCTTATAATCGCTCAGCTCCGGGGTTGTCCATAATCTAACCCAATACAATAATGGCCTTAGTATTGCATGATAATCTGTCCTTTTGAGATTAATGTCCAAAAACACTGGCACTAGGGGAGTTCTCATTGGTATCTTAAGCAACCTACGTATAAAATCGTTTTCTTCTTTCTCGAAGTTGCTTTTACAGGAATGCCCCCATAGTTCCGCTCAATAAAGTGCAGCTGATTGAGCCTTTGCCTTAAATATTTCCAATGCCGGAGTAATAGCTTTAGAATAGCTGCTATCATGCATTTTTAAAATGGGCATTGAATTTTGTTTTAGGGATATTTTACTTTTTTCCAGCTGCCCCTTCCAAGAAAGCGTACTATCCAGTGTAATTCCTAAATAATTAAAACTCCCCACGTACTCCAGTTTTTGGTCGTTTAATACCAGGTTTTTCCTAAAGGACTTCTGTGGGTTTATGGACATATATTTTGTTTTGGATGAGTTTATTTCTAACCCCTTCCCCGCACAGTAATTATTAAAGGAATTCACTAAATTTTCTAGACCCTTGGGTGTTTGTGAGATGAGAATCGTGTCATCGGCAAAAAGTAATGATGTAATCGCCTCACCTCCTAGCTTCAGGGAATCATGATCACAATTACTTAAATAGGTGGGTATATCGTTGACGTATAATGAAAAAAGTGTGGGCGCAAGCACACAGCCTTGACGCACACCCCGACCTATAGGTATAGCCTTTGAGACCTCACCGCCCTTCCCCCATCTAACTTTGGCGTAGTTCCCTGTGTGTAATCTAATAAGTTCTTTAAGTAGCTCACCAGGGACTGCCATATTCTTAAGGACGAGGTCAAACGCGGCCCTCAAGTCAATAAATGCCACGTACAAACTGCTCTTCCTCATGTTAATATATTTCCAGCAGATGCACGTGAATCTGAATACTTGATCGACCGTGCTGGTTTTGGATCTAAACCCTGCCTGATATTTAGTTAATATCTGGGTCTCCTCTATCCATTCTAAAAGACGGTTTAAAATATGTCTGGCAAAAACTTTTTTGAAAGATCTATTAAACTTATCGGGCGGTAATTGCTTGGGTCATAGCGATCCCCTTTCTTAAAAATTGCTACAATTTCAGCCCCTTTCCAGGTTTCGGGAATTGGTGTTCCTGCCACTATAGAATTGCATAAAAAATGTATACAGGGCCCCCAGACTTCCATGTCGTGCTTGAATAAATCACCAGGAATCTTGTCAGGACCGGGGGCTTTACCCGTTTTAACGGCCTGTAGTATCTCAGTAGTCTCCTTCAGGCTAAACCACAAGGGAGCAGTTCTCGATACTGGAATAATCTCTTGGTCCCCCGTGGGTGACCCCTCATCATTATTAGCATACAGTTTCGAAAAATGGTCGCACCATGTTTTTTCATCTAAGTAAATATCCCTGGGTGATCTACCCTTTTTATTTCCCTTTGAAATTAAATTCCAAAAAGTACTCTGATCTCTCAGTTTGGCCGCATTTAAGAGATCGGCCCATAAGGCGTCGTCCCAATCTTTTTTTGCTTGGGTCAAGGTTTTATTGTATGCCTGCCTACTATCTCTTATATCCTTGGGGCTCCTTGATTTAACTGCCTGGATCAAAAGGGACTTAGCTGTGTGACAGTCCTTGTTATACCATTGATTAACTGATTCTACATAATTATCTTTGTGAATGTTATCCTTTTTGTTGATTTTACTCAGATGAGGAGTTAGAGCGTCTACTAATTTATAATGCATATCTAAAACACCCTGAGTGCCTATTAAGGGCATCTGACATGCTTCAATGGTATCAGTGAATGCATTATAAATTTTTAGCAACGTCTCTCCTTTAGCCAAAATATATGGCCATTTTAAAGCACGCCTGTTATTTGTTATTTGGGGTTCCCCGAATGAGCTACTTAGTATAGTATCTCCAACTAGGTTAGATATAAAAGGCTCAGAATCCAGCCATAGTTGGAGTGGAAAATGATCACTCTCTGTCCTGTGATCTATGTTAAAATCGATTATTAGATACCATAGGTTCAGGGAGACCAATATAAAATCTATATGTGACCTACAGTTGCCTTTACAAAATGTTGGGGCAGGAGGTCTGTCGGACTGAAAACGGCCATTACATGCCCTTAAACCATGAGTTACGGACAACTGTAGGATCTGAATAGCAGCTATAGAGCTTTTAACCGATCCAGTAGAGTCCATGGACAGGACGTTATTTGCAGAATCCTGCTCATCGAATAAATTGTCCAGGCCCGACACTGGTTCGTATTTACAGTTAAAATCCCCACCAATCACTGCCTGTACATCTGGGCTTAATTTGTCCAAAACGGAATCCAATAGCTCTATCACCTTGGATTCCTTGTTAGATGAATATGGTCTATTATATATATTTGTTAAGTATATGGTACCTTTGCCCCTAGTCTCTATTTTTAATATCAATAAATCAGGAGTGGAAGTCGGTAATTGGGTAACATCTATTTCTAGAGTAACCCTTACCCAAGTCACAAATCCCCCTGATGCTCTCCCTCTTACTGATGGGATTGCGCCACAGGAAAATGTTTTATACCCTAATCTATGCGGAATTTCAACGGCCCAAGTCTCCTGAAGAAGAATAATGTCAAACTTCTCAATGTAGGAGCACCAAGCTGCGTCCCGTAGGTTCCTAGTTATACCTGCTATATTCCATGATATTAATCTAAGAGGTGAATTTCCTTCTGGGCAAGGTGAAAATACCTTCACCGATCTACCATGCCCAACTACACCAGATACAGGGTTAACTAGAGTGTTTATTTTATCTGTTGTAAATTTTATAGTATTATTAACCTCAATGTCAGTGGTCCCAATACTACACTGTCCACCCTCGCCCAAGTTAGAATTACTAGCTTCCATAGTATTTGAGGGCTCACCTAATATCACAGCTTTAGGAGTCAAGACGGGTGCAAGTCCAACATCATTAGATAATGAGGGAACCTCCAACTGTAGTTGTTCAGACTCTATAGCACTCAAACTCAACTCCCCTGCCTGGATATCGACAGATATCTCTGGGTCAGAAGTGCCACCCGACGAGAGTCAATCATTCTGATCCAGAGAACTCAGTGCCAAATATCTGTTATTAGTAGGAATCTGGAAAGTTGGACATCTATTAGAATTTTGGGGTCTACTTGGAATATTAGTATGGGGGACCCGAGCTAAATGACTATAAAAATACCCCAAAGGGTGCACACCCACACTATTTTCCCCCAATACCAACGACGCTGCTCTGAGTAACACAGTCGCAACGTGTTGGGGGTGTCTAAAATTTATAATTATGCATTCACCTCTACAGGTTTTTCTAGCATTGCCAATCCAAGGAACCCGTCTAGTTAGTAATATCTGGTCCGCGAAATTTGTTGGAAACCCACAGTTTTTATTCAGCCAGGAGACTGTTTTGCGTTTAAGTGAGTCGTGGGATTCGTTCCGTGAATTGGGTAGTGAAGGGTCCAGGGGTGGAACATTTGAAAGAACAACAACATATGGCTCGCATTCTGGGGGTAAGTTAATTGAGTGAATTTTCCTTGATGAGGCTAAGGGCAATGCCAAACTAGTTGCAGCCTCTACAGTCGGGGGATTATTATCTCTCGGTTGGCTTATCGTGTTGGGTTGAAGACTCTTTACTCTCTCTATCGACGACAACTGTACTGCTTTTTCATGTTGTTCCCCCAGCTCCCTCTGTAGTGTACTATGATCGTTAGATATTTTTGATAAGAGACCACCCAATCTAGTCACTTCAGCTGTCAATGAATCAATCTTTTCTACAAGTGGCTGCACAACAGCTTCGAGTTTATCTTCGAATATCTTTGTTATTTGGGCCAAGAAGTCTGTATTCATATCTATGCTAGTGCCACAATTAGTAGTCATAGTTTCCTTATGGCCAAACCCCTTACTCTGGATTGGGACAGTTAAAGACTTATGTAGTAAACCCCCCCGCTTGGGCTGCGTTTTCCTACATTTCCTTACAACTCTCTTAACAGGAGAGTGTGCAATTGGAACTGCCGTGGAATCATCTAGTAGATCCTGTTTTGGTACATCCTGGTCTACAACCGATGGTACAGGAGTCTCTCCCAACAAAATGTCATTGGCTGGGGGATGCAACATTTCCGCTACAGTTATCATTAGATGTGGGTGAAGGTGGGACCGGGAAACACTCCACTCCAGTGATTTCCTTCTTTCATTATTAATCTTGCTCACCACCTTTACTAAATAATTATCCATAATTGATTTATTTTTGGACATTAATGTGTTGGGAAACGCCTCAAATAGTACAAGGATTGATCAAGTCTTACAGGCACTTTTTGGAACTAAGGAATAATCACCAGTTACACAACAACAATCTGTACTCAACAACCAAGCGCACTTGTGTAATAAGGTGGTTAAAGAGTAACCGAGATCACCCAAGCTCCCCCGAGCAATTAAGAAGGAGCTTAACCACATAGCAAACCACCTAGGCAGTTAAAGTATGGAAATATAAATGCCCATGAGCTTGTCAACATATGCTTAACCTAAGTCTCTTGAGCAAGGCAGAAAAACAGTGTAAGTCGTCCACAGTAAGCCCCCTCAGGTACAACCCGGCCAATGTCCGCAGATCACAATAGTAGGACCAGGTCTCACTTCACATAGCGTGCAGCAATGGCAATCAGTGCAGCGCGAACAAGGAATGGCAAGAGGGTCAATGTCAGCCGAGGACTCCAACCTCGTCTTACCTCAACGCAAGGGGGGTGGCCCAGCCCAGCCTCTACCAGCCCCGGACGGCCACAGACGGCCCGCCCTTTGTCCGGGCTTCGTCCGGCGCCGCCCGCGCGCGTCCCGCGACGCGGAGGAAGCCTCGGTCTTTTCTGCTCCTCCGGGCACGTGGTAGTCGTCAGCGGGCGCTAGGCGACCTGGGAGCTGTAGTCTCCCCCTGCTCACGGCCGCGTGGTGGAAGGCCGGCGGCAAGGGAGACACACACAGTTAGGGACCCAGCAGCAGCGGTATGGCAGGTGAAACAGCAACAGGACCCCACCGCAGGTGAGGCGACTCTGGCAATGGTTCCCGCTTCACCGAGGGAGCCTCGGTCTTTCCTGCACCTCCGGGCGCGTGGTAGGCGTCAGCGGGCGCTAGGCGACCTGGGAGCTGTAGTCTCCCCCTGCTCACGGCCGCGTGGTGGAAAGGCAGCGGCAGGGGAGACATACAGCGTTAGGGACCCAGCAGTGGCGGTATGGCAGGTGAAGCAGCAACAGGACCCCACGGCAGGTGCGACTCTGGCAATGGTTCCCGCTCCACCGAGGGAGTCTCGGTCTTTTCTGCGCCTCCGGGCACGTGGTAGGCGTCAGCGGGCGCTAGGCGACCTGGGAGCTGTAGTCTCCCCCTGCTTACGGCCGCGTGGTGGAAAGGCGGCGGCAGGGGAGACACACAGCGTTAGGGACCCAGCAGCGGCCGTATGGCAGGTGAAGCAGCAACAGGACCCCACGGCAGGTGAGGCGACTCTGGCAACATTTAATCAAGTGGTCAACTGGATAAAAAAACATAAAGATTTTACAAACAATTTAAAAGTTCTTTGTCGCTATTTGAAAACTCAGAAAATATGTCCTCATTTTAGTTTTTAGAGCGCTAACCATAATTTTGATGCAAATAAGACCCTCTCATATATGTAATTTCGAAAGGAAATGCTCTAGGTATTACAGTTTTTATTACATCAAGATGACGTCAGGCGTTCCACACTTTTATAATAAATATAGAATGTTAGCAATCTAGTTGTTCATTGGGATACTGATGAGAGGCAGAGGCCAGGGGCACAGACTCTGAAAATTGAAGGCAGGTAGGAGAGTGCAGAGGCAACAATTTGACCACACTGGGCAGGCAGGAAGGGCAGTGGCAGCACAACAGACTATGGAGGGCAGTGGAAAGGGGGGCAGGGGCAACAAACCAACAATACATGACTGGCAAGTGAGGCTGTGGCAAAATAATAGACCATTGTGGGCAGAAGGAAGAGGCAGTGGTAGTACAACCATACATGCCAACAGACCCGTTTCAGCCAGGAAACGTCCAATGTTTTGATCTGTCTCCTGTCTACAATCTCCTCTTTTTCAATGTAACTCAAAGGGGAAAATCAATACCCCAGTTTTTTTTCTAAATCTCCCTCTTACCAAGTTCAAAATGTTTGCAAGTATGGTACATTGGATCATGGTAGGCAGGAGGAATTGGGGTAGGGACATGGACTCGGATAACAGAGGACAGGAGGGACATGGAGAGGTGCACCAAATTGACCCTACAGGGCAGGCATCAGGGATTGCAGCAGCACAATACACCACACAGGGCATGCGGGACGGGAGTGCAGCACAACAATCCATGGAAAGCAATAGGGAGGGGACAGGACCATGCACATGGACAACAGAGAACAGAGGGGAAAGAGGCAATGGTAGCTAGCTGACCATAATGGACAGACAGGAGAGAAAGCTGCAGCATAACAGACCATAAAGGGCAGGAGGGACTGATCAGGGGCATTACAATGGAACAGACAAGCCAGGAGGGAGGGAATAGGGGTCTGCACAGGGAAACAGAGGGCTGGCGGCAAGGGGGCAGAGCAGGAGCAGCAAGATGACCATGGAGGTCAGGCAGGATGGGCACTAGAAACAAGACACACCATGGAGAGCAAGAGTGAGACTATGATGGCATACACACAGACCATGGAGGGAAGGTGGGAGGGGGTCAGGGGCAGCTAGCTGACCACACAGGGAAGGTGGGAGGGGCCATGGCAGCACAGAAGACCATGCATGGCAAGTGGGAGGGTTAGTGGCAGCACAATGGCTATGATGGGCAAGAAGGAGGGTGCAGGGGCATGCACAAAGGACCATGGAGGATAGAAGGGAGGGTCAGGATCTGGGCACAGACAAGAGAGTTCAGGGGAAGGGGCCTCACAACAGACCACGTGGGGCAGGCAGGAGGAGCAGTTGCAGCACAACAGACCAGGGAGGGCAGAAGGGTGTGGCAGTAAAATGGACCATGGAGGACAGGAGGAAGGGGATAGGGGCATGGCATGTGGACAGGCAGGGTGGAGGTGGCAGGGACAGGTTACAGTCATCTGACAATGCTAGGCAGGTGGGAGGGGAGTGGCAGCTCAACAGAACACTCAGAGTAGATAGGAGTGGCAGGTCCATGGAACATGGTGGGCAGAAAGGATGGAGCAGAGGCATGCACAAAGACATCGGAGGGCAACGGGAAGGAGAATAGGGGCAGCAAGCTAAGCACAGAGGCTAAGCAGGAGGTCAATGATGGGCCATATAATTGGGCAATGGAGGGCAGGAGGAGTGGACTGGTACATAATGCTAAATGGAGGGCAGTGGCAGCACATCAGACCATGCATGGCAGAAGGGAGGAGGCTAGTCCATGGATTCAGGCAACAGAGGATAGGGAGGAGGTGGATGGGGCAGCAAGCTAACTGTTCAGAGAAGGTGGGTATTAGGAACTTTATTGTTTTTAAAATGTGTGTCTGTGCGAACTACTTAAAATATGAACAAGTATGCAGCATAATCTCACTTTTATTCAGGAAGAAGAGGACGTTTGAGACTGTGACTCCGGGCTCACTTGGCAGAAACACCCCCTGACCCTCCACCCCCCATCGCAAAATGTAATGCCCGTGAAAAGGGTAGGTGGACGCAGTGTTATATAGAACATAGTCCTGAGAGCACGATTGAAAATGAAAACTAGATATAGTATATGGTATAAACTATACACCAAAAAGTGTGATATAAGATGAACCAGGGCGTGAAATATAATATGCAATACATTGTGCGCAATGACAGATTCATTGGAGAGCGCGAGATAGCACAGGCACTAGCGCGTGCTATGCGATATGCGCCTTGGAGTGTAATATGCACAGGGCAGTGTTGTGTAACCTAACTAGTCTCTAAAGTTGTAATATAAAATCTGTGCTGTGGAGTGTAACGTTGCATATGCACTGTGACAAAGATATGGATCCCAGATTGTAATATGTATGGCATAGCGCTGTGCGTTATAACATAGGCATCGAGGAAGGCACGTTAGATGGGGCAATATAACCCGTGCGAAGGCAAGTGTGGCATGACATATTCACGGGGTGGTGTTACAGTGCACATGGGCTAGTGAGTGTCATAGCATATGCACTAGCTGGTGGAATACAACACAGAGGTGTGTGGCACTCGGCAGGCACTGGTGGGTGTAACACAGCATTGGGCTCAGCCAGGAGCACGCTGTGACTCTCAAGTGAGGTTCGTCTCCTTTCCAGAGAGTAAAATAAAAAGTATTACACATCCGGCGGTGGATGTGTGTTTTATTAACCGTGAGGGGGGTTTCTTGCATAGTTTGGTTGAATTTTTGTCGAATTCCCTTTGAATGGCTTGGTGTGCGTGTGTATTAAATGTGCCCGTCAATAGCTACCCATGTTTGTATAAATTAAAGACAAGGGTGTCTACTTGGAGAGTACCCACTGGCGGAGGCGCCGGGATTAGGCATGGTAGGGCATCAGACACGTCAGAGCTTCACTAGCGGTGTAAATACATTACACGTGGATTCATTGTATGCATAGTCACCTTTTAATGAATATCACGCAAATCGTCATGGTGATAGGTACATACGGTTTGTCCAGCATGTCCTAGGTGTTTCTATAAATATATATTTTTTTTTAAATAATAAAAAACAAAGGACGGCCCCAGGGGATGGGGTCCCTGGGGCCATAAGTGGCCTGAGGAGGGGGGCAACGCGGCCCCCTTCCAAATGTATTTTTTTCAACAAAAAAAATTAGGGTGCAGGCCGTGGGGAATGGGGTCCCCAGGGCCAATACATTGGAAAAAGAAGGGGGGCCACACAGCCCTCCTTCTTAATAAAATAAAATAAATAAAAGACAGGCATCGCGCCGGAGGCCACGCCCCCTCCTTGCAGCACTCTGCAAACACGCCCCCTGGCCAGTTGTAAGTTGGGGAATTAATTCCCCTTCAATACTGAGGGTCCCTGAGGGCCAACTAGCCCAACAGGTATCTCCAGTATGCGCCAGGGAGCTGCGTTGCAGACAGGTGTTCTGAGGCCACGCCCCTTTTTACACCTCTATGCAATGCAGCTCTGTGGTGCTTACTGGAGGTGCCTAGTGGGCTCGTTTGACCCTAGGGACCCTTAGGGTTCAAGGGGACTTAATCTCTCAACTTAGAACGGCCACAGGGCGCGTTTACACAGTGGTGAAGGGAGGGTACGGGGCCTGAAGTGACGTGTACAAACACGCCCTGTGGCGCGTTTTAAGTTGGGGAAATAATTCCCTTTTAATCCTGAGGGACCCTGGGGGTCAACTAGCCCACCAGGTGCTTCCAGTAAGCGCCACTGCTCTGCGTTGCAGAGAGGTGCTGCAGGCCGTGGACCATTTTACACCTCTCTGCAATGGCGCTTACTGGACGTACCTAGTGGGCTATTTTGCCCCTAGGGACCCTCAGGTTTCAAGGGGACTTAATCTCCCCACTAAAACGGCCACAGGGCGTGTTTACACAGTGGGGAAGGGAGGGGACGGGGCCTGAGGTGACGTGTGCAAACACGCCCTATGGCTCGTTTTAAGTTGGGGAAATAATTCCCCTTCAATCCTGAGGGTCCCTGGGGGCTAACTAGCCCACCAGATGCTTCCAGTAAGCGCCACTGAGCTGCGTTGCAGAGAGGTGGTCCAGGCCGTGCCACTTTTTACACCTCTCTGCAACGCAGCTCTGTGGCGCTTACTGGAGGTACCTAGTGGGCCAGTTGGACCCTAGGGACCCTCAGGATTCAAGGGGACTTAATCTCCCAAATAAAAATGGCCACAGGACTTGTTTACACAGTGGGGAAGGGAGGGGACGGGTCCTGAGGTGACGTGTGCAAACACGCCCTGTGGCGCATTGTAAGAGGTAGTTTTAATCCCCTGCCCTATTATATACTAGGGGCTTACGGAGGAGGTCATGCTACTCACAGGGGGACCCCAACGCATAGTGTTCCCTGGTGTATGTAGGTGTTTTCACTGTATTCTGAGTGTCTTTTAACATAGCACTGGCTCTAGGACTGGTTAGTCAGACTCAGTTACCACCAGTATCCGTCTGAAAAAGTTGAGGGTACAGGATGATTTTGCAACAAGGCTTCTTTCTGCTCTTCCGTTTGTTCTTTCTGCACGTTATCCTTCTTCCTGCACTTTTCTTCGTCTTTGAGGACTTCTGTTGCTTCTTTCTGCATTTCTTTTTTTCTTTCTGTTCGTTTTTTCTTCTTTCTTCACATGTCCTATCTCTGTAGGCATAGTTAGAAATTAGCATTTAAAAAACCTTTGAAATTCACTGAAAAAACCACAGGTTTCAGGCACGTTATAGTTAGGAATTAGCATTTAAAAAACCTTAGAAATTCACTGAAAACACCATAGGTTTCAGGGGCGTTATAGTTAGCTGGACTTTTCACTGGTACAAAACCATTGAAATTCCCCCGTTATAGTTAGTTCAGCTAACTATAACTCGCGTGCCCGCAATGCACTGCTGATGACGTCACATATTACATCACTCATGACATGGTCAGTGACATCACTCATGACATTACTGATGACATCTCAAATGACATCACTGATGACATCATCCTTGTGATAGAGTGGCAGACCTCCTCTCCCCCTAATATAACCTTTGATACACACATTCAAAAATAGAAACTAAAATTTTCAAAACAATCGACATACCAATACCAGTTACAACAACCTATTCAGTAATTCTAAGATCCACATACACATCCACTCATTTACTAACAGTCCTATACAGTCACTCATACATGCACTCACTCAACATATGTACTCATACACCTATACATCCTATTACACAACGCCACTCATCCATAGAGTTACTCACACACATAGTCAAAGAATCAAACATACATTTACTTGCATATACAGTTATACACACACCCCCACACTTACTTCTACAGAAACTTACACATACTTAGGGGCCGATCCCGATCCTGTATTTTTGTTTTCCGTACGACTCGTATCCGTCCCACCCGTGAAGTACGATTCGTACGGGAAAAATACATACGGATCGGCCCGATCCGTACGAATTTGATCGGGAAAAGCTGTACGAGACGGACCTGGACACTTTTCCGTACGAAGCCTAAAAATACAGTCCGACCGTACAAGTACGATCCGGACCGGCTTTCCGATTTAGGATTCGTACAGAAAACGTCCTGTACACGGGGAATTACTTCACCCGCTACAAAGCAAACATTGTACGACTCGTATCCCGGGAAAAGTAGTTCCCGGGGTGCAAGTCATACAGGGGTACGAGTCGTACAGGCCCCCCCATGCATATGTACGCACCTCTCAACAACATCGTGTATGTACACACCTTACAACAACATCATTGCGTATGTACGGTGCGTAACCCAACATCGCGTATGTACGCACCCCACAACAACATCATCGCGTATGTACGGTGCGTACCCCAACATCGCGTCTGTACACACCCCACAACATCCTCGCGTATGTACGGTGCGTACCTCAACATCGCGTATGTACGCACCCCACAACATCATCGCATATGTACGGTGCGTACCCCAACATCGCGTATGTACGCACCTCACAACAACATCATCGCGTATGTATGGTGTGTAGCCCAACATCGCGTATGTATACACCCCACAACAACATCATCGCGTATGTACACACCTAACAACAACATCATCGCGTATGTACGGTGCGTACCCCAACATCGCGTATGTACGCACCTCACAACAACATCGCGTATGTACGCATCGTACATAGGCAATGTAAAACAGCACAAGGAGGGTCTATTCGACTTGCACAACACCACAAAACACGTCTACAGTGCACACAACATGGAAATGACTGACCTGGCCACATCCAAACTGGCAAACAGCGGGCCAAACTCACAACCACCCCTTATAACACACCCACCAAAAATTCAAACTGAGGCCCACCCACAAATAGACCAATAAAAAGGGCCCACACACACAAACCATGAGCCTTTGCAACAGACTCACTGCAGCTAGAGAGCACACACCAACAGCTGCACCCATCCACCTTAACATATACACCTTCACACAACCTCCATCACACATACCTCCTCTTCACATTCCGACCCACGCCTTCACATTCAGACCCACAACCATCCACACCCTCACCCCACACCATGCCCACAGATAGGAATCCAAAGTTCACAAGGGAGGAGCTGGAGATCCTTGTCAACGAAGTCATCAGAGTCGAGCCACAGCTCTTTGGAACATTGGTCAGACAGACCAGCATAGCCGAAAAATCACGCCTGTGGCAGAGGATCGTCGGTGAATGCTGTTACACCCATCAGAAGGACCAGGACTGAATGCCAAGCCACATCGTACGATCTGCGGAGGGCGGTCAAGCGAAAAATGAATGACGACTACGCCCAGAGCAACATCACTGGAGGTGGTGGGCCCCGCAGACCAGTACTTTTCCATCCCTGGGAGGAGAAGGTGATGGCCCTGCTTCCGCCGGTGGGAGTACATGGACTTCAAGGACTTCCAGAGCCTGGTGAGTACACAAACAACTTACGTAACATGGGGGTAATGGCATCCACACCCCAACTACACAAAATGCACGCAACTACCCCAAGCCCTCACCGGACAGAACCAGTCAAAAACAACGCTAATGCCAATAACATGTGTATGCCCCATTGAGAAAGCAAGGCCATGCTATGTCCCATGCTACACGAAGCACCAACCCAAGAATGGATGTCCGCTATGCTGGGAGGGTCGGTGTCACAAAACGCATTTTTGAACTCCAAATCAGACACAATTGCCTCCATCCCATATGGCACAGGTACTGACAAGATAGCTGACACTTGGCCAGGGTGTAGGCAGCACAAGGCCCTCCTGTGACCAGTGCAAACACAAACACCAAGACAACAAGGTCAGATAGCTAGGACAGGAACTCACACTCACTGTCATGGCAGCATGCTCCATGGGGGGACAGCTACATCACCTGGGAGCCCCAGTGGAAAATCACACTACACCCACCAGCAGGCCCTGTCACACACACCCCTTATACAAGCAGACACCCCCGGGACAGGCAATGGATTTACCCACTGTCACAATGGACATGTAACACAACAACACCAATACATAGCCGAAGAAGCATCCAAGCCAAAAAGCTACATGTCAAAGACTCAGGAGAACATATTAATCTGTCCCCCGCAACATACCCATCCACAAGTGAACATTGAGGAGAATTCTAGGCACATACAACTATCTGGAGGAACAGTGCCAACTTGAATGTGTATGGAACATGGATGTTGCATGAAACAGCATTAACATTGTCTGTCTCTCACACACAGGGCAACGTGATGAATCTCCCCCCAACAATGGGGGTGAAGAAACACAGTCCCAGGCTCGGGAGGAACCTGATCCCACCGGCAGAGACGCCTCTTAACACTCTGCGGATGACCCCGACCGACCTGGACCCTCTGGTGTCCAAGCCCCTGCAGCACCTGGTTCATGAACATCTATGCCAACCACCACCCCCATTCCTGCCACATCCCAGGAGACACCGAGGAGCCCTGCCCGCAGGGAACAACTGAGCCAGTCTGACCAGGAGCGACAAGGTGCGCCGAGCACCCAGGAGGAGGCAGACAACACCGCCACTGCCATCCCTCAGGGGTCCCGTAGACCCGATGTGCCCACAACGGCAGCCCAGGCTTGTGTGGGCAGGGGTGGTGGGAGTGGAGGCAGGCGGAGGCGAGAACCTGACCAGCCAGCTGAAGGGACCGGTATGTCACACATAGACAACATCATGGACGCATACCGGCGTGACACCAGGGAGTTCAGCCAGGTAGTGGTGACCCTCACAGAGATGAAGAACCAGCAGGCCGAGCAACACGCCAGTCAACAAGAACACCAAGGATGGATGGAGGCAAGATTGGTTGAGCTCCTGGCGGTGCAAAGGGACATAAGCCATTCACTCTGTTGGATCGCCGACAACATGGGCAACCCTCCCTGTGCCACCAGGCGAAGACCACTACCAGCCACAGGGAGGGAGGAGGAGGAGGATTCGTCCGACGGAGCATCCCAAGTATCGTCAAGGCCTGCATCTGAGGGTCCCCGGAGGAAGGTGGGTCATCCACGGAAAAGACCGTGAGAGGCAGCGGACCATCCACATCTCCCAGGTCACCTGGCCTGGCACCTGGCCCTCTGGCGCAACAGCACCACCTCACCCAATGACATTCTCTGCCACATGGACTTGCTGGTCACAGTCTGACCAATGATGACCAACACTGTGGTCTGGACTCTGATGACTCCAACTGATAAGGATGCCATCTCCCCCTGTGAACTTTGGATTCTATTCCCCCGGTAGAGCACCTTAGCACATCTACCAGAAGACACCCCACCAAAAATAAAATCTTATTTTTCTGCACATGAGATGTTGCTGTCATTTGGCATTATTCAACGACATATGTGTGTGGAAATGTCTACCTATGCCTGAGTGTTGAACCTACTCCAGCCATCCATACCCTGGGATCAGAGTCTGGTACAGGACATACATGGGTAACAAGTTATCATTCAATGTAGGCATGGAGCACAACACTCACCTGTGATGGCCTCTGGCTGCTGAGGGGGGGCTTGCTAAACTGTGCGGAGAGACCTATTTGGGAGATCATCATCAAGGCGTAGAGGTCATGGCTCATGTGGAGGTACCCGGGGAGGGAGTCCCAGGTATGTGTGGCCAGGTGGTAGAACAATGTCCTGTATGCTGGAGAACGGTGGATGTGAAGAACGGTGGCCAGGGCAAGGTTGGATGCACGGAGATGGCCCAATGGGATCTAGGATGACAGACGTACAAGGTTGGTGTGGGGTCGGGTTTGTGGACTGCCTCCTGAGTGTGGGTGGGGAGTGTGGAGGTCATCCTGCAGCAGACAGTGATCCATTGCAGCTATCTATGCTGGACGGTGAGGTGGCTGGGGCTCAGGGTGTTGAAGCTGAGGTGTGCAGATGCCCCCTGGAAGTGGACCAGTTTCCTGGGAGTATGGATGTACTAGCTCCGTAGAGGGGAGGGCAGTATTTGACATGGATGTTGTCATGGACCTGGGGGATGGTCTGTCTGTACTTGGAGTGGATCTATCTGTGGATCATGTGCATAATGCAGAGGGCGTTGCAGCATGAGGTACAGATGCTGTGGACTAGCATGGCATATGTGAGCGAGCCAAACATGATGCACACCATCTTGTGTGTCTGGCCACTGGGTGCTTGTGTAGGGCCCGCAGCAGCAGGCGCCATCTCCATGCAAATTGCCCCATTTTGCACACAAGGACTAGGATGTCAGAAGGACAACTGCAACAGGCGCGGGTCTAAAGTAAGGAGTGTCCAGTGTCACATGGCACACCCGGAGACAATGCATGCACAATCACCAAAGTGCCAATACACCGGATCAGGAAACTAAAGGCCGACCTGCGCACAGGAGACACACCCTCAGCAGCTGTTGATGGCCCATTGTGTGGTCGACCTTGCTAAAAAACATACACGGTCATGTACTTCATGCCCAATAGGGAGCCTAATCCATGAGCAACTGCATGCATGTCGCTAAACTACACATGGACTCCTATGCATTATCTACAACAAGTATGCCAGATATGCCGCATGCTAAGTGGCAAGAGACATGCATTGACAGAGATGAGGCACCTTGGAGTGTGACCAACACCTTTATTACTCAGCCTCACACTAATGGAAATGCATCCATTGGAACAGACTCGCAGGTCATTTGGCTGAACATGTGTGACCTATACTGGACACCCCCTTCAACACACAGATGTGGTAAATCCTACTCAGCTGGCACACAAGTGAAGGGGTTGAGCCTAACACCCCTTGCTGCACACGGAGAGGCTGCAATTCCCCATTGAGCCTGTCATGGGGATGTCCCACACCATGTCCACCATTAGCATCCCGTATGTTCCTGAGGGACGTTATACACACATTGATGCCTTCATCAGAATCCACAATCCATGACGGATGACTGTCAGGAAGGGTGACTATCAATTCATGGGAGCCATGCAACACGTCATGTGGCCCATGGTGAGTCGACATGTATGCATGGTAACACAATATGCACAGGAGCAGTCCCCACATATCACAAACACGTACCACCCACAAACGCCTTTCTGCACTCCTTACCCAAAATGACTTGTCACCATGTCTGTGCATGTAACTCTGATCCAGCACACGTTGCAATACTCATGAGGAATAGCAGGAGGGCAATGATGACATGAGCAGACGACAGCTGCAGGAACCTGGGGAGGACAGACACACAACAAGTCAGCGAAGAGCTAGTAATTCGCAGACATGTACATGTACTCTACAGGAATGATGTTCTCACCATGCTATTAATGAATTTTGTGTTCCCGCAAACAATTTGTGGAATGACATCATCACTTGAATGACACATCAGAACACACCTCCAAGTCACTTAGCACACAGTCAGCTCGACACACACATTGCAACACATGCCACACAAGGCACTAAGCGTGCACACTCAGACACAGGGACTCACCATCATGAGAAGAAGTTGCGGATAAGCTGACTCCGGATGTCCTCATCCTCATCCTCCTCCTCATCCTCACTTGCCCCGTGCCCAAGCCCTTCATCCTCCACGGGTGGATGATCTTGCTCATCGGGATCCAGGATGAGTGGCACGGCCTTCTCCACTGCCATGTTGTGCAGCATGCAGCACACAAGGAAGATTTTGCAGACCTTCACCGGGGCATATGGGAGTGCGCCGCCGGTCTTGTGGAGGCACCGGAATCTGCTCTTCAGGAGTCCAAACGTCCTCTCAATCACGCGCCTCATCTGCCCATGGGTGTCGTTGTACCGGTGTTCTGCTGCTGTTCTGGGGTTGTGGAGAGGCGTCATCAGCCATGGCATGTTGGGATAGCCAGAGTCCCCTACATGGAAACACCATGGACAGAAGTGGTTCAGGAGAAGCTGTAAGATATTAAGATACCGGAATAATACAGGACTAACAGAGTATACCCACCAACAAGACATGCATGTTCGTTGCGCAGCTGCAGCATCATTTGAGGCACCCTGCTACGCCTCATGATGTAGGCATCGTGTGCTGATCCTGGAAAACGGGCACAGACATGGGATATCAGCATGTTAGCAAGACATACCACAAGGGCATTGATGGAGTGGTAATGTTTGCGGTTACGAAAGGCTACCTCCTGTGCCTGTGGTGGTACCAAAGCCACATGTGTCCCATCAATGGCCCCAATGACATGGGGCATCCCTCCCAGGGCATAGAACTCACCCTTGACACCTGTCAACTGCTCACGAGTTGGAAAATGTATAAATTCATCCAGGTGTACCAACATGGCCTCTAACACATCATGCAGGACACGGCTGAACATGGTCTGGGACATGCCACCTACATCAGCTATGGTCAATTGAAACGTACCCGTGGCAAAGAAATGTAGGGCTGCCATCACCTTCATCTTGGGTGTCAGTGCAGTAGGATACCTGTGTGGCGGTTGGAGGTGTGGTGCCAGCCTTGCGGTCAAGTTGTCAATCAACGGTTGGGAGAAGCGGTTGCGGCATATACAGTCACGTTCCCTCATGGCAGCCAAGTCTGGCATTGGTCGGGGGAGAGGTGGTGCCCTGCAGAAATTTGGAAGGAATGACGAAGATTGAGTACATTACTACACCAATGTCAATGAACTGAGCACATGTTCAACAGCTAATACACATATGCTACATACAGAGTCTGTTCTGTGCAATGCATCCAGGACATGTATGCCAGCCAGGTGATACTCCTACCAAGAGTCAGCTACACACGTGGGTGCTCAAGGTCAACATGACATGCCATGAAACTAGCTGTGGGCCAGTGTAAGTGAACTGGCAGATGCATTACAGGAGTGACAGACATCCACATATGTGCAGAAGAAGGATGTATTATCATACAGACAGGTTGTGGAACACTAGAGGCACAGGTCACATGTCCTTGAAATAGGACAGTCCACACACATTGCCATGAAGGGGTACATGTCAAGACTGATCACACATACATTGAGACTACGCAGATATGTCCTTGTCTCGCAAGTCCATGTGCGATGCATACATACACACGTTACATCTGATTGCACATGTGGCCTGGTGTGCGTAATAGTGTGCCATGCCCATCGACACACAGACACATGTTGGATGCAGCAACTGCAGATGCATGTGACGGAACAACTACAGCAAGCTCATGGGAACACATGACACACACATGACATAGTCACATCGTGCAACGCCGGTAGTTACATGTCAGGTGTCATTATCCGTGTACCTGGCATCAGGGGACAGTTGCGGGTGTAGGTGACTGTGCCATGCCAGTGATGCAGTGCTCGACTGTCCCCAGAGACCAGCTCCTCTGTATAAGTTGACATCAAGTAATTTGCAGTTGTGTCATGCTCCCCATTGTTTCCCAGTGGCATGGTGGGTCAACCAACTGTGTGGTGCAGGGCCTACATATGTTTGTAGTATTGTAAATGTTACTCATGTTGCTGTTCATGCCATGCACTGTGACCTATGTAGTTTGGACTCATGTGTCATATGTATACAGGTGTCTGATCATTTCCTGTCTCTTGACCTTGCCCACAGCATCGTCGGTGGAAACCGAGGGAGACACTGGCACGGACGTGGGGGAGGGATCCAGCACCAGGGCCACCAGTGCTGGGGAGTCTGGCGCAGCAAGTGGCACGGAGGCCAATGGGAGTCAGGCGGAGGAGCTGTCCACTCCCAACACCGACTGTGACGCTGACTGGTCCGAGGCAGAGCTCCCAGAGGGGGCGGAGACTGCTCCCAGAGCTGGAAGCAGCACTCCATCTCTCGCCGCACCCTCCATTCCCATCACCGCCCTCCCACTTGCTCGGGTCCCTTGTGTCCGTGCTAGGCGACAACAGGTGCGTGAGAGACGGCAAGGAGGTGTATTTAAAAGGTGAAGGGTGCACTTCTACTTCGGATCATTCTGTAGTGTGTAGGCACATTCAATTGCATGGTGCTTGTAACATACACGCTCATAATTTAGCTTGTATTCTGAAAGGGATTTGTGTGCCAGTTATGACACCGTCTTGTACGCTGCTTGCTAACGGTAGTTATGTGCTATTCAATGAAGAAGCTTGCTGTGTGATGCTGGTGGGAATTCCTCACATCGTGACTGTATCACTACGAGTGGTTTTCTGTAATAACGTCCTTTTCCCACCCCCACATGGCCAGCTCGATGTATCCATCTGGCCTTCCATATCAACATTGAAAGCAGAGTTCAACAAGATGAGCAGAATAAGGGCTCTATTGTCTCAATAACATGTCGTGTTGACTTCATCCCGAGAAACATTTGTCCTTCACGTAGCTAACACGCGCACAGAGGTGCATGCGCTTTTGAACACTGATCTCCCACTACATTTTGGGACTCTGATTCAGACTATCTTTCATGCCTCGTCAACAAGTGGCCTGGCTGATTTTTTCTAAAATGTGGGCTCCGGCCTCGTGACCTCCTTCCAAACTATGTTTGGTGTGATCCCCGCATTTATTCATTCGATTTTTTCAAGCGTCTTCGGAGGTCTCCCTTTGCTTCTCGCCCTCGTAGCTGGGGTGCTATTATTGATCTGCGTACTACGCTATGGCTGCACAACTTGCGTTACAAGACAGCATGCCCCGGCTGCTCCATCTTCGGAAACAGATGCTTGAATTCTACGGCACTCTGCCGCTGGCGACCTTAAGCATTGCCTATGGATTGTCCTTCCGGTTTCCCTTCTTTACCTGCGTGCAACCTGTCTTTCATTGCCTAGATTGTCCATTCGAATGGGCTCTGGATTTGTGCCTGTCTAACTCGGTGGCTCCTGCCCCGGATTATGATTGACTGATGAGCCCCTTAGTGGATCATGAGTTGGACTGTTCTGGCGTCAGGTTTATGGCCTGTGCTGCAGCACATGGAGTCCTAGGGAATTGGGACATCGGAACGGCTGCAACAGAATTCTTATCCAGAAGTTATCTTGATGTACCCACCTGTTGTCCACAAATGGTGCTGGATGCCCCGATTGTTGAGGAACACGTGTGTTCTTTCCCCCTGCTGAACTGGATGGCAGATACTTTTGCGGAACGTTCAAATGATTTCCTCTTGGAAGCTGTTGCAACTTATTGTGCTTATACCTTGATGGATTGACTTGTGCCCTGCTCGTTTCATGGTGCATCCATCGATGTTATATTTTTTCCCCTTTTACATGGTTAATTTCCCAGCAACATCGTTTATAATTGAAATTTCTTTTCTGACTGTTTTCGCTTACCTTCTATGGACTTCCAGTTCATGCCCTTGGTTCCGTTCTATCAAACTTGAACTCTGCGTTCTTGAATTAGCGCCCCTAGTGGTTAGTGGTACGTGCAAGGGGGGGTATAGTGGGGATTACTATCTCCCTATGTACAATTTTCTTATGCTTGCTCCTTTCATTGGTTATGATATTGTAACAATGCTGATGCTTCTGAACTTAACCATTTGTCTGCTTATGTTAGCCACAGTACTGCATCTTAGGACGCGAGGTTCATTGAATGAACTCTATCAACTCTACCGTGTCTTTGTGTATTCTGTTGTGGACTGATCTGAGAATAATGACGAACAGGTATTACAGATTCCCACCATTCCTGAGAATATTGTAAGTCGCTTGTTCTGGGTTGTCTATACATTGGGACCGCCGAGCTCAACCTCGGCTAACGAATGGGACACTAAGCTAGTCGGATAAGGGGTTCTGGGTTCTGAGGGGAGTTTGTGGTACACCAAACATGTCTCCTTCGTGCCAGGCACCGCACCCCCTGCCCCTGTCTCCCCTGCTGCCGTCAATGCCGAGTCTGTGGACATCCTGCGGCAGTTGCAGGTTGGTCAGACATCGCTGCTTAATGTCCTCCATGGCCACACCAGACTGCTGACACAGATGGTGTCGTACATGGAGGGCATGTCAGCAGCGATGTCTGACCAACGGATGTTGCTGAGGTCCATGGACTCGTCAGTGACGGCAGCAGTGGGTCTCCGGCAGCGCTCCGTCCCCCCCTACCCCGGCACCATCTGCACTTCCCACTCCCATACCTGTCCCATACACACCCAGACGTCCCCATGCACGCACCCCACCAGACACAGGCAGCACACCACCAGGGACGGCCAAGCGCACACCTCCTGTCACGCACACACAGGGGGGAGAAGGCACAGCCACTGGGTCGGGGGGCAAACAGCAGCCACGCTGTTGCAGTAGGAGTCCGCAGTCATCACGAGCCACTACCTCGAACACCATTCCCCTTGGCTCTCCTGCCCAACAGTCAGACAAGGAGTCCTTCATGGCCAGTCTGTCCCTCAGCCCCAGTGTGACACCACCCCGCAAGCGTTTGAGGGATTCCCCGGGCAGGGTAGTTGAGTCCCCCCCCGTCCACACCCTCCCCCAGTTGCGCTGCAACCCATCCCTCCGACCCCCCCCTCCTTGGGGCCTGTGGTTCCTTCGGGTGCAGGGGAGACACTGGAAGAGCTTGCGGGCGTGTGCAGCACCATACTGACTTCCTCCTTTGGCGCTGCCCCATCCCCTGTGGTGGAGTCGTCCGTCCCTGCACCCACGACACCTACCCGTGCCCCTCCTGTCCCTGTGGTGCCTGGTTCTTTTCCCCCACATGATGCCCCCCTTTCTGTGGATGATATGGAACAGTGAGCTGTGCAGGCAAGCTAGGGGAGACGCGTCCCAACGTGTCCCCCCCCCCCCCCAGGACTTTGCATCTGGCGTGGCCTATGGGCTTGGTGAATAGTGTACTGTAGCTAATTATCTTTGGAATGCTGAATGTGGCTTTTTGTTTTTCGTTTGCACACTATTGCTTTTCTGGTATTGCTGTTGGTGCTGCTGCTCCCTGAGTTGGGGTGGTGATGATGTGTTGGGTGTCTGGGAAATGTTGTAGTGTGCTGCTCATGGGGTGGACCCTGGTATCTGCATGCCGTCACAAGGTGTCTGCATATATTCTTAGGTCATGTGAGCTCTTACTGCATGGTGACATGGTTGCAAGGTGTGTTCCTTCCTCTGTAGCACCTGCCATCTTCCCTGCAGGGTGTTTCCCAATTGTTGTGCTGAGCTGTGTCAACATTTCCTCGGTGTGTGACACATACCTTCAACTTTGGCCATGCATGCTCTGCAATGTCTCCACCTGCATCGTTTGTGGCATCCTTGGTGGACACTGTACTTGTGTATGAAATATATTGACATGACTACATGTGGACATTTTCACTTTTCCGCACTATGCATGTGTGTACTCCTTGCCTCACACACATGTGTTACGTGTTCTGAAGGGTCTTTGGGCACCTGCCTGACAATTGTGGGCATTGTATCTGTGTGTACTCCACCCTTTTCCTTCCATGGGAGGCAACAACTTGTTGGCTGCCCCGGCAGCTGTACATTCCTATCAGTCCTGGAATGTGGGTGACAGTGTGTGTTCCCTTGGGCTCTCTTAGTTTAGTGGTGTTTTACATGTGGATACAGTCTTGTTGCATGATCTCAGTGTGTGTATTGTGCTGCCACCGCCAGGGGTGGGTATGCATGTGTGATTGTTCCTCACACCCACATGTGGTGTGTCATGCAGTGGGGGAAGGACATCCATCCTCATGGGTGTGGGACACTGCTGTCAGTGATGTGTTGTCATGGCACTCTCAACATTGTCGCACATTGTGGATGCCTTCATGCACCCATGGAGTTTTGCACATCGGAGGATGATGTACACACCCCCATGTCTCTGTCCACTGCTGGGAGTCCTCTGCACCCACCCCCATATGTCTGGGCACTGCTGGTTGTGATGGGCACCCACCCCTCATTTGTCCGGGCACTGCTGGGAGTGATGGCCACCCACCCCTCATTTGTCTGGGCACTGCTGGGAGTGATGGCCACCCACCCCTCATTTGTCTGGGCACTGCTGGGAGTGATGGCCACCCACCCCTCATTTGTCTGGGCACTGCTGGGGGTGATAGGCACACACCCCTATGTGTCTGTCCACTGTCGGGGTATGAGCCATACCCACGCGCTGATGGCCTGGGCACGGTCCGTACCCCTACGGCACCCCAACTTTGGGGGTGCGAGCCGTACCCATGCCTTTGGGACGTGGGTACGGGCCGTACTGCCATTGTTGGTGTGACGTAGGGGTAGGCGTGGTATGTGCCGTAACCACGCGCTGTAAGCCTGGGTACAGCCCGTTCCCCTACGGCACCCCAACTTTGGGGGTGGGGGTCGTACCCATGCCTTTGAGACGTGGATACAGGCCGTATCGCCATTGTTGGTGTGATGTAGGGGTAGGCGTGGTGTGTGCCGTACCCACGCGCTGTGAGCCTGGGTACGGCCCGTTCCCCTACGGCGCCCTGACTTTGGGGGTGTGGGCCGTACCCATGCCTTTGGGACGTGGGTACGGGCCGTACTGCCATTGTTGGTGTGACGTAGGGGTAGGCGTGGTATGTGCCGTAACCACGCACTGTAAGCCTGGGTACAGCCCGTTCCCCTACGGCACCCCAACTTTGGGGGTGGGGGTCGTACCCATGCCTTTGAGACGTGGATACAGGCCGTACCGCCATTGTTGGTGTGATGTAGGGGTAGGCGTGGTGTGTGCCGTACCCACGCGCTGTGAGCCTGGGTACGCCCGTTCCCCTACGGCGCACTGACTTTGGGGGTGTGGGCCGTACCCATGCCTTTGGGACGTGGGTACGGGCCGTACCGCCATTGTTGGTGTGATGTAGGGGTAGGCGTGGTACGGCCCGTACCCACGCTCTGAGGGGCGTGGGGACGTCCCGTACCCCCATTGTGGTGGTGACGGGTACGCGTCCACGTCCACTTCCGTTGTGGCGGGACGTGGGATTGGTGGACACGCCCCCCGAAGTGACCAGACCATGGAGGTGATTATTGTGCAGGGTATCTTTGTTTTTTGTGGGGTGTGGGTTACGTTTCCTACCCCTTGAACCCCCCCCCTTTGGCCCTGGGGGTTGTTCTGACCTTCTGCGGCATCTGCGTCGGTTTCGGAACACGAGGTCGCAGGCTATGAGGGCCGGGATGACGCGTAGGTTGGGATCCATGGCTGTCCGTCGCGTACCAGTGCTCCTTGTTCGCGTCATCCTCAATTTCCCGGCAGTTTTTGGCTCCCGTAAAAAATGCTACGTGCGGAGTGACGTCAGCACGAATCGTACTTGCTGGTCCGTGGAACGCTGCCTGACTCCGTCCGGACGACGCGTATGGGCCGTCCAGATTCAGATTCGTATGTATTTTTTTGCCGGTCGGTGTTTTTTACGAATCGTACGGTAATGGTGTTTCGGTACGAATCGTACTTGCGGGTTTGTAAGGTGTTTTACCCGGGTACGAGTCGGACGGAGAAAACGCTCCGTACGACGATTCGTGCACGGGTTTTACCGGATCGGAATTGACACCTAAATAATAATTTTTAGGAATTATTAATTATTTTTAATTTAATTTTGCGTTTTACTTCTGTAGCGGGTTGTGGGTTTATAGGGGAATAGGGTGGGAACTAATTTAATTGTTATTAGGTCATTATTTATTTTTTTTTTTTCTTTTTTTTTTTTTTGAAACCGTTTATTACATGTTAAAAAAAGGGTTACAAGTATGGGCCTACAACCATCCGGCCGGCCGCTAGAGTGGCAGAAGCATATGACATACCTACAGTAGGAGTCTCTTGGCGGTGCAGATCGGTAAATCAGGAGATATCAATAGCGCAGGCCCCATAACTCCAAGCCCACAATACGGTTTCCTTTTTTTTTCAAAACAGAACAACACAAAAAACAACACCCGCAAGGCAACCCGCCATCCAAAGTGACGGCACGTGCTCCTTAAGTGGGGGATCCCAACCAGCAGCCAAACTCTGAAGAGGGGAATGGGAATAGATCAGGGACAGGGGAACCACATGCCCGCGGCTGGGGGAGGGGGTCGGCTAAGGGGACGGAGCTGGTGAGGCGGCCGGTAGCAGTGGCGGCTCACAAATACCCCCGCGATAGGCGTTCCAGGGGCCCCAGATTTTCACCCACGCCCCAGGCCTACCCCTCGCAACATACACCACCTTTTCACGAAACATACACCAATCCATGTGTTCTTTCCAGGCCGACACCGCCGGGGGCCTCTGGGATCCCCACAATTGAGCAATGTCACGCTTAGCTATCATGTATCCCAGAGTCACCCACCGCGTCTGCGGGACCGAATAGTCATTTGGTTCCCACACATTCAGCAAGCAACGCCTCGCTTCAGGCGACAGCGCAACACGCGTTACCACACGCAGGACCTCATGCACACCACGCCAGAATCGCTCCACCTGTGGGCATTCCCACAGAATATGCATAAAAGTTGCCAAGGCACCACAGCCACGCTTACACAATCCGTCACCAACAAAGCCCATACGTAGAAGCCTTGGCCCCGTCACGTAGACCCGGTGGAGGATCTTAAGCTGGACGAAGCGAAGGCGAGCCGGGATGGCCACCTCCTTCGGAGAGGCCACCGCGGAAATCCAGTCCTCGTCGTCCAGTTCCAGCCCGTCGGCACCCAGGCCTCGCGGAGACTAATCAGCAGGCACGATCTGTCGTTGATCAGTTTTTTATATATAAGGGAGATCGTGCTGTCTGGGACATGGCCATCCAGCACTCTGTCCTCCAGGGGGGAAGACTCCGGAATGGACGCGACATCAGGGAAGACGGAGCCCAGCGCGTGGCGGACTTGTAAGTACCGAAAGTACTCACTGCCTTGCAGCTGAAATTCCGTCCGCAGCGTCTCAAAAGTTTTGAATCCACCCCTTGTCCAGAGGTCTCCCACTGTGCTGATTCCGATCGTGTCCCACTTCTCAAAGCCCTTCGATGTCCACAGGGAGCCCAACCTCTCAGACGCATATAGCGGTGTCGCCCGGGTCAAACGGTCCTTCCACCCCATCGCTGCATTAGCCGCGTGCCAGACACGCACCATGACACGCGTCGGTCCCGTCAGACGGGAGTCGGGCGCGCCAGAGTAGAGCGCTCGATTGTAGTCGCCACCGGGCAGGAGCATCTTGTCCATTTCAAATGCCGGGTTCAGGGCGGGCCCGTAAAGGCCATGATTAATCGCAGCTAGCTGGGAGGCCCAGTAATACCGTTTAATGTCCGGGAGGGCAACCCCCCCATCGTACCACGGGAGCGTCAATTTAGCCAAAGCAATACGCGGCCTCCCGTCCCAGAACAGGCGCCGCTGCAGGCTCTCCACCTCACGGAAGTAGCGCGCCGGAACCAAGTCCATAGTGTTCTGAAGCGCATACAGAAAGCGCGGCAAGGACATCATCTTAAACAAGGCCGCTCGGCCAAGCGGCGAAAGCGGAAGACGCCGCCAGCGCGCAACGTCCTCCCGCAAGCGCTGGAGGGGGGGTAGCAAGTTCCGCTCGTAGCGGGCCTCCGGGTCTAGAGTAATATATATACCCAGGTACCGGAACCCCTGGGAGGCAATCTGGATCGGGCAGTCCCGTGGTAGGGCCGGAGCCTCCCCGGAGAGCACATACACGCAGGATTTCGCCCAGTTGATGACAAGGCCTGAGTTACGACCGAAGGAGCGCAAAACATCAACCAGGACAATCAGCGAGTTACGCGGGGAGGCGAGATACAAAAGGATATCATCGGCGTAGAGGGACACGCGGTCCTCATGCTCGGGGGTCCAGCGGAGACCACGGATGGAGGGGTGCCACCGCAGCCACTCCGCCAAGGGCTCCAAGGCCAATGCAAACAGGAGCGGTGACAAGGGGCAACCCTGACGCGTGCCCCGCCCCAGCGCAAAGGGGGCCGAGACTCGCCCATTCACCACCACCTGCGCCAATGGGCCCGAATACAACAATTTGACCCAGCTGATGAATCCCGGTCCAAATCCAAATTTCGCCAGCATCGCCCAGATGTATGGCCATTCAAGCGTGTCAAACGCCATGGTGGCGTCCAAGGACGCCAAGATGGCCGGCTCCCGCACAAACGGGACACGCGCGAGCACCCCATGCAAGCGTCGCAGATTAAGAGCCGTGTTGCGATGGGGTATAAAGCCAGATTGGTCTTGGTGGACCAAATCGCCCACCACGCCAACCAGCCGGTTGGCCAGTACCTTGGCGAGGATTTTGGGTTCCGCGTTCAAGAGCGAGATTGGCCTATAGGATGTAACCCGCTCACGGGGTCTCCCCTCCTTGTGGATCACCACGATTGTGGCCAGACGCTGGTCCGGCGGGAGGGAACCCTGCGAGTGGGCCGCCAGGAACATGGCGCGCAGGTGGGGCGCCAGTACATCCGGTCGCAGCTTGTAAAGCTCGATGGGGATACCATTGGGGCCCATGGCCTTTCCGGATGCGACCGAGCGAATAGCCAGGGCAATTTCGTCCGAGGTGGGAGGAGCGTCCAACAAATCCCTGTCCTCCACCGTAAGGGAGGGCAGCGCGATGTCCCGAAGCAGGGCATGGGAATCTTCCTCCGAGCAGGGAGAAACCGGGGAGTACACCTCGCGAAAGTAATCCGCGAAGCAGGAGACAATGGCTTCCGGCTCGGTGACAGGCACACCATCCATCCCCTCAATCAAAGGAACCACACGACTCGCTCTCTCCCTCTTGTCCAACCATGCAATCAATTTACCAGCCTTATCACCCACATCATACAGTCGCCCCTGTTGCTCTCTACTGAGGCCCCTGGCCGCCTCCGTGACGAGGGCCCTATAGGCCGCCTGCTTGAGGTGCAGAACATGCAACTTGGCGTCTGTTACCCCGCTCCCCAGGTCACCCTCCAGCTCCGCAATTTCGGCCTCCACCCGGGTTACCTCCTCCCGCTCGCGCCTCCGGGCATGGGAGATAGAGGAGAGGGCCTCCCCTCTGAGAACTACCTTAAAAGCCTCCCACAGGGAGATGGCCGAAGGGACAGACCCCACATTCTCATCAAAGTATCGCTGTAAGGATTTGATCAAGTCGGCACGAATAGTGAGGTCACGCAAGTACCAAGCATTGATTGGAGCCACCCTGCCCTCCCCCCTAGGGAAGACATCGAGATGTAACAGGACTGGGGAGTGATCTGAAATGCCCCGCGCCAGGTGGCACACCTCTCCCACCCTCCCAGCATAGGCCGCCGGGACAAGGATGTAATCAAGCCGCGAGAGGCTACCATGGGCACCCGAGTGGAAGGTGTATTGCCGCTGTGCGGGATGCTTTAGTCGCCAGCAATCCACCAGGCCCAGAGTATCTAGAAGGCCGGACAGCCAGGCCTGTGCCCGGGGGAGGTCCCTAGGGGGATGGCGATCCGTAGACCCAGAAACTACCGCATTAAAGTCCCCCCCAACCACCAGCAGGCCACCCGGGAGGTCCAGGAGGAGGCGCCCCAAATCCGCAAATGTAGTAGATTGTAACCCAGGCGGGACGTACACTGATATAAAAACAAGCACTCTACCCTCCATTCTACCCACCAGAACAGTGTAGCGTCCCCTCTCATCATGGCGCACCTCATCAATCTCCAACGGGAGCGAGTTCTTAATCATGATACCCACCCCCCGCGAGCCCGAGGTGAAGCCCGAGTGGGCCACCAAATGATAGCCTCGCCGATTCATGGCATGAAAGGAGTTACCTATAAGGTGTGTCTCCTGCAGGAAGATAACATCTGGTGAGATACGTTTCAGGTACTGCAGGACCACACCACGCTTAATCCTGTCCCCCAGGGCGTTAACATTCCATGACAACACAGTCAAATCCCTACCCCCCATCATACGTAGAAGCAATCAGTCGTCCCCCACAGAGCATCTCGAGAGCAACAATACAGTAAAGGGCTTGCCTTGCGGTGCAAACAAACAACATACCCCCCCCACCCCCCCATCCCAACAGAACTCCCCCCTCCCTGCACCCCTGCATGAGCCCAGACAGCCCCCCCCAAAGTGCAGTGTGCCTGTCGCCCCATAGATGAAAACTAACTAGTCCCCCAGAGGAGGAGGGAAGCCCCCAACAGACCCCACACGACCTCCATCGGAGGGGAACCTAAACGATCAGTAAATGGTAAAGGAATGTTGTCCAGAGCAAGGCCTATTCTTCACCCCTCAGTTCTGATCCGGCGGGCCCTCCCCGCCAACCGCACCCCCCCCACCCCCTCGGCCCCGATCTCCAGGCAGAGTGTCCAACCAGTCCCCAGCCGCCTCAGGTCGGTCAAAAAAGTGCGTGCGTCCATCCACCTCCACCCTTAGCTTAGCTGGAAAAAGCATTGAGTACTTAAGGTTCAGGTCCCGTAGGCGACGTTTAACTCCGAGAAAACTCAATCTCAGTTTTTGGACCGCCGGAGTAAAGTCTGGGTAGAAATGCACATCCATGTTATCAAGCTTGACCGGTCCCTGTTGCCTGGAGGTCTGCAGGATAGCGTCTCTGTCCCGAAAATTAAAAATCCGGGCAATGAGAGGCCGCGGCGGGGCACCGGCCTTAGGTCTGCCCCCAGGGACCCGGTGAGCACGTTCCACCGCAAAAAGCTTACTCAGCCCCCGGGGCTGGAGATGGGTAAGGATCAATTCTTCCACAAAAAGATCTGCCGCCTCCGCCTCTCGTCCCTCCGGCACTCCCACAATACGAACGTTATTCCTCCGGGCCCGACCCTCGGAATCCTCCAGTCGCCGGTCCATCAGGGCGCTCGCCTGGCCAAGCCGGCGCACCTCCTTTTGGAGGGCCACCACGTCCGTCGTGAGGCTCGTTGTGGTGTGGGCCAGGGAATCGACCCGGTCGTTGGTTTTGGACAAGTCAGCCCTCACAAGGCTAACATCCACCAGGACCGAGTCTATCTTTTGCGCTAGGGTGTCGAAGCGCTGGTCCACCGAGGCCTTCATCTCTGCGATGGCGCCCATGACGTCCCGGAGGGTCAGATCCACCGGTTGAGCAGATGCCTCCGTCGGGCCCGCCGGGGATGTGCGCGATGTCTCCGGAGATCCCTTCTGGAGGGTGTAGCGGTCCATACTGTTGGATTGAGGCGCCGGGCCGCGGCGGGTCGTCTTCACCTTCGCCCGGTCGCCATCTTGTTTGGTGGACATGCCTGCTCTCCCACCGTCGTGCCAATCTCCTCGAAAGGGCCGATAAACCAGTTCACGGGTTCCGGGGGGGGGAGGGCGACCACTGGGCCGCGGGACGACTCGCGGCCGGCGGGTCAGCCGGGCACCTGGACAAGGCCACACCACCGCACCCCGCTCCGCAACCCTACCTCGCTTGAGGGCAAGGGGAGCGCAAAAGCGAAAGTGAAAGCACGGGATACGCGAGTCGCCCAGCCCTGCCCGCCGCTGTTGTTCGCTTTGTCCCCGGATCGCCCCACTACTCCAATCCGGGGGGCCAGCGCGGAGAAGGCCGCAACCTTCAATCGGTGCTCCCACCGGTGTCCGGGGTCCGATTCGAAAAGGAAAAACGGATGGCGCCTCAGCTCGGGTTCACCGATGCAGTCCCCTCAACAAGGACAGGATATAGCCAGGATTAATTCAGGAGGTCGTGGTGGTCCTCGGGAGCCTCGCACCTACGCGGCCATCTTGGTTGCGCGCTAGGCTCCTCCTCCTGTATTAGGTCATTATTAATTGGTATTGAAAATTAATTGGTTGTTGATTAATTATTAATTGGTAAATAATTTGTATTAATTGGTAATTAATTAGTATGAATTGTTTAATTGATAATTACATTAATTGTATTAATTTATTATTTGTAGCGGGTTGTGGGTTTATAGGGGAATATGGTGGGAATTAATTTATTTGTAAATAATTAATTATTGAAATAATTTTTGTATATTGCTAATTAATTTATTCTTAATTCATTATTAATTGGTATTACTTTTATTTATTAATTTTTGGTATTGAAAATTAATTGGTTGTTAATTAATTAGTAATAGGTTATTAATAAATAAAATACATAGGTATTTATAATAAAGTAATTATTAAATATTGTTTGATTGGTAATTAATTTTTATATTTTTATTTGGTATTAATAATGTATTTATTTTTAATAACATATTAAATTATTATTTTCCCTACTATTGCACTCACTGGAGTGGGAATAGTAATTTTTACCCCTACGCTAGCCAACGCTTTCCCTTCTATTGCACTCACTGGAGTGGGAATAATAATTTTTACCCCTACGGTATCCAACGCTTACCCTAGAGTTGCACTCACTAGAGTGGGAATAGTAAATTTTACCCTCCCGCTATCCAACGCTTTCCCTACTGTTGCACTCTCTGGAGTGGGAATAGTAATTTTTACCCCTATGCTATCCAACGCTTTCCCTAATGTTGCACTCTTTGGAGTGGGAATAGTAATTTTTACCCCTACGCTATCCAACGCTTTCCCTACTGTTGCACTCTTTGGAGTGGGAATAGTAATTTTTACCCTCCCGCTATCCAACGCTTTCCCTACTGTTGCACTCTCTGGAGTGGGACTAGTAATTTTTACCCCTACACTATCCAACGCTTACCCTACAGTTGCACTCACTGGAGTGGGAATAGTAATTTTTACCCCTACGCTATCCAACGCTTTCCCTACTGTTGCACTCTTTGGAGTGGGAATAGTAATTTTTTTCCCCACGCTATCCAACGCTTTCCCTACTGTTGCACTCTCTGGAGTGGGAATAGTAATTTTTACCCCTACGCTATCCAACGCTTTCCCTACTGTTGCACTCTCTGGAGTGGGAATAGTAATTTTTACCCCTACGCCATCTGCCGTTTTCCCTACTGTTGCACTCACTGGAGTGGGAATAGTAAATTTTGCCCACCCGCTATCCAACGCTTTCCCTACTGTTGCACTCTCTGAAGTGGGAAAAGTAATTTTCACCCCTACGCTATCCAACGCTTTCCCTACTGTTGCACTCTCTGGAGTGGGAATAGTAATTTTTGGCCCTACTCTTTCCAACACTTTCCCTACTGTTGCACTCTTTGGAGTGGGAATAGTAATTTTTCTCCCTACGCTATCCAATGCTTTCCCTACTGTTGAACTCACTGGAGTGGGAATAGTAAATTTTACCCTCCCGCTATCCAACGCTTTCCCTACTGTTGCACTCTCTGGAGTGTGAATATTAATTTTTACCCCTACGCTATCCAATGCTTTCCCTATTATTGCACTGTCTGGAGTGGGAATACTAATTTTTACCCTCCCGCTATCCAACGCTTTCCTTACTGTTGCACTCTCTGGAGTGGGAATAGTCATTTTTACCCTCCCGCTATCCAACGTTTTCCCTACTATTGCACTTACTGGTAATAGTAAATTTTACCCACCCGCTATGCTACGCAAAAAATATTGCATTTTTTTTATTAATATTACGTTAATATATATGTATTATTATTTTTTTAACTTACATTAATTATTTATTAATTTTAAAGTAATTTAAGTATTTTAAGTATGTTTCAGTTAATTACATGTTTTATTTAATTAATTTTACATTAATTTTAAGACATTTACAATAATTCGATATTGTGACTACCTATATTCTTTACAACAATATTTTGGATTCTATATTTTTGTACTTACCTGTTTGGAGATAGGGCTTCGATATTTTGGCATTCTATATTTTTCCTTCGATATTTTGGCAATTCGATATTCTTCTTCTCGATATTTCATCAGTGATCCCACAGGTCATCACACATCAATTGTGCAACTAGATGAGATGACCTGTGCAATATCACTGGCTGACACACCTAGGGCCTGCACATGAAAGTATGCAATGACAAGTACTTGATGGACATCCTTGTGCGACTCGTAGCCCTCCATTCCTGGCATGTGTACGCCTGTATTACCATTGTAAGCGTGTGAAACGCACCGTACACCCACAATCATCGCGTGTGTACGCTTCATTTCACTATTGTACTTGTGCCGTAAGGGTACGTGTGAAACGCACCGTACACCCGCAATCATCGCGTGTGTACGCTTCGTTTCACTATTGTACTTGTGCCATAGGGGTACGTGTGAAACGCAGCGTACAACCGCAATCATCGCGTGTGTATGCTTCATTTCACTATTATACTTACTTGTGCCGTAGGAGTACGTGTGAAACGCACCGTACACCCGCAATTATTGCGTATGTATGCTTCGTTTCACTATTGTACTTGTGCCGTAGGGGTACGTGTGAAATGCACCGTACACCCGCAATCATCGCGTCTGTACGCTTCGTTTCACTATTGTACTTGTGCCGTAGGGGTATGTGTGAAACGCACCGCACAACTGGTGCCTGTAGGGGTACGTGTGAAACGCACCGTACCTGTGTGTGGATTTCAAAATTACATAGGGGACACATAAGGGACAAGTATTAGGCCCTAAATGCATTCTGGTTGTCATGGATACCGAGTTTTCAGTTGAAATGTGTCCATCAGGTGTCCTGGAACAGTCAGTTGGCCACAAAATACAATGCTGCAAAGTGGTTGTTGACTTGACATGATGCTCAAAATTTGAACGATGCAAATGCGTGCCATTGGTGTATGTTTAAAGGGATTGGAGTAAACGTATGATGCGAATGTGTCTGACCAATCACTATGTACTCCTCAAAATGAATGCCCCTCAGCAAGACAGATATAAGGCAGCCAGAACGCATGAGAGGGCACTTGCCTGCACAACTTTCCAGTCGACCACACTGCTACTGTCTCTGCTTCCTCTGGACCATGTCACGTACTGTGGAGAGGGCCCAGCCATTCACCCTGGAGGAGAATGAGGCATTGCTGGCCTGCCTCCCCCCACAGTACACCAAGCTGTATGGGAGACCAGGGGAGCAGGTGAGTGCTGACTCCACTACCTTTGCCTTTTCACCTGTTGTGTGACTGTCAATATTGTGTCCAGGTGGGACAGACGTGCAATGTTGTTTAGAGTGGGTCCCAGGGGGGGGACATGCTGATGTCTCTCATGCAGAGCATGATGTAGTTCCTGTGTGCACTCCTCACTTGCATTGTGCTTACTGTGATTTTCACTGCATAGTGCATGACACATTCAGCCTGGCAAATCCTTGGTGGCTTTTTTTCCTATTGTCCTGAGTAGGCCTGGGCGAAAATTTCGTTCCGTTCGCGGAAATTGCGATAATTTGACATTTTCGCGTTCCGCGGAGAGCGCGAAAATGTCAAAATTTCCGCTTTCCGCAGCTTGGCGATAATTTGTTTCTTGGTCGCGCTGTAAAATAATACATTCTCGCGCACGCGCGATCGCCTTACCTGAATCCCTGCGTTCGCCGACAAGTTTTCTTGATCCGGTCGCGATCTCCATGAGATGTTGTATTGTGTTTAGCCATTTGCGCTGTCTCGCGACAGTTTGCGCCCGCAGCGACGTCATGCGTCGCACGATCACGTCTTTCTTCTCGCGATCATGCACCGCGAGACAACTCAAAACAAGATGGCCGCGCCTGCAAGCAACCACATGGGTAAGTTGGCGACCCGCAAGCATGCAGAAAATCTCGCGAACATGCGGGAAAAAAACATCCGCATCTTCACGATATTTCCGCTTGTTTGCGATAATTTTGAACATTTTCGCGATAATTTGCGAAAGTGGATTTCGCAAATTCCGCCCATCCCTAGTCCTGAGGTGATTCAGTGGTCCCCCCGGTGTGACAGGGGACTGTACCCACAGATGTGTATGAGTTGAGTGGACCCCCTGTGAGAGTGTCCAAATGATGTCTATGGCCTCATGGATATTGATGTGTGTGAATGTTCCTTGTCATGTGGGTGAGTGTCTATGTGAAGTGTTGCACCACAGCTGCATGGAGGAGGCAACAGATCTACCCACCTGATGTGACAAGTAAGCCGTGCTGTGTGTCTGACTTGCAGAGCTAGCACGACACCTGTGACACCCCACTGGCAAGTGGCACATGTGCAGAGTGAGGGTTGTATCCGCTGTTGTCAATGACAGGCGAGTGATCTGTGCCTGGGTTTGTCTGTCTAGTCTGCTGAGGGTGCGTCAGTGGAGTGGGACATGTGACTGCTTGACACGTGCAGGCCATCAGCCTGCTGTTGCATGTGCTGCATAGTGTGTGTGTGGAGAAGTGTGGCTCAATAATTAGAGCGGCGGACCCTGATGCAGAGGTCTAGCCCGGGACCAGGGTTCAATTCCCCGCCTTGGCGGGTCTTGGGCTCAAAAATTCCACGGACCTGATAATTCTCACCTTGGTGCCTATTCCAATCATGGAGTCCCACTCTGCAACTCTGGGCAATAGCTTGCTTAATCTCCACAACGGCCCCCACAATGCTAAGGATGCCTGGCCTCCACCTTGGGGGTGCCCAGGAGTGGACGCCTCACAGGGAAAGCCAGGATGGGTTCCACAGTGGTATTCGTACAAGCACCTTGAGACCCTTGCGGGTGAGTAGTGCGCTATACAAGTATCAAATTTACATTTACATGATCAGTGAGTGTGTCGCACCCCTCATGCCACCTGTTGACTTTCAATGCCATGTAGTGCATTGGGGCTTGCACACAGGCCAATTTCTTATTGTGAATGATGCAATTCCTGTCAGCATCCTATGCCCTGTTCAACATTTCAAAGATGTTCAAATGTGTGTCTCTGGGACATGGAGCAGGTGTATTGATGTTGTGTCACTTTGTCATCCTGACAGGTAACTGCCTACGAGAAGGGGGAGATATGGCGGGACATCGTCAGGGCCGTGAGATCTGCAGGGGATCGTAGTCGGAGGCTGCCACAGGTCCGCAATAGGTGGCAGGACATCCGGTGCTGGACCCGGCGGATCTCCCGGGTCCAGCTGGGGATCGACACTCCTCGCCCCCACGGCTGGCGCTGACGCCTGACCCCCCACATGAGCCGTGTCCTGGTGGTGGTCTTCACTGACCTCGATAGGCAGTTACAGGAGAGACTGCAGTAACAAGGGGGTAGGTACATGGCTGTTTGTTGTGTTATGTGTCACCAGCTTTTGGAAGTGCTCTGTAGCCTGGATACACTCCCAGAGTTTATATGTGCAGTGCATCTTCTGTTCCCCAATGTCACCTGGTGCTCTTTTTCATGCCTTCCCCTCCTTCACATGTGTCCCGTGGTCTGTGTGTAATCACATTTGCATATGGTCATCTAGGGTTCCAGTAAATCTAAGTGCACATTGCTTTCTGCATCATGTGGGAGGGTGGTCTGTGACTTGTGTTGGTACCTTGCCTGTGCCATGACCTGTTCACTATGTTGGGGGTCCATATTTGTTGGCACTGATGATGAGGCTCAACATAGGAGTGTGAGGTTTCAACTGAACACTCTTGCACCATGCATGACCAATGTTGTGGACTCAGACATGATGTGCATGAGTGGGAGATATGCATAGTGCCATGACGGTTGCTCATGGTACAGTCAGCTCATTCCAGGAACACGGAGCAGTGTGCCCACTACAGTCCCCTGAGACACCCTGGCCTCCTAATCATGTGTGTCATCCAACACTGTGCACATTCTCTGTGGGTTCAGCATAGGTCTGCCTCTGTGGCATTGTTCCCTGGCCTAGTTTGTATTTTTCAAATGTGTGCTACACGTGTCCACTGGACAGGGATACACCATTTTGCTTGTGCATACTCACACTGGGCAGTGCCTGTGTGGCTATTCACAACAATCTGTTGATGGTTGTTTGTCACAAATATGTGTTGCCAGCCCTAGTTGGTGATGTTGTGTAAATCTAGCAATTTTTGCTGCACAGTTATTGTAACCCTGAATAAGAGGTGTCACTTCTTGATCTGTATCAATCACATTGACTCAGGTATGGGTGGTTGTGCGGGAGAGGCCTACATGGGCAACCCTGATTTTTCCTTGCCAGGTCTGACCTGTGTGTGAGAATTGGCTGTACAAAGAATCACCGTGCAGTGCCCCAGTGATGCTGGCCAGTGCTTAATGTTCGTGCTTTGCAGCCTGTGTCATTTTTTTCAAAACATGATTCCTGCTCATACATTTTTGGCACCTGTGTGTGGTTCAGATGCAACGCAGTTTTGACTTTGTGTGCTGACATCTGTGTGGACATTCTGGCTTGCCATGAGGGTGTCTCCACAGTACAGCTATGCTTTTTTGCAACCCAATTGCAGGGCCAGTAGCTTATGCATTGTCCTGGGTGTGGACATTGGTGCCACTCCAGATGACAGGCCGTAGGTCATATGTGTAGCCAACTGTGTAATCAGGTGACAGATGGCCATTTGACAACTGACATAATTCAAGTTGTTACTCTAAACAAATTGTACCTTAGGACTCACAGCACTTGTCAACAGTTCTTCATGTTTTAAATGTGGTAATTTGATGATTTGTGTTAAGAACACTGATGTGCCTGCATGTAAGATGTCTCACAAGGAAGTGCACACCAAACAACATTTCCACTTTCATGGAACACGCTGGCAACTTTGCAAAGAAGCCACTGTTAGAATTAAATGGTGTTGCAGATTCTCCATATACATGTTCCCACAGTGGTCTTGATTTTGTGAGACTCCTTTGTTGTTGGTGATACAAACTAACAATTCTCAAGACATCAAGACATCCGTGGGCCCATGTATATGTACATTCTGCAACACCATTCATTTCTAACAGTGGCTTCTTAGAAAAGGTGCCAGCTTCTTCAATGACAGTGTAAATGTAGTTTTGTGTGCACTGCCTTATGAGACATATTTCATGCAGGCACATGAGTGTTCTTTTCACGAAATGGCGAATTGGCACATTCAAAACATGTCGATTGTGTAAAGTAGTGTGGAAATATGGATTTTTCTGGTCAGTTATGTCCCCTATCTTGGACCCCAACGGTTCCATGTGCATGTCACAAGTACATGTATGTTCCCTCCAGTTCCAGTTATGAAGACGCAAATACATGTGCGTCCACCGTCAACATGTCCTTTGACAGATCCGCCATGAATAGGTCGGATATTCCATTCCTAAATATGAAAGGCCACCGGCTTTATATGGTTCACTTATGCCACTTTACAGTCCAGGCAAGTAGGCCCTGATTCTGTCATCAAAACTCCTCTTGCCTTCTGCCTCTGAAAGCTCCAGTCCAAGCCTGCATCTGTGACCATGAACTTTGTCTCATTCTCTGCGCGGCTCACGAAGCCTGACATCAGCCTACTCTCTGCCAAGAACTGTATTTCACCTTCGAATTATCTGCCTCCCCCTCAGCCGATGCATTCCTGCCTAGTAGTTTAAGTAAACATTCTTCCAGTTACCAAGCAAAAAGGCCCATCTTCTCTGTCCTCATGCAAGTAATTCATAGCCCTGTTACCATGGAATATTCCTACCCCCTCGCATTCAGTGTAGACACTTAGACGCTTGTACACGCACGCACAGTCAGTATAGAATAGATTCTGTCCGAGAGTCCCTCTTTTTTGGATAACATAGTTCTTTAAACATAGGATGTTAGATATGATTTGGGATTAGGTTGACTTGACCCCCCAGACTTCTCGTCTCCACATATAGAGCTAAATGTCAAGTCCCCGTCACCCCCTAGTTACACGTCAATTACACGTCATACTGCTGCGCGCGCATCTATGCCAAGTATTATCTTATAGATCCACCTATGTATTACATCATAACCAATCATGTTCCTTTTTACTCATTATTACACCCATTTTCGGTTACGCAGACCAAACGTCAATGTCCTTATCAATTGTTACGCCTACTGTATTCACTTCATTATAATGTATGTACTATAAAAGTTACGTCTTGTCAATAAAGTATGTACTTCACTTCCTGAACCCCCGTGGTGATGGAACTTGAAGCATCCGATTATAATCGATCACCGGAATAAAGCCCATTCCGAAACTCTAATATCACGGATTCTGCCTCTCATTTTACTGAGCTATTTTATAATGTTTCTGTATCAAATTCAGTCCCGGTAAAGGAATTTTTATTTACCACATGATGGCGCCCGAACAGGGACACTTTCTCATCTCACGCGCCGGCGGTGCGTTGCAGGCCCGGTCTCCTGCCACAGCTGGACGGACAATAACGCGTACCAGCAGGATTTCCTGTATCTCCCTCCGGTCAAGCGGGGGCGACTGAGACTGCGATCAACACCCAGACGAGGCGGTGAGAAGTGCGAAGTATCCCGACCAGAGCCTAGCTGAGAGAGCAAGATCCGAGGTATACAGAGACCCACCAGTCCGAAGTCAAGCCCAGTGTCCGACGAGTCGAGTCGAGTCGAGTCCAGTCCGGTTCAAGTTCAAGTTACTGAGGCCTTCCGTTTCCGAAGCTACCCGGTGAGTACCATTGCTGGGGAGGCATTTCTGACGTGCACATAGGTTGTGCCGGTCAAGACGGGTTTGGGTACACAAATCCGGTCTGCACTGTTTTAGCAGTGTATCTGTACTGTTTAGCAGTATATCAAGTATTCCGAAGTATTCCGAAGTGTCTAGTTATTGTCTAGTTATTGTCGAGAATTAAGCTTGGTGATTAGTTATGCAGACGATCATCATTGTTGTTTCAGTTAAAGGTTTAATGTTTAATGTTTAAAGTGTTTAAGTATGTTCTGTATATCGTGGTATGAATGACTGTTCATTATCGTGTTTATTGTATTAAGTCTGTTCAAATTCAAGTATCAGGTCAAAATCAAGTATAAGGTCAGTTCTCAATATGCCGCTCTTTTCGAAATTAAGACAGATCACTACCAGAAAAGGGGTTCTCGAAGAAGCCGTCCCTATTCCTCCTAGGGACACTCCAGGGCACTTTATGTATCACAAACATGGCTTAGACGCTATATTATTTCTTGATTTATGGGTAGACTATACCAAGGGATTACCAGAAAGTCAGAGGTGGCCCACAGCGGGGACCTGGGATGCAGAGTGCATCATGAAAGTCGAGGAAGAGTTATGGAAAAGGAAAGTCAGACAGTCACAGAAAGACGCCGTTGAATTATGGCGTAAAGAATCACATAGATGAACAGAAAAAGCACGTAGACAGGAAGAGAAGAGTAAAGAGAATTCCAATAAAGTTCGAGAGAATCTATTAATTGAGGAAGGTATCCGAGTGAAATCAGAACAAGTAGACAGACAAAGAAATGCCCTTATGAATGGTATGTATCCCCTTCTGGCCGAAGGATTACCTAAGGCTACTCCAGAAACACCAAAAGACTTGCCAACCCCATTGTTCCCAATAAAGGTACATCCTAAGGGGCATCCTAGAACCGCAGAAGATGTTTTTCTTTCCTCATATTTAGATGACGCAGCTCCCGAGTATGCTAATTCCGCCCCACATAGACCGCATACCAGGGAGGTTCAACGCCAAGATCCAGTGCCCGTATCCCTACAGCAACAAATCGAGTCACAAGTTCCGGCAAGCACATCTGTTTCTGTATCCGCTCCTACAGCTACTTCTATGGCTGTGTCCACACCTGTAGTTGCTGTGTCACGTTCGACGAATCCTTTTACACCCGACGCCCCAGATGGGGCCGCGGGAGGAGCTACCAATATCTTTTCTACGCCACCCAGAATAAATAAACTTACTTTTCAAGAGTCAGCGCATTCACGTACACCCAAACTCCTTAGTGCCCGTGCGCTTAAGGAACTTCTTATAGATTGTAGATATGACCCGGTGCCTGGAAAGGAGGACGAAATGACCCTAGCATCATTGCGTATCAGACGAGCCGCAGTGTATTTAGCGAAGTTACCAGGAATGACTGCGCATCTAGATAATATATATCATTTTGTCCAAACAGGGCGAGATCCAGAATGTATTTACAGAGCTATGGAATACCAGAAAGTAGAGATACAGGGGGAACTGTTACGTTTCCTCATAAACTGTGTGATCAGAAATCAAGACCGACCGGGGGTAGACCCGGAAGCAATGAAAATTCTTACAAGATGGAGCCAGAATATATCAGAAGGGAGACATGATAAACAAAATTGTATAATAGCCATGTGCCGAAAGATCCGTAAAGAAATAGAACGCCTACACGAAGAGCGATTAGAGGTAGACGAGTTCGAACAAAACGAGGAAGAAGGGTCAGGACTGCCCACAGGACAGTCGGACACCATAGCCTATGTAGGTAGAGGAAGATCTTGTAATAGGAATGAGACTAGATATCATACTGACTCTATACATCCGATATGTCCAGATAATAACAGGAATTTTCAAATACCTATAATTAATATAAGGTCTAACGAGCATTCGTTCCAAACCGCCGACAAACTACTCCGAGAACGAAGGGGTTATCATTTTCTCGATTCTATGGATGAACAAGATTTAGCGAGGGCAGCTGTTCATTGGGTGGACAGTCCCGGAAAATATAGTGATGAGACAGTAGTACGCACATTTTTGAATCTCACCCCAGATGAGCAGAGGTTAGCTGGGATTTATATGATTCAACAACTCATTATACTATATCAGAGTCAGCATTCGGACCCTGGTCCCTTACCTGACATATTGACTGAATTGCTTATGAATAAATGGAGAGGTCCAGGTACCAAATTAATTAAAGAAATTCTAGTATCTAGAAAGCAGTATATTCTTTTTGTATGCTCAGAGCATGTCCCATTGCCTGTCAAGGAAAGAACCACGTATCACCTGGATAGACAGAATCCCTTACGAGAAGTACACCCAATAAAAGGCGAGGACAATCAGTTTAAACGTGTATTTGTATATACGCCTATATCGAAAATAGAATTGTTAGAAATGAAGAAAGTAGTACCCAGTCATGACAAGGACCCAGCGGGTTTTCACCGAGAAATTAAAGACATGTTACTCATGGGAGAGTATACCTACCCCGACATTATGACAATATTAAAGGTATTGATGCCTGCTGGCATTTATGAAAAACTCAAGGAAAAAGAGTGGGAGGTAGGTGACCAAAAGATAGAATGGTCAGCATTAGAAGCAGAAGAAAGGGCCCGAGGTCCAGGTTCGGGGCTTGGGGACAAAACTAAAGCACTACCAGGTCTACTAGTACAGGTACTGCCACGTTTATTAACTACGAAAAAGGAAGATTGGGGTACAATTTCAGCCTGTAAACAGAAGCAAGATGAAGACACTAGCGATTACTATGCCCGATTCGAGAAATGTTTTGGTATAAATAGTGGCATAAAAGCAAGTAGCGAATCATACCCGCATCTGTTCGTAACAAAATTAGTGGAAAATGCCCTGCCCCCAGTAAAGAATAGAGTATTAAAATTCGAGAGTACCTGGCAAGGTAACACTCCAACACAAATGTTACAAATGTTACAGTACCACCACAATAGAATTAGAGAGGAACAAGAACATGAACACAGACGCATGAAAGACACGAAAATGAAAATGCTAGTTTCCCAGACAGTTCCAGCTGAAGGACATAAAAAGGGTATGACACATTCCGATTCAGCAGGACCTGTAAAAGGGACATGCAATTATTGTAAAAAGCCAGGTCATTACGTACACGATTGTCCAGTGCTAAAACATAATATCGCCATAGGTAAAACACAAGAAAGATCACGGCCACTAAGACAAGATCAGAATGAACAAGGAGCTATGCAGCATGCCCAGGCCATGCCAGCCGCACAACAGCCAATACAGTTTGTGCCAGCTGCACCACCGTTGCCTGTTGCTGCCACACAGACAACAACACGACAAATGTATCAGACCGCACAGTATGAATATCCCGAGTATCAGCGTTACGCATGAACTAGCCTAGAGAGGGAAGTTGACTTACCCCTTATCGAGATTCCTGTAGATCAAGAAGGACCTTATGTACATAGTGAATTATTAGGTCAAGATAGAAAATTTTTACTCGATACAGGGGCAAGTCGAACAACTATAAAACGTAGTGAAGTCCCAGGGGCACCCCTCTCAGGCTCTCAGAATATTTCCCTTGGTTTTTCAGGAAAACCTATTGTTAATGAAGTGTCACAGCCTCTTCCACTTACGATAGGACCTCTGACCCGAACTACAGATTTATTGCTTACTAAATCATGTCCAGAAAACTTGTTAGGAATAAAAACGTTGAAAGCCCTAGGAGCCATAATATGTTGTTCTCCGGAAGGAGTAAGGTTGTTTTTACGTGATTTTAAAGGTCACTATGTATCTAGAGACATGGATCCCCGACTGCAGACTTTACCTACACATCTATGGGCACAAGGCCCTACTGATGTTGGTTGCATGAATATTACACCATATCGAGTCACCCTAAAGGCAGGAGTGGTGCTACCACGAATGCGACAATACAAGCTACCACCAGATGCTGTAACGGCTTTACTACAAATCATTTACGAGCTTATTGCCCAAGGAGTAGTTGTAGAAACAGACTCCAATGTATGTAATTCACCGATAATTCCGATTCTTAAACGAACAGATCCTACAGCGCCGCCAGTATATCGATTGGTTATTGATCTGCGCGAGTTAAACAAATGCATTGTGCCACAATTTCCTGTGGTCCCAGATATCTCGTCATTATTGACAGCTATTGATTCCGAAGCAACATTCTTTACTGTAATTGATCTCAAAAATGCCTTTTTCAGCGTCCCAATAGATCCGGAAAGCCAATATTTGTTCGGATTTAGTTTAAATGGGCGTAGCTTTAAATTCACCCGCGCACCTCAAGGATTTACAGAAAGCCCCAGCATCTATAGCCAAGCACTGAAACGAGAACTTGACAGTATCCACATGCCAGTTAACACTGCTCTGCTTCAATACGTCGATGATCTGCTGATCACCGCCCGAAGCGAACCTGAATGTGAAAAAGCATCACTGACAGTTTTACAATTTCTAGCCGAAAAGGGGCACAAGGTGTCCCCTTCTAAGCTGCAATTCTGTGTCCAGCGAGTTGTTTATCTTGGACACTCGCTGGACAAGGAGGGAAGGCAGCTTACACCCGACCGCATTCAGTTGATAGCTAACATGTCAATACCCAAGACACAAAAGGAGGTGCGGGCTTTCATAGGCCTCACTTCATATTGTAGGCAGTGGATCCCTCAGTATGCATTTCTAGCAAAACCGCTCATTCAATTGACAACACAGGAGGCAGCCACACCGACTGTTCTCCCTTGGACTCAGGAACACACACAAGCTTTTGAAAGCTTAAAGAAAGCTTTATGTCAAGCACCCGTTTTAGCAACGCCATGTTACAGAAAACAGTTTACACTCTTTGTTACAGAACGCGAAGGTACTGCCTTGTCAGTACTCACACAGGAACAAGCAGGAGCACACAAACCATGTGCTTATTTTTCTAGTACATTAGATCCCGTAGCTCAGGCTTTGCCTGCATGCCTAAAATCAGTAGCAGCAACAGCTTTAGCAATCAGACAAAGCGATGCCATAGTGTTAGGACATCCATTGACAGTTCAAGTACCACACGCAGTAGAGGTTCTTGTAAATAGAACGCAAACACAACACTTGACTATAGCGCGACTTACAGGATACGAGCTTACATTGTTTCAGCCACATATAGAAATCAGACGCTGTAACACATTGAATCCTGCCACACTTTTACCAGTAGTCGGAACAGACCCACTAGCCCACGACTGTATTGAAGTTATTACTATAACGACAAAACCCAGACAAGACTTGACAGATGTCCCATTGTCAGATCCAGACCTGACCTTGTATGTAGATGGTTCATGCATGAGAACAAGTACAGGAGAGTTAGTAGCCGCCTACGCAGTCACAACAGATACTGAGGTCATTGAAACTAATCGTATAAATACTTTGTCAGCTCAAGCCGCAGAACTTATCGCTCTGACACAAGCCTGTATTCAAGCCATGAATAAAAAAGTCAACATATACACTGATTCACGTTATGCATTCGGAGTTGTACATGACTCCGGCGTGCTGTGGCGAGAGAGAGGTTATTTAACTTCCCACGGTGCCCACATTCAGCACGGACCCCTCATTCATGCATTATTAGATGCAATACATCTACCCACTGAAATATCAATTATGAAATGTAAGGCCCATACGAAGGTTACTGATATCATTTCCCAAGGCAACGATCTAGCCGACAGAACAGCTAAACTGACTGCTCAAACTCAAACCCCCGACATGACAAAGACAATAGTCCCGACACCGACACATTGTATGACAGTTAAAGATCCTACTCTTGACGTAATTGACATACAGACACATGCTACACCAGACGAAATAAAGAAATGGACTGAATTAGGAGGGATCCAAACGGACCAAGGATGGATGATGAAGGAAAAGTCTGTATGGTTCCTTCCTGATTCAATGGTCCAAGTTATAATTAACACTATACATAGTCCAGCACATCTAGGAGAAAAAGCTATGCTAGACAGCATTCAACACATTTGGTTCAATAAACATTTACGAGCAGCAGCAAAACAAAAGGTCCGTACCTGTATGATCTGTTGTCAGTTCAACCCAGGAAAAAGCGTTCCCGTAGAACAGGGTGGATTTCATACCCCCAATCATCCTTTTGAAGTACTCCAGATGGATTATATCCAGATGGAACGATGTCGAGGATTCAAATATGTTCTCGTAGTTGTCTGCGCTCTGTCCCGTTGGACGGAGGCATACCCGGTTTCAGATTACACTGCCCCGACTACTGCCAAACAGTTGGTTCGAGAATTCTTCCCACGATACGGTTTACCACGTGCTGTTTACTCAGATAACGGCCAGCCGTTCTCATCCGAATTAATGAAACACGTTTCACTTCTGTTAGGATATCAGTGGAAATTCCACTGTGTCCGACATCCCGAGGCAGCAGGTCTCGTAGAAAGACATAACCAGATACTGAAAATTAGAATGTCCAAAATATGCAGAGAGAAAGGTGTCGACTGGGTAGTAGCGTTACCAGTTGCACTCTTTTACATGAGAATGGTAGCACACTCTCGAACAGGGCTATCCCCGTATGAGGTGATCTTCGGTAGACCACCGAATATGTGGGGGACGCCTATACCACGCAAAATAACTGATATTGACTGTAATATGCTGACAGATTACTTGGCTTCCTTGATGTCTGCACTACAATCTTCTCGTTCACAGGTAGCTGCAGCCTTTCCCGACAACACTGAGGTGAAACCCCATGACGTTGTTCCGGGTAATCTTGTCTTTGTGAGGAATTTCGACCGAAAGACTCAGCTGGAGCCCAGGTGGAAAGCACCCAAGTTGGTCCTGTTGACCACAAGAACAGCCGTGAAGATCGAGGGCCGCAAGGGCTGGATTCATTCAAGCCACATCAAGAAATTTCATGGACTATCCTCGGATATAGACATTGTGCCCTGCACTCCCTCACAGACTGATACAAAACTCCCTTTTGTTGAACCGAACAAATCTGAAAATTACAAACTAAAGCTTAGGCCCAACCAGTCGAGCAATTTGATTGTTTAAGTCCTCTCCAAGGTGAAGCGGTTGAATTGTCTCTGACATGTATCCCTTGGACCTGAATAGAGAAAATACCCGAAAAATGTTGAAACGACAGGCGTATTGTAAATCACTGCGTAGCCACTGCATAGTGACATTATTAATTTTGTTTTTATTGAGTCTTTTAATAATTATTACAAGTATGTTGTTGCACATATATTACCCTATTTCTAGACATGTTTATAATGTTGCTGCTGAACATTCTTTTAGTGACTTACCTCCGCATGAATTGTCTTATAGACTTGCGCTGCGCAATAACACTTTCATTAGTATGTTACATCATTCCCATCAGACTAATAATGCCACCAATTGTTGGGTGTGTGGCCGACTCCCTCCCTATCAGAATTATGAAGGAGTCCTGCCTTTCTTTCCACATCCATTTACACATAATGGCTCCTGTGGAGCATGGTTTAGCTTAATTAATTCCATAGACTCAGACACAGCAGTTTACCAAGATCATTGGGTATGGGGAAATCTGAACCTAGCTTTACTCAAGGTCTGTTACCCTGACAAGGAGGGTCGCCCCAAAAGAACAGGAACTGATCTAGAAAATGAAGTATATGGATTAGGTAATTTTACACCTAATCTCATGATTCTAAATGTCGTATCTGAAATTGAACTAGTCTTACCCACCATGTCAGTATTCCCAGCGAGGGGTGAATTATGTGTAAGAAAGGTTGGTTCCATACATATGGGCCATAGTAAATGCACTACTATAGTAGAATTCAGTGATCAAGGAAAATCTTCATTTAGAGCTTCTCGCCACTCCTACTTTATATGTGGTCAGACTGCATATATGCGTCTACCTCTAGATTGGGATGGTACCTGCTACATTGCATTCCTTTTGCCACCTGTTTTCCTAGCTCCTCCTGATTATTACAGAAATATTCATATAGTACACAACAGAGAACGGAGAGATCTCCCCATTGTCGATTACACTGAGACGGCATGGGACAAGTATGTAGATTTTAATAAAGGCATCTTTCCCTATATAGGTACTGTTACTAATAGTAAGCTGATACGTAGATTAACTAGAACCCTTGAAGCAGTAGTGAATGAGACTATTTCCGCCTTAGGCAATTTAACGGAAGAGCAGTCTGCTATGCGGATTGTTGTGCTTCAAAATCGTCTTGTCCTTGACGTCATCCTGGCTGATAGGGGCGGAGCCTGTAGGGTCATCGGATCAAGCTGCTGCGTATTCATACCAGAAAATTCGCCATCTGTATATAAAGCCATCACTCGCCTTCATAAGATTGTAAGCCAGATACACCAGAACCCAGGCACTTGGACTTGGTCCAGTTGGTTTTGGAATGCGGTATCAGCCTGGGGATGGAGAGTTTTATCCTTCCTAGGTATTGGCCTTCTCATACTATTCAGTTGCTGTCTATGTCTACAATGTGGACCAGCGATTTGTGGTCTGTGTGCCACATCGTGCATTCCACATCAAGATTTTCATTCAAGATCCCGGAAGAAGAAAGAAGAACAAATGATGCTATATGAACAGATCAATGGATTGATGAAGATTGATATCTCTTGAAGGGCAAGTAGGGGACAAGGAGGGAATGTGGAAATATGGATTTTTCTGGTCAGTTATGTCCCCTATCTTGGACCCCAACGGTTCCATGTGCATGTCACAAGTACATGTATGTTCCCTCCAGTTCCAGTTATGAAGACGCAAATACATGTGCGTCCACCGTCAACATGTCCTTTGACAGATCCGCCATGAATAGGTCGGATATTCCATTCCTAAATATGAAAGGCCACCGGCTTTATATGGTTCACTTATGCCACTTTACAGTCCAGGCAAGTAGGCCCTGATTCTGTCATCAAAACTCCTCTTGCCTTCTGCCTCTGAAAGCTCCAGTCCAAGCCTGCATCTGTGACCATGAACTTTGTCTCATTCTCTGCGCGGCTCACGAAGCCTGACATCAGCCTACTCTCTGCCAAGAACTGTATTTCACCTTCGAATTATCTGCCTCCCCCTCAGCCGATGCATTCCTGCCTAGTAGTTTAAGTAAACATTCTTCCAGTTACCAAGCAAAAAGGCCCATCTTCTCTGTCCTCATGCAAGTAATTCATAGCCCTGTTACCATGGAATATTCCTACCCCCTCGCATTCAGTGTAGACACTTAGACGCTTGTACACGCACGCACAGTCAGTATAGAATAGATTCTGTCCGAGAGTCCCTCTTTTTTGGATAACATAGTTCTTTAAACATAGGATGTTAGATATGATTTGGGATTAGGTTGACTTGACCCCCCAGACTTCTCGTCTCCACATATAGAGCTAAATGTCAAGTCCCCGTCACCCCCTAGTTACACGTCAATTACACGTCATACTGCTGCGCGCGCATCTATGCCAAGTATTATCTTATAGATCCACCTATGTATTACATCATAACCAATCATGTTCCTTTTTACTCATTATTACACCCATTTTCGGTTACGCAGACCAAACGTCAATGTCCTTATCAATTGTTACGCCTACTGTATTCACTTCATTATAATGTATGTACTATAAAAGTTACGTCTTGTCAATAAAGTATGTACTTCACTTCCTGAACCCCCGTGGTGATGGAACTTGAAGCATCCGATTATAATCGATCACCGGAATAAAGCCCATTCCGAAACTCTAATATCACGGATTCTGCCTCTCATTTTACTGAGCTATTTTATAATGTTTCTGTATCAAATTCAGTCCCGGTAAAGGAATTTTTATTTACCACAGTAGTGTGAGTCCAAAGGTACCAACATTTTTTCATTTTGTGTTCCAAAGTACTTACAGGTCTCTGAGTGTGGTGACACCTTGAGTATTGAGGTGTGTTAGTTTACGTTGGGTGCACCACTACTGTTTCTTTCAGGGTAAATAAGAGGTGGCATGACTTCATTGTATTGCTGTGCTCACCGGTTCACAGACACTAGCTTCTCAGTGTATTTCTCATACAAGTTGTGGCCTGGTGTGTTCTTTTTTTCCTTGTGTCCAAGTGGCATAGTGGGTCTACCAACTGGGCAGTACAGGGCTTACATATGTGCGGAGTAATCTAGCGGTTACTCATGATGCATTGCCTGATATGCACTGTGACCAATTGTTTTTGGGCTCATGTGTCAGATGTATACAGGTGACTGATGCATTTCGGTTTCTTCTCCTTGCCTACAGCATTATCATCCGCAACAGAGGGAGACACCTGCACTGACCTGGAGGAGGGACCCAGCGACAGTGCCACCAGTGCTGTAGAGTCAGGAGGAGCCAGTGGCACGGAGGGCGAGGGGAGTCAGTCAGAGGACCTGTTTGATCACGATACCAGCTACGACGCCGATGGGTCTGACGCTGACCTCCTCGAGGAGGCGGAGACTGCAACACCACCTGGCAGCATCCCCACATCTGTCCCCGCCTCCTCTGTTACCATCTCCACCTTCCCAGTTGCTCCCGTCCCTTCTGTCCATGCAGAGGCCCAACATGTCTCCTTCGGACCAGGCACCGCACCCCCTGCCCCTGTCACCCCTGCTGCCCTCAGTGAAGAGTCTGTGGACATACTGCGGCAGTTGCAGGTTGGGCAGGCATCGGTGCTGAATGTCCTCCATGGACACACTAAACTGCTCACACAGATGGTGTCGTTCATGGAGGGCATGTCAGCAACGATGTCTGACCAACGCAGGATTCTGTGGTCCATGGACTCTTCCCTGACGGCAGCAGTTACTCTCCTGCAGCGCTCCGTGCCCCCCTACCCCAGAGCCATCCACACTTCCCTCTCCCATGTCTGTCCAACGCACACCCAGACAGTCATGGGCACGCAACCCACCAGACACAGCCAGCACACCCCCAAGTAAGGCAAAGCACACACCTCCTGGCACGCACACTCAGGGGGATGTAGGCACACCCACAGGGTCTGGGGACAGACATACACGCAGCCACAGTCGCAGTCCGCAGTCCTCACAACCCTGTCCCTCCAAAACCACTCCCCTTGGCTCCCCTGCCAAACGCTCACCCAAGAAGATCTTTATGGGTGAGCTGGACCTCGCCCCACTGAGCGACCACCCCACAAGCGGGCGAGGAAGTCCCCGGGCACGGGAGTTGAGTCCCCCACCATGTTGACCCCCTCCCCCAAGAGCGCTGCACCCCATCCCTCACCCACCACACCCTCCCTTGACCCTGGGGAATCCTCTGGTGCAGGGGTTAGGCTGGACGTCCTGGCAGCAGTGTGCAGCGCCGAGCTCGCCTCCACCTTCGGCGCTGCCCCACCCCCTGTGGTGGAGACATCCACCCCTGCACCCGTCACACCTACCCTTCCCCCTCCTGTCCCTGCGGTGCCTGGTACTGCCACAGATGATGCCCCCCCCCCCCGTCGACAAACCTTGAGGTTCCTTTGTGCAGGCAAGCTAGGAGTAGACGCCGTCCCCTACATCCCCCCTTGGACTTGAAATATGGACTGGCCATTGGCCTCTGTACATAGTCTAATTTTCGTTGTCTTTTTTTGGTGCTGAATAAAGCCTTTTGTTTTACTTTCAACACTATTGCATTTCAGGTACTTGATGTTGGTGCTGAGGTTCCTGGAGTTGGTGTTCTGGTAATGTGTTAGGGTTCTGAGAAATGTTTATGTATGATGGTCATGAGGTGGACCATGGTATCTGTGTGCCATCACAATGCCTCTGCAAAGAATCATTGGTAGGGTGTGTTCATTTTGTTTTGAGACATTGTCCCAAGGAGTGTTCCTTCCTCTGTGGCACCTGACATCTTCCCTGCAAACAGTTGCACAATTGTTGTGCTGACCTGTGTCAACATTTCCTTTGTTGGTGACGGATCCCTTCAACAATGGCCATGCCTGCTCACCGATGTCTCCTGCTTAATCGTCTGTGCCATCCTTGCTAGTCACTGTACTTGTGTTTTGAGTATGTAGGAATGCCTTCAGGGACAAATTCCCCCTTTTCAGCACTATGCATGTGTGTAATCGCGGCCTACCACACAAATGGTACTTGTTATGCAGGGTATTTGGGCACCTGACTGACAATTGTGGGCATTGTATCTAGGGGAATTCCACTCTATTCCTTCCATGAGAGACAACATCTTGGTGGCTGGACCAGCACCTGGACATTCCTATCAGTCCTGTGATGTGCGTAACAGTGTGTGTTCCCTTTGGCTATCTTAGTTTTGTAGGCAGTTACATGACTATACAGTCTTGTGGCATTGATATCAGAGTGTGTATTGTGCTGCATCAGCCATGGGTGGGTATGCATGTGTTATATGTCCTCACACCCACATGTGGTGTGTCATGCAGTGTGTGAAATACATCCATCCTCCTGGGAGTGGGACACTGCTGTCAGTGTTGTGTTGTTATACCTCTATCATCATAGTCCAAAGTTAGGGATGCGTCCATACCACCATGTAGGTGTGGTCATCTGATAATGATGTACACCCCCCATATCTCTGTCCACTGCTGGGAGTCCTCTGCACCCACCCCCATATCTCTGTCCACTGCTGGGAGTCCTCTGCACCCACCCCCATGTCTCTGCCCACTGCTGGGAGTCCTCTGCACACACCCCCATGTCTCTGTCCACTGCTGGGAGTCCTCTGCACCCAGCCCCATATGTCTGGACACTGCTGGTATTCATCTGCACACACCCCTCATATTGCAGGCCACTGCTGGGAGTCTTCTGCACCCACCCCCTTATCTCTGTCCACGGCTGGGAGTCCTCTGCACCCACCCCCATGTCTCTGTCCACTGCTGGGAGTCCTGTGCACCCACCCCCATATGTCTGGACACTGCTGGTATTCATCTGCACACACCCCTCATATTGCAGGCCACTGCTGGGAGTCCTCTGCACCCACCCCATATCTCTGTCCACTGCTGGGAGTCCTCTGCACCCACCCCCATGTCTCTGTCCAATGCTGGGAGTCCTCTGCTCCCACCCCCATGTCTCTGTCCACTGCTGGGAGTCCTGTGCACCCACCCCCATATGTCTGGACACTGCTGGCATTCATCTGCACACACCCCTCATATTGCAGGCCACTGCTGGGAGTCCTCTGCACCCATCCCCATATCTCTTTCCACTGCTGGGAGTCCTCTGCACCCACCCCCATGTCTCTGTCCACTGCTGGGAGTCCTCTGCACCCACCCCCATGTCTCTGTCCACTGCTGGGAGTCCTATGCACCCACCCCATGTCTCTGTCCACTGCTGGGAGTCCTCTGCACCCACCCCCATGTCTCTGTCCACTACTGGGAGTCCTATGCACCCACCCCCATGTCTCTGTCCACTGCTGGGAGTCCTCTGCAACCCCCCCATGTCTCTGTCCACTACTGGTATTCATCTGCACCCACCCCTATATGTGTAGCCACTGCTGGTAATGATCTGCAGCCACCCCCATATGGCTGGCCACTGCTGGGAATCCTCTGCACCCACCCACCCACCCCCTTGGAGCAGTACACTGCTGGCCTGGACCTACACACACACCAATATGAAGGTAACATGCAGGGCCAGTCCGTAAGCCCACATTCCTGGCGTGTGTAGGCCTCGTATCCCAAATGTACTGGTGCCGTAGGAGTACATGTGCAACGCACCGTACCCACGCATTCATTGCATGTGTACGGTCCGTATCACTGTTCTACTGGTGCCGTAGGAGTACGTGTGCAACGCATCGTACCCATGCATTCAATGCGTGTGTACGGTCCGTATCACTGTTCTACTGGTGCCGTAGGAGTACGTGTCCAACGCACCATACCCACGCATTCATTGCATGTGTATGGTCCGTATCACTGTTCTACTGGTGCCGTAGGGGTACGTGTGCAACGCACCGTACACGTCCACTTCCATTGTTGCGGTACGCAGGGGTTGCTGGCCACGCCCCCCCAAGTGACCAGACCCTGGTGGTAATGTATGGGCTCCATATTATAGGTTTACCTTTGGGTATGGGGTATGTTTCCTACCCCTCACCCCCCTGGCCCCTGGGTGTTGTTCTCACCTTCTGCGGCTTGTGCGTCGGGTCCGGTGCACCAGGTCGTAGGCTAGGAGGACCGGGATGACACGTATGATGGGGTTCATGACGTGTACTTCGCGTACCGGGTCTCCGTTGCGTACCGGTTCGCGTCGGACTCTGCTTTTCCGGCTGTGTTTGGCTCCCGTAAAAAAAGAGCCGTACGGAGTGACGTAGGGACGAATCGTACTTGCTGGGCTAGAAACCGCTGCTTGAATGCGTCCGGACGTCGCGTACAAGCTGTTCCGGATCAGAATCGTTGTTTTTTTTGACCCGTACGGTCTTTTGTACGAAACGTACGGAAATAGGCTTTCTGTACGAATCGTACTTCCTAGGTTGTACGGAAAGTTTACCGGGTACGAGTCGTACGGAGAAAACACTCCGTACAACGATTCGTACAGCCTTTTTCCAGGAGTGGAATCGGCCCCTTAGTCTTTTAAACAATCACTTACAGAAACACATGCTTATTCATACAGAAACTCTTTCAATCTCTCACTCACACATATACACCAATAGTCACATATACTAGTTTAAAACATATGTAGTTACTCATAAAGACACTATTGAGACAGTCATTCACTCACTAACACGCCCATGCACACACTCATCCACCCATACAGTCCTGCACACATGCTGTCTTCAACACATACAAACAGTGAGTCATTCATTCATGCACCTATGCACTACATACTCCCCCACCGAACAATACAGACACTCAGATACTCATACTGATACTCAAAAAACAACTAATAACCTATATAGACACTCATGTAGCTACTCACCAACCCATGCAGCCACTTATACACAAAGTGAGAGACTGATACAGATATTTACATATTTAAACATTACTCACTAAGCCATGTATTCACTAAGATACACTTAATCAGTCAGTTATACAATCAATTTTTCAAAAACAAATCATCCATTTAGACACTTATATACCCATTTATTCTTCCATCGACCTTGAGATATACATATATAAAACATGTAATTTTCAGAAAAACACACATTCACTGGATGATGTCATCAGTGATGTCATCAGTGATGTCATTTGAGATGTCATCAGTGATGTCATCAGTGATGTCACTGACCATGTCATGAGTGATGTAATATGTGACGTCATCAGCAGTGCATTGCGGGCGCGCGGGTTATAGTTAGCTGAACTAACTACAACGGGGGAATTTCAATGGTTTTGTACGAGTGAAAAGTCCAGCTAACTATAACGCCCCTGAAACCTATGGTTTTTTCAGTGAATTTTTAAGGTTTTTTAAATGCTAATTCCTAACTATAACGTGCCTGAAACCTATGGTTTTTTCAGTGAATATATATATAAACACTGAAAAAACGATAGGTTTCAGGCACGTTATAGTTTGAAATTAGCATTTAAAAACCTTAGAAATTCACTGAAAAAACCATAGGTTTCAGGGATGTTATAGTTAGTTGGACTTTTCACTCGTACAAAACCATAGAAATTCCCCCATTATAGTTAGTTCAGCTAACTATAATTCGCGCCCCCGCAATGCACTATTACATCATTCAAGACATGGTCAGTGACATCACTGATGACATCACTGATGACATCTCAAATGACATCACTGATGACATCATCCACGTGATAATACGATGCACCTCCTCACACTCTAATATGACTTTTGATACACCCACTGTAAAATACAGACTAGCATTCTCGAAACCATCGACACACCAATACCAGTTACTACATACGCACTCACTGATTCCTAGGTCTACACACACATCCACTCATTCACCCATACAATCACTCTAAAATGTAGTCACTCATCAATACAACACTAATTTCTAACTATAACGTGCCTGAAACCTATGTTTTTTTCAGTGAATTTCAAAGGTTTTTTAAATGCTAGTTTCTAACTATGCCTACAGAGGTAGGACATGTGAGGAAAGAAGAAAAAACGCACAGAAAGAAGCAAAAGAAATGCAGAAAGAAGCAACAGAAGTCCACAAAGACGAAGAAAAGTGCAGGAAGAAGCAAGACGTGCAGAAAGAACCAACAGAGGAGCAGAAAGAGGCCTTGTTGCAAAATCATCCTGTGCCCACAACTTTTTCAGACGGGTACTAGTGGTAACTGACTCTCACTAACCAGGCCTAGAGCCAGTGCTATGCTAAAAGACACTTAGAATACAGTGAAAACACCTACATACACTAGGGAACACTATGCGTTGGGGTACCCCTATGATTAGCATGACCTCCTCTGTAAGGCCCTAGTACATAATAGGGCAGGGGGATTAAAACTACCTCTAAGTCAAAGGTGCAGAAATATGCTACTTTAACTAGTAGTCGCGTTTGCAGAGTGGTGGAGAAAGGGTGCTGGGCGTCCAACCAACGCTCAGGAGTTCCGCTGTGTAGGACTTACAGGAGGTACCAGGAGGGATTCCTGGCCTCCAAACTCCCTCAGGACTAAATTGGACTTCATCCCCCATCCCGTAGTCTACCACGAGGCACGTTTGCAGAGTGGTAGAGAAAGGGGGCCATGACTGTGTGGGACTTACTGGAGGTAACAAGAGGGGTAATTGGCCCCCAAGGACATCCTTGGGGGCCATTTTCCCAAACTATTACCTCCAGTCAGTCCCACACAGCAGCACTGGTAAGTACTCATACCCTGGAGTTTTGAAATCCTGCCTACCTGCTGGTTAACCTTCCTTGGCGTCCTGGTACCGGCGTTGCTGCCGCAGTTCCCGGGTGCCTCCTCACTGTGTGTCTCCCTGCCACCGTTGCCACCTCTCGCGGCCGGAGACCACAGCCCCCAGAGTGCCTTGCGCTACACACGCGCCCGGAGGCGCATAAAGGAACGACGCTCCTCCCGCGTCGCGGGACGCGCGCGGGACGCGCCGGGCTAAGCCCGGGACAAGGGCAGGACCGTCTGTGTCCGTCCGGGGCCGCTGGAGGCCGGGCCGGGCCCACCCTCTAAACACTGGCATTAGACCATCTGTTACAATCCAGGTAATGTCATTGTTGTGTGGTGTTATTTGCCTAATACAGTGGACTCGGACTGGGGTTGTGTCTTTTGGACATTATTTGAGGAAGTCGTCCTACGCACTTCAGGCTTGCTAGTGACTGGGACCCCCCTCTTTGATACTTGTTTGTTTCCATCACATATTGCAACTCACTGTTTAAATAGTAGTTAGGACTCTGTTTTGTTTTTACCTCTGGCCCGGCCCTGTATCAGCAATGTCAACCCGTTCAGGTAAAAGTTTAAGGGGGAGTGAGGGGGGTATGGTGGGCACCATGGACCAATTTATCAACCGTGTGGCCAACGTTATCGACAAAGAAATCACCATGGCCGAGCGGCGGCTATCTCGTAGCCCGTTTGGTGATAGACGATCTTCGATTGGCCCGATAGCCCAGATACCCTCCCCGGAGCGAACATTAGACCCATTCCCTCTTGTTCCCCCTCCCTTGGACCATCCACGTGTGGCGGCCCTGAGAGCTAACATAGAAGGGCTCGAAATTTTGACGGCTACGACACTGATTGCCCAAAACCATGTGGCCCCTGTCTTAGCAGCAAACAAGCCTGCCACCCCTATTTTACATTCGGCTGACCTTACTAGTCTCCCAACATCACCCCCCCCCCCGGCGGCTATTGTGGTGCAGGCAGAAATGCACCCAGCCCCCGTAAAGAAGAAAAAATTTGCTTTCCCACAAAAAAGCAGATTGTCCAAAAATTGTAAGAACCAGAGGCGGGCAAGCGTTAGGAGGGGTGCTTCCAATAATATAGTAAGGGGGGTTTCTAGTCCCTTTCAGGGAGAGAAAGAAGAGGGCACTATTGAGGGGCCTGCAACTACTGTTCCCAATAATCAGATTGCTGGTAGCGTAGCGATCCTTCCCCCAGATTCTCCCCTGATTACAAAAATGGAGGAAATAATGAAATCTTTACTCCTTCCAGTACTTGACAAAATTAGAGGGCTAACTGAGCGAGTAGATAATATGGAGCAGAAAACCCTAGACAACTTTTTCTCACTAAAATCATTTATAAAACAGCAGCTAAGAACGAGGGATGATGGCCTAGGGGGGGGTCTTGATAACAAGGTACCGTCTATTGTTGAACATAGTGTAGCCACCACAGCTGACAACCCACTAGTCGCTTTGGAAGCGATTAGCTGTAACTTGTGCCCCACTGTGTTGGCGGCAGGTACTTTCAATAACCCTGGCCATTCTTTTTCTAAGCCTGCAGAGAAACTCAAGGTTACTCCTATTATTCCAGGCAAAAAGACGGCACGTCCCCCAGCTTCGGTTTGCATAGGGAAGGACAATTCTACTCCTATAGCCACTTCTCCAGTAGTCCATAATGTATTTGAGACCCCAATTGTTAATCCAGCTGAAATTGTAAAGGCCCATGTATTGCAGCCAGGTGAGGGCCCTCATTGTGGGAGGGATCTCAATATAAATCTCCCCCCTGATTGTCAGCCCTATGTTGTTGTGTTGACCGGGGTACCGGTGCTTAGTCCGGGTAAGCGCGAGCCTTATATTGAATTATTCAACAAGACTTTATTCTGGCTCAAAGAGAATAGACCCTTGCCCGAGCTCTGGGAGGGCCGGATCATTCATGTACGTAGAGTTGGATGGATTGGCACTAGGAAAAAATCGATAAACGGGGACTGTATCATAGTGAATTTTGAAGATCCAAGGATTGTTAGCTTTATATGCAGGGGTCTTAAGAAGGAAGACAGCTTCGTAGGTAGCACAGGCTCAATTGGTACTTGTGACCTCAGTTACTTTAACCCCCCAATCCCGCCCTTGAGGCAAAGTGGAATCCATACGCGGGAGGGCTGGGAGAGCAGACAATCCCACGGCTGCATTTCTAGATTTAGTCTATTTAACAATAGCTTTAGTCAGCCGCAGGGCCGATCTTGGCAAAATAATTGACAGGTAATATGCCCTACACAGGAGTTGGATATTGAAGTTCCAGGGGAGCCACAAATTGTCAGCTCACCCAATGGAGAGCAGCAGGAGACCCCTCCCGTTATTACTTTTCCACCTCTATTCACTTCTAGGGTATACACACAGGTGGTGCCCCAGCACAGTAGGGAGTCCCCTGTTGAATGTTTCCAAACCCTTTGTGATGTGACACCACCTGTTGGTGAAAGGGACATTACCGTTGTCAATGTCCCTACTATAAGAGTACTAGATTTAGGGCAGGGTGGGGTCTCTAATATGCCCCTGAAGGTAGCTAGCTGGAATTTTGCTGGCCTAGCTCGGAACATAAATATCCCAGACTGGAATACATTTATCGAATCCTTCGGGATTTGCCTGTTCCAGGAAACTTGGTGCCTGGAACCACAGCACAAGCTGGGTTATACCACCTATTTCGTACCAGCTGTGGGACCGAACGGAGGTAAGGGACGCTCCTCCGGAGGTCTGTTAATCTGGGTAAGCATTTTCCTGCGGTATTCTATTAAATGTATAGCCACTACTTCCCCGGACCTTCAGAGACTTTCAGTGAGAGGCCCGTGTGGAGGAGGAGTGCTCGAAATATTTATATCTATGTTAGAGGCACTAGGGGTGGTTTACCTACTCTTTCCCCAACGGGCATTGACGAGGAACTTAAGAGCTGTGGTCCAGATTCCCTTGTTTTACTAGCCGTGGATTTTAACGGCACATTCGAACCTCTTGCTGTGGACGATGTGTTGGGCCCTAGTGACGATGATGCAAGGAGAGGTATCCCTCCGCTGTCAATTGCTCCAATTAAAAGGTGGACTCAAAACGCAATTGACCTCAATGCCCTTTGTCTGGAACATGGTCTTAGAGCAACCAATGGTAGATCCAAATCAGATCAAATGGGGGCTCACACGTTTAATAGAATAGGCCATTCCTCCAGGATTGACTACATCATGTTGAATTTTCGGTTGTGGTCTTTCCTGGTGGATATGGTGGTCCGGCCATCCATCGAAAGCGACCATAATCTTCTGGCTCTGTCTTTGTCTCCTCTGTGGAAGGCTAGCTCCCCTCTCTCAATCCCCCATGTGTGGAAATCAACACACGAAGTGTGCCCCTCCAACTGTGGCAGGCACCTGAAATGGAAGAATATTATTGGCAATGAGGGTAAGATGCGGGAGGTACAATCTATAATGGCTAAACTTACACCCCGCCTTGATTCTCCCTCTTTAAGTGCGCCGGAGGTATCCACAGTTTGTGTACAAATCATAAAGGCTATAGGTGAGTTATTTATAGCCAACAACACGGGAAAGGGGGCCCACAAGAGAGGTGGCAGGAAGGCTCCGGCTGGGTGGTTCTCAGCTGCATGCCGAGCTGCCAAATCGGAACTACTAAAGGCAGTAAAATCCAAGAATAGAGCCCTGGTTTGCACCGCAAGGGGCAACTATAGGAGGGCCTTAATTAAGGCAAAGGTTGAATGGGAAGACCAGTTCTGGTGGGACCTGAAGGCCGCAAGTTTAAGGAAGGATGCAAAGGGTTTTTGGGACCTACTAAGATCTAGGGAGAAACCAGTGGACACAATGATTACATGTAACGTACCTGAGAGTGCGTGGGTTGACCACTTCTACCAACTATATTTAATGGTACAGGATGAGGGGGAATGTATGAGAGCACGACATCCTCATGTTTCTTCCCAGTCTAAGGACGAGTTTCTGTTTACATCTAAGGAAGTGGTGGGGGCCATCAATAGCCTGGTGCCCAACAAAGCAGCAGGCCCGGACGGTATACCTGGAGATTTGCTTCGCATCAACCCGGAAGAATGGGGAAAACTTATCTCCGCCCTATTGAACTCAAGACTCAAAGGGGCATCATTCCCGACCTCATGGAAGGGTGCTGAGGTCGTCCCAATTTTTAAGAAAGGCTGTCGGAACGACCCAGCCAACTACCGCCCAATAAGCCTTTTAGACACCTCACAAAAGGTGGCTGGAAAAGTGATCTTGACCAGAATATTGCAATGGGTAGAGGAAAAGGGCATTCTTTCAGATTTTCAGGCTGGCTTTAGATCTGGCACGGGGACAATAGAGCAATCCTTTCGACTTATGATGCTATACTGGAAAGTGGTTCTACTGGGCAAGGGCAGTCTGTATCTTGCTTTTATAGATTTACGGACTGCCTTTGACCTAGTTCCCCGTAGCCAACTATGGAGTGTGCTTGACGAACTGGGTATCCCACCCTATTTGTTAAGCATGCTGATAAATCTCCATGCTGATAATTTTGCTCAGATCAGGTGGGGCAATCAGGGGCAAAAAACAGTACGTATACCTGTAAGTAGAGGGGTACGCCAGGGATGTGTCCTCGCTCCCACCCTGTTCTCATTGTATGTGAATGGAGTGGTGGAGCATCTGCTACAACATCCTGCAGATGCACCATCCCTGGCTGGTAGAAGAATACCCACCCTTCTATTTGCAGATGATACCCTCCTGATTTCTAAAACTCCGGCTGGTTTGCAGAGTTTACTAGCTAACTTTAAGTCTTTCTGCGATGCGAGAGGGTTAGTCATTAATACAGCGAAGACCAAGTATTTGGTCCTTAACCCTCCGAAAAAGTTGGCCAAACCACCGAATCTGGATTCTGTTGCCCTTGAGAGAGTCTCAGAGTTCGATTACCTCGGTATTCGTCTCTGCTACTCCATGAGCTGGAAATGCCACCACCAAAAGATGCTGTTGACTCATAAGAGGGTGGTGGGTGCCCTCCTCAAGGAACATCGTGCCTCATCCCTGAAACCCATTGCTCCTGTTTTAGACATTTACAGGGCAAGGGGTGTCAACGCTGCTCTATATGGGGCTGAATTATGGGGGGTTTATAAGGTGGATCATTTATCCCGCTCCGAAAGCAAGTTTCTTAAAGATCTAATGGGGCTCTCCTATAGCACCCCAACCCTCCCACTGCTTTTAGATACAGGAACTAGGCCAATTAGCGACCAGGCTAGGCTCCGCCCTCTTCTTTTATGGGCGAGAAACTGGAGAACATTAGAATTATCCAGTTACGCGGACGGCCTAACCGATGTGTTGGGGTCACCAGGCTGGGCCAAGATTCCTTGGTTGAGGGAAGTCAAGCGTCTTCTCTTTAGCCTCGGCCTTGGCGAGGACTGGAAAAATAGAACTGCACCCCCCCAAGTCTGAGTTGAAAAAGATCTATTGGAGCTGGGTAGCCGGCACTAGAAGTAGCAATACCAATTTATGTAGGTCCACAACGGATTTTCTTTTGATTAAGGATGTGCACCTCTGCGAACCCTTCTTGGATGTCATCTTAAACCGCAAGGACAGGGCATTATATTTCCAATTTAGAATAGGCTTACTCCCTCTTGGTGAACTGACTTCAAGGTGGAAAGTACCAACTCAGACAACCTCCTCTTGCCCTTTTTGCGAAAAAAGGCTTGAGTCTGTTGCTCATTTTCTGTTTGAATGCCCGGCCTATGCAGCCCCCCGGAGTAGATGGTTAAAACCACTATGCAGAAACCTAGGAACCAGACACTACCCAGTGGCTCTACGAATCTTAAAAAACGATCCACGGCCCCTCTTTGCTTGTGGTTTAGCCAAGTTCCTAGGATGGGCTTGGCGTATCAGATCAACTAGGCTTTTGTATCTTGTTTAATCTGGTTTTTTTTAACAAATATATCTGGTTTTTAGCTAATTTATTGGCACCTGTAGTACTATGAAATGTTTGTTTATTTCTCCATGTACTGGTTCCTTTTTATCATTTTATTGTCTATTATCTTATTTCTGCTTTTTAAGATATATTTATATCGAAATAAAGCCTTCTTGACTGACTGACATACCAGGCCACGCCCACTATGCCCACCACTCTACAAGCGCACTCCCTGGCCTGCTCTTGGATGGGGATTGAAGTCCCCTTCACTGCTGGGGGTCCTTTAGGGGCCAACTATCCTACCTTTTACCTCCAGTAAGCCCCACGCAGTGGGATTGGTGAGAGGTAGACAAAGGCCATGCCCCCTTTCTCCACCACTCTGCAAACGCACCCCCTGGCGCGTTGTAAGCTGGGGGATTAAGTCCCCTTGAATCCTGAGGGTCTGTGGGGTCCAACTAGCCCACCAGGTACCTCCAGTAAGCGCCACAGAGCTGCGTTGCAGAGAGGTGTAAAAAAGGGCATGGCCTGGACCACCTCTCTGCAACGCAGGCCTGTGGCGCTTTCTGGAGATACCTGGTGTGCTCGTTGGCCCCCTGGGGCCCTCAGGATTGAAGGGGAATTAATTCCCCAACTTAAAACGCGCCATAGGGTGTGTTTGCACACATGTCACCTCTGGCCCCGCTCCCTCCCTTCACCACTGTGCAAACGCACCCCGTGGTGCGTTGTAAGCTGGGGGATTAAGTCCCCTTGAATTCCTGAGGGTTCCTGGGGTCCAACTTGCCCACGAGGTACTTCCAGTAAGCGTCACAGAGCTGTGTTGCAGAGAGGTGTAAAAAGGGGCATGGCTTGGACCACCTCTCTGCAACGCAGCCCTGTGGTGCTTACTGGAGGTACCTGGTAGGCTGGTTGGCCACCAGGGACCCCTAGTATTGAAGGGGAATTAATTCCCCAACTTAAAACGCGCGTTTGCAGAGTGTTGCTGAGAGGGGGCGGGGCCTCCCGAATGATCGCGTGTGTTTTGTAATTATTTTTTTGAGAAGGGGGGGCTATGTTGTGTTCCCCCTTTTTTTTTACTTTTTTGGTCTCTGGGGAACCCATCCCCCAGGGCCTGACCCACTTAAAAAATATATATATATATATGTATTAACGGGAAGGGGCCCACGTGGCCCCCCTCCCGTGGCCAATTCCGGCCCCCGGGGCATAGTCAATTTTTTATTTTATTTCTTCTTTGAGAGGGGGGCCGTGTGGCCCCCTGGGCCACTTCTGGCCCCGGGGACCCCATCCCCAGGGGCCGGTCTGCCTTTTATTTTTATTTTGTAGGGGAGGGGGCAGAGGCGTAGCTAGAGTCCGTGGCGCCCGGGGCCATCCCACAGACTGCCGCCCATGGCATCCGCAGCCCCGTGACCGTGCGAGGCCAAGTCTCGACTCGAATTTCGAATCTCACCCCACTGTCAAACCTCGGGCACAAATATTTCTCACATGTATCACCGGAATGCCAGCTCCACACCGGTCCACCAACCAGTGCAAGCAAGTGCCAACCATCTAAACTCGCAGCCGCAGAGGGCCGCGCACAGCACCCCGGGGCCACTCGCCCAACCATACCGGTGTGATTCTTCCAAATACCTCCAAACATATCCGTCAGTCTGCCTGACTGTGATCTGCACGAGCGTCCCACTGGCTCTCCCGAGGTCCGCCCATCAACCATGCCATCACGCACATGCTCACAGCGGCGGAGTCCGCGAGCCAGCTCATGCCAATGAATCCACGGTATAGGCCCGAGGCAATCGAGATCCATGCCAGGGACTCCCACACCCCGCCACAGTCTGGGCCCATCTCTCACCGCCCCGACCCATGTGCCGAACGACCTGTGTCCCACTCCACCACCAGCACAGAACAATTCCACAGGTGGGCGCAGCCACCCTCAAATCCTGCTCACCACAGCATTCACCACACCCATTGCAATGTGTCCCCTTCCCACACATCGGTCCGAGTCTCAACTGCTCCCCTATCCCAGCAAGTGTGTCACTGCGTGGCAGCCACGTCCGTCCACTGGCTCCAATTCACCCAGTCACACATATCCAAACATGTACATCATGGAACTGTTGTGAAGCATGGGCTATTATGCAGCTGTGACATAGGGTTGTTTCTGAAAGGTGTTTAGCAGGTGATACAATCCTCTCAAATGTTTCTTGGCCTTGAAGGTTAGTAATACATATTATATAGGGCATAGCTGCCAAGGTTTGAGATTGCTTATGTGTGGCGTTTTCATAGTTTCAGTGTGACTATGAGTGACATTCAATGGCCAAATGTGTGACACTTAGGAGTGAAACTGTCTTGCGAGTAAAATAAAGTAATGCAGTCCACAGAGAAATATAAATATCAGAAGTTACACCCATATGAGCAACGAGAAACTAAGGTCTTGAAACTACTGCAAAGCGTCTAAAATAGAAGGGTACTAACCTCTCTCTTTCATGTGTTCCATTGTTTTTAATGAGCTCCTCATACCAGTGTAGGGTGTCAGAGCACTTTACATCATACATACATTATGCAGAGACAACAAATTGTATGTGTGTAAATCAGTCTACGGGAAATGATCCATATGACAGTGAGGATTACAAGTTGTAGGAATCTCATGTCATCCATAAAAGTAGGCAGTATATTTTTAAAGTGTTTGATCCGGGGAAGTACAGGCTCAGGATTTAAAACGTACCTTAGTGGTTGACTGTACTATAAAAAGAATGTATTTCCACCCCAAAAAAACCCTTTAACAACATTAGGATAATTAAAGACTGGAGGGAAAAATAACGTTTTAACATACTATGCAGTTTGAATGCAGCTCCTTGATGGGAGTTCATATGTAATTGTGCTATTAGGATTGTAACTTATGAACTGCAAGTAACCCAAGGAGCTCTGTGACTAAATGCAGCAACTCACTCAGATAGACACATAAAATGCAGTTTAGTGAACTGCATGGTACACGTTCTTTGCAGCAGGCACATTAACCCTATGCGCTACTTCATGATCAGTGAGATTCATGATCAGTGATATCTGCAAGTAGACAATATGCTGATCTTCCTTCAGCAGGAACAATTTTTACTTGTGTTATGACATTTTTACCATTTCCTGAAAACATCTGAACACACAAAGAAACTTAACATCAGTGCGGCTGGTGAATCAAAACTGCCAGTAGAGAAAACTCGGCCCTGTCAGCAGGAACATGTCTCGGTTGTAGGATCAAAGTGTTGCCTGCGTTTATACCACTTCACTGGTTGCCAGTCGATTGAACGACTGGATTAAAAACTCTCTGTCTGGTTCATAGGTAATAACATAAGAATTAAAGCTGAGAGGCAAATGGCACGATGGCGGGAACCAGCGTTAGTAGAAAACAAAGTGAGTCTCTCACATTGACGTACTGTTAGAGCAGGTGATGGCATGTGTAAGGTCTCATTCCCTGAACAAATGCATGATTACATGCGATGAACAATAGCAGAACGGATGTACGTCTCCACCCGGCATGCTGAGGGCAGTATTTCTACGACTGAATATCTCCCTCATCCTTTCCTCCACAGGGCGACGCAGCCCCGCCGCGCAGCGTCAACCACGCACGCTTCTCCAGGCAGACGTGGAGCGGAGGGCTCGTGCCCTTTCCTCCAGGTTGGGAACAAGGCAATTTGTGATGCACCGTTAGGTGAGAAATGGGTTTGCCTCGTCTCTATAAATCTCTGCCACATGGGCAGATTTCGGAAATGGTACTCGTGTAAAAGTACAAATCTTTTTTTGCAGGAAATAGCCCAAACTGGCCGCCGCCCATAAAATAGTGCCGCCTGGGGCGGACCGCCCCCACCGCCCCCCCCTAGCTACGCCACTGGGAGGGGGCTACTGGCCCCCCTCCCGGGCCATTTCTGGCCCCGGGGACCCCATCCACCAGGGTCAGCACTATCCATTGGGGACCGTGGGGGGATCCCAATTCCCCCACGGTCCCACCGGCTCCCCGCCTCCTGGGGGAGCCGGCATTGCTTTACACAAGGGGAGCTGCTGACATGCAGCTCCCCTTATGGAAAAGCAATCTGCTTTGCTTCACTGAAGCGAGAGCCGGTTTCCCTGCTCTCGCTTCAATGAAGCACAGCAGTTTGCAATGACAGGCTGGGAGCCGCACGGCTCCAGCCCTGTCATTGCAAACAGCAGTGTCCCGGGATGGGCACCCCGGGACACTGCAGGAGCTGGCCCTGGGGGGTGGCGGTCCCCAGGGCCATGAAGGGCTCCAGAAGGGGGGCCGCGCGGCCTCCCTCCCAACAATTGCAAAGCCCCGTGGAGGTGGTGGTCCCCGGGGCTCGGGGGTCTGTTACGGACCCCCGAATTTGAATATTAGTGCCCCGGGAGGTGGCGGTCCCCAGGGTGTGTGGGTTGCTCAAGCCCCCACCACACAGGTGTTATTAAAAATATAAAAGCCCCAGGGGGTGGCGGTCCCCGGGGCCACATAAAAAAAGCAAAGCCCTGGGGGGTGGCGGTCCCCGGGGCTGCGGGGGGGCCGTGAGCCACTCGCAAATATTTAGGGAAAGCTCCGGGGGTGGCGGTCCCCAGGCGGCTTACACAAAATAGCAGCAGCTGCCCTATTGAAAGATACAGTTGAAATCCTTAACCAAACGAAGGAAGCAGTACCAAGATTCCTTCCCAGAAATATTAAAAATTGCAACTAGAGACTTGAAAGCTCTTCGGCAAATAGCCAAATCAATGGTGGGAGACAGCATCCCTCCAGGGCTACTAGGATGGAGGGCAAGTACAAAAAAGACCTCAGAATGAATATTATTCCCTACTATGAGGAATCAGACCATGAGGTGCTCAAGGAATGGTCGGATAGCACCACAATGTACAGCAAAGTAATGCTACAAATATTAATAAAATATACATGGAAAAGTAGAGCTGAAAATACTCCAAGAAAATGAAGCATTTCTTAGTGATTTAGATTTGGGAATCGGAGCAAATAAAGTTCAAGCAGGAGATACAGAATAGACTTGATGAATTGGAAAAAAAAATTAGGAAAAAAAGAAATTACTTTAGAGACCTGTAAAAATACAAAATGAGCAGAATATTCACTTTCAACCGTAAATATGATCAATTGAGGGAACAGGACAATCCAATTAAAAAACAAGTACATCAAGAACCAACTGCACCAGTCAATATAGGAGAAAATATGGTAGAAGAAAGTGACATTTCAGTGAACTTTAAATCTGACTGTGATAAACTGTCAAGACAACTCTTTTAGATGAATTTCACTTCATTCGAAAAGTAAATCAACAACTTCTGAGAATGGGACAACCAAGAGGTATCAGAGGGCAAAACACCCCAGTGGGAAGACAAATGCAGGGGAATCAACACAACAAGAAATAATTGAAAAGGAATAGCAAACAGTGATTAACCCATACGGGAAAAACACTTAAGTTAGGTGGCCATACAAATTCTGAGTTTGGGGTTGTAATTTTGTCACACAATGAATGTTTAATATACCAAAACTAGGATTGATTTGCTTCTTTTTATGACGTTTTTCGAAAATAAACATTGACCAAGACCCACAAGAATGAACCAGAAAACTCTATATCAAATCTAACAATTGCTGATGTTGAAACTCTTATGGTCTTATCAGATATTGGAGGTAATTCAGTTGAAAATGGTGAAAATGGTGAGTTTGTAGACTCTCTAGGGGTGAACGTGGCCCTGAGTGATCCCAGTGGTATGAGACCAAACTCCAAATGTATACCACAATTACCTTATGACTGTATTGCTGTCATTCAGGACACTATAATTAAAGAATGAGATACAGGAAGGTAGTCACTAAAAATAATGTCAGAATGTTACAAAATGATGGTACTATAATTATAAAGCCTTATGACAAAGGGGTAAAGATTGTGGTGATATCAAATTAATAATACAAGAAAGAGATCATGAATCAACTGTTAGCTACAGCATGCTATAGTGAAATTACACAGGTAAAGTATAGCAATACAATCAGACAGCCTAAAGGACTTGCTCATAGATTCAAGGGACAGGGTTTCAATAGAGGTGGAGGAATTTCATTTTCTAAGACAAGACAACCCGAAACACTGCAAACTGTATAGTCTTCCCAAAATAAATACATATTCCACAAACATGCTAGAAAGACATGTAGTCTTATCTAAAGATAGCTTGTCAGAAAACACGCCTAGACATGTAGAACCTTTATTTAAGATTATTTGTGAAAGGTCTTCCTTTGTACATCAAGGATAGTGGTTATTTTCTGACCAAAATAAGAGGACTCCCATGGGAAGAAGATTTTCTTCTCATTCTGAATATAACATCATTGTACACACGCATAATACATTATGATAGAATAATAGCATGTAAACATTTCAAATCCAGATCCCTGAGCTATCTATACCATATCTACATGCTCTTCCATATGATCACATATTTCCTTGAAAAGAATATATTTTCCTTTGACAGCATAATATATAGATGAACCCTAGGCACAGCTTTGGCCCCCTGCTTACCCTCCAACTCTGCCAAATTGTTTGTTGATTGCTGCGAGGAGCAGGTGGGATGGTTATATTATTTAAAGTCTACTATGAAGACATTATATTATGGCTAGGTTTATAGATAACCTTTTTACTATTTGGAAAGAATAAAAGACTCCAGCCCTTGAATTCAATCTCTCGCTCAACAACAATACTCTAAATATACAAAGAGCCCAGCACTAAGGGATACATTAGTTAGCAGTTATTCACAGATATGGCTGACATTGACACAAAGAGACCTGTAGGATTTTTTCCTTGAAGAAACTGCAAGGTTTGTGCCAACAGTGAAGAAATAAAAGAATATCGAGCAACATTTAGAACCAAAAGGAAAAAGATCTGAAAATTTCTAACATGCAATTCAGACTCTGGAGTTCATGTTTTAGAGTACCCATGTAGGAAAAGATATGTTGAAAGCACCAAACATCCTGTCAAAATACACATATTGCAACATCAAAGGGCTATTAGGAATCAGGACAGACAGCCTGTGGCTAGGCACTATGCGGAAAAACAAAGTAGCAATGAGAATCTATTGAGTTATTTTGCAGTAGACAGAACAGCACCCACTAGCAAAGGTAAGAATCAAGACTGGTGGAGTAACAAATCATCATAGATCTTAATACTAAGGGGGTCATTACGATAGCGGTGAATCCGCCACTCGCAGCCTGTCGGTGGCGGATTCACCACCATCGTGCAGCCATTCTCTGCCCGCCAGATAAGGATGGCGAGTGGATTGCTGGCAGACGGGAAGTCCATCTGCAACGGGTCTGACACTGGCAATCATTATGATTGCCTGTCGGACCCACCCCACATCCACAAAATTGTGGCTGTGCTTTACAGGCACCGTCCGCCAGATTAGGATTCTGCATTCCTGCCAGCCTGTGTATGGCGGTTCAACCATCATTCACAGGCTGGCAGGGCTGTACTTTGGTGGCCCCCCTTAAGACTCTCCGACTGGACTTTCTTGATCACCTGCACCATTGGATTGAATTATAACCAATCCTTCTAATTTAATAATCAAATTTTCTATAGATAAATTGGCAGCCTTCACTCAGCGAGGGACGCTAAGGGAATCAAACCCCATGATGGGTGAGTAGATCGTGATTTCTACCCCTGTTATCTCTTTGCTCCTACTAGCTGGAACACTCCCATTGATACTTACCTTTCTCGCTTTCAGGCTGTCAATCTTTTCCCTTGTCCTGAAGAAGACCCGCCACAACACTTGTTCAATAACGCTTTTGTCAGGGTCGAAACATCGACGATAGTGTATGGCTCAGCTCTATCAAGTCTCTAAACAATAAGCAAGTGTGCTATTCACCAGGGATATTGTCCTCTTCATTGTTCTGACCAACTTTAGCTTATTTACCTTTGATAACTTGTACATTATCTATTTTCACCCTTGTTTATATGATATGCACTGCACCACTGTCACTGAACACTCATTGTCACTATATTATATGTCACTCCAATATTGCATTGAATATTGACAGCCTTGTAAATACTTGTAAATATACATGAAGATTGCTCTATTTAACATAAAGTAATACTTTTGTAAGCACTTACTTGCCAGTGTTTTCGTGTTCCAACTGCATTGAATAGACATGCTACTTTATGATTTATTTATCATTTGTGAAGCAATTGCTCTTTCCCAACAGAACTATTGTAGCTTTTCATGTACGTACCCAGGTTCTGAGGGACACAGCATTACCCCATTGGGATTACACACCCCCTTAAGCAGGGGCACTCCAGTTTTGCACTTGGAGGGCACCCATGGTACCCCCAAAATTTCCCAGCACCATGTGGCAGGCACCGCATGGTGCCTGCCACGTAGTGCAGGGAAATGCAAAACTTGCATTTTTACCATTGTGGAGGGTGCTGCAACCAGCAGCACCCGCCACAATGGTAAACATGCACAATGCAACCGCCACAGTGGCAGTCGCATTGTAATTGACAATTGACCTTGCGGGACCGCCTCCATATCGGTGGCCGGTCCCAATCCCCTTGATGATGGCATCTTGAACCCTAGGGGGCCGATTCCGATCTCGCTCGGAAGGGCACCTAGCGGCATCTGCCAGTAGCGAATCCGAGTCGAATGTGTGATTTCCGTGCGACTCCTACAGCTGTACGAGCGAGCAAGTACGATGCGATATTCACCTCGCTGCCCGACCGACTCGTACCCGTCACGATGCCTCCCAAGCGACTCAAAGATGTCTGACGCATAGGGCGTAATGCGTTCGCTTTCCGGCCGGCCAAGTACAATGCGCATTGTGAGCAGCCAGTGCGCGTCAGAGCCTCCGGCTCGTAAAAGCTCTGGGAAGCGTACTTCGGCAGTCCGCACCGGACCCCCCTTCACCGGGGGCCCTACGACTCGGACAGCGGGGTGACCCAGGGGTCCCCCTCATCCATGCATGTACGTTGAGGGGGCACTGATGCGAACACACGACAGGGGGTGCCCTTTTCTAACGTACATTTTTCACGGTGGAAGTCTATGTGTGCGACGTACAACAGGCTCACATTGACTTCAATGGGGCTCCGAGCGACCAGAGTCAGTCAGTGCTGCAGCGCATCGTACTTTGTCGCTCGGAGCCCCACAGCACGAATCAGTCAGATAACTCTACAGGACAGAGTCGGTCGTAGGGCTTTCTGAGCGAGATCAGAATCGGCCTCTAGGAATTTAAAAGTGTCAAATATGATAATGTCTTTCATTTTCTTCTGTTTATTTCTAATCAGCATTTTTCTCTCTTTTTAATTACAGATCATGTATTAGAACCTCCTTCGGCATTATTGTGCTGCAAACTATCGGAATCATAAATGTCTTCTATAGCATTTTTAGGATGTACACATGCATGAGCTTTCGTACTTTTGAGGAAGAGATGAACAGTTATGAAATTCAGTGAACATTTTCTATGGTAAAAACCCAAAATTTAATTTAAACTGATTATTAAATATTTATCAAGATGTTGTTTGTGAAAAAACCTATTTCCAATTTGTCAATTGATGCCACAATATGATTTGAAAATAATTGACAAATGTTATAATGCGTCAGGGTTGACATGGTGATATAATAATAAAATCCAATGAATTCCTTACTGCAGGTTAAGGTTTTGAATGTTCATTCATATGATATCTGGTTGCAGTATGCATTGATTACACTTTCCAAGATGGGGGCGTCCTTTACTTAGAGAAATTACATTATGGTTTCGGGCACCATTTTGTATCTGTGATTAAGGCTATGGCAGCCAAAAAGCACTGGATATTTTTGTGACACTGATGTACTTGCACATGGGAATACAGCAATAAATACTTTGAAAAGCCTATATCCGCAGCCGTGCTATTATCTGTTGGTGATGTTAGCAGAACTTTACTCAGACTTTGGAACAGAGTCTCCGGCACACGCACCACCTCCGCAAGGGTCAGAAGGGGACTAAAGCAAGGACATGGCTTTGATATCTCTTTCTCTTTCTCTATTTAGCGGGGAGCTTCGGGAAATCTTTTTAATGATCACCTCTCGGCAAAATGCATTTCGGCATGATGTGCCTTCCTCAGATGCCGCTAACACCAGGATGATGCCCCACCCTCCTTTGTGACTCCTGCAGCACTTCTATTGGTGGGAGTTCAGCTGGCCCCACTTCATTTGTTAAAGTCTCAGCTGCAGTCTTAAGTCGTTGACTACAGCTCCCAGCATACAACATGACCGGGTGAGTACTGCCTGTGGGGACCAATGTTCGCTTGTTGGGGCTCTGTTGTTCCTGACAAAGGAGGGTTTTGTTGTAGATGGTAAACCTGGGTAGGAGGGTGTCCTGGATTTCCTTCGGTCTCCAACGTCCAGCCCCCATAACCAGAATCAGCCGGGCCTTGAAATGCTAATACAATGATTGCACTTCTCCGTGCAGTCACGGACTGCTCCTGGCAGCGGCCACTTGCTTGGCCCGATCTCGAGGCGGTCCGAGGATAATCAATCCCTTGATAAACAGCCACAGTTGCCAGCAAAGCCCCGGACACTTCAGGACGGGTCCTCTTTACGCGCTCCTGGCAGGCGCGTGAAACAAAACCAAAAGACCACTCAATAGAAGCAATCAGAGGACACAGTGGGGAGCTTCGGGAAATCCTTTTAATGAACACCCCTCGGCATAATGCATTTCGGCATTGTAGTGTGCGTTCTAGTTCTCGCACGCTGCGTAGTTACGCAGCGCGCGAGGGCAGAACGCGTGTGAGGCTATGCGCATGCGCGAACAGCGGAACGCGCGATAGAGCGGAGCCGCGGCACGGAGCAGGGAGTGTTTGCCCGGCGCTCTTACATGTGTGTATCTAAATAAATACCTTATTGTTCCTACATCCCTGCATTGGTGTCTTCTATACGTGGGGGCTACGTGCAGCATTACAGTGGCGACAAGGATGGGATTCTGCCACTACAGACAGCAGAAGGATCCGGACCTACTGACAAGGAGCACAGGTGAAGCAGCATTGGCCGGCCAAGGGGGAAGACAGGAAGAAGAGCTACCCCAAGGAAAAAAACACATGAAGAGCGTGGCAGAGGCAGCAAATAAAAGGTACAGACCACGTGCAGAGGCCGATAGACGGCGCGCAACCGCAAGAAGCACGCGAAAGGCCTAGTCACAGTGAACCTGGCGGAAGCGGCGGCACGCAGCGACGGGGGGTCGGTAGAGGAGCGACAGCAGGAGCAGGCGCAACCAGAGAGAGGGGACACGCCAGACAGTCCGAGAGGCCCAGGAGCAGCGCCAGGGCGGAGGGGAGAGATGAGCACCCAAGGATCCTCACTAACGGCGCTAATACCGTTTCTGCCAAGACCAGGAGAACCCCAAATGAAGTGGGAGGATTGGCGGGAATATTTTAAGAACTACCTAGTGGCCCTCGAGGTTGAAAACGGAGAAGAGTTCCCCAGCGCGAGGAAGAAAAGAATACTCCTGCACAATTTAGGCCCGGAAGGCATAAGGGTCTACCAGAATCTAGTGCCGCAACTCCGGCAAAACGCGGACGATGACGTATTTAAACACGCCATGGAGGACCTCGATGCCCACTACCGCCCGGCGGTGAGTGTCTCGATAGATAGGTACAACTTCCAACAGAGGAAACAAGAGCCGGGAGAAACCATCGATGAATACGTAGCGGCCTTGAAAAAACTGGCGGTGACATGCAAATACGGAGCTCTACACGATGAGTTCATCAAGGACCAAATCGTCATGCATACCATGAACAAAAGCGTACAAGACAAACTGTGGGCGAATAGCGAGGCGCCACTGAAAGAAGTGATTGCGATGGTGAAGAAGGCGGAGTTGACTAAACGGTGCGCGGAGGCGGCAAAACGAGAAATGGTCCCCAAAACCATGGTGAACAAAGTAGATGACGCAGAAGCACAGGGAAGAAGCAAACAACCAGACCAGGAGAGCAGAGGACCCTCGAAGTGGAAAGGGAAGACTGGACAAACGTGGAAACCGACTAGAGACAACAATGGAGCTTGCTACAGATGCGGCAGCCCGGCACACACAGCTCAGGACAAGAGATGCCCAGCGTTCCGTGCGAAGTGTATGTTCTGCGGCCTAATGGGCCACTATGAGAAAGTCTGCCGAAGGAAGACGAAGAGGCCTGTGGTGAAATATGTGGAACAGGAGCAACGGGAAGAGGATGAAGAGTAGGAGGAGGACATGGAAGTCCTGTGTATCGACGAGCAGGTGCTGGGGATAGACGGGAAGAGAACCCGCAAACCCCAATGCGACATGAAGATTGGAGGGGTCATATCCAAATAGTAATAGACTCGGGATCCCCGTACACCATCATCCAGAAAACAGTATGGAAGGAACAGTTTGAACCCACGTTGGGGAAAAGGCTGGAACCACCAGACATTTGCCCGGTGTCGTATACAGGGGAGCCGATACCCATGGTGGGGTACAGGAAGCTGACCTTTGAATTCCGGGGAAGACAAGCCGAGTGCAAACTGTACGTAGCGGAGAGAGGACCCTCCGTACTGGGATGGATGGACCAAGGGGATCTAGGGATCAAACTAGACCCGGGAGGCGACACACAAGTCCTTATGACAGCGCCAGGGAGCTGGCCGGTACTGGAAGCGATGAAGCATAAATTCCCGAAAGTGTTTGGAGGAAAGGTGGGGAAATTGGAGAAATTTACACACAAGATAGTACTTAAAGAAAACGCCAGTCCAGTGTCCCACAAAGTCAGGAACATACCCCTAGCGGTGAAAGACACGGTGCAGACGGAGCTACACAGGTTGGAGAAGGAAGGGATAATAGAGCCGATAGACAGTGCGGAATGGCTCGCCCCCCTAGTAGTGGCGATGAAACCAAACGGGAAAGTCCGTCTGTGCATGGACCTTCGAGAACTAAACAAGTGTCTCATAGTGGAGAAATTCCCATTACCTCGCATTGAAGAAATGCTAGCCAAGACCAAAGGGGTAAAGTGGTTCTCCACCATCGATCTAACGTCCGCCTATCATCAGATAGACCTACACCCATCAAGCAGGAAGTTGACCTCGTTTATTACACCCTTTGGGTGCTACCAATTCCGGAGAATGCCATTTGGCCTTGCCTCCGCAGCAGCGGTGTTCCAAAAACTGATACATCGTCTGTTTCAGGACATCGAGGGCGTCCAGTATTTTCAGGACGATATACTTGTGATGGGCACAGACAGAAGAGACCACGATGAGAGGCTGGAGAAAGTACTCAGAATACTAGAGGACAAAGGCCTGACCGCGGAATGGGAGAAGTGCAAGCTGGGAATGACATCGGTCACATATCTGGGGCACGAGATAGGAGGACACGGCATCACCCCAAAAAGAGCAAACGTGGAGGCGATATGCAAGGCAACAGCACCCAACAACAAAGAGGAAGTAAGGTCCTTCCTAGGGATGGCGGAGTATTACAGCAAATTTGTACCCCACTTCGCCACCAAGACACATCACCTTCGACAACTAACGAGGGACAAAACGACCTACAAATGGACGGAGGACACACAAAAGGAGTTTGATGCCCTGAAGAAAGACATCAGTCAAGCGGTGCCTTTGCAAGGGTATGACCCACTAGGCCGGTCGATTCTGACGACAGATGCCAGCGAAAAAGGACTAGGGGCAGTACTCATGCGGGAAAGAAGTGATGGACTGGTGGAAACACTCAGCTTCGCATCCAGGACACTATCACCTACTGAGCAGAAATACAGTGTGATTGAGAAAGAGATGCTAGCTGTGGTGTGGGCGATGGGGAAATATCGCCAGTTCCTATGGGGCACAAGATTCCTGCTTAAGACAGACCACAAACCTTTAGTCAAGGTACTCACCTCAAGCGGGCATGCCGGCGCTACACCCCGCATAGCTAAAATGACGCTTAAACTGTAAGAGTACAGATATGATGTGGAATATATTCCGGGGACGAGGAACAAGGTGGCAGACTATCTTAGCCGAGCAGCAGCCATGGAAGGTGCCCCGGACATGACCCCCGAGGAAGACGAGATGGTGGCAATAATGGATGATCCGGAAAGGATAATAAGCAAACAAGACTGGATACAGGCGTACGGAGAAGATGGGGACATTTGCAAGGTCAAGGAACACATAATAAGAGGATGGCCGGAGAAGAAACGGCTAGGAGAGGCACTCCGAAAATATTATGAAGTACGTGAAGAGTTATCAGTGGGGAATGTAGGAATATTCTTGTACAGGAGAGACAAAGTGGTTCCTCCAGCAGCAGTGGTTCCCCGATTAATCGAAATGCTACATGAAGGGCACTTAGGAATAGTAAAATCTAAGGCGAGGGTGAAGCACATGTACTGGTGGCCAGGAATGGATGCTCAGGTGGAAAGGCAAGTGAGAGAGTGCAACCAGTGCCAAGGAGCAGACAAGACGCTGGTTCCCCTACGGCCGGCGCTGGGGAAATTCCCCGTACCAAGTGGGCCATGGGAAGATGTGGCGGTGGACATCCTGGGACCGGTGCTGGACATCCACGGAACGCCCCAATAACTCTGTGTCCTGGTCGACAAGTATTCCAAGTGGGCGGAAATACACATACAGGAAGAAATGGAAGCAGAAACGGTGATAACATTTCTCACCTCGGTCTTCCTAAGGGAAGGAATCCCCAGAACGCTGCTGAGTGACAATGGACCCCAATTTACATCTGAAAAATGGAGCAAGTATGCGGAGCGAAACGGGATCAAATTGCTGCACACTGCGGTGTACCACCCGTCGAGCAATGGACAAGTAGAGCGCTTCAATAGAGTGCTAATGGGCTCCATTCAAGCAGCTATCATGATGGGGAAGGACTGGGAGAAAGAGATACAGAAAACGGTGTGGGCCTATCGCATCACCCCCACGGGGATGGGGTACAGCCCCTTCCAAATCCTACGAGGAAGACACCCCTACACCAAGGACAACGTCATGTGGAGGGAAAAGACAATAATGAACAAATGGTCTCCTGCGGTACTACAACATAACCTGGAGAAGGCCCAGAGAGTGTACACGGAGTACTACAACCAGAGACGGAAGGTTAAAAGCGCCACTCTGGAGAAAGGGGAGTGGGTGAGAGTCAAGTTAGCGGTTCGAAGGAAGAAGGGAGACAGCAAGTACAGTCCCCCTCTACAGGTGGAAGAAGTATATGAGAGAGCCGCCCTACTCAGCGATGGAAACGTGTGGTCCCACGACCGTATGGCGAAATGCAACAAGGTCTTAAAATGGCCAGAGGAAGAGAACGAGAAAGTAGTCCATGAGACCTACCCTAAGGACAGCGAAGGAAGTTAACTCCCGGAAAGAAGAGGCACACCAGAGAGAGAGTACAGTGGGGAGCAGGGAGACCAGGGGACGATGGAAGTGGAAGAGCTACCGATGGAGGAAGGCCACAGCCCGGACAGAGCGGGGCGAGGCGACCCCCGAGGTATGGAGGGGAGCCCAGCTGCAAGCAATGATCCTGGTAATCCCGGCACCCCGGTAAGACGTACCCGAGCTGGCAGAGTGATTGTGAGGCCTAGCCGCTTCAAAGACTTTGAACTAGATGGAGGGAGTGTACCTTAGAGACTATGAGGACTACATGTTATCAGAGCCATGGAAAAGGAGGGAGATATGTAGTGTGCGTTCTAGTTCTCGCACGCTGCGTAGTTACGCAGCGCGCGAGGGCAGAACGTGTGTGAGGCTATTCGCATGCGCGAACAGCGGAGCCGCGGCACGGAGCAGGGAGTGTTTGCCCGGTGCTCTTACATGTGTGTATCTAAATAAATACCTTATTGTTCCTACATCCCTGCATTGGTGTCTTCTATACGTGGGGGCTACGTGCAGCATTACAGGCATGATGTGCCTTCCTCAGATGCCGCTAACACCAGGCTGATGCCCCACCTTCCTTTGTAACTCCTGCGGCACTCCCATTGGTTCATATGTTAAAGTCTCAGCTGCCGTCTTAGGTCGTTGACTACAGCTCCCAGCATACAACATGACCGGGTGAGTACTGCCTATGGGGACCAATGTTCCATTGTTTGGGCGCTGTTGTTCCTGACAAATGGGGGCTTTGTTGTAGATGGTAAACCTGGGTAGGAGGGTGTCCTGGATTTCCTTAGGTCCCCAACGTCCAGCCCCAAAAACCATATATATATATATATACACTCAGAACACACACCTCTGCCAAAGAGACAATCTGGGTAATGTGCTATATGGTATCGACAATGTATTTACCTATGGTAATGAGACGAACTATTGATGGAAAAACATTCGAACTAAATTAATATTGAGTTGGAAATAGCGTGGAAAGGAAATATCGAGTGCAAGAATACCATTGTCAAGAAGATCGATTTAAAGGTAAGTAATATCGATTTTAAAAATATAGAAGTCATTAATACTGTTTGCGATTTTTTTTATACAAGTATTGTTTATGTTTTTTAATATATGTGTTACATTTGTAGAAGTTATGACATTTAATTTAATTACATTTTGCGTCTTTTAGTTCCGTAGAGAGTTGTGGGTTTATAGGGGAATAGGGTGGGAAGTAATTTATTGTACTAATTTAATGATTATTTTTTATTTAATTATATTTAGTTAATTGATATTTAATAGTGTTAACTGTGCTTGTAATTTTTTGGGGTTCATTTCATGTGTGGGTTGTGGGGCTAATAGGGGTAAAGGGTGGGAAGTAATTTATTTTTGATAAATTAATAATTAGTTGTTAATTATTAATTAATTAATTGATAATTCATTATGTTAATTGTGTAATTTTTTATTTTTTAGGTGCAGGTTGTGGGGAAAAGTTGGGAAGTAATTTATTTTTGATTAAGTAATACTTAGTTGATAATTATGTTAATTGTTGAATTACATTTTTTTGGGGGTGGGTTTTGGGTTTATGGGGTGGGGAGTACATTCATTTTACTTAATTTATAATTAGTTGTAAAATACAATTTAGATTTATTTTAATTGTGAAATTAATGTTTTTAAATTTCAATTTTAGGCACGGGTTGTGGGGTTATAGGGTTAAAGGGTGGGAAGTTAATTAATTATAGTTTGCTCTTTAATTAATAATATTTGTTTGTTTGATAATTATGTTAATTGTGCACATTTTTTATTTTTTTTACATTTTAGATATAGGTTCTGGGTTTTGTAGGGGTATGGGGTGGGAAGTAAATCAATTGTAAGCAATTCATAATTTTCTAAAAATGTATATTAATTAATAATGTAATAATTCATTGTGTTATGTGGGGGTATATTGTGGGAAGTACATTATTTATAATTAATAAATAATGAATATTTAATGAAAATTAATTTGTTGAATGTTTATATTAATAGTCTAAATAATTTTTAGGTGCAGGCTGAACTTTCGTGGTGTTATACGGTGAGAAGTAACTAAACTAAATTTATGGAATAATTAATGTTTATGTTAATAAATAATTTCTAAAGAAAAATATTCATTTGTATGAAAATCATTTTTGTCTTTTATTTATAATATTATTTGCAGATATTTGTGATATGTAGTTAACATTATATTATGTTTTACAATTTTTAAATATATATATATTCAACATATTTATATATATTATTTTATTTACATTGTTTTTAAAATATTTTTATTTTGTAGAAAATATTTTGTTTGTTTTTAATGTTGAACTGACTCAAGTGGGAATAGTAAATGTTACCTCTCCGCTATCCAACACTTTCCCTACTGTTGCATTTACTGGAGTGGGGACAGTAAATGTTACCCCTCTGCAATCCAACACTTTCCCTACTGTTCTACTGACTGGAGGGGGAATAGAAAATTGTACCCCTCGGCAATCCAACGCTTTCCCTACTGTTGTAATAACTGGAGTGGGAATAGTACATTTTCCCCCTCTGCAATCCAACATTTTCGCTACTGTTGTTTTGACTGGAGTGGGAATAGTAAATGTTAGCCCTCCATCCAACAATTTCCCTACTGTTGCACTGACTGGAGTGGGAATAGTACATTTCACCCCTCCGCAATCCAACGCTTTCCCTACTATTGCACTGGAGTGGGAATTGCGTTTTTTTTTTGCGCTAATTATAAATTTTATTGTTGTGTTGAGTGCAGTATTTTGTAATGTTATATTATATGTCATTTTATATTTATTGTAGTAAGAATAGTAAATCTTATTTTTGTGTGTGTAAAATATTTTGTTACTATTGTGTTCTTTTAGGTGGGAGTAATTACGCTTATATTTATTTAGTTTAAAAAAAATATTTTTAATATGGTTTAAAATGTGAATATATATTTATTTTAGTTTGTAATCATTTATTTTATGTTGCAATTTATATAATTATGTGTTTCATTTATTATAATAATTTTAACATTATAATTTGCAATATGTTTTGTTTGCAACATAGGTGCCGATTCCGATCCTGAAAAATGTTCCCCGTACGAATCGTATCCGGTATTTTTACCGTACGAATCGTACAAGTAGCGTACAAACTGCCAAGTACGATTCGTATGGGAAAAAGTCCATACGAATCGCATTGGGAAAATTTCCCCACACGTCCTCGGGTCGGAAAATGTGTCCGAAACATCCTCGGACGATTTACCCTACGAATCGGAAAAATTAAGTCCGACCGCGCAAGTACGATCCGTCCCGTCCTTCCAATTTTACAACCGTATGGAAAATACACCGTACGGACCGAACTCCCATAGCAACCATCGAGACATGTGCCCGCATACGCGCCGAACACCCCCCCCAGCCCCCGTTTGTACGCGCCAAATGCCCCCCCCCACTGTGGATGTACGCGCCGAACCCCCACCCGTGTATGTAGGGCGCGTACCAACACCCCACCAGTGCATGTACGCGCCGAACCCCCACCCGTGTATGTTCGGCGCGGACCAACACCCCACCAGTGTATGCACGGCACGGACCAACACCGCATCAGTGCATGTACGCGCCGAACCCCCACCCGTGTATGTACGGCGCGTACCAACACCCCACCAGTGGATGTACGGCGCGTACCAACACCCCACCAGTGCATGTGCGCGCCGAACCCACACCCGTGTATGTACGGCGCGGACCAACACCCCACCAGTGCATGTACGCGCCGAGCCCCCACCCGTGTATGTACGGCACGGACCAACACCCCACCAGTGCATGTACGCGCCGAACGCCCACCCGTGTATGTACGGCACGTACCAACACCCCACCAGTGTATGCACGGCGCGTACCAACATCCCACCAGTGCATGTACGTGCCGAACCCCCACCCGTGTATGTACGGCGTGGACCAACACCCCACCAGTGCATGTATGCGCCGAACCCCCACCCATGTTTGTACGGCGCGGACCAACACCCCACCAGTGCATGTACGCGCCGAACCCCCACCCGTGTATGTACGGTGCGTACCAACACCCCACCAGTGGATGTACGGCACGTACCAACACCCCACCAGTGCATGTACGCGCCGAACCCCCACCCGTGTATGTACGGCGCGGACCAACACCCCACCAGTGCATGTACGCGCCGAACCCCCACCCGTATATGTACGGCACGGACCAACACCCCACCAGTGCATGTACACGCCGAACCCCCACCCGTGTATGTACGGCGCGTACCAACACCCCACCAGTGGATGTACGGCGCGTACCAACACCCCACCAGTGCATGTACACGCCGAACCCCCACCCGTGTATGTACGGCGCGTACCAACACCCCACCAGTGCATGTACGCGCTGAACCCCCACCCGTGTATGTACGGCGCGTACCAACACCCCACCAGTGCATGTACGTACCGTACAGACACCAAAAACCACACATACTGAACCAGGACAACCCCAAACAACACAAGGAGAGTCAATTCCATTCACACAACACCACAAAACATGTCCAACAAGCACAAATACACCCCATACACTGACCTGCAACTGCCAAACAGCTAAACAGAGGCCCAAAACACAACAACTCCTTATAACACACCCACCCAAAGTTCAAACACAGCCACACCCACACCCACAAATGGACCAATAAAAAGGCCCAACACACACAAACCATGATCCTTTGCAACAGATCCACCACTGCCAGACCACAGAGACAACGCACTGCACCATACTACAGCCATCAATACACCTTACACTTTCACTCCTTCACACAACCACCATCACAAACACCCCCTCATCACATTCACACACACACACCTTCACAACCACACTCACACACCCACAACCATCCACACCCACACCCCCACAACCATCCACACCCACACCCCACACCATGCCCACTAACAAGAATCCAAAGTTCACAAAGGATGAGCTGGAAGTACTTGTCGATGAAATCATCAGAGTCGAGCCACAGCTCTTTGGAACATTGGTCAGACAGACCAGCATATCAAAAAAATCAGCCATGTGGCAGAGGATTGTCGATGTTGTGAATGCTGTTGGGGCCACCAGAAGGACCAGGCATGAGTGCCAAGCCAGGTGGTACGATCTGCGGAGGACGGTCCGCCGCAAAATGACCGACGATCACAACCAGGGGAACATCACCGGAGGAGGGCCGCCCCGCAGACTGGTACAGTACCATCCATGGGAGGAGAAGGTGATGGCCACGCTGCCGCCGGTGGGAGTAGACGGAGTACAAGGAGTCCCAGACCCTGGTGAGTACACAAACAACTCACCTCACATGGGGGGGAATGCCATACACAACCAAAATCCCAATCATGCACGCAACCCCCCCAAAGCCAGCACCGGACACAACCACACTCCAAAAACACACACATGCCACTAGCGCCTCCATGCCCCATGCACCAAGCAAGGCCATGCCAAGTCACAGGCCACACAAAACACCAACACAAGACAGGATGTCCCCGATGCTGGGAGGGTGGGCCCCAAAACTAACATACAGCAACTCTGAAGCACACAACAATGCCCTCAGCCCATATGGCCTAGGGCACAGCCATACAAACAGTGTGTCCCCACACAGTACTGTGTTGCCTGCAAATGGTGGCCACGTTGCCAGATGACATGGATATGAAGGCACAATTTGCACATAACAGCAGCTAATCAAGACACATCACTCTGGAAGAGTGTCAGCACACACCGCCACAGCAGCAGTGCAGACTCAGACACTCCGCCCAATGGGTGCCCGGAGACTACAAACAAACCCACATGAACAAGCCAATGGCCTTTGAAAGACCTGCAGACTGTGTGTCCCCAGGAAGCTGGGCTGAGGTGACAGAGGGTGACACACAGAGGGAGGGAGGAGGCTGACAGAGGGAGGGAGAAAGGGAGACAGAGGGAGACGGACAGAGGGAGGAGGCTGACAGAGGGAGGGAGAAAGGGAGACAGAGGGAGATGGACAGAGGGAGGAGGCTGACAGAGGGAGGGAGAAAGGGAGACAGAGGGAGACGGACAGAGGGAGGAGGCTGACAGAGGGAGGGAGAAAGGGAGACAGAGGGAGACGGACAGAGGGAGGAGGCTGACAGAGGGAGACGGACAGAGGGAGGAGGCTGACAGAGGGAGGGAGAAAGGGAGACAGAGGGAGACGGACAGAGGGAGGAGGCTGACAGAGGGAGGGAGAAAGGGAGACAGAGGGAGACCAAATCACCCTTGGGTGGTGTGGCCATGTCCGCTCGTCAGCAGGTGGACTGTGTGCATGTAGACAAGGTTTGGCAGTGCCTTAACCCCCCCTTTTTCCTGTGACAAACACTGGGCCATGTGTCAATCTGTGCACGAGTACATCCGTGCTGCAGGCACAAACCTAACCTTACACACAGTAAACCTACCCACTGTGTTTGTTAGAACCCTGTCACAAATGCTCAAGTTACCAACCTGCATTCTCAAATAGCATGGTGAAAACACCATTTGGCAAAGTACAGTGCAACACGTAAGGCGGCTCTGCATGGCTTGCTACGCCCGCTCACTACACTGCTGACTGCGTTCCAAAAAGATGCATCAACTAAGATTGTGTCACACATAGGTAAAGTGTCAAAAGCTGTGGCCAAGGGACATACCCATGCACAAGTGCACTGCGGGAATAATGCAAGCCATATCCAACCACCCAGAGGAACTGTGCCAACTCAAAAATGAATGAAACATGGATGTCGCATGTAACACAATTAACATTGTCTCTCTCACACACAGGTCAACGTCGTCGATCTCCCCCCAACACTGGGGGGAAGACTCACAGGACCAGGGTCTGCGTGAAGAGGACCCCACCGGCAGCGAAGACTCTCACCACTCCGTGGATGACCCAGACCAACCTGGCCCCTCTGGTGTCCAACCACCTGCAGCACCTGCGTCAGGTACAACTGTGCCAACCACCACCCCCATTCCTGCCACATCCCAGGAGACACCCAGGAGCCCTGCCCGCACACAACAACACATCCAGTCTGTCCAGGAGGGACAAGGTTCTCCGGGCACCCAGGAGGAGGCAGGCGACACCGCAAATGCCATCCCTCAGGGGTCCCGGAGACCCGATGTGCCCACAACGGCAGGCCAGGTGCAAGTGGGCAGGGGTGGTGGGAGTGGAGGACGGCAGAGGCGCGAACCTGACCAGTTGGCTCAGGAACCGGTAATGTCACACATCAGCAACATCCTCGACTCATACCGGCGTGACACCAGGGGCCTCAGCCAGGTAGTGGAGACCCTCAGAGAGATCAAGAACATGCAGGCCGAGCAATATGCCAGTCAACAGCGACACCAAGGACGGATGGAGGCAAGACAGGCTGAGCTTGTGGCGGTGCAAACGGAAATGACCCGTGTACTCCGTCGGATTGCCGACAACATGGGCAACCCTCCCTGTGCCACCAGGCAAAGAACATCACCACCCACAGGGAGGGATCAGGAGGAGGAGGATTCATCCGACGGAGCATCCCAAGCATCGTCACGGCCTGCATCTGAGGGACCCCGCAGGAAGGTGGGTCGTCCACGCAAAAGACCGTGAGAGTCAGCGGAACATCACCATCTCCCAGGTCACCTGGCCTGGCAGCTGGCCCTCTGGCCCAACAGCAGCACTACAGCAAATGACATTCTCTGCCACATGGACTTGCTGGTCACTGTCTGACCAATGTTGACAAAGACTGTGGCAAAGACTCTGATGACTTCCATTGGCAAGGATTCTAACTCCCCCAGTGAACTTTGGATTCTACACTCCCGCCAAGCACCTCTTGTCATCCCCCCAAACACGTACCCCACCACAAATAAATATCTTCACAATCACGAGATGATGCCGTCATTTTGCATTATTCCACTACATGTGTGTGTTGTAAAGTCAAACCATGCCTGAGTTTTGAAGTAACTCCAAACATGCATACCCTGGGGCCTGAGTCTGGCACAGGACACACATGGGTCACAATGTATCATCCAATACAGACATGGAGCACCATACTCACCCGTGATAGGCCCAACCAGCTGAGGGGGTACCCGCACAACTGTGCCCACAGACCCATTTAGAAGAGCAACAGTCATGCGCAGAGGTCAGGGATCATGTGGAGTGTCCTGGGGTGCTACTCCCAGGTATGTGTAGACAGGTGGCAGAACCATGGCCTGCATGCTTGAGTCAGGTGGATGTGGAGAATGGTGGGCCGGCCAAGGTTGGATGCCTGGAGAAGGCACAATGGGGTCTTGGATCACAGTGCCACAAGGTTGTGTTGTGGTTGTGGGCTGCATCCTGAGTGTGTGCGTGGATTGAGAAGGTCATCCTGCAGCTGGCAGTGATCCATTCCCCCCATCGCTGTTGGACGTTGATGTGGCCTGGTCGCCGGATGTAGAAGCAGAGCTGTGCAGATGCACCCTGGATGTGGACAAGTATCATGGGAGTTGTAACGCACATGTCCGTAGAGTGCAGGGTAGGATTAGACACGGATGTCGTAGTTGACCTGAGGGATGGTCTCTCTTGCCTTGAGGTGGATGGAACTGGGGAACTTGTGCATAATACAGAGTGTGCTGCAGCATGAGGCACAGATGCTGCTGATCAGCATAGCACATGTCAGCAACCAATCCATGATGAACAGTAGCTCGTTTCCGTTGACACTGGGTGCCCTTGCTGCAGACCCTGCAACAGCATGCGCTATGTCAAGAAAACAATGCCCCAAGTTGCACACAAAGACAAGGATCTCAGGAAGGAACTATGCAAAAGGTGTATGTCAAGGAAGGAATGTCTAGTTCAACATGCCACACACACACACAATGGATGCACATGCAGCACAGTGGCCGTCGTGGAGACTAACATGCCACAATACCTATACAGCCATGGACATCATGCACAATACAGATTCTAATCCCTGACAAACAGCTGGCATCTTGCTACTCTACACATAGACCCATATGCACCATCTCTGATAACTATGCCAGACATGCCGCATGCACAGTGGCAACAGACCACCATTGACAGAGATGAGGCACCTTGGAGGCAGAGGGACACCTTTATTAGTCATGTGTGTCTGAATGCTAATGCAACTCTGTCAACACATACACAGGTCATGTGGATGAACATGTGGGACCGACACTGGCACCCCCCTTTGCACCACAGATGCTGGAAATCCATGGAACTGGCACACAAGTGACGGGTTACAGCTAAACACCCCCTGCTGCTCACGGAGAGGCTGCCATACACCATTGAGCCTCCAATGGGGAATCCACACACCATGTCAAACCTGTGCAACCCGTATGTTTTCGAGGGCAGTGTTAGACACATTGATGGCTCCATCACAATCCACAATCCCATTACAGATGACTGTCAGCAAGTCTGACATTAAATTCAGGTGAATTCAGCTCCATGTCATGTGCCCCATGGTGAATCTACATGTATGCTAAGTATCCAAACATGAACAGGAGCAGTGCACACACAATCAAAACAAATACCACACCCAAAAAGCCGTGCTGCATCCCTTACCCTAAGGCGATTTCCAAACGTGTCCGTGCATGTAACGCTGATTCAGCACATGTTGCTGTGTTCATGAGGAATAGCAGGAGCACAACAATGCCACCAGCAGACAGCATGCGCAAGTACCTGTGGATGAGAGACACACCAAAAGCACATCCGCATGCATGTGCATGTACTCGACACGTATAAGGTTGTCAACATGCTAGGTGACAAGGATGACTCTGGAAAAACATTCATCTATTGCACCATCACTCGAGTGACACATCCAAACACACCTCTGACTCACCTGGCAGACATGCAGATGGACACACACATTGCAACACATACCACACACGGCTCAATGCGTGCACACTCAGACACTGGAACTCACCACTAAGCAAAGAAGTTGCGAATGAGCCGACTCCGGATGTCCTCTTCCGCCTCCTCCTCCTCCACATCACTTGCCTCGTGACCAAGCCCTTCATCCTCCACGGGTGGATGGTCCTGCTCATCCGGATCCAGGATGAGTGGCACAGCTTTCTCCACTGCCATGTTGTGCAACATGCAGCACACGAGGAAGATCTTGCATACCTTCACCGGTGCATATGGGAGTGTGCCACCGGTCTTGTGGAGGCAACGGAATCGGCTCTTCAGGAGGCCAAACGTCCTCTCTATCACTCGCCTGGTCTGCCCATGGGCGTTGTTGTAGCGGTGCTCGGCAGCAGTGCTGGGGTTGCGGAGAGGCGTGATCAGCCATGGCATGTTGGGATAGCCAGCGTCCCCTACATGGAAACATCATGGACAAAAGTGGGTCAGGAGAAGCAGTGAGACAGGAAGATGATTCTAAATACAGGACTGACAGAGTATACCCACCAACAAGACATGCCCGTTCGTTGCGCAGCGGCAGCATCATTTCAGGCACCCTGCTACGCCTCATGATGTAGGCATCGTGTGCTGATCCTGGAAAACGAGCACAGACATGTGAAATCACCATGTTGGCAAGACACACCACAAGGGCATTAATGGAGTGGTAATGCTTGCGGTTCCTATACGCTACCTCCTGTGCCTGTGGTGGTACCAAAGCCAAATGTGTTCCATCTATGGACCCAATGACATGGGGCATCCCACCCAAGGCATAGAACTCACGCTTGACACCTGTCAACTGCTCAGGAGATGGGAATTTAATGAACTCATCTAGGTGAACCAACATGGCCTCTAAAAAATCATGCAGCACACGGCTGAACATGGTTTGGGACATGCCACCAATGTGAGCAATGGTATGTTGAAAGGTACCCGTGGCAAAGAAATGTAGGGCTGCCATCACCTTCATCTTGGGTGTCAGTGCACCAGGATACCTGTGTAGCGGTTGGAGGTGTGCTGCCAGCCGTGTCGTCAAGTCCTCAATCAAACGTTGGGGGAAGCGGTAGCGGCGTATACAGTCATGTTCCCTCAGGTCAGCCAAGTCCGGAATTGGTCGTGGGAGAGGCGGAGCCCTGCAGTGAATTTGAAGGGACAATGAAGAGTGAGTACAGTACACCACCAATGTCAATGTACTGAGCACATGTTCAACAGGCAATACACATATGCCACATACAGAGTCAGGTCTGTGCAATGAGCCCTGGACACGTATGCCAGGCAGGGGACACTCCTACCAAGAGCCAGCTACAAACGTTGATTCTCAACCTCAATATGCCATGCCATGAAACTAGCTGTGGGCCAGTGTAAGTGAACAGGCAGACGCATCACAGGATTTACAGACATCCACATATGTGCAGAAGAAGGATGTTTATTGTACAGACAGGTTGCGGAACACTAGATGCACAGGTCACATGTCATAGAAAAAGGACAGACCACACACCTTGCCATGAGGGAGTACATGTCAAGACTGATCACACATACATTGAGAGTATGCAGATATGTCCTTGTTATGAAACTCCGCATCCAAGCATACATACACACCTTACATCGGATTACACATGTGGGCTGGTGTGCGTAACAGTGTGCCATGCCCATCTACACACAGACACATGTTGGGTGCAGCAACTACAGATGCATTTGACCAGACACCTACAGCAAACCTATGGGAACACATGACACACACATGACATAGTTACAGCATGCAACGCGGGCATTCACATCTCAGGGGTAATTTCCCGTGTACCTGGCATCAGGGGACAGTTGCGGGTGTCGGTGACTGTGCCATGCCAGTGACGCATGGCTCAACAAGTCTGTACTACATGCACACAAGTCAATGGAGTGAAGGGGATGTGTGGCACATAGTGCACCATCACACATGACATGTGTACACAGCTCATCATACTTAAATTAGCTTCACACCTCAGGAGTAATGTGCCACATCACGGCTTGACACACCTGTGCCCGACACACATAGTACTGCACAGACAATGCCTTGATGTCCAGCCTTGGCCAAGTATGACAGCTCTATTCCTGTCTGTGTGCCGCCTGTCACCACTGTCAGGTGTGAAACGCACCGTACATACGCTCTGAGGGCGTGTGTAGGGTCCCTATCCCTATGGGTGTGCTGGCGTATGCGTGCGCCATTGTAATACGGACCGTACACGCGTATGTACGGTCCGTATCACTATGGCGTACACATACGCCAGCACACCCATAGTGATAGCGACCCTACACACGCGTGTACGGCCCGTATTACTATGGGTGTGCTGGTGTATGCGTACGCCATAGTAATACGGACCGTACACGCGTGTGCAGGGTCCCTATCACTATGGGTGTGCTGGCGTATGCGTACGCCATAGTAATACGGACCGTACACGCGTGTGCAGGGTCCCTATCACTATGGGTGTGCTGGCGTATGCGTACGCCATAGTAATACGGACCGTACACGCGTATGTACGTTCCGTATCACTATGGCGTACGCATACGCCACCACACCCATAGTGATAGCGACCCTACACACGCGTGTACAGCCCGTATTACTATGGGTGTGCTGGCGTATGCGTACGCCATAGTAATACGGACCGTACATGTGTGTGTAGGGTCCCTATCACTATGGGTGTGCTGGCATATGCGTACGCCATAGTGATACGGACCGTACATACGCGTGTACGGTCCGTATTACTGCATTTGGGGTGCCCTAGGGCCGTGGAACCTGTTGAAATAACATAGGGGACACACGAGGGACAACTATAATGGCCTAAATGCATGCTGGTTGTCATGGAGACCGAGTTTACAGTTTGAATTTTTGCATCAGGTGGCCAGCAGAAGTCGGTTTGAAACAATATACTTTGTTGCAAAGTGGTTGTTGACTTGACTTCATGCTCCCATGCAAAGCCCCTCACTGGGGTAGGTTTAAAGGGATTGGAGGAAACGTAGGATGCTAATGTGACTGACCAATCTCTCTGTACTCCTGTAAATGTAACAGGCCAGCAAGGCAGATATAAGGAAGCCAGGTCCCATGAGAGAGCACTTGCCTGCACATCCTTTCATTCCACAACACTGCTGCTGCTCGTGATTCATCTGGCACCATGTCCAGGTCTGTGGAGAGGGCCCAGCCATTCACACAGGAGGATAACCTTGCCCTGCTGGATGTGATCCTCCCACAGTACACGATGCTGTATGGTCGACCAGGGGAGCAGGTGAGTGCTGACTCCACTAGCTTAAACTGTGCCCCTTTTTTGTGACTGTGACTTCGGGCATTGTGTCCCTGTGTGACAGACATGCAATGTTGTTTGGAGTGGGTCCCAGGGTGGGGAAGGCCTCATGTCTCCCATGCAGCGCATGCTGTAGTTCCTGTGTGCACTCCTCACTTGCATAGTGCTTACTGTGAAAAACAATGCATGGTGCATGCCACATTCTGCCTGGCTACTCCTCCTGGGAATGTTGTTGCTACAGTCCTGATGTGATTCTGTGTTCCCCCCAGTGTGACAGGTGACAGTACCCATAGATGTGTGTTTGTTTAGTGTACCTGTGCTGTGAGTGTCCAAATGATGTGTTCGTCCCCTGGACATTGGTGTGTGTGTGTAAGTCCCCTGTCATGTGGGTGAGTGCATATGGGGAGTGTTGCACACCAGCTGCATGAGGGATGGATATACCCTGGCCATGTGATGTGAGCAGGGGGCAGTGTTGTGTGACTGCCGTGCTGAGCCAGCCCCACACCTGTGACACCCCCCAGTCTAGTGGCACATGGGCAGAGTGAGGTTTTTACCCGCAGTTGGCAATGGCAGGTGATTGTCCTGTACCTGTGTGTGTCTGTGTACTCTGCTGAGGTTGCGTCAGTGGGCTGGGGCATGTGACTGCTTTGAGGTGCTGTACATAATACTGGGGTTGCTTGTGATGCACAGTGTGATCCAGGATCCTTAATTGTGTGGCACCCCTCATGCCACCTGTGTACTTTCACTGCCATGTAGTGCATTTTGCCTTCCCCAGAGGATAATGTCCCTATGACAAAGGTGCAATGAGTTTTCTGCATACCATGGCCTGTTCAAACAAGACAAATTATTAATATGTGTGTCTTTGTGTCATTGCTCAGGTGTATTAAAGTATCCTCACTTTTGCATCCTCACAGGTAGGCGTCTGTATTCTCCTTGCTAGGTCTGGCCTGTGTGTGATGTTTGTCTGGACATACACTCAAGGTGCAGTGACCCAGTAATGTTGGGCATGTTTCAATGCGTTAGCTTTGCAGCATGTGCAAAAAGTCAATAGACATGGTTCCTGCTCATCCCTTTTTTGGCAACGCTGTGTGGTACAGATGCAGTGCACGATTGTCCCCAGAGCCTGGCTCCTCTGTCCAATTTGATATCAAGTAATTTGCTGTTGTGTCATGCACTCCATTGTTTCTCAGTGGCATGGTGGGTCAACCAGCTGTGTGTTGCAGGGCCTACATATGTACCTTGTATTGTAGATGTTACTCATGGTGCTTTTCAGGCTATGCACTGTGACCTATGTAGATCTGACTCATGTGACCTATGTATACAGGTGTCTGATTATTTTCTGTCTCTTCACCTTGCCCACAGCATCGTCGGGGGACTCCGAGGGAGTCACTGGCACGGAGCGTGAGGAGCGAACAAGCACCAGTGGCAGCAGTGCTATCTTGTCTGGCACATCGAGTGGCACGGAGGCTGAGGGGAGTGAGGCGGAGGACCTGTCCAGTTACACCAGCGACTATGACGCAGACGGGTCCGAGGCTGAGCTCCCAGAGGGGGCGGAGGCTGCTCCCACAGCTGAGAGCAGCACACAATCTCTACCTGACCCCTCCGTTCCCATCACCGCCTCCCACTTGCTCTGGTCCCTTCCCGCCGTGCTAGGTCACCACGTGTCTCCTTCTTGCCAGGCACCGCGCCCCCTGCCCCTGTCTCCACTGCTGCCTCAAATGCAGAGTCTGTGGACATCCTGCACCAGTTGCAGGTTGGTCAGACTGCGATGCTGAATGTCCTCCATGGCCACACCCGAGTGATCACCCAGATGGAGGCATACCTGGAGGGCATCTCAGCTGCGCAACGCCAGTTGCTGAGGTCCATAGACTCGACACTGACTGCAGCAGTGGGTCTCCTGCAGCGCTACGTCCCCCCCACTACCCCTGCACCATCCACACTTCCCACTCCCATGCCTGTCCCAAGCACACCCAGACGTACCCATGCACGCACCCCACCAGACACAGGTACCACACCACCAGGGAAGCCCAAGCGCACACCTCCTGTCACGCACACACAGGGTGAAGTAGGCACACCCACTGGGTTGGGGGAAAACGTAAGACACGCAGCCACAGTGGGAGTCCACATTCTTCACAACCCCCTGCCTCTAAATCCACTCCCCTCAGCTCTCCTGGCCAAGATTCCACCAAGGAATCCTTCCTTGCCGCTCTGTCCCTGAGCCCCAAGGTGACACCACCCCGCAAGCGGTCAAAGGAGTCCCCGGTCAGGGTAGTTGAGCCCCCCCTGTCCACACCCTCCCCCAGTAGCACTGCGACCCATCCCTCCGACCCCCCCCTCCTTGGGGCCTGTGTTTCCTTCGGGTGCAGGGGAGATGCTGGAGGACCTTGCAACCATGTGCAGCGCCATCCTCACCTCCACCTTTGGCGCTGCCCCACCCCCTGTGGTGGAGTCCTCCGTCCCTGCACCCACAACACCTACCCTTGCCCCTCCTGTCCCTGCGGTGCCTGGTCCTTCCCCCCACATGATGCCCCCCCTTCTGTGGATGAAATGGACATGTGAACTGTGCAGGCAAGCTAGGGGACACACGTCCCGATGTGTACCCCCCCAGGACTTTGCTGATGGCCTGGCCCATGGGCCTTGTAAATAATGGACATTTAAAAACATTACAAATTGAATGCTGAATAAAGCTTTTTGTTTTTCTTTTGCACACTTATGCTTTCCTGGACTTGCTGTTGGTGGTGCTGCTCAATGGTTTGGGGTGGGGATAATGTGTTAGGTGTCTGGGAAATGTAGTAGTGTGCTGCTCATGGGGTGGGCCCTGGTATCTGTGTGCCATCACAAGGTATTTGCAAAATCACTTTGTTCATTTTCAGCTCTTGCTGCATGGTGACATTGTCCCAAGGTGTGTTCCTTCCTCTGTGGACCCTGACATCTTCCCTGCAGGGTGTTTCCTAAATGTTGTGCTGAGCTGTGTCTATATATCCTTGGTGTGTGACGGATCCGTTCAACTTTGCCCATGCATGCTGGGCGATGTCTCCACCTGCATCATTAGTGGCATCCTTGGTGGTCACTGTACTTGAGTATCGAGTATATTTACGTGACTTCATGTGGACATGTTCCCTTTCACACACTCTGCATGTGTGTACTCCCAGCCTTGCACACATGTGTTTCGTGTTCTGCAGGGTCTTGGAGCACCTGACTGACAATTGTGGGTATTGTATCTGTGGGTACTGCTCCCTTTTCTTTCCATGGGCACTGCTGGGAGGACTCTGCACCCACCCCTCCTGTGTCTGGGCTCTGCTGGGAGGACTCTGCACGCACCCCTCCTATGTCTGGGCACTGCTGGGAGTGATAGGCACCCACCCCTCCTGTGTCTGGGCACTGCTGGGAGGACTCTGCACCCACCCCTCCTATGTCTGGGCACTGCTGGGAGGACTCTGCACCCACCCCTCCTGTGTCTGGGCACTGCTGGGAGGACTCTGCACCCACCCCTCCTATGTCTGGGCACTGCTGGGAGTGATAGGCACCCACCCCTTCTATGTCTGGGCACTGCTGGGAGGACTCTGCACCCACCCCTCCTGTGTCTTGGCACTGCTGGGAGGACTCTGCACCCACCCCTCCTATGTCTGGGCACTGCTGGGAGTGATAGGCACCCACCCCTCCTATGTCTGGGCACTGCTGGGAGGACTCTGCACCCACCCCTCCTGTGTCTGGGCACTGCTGGGAGGACTCTGCACCCACCCCTCCTGTGTCTGGGCACTGCTGGGAGGACTCTGCACCCACCCCTCCTATGTCTGGGCACTGCTGGGAGGACTCTGCACCCACCCCTCCTATGTCTGGGCACTGCTGGGAGGACTCTGCACCCACCCCTCCTGTGTCTGGGCACTGCTGGGAGGACTCTGCACCCACCCCTCCTATATCTGGGCACTGCTGGGAGGACTCTGCACCCACCCCTCCTGTGTCTGGGCACTGCTGGAAGGACTCTGCACCCACCCCTCCTATGTCTGGGCACTGCTGGGAGTGATAGGCAACCACCCCTCCTATGTCTGGGCACTGCTGGGAGTGATAGGCACCCACCCCTCCTGTGTCTGGGCACTGCTGGGAGGACTCTGCACCCACCCCTCCTATGTCTGGGCACTGCTGGGAGGACTCTGCACCCACCCCTCCTGTGTCTGGGCACTGCTGGGAGGACTCTGCACCCACCCCTCCTATGTCTGGGCACTGCTGGGAGGACTCTGCACCCACCCCTCCTGTGTCTGGGCACTGCTGGGAAGACTCTGCACCCACCCCTCCTATGTCTGGGCACTGCTGGGAGTGATAGGCACCTACCACTCCTGTGTCTGGCCATGTACGCTCGGGACATACACCGGTGGGGGTACGCTCCGTACATGGACTGGTGGGGGTATGTGCCGTACATACACTGGTGGGGTGTGGGTACGCTCCATTCATACACGGGTGGGGGTACGTGCCGTACATACACTGGTGAGGTGTGGGTACGCTCCATTCATACACGGGTGGGGGTACGCGCCATACATACACTGGTGGGGTGTGGGTATGCTCCATTCATACACGGGTGGGGGTACGTGCCGTACATACGGGGGTGTTGGTACGCGCCGTACATACGGGGGTGTTGGTACGCGCCGTACATACGGGGGTGGGGGTACGCGCCGTACATACGCGGGTGGGGGTACGCGCCGTACATACGCGGGTGGGGGTACGCGCCGTACATACACGGATGGGGTGTTGGTACGCGCCGTACATACACGGGTGGGGTGTTTGTACGCGCCGTACATACGCGGGTGGGGGTATGCGCCGTCCATACACGGGTGGGGTGTTGGTACGCGCCGTACATACACGGGTGGGGTGTTGGTACGCGCCGTACCCAGGCCTTCAGAGCGTGGGTACGGGTCGTACCACGCATACCCCTACGTCACCCCAACAATGCTGGTACGGCCCGTACCCAGGCCTTTGGAACGTGGGTAAGGGCCGTACCGCCATTGTTGCGGTGACGTAGGGGTGGGCGTGTTACGACCCATACCCACGCTCTTAAGGCGTGGGTACGGCACGTACCGGACTTGTTGTGTTGCTGGTTCGCGTCATCACCCACTTCCGTTGTGGCGGACGCATGCGTTGCTGGACAAGCCCCCACCCCCTCGAAGTGACCAGACCCTGAAGGTCAGGTATGTCCAGGGCATGTATGATTTGTGACTTGGGTGGGGGTCGTGTGTCCTGCCCCTGCCCCCCCCCTTTGCCCCTGGGTGTTGTTCTGACCTTCTGCGGCATCTGCGTCGGTTCCTGTAGAGCAGGTGGACTGCTATGAGGGCTGGGATGACACGTAGGTTCGGGTCCATGGCTGTCCGTCGCGTACAGGTGCTCCTTGTGCACGTCGTCCTGATTTCCTGGCAGTTTTTGGCTGTCGGAAATTATAATCCGTGCGGGGTGACGTCGGTGCGGATCGTACTTCCTGGTTCGTGAAACGCTGCCTGAATGCGTCCCGACGTCACGTCGGCGCTTTCCCGGATCACATTTGTATGTTTTTTTTCGTCGGTCGGTGTTTTGTACGATTCGTACGGAAATAGTTTTTCCATACGAATCGTAATTGCAATATTGTGAAGTTTTTTGACCGGGTACTCGTCGGACGGAGAAAGCGCTCCGACCGACGGTTCGTACCCGGTTTTTCCAGGATCCGAATCGGCCCCTTAATCTGTATTAAATTGTTAAATAAGTGTGTTGTTTAATTTTTATTTTAAATTAAATTGATTCCCTTTTTTTAAATGTTATATATTTTTGATATATTTAAATATGTTTACATATGTTTTTGATAATGTGCTATTGAACATTTTTCAAATTATATTATTAATTAAAATATTAGTTATATTTTTTATATATGTATAATTATATATATACATATATGTGTGTGTTTACACTTTTTAAAAGAAGTTCATTTGTTGCATTTGTTCAAATATACATTCAATTATATTTTTTTATAAATTAAAGTTAGTATTTAAATTCATACGCGAGATACTTATCATCTTTCCCCTCACACACAGCACTACCCTCTGGGAGCTAGAGTTTCCACTAGAATGGTGTGCTGATTCCACTAAATATTTGGGCATTCATATACACCTAGACACGGAAATGATAGTGCGTCTCAATTACGGGCGAGCGATCTCCTCACTGGAGACACAAATAGACAAATGGCTGAAAATGTGGCTATCCATATCAGGTAGAGTAGCCATAATCAAGATAGTCGTTTTTCCCAAATTCCTAAATCTCTTTAACAATATCCCCATTCCCCTTCCAAACAGTTTCTTTACGACACTCAGATCCCACTGAATAAACTTAGTATGGGGAAATACACAGGCCCGGGTGCGCTGGCAAGTACTAACCCTTCCCTATGACCGAGGCAGATATGGAGTTCCCGATTTCCATTTATAGTATTTAGTAGCACAGTGCAGCTACGCCCACGCTTGGTATCACCCAGATGCCAGAATTCCATACCTTCGCCCAGAAGCTGACCTCGTCCTCTCGGTGCGGCTGTCCGCCGTCCTCCCCAAAGGTCTCCCTAGAAACCCTAACAAGATCCAAACGGTTTCTACAACCAGTTGGGCTTGGGAGATGCTACGGCGAATTATACGCACTGCCCTTTTATATTCCACGGCCCTACCACTCCCCAATGCTCGCTGGCTACCACTTACAGGCGAGAAGATTGTACAGCGCACTTTAACCAAATTCGCAATCACGAAGGCGAGGGACTTGTTCCCAGGTGGACATTCCTTTATGGAAAGTGACGACACCCGCTTCCCTGACGCCATATTCATAGACCGGTTTCTGCTCTGGCGAGTCCACTCAGCGCTGCTTGCCACAATACCCTGTTTTTAGATAGAACCCGACTTGTTCGCCCCCTTGCCTCTGGTCATCGAGAGTGAACATGGCACCCACCTCATTTCAAAACTTTACAAAGCCTGCGCGAGGCTTGTTCCTGACGATGACAAAAAGATAAGAAGGGACTGGGAGGAGGACTTGGGCGGCCCGATCACGGACGACCAATGGACCGCTTGCTGCGCTCTCACCAAAGACCTAACCAGCAGACCCAAACTGCTTCATTTTAAGTTCCTACGCAGGGTTTACAGCACACCGGCCAAAGTACACAAACTAGACCCGTCAAGACCCCATAGTTGCCGCAAATGTGGATCCCCTCACGCTGACTTTGCGTTCTTAGCATGGACTTACCCTCGTCTGTATCCGTACTGGAAGGCAGTTAATAAGGAACTGGGCGTCGTTATCTACATACCTCTTGACCCTGAGATCGTGCTCTTAGGCTACGTGGTCAGCTTTCCCAAAAAGCTCTGGAAGTTTGCCGCCCTCAGTTTATTGCTAACCAAGAGGGAGGTGGCAATACATTGAGTCCGTAAGACAGTCCCTACGGTACAGAGCTGGCTGAGAAGTTTGGTTCTTTGTAACACACGCAGCGATATGTACTCCATGACTGTTCCCTCTTCCTCCTGGCCTAGGGACATTTGGGGTCCGCTGAAAACTTACCTTACATCACGACAAAACGACACGACCACACAACTAGACCAAGGCATAGTGCCAACTGGGGTGGGTTGAAGACCTCTCCACTCACTGTACTACTGATATGCTACTTGCTAGATGTAATGGAGTGCTGCCATCTCTGAATTTACACTCACATTGTGACAGGTCCTGTCTGAAGACCTCATATAACATATTAAGGTGATACATGTCTTGTGCAAATATGGGCTTTGGAACATTGAACAGGGCAACCATTGTATATTAATCATATGTTGTTTTTGTATTATTGTACACCTGTAGATTTCTGAAACTGCAACTTTGTATTTTTCCTACCATGCGAGACTGTGTAAATTGATTACTGTGATGTTTCCTATGTGACAAAATGATATAGTAAAACAAAAAAAAGTAGTATTTAATTTATGTTTATTTTTATATTTTAAATTATATATATTTTAAATTCGATATTTAATACAACTATATTATTGTAAACTATATTCTTTTCCTTCAATATTTTGTACTTACATATTTAAGGATAGGGAGTCGATATTTTTGCATTCTATATTTTTACCTCGATATTTTTTACATCTACATTTTTGTGGTCGATATTCTGTCAGTGTACCTTTACCTATTGCAGGTTTTGATGGTTAACAAATTGTCGTGCTGCGAACTTCCGATCCCAGAATGCATCAATGAGGAAGTTGAGACCCTCACATGAACCCAATTGTTATCATGCAAATAAATGGATAGAAAGCGCGGTACACTGTAATTGTCACTAATTGGTCCATGAACAAGGACTAAAAAGTTTGAAATGCTTTGGGCCTCATCACAAAAATAGTACCTGGATTGTTTGAAGATTGACAAGGAATGACGCTTGGAGTTGAGTGCGTCTCAGTTCTCTTTGGCAGAGGTGTGTGTCCATTGAAAAAAACACGTGTTTCAGGGACGTTATAGTTAGTTGGACATTTCACTCGTACAAAACCAGAGAAATTCGGCCGTTTTAGTTATTTGAGCTAACTATAAATCACGCCCCCGCAATGCACTGCTGATGATGTCACATATTACATCGTTCATGACATGGTCAGTGACATCGCTGATGATGTTATAGTTACAATATAGAAGTAAAAAAACCTTTGAAATTCACTAAAAAATCAAAGGTTACAGTGACGTTATAGTTAGGCTGACATTTTACTCATACAAAAACAGAGAAATTCAGCCGTTATAGTTAGCTGAGCTAACTATAACTCACGCCCTTGCAATGCACTTATTATGACCTCACATTTTACATCACTCATGACATTGCCGCGAGGCCTCCCTAAGAAGGCTGATTTTGGCCCATGGGACCCCGTCCCCAGGCCTTTATTATTATTTTTTTATTCAAAGGGAGGGAGCCAAGCCATTCCCCGGGCCATTTTCAGCCCCAGGGAACCCATCCCCGGGGGCCTGCCCCCTTTTTTTAATTATTTTTTTTTAAAGGGAGGGTGGCTGCATGGCCCCCCTATCTAGATCAATTGCGGTCCTGGGGTCAGGCCTTTTAAAAATAATTAAAACAGGAGGGGAGCCGAGCGGCCCCTATTCCCAAGCCATTTTTGGCCACTTCGTTGAGGAACATGGGGGAGCCTATTGGCCCCCATGGTCCCTGCTGGCTCCCCACCTCCTGCGGGAGCTGGCATTGCTTTGAGACCCAGGGAGCTGCTTACATGCAGCTCCCTGGATCTCAAAGCAATGTCTGTTTCCCTGCTCACTTGATAACGGGCAGGGAAACAGACATGCTCTGCTTTCAGCAAGCAAGAACATTTTGTGCTCTCCCCTGAAAGCAGAGCACAGCAATGTCCTGGGGGTGGGCACCCTGGGACATTGGTCGAATTGGTCCTGGGAGAGTGGCGGTCCCCAAGATCATGTAGGTCTCCTGGAGGGAGGCCGCGTGGCCCCCCTCCTTTGTGAATTATGCCCTGAGGAGGTGGTCCCCAGGGCCGGGGATCGCAACAGACCCCCTAAATAATTGTATTTGTGTCCTAGGGAGGTGGCAGTCCCCAGGGCAGCAGGAGAGGCCTGGCCTCCCCCGCATTACTTTAAAAAAAAAACAGTGTGCCCCAAGGAAGTGGTGGTACCTGGTGCAGGGGGGATCTGCTAGGCCCCCCCCCATATTATTGAAATTATCCCCTGGGTGGTGGCGGTCCCCAGGGCTGTGAGCGGGCCAGCATACATAATAAAAAGTGCCCTGGGGAAGTGGTGGTCCCTGGGGCTTTGATAAGCTCTAGGATGGGGGCCTCGTGCACCCCCCTCCTATATTTATTACATGCCTGGGACCTGGGCCATTAGGGGGTTATTTACAAGCAAGCTCGGGATACGGAGCTTGATTTAAAAAAAAATTGCAGTGAATTCACAACTTCGCGGCAATATTTAAAAAAAATGCTTTTATGGCTTGGTTGTCACGGTATTCCTACACTGCCCCCTTTCCTTTATATTTCGCTTGTTTTGGGGGATTCGGTAAATTCGAGTCCTAAAATGGCAGTCAACACTCCCTGGTTGAAGTGTCGGCAGTCAATCAGAGCGCTGCATTTCCCTGCATGAGCTCGTGTTTTTTCACGACCAAAGATATATCTATGTTTTTCTTGTGAAATTTAGCATTAACTGCTTAATGGATCTACACCAAATATGCAAAAAGCAATTCCTTGAACCAACATCTACCTCCCTGCCAAATTTGGTTTAAGTCCGTCCAGCGGTTCGAGCTGTAGGTGTGGCTAAAGTTTCCTATGGGAATTAACATTACAAATACACCCTTATTTAGTGCCCCAATTTCTCAGTACCCACTGCATTGATAACCCTCAAACTTTCCATGACACACAGAACCTACCATGACACTTTTTTGGGAACACTTTGTGAAGATTGATCAAACGATGCCAAAGTTATAGCCAAGTCAAAAAATGCTTTTCCTATGGAAACATGGTCCTAAATATAACTACCTACTGACGACCACGAGTAGATAATACCTACTAGCGGTCAGAAAGGAAACTGGCCAGTCATTCTGGCTGGCTTTCAACAGGCTCGAAGAGCCAGTCCGCACGTCGGAAGCCAGCAAGTAATCTCAAGGGCAGGTCTTTCCGCCATTGAGATTACGATCACCCTTTTCCACATGGTTTCCATGCCGGTCTGTCTGACCTGGAAACCATGTTGCAGGCATGTTTGTGGGCCCCCAGCAGAGCCCCCTTTGGAGCGGGCACTGTTGACCCTTGCACCTTGTGACAGGTAATTTGAGGTGCCTGTCACGGGGTGCAAAGGTAAATCCCACCTCAAATTTCACTATGGGAGCATTCATTATGGCCAGTTTACGGCCGTAATGCATGCTCCCATTGTGAAATATAGGAATGCGACTGAACAGTGTTCGGTAGCATCCTAAAAGGCGGTCGCGACCGCCTACCGGGTTTCGGTCGGTCCCAGGACCGATTCGGTGTCATCATAATGAGCCACCAGGACAAAAGTTAGTTTAGATGATGTGTGGAAGGATTTGGGGTGATTCATCAAGTGGGGGCCGAGAAAAGGGGGAGCAAAACGCTTTTTCCCCATGCAATGTTTATGGGGATTTTGCCATTTTTAGACATGGATACAGCCTGAACCGCTGAACAGAATTATACTAAATTTGCCTAAAAGCTAGATCTAGAAAGAGCCCTCTTTGTATTTTTGTGTAAATCTATTTAGTAGTTTCAGAGTTATTAAAGTAAAAAGATCTTTCAAAGACCTACCCACGAGGTATCTGTGTGTACCAGTGGGGGATTCAACTGAAAAGCAAGGCACTGACTGGCTGGCCACAACCTGGTAGTAAAGTTGCAGCCACCATTTTGTTTCTTGGCTGAGCCCCTGGGGAGAAAACATAAATAAAAATATACATAACGAGTCAGGATAGAGGAATCCTGACCCCATAGGACACATGGAGGGGTCTCTGAGCGACCCCTAATGGGCAAAGAATAGCCCAATTTTTGTCTTTGGAGCGATCTGTGGATCCACGGATCCACCCTGGTACACCGCGCGGCCCCCTGTGAAAATCTGCGATGGAACTGCAGATCTGAAGCCCAATGGGAAATAAAATTAACTCACTCACACACGATATTCCCACCTCACACGGCCGAAGGCACGGCGTGGGGTTGGGTGCATGCAGGAGGGGTAACCTTATGGGTTCCATTCAGTACACCTGGAGAAATAAACATGGTGAGAAGGTTGGTAATGGGTAGATGTCCCTGAGAAGGCTACCCTCATGAGGATGTCTGCTTTGTGCTGCAGCCTGTATCTGAGAAGGCAGGTTCATGGAAGGGTCTGTGGGGCAGATCTGAAAATCAGCCAAAACCCTTGGGGCCTGATAAAGACCTGCCAGTCCCCTCCAACAGAGCACAAAAGTAATATCTGATGTCATCATATCACCACAAAGATGAGCACTCACTTTGAGACCCTCAGACACCCACCGGAGACCCTACGTTGGGTTATCCTTGAAGCACACCCACAATTAACATCAGAGGGACTGTTCAAACTGTAACAAAGGTGGGTGCACCGTTTAGCCACTGACCAACATGGACTAAACGAACCATCCCATGGGGCACATTAAATAGAACCTAATCTTGAGTCTCAAGCACGCACGTAACTCTGATCTTTACGATCAACGAGGTTGGAGTACACCACCAAAATAGTTAGATAACTCCAAGAGGGCCACCATACACCATATCTCTGTATACCATCTGTTTTGTGGCCATATGCTAAGCAATTATGTGATACCTACAGCACTGACTTCAGACAATATTCTCTTGGAATGGGCTGTTTACAGGCCACACAAACATCCTCCAATATGGCCGCCGTTATTGCTTAAAACATTCACACAAAATGGCGCCCATTTTTGACTACTACTTTCAGTGGTTCGCCCTCTAGCTGTTGCACGCTAGTGATTGGTGACCTCCTTGACCCCGGAACCGGCATACTATATCATCGGAGGACTCATGGTGAATGGTACCATCCTGGTTCCAGTGGTGTGGGGTAGGTCTACCGCTCGCAACACGACCAAAAATCTTGAGTATTTCTTCTGTTTTTTTAATGCGAAGCCCTCCCGTGGAACCTCTCAACCCTCGGTGAGAAGGTGAGTATGGGTGCCTCATTTACCGCTAATGCATTAGCAGGGATACGCCACACTCCCAAGAGATACTTTACCGCTTGACCTGTAAGCACATGGGATGATGCCCCCCTTCTCAACATTTCCTCCAGCCGTACCGATCACCTCGATGTGGTGCGGCGGGGTCGGAATGCGGGACGGAGCCCTATTCCATGCGTGGGCTTGCCGCGTATGGAGCCCGCTTGCCGTGATCAGTGTCCCTCTCACATGTGGTGCTGGGTATAAGCCCCGGCCACCTTCCACAAGGAGCTGACAGCTTGATACTTTACGGGCTACCCGCCCGTAATCACCATTAGCAATTCTCGCTCCAAATTCCAACTCTATTATCTCTTTTCTCAGGACACTAAATTCATGTGTCTTGAAGCTGTCGGATACTGATGGGGCCAGGCTACTTCAGCCTTTAGGTGAGCATTGAGGCACTTAAAGCATCGAAGCTACTTTTTTAATGCAGTACACCTTACTTGATTTTAACGCTTGCACCAATTTTAACTCACAAACATCATCACTACTATGACGTTACCTTGCACTTACTGTTTGCACCTGATGGGTCACTGGGATGTAATTGAGAGAGAGTTGTTCCCAACAGGAAAGTCACTATGATAAATGCTTAATCATGTTATATGTTCTTCATAGGTCGTCCATCACATTTTTAGGTAATCCTTTTCCGTTTAGATATTTTTCATGGTAATTCTAGGTTAGTTAACCCAAATACCACAGTGTGTAGATTTAAGATACATGACTTGGTCCTGAAGAATTGCCGCTTGATCAGACAGACAATAAGGCATGAAACATGTTGACCACTTAGAGCAGAGTGCAACACCATGAACATAGAATCAGGTAGTCGCCACTCCTATCTTTTTAATCAGGTAGGAAGCCAGTCACAATAAAATTCTCTTTTTTGGACTTCCTTACCTGTTTTAATCCAACATATTCACTTCATCTACACCCCTTTTTCTTTAGGCCCCTTACACCCACAGCACCTTATGGCAAGGAAAAAAGATCTCCACTAAGAGCCCCTCATTGGGTGCCCGTCGGGTATTGCAGCGCCGACCTGACGAGGAGCAAGCCCGATGATGAAGCATGACACCCAGCTGGCTGGGTGTGTTAGGGCCCTAATTCCGAAAGGGCGGAATCCCCTTTCTCTCTTTTCACTATAGGATCACCTATTATTCCTGTGGTTACACCCTCCCCCCCATTACATTGACCCACTGAGGAACTGCATACCCTTTTTGATATTGTTATTGTCTGGGCATGTATGCTGGACCTTAGAAAAGCCCATAGTCCCCTTTTTTGGAGTGAGTCCCCTCCAACTGCCAAGTGAGAACATTCTTATGAATCCCAAGTACCTTCTCTTCTCACTGCCAATCTAGAGTAAGGTAACTAGGGTTCATGTAATCTGCGTTCCTTGAGTGACAGAGGAGATGTTTGAGCAGAAGATTTTGACCACTTGGAACCTTGGTTGTACCATGCATTCCAGTGTGGGATAGATGCAACAATCTCCTTGTTCTGAGGAGGCACAGTGGATATTAAGAGACACAACAGACAGGTGAGGTGGATTGAGTCTAGACCTTGGAGGACTGGCCCCAAGCCTTGGCTGGAGCACTGTCTGTGGTCCGATGAAAGATCTTTTTGGCAGTGGTATGCAGGAGTCTGTGCAGGGCTTCTGGGTGAGTGTAAAAACCACCCTGAGTCACAAAATGGAGCTGTAGACTAGGTCCCATGCAGTGGGCCAGCTGACAAAACCTCCCAAAGCTATGGAGTTGTGGAACTTATCCTGTGCACTTTGTGACATCATGGAGAGGAAATGGAGCACATGCCAAGGGCAATGCACCCTGGGTGGGCTGCAACTCTGGCCAGAACTTGGAAGAGTTTTCCCCACATCTAAGGAGTAGAACCCTCATTGGGCTTGGGGTACCCCATCCTGGGCATTGTGTGACAACCATGGCAACTGGCTGATGATCATGACTAAGCAGCAGCATTGTGCCTACTTCTGGAGTTCTCGGTCAATCATTTGTTTTGATCTGGTTACCCTGGAGGGACCCAGCAGGCCTCATGGATCCTAAAGTCTCCATTGTTACACCCTCTTGACTAGTAAGGGGATCTGGTTGGTCCTGAGCTCCCACCAATATCAATATGTAGTAAGGTAACTATGCATTACTGTAATCTGTGTACCCTGAATCACAGAGGGGGACATTTAAGGGAACGTGCCTGATTTCCTGGAGCCCTAGCTGGTATAAATACTTCACTTATCTGGACAGCCATTGCTGCATAGCCATCTGGTTGCAAAATCTATTTCTTCTGGTGAATGGCAGGATGGTTGGCCTTAAAATCTGGGGATGTGGTTATACAGTGCAGTTCAATAGGAAATCAACAGGGCTTTCTGCTTGGATTCAAGAGGTATACTGGGCATGGATGAACATCCCAGGCTGTGGTGGCTGGAGCATGTGCCCTGCATGAGAGGTGCATGGCCCGCTGACGTTCTCTCTGAGGTCCAGTAAGAGCTTTTAATCCCAGAGGACCCGGGAATCCATGAAAAGCTTCAGGAAGCATTGAATGAGTTCAAGGTCTGCCAAGGACCAGTTATTAGAGCCCAAGCTTCGGGCCTGTAGGTGCCACAAGAGCAAAGTGCTCAGAAAAACGGGGCACAATAATGATGTCCCCTAGCCAGTCCAATTGCCAGCATTCTGCATTCTGTCCATCAACTGTTGTTTTTGCATTTGTCACCCCGAGTGGGACGGGTATGCTCAGACGTGGATCCCGTGCTCTCCATGCCACTGGAATCAAGCTATCCTGGCTGAAGAGGGGCGAAACCCCGAAATTGGTCCTAGGATGCCTGTTTCCAGTCCAGGGAATACCTGGCTTGGCAGTTCGGGCTGGACTGTTCCCATGAGGCACAGGGTCAAGACTGATTTGCATATGGCTGGGTTCAAACTGGAATGGCATGGTGAGCAAAAAAACGATGGATTTAGGCCCAGATCTCTGTACTGGGGTGAATGTATGACATTGTTCTGCATTCTGTCCATCGATCTGTTGTTTTAGCATTTGTCACCCCGAGTGGGACGGGTATACCCAGACGTGGGTCCCGTGCTCTCCATGCCACTGGAATCAAGCTATCCAGGCTGAAGAAGGGTGAAACCCCGAAACCAGTCCTAGGATGCTTATTTCTAGTCCAGGGAGGACCTGGCTTGGCAGTTCGGGCTGGACTGTTCCCATGAGGCACAGGGTCAAGACTGATTTACATATGGCTGGGTTCAAACTGGAATGGCATGGCGAGCAAAAAAACGATGGATTTAGGCCCAGATCTCTGTACTGGGGTGAATGTATGACAGTGTTCTGCATTCTGTCCATCAACTGTTGTTTTTGCATTTGTCACCCCGAGTGGGACGGGTATGTTCAGACGTGGGTCCCGTGCTCTCCATGCCACTGGAATCAAGCTATCCTGGCTGCAGAGGGGTGAAACCCCAAAACCGGTCCTAGGATGCTTGTTTCCAGTCCAGGGAGGACATGGCTTGGCAGTTCGGGCTGGACTGCTGCCATGAGGCACAGGGTCAAGACTGATTTGCATATGGCTGGGTTCAAACTGGAATGGCATGGTGAGCAAACAAACGATGGATTGAGGCCCAGATCACTGTACTGGGTTGAATGTATGACATTGTTCTGCATTCTATCCTCAACTGTTGTTTTTGCATTTGTCACCCCGAGTGGGACGGGTATGTCCAGACGTGGGTCCCATGCTCTCCATGCCACTGGAATCAAGCTATCCTGGCTGAAGAGGGGTGAAACCCCGAAACTGGTCCTAGGATGCTTGTTTCCAGTCCAGGGAATACCTGACTTGGCAGTTCGGGCTGGACTGTTCCCATGAGGCACAGGGTCAAGACTGATTTGCATATGGCTGGGTTCAAACTGGAATGGCATGGTGAGCAAAAAAACGATGGATTTAGGCCCAGATCTCTGTACTGGGGTGAATGTATGACATTGTTCTGCATTCTGTCCATCGATCTGTTGTTTTTGCATTTGTCACCCCGAGTGGGACGGGTATGCCCAGACGTGGGTCCCGTGCTCTCCATGCCACTGGAATCAAGCTATCCTGGCTGAAGAGGGGTGAAACCCTGAAACCGGTCCTAGGATGCTTGTTTCCAGTCCAGGGACGACCTGGCTTGGCAGTTCGGGCTGGACCTTTCCCATGAGGCACAGGGTCAAGACTGATTTGCATATGGCTTGGTTCAAACTGGAATGACATGGTGAGCAAAAAAACGATGGATTTAGGCTCAGATCTCTGTACTGGGGTGAATTATGACATTATTCTGCATTCTGTCCATCAAATGTTATTTTTGCAGCAACAAAAAACAAGCCATAATACCGCCACATGAGGCCAGGTAAACTTTGCGATCAACTCCCACTGAGGGCCGACAGGGTAACCAATGCTCTGCCTCCACTCTAAGAAGTGGGTGTCTCCTCAGAGAAATCACTGTTAGCTGTGGAGTGAGCAGAAAGAACTAGGACAAACACAAAGGTTTCAAGAATCTTCAGGCTGACTGCACTCACTCTAATGCTGGGCCATAGAAAAGGAGAGAAAAGTAGAAACGCCTCACTTAAAAGACAGTGTGCACCCCCCGCAGTGCATTCTCTCACACACTGGATCTACAAAGAGGTATCAGAGTGGCATGGATCAGGGTGAGCTCCCACAATAGGCCTCAGCAGACTTCAAGGAGAATGATGGCAGCTGGCAGAGCAAATGTGGAGGCACAGCCGTGATTGGGTCCCGACTCAGGCAGGCAGAAACAGCCCTCCCCTGGCACCTAACACACAGAAATGTTGATGAAGAGCACAGCCAGATTACCTCTACAGCTGAAAACGACACAGCAGAAGGTGGTTAGTTATATAATTATTCAGGGGTGATGTTGGTTGCTGCCCCCTGCGCAGCAGTTATTCATTCACAGTATATAATAATTAATCAGTTCACAAGAGATTTTGGTCAAATCTTCATCTTTTGGTACCAACACCAAGCTTATCACAAGGCTCTCAATCATCTCATATGCCAGCCAGTGGTCATTTTTCACCAACATTATAAAATAGGAACATTCAACTGAACCAAATCAAAGAGAGGGGAATACAACTGGAACAGTGAGGGAGTAAACTACAGAACTATTATAATACATTTCTTTTGAAAATAATGGCTTTCCTTCAGCAAGCTGATAACGCTTTTCAATTTTCTACAATATTCATACACTTTCCCTATTTTAACCAGGTAATACAAATGCCTTGTCTAAAATGATACAATCTTGACATTATCCTTTAGATAGCTGTTTGGTGAGTAATTTAGCAAAAATGTGCAATAGTGTGGAAAAAGAAATCACCCTGTCCATAAGCATGTTATATTATGTTGATGTTATCTGAATAGTTCACATACACCAGTGGTTTCTTAGCATTGATGGTTAAAGAACATGTAGCATAAAAATGTGCAGCAGTGTTCTAAATGGGACCTCCCTGTCATAAGCATGATATGGTAAACTATGATATGTTATATTACGTTACGTCACATTATGTTACGTTATGTTACATTACGTTATGGTATGTTATAGTTATTCCTGTAATGCACATACACTAGTGGTTTCTTGAAGTTGTAATACCTTTTTAAAAAAACCTGATGAAGTTTCTGAAATAACTTAGGGAACAAACGGTTTTCTCAAAAGCGGTAACAGAAGATTCAGAGCAGAAAAATAAAGGCAAGTAGATCCATTTTGTTGCCTCAGTGAGGGAAATGGGGTGATCACTGAATGTGGACATTATAGTTCTAGGTACTGCAAGTAAACATTGAATATTAAATCAAAGCTAATGAAAGGTTGTATACAAGCAAAATTCCCTAGTAATAAAATCAGGTGATGAGTAATACAGGGCTTTGTGAACAATGACCATCACTTGGAAAACAATTCTTTGATGCAATGGTAACCAATGTAATTGTTTTAGCAGAAGAGAGATACGTTGGCATTTTGGGTACTTAATAACCAACCAGGCTGCCTCCTTGTGAACAAGCTGAAAATGTTTTATAGATTTGTCAGGGGCTGTTAAAAGAATGGCACTGACACAGTTCAAGTGAGATTGCACAAGTGCATTTATCATTGGAATGCAGACTTATTTTTATCTATAACTAATATTTCTAATGGTGTTTAATCAAAAATACAGATACTCCCAAAACCATCTACACACAAGAACATAAGAGTTAATTTAAGGTGTAACACCCTTCAGCCAAACCCTCACTCCAGGCCAGTGCCAGTGATGGTGCAAGAGTACCTGTTAATCTCTGGAAACAAAGAGAGCCCAAGGACTGGGAAAGAATGGGATAAAACGACACAGAGATGAATTAGAAAGAATGTTACAGGAGGAAGAACATGCCAGCCAGGCGGGTTCAAAGCATATCTGGCACATTGAAATGGCTGATGAAGGAGTTTGCAAACCAAACAATGTAGGCACTGCAGTGGGAGGAATCAAAGAAGGGAAGGGAGAAAACAGAAAAGGTGTATACAAGGATCAAAAGGTGGGTGATACCTATAAATCAGAGAGCCAAGCAACAAAGCAGTTGTGGGGCAACTGACCTCTGCCTCTGATAGTCCTTAATCTTCCATGGAAGCTCCCACCTTGCTTCAAGGCTTCCTTTAGATTGGTCTCTTAGGGGTCTATTACGAGTCTGGCAATCTACGGGCCACCAGACTCATGGGGGTCTCCCGACCTCCCTATTGTGATTAGGGTGGGCTGACCACTATTGCCCCACCACTGCTGCTAGGAAACCACTGTTCCCTGGGAGTGTTACGGTAGTCAGGAGGCTGCATATTACAAGTTTCCTCTCCGTCAGCAGTGTAATGGAGGTTCCTACTCCATGAACACCGTGGCAGAGAGAAAACAAAGGGGACCCGCAGGGCCCCCGTACCTCCTCTGCATGGGGATGCACGCAGGGGGGCACTATATGTGTCCCCCTGTGTGCATGCACCCCAGTTCCTGTATGGCATGGACCTTTCAGTCCATTTGATGCAGGAACTGTTTTTGGCATTCCATTGCTGTGCCAATTTTTCTGAGGCACTGCTGTTGGAATGACAAAAGCCAGCGTGCCAGACATGTTGAAACTCGTAATCTGGCGGGGGTCTGATTAAGGCTTTGGCTGTGCAGCGGCGGGCCGGTGGAACGGGCACACCGCCAAATCGGAATCAGGCCCTTAGTATCCTTGATCTGGAAGTCTCACTTAATAACTTTGTCCCCCAGGTGCCACTGGCCACCACTCCAAATCCATCAATCACATTTCTGTCTTTTCTTTCCCTGCCCTGTTTTTTTTCCACACTTGTTGGTCTTGTGTCTCAGCATACCATTGATCCTGACACCTGAGTGATGCAAGCTTCCTGTTGTCTTTAAGTCATCACTAATTCAGTTCTTCTACTCAGTCTGAAGCCATCTGGATAGGCTTATGATAAGTCATTGACTTTGGAGCTTTTGTATTTGAATAAAGACAATATTTTCCACCAGCTTAGACCAGTTTACACCAGTATGGATGCATAGATGTAAGTCTAAAATTATTTAGGTTTAATTGATCCACCTAAGGCTACTATGAATTGAATCCAACAATGGCTTGTTCCATTGAAGCCATGATTGGATCCACAATAGCAGTTTTCCCAATCTTATATGAGGCAGAAGAACCTTTAAAACTAGTCAAAATCTCATCAGTTAACAAAAAGCTGAAAACACACAACTACTTCAAGGGACCAAGATCCACTAAACATGATGGATGACTATTTCTAAACAATTCCATCGCAGAGGCTTTAACAACAGTGAAAAAGGTGATACCCTCAGGAATACAGGAATACTTAGCACAAGATGAACATAGGACCCACCCAAAGGCAGAGCGGAAATAGAATCTACTATAATAAAGTTATATTCTGGGCTAGAGAAGAAATAAATTTGTCTCAATCTCATTTTCCCAGAATCTTTTAAAATAGTACCCGCAAAGGTAATTTGATGATCATACAGATTCCAAAATGAACCTTGCATCTATCACCACAAAATATCATTGGACCTGAGTTAAAATCACACTCAGCAAAGCTGTGGAAGTACATGATAAAGTAAGTAAAAGAAGAAATAAAAGAAGCACAAACAGAGCCTTTAAGCAATCCTGCATTCTGTAGGTGTCCCAATCTATTTTTGGTAGGTGTGCAGACCCCTCCAGAATATCTCAGCCTTCCATCAAACCAGCTACAGCAAATCAGCTTAACCATCAAGGGGCCGATTCCGATAGCCGGTTGGACAGCTGTCCGCAGCCTTACCGTGCGACCGACACGTACCCGGAGCCGGTCCGTCCTGTAGAGTAAGTACGATGCGCATAACTGCCAAAACACGACCGACACGTAGGCTGTGATTCAAGCTCCATTCTTCGTCCGAGCCGTAACTCCTAACGCTGAACCGAGTCACCCGGAAGCAGTATCCATAGCAGTTTCCGGCATGACAAGTACGATGCGTACTTCCTACGCGCCGGGTGAGTCGCCACGTATGGGATGTCACAGCATCCAGAAAACAAGCATATCAGCTACGATTCGCGCCACAGCTCAATACACGGCTACGAGACGGACCAGCTTGCAGGGGGTACGAGACGGAGCAACAAGCAGCGTGTACGGCACGAACACATCATGAATCCCATCGCGCAGGTCATACCAGTACTCTACCTCTATGACCGGCTCAGGAACCGATGCCAACGGCGCAGGTGGTAAGTCAGACACCTACCACATAAACAAATGACACGTACCCGCAAAATGGCACACACACACAGGGGATCCACACCCTGGCCACTAACAACAGCCCACCATAGGTGTTGCATGGCCAGCACCACTAACACCCCCACCCATCACTATTGCCACCCCCAGCCATAGGGCTTAAGTTGCCCATCACTACTGCCACCCCCCGCCATAGGGCCTATGTTGCCCATCACCCCTGCCACCCACACCCATAGGGGACCTGTTGCCCATCACTACTGCCACCCCCACCCATAGGGCTTATGTTGCCCATCACTACTGTCACCCCCAGCCGTAGGGCCTATGTTGCCCATCACCCCTGCCACCCTCACCCATAGGGGACCTGTTGCCCAACACTACTGCCACCCCCAGCCATAGGGCTTATGTTGCCCATCACCCCTGCCAACCCCACTCACAGGGGACCTGTTGCCCATCACCCCTGCCACCACCCCCCATAGGGCTTATGTTGCGCATCACCCCTGCCACTCCCACCCATAGGGCTTATGGTGCCCATCACTACTGCCACCCCCAGCCATAGGGCATATTTTGCCCATCACCCCTGCCACCCACACCCATAGGGGACCTGTTGCCCATCACTACTGCCACCCCCAGCCATAAGGCTTATGTTGCCCATCACTACTGCCACCCCCACCCATAGGATGGGTGATGCGCAACACATCCAGCATACTCCAACATCAGGTATGTCAGCAAAATACATCCCCCCTAACATCATGTCAACAGTGTGTAGTCTGTGACAAATGCCCACAACATTGATTATGGCTATGAACATTCAATGTAAGTAACAGCACATGTGTGACCAACACATGAGTGTGACATACACGAAGCAAGCATCACCATAGCACTGTGGCAATGTACAAAGAACACGCCCTCAAAGTGTAGAACAGAAGTTAAGTATGGGCTTCCAAAATGCAGCAGATGTTGAGCATTGTGGTGATGGGGACTAAACCCCCCCTCGTCACAGTGACCGAGAGGTAAGTGTCATCTTGTTCAAAGCTGCAAATAACAAACAGCATGTATGATCCCTGCTCCCAACACATTAAACACTTTTGGGGCAAACTAGTGGTTGTGTCCCATACACACAGAGATGTGGTGAGGCTCTCGGCCATGTGCAGACAAGCACCACACATGGGGGCTGACAATGCATACAGTGTACAATAACACAAGAGCAGAAGGGACCATCACCAAGCATGCACACATCTCGAAAATAGACACACCAATCAAAACAACATGTGTAGACTGTAGGTTGTCAGCTTACAAACTCACATTCCATGCCAGCAATGGCACCTAACAACCAGGATGAATGTGCACAATGATGTGATATGACTCACAGGGACAGCAGGCAAAATCACAGAAACAGCATCCAGACAAAGGCCCACAACAGCAATACCAATGCACTGGTGCAGATGCATAAACACAAACAGGCAAACTCACACTGCACATCTGACAAAGCATGTGTGTGTGTGTGTGTGTGTGTCACAGTATCCACAGGCAACTACACAACACATGAGGGGGGCAGAACCACAGTGACACAGATGTGGGCACAGTGCCATACAAAAGTAAACCATCATTGGGACACCCTCGGTGGGCAATCAGGCATTGGGAGATGAGAGGGAGCACAACAGACACATGTGACACAAGCTGGAATGTAAACCAACTAACACAGCAAGAGACTGACACACAAACGTACATCACACATACACAAACACAAATCACTCAGCATGGCCCCTCATCCATGGACAAACGGGAGCTAGGGGACCATCCATGCAAACATTCACATCAGTCCACCCTCAACACCACACACCCTGAACTGCCATAATGTGTATCTGTGAAGCCCACATGGACAGGTGACATTGCACATGCACCAATGACAAACACAGGAATGTTGGGAGGAACTAAGGTGCACAGACACATCACACAAGGACAGTTTACAACCCTGGGGAATGACAGACATACTGCACAGTATGCAGTACATGGCCATGACCTCAAAGCTCACGGAACCTTCAGAATCCCTGCCAGAGTCCCAGGACAATGCAGAAGCCAAGGAGAACCACAAGGCACACATGCTGACACCTACCAGCATCGCAGCCATGAACCCGAGAAGTGGGAGCAGTCACACACACATACAAATGTCTCAATCACTGAAGACTACCACCTAGGGACAACTACATGAGTTAGAAAATAAACAGGTGCCTTGAGAAACCCTGACTGTGTCCCATCTGTGTCTGACAACATCATCACCACTCAGAACTGACAAATCCCAATGATGATACACCAATTAACAGTAGTGTGTCATGCACCCACACATTTGGTAGCCCATTGGAAAAGTAGTGGGATGAACCCAATACAACTCAGCAAGCATCAAGAACAGGAACATATCAAGGGAACACTGTCTGTGTATATACAGGGATGTGGACACACACACATGCTCATACAACACACACCATGGGCCCAGGCCATGTCACTGGACAACACACTTACTTGAGGGAACACAACTCCTGTGGAAGCCCACCTGTGCCAAACATATTCACCGCAAGTCTCACTCATGTCTGCAGAACACTTGGTCAGTCAGCCATCAGTTACCACACAATGAAGGCTCTGGTCACAACAGCCTGGGTACGTGAGTCTCCCCTAAGTCATCTGCACATACCCAAAACATATGTCTAGCAAGTTGCACAGAGGACCCAGCTGCTCCTATACCAATGATGCCCACACCTGTAGGTCCAGCGTTGATGAGCACAAAGTCTGTGGAAATGACAAATTGGACAATGGGAAGCACACCATATGTGCATGGGTGCAAGCCAGAGATGTGACCATGCAAATGAAATGCTCACAGAGAGATGTCCACAAATAGTTGATCCTGACACACCCAGGTAGCTGCAAAGGATGACATGGATACCAACCAGAATAGGATACATTTCTCATGGACCACAGGGAGTACCTCACAGCAACACATCAGTATTCAACATTGTAAACAAAGCATCACAGGTGCAAGGGCATGTTAAACATCATCAACATAATGTACAGCTAAATCAAGTTCACAGGGATGAAGAACAAAGCTTTATTCAGCATATTAAAAGTTAAACGTCTGTTCAAACAAAAGGCCAATGGCCTGTCCATGTCCAAATGCCAAGGAGAGAAGTAGAGTGACAACTGTCACACCTTGCTTGCCTGCACTGCTAAGGATCGGGGTCATCCCCTCGGAGGGGCATACATGGGGGCAGGCCAGGCACCGCAGTGACAGGATCAGGGTGCAGCAGAAGGAGGCAGTGAAGGGGTGGTGGATGCAGGCGAGACACTGCAGTGGAGCTGACTGAAGTGGTGGGTGCTGTAACAACTGTGGGGCACAAGTCAGATGGGGTGGGTGCCGGCACAACTCCAGTGGGCAGGTCAGATGGAGTGGATTGGCTCACCACTGCAGTGCCCAAGTCAGACGGGGTGGTCGTGGACTCAATGCAGTGCCTACATCCATTGGACCAGAATGGGGGGCAGGTGAGGTCGGCAGGGCGGGGGGGGACACGGTCCCCACATCAGTGGCACTAACCGTCTGACCAGGTGTGGAGGAGCAAGTGCTAAAGGAGATGGCCTTAGCATTTTAGGGATGGTGTATCTGTGGGTGGGGGAACCCAGGGCAGGGAGTGGCGGGGGAACCTCTGGAGTGGTGGCCTGGGAGATGGAGGACGGAGACTTTGCCTTGGAGCTGCGTGGTGGCGGGGGGGTCTTGCTCTTCTGGCGCCTGGGGGACTTGCAGGTGGGGGTCTCTGTCTGACTGCGCCTGGGGGAGGGTGTCCGGGTGTGAGGGGCACTCCCCTCTGTGTGTGGGGACTTCCTCTTCCCCTTGTAATCAGGATCTGCTGGGTCGGTGGGGAAGAAGCCATGGTCACAGAGGAAGAGCTTCTGGGGAGATGGGGTTGCAGGTGAGGCAAGGGAAGGGGGCTGGGAGGGAGAGGTCTTGGAGGACTGCGGAGTGGTTGTGGATGACTGTGTGTGTGTCTGCAAACCAGCCCCTGTGAGTGTGGTATCAGTCCCTTGCGCTTGCTTGCGTGCATGTCTCGACCTTGGTTTGGGGATTTTTGTGCTTGGGACAGGTAGGGTGCAAGGAATCGTGGGTGGTGCAGGGGTAGGAGGGGTGCTGGACTGTTGGAGGAGGGACACTGCTGCCGTCAGGGAGGAAGCCACAGACTGATTGGTCCTCTGTAGGGCAGACATGCCCGAGGAAATGCCCTCCATGAATGACACCAGTTGTGTCAACAGACCTGTGTGTGCATGGAGGACCTTCAGCATCGACGTCTGCCCTACATGGATCTGTCTAAGTGAGTCCACAGACTCCTCACTCAGGGCAGCAGGGGACACAGGGGCAGGGGGTGTGGTGCCTGGCACAAAGGAGACATGCTCACGAACACAGGAGCCCACAGGGACCTCTGGGATGGGAGCCGAGGGGAGGGTGGCAGGGACAGCCTCACTAGCTGGGGTTTGGTGGCTGCTGACACCCGCCTCCACAAGGGAGTCATCCTCAGAGCTGCTGTGGCCCTCAGCTGAGGGGGATGGTGCTGACGACTCCTATGTGTGGCTCCACTCGCCCTCCGTGCAACTGGGTCCACCCGACTCCTCTCCTTCTGTCCCTGTAAGGCTCTGAGGCTCCTCCTGGTCCGTGGAGCTGTCCCCTCCTGTGGCCGTGGATGTATCTGGATAGGAATAGGAAGTAAGAGAACAAGATCAGTCACCTGCACTGACTGCACACACCACAGTGTGTACATCACATCACAGGGCAAGCCCTGGCACCATCAGCTGAACACAGCTCAAAGTGCCAACACTATTTAGAATAAGGCAATTGTCATTCTCAACATCAACCATGGCACACATATCCCTCCTTGACTTTCGCACATATGTCCGCTGCATGTTGGATGCTAACACCCCAATGTGCCAACATGCACCACCCACACATTAGTTGTACATGCAAGTGAACATGTAGGAGTATGCCACTATACACACAGCACATCTCTTGCTACTGACTCAGTACAGGTGTGCGGATGAAGGGATGGGCAGAGACTCATTTCACATGCTTGTGATGCATGCCAGCAACAGACACTATGATGTACTCATGTCCTGATGGGCAATGCCACAATGGGGTGCATGGTGCACACTTGAACACGATGCAGGATCACTCATAGCAAGTTCAATGCCATGGCACCGGGATGCCCTGAAAATCAGTCAACACTGTCTCCTGTCACAGGGGCAGGGCATCCAAACAACAACAATATGCACTGACTGACAATCCTAGCTCAGGGGTAAAGCTAACTCTGCAGATGACCGGCGCACTTGCCCATCCCATGCACACAACATATCCAGGACCTAGAAGACCCCACATCATGCAAATCATACATATGAGTCTCTGCAAACACAAATCCCTGTACATTAACACATCACAGTCTGCCATGCATGTAACCCAGCTGCATGAAGGACACAGTTGCATACACCATTGTGCGCTGTCAGATGATCACACACCTATATGTCTCTCACAGTCACATCTCAGATGTCATGCTGACCCTCTGAATCATGGACACCCCAGTTGTACATCACAACAAGCCACACCCTAATGACACAAAGGCAGACGCCTGAGGGCACATGTCACTAAGCACAACCTGCAATTTCATACACAGGAGTGGGATTACAGAGTGTTTCAAAATGCCCTTGAGGAGGCATGACTGGCCGGGTCTACGTGAAACAGTGTTTGGCCCTAAACAGTAGTCAGGTGGCTAAGCAAGTGTGACATACTTGATATACATACTCCTGAGGCCCCAAAATTGGAGTCCCCTGCTGCATGGGTTTGTTTGGAATACCCCAGCCACATGTTGCGAGTCAGACCAGCAATTGGAACACATCTCAAGGGCACACACAGATCACATGTAAGATCTCAGGCATTGTGTAAACAATTGACCCACACATGAAACACACAACAGAGTCACAGGAACAGATGCTGACCGGTAGCTGAAGCATAGCTGACTGCAGGGACACAGTGCCCTAGTGCCACAAGCAACAGACTGTAGGGGCCACACCTGTGGAACAGATGAGGAGGGTGCATCACACAATTGAGGGACCTGAATATTGGACTACAAGACCTACGTAATGTGGAAGCGTGACCAGGCCAAAAGACTGCTATTAGCATCTCAGACATAGTACACAGATTAGGCATGGACTTACCCCCTTCCTGCTGCTGTCTGGCCTTCAGCTGCCTATCCAGGTCCGGGAAGACCACCGCCAGTATCCGGAGCATGTGGGGAGTCAGGGTCCGGTGTCCGCCCCTCCTGCATGGACGTGACAGCTTCAGCTGGACTCTAGCTATCCTCCAGGTCCAGCCCCGAAGGTCCTGCCACCTCTTCTGGCAGTTGCGGATCCGTCGCTTGTAGACCCCCACCGAACGAACAGCCCGGGCGATGGTCAGCCAGATCTCCTGCTTCTGGTGGGCATCAACCGGTGAGCGTGACAAAGTGAAAAGTACATTAACACACATGCCCCATATTTGTGCAGCACACATTTGGATATACATGTCATCATCACAAAGGGAAATGAATTACACAGGTAGTGCAACCATGGGGAAGGAAAAATCAAATGCATGTCTGACATGTTAACAATGCCTGGAAAGTTTAAGCTTGCAATAATGCACTTTAGCAGCAGGAAACCTATTCATTACATGTAGCTACACACTTTGGGGGTTGAAAGTAGTCAGTGAGAATGCTTGCCACTGGTGTACACACTGCTAGTACTGCTAGTCAGACAACATGCATAATTAGGAAGTCAGTGGACTGCACACTCACCTGCTCCCCTCGTTTCCCATAGAGCTTGCTGTACTGTGGAAGGAGCCCGTCCAGCAGGGCCTGGTTCTCCTCCTCAGTGAAGGCTGGGTCCCTCTCCAGGGTACTTGCCATAGCAGGAGCCAGAGGATCCAGAGACAGCAGCAGTGGTAGAAGGGATGTGCTTCAGGAGCATGTAGTGCAGGCAAGTGAGCTCCCTGGGGGCCAGCCAGCCTTATATCTGTGCTGCAGAGGCAGCATATGTGCCATGTGTCCCAAGTGATAGGTCCAACACGGTTGCATTCTATGAATCTGGCCAATCCATTTAAAAGTACGACTCGTACACGCCTTCCGCATCGTTCAAATCTTCATCTTCATGGAACACTTGAAATTGCAACATTGTTGTAGGCATCCAACTGAATTTCCAGTGCACAACTCGTACATGTTTTGAATCCGCATCCGTCTCCATGACAGTCCGAAGCCAATGGGTGCGCCCGGCTCGTTCAACTGACTGTACAATGCGTATTTTGAATATACACATGCACCCGTCTCCATACGATTCAATGGCCAAGGCGTACGCCTGTCTCGGACCATGCCTGTCCGACGCGTATGCATAATAGTCACCCGCGTCGAACCTCATTACAGTTAGGTGGAGGGGTAGGACCATAGCCAATAGTAACTTTTTGTTTGATTAGACATGATATGAGTTTATGGCTCGGTATTCCTCATGTGATCATGCTTGTTTATGCACTTTAGTCTCGTCTCGTGAGAAATGAAATAATTTTTACGATTGGTTTTATGATGAACTTAATAGTGTTATTTATTGTATTTTGTACATGTATATGAATGTAAATGTTGTTTTGTACTTTAATGATTTTAATTAATCGATTAAAGTGGATTGAATTGAATTGAACCTCATTACATTCAATGACAAAGCGTACGCACGGCTCGGACATGACCCGTGCAATGCGTACGCATTGTCACCCGCGTCGGTCCTCATTACATTCAATGACAAAGCGTACGCACGGCTCGGACATGACCCGTGCAGTGCGTACGCATTGTCAGCCGCGTCGGTCCTCATTGCATTCAATGACAAAGCGTACGCACGGCTCGGGCATGACCCGTGCAATGCGTATGCATTGTCACCTGCGTCGGTCCTCATTGCATTCAATGACAAAGCGTACGTACGCACGGCTCGGATAGGACCCGTGCAATGCATACGCAGTGACCCATGCAATGCGTACGCAGTGTCACCCGCGTCGATCCTCATTGCATTCAATGACAAAGCGTACGCACGGCTCGGACATGACCCGTGCAATGCGTACGCATTGTCACCTGTGTCGGACATCATTGCATTCAATGGCAATGCGTACGCACGGCTTGGTCATGAGCCGTGCAATGCGTACGCATTGTCACCCACGTCGGACCTCATTGGTGTGACTATTATACGGATGCAACACACATTTACTGGCCAGGGACACCTGTGCACACTTACCACACTACAGCATTGGCCACACAGTGTCCCATGGCATGTAAGGCTGCATTCCCTGGGTGTTTGGGGGGGCCACATATGGTTTGTTGGGTGGCACTTTGTGCAGCCACTCCCGGGCTGTGCACGTGTACATGGGGGCAGAATCCTTTGTGTGTTGTGCACATTACCACTGTGATGTGCAATTGTACAGTAATGGGCATGAGTCACGGACACAGTTTCAGGTTGGATATGTTTAGGACATGTCACATACACCCTGAGTCCTGGGGTGACAATACTGATGTGCACCCACAGTCTGTGTGCATGTTGTGTCTCAGATGTGTCTGATCAAATGTGCCCAATGGGTGACAGTGTCCACATCCATGTGGTATATGCATCAACCTTGATGGGGTGTGTGTCTAAGAGACGTACATTTAGGGCCGGCAGGAACAACAGTGGCCACTACCTGTGGGACTTACACTTGCCTTGTGGTGTGTACGTGCTACGCCATGTCCATTGCTGTGTCGATGTGGCAATACAGGGACCCTGGGTTTCTGCATGGCAAAGATCTGTGATGCCTGGGAGCCATCAGGCCTCACTTGTCACTGTGGTGTGTGTTTGGAACGTTGATGCAGTACATAGGTTGGGTGACACAGCCAGATGATTGGCCACTGTACTACATGGGACTCATGTGGACATGTGGAACTGAGATGTGAGGTGGTGGGCATGTAGATGACATATGTGTCCATGCCCAACAGCACACACCTCAGTATATTGTCTAATGTCATGATCTGGCATGTGATATTGATCCTGGTCATGGCCACATGGGTGGATGAACTGACAATCTTCCATTGTGCATCTCTGTACTGCAGGGCACCAGCTGTCCATCGACCGTTCCCAGACCTTGCAACCATGCAGGAACGCAACTGCATCAGACGGTACCGCTTCACCAGGCCACTGATTGAGGAGTTGGCGGAGCAGTTGGCGCCACATCTGCTACCTGGCCGGACATACCCTACAGCACTGACCCCAGAGGTGAAGGTGATGGCAGCCCTGCACTTCTTTGCTACTAGTATCTTCCAGTACACTGTGGCTACTGCTGGTGGTAGCTGGTGGGATGTCGCAAACTATGTTTAGCCGGGTCCTACGCGATGTCTTGGAGGGGATGTTGCATTTCCTAGACCTGTATATCAAGTTCTCGAGCCCAGCTGAACTCCCTGAAATAAAGGATGCCTTTTATACACTGGGTAGGATGCCGAACATCATCGGATCTATTGATGGGACACATGTGGCCCTGATACAACCACAGGCACATGAGCAGGCATACCGTAACAGGAAGCACTACCACTCCATCAATGCTCTGGTGGTATTTCTTGCTGACACATGTGTGTGCACGGTTCCCTGGTTCTGCGCACGATGCCTACATTATGAGGAGTAGTCGCATTGCAACGCTGATGTCACAGTTGCCAGCTCAGCATGCCTGGCTTGTCGGTGTGTACTGACTGTTTCTCATTGTGTATGTTTGTCAATGTTGTATTCCGCACTCATACAAAACTCAGCTACTTGTTCATTTTTGTGTGTGTAGGTGAATCTGGATACCACAACATGCCGTGGTTGCTGACACCCCATAGGAACCCTGTGACACCAGCCGAGCTGCGCTACAATGATGCACATGGTCGGAGCAGGAGGGTGATTGATCGGACATTCGGCCTTCTGAAAAGCCGCTTTCGCTGCCTGGACAAGACCGGAGGGGCCCTCCCATATGAGCCTGTAAAGGTGTACAAAATAATCCTTGTATGCTGCATGCTACACAACATGGCAGTGCGGAAGGAGGTGCCTCTCATCCAGGATGACGATGACGATGACCAACCTCCGGCACCTGTGGAGGATCCCGCCCTGGGCCAAGATGTCAGTGATGATGAGGATGAGGGTGACATCCGCTCACAGCTCATCAACAACTTCTTCACCTGAATGTGAGTTCCAAGGGTTGTTATGTGAATGTATGGAGGTAGCCTGGAATGTGTTGTGGCAGCTCTGTTGCTGTCTCAGTGTGTCTGTGTGCCACTTGACTGGATGCGTGCAGTGCTGTTTCCATTCATGTGGTGTGTACTCCACAATAGGGTAGTACTGCTAACTAGTTTTTGTGTAGGTGTCTTGCAACATGTTTTGTGCATGTGTATTGCAGTTCTCTCCTGTTCTTCTGTGCTTTTGACTGTGTCTTGTGTCTGTCCTTCCCAGGGTACTTTGCCTGTTGTTTGGTCAACACTGACCCCCAACACCCAGAAGCCAACACCAGTGTGGAAGTTGACAATTCCCATCAACTGATGTACTACACATCCCTGGACTTCCATTCTCCAACACATTGTGAGTGTGTGTCCACTGTTATGTAGAATTACCATGCAACTATTGTGGAATAAACGTTTTGCTGATGTGTAATGAACCTGTGCTACGCTTTCTTATATGCGTTGTCTGTCTTCCCACATCTGAGTGACTTCTGCTTACCTCACCTGTGGACTTGTTACCACTGACTGGGGTTGGTGTTGTGTCTGTGCATGCCACTGTGTTTCAGGTCAACATCATTGTGTGTGATGAGTAACATGGCCATGGTGAGTATGTGTTGTGTTGCCATAGTGGTGTGTCTCCCTCACATGTTTCACATCACCATGACTCACCCTACGTTGGTCACATTGTTGCAGTATTTGGCATGCACTGTGTTGTGTAGCAGATCGACATCTCCCTGAACATGACAAGTTGGAATCACAACAGAGGCAAGTATGGTGTACTGGTGAGTTTATTTTCAAACATGTGTGCGGGAAGAGCACAGGATGGTGGGTGCTGTACATTGGTTTGGGAATCCAAAGTTCACAGAGTTGGAAGTGCTGGTAGATGAAATATCCAGAGTAAAGTCCACAGTCATCTGCTACATTGGCCCAACATGAACTCATCATGTCATGTGGGCGAGTTGTGTGCGATTGGACAAGGTGGACGGGTTGCGCATAAAGGACATTGTCCAGAACAGGTTTAGAGGCCCTGGGGGATGTGCTGGGTCATCTACCTCTCACATGTCCTTCTTCGGACGACCCCTCTTCTTCCGGGTGGTGGGATCCTCATGTGCAGGCCTCTGCGGTGCAGGGGACTCTCCGCCAGAGTCCTCCTCCCTCCCTGTGGCGCTGGCAGATGGTGTTGTGACAAATGTTGTGGCCACACAGGGAGTTGTGGACAGGTTGGTGTTGATCTGGCGGAGGCATTGGAGTATGTGCCGATGCACCGCAGTAATGTCATCCCACTTGGCCTCCATGCGGGCATGGTGGGCGACCTGTCCGTGTTGCTGTCCTTGAGGATCCCCACTACCTGGCCAAATCCTCCGGTGCTATCCTGGTACGCATCTAAGATGCGTGCCAGGTGGGGGTCATCATGCAGTCCAGACCCCTCTGCAAGGCACGCCCTGTGCCTCCCACCCCTCCCAGCACCCCTAGCCACACGGCAGGACCAGTGGTGTGCCGCACAGGTGACACTGGGACCCCTTGGGTGGTGTTGCTGGTGGTGTTTGCTGTAGCTTTCGGGGGGTCATGTGTCCCTGTGCTGTGGGTGTTGATTGGCCTTGGTCTGTCCATGTTTGCGGGGTGCCCTGTTGGTGTCCATATGCTGGAGGCGTGGGTACAGGGGGTGCAGATGATGATGCTGATGGTGCTGCATGATGGCTCACACCGGAGGGGCCAGGTGGGTCGTCGTCATCCGAAGAGGACAGAGAGAGAGTCAGACCAGAGAGCTCAGTGTCCGCCAGAGTCTGGGACTGGGTATCCTCATCATTTGGTGCTGGGTGCCCAGCACCACCTGTGTTTGGAAGAGACACACAATGTGAGTTATGTTTCTACATGCATCGATGGTTCACAAACATGACATTTTCTACTTTTCGAACAGATGCCTGCCTGTACACTGCTTTTTCCCAGCTTGTCACGGACAGAGTTTGATATTTTTGTTGGCCATTTCCCAGCATGGCCTTGTGCTCCCCATGACAGAGCCCAGTGTCAGACATCGTGGCTATCCCTTCCCACTCCCTGTGAGGCGAGTATGGTTCAGTTTGATCTTGCTGGGCCATGTGGGTGGGTGTAGATTGTCCGTGACTGCGTCTCCCATCATACTCTTGGCTACACCCCCTTCCCACCATGCCCATACTTCCTCCCTCTTGACTCTGCTTCCCTGTGAGGGGTGTGACAGCAATGGCAAGATGGCTGACTGTGGTGTAGTCCTGGTGTTTGTTGTTGGCCATTTCCCAGCATGGCCTTGTGCTCACCACGACAGAGCCCAGTGTCAGACATCTTGGCAGTCCCTTCCCACTCCCTGTGAGGCGAGTATGGTTCAGTTTGATCTTGCTGGGCCATGTGGGTGGGTGTAGATAGTTTGTGACTGTGACGCCCATCATACTCTTGGCTACACCCCCTTCCCAGCATGCCCATGCTTCCTCCCTTTTGACTCTGCTTCCCTGTGAGGGGGTGTGACAGCAATGGCAAGATGGCTGACTGTGTAGTCCTGGTGTTTGTTGTTGGCCATTTCCCAGCATGGCCTTGTGCTCCCCACCACAGATCCCAGTGTCAGACATCTTGGCAGTCCCTTCCCACTCCTTGTGAGGTGAGTATGGTTCAGTTTGATCTTGCTGGGCCATGTGGGTGCGTGTAGATTGTTTGTGACTGCGACTCGCATCATACTCTTGGCTACACCCCCTTCCCAGCATGCCCATACTTCCTCCCTCTTGACTCTGCTTCCCTGTGATGGGGTGTGACAGCAATGGCAAGATGAATGACTGTGAGATGCTGGTGTTTTTTTTTGGCTACAAGTCCAAAGTGAGCCCCTGTGCTTCACACAGCAGCACCCAGTACGGGGTATCTTTTGCTGATATTTCAATGAGGTGTGTGTCAATGCATTCTACCCGGTGAGTTGTGTGGAGTTTGTGTTGAGGGGGAGGGGTGTTTCCACATGCTGGTAAGTATGGTCAGGGCTGTCAGTCCTCCTTCCCATCATGAAACGTGCTTCCATTGTAGGGCGTGCAAGTTGTCTTTCAGGATGTCAGTCAGTGGTGTCCTGCTTCTGATTTGCACACAACCCCGAGCAGGGCCTTGTGCTCCCCACAGCAGGACCCAGTGTCAGTCATTTTCCACTCCCTGTGATGTGGGCATGTTTCAGAGAGGTCTTGATGGGCCAATCAGGAGGAGGAGCATTATCTGTGACTACAGGCCCCATCATGCTTTTGGATACACTCACTTCACCTGCATCCCCACTATTCCTTCCTGACAGTCAGCTGCACTGTGAGGTGGTGTGTTTGTGGTGGCAAACTGTCTGGCAGGGTCTATTTGGCTTTGTGCCACTGGCTTGCTCTATTTGTTTGTAGGTTGGTGCATGTCATGACACAGTTCCCAGTCACTATGAGATGGCAGGTATTGTGTTGACTGGCATACACATCTTGGGATGATTATCTATTGTTAGTGTAGCTTTGCTTGCGGTGCATGGTTTCACTGTCCCCTTGCCACACAATCTTGGGTATGTTGTTTGTGTACTCACAAGGCTCTGGGATGTCTGTTAGGCCATGGATGCTCTCTGATGGTAGGATGTCCCGCACCTTCTCCTCGCAGGTCCTGAAGGAGACTGGTTTGGCAGGAGGGCCATCGCCGGTGCACTGACTCAGGGCGTGACCTTTTTCGATGAGTTTCTTGACCCTCCTGCGCACGTCATACCACCTGTTCTGGATATCGTCCTTTGTACGCCTTGCTGGTGCTTGTGCGTTCACCTTGTCCACAATCCTCACCCACATCTTGGTTTTCTGTGAGATGGGGTTCCTTTGGACCAATGTACCAAACAAATGTGGCTCTACTCTGATGATCTCGTCTACCAGCACTTCTATCTCACTATCTGTGAACTTTGGATTCTTCTTTGGGGGCATGGTGATGGGTGGTGGTGGTGAGGGATGTGTGTGTGAGGGTGCAAGTGAGGGTGGTTTGGTGTTGGTTTTGCTGGGTGCATGTGTGTGCTTTTGTATGAGGTGCTGATGGTGTGTGCGTTGTGTGATGGGTGAGTTGTGAGTGTGTCTGTGGTTGCTGTGTAATGGTGTTTGCTGCTGGCTGTGTCTCCTGTTTGCAAGGGATGATGGTAGGGATTGTAGTTCTTTATATGGTTGGAGTTGTGGGTGTGTCTTTGTCCCAGTTTTTTTTATTTGATATTATTAGCTTTGTCATTGCTTGTTTGGTCCTTTTTTTGTCTTTTTTACTTTGGGTTTTGTAGGCATGAAGGATGTGACAGAAACGGACGCTGCTGTTGTCTTGTGGGGCTTCTCCGCCTTGTTCACGCTGCCTATCTTCTGTGTTTGGTACGCGTCGGTCGTGGCGGTCTCTATTGCTTGTGTGCCCGGTTGTCTGTGCGTGTCGGTCATGCGGCTTGGTCTCCGTGCGAGTCGGTCTGGTTTTACACGCATTGCATCGTACTGCGCGGATCGGACATCGCGGGTACTGGTCGGTCGGGTTCATTCCGGCTTCGTGTCGGTCGGTGAAAATCGCGTCGGTTTTCCGGCCGGATCACTATTGGCTCTGTCGTACGGCTTGTATTCCGTACGTGTCGGTTGTAATTCACTCGCGTTGCATCGTACTGCACGGGTCGTACGGCGCTGGTCCGTGTCGGTCGGTATTCGGTCCGGGTCCGTGTTGGTCGGTTCGTTTTGCGGCCGCAATCGGAATCGGCCCCTTGATGATAATAAAATCAAATTGTCTGCGTACAATGCTAACTTTCGTACAAACCCATTTATTTGAAAAGGGATGATCTTCTGGTTTAATCCTATACTCTGGGCTAGTGGTTCTAGGTACAAATCAAACAAAATGGGGGAGAGCAGGCAGCCCTGCCTAGTACCACGCCCTATCTTAACTACAGGGGAAAGATTACCATTAACCAAAATCTGAGCCCGGGGGGACTTATATATTTTTTTCAGCACTTCCCTGAATCTGTCGGCTAAACCAAAGATCTTCAGGACCCTATCCAGGAAGTGCCAGTTCACCCGGTCAAAGGCCTTGGCTGCGTCAACAGTAATGATTGAAAGAGGGAGATCCTGTGACGAAGCCAAGTCAACCGACCCAATTAAGGTATGTGCCAGATCGGACATCTGCCGCCCCGGTAAGAAACCTTTTTGGTCCATGTGGATTATTGACCCCGTGATCTTACTAAGCCGATTGTTCAAAATTCCAGCAAAGACCTTATAGTCGGCATTTCGTAAAGAAATTGGCCGGTATGACTGGCATTGAGTTGGGGCCATCCCTGGCTTTAAGATCAATGCAATAACTGCATCACTCCAAGAATCAGGCAGGGGGGATGTACCATCCAAAATGTCATTGTACAATTTCAGCCAAACCGGGATAACCTCCTCCCTCAAAATAGCATAGACCTCTATCGGAATAGCGTCAGGACATGCCGCTTTCCCTTTCTTCGCTGCATCTAAGATCGTTAATATCTCAGACCCTGTTATTTCTGATGTGAGGATTCCCTGGCTGACCTCAGATGATTTTGGGAGTTGTTTCTCATTAATCCACTCATCAATATGTTCCTCTGCTACCTGAAGATCTTCTTGGTAGAGTTCCAGAAAGAATTGTGCAAAGGCTTGTTCTATACTGCCTTTATCCTCTATGATTTGAGCGCCGACTTTGATCTTGGTGATATAGTTATTAGATCTATCAACCCTACTCTTCATTGCAAGGAGTTTACCACACTTCTCCCCCTGTTCAAAGTCCCTCATTTTGCTGGCCTTCCATTTTTGGAGTAATATCTCCTCAGACATAATTCTAAACTTCAGCTGCAGCTCTTCGACTCTCTTAATTAGGTTATTATTGTCTGTCCCAAGGGAACCACTCACCTTTAAATATGTCTCTGCCGCTCCTATCTGCGCTTCCAGGTCAGCTAGTTCTTTCCTCTCAGCCCTATACCAACCCACAACCGCTCCTTTTTAGTGTCCCTCTCAGCCAGGCCTTAAAGGTGTCCCAGACCACATGTACACTGGCAGACCCCAAATTCTCCCGGAAGAAGCAGGCTGTTTCTGACTTCAGAAGACCAGGAGTTGAGGATTGCAAAATAAATCTTCTATTTAAAGTCCACCTCCTGAGGGATGACTCTGGGGGGAGTTCTAATTTCAGGAGTATGGCACCATGGTCCGATATATGTATGGGTAGGTATTCTATTGAACTAATTTTATCAAAATCAGAATGCTCCATAAACATGTAGTCTATTCTAGAATAATGAGAGTTCTTCTTGCTATAAAAGGAATATTTTCCACCATACATCACAGAGGTTAAACTTTTTCAATATGGTCAGGAGATGAGCTTTAACACGCGGGACTGCTACCTGCATTCTAGGGGAAGACCTATCTAATTTATTATTTAGAAGTACATTAAAGTCTCCACCAAAAATCAGAGGTGAATCATAGTCAACTAATGCAAGACAAAGGTTATTCAGGGGAGTTATATCATCCTCATTAGGTCCACAGTAGCTGACTAGTGTATATCTTATCTCCCGACTCTTGATTGCTGCTATAACCCAGCGCCCTCTATCATCAACCTGAAACTTAACTAACTCTACTCCTGAATTTGTTTTGATTATCACTGCAACCCCTTTCGAGGAACATTGCTGATCTGTGGCTATAATCTTATCCACCCATCTTAATTTTCCAAATAGTGCCTTGCATTCTGATTGTAGAAGATGGGTCTCCTGAATCATTAAAATTCTAGCTGGGCTGTTTTTTAGGTACTGAAGAATCAAACGCTGTCTTTCTTTCACCCTCAGCCCATTTACATTCCAGCTTAGCAGATCAAGGTGCTGTTTCCCTCCGCGTATAGGTCTATCCCCCATCACTATCTTGTCTCCACCCACTGCTGTATCTACTAGAGGCTATTATGTCACATGAAATAATTGTTACACCTTTTTTTTTCTTTTTTTTCCCCAATGCTCCCCACCAACGAACATGAAAAGCATTACAACCCCCACAGCCCCGGCTAAGGCCTGGCGCGAACTCGGTCAGCGAGCGCATAAGTGGCCATAATATGCACCCGGCATGCCACTCCTCCACCACTCAGACCTCGGTCACTAGTGAGGCTGGAATGCGGCAGGCCCTCAAATACATAGAGTTGGCCATAATGGTGTATGTGTTCCCGAGTGGCCAGTTCATAACCCCGGACCACATAAGCACCCGAGGCAATGTCTCTGCCATGCACCTCTTTGCCTACACTAGATTACGCTCTGCGATGCGGGCCCTTTACCCCACTTACCCTACGGAGCCTCCGACCCTGGTGGCGCTGCAATTGCTATACACTACTACATCTAGGGTTAAGTTAGTCACCAGACTTTACAAAGCATCACAGAAGGATGTACCACCTGGAGAGTCAGCTGCGTTGGCCAGGTGGAATGCCGTACCGCTGGAGCCCCTCTCTGAGAATGATTGGTTAGTTAGCTGCCGACTAACGAGTCAACTGACGGCCAATGGTAATCTAAGATTAGTACACTATAAATATCTGCATCAGCTATATTACACACCGGCACAACTTCATCGATACGGGCTGTAGCCGGCTGACACTTGCAAACGCTGTGGTACCCCGGGGGCTGACTTCTATCATCTGGCATGGGCATGTCCCAAAATCAATGAATACTGGAGCTCAATTTCAAGAATTCTTGGTCTGATGGTTGAAGAATCTGTTGAATGTAACCCAAAAGTGTGTGCGCTGGGGGTTGGTGCTAAGGTGAAGCCATCCAACAAAAAATGTGTTTCCATAGCGCTGCTAATGGCTAAGCGTATGATTTCCCTGTGCTGGGGAAGTAGGGCTGTACCCACCACTAAGCTATGGTTGCAGGGTCTGACCTACTGCCGGGATCAGTTCACATACTATGCAGAGGAACTGCCCACCAAGTCCAAGCCGCGGGATATATGGGGACCTTTCACGTCTTATCTGTTGAAAATTACTGACATCTGAGGCCCGAAAGCTGTTCATTTGATTACTTTGCATGTATTCACCCTGCACTGTATTTTATGTGATTGTCATGTCTGTGGTTCCTAACGCCCTGGATGTTGTACCACACCGCACTATGAGTTACGTAATACATGTGTATGTAACATGCATACTCTATCAATGCCATACTTTGAGTGATTGTATACTGTTTGCTACTGTTTTTGTATGGAAAACAAAAAAGCATAAATACAATAAATAAATAAAAACACAGCCCCCCCACCCACCAGCGGGAACCCTCCTTGATTACCCATTGGCAATAAACTATTGCCTACTCGAGTCGGGGCCCTCCAGCTTCCAAAAACAAAAGATAAAGAAAGTAAGGAAAGTAATATTTAGTAGTGATTAGTGCCAAAAAAAAACCTTGAGCTGAAAGCTATACACTAGGTTCGTTTGAATTAGCTAGCTTTGGTCTGTGCCAGGAAACTATCTACTTCCTCTGGAGATCTTAAATTGTACATCTTATTGGCCCATACAACTTTTAGAAAGGCGGGAAATCGCAACTGCACTTGAGCTCCCTGGTCCCTCACTCCATTCTATTGCCCAGTTCCCATCTTCTATCTTCTGTAACCCGGAAAATATCAGACCGAATTCTGAAGTAGACGTCCTGGACCTCAATAGATTTAAGTTTGAGAGCCGCCCCCAATTGTTGCTCCTTTAGCAAATAAGATTGAATGTAAATTAAAAATTTCCTGGGCTTTTTGCGGGCAGGATTCAGTTTAAAGGGATCCCTGTGAATTCTCTGGAGTTCAGTTTCCCAAATATTAGAGGTTGCGTTTCTATACCTTCTTTTAGGTCTAAAACCCTAATGTTATTTCTCCTCGAGATGTTTTCAAGCCTCTCTGTTAAATCCCGCTCTTTTTCCTTCAGCCTACGCACTTCATGAGAATTGTCTTTAACCTCTAGACCCAATTCATCTACTTTGCTCTCAAGGGTCTCCATCCGACGCGTCAACGCTGATAGGTTTTCCTCTAAACTAGTGCAAGTGTCTTGAATCTTCTTTTGATTAGATTCAGAAGTAGAGAAACGAGCCCCAATCTCCACCGATAGCTGCCTTAACATCCCATGTAGAGAGTCCGGGCTTTGTGCTGCTGAAGTCAGGGGTGTGTCACCTAGCTCATCTAGTTCGATCTGACTGCCACCCTCTACCAAAGAAGCCATAGTAGTCTCACTTAATGGGGTAAATCGGTTAGAAAGAGGAATTGCGGCCATTAACTCCTGGTTCTCATCTGACACTGGCTCCCGCACTGCCTGAATTACAGATTTCCCAGTGTCCTGAGTATTAGCCATAAAATATGACCTAAGAGAAGGAGTCACATTAACTAGGTGCTGAGTCTTTTTCTTCCTACTCTTCACAGGAGTGGATTTCCCAGGCTTCCCAGGTATGTTGGATGCCTTCCTTTGCTTAAGGTTTGTTACTGTCGTTACTGAAGTGGCTGAAGCTTGACAGGCTTGCTTGTGTTGTTCGGGAAAGGACTTCCCACCTGAAAGGGTACCTGATCTCGATTTATATCTCTTACCTAGAGACACCTCTGGTTTATTTGACTTGGCCAAGCCTCCCTCAATAGGCTGGACTCCTCTATTTTCAGGCTGACCAGATTGCTGTATCACTAGCTCCATAGGGCAGGGGGCGCTTTCATTCCTTATCTCATTTACCTTGATTAATTCGTCAAAGCGTGTCACATGGCGTTGCACCAAATTCCCTGTTCCTGGAATGTCTCTACACTCATCATCCAGATCCAACTGTGGATGGTTAACGACGGTGGCGATGGAGTCTACACCATAAGGACTCCCCCTGCTTTGTCTCGATATAGGGGCTAAACAGGGACTAGGACAACCGATCACAGTGAAGCCGGCCACGACGGTCCTCAGCGAGTGACCCTGCCGCCCTAAGAAGTACGAAGTGTATGTCGCAGTGCATTCAGGGACTGAAAAATAAATAAAACAGTTATGAGCAGAGACCCCCCCCCCCCTGGCTCTTACCACGTCTTGCAGAGCAGAACCCAGCTGCAGCGTCGCGATTTTCCACGACCCCACTCCCTCCTGACTCCTGATTCCCCCCCGCTGATTACACAAACCGGCAGCCGGGCAGCTGTCTGCAATGACGCCGCGGCTCCTCCCCGCAACAGGGATCGCTCAGAGCAGCCGCCGGGGAACAGGGGAGAGTCAGTCCGCCCCGCTTACGGGAAACCCACATGACGAGCTCCCAAGCCGCCAAGCCGTCCCGCCGGCCGCCCAAAGCAGAGCGGACAAGACAACAATAAGGTACGCCAGGCCGAGAACAAGAATCCAGACAAAAAAAGAAGGCTTAGGGGGTTTTGTGGCAAACTTTTGAACACCAGCATCTTATAGCAATCTCATAATGGAGGCCGGAGGACGAGCGACCCGCGACCTGCTAGCTAGCTGGCCGCCATGTTCCCCGCTGGCCGCCATGTTCCCCTTTTTATTTTCTAAAGTGAAAGACATTAGGGTTTTTCTACTATAATTCATTTAGCTTTTCATATTTTTAGTTAATGTATATGTTTACATTTATTTAAACACATATACTTTTTTAAGTAAAATAAAATGTTTTCATTATTATTGTAGGACATTTAGTTTCACCCAATGTAACGCATGTAATGTATTTTTTTTAACATTCTCACATATTTATATATGTAAACATTTTCAAACAAATGGTACATATTCATTTTTCACATATGCATTTGTTACACATGCAAGTTTTCCTTTTACAGGTTAATTATAATTTGTTGTAAATGTTAAATAGTACTATCTTATAATTCTTTATGTGTTTATAGAACTATTATATTATACCTTTCATAATCATTTTTATTTGAGTAACACATTTTTAGTTTTTGAACAATTTAATAATATTTTTTATACATTTTTATACATCTTCTGGAAATACTTCTATTGTTTTCTATGGGGGATAGTCTTGATGTTTTTTTTTTATGGCAAATTTTTTACAATAAGTTCATTTTGTGGTCAATTCCTGTCATTTTGCATCAGATTTTGTCGCAGTGAGTCACAGTTACCTGCTGCTGGTCAACAGACAAGGTAACGCGTTTTTCAAGTTTTTCTTTTAGATTTTTGGGTCGGGATGTGTGTAGATGTAGTTAAAGTGAGTTATAGTTTTGTTGTAGAAATGTGTGTTATATTGTTTTGTAGTGTTGTACACATCCTACGGATGACTTTCTCTATACAGCGGTGAACAGATAGATGCGGTGCACATTACTTACTTAAGTGGTTGGACGAGTGACTTTACTGCAATAGTATCGGGTGGAATTACACTGGCAGAGTTGCAAACCACACAACTCTTGATTTATTTTAGGGAATGAGGATTTCTAATCTGGATGACTGAATTAGTGTCGTACGTGAGTTAACGTACTAGTTGCGGGAAGCAGAACGTAGTCCTCTTTCCTTGTTATGTTGCCTTCTGACGTCGTGGCCAATCCGATGTCGAGGATGGCTGTGACGTCAGGGGGGCGGCGAGAGGACAGGAAAAGAGCGCGAGGACGCTGGCCGGCGGTTGGGTTCTCCGCTGCTCCTCGTGGGCCGTATTATTTACGAACGTTAATAAAAGTACAATCCTTGCCAGCAAAACTGTCTCGCCTCCCTCATTCATGCCACTACAAATGGCGACGAGGGTTAAAGCTTCTGTTGCGGCCCACGAGTGAGTTCCGGCGCGCCTGGTGTTCCTTTGATGCTGCGGTGGCGCGCCGATGTCTCCTCGCTTGCTCCTACGCGATGAACTCCATCGTTGATGACTCCTCGCTCCTGCCCCTGCCTGCTGGATGCTTTCCTCTCTGCTGCTGAGCCCTGCCTTGACGTCTGCTGCAGGTGGTGCGCGATCGCACCCCCGATGTCCTCGTGAGTTGCTTCCGATGAGCTGCTGCAGAGGGAGCGCCACTTCTGCTGTTCTTTAGCTGTTCCTGCCCCTGTGGCTCAGGCAGTGTGCCGTGGCGCCAGACTCCTTGTCAGCCCCTGCGTGTTCCGCTGGGGGTGCAGCCGGTGTGTTCCTGGTCTCCTGCTCTCCCATGTCCTGGGGTGTTCTTCTGCGCTGCCTGGGATCTTCCTGAGTTGCTGTTGCTCCTGTTCCACGTGTCCTGCTCCGGGTGTGTGCCTGCTCTCCAGCCATGGCGCAGCCCATCAATATCTGTGTGCCTCCCCTCTTCCTGGACTCCCCGGGTAAGCCGTGCATGAAATGGAAGGGGTGGCTGCGCGCATTTGAGAACTATATCGTCTCCATTGATGGTAAGGGGTATAGCCCCGAGCGGAAGAAGTCACTGTTATTCAGACTGTTGGGGAAGGCTGGCCAAGAGGTTTTCGACAGCATACCGGTTTATGTGGACCCCCCGGGGGCCCTCGCCCCCCTGAATGAGTACCGGGAGGCGGTTAAGCGGCTTGAACTGCAGTATTCTGAGGAGGGTAACATCATGGTGGGGCGCCATAAATTTGCACTGCGGAAGCAGGAGGAGGGAGAGACTATCGAAGAATATATTGCATGTCTGCGCATTTTGGCCCAAGACTGTGAATTTGCGGAGATGACGGATACCTACATCAGGGACCAGGTGGTGTTCTACTGCCATTCTAAGAAGGTGCAGGAACGGTTGCTTTCTTGCAGGAACCCTTCGCTGAAAGATGTGGTGGCCATTGCGAAGGCCGTTGAACGCTCCATGGTGTCCACTAAGGAACTTGCGAGCACGAGTCAGGCTTCAAATGTGTTCTATGTGCAGGACAGACAGAAAAGTGCACCCAAGACTCCAGACAGGGCGGCGAGTGATAGAGGGGGGGGCAGGAGGCCGCTCGCTTGTTTTAGATGTGGGTCGAGGGACCACTTGGCGGATAGCAGGACCTGCCCAGCCCTGTCCAAAAGCTGCTCTAAGTGCAAGAAGGTGGGCCACTTCGCGGCAGTGTGTAAAGCCAGGAAACCTGGCGGGGGCATGAAAGTGAGCTCGGTGAGCGATACTGATGTGGATGCGGATGCAGACATCGTGCTGTCCATTGATGCTGAGCATGGCAGAGTGAATGGGCCTATTGGCTCCGTCCTGATTGGTGCAGTTGAATTGCCATTTACGGCCGATTCTGGTTCCCCTATTACCCTGATATCTGATACGACATTTGATTTGAAATGGCAGGGTGTGCGATTGCATGAGACGGATGTGAATCCGAAGGCCTTTGGGGAACAAGACATAGTGATGATGGGGTACTTCTGGGACTCCCTCACCTTTAGGGGGAGAACAGTGCAAACGAAGATATATGTGGCTGAAAAAGGAAGGAGCCTGGTGGGGTGGAAGGACCTGGCGAAGCTGGGTGTGATGCTGGTCCCGGGGGCGGAAGATCCCATAGTTCTGAGGGATGATTGGGTCAACTACGTGCAGCCCGACGATTTGCATGAGGGCTTAGCTGAGGTCATCGGCAAGTTTGAATCTGTTTTTGAAAACAAAGTAGGATGTGTGAGAGGATTCGTGCACGCCATACGGTTGAAAGAGGGTGCTGTGCCAGTAAAGCACAAGGTCAGGTCGGTTCCCCTATCTGTCAGAGGGGAGCTGAAGGCTGTTCTAGATAGGCTGAAAACGGAGGGAGTGATAGAGGAAGCAGGCGCATCAGAGTGGGTGTCCGCAATCGTGGTGTCCAAGAAAAAGAGGACAGGGGACATTCGGCTGTGTGTGGACCTGCGATCCTTGAACAGAAATATCCTGGTGAACTGCCATCCACTGCCCAACATTCAAGAGATCTTGTCTTCCACGTCAGGGTCGAGGTTTTTCACTCTGATAGACCTGAAGTCCGCGTACCACCAGGTGTGCCTCACGGAGGATTCCAAGAAACTGACCACCTTTATTACTCCATTCGGAGCGTACAGGTACGTCCGTCTCCCGTTCGGCCTTGCATCGGCCTCCGGTGTCTTCCAGAAGCTGATGGATCTGCTCTTCTGCGACATGAAGGGTGTCGAAGCCTTCCAGGACGACATTCTAGTACACACGGAAGATGAGGAGGGGCACCTGGAGTTGCTGAGCAAAGTGCTGGAGGTGCTGCGAGAAAAAGGGATGACGGTCTCCAAGGACAAATGCAAGTTCATGGAGGGGAAGATCGAATACTTAGGGCACGTGCTGACCCCAGAGGGCATCGCGCCTAAAGATGACTTGGTGAGGGCCATATGGGATGCTCCATGTCCAGGGGACAAAGACGCCTTGCGATCGTTCCTGGGACTCAGTGAATACTATTCCAAATTCATGCAGGGATACGCGACCATGGTGGAGCCTCTAAGGAAACTGCTGCGCAAGAACGAGAAATTCACGTGGGCGCAGGAACAACATGCTGCTTTTAAATCCATCAAGCAGGCCATCGTGGCGGCTCCAGTGCTACAACCATACAACAAGGACCTCCGGAACGTGATCACAGTTGACGCTAGCGCCAAGGGTATCGGCGCAGTGTTTTGCCAGTTTCAAGGGAAGAAGGAGAACACGGTCGCTTTCATATCCCGGTCACTGAGTGAAGCTGAGAAGCACTACAGCACCATCGAGCGGGAGACGCTCGCGTGCGTCTGGGCCGTGGAGAAACGGAAGAACTATCTGTGGGGTATGGAGTTCGAACTGGTCACTGACCACAAACCCTTGATCTACATGATGGACGGCGAAGGTCGCGGCAATGGGAAAGCCAGCTCGAGACTTCTACGTCTGCTGTCCAAGCTGCAGGAGTATCACTTCGTCATCAGACACATCAAGGGCGGTCTCAACTGCAGGGCGGATTGCCTATCGCGCATGCCGGTCATTGATGAGGAGGACGGTTCCCTGGACGACATGGAATGCGTGGTGGCAATGGTAGACGCTACGGCCATTTGCGAGGGATCCATTTCTGAGGAAGAATGGTTGACGGCCCAGGAGAAGGACATGACTATTCGTAGGGTGATGGACCACCTGACGGCTCGTTGGCCCCCGGTCCGGAACTTGCACGGCGCACTCAGGAGTTTCCAACAGGTTAGCCCTGAACTTACCATCGAGGGCGGATTTGTGAAGAGACATGAACTGTTTGTGCCGCCGGAAGGTTTGAGAGAAAAGCTAATCAGGATAGCTCACAGGGGCCACCCGGGCGGTACTGCCACGAAGAATCTCCTCAAGCAATACTACTGGTGGCCAGGGATGTGCAGCGACGTCGGCAGTTTCATCGATCGATGCGGACTGTGCTTAAGGGCCGACAAGCACTGGAAGACGGCAAAGGGGGAGCTGCAACTGGTGGACATTCCTGCCGGCCCATGGATCAAGGTTGCCATTGACTTCGCAGGCCCATTTACCCTGCTGCCAGACGACTGCAGACATCTCATTGTTCTCACGGATTACTTCTCCAAGTGGATCCACTACAAGTTCGTCAGGGAGGTTACCACTGAACGTGTGATCAAGGCGCTGAAGAAAGTTTTCGCTAGTGAGGGACAGCCGATGATTTTGGTGTCCGACAACGGCACCCAGCTGGTTTCCAGACAGATGAAGGACTTCCTGGCCAGATTGGGAATCAAGCAGGAGAAGACCCCGCTATACAGCCCTAAGAGCAATGGGCAGGTCGAACGGATGAATAGATTCCTCAAAGAGGGTGTACAACAGGCCGTCGCCTCCAACTTGGATGTGGCGGACAAGGTGCACACTTTCCATAACACGCCTAATGAAATTACGGGGCACACTCCGTTCTACTTGATGAGAGGGAGAAGGTGTATGAGTGAGCTTACCCCCAAATTTAATAAGTGGTATGACATGAGGGAGGAAACTGAGGAGTTGCCTGATGAGAGGTTGAGAGTCAAAGAAAGAATTGTGGCTAAACAGGAAAGCAACAAACGGTATGCTGACATGGTAAACAGAGCCAAAGCTAAGGATATAGTGCAGGGGGATTGGGTGTTGGTGAAGAAACCGAACAAGGTAATGAAAGGAGAATCTGTATTTCAGACCCCTGTACGTGTGCAAGGAGTGACAAGGGGAGCTGTCTGTTTGGAAGGAGGGGGATGGCGTAGCAAGGACGACATTGTCAGGCTCAAGGCTGGCCAAGAAGAAATCATCATGAGAGGCAGCTATGTGCGCGAGGCCGAGAGCGATGACAGTATGTATGAGTGGCAGGATCATGAAGCCAATGATGGAATCACTGGTGATGAAGTGAGTGGGGATACGCCCCCATACGAGGGCGGACCGGACATGGAAGTGCAGACCGGTGTGAGAGTACGTGGCACGGCCTCAGGGATGCCGAAGGCCGGAGTGGTAGCAGCCCCAAAACAGTGAGGAGTGACAATCACAGTGTAATGAGCGCAGGCCAAGATGGTACGGGCACTAGCGGGGGGGGTCAACCCCGTATGTTACTCCCCGCAGGCCAACAAGGCATATCAGAGCTCCCAAGAGGTTCGAAGATTTTGTTATGAGATGAAGTTCTGTATGTTTCTTAATTTGTTAAAGAAGGGAGATGTCGTACGTGAGTTAACGTACTAGTTGCGGGAAGCAGAACATAGTCCTCTTTCCTTGTTATGTTGCCTTCTGACGTCGGGGCCAATCCGATGTCGAGGATGGCTGTGACGTCAGGGGGCGGCGAGAGGACGGGAAAAGAGCGCGAGGACGCTGGCCGGCGGTTGGGTTCTCCGCTGCTCCTCGTGGGCCGTATTATTTACGAACGTTAATAAAAGTACAATCCTTGCCAGCAAAACTGTCTCGCCTCCCTCATTCATGCCACTACAATTAGTGGACAGTTTCCAGGAATAGGACAGCCCTGACAAAGATGTGAATACAACGAAACACGTGCTGGCTAAACCCAAATGATTAAAGATAATAAAGCATCCATAATTATCAAGATTGAAAAGAAATGCCTGAAGATTAGTTACAAAGATTGTGTTTATACTCTTGCACATACTTAAGGCTGTGTAAATGTTTACCAAAACCTTTGGGTCTAGATGAGGATGTTGAGTGGGCATCCCCCCTTTTTAGCACCACAATATTCAGGGGTTATCCAAAAGATATGGGGCCTTATTATGAGCTGGGTGGTCTTGGAGCGGGCCGCCACATCAGCGCCATGCTGCAAGGCTCCCAAACCCATACTGTGACCACCTGCCGGATTCCGACTGGAATCCAGGTTGAGTGGTCCTGCGGAGGCTGTCACATGGTGGTGCTAAGCTAAGGCTCATAAGTGAGCCTTAGAATGGAACCGCAATTGGTATGCCATTGCACATTCTTAACGGGATAGATTGTTAAGTCAATGCGCTGCAGGAACTGCGGATGCATGCATACAGGGGGGCACACCATGTGCCCCCTTGCATGCATCCTCTGGCACAGAGGCTGCAGGGGGGCCTGTAGGGCCCCCTTAGTTTCCTCACCGCCAAACTTTTCATGGTGGTTGCATCACCATGAAAACAATGGCAGTGAGGAAACTAGTAATATGCAGCATATTACCAGACTCACACCTCTGCAAGACCACCAGGGATCACAAATCCCTGGCGGTAGCGCTGGTTCTGTTTCGAAATATGGCAGGTGGACCGCCAGTCTAGTTTAGACTATATCTTAATAAGGCTCATAGTGTTGACAGGTGAGTGAGCTCCCAAAAGCCTAAAATTAATCTTTCACCTGTATTCCTAGGGTATAGTAGACTATCCATGAAGAATACATATGCATCCGTTTAAAGTTTGCTCCCCTCAGCATCTGGGTATTGAAGACCGAACAATCTGACAAGTCCCTCTCAGCTACATCAATGCAACATCCTTCCTCCACTTTTCTTAAGACATGCAAAGCATATTTTCAACATCTTTATGACAAATATGAAGCCATCTAACCCAGTCCCCAAGCTTTTTTTTGGTATTTTTATGATTGTATACTACCATCACTCTCTCCCAGGATTCCTCTATCTGAAGTGGGAGGAATTTCTTATGTGCACTTTGTATTTGTAACTTTTCAGGGACGTTGAAGACCTGAGCAGAAGAATATCTTGCCTGCCTTCCTTCCGAAGTAATTAGTTAATTATTATTAAACCAATCTCATATTCTCCCCAGATTAAACCTTCCCCATTATGTAAAAATTTGCTGCAACCCTAAGGGACATAAGAATTGGAGAGGGAGTGCTCCATAAATTTACGGAATGCAAGATATCTCCATAACAGTTTTTGCTTGTGTTTTAAAAAATATCACTGTCTTATATCTAACAAGACTGGGGTTTCTCTCAAAGTTTATATAAAATCTGGATATGGCTGGCCCTCTTTCAACATCTTTTCCATATAAAAGTTGTCTTCCACTGGCGCCTTAAATATATATTGAGGATCCTAGAATGCATAAACAAAAAAGCAGGAAAATAATACAGTTCCCAATCTGGAAGTGCCATCCCTCCCTCTTCCCAGAAGATTTAACTTTGATAGGCTTATTCGTAGATCAGCCTTATTCCATATAGACTCAGAAATACTCACATTAAGATTAGACAAAAACATTAGTTAGGTGAAGTGGTATGGTCATAATTACAAAATTCAATAAGGGCATAATTTACATCTTGAACATTGTGACCCTGCCCATTGTATACTACTACTTCTGCTGCCTGTCTAATTTATCCCTGATCTTCACGATTATGGGGATAGAATTCGATTTATTGAGATCATCCAGATCATTTGTAACCTTAATCCCCAAGTACCTATAGGACTACTACTATAGATCTTCTGATGGTCTTCAGGCACGTTCTTCATGTCAGTGTTGAAAAGCAGCATCTCTGTCTTTGCAGTGTTTATTGTATAGCCCACAACAGCTGACAAATTCCCAAAAAGTCAAAAAAAATATTAAGAGCTGCGGGTCTAGTTGTATATATATAACCAGATTGTCTGCATACTGCTTAAGCTTAGGAGAATCTGGTACTGGAGCTCAAAAGCTTTCCATCCTCCTCAAGGCACATGCAAGGAGTTCAATAAAAGGCCCAAACTGAAAAGGTGACAATGGACACTGTTGCGTAGTGCCCCAAGAGATATTATAGGGATTGAGATTATCCCCTTTAATGCCAATTGCGCCTTGGAGCCCTGACATACACAGGCAATCCCCTTAATAAGGGGTCTAGAGAATTTGTTGTTTCCAAAGTTTAAAAAAAGTCAATTCGACCAAATCAAAAGCTTTTTCAGTCTCCACAAACAAAACTACTGTTGGAATCTGGTTAGTCACATAATAATCCATGGCTTCAATTAGGGAGGGTGTATTTAAGAATAATTGGCGTATAGGCATAAACCCATTTTGATCTACTGCCACTAGATCAGCTATTACCTCCGATATTCTCCTAGAAAGTCTCTTCATGAAAATCTTGTAATCTGCGTTAATTGACGTGATGGGGAAGTAATAATGCCCCTGTCAGGGGTTCTTTTCCTTTTTTGGGACAGTAAATTAAAATTCCTTTCCTAAATGAAGGGTTATAGCCCCCCCTTTAAGAGTATAGTTAAACAGCTCTGTAAGCAGACTAAGGGGTCTATTAGGATGGCGGTCGAAAAATCACCCCGACTGCCATGGTAGCGGGGAAAAGACCGCCCGCCAGAACCGCGGCATAACCGCCGGTCTAATTAGTATGCTCCGCAGTTGAAATCCGACTGCGGCGGCACGATCGCGGCCTTTAACATTGCAGCGGTTGCTGTTGCCAGCAGCACCGCCACAATGTCAAAAGGAGCATGTCCTGCATATCCCTGCACTGTGTGGCAGGCACTGCACAGTGCCTGTCACCTGGTACAGGAACATGTGCACCCACACCCCCAATACATTGGGGGCCCGCAATGGGCCCCCGAAGACATTCTCTGCATGCCTATGCATGGCGGTTCCACCGCAGCGGAAAGGCTGGCTACCGCTGGCATCATAATCATGCCGGCAGAGCCTGGCCCTGCACAGGCCCCATTTTAGCGGTCCAGCTCCACCCGCCAGGCATGCGTGTAGACTGCTACCAGCGGAAAAGCGGCGGGCAGAATTCTCACCGCCGCAGTCATCACCGCCATGCTAATATGGCCGGCGGTTTTCCGGGTTGCGATCTCGGACGGATATCCATCGCCGGCCCGGCGGTTGACACCGCCGGCCCGGCGGCAGCCATCCGTCCGCTATCCTAATAGACCCCTAAGTATTTAGTCATCAATGAATACCATTTGGAGGGGTAACCATCCTCCTCTGGAACTTTACATCTTGGTAGTACCCTTACCACCTTTTCTATTGCTATAGAGCAAATTAGATCACACGCTGCTTCCATTGCTAAAGTGGGAATTTTAGCCAAGTTCAGAAATTTTACAATATCTTCACCCAAAGGGTAAATACCTTCCTCATAAATTCTAAGAAAGTATACAACAGAAAATAGACTCTATTCCCCCTGTATCCCTTTCATTTTCCCTGTCACTGGGTCTTTTATTTTAGTGATATTATTCCTCACTGTTCAAGTCCGGGTATGCCAAGACAGCAGTCTGCCACTAACATCCTTCTCCTCATATAGCTGGTGGCCATAGGCCTGGGAACTTATAATCTCCTCTGCAGTGAGAAAGTCTGCAGTTCCTCCTTGGCACTTCTATAGCTAAATATATCTGCTTGCTTGTGCCTGATGCAACCTAATTTCAGCACCTTGAATAATCCTTGAGAGACTTAATAATTTCTTACTCCCTATCTTTCTCCGGGCGCTTTCATAAACAACAATCTCACCCCTCAATGTTAAGTTATGTGCCTCCAAATGTTTTGTGGTGATGCAGACCCTCTGTTCTCCAAAAACATAATTGAGTTCTGTTACCCATCTCTTCCAAAAACTCCTCCTTCAAGAGCAGGCCTTGATTATAAAACCATCTATACATAGTTGTGGTTCTAGATGGCATAAGGACTTCCAAACTGGCTACTGTATGATATGAAAAACAGTTGAGGACATAAGAAGCCTCTACATTTGGTAAGGAATTGGAGCCAAGAAAATAATCTATCCTGAAGCTGTCTGAAACCAGGCAGAGAAAAACCTATAGTGTTTTAGGCCACGGTTCAATCTATGCCAGGGGTCAAAAAAGTATATCTCACCTTTAACATATTTATGCCTTGCACCACTCTTGATTTCCTTTGCTTAGCCTTGGGGTTACTCTGGCCCAGGGCTGGGATTTGTGCACAATTAAAATCTCCCCCAATTAAGGTGTTTTTTAAAAGAAATTGTGCAAGATGAAGAATTAAATCATACATGGACTTTGGCTCATTAACAACCGACTAGTATCTAAAACTGAATGCAACTTTCACATGCTCAGTTAGCACCGCCCAGCTCCCTTTCTTATCCGTCAAGGATTTATTAATACCATGGCGAAACCTCCTACTTGCTGATACTGCAACCCCTCTGTGCACTGCTGAAACAGCAGAATGTAACAAAAGCTGGAATGGCCCCCTATGTGCCTGGTCCTTCTTTCTCATTATGTGTCTCCTTCAGAAAACAAGTTGGTTTCTGCTTTTCCAGCCAATTAAAAATAGCTTTAACTTTTCTCTGATATTTAGCCTGTTCACATTCATAGCCAAAATGCTAAGCATAAGCCCATCCACAGAACTATGCTGTCACAGTCATGTCACCATATTGCAAGACAGTCCCCCCCTCCATTATCCTGGTTCTTGCTACAGCCCTACCCATATTTCTGAAATGCAATATTCTAATTCCAGAAACTGTCTTTTTTTAACCCAGGAAACAGCTCCACTAGCAAGTTGTTGCCACCCCTCCCCCCATCCCCTTCATATACCCCCACCCAGACAGCCCACCCTCTGTCCCCCCTTTCAGGCAACCCTGCGCCTTCTTCACCTTCCGCATGGGTGTCCTACCCACCCTTCACCTTTCAAGTGTGGTTACTGCACTTGGTGACCTAGATCCACCTTTTCCACTCCCCTCACCCACAACCAATGTGTTGAGAATAAAAAGAACAATGTAAGTAATCCCTCCCCATCATATACCACAAAAACAGAAATGCGATAGGCTCAGCTGCAGTGGCCTATTTTCTCTGAGACCATGCAGGTAATTTTTTGCTTCTTATGCCTCCTGAAAGATCAAAATCATGAGATCTTCTGTAAATTCCAGGAGAGCGTGGCATCAAATTACGTTTTTTATGACTTCTACTGGTGAAGAGTCCAGTTCTTTTCTTTCGGGAATACCCACAAAATGCAGATTTGATGTCCTTAAGTGGTTCTCCAGGTCCACCAGTTGGAGTTTAATTAACTTAATATCTTTGACCTATGAAGCATTTACTGACTCAAGCTCTCCGTGGGTGTCTTCCAAAGCAGAGACCCATGTTTTCATTTCCTCCAATTGAACTAAGTAAAAATCAATTTTCTTTTCAATTTCCTCCATTTTACTACTCAGGGAATGAGCCAGAGAGCTTTGAGTTTGTTTTAGCACCTGTATCTCATTGCAACAATATAGTAGTCAGCGGTGCCTCCATTTCAATGTCAGGGAGCTGGGCTCCTGTGTAAGCATGAGACTTAGCAGAATTGGCCATATCTTTTGCAACATTGATTGGTCCTGGAGTTATGGCAGGGACTTTAGACACCTGCCATGGTTGATGTAATACAGATACTTGAGGTGAGATTAGTACTGATTGAAACACTGCAGTACCCAAATTGCTGGCCTTTCCGAGGCCTTGGCTAAATTGGCTAACATCCATCACCGCATTACCATTCAACTCCAACTCACTAGGATCTGCCCACCCCTTGGCAATAGCATTTCAAGCCCTCCAATGTATGATTTCCATTAATAGTGTCCCAGCTTGCCTAACCACTTCTTGCCACCTTGATGCTGAAGCCTGGATACAATCTGGTGCCACTCCCTTCCATTTCTTTATCAGAGATTGACAGCATACATATGATTGAGTCTGTGCCTCGTTGGCCTTTGCGCCCTCTACCAGATGTTCCAGCACGCCTGCACGTTCTCCGGAAAAGCAGCTCTCCTAAGCCAGGTCTCCTACAGCTGATGGTGGGGCTGGCGGTGGAACTGACTCAGATTCATTGAAAACATTCTCTACTGGCATACTTTGGTCTTGTCTGTTTCCCCACTGCTAGTGCCCCCAGTCCTTACAAGGGAAATTGATATAGTCCTTCTTTCAGAGGTTTTCTGACAGTGTCCTCCCAGTTCTTTTCCTTTGCAGAAATCCTGAAGCCTTTCTTGCGGTGGTGGAGGTTTTTTATTCTTCAGCATTGGCTACCTTTTACTGTCTCTTATTGTCCAAACCATTTATTTAATTAGTGGCTTTATCCAATCCAATGATGTACAATTCAAACTTCATCACTTCGTCATTGTGCTTATTTTCTACTCCTTATAGTATCTCAGTACCTGCTCGTACAAGCTAAATCCAGCTCCTAATGTTTCTTTACAGACTTGAATCACCCTCCTCCAAACTGCCAATATCTCTTGGTACACACAATCCTTCCGTGTCCTGCCTGTGAAAATACTATGGCAGAGAAAGTGGATCCCAGTGTCTTTCTTATACTATCATACCATCAAATCTTTATCAACTTTGTGTCAAAACTTTGCCCAGTAAGTGCTCTTTACCTCTTTCCTTTAGTGTCCATACTGAGTCTCTGGTTTTCACTAGCAAAGAGTACCTCCACAGGGCATCGATTTCTTGGGCTGAGGGGGAAGGAGGAGGTTAATCCAGTGGGCTGTTTCTCCAATCGTTGGCATCGGCAGAGAGCTAGATCATCCACAGTTCATCCATATGTCCTGTCCATCCTTCAATTACTCAAAAGGGGGTGGTTAGAGGCCATTGAAAAGCGGCAGGTCGCTGCACTCAACACAGGATTGCACTAATTTGGACTGCACACTCGCTCTCTAAGAGATAGACTCCAAAACCGCTGCTACCCTTGCGCCGTAGCGGCAGCCATACTGAGTGGGGGAGTGGCTTTACTGCCGGAGGTGTGCAAGGCAACGTTGTGAGTCATCCCAGCCCTGAACCGGTGGTTACTCAATGGGTGCAGGAGCCTATTTGTGTCAATTAATTAGTTTGATCTCATTTTTTTGTAATATTGTGCTTTGTGGAAGTTGATGTTCAAATTTCTAATTAAGTATTAGACATAAATTTTATTTATCAGTCTTCTTTTCTGTGATATTTTTATGTTTTTGACTCTGATTTATAAAAATAAATTGTTTAAAATGTATTTTAAAATGGTAAAGTAATGTTAGTGTTTTATTTTGTTACGGTTTGCTGGTTATCTTACGGGTAGGTAGATTTTTATAATAGAGATTATGCAAATACTTCTAAGTAGTCTAGTCCTTTGATGTTAATAAAGATTCTAACATTGCAATGTAGCATTTCATACATTTTAGTTGCTTATTTTATTCTTTTAGGTGTGATTTGGTTTACTGACTGCCTGATAATCCTTAGTTGTTGGTAGCTTTGTTCCTTTTGGAGAGCTGCTATGAATTTGTCATGTGATGGTTGGATTGTTCCTGGCATAGTTTGGAAGGCACTGTGCCATACTTCGACTGCGTTGTTGGTTTTTGCCTGTTGAGGCATGGTGCTGTCATAGAAATTCCACCATAAAATGTGGACTTTGTCTGTGTCCAGAGTGATGCAGTCTGCTAACCCAAATGTCTTCAAAATAGTCCATTAGGGGATATAGGGCCTGATTTAGATTTCTGCTGACGGGTTACAGCATTACAAACGTGATGGGTATCCAGTTTGCTGTATTACAACTGCCAGTGTCTATAATGCACTTTTAATGACGTGGACCGGAAATCTGTCACCTTTGTGACGAAGTAACCCATCCCTGAACTCTAAATCAGGCCTATAAGTTTTGCTTGTTTTATTGGTAAAATCGACTTACTAGAAGCATGATGTAGTGGTAAGTTACCTTTGCCACAGGAATATATGCTAAAACAATTTATTTATTGATTTCAAAGACAAACTTGCTGTTTGTTGCATATTTTACAGTTACGCCCTCATTACGAGTTTGGCAGTCCATATGACTGCCGAATCTGTGTTGGCAATCCGATCACCGCCACACTGCGGCCCCCCCTGCTTTCTTACATGTGTGGTAGTTGTACAACCACAGGACTGCTGCGACCACTGGGGATCCAGGATCGTACAGCAGTTTTGCAGTGGTGGGAGGCTGAAATATGCTTGCGTGTTGCAACAGCCATGAAAAGGGTGGCAGAGAGGCAACAAAGGAGGCCCTAACAGGGCCCCCTGCCACCTCTGGGCCTATGGGTGAAGGTAGGGGGAACATGTAGTTCTCCCCTGAATTTGCACCTCCAGTTCCTGCACAATGTGGCATGTATGCCACACCGTGCAGGAAGATGCAGTTGGAGCTCTGGGAGTAGCGTTTGCATGTTAGGATCAACTATGAGCCTAACATACTGCCGCTGTCAGACCGCCACAGGACCTCCCGCCAGACCAGGATTGAAGGCCTAATCTGGCAGGCGGCCGCACCACCACTGCCAAAGCTGTAATAAGGCCCTTAATGCACATTTTTGAGATGTCACAAAATGCTTTGGTTAAAATTGTATAAATTGTCTTGTATGGTGCAGTGTGGGCTAGCTTAAGTATTGTTCGTATCATTGAATGTTCAAAGTCTGGTATATTTTTCTTTGGGGAGTAGTTTTGATTTTATTTTTATGTGGTTTGGTGGTTCATAGTAAGTGGTACTTTGTTGGGTAGCAATGCATATATGAGTTGTAGTGTTTTGATATTCAGCATGTATGGTGTACATCTGTGTGAATGGTCAAGAGCACATTTTGATTGCTCTCTCCATCATCCATGTTTCATGTTCGTTAGATGTAATAAATTATTTACAGTAGCAAGTCTAATTATGTATTTTTCATTATTAACAGTGTTGTGTAGGAGGAAGAGTACATTACTATGGGGCTCATTATGACTCATCTGACCACCATTGTAGTGGGATGGTGACCGGCCAACAAGTGGTCGGCAGCGCCACCCACCATATTATGATGTGAGTGCTGTGTAGGCAGTGGAAAACATGCCTTTTACTTTGCGGCTTGTGCTGGGGCCTAAAAAAGGACTGCAGCACAAGCAGCAGTAGTAAAAGACATGTTTTTAAACATCCATTCACCATGTGGTGCCTAGCACACAGTGCATTGATGTTTGGAGGGGCACCACATATACGCCCCCTGCTTACATACCAAAGGCCCACAGGGGACGGGTGCCCTGCTAGGGGCCTTCAAAGTCCCTTTCCGACAGCCTTTCCCTGGCAATGGGACCACCACGGAAAGGCTGTGGGAAATGGACATCGTAATTCCTACAGCGGTGCCTGTGCAGGCATTGCCCTCATTGTAGGGATTATGGTCCGACCAGTGCCCGACAGACTCCTTGAGCTAGTTGCAGGCTTCAGTCTGTCCCTTCCACTGCTGTGGTCCACCTAACTGCATCATAATGTGGCTGTCGGACCACTATCCTGAATGTCGGTGGGACCGCCACCGACGGCCTGTTGGTGGCAGTCCCACCGACATCCTAATGAGGGGCTATGTGTAGTGGTTATGAGTTTAGGAATTAGAATGGCTTGGTATATTTTATGGGAAGCAGGAATTTTGCTGGTGGCTTTTATAGTCCAGACATTTAAAGTAGGAATCGCTAGTAGCTGACCTGTGATGTGTTGAGGTATTTTAGGGAGTATATCTTTCAGTATTTTAGTAGTGGGCTGTTTGGAACCAGTGGTTGTGTCTTTTAAATCTTGAAGTACATGCCTTACTTTGATTTCTGTAACATTTTGGGGGATGGTTATGTTCAATAATTAATTTATTGATAATTTATTAATCAATTATTATTTTAATACAACAATATTTAATTTATAAATCTGTTATTTGTAAGCCCTACCCTATCCAATGCTTTTCCTACTGTTGCACTCTCTGGTGTGGGAATAGTAATTATTACCCCTACACTATCCAATGCTTTCCCTACTGTTGCACTCACAGGAGTGGGAATAGTTATTTTTACCCCTACGCTATCCAACGCTTTCCCTACTGTTGCACTCTCTGGAGTGGGAATAGTAATTTTAACCCCTACGCTATCTAACGCTTTCCCTACTGTTGCGCTTCTTTGGAGTGGGAATAGTGATTTTAACCTTTACGCTATCCAACGCTTTCCCTACTGTTGCACTCTCTGGAGTGGGAATAGTAATTTTTATCCCTTCGCTATCCAACGCTTTCCCTACTGTTGCACTCTTTGGAGTCGGAATAGTAATTTTAACCTTTACGCTATCCAACGCTTTCCCTACTGTTGCACTCTCTGGAGTGGGAGTAGTAATTGTTACCCCTACACTATCCAACGCTTTCCCTACTGTTGCACTCTCTGGAGTGGGAATAGTAATTTGTACCCCTTCGCTATCCAACGCTTTCCCTACTGTTGCCCCCTCTGGAGTGGGAATAATAATTTTTACCCCTACACTTATCCAACGCTTTCCCTACTGTTGCACTCTCTGGAGTGTGAATAGTAGATTTTACCCCTACGCTATCCAATGCTTTCCCTACTGTTGCTCTCACTGGAGTGGGAATAGTAATTTGTACCCCTACGCTAACCAACGCTTTTCCTAGTGTTGCTTTTTATGGACTAACTATATAAATTATATTTTAAATATATATGTTTAATTTAATTTTAACATATGTGTTAGTTATTATTTTTAAATACTTTTAAAGATTTTTAACTATGTTTACTTTAATTATATATATTGTTTACTGTGTTTTACATTAATTTTTTAACATTTAAAAATAACGATATTTTTTACAACAATATTTTTGACATCCATATTTTTTTTCGATATCTTTTTCACTTACAATGTTGTAGATAGGAAGTCGATATTTTTGATGCGATATTCTGGCGTCGATATTGTCCTACCTCGATATTTTGTCGGTCGATATTCTGTCAGTGATCCATTTGTACTCTTCTAAGAGACGTATATGGAGGCTGCAACACAAATGATTGCTCTTCTGTTCAGGAAGCTTTTCAATGCTTACCATAGTCTTGACTTGATGATAACTTTCTGTTTCTTTTTTTTAGCTCCATTATTCTTCCAGCTGTCTCACCCTAGATTTGGCTTCAGTGTCACCGAAAGCAATCTCTATAGAATCCACTGGCATGCCTGCAATGTGTTTGTTTGGCGACAAAGAAACTAGAATATATGCAGTTGTGAGTTTGAGTCTGTCAGTCTTGTGATTCTTCGGTTGAGACACACCCATATTGTGTCTTTGCTGAACAATTATATACAGTGGTACACTCTGAAAGCAAATGTAAGAAAGATGCAGAAAATACTGCAGGCAGTCTCCCTTTGGTGATATCAGAATGACCAGATGGTTTGAGGTACCTTGTTCGGTTGAGCATGCCTGAATAGTAGGATTTAAGGCTTGACTTCATTTTAAGAAGTGGGCATGGAGGGATTCCGGCTTTGCAAAATTCAATCTTCTAAAATACCAGCAGGCTGCGATGTTAAATGTGGGTGGCTCAAAAACTCCAACATGTTACAAAAATGCCAACCCTCTATGTCAAATCGGGACAAGCTATGTGCCAATATATTCAATATCTATAATAAGCTGTATGAACTAGCCAGCGGTAGGCATTCTGTTGGTTTAAGATCAATTGGCCAATAGATACAGCTATGATATATGAATAATTGTATTTCATACCATGTGAAGGAACCATTTTGAGATGTCTTCTATCATAATTTTCCAGTTTGTGTTATATACACAGCCCATTGGTTGATTGTTAAAAGCTTGTTATATCCTCTAGCATAATGTAAGTTGATGGATCAGGCAACAAAAGATATATAACGTGGAAATAATATATATTAAGTAATTGGCAATTATATCTGTAAGTTGAAGATCACATAACATTTCTCCTGTGTATGGAGAGGATTCCATGGTGGAATCCGTAATTAATACTGGTTCACATTGAATCAATATTTCTGAGGGATCCTGGTCATTACCATATTGATTTATCTGATGTTTGGGTTATTCTCTGATGCCTTCCAGTGACCAATGTACTCTGAACTGAATATCTTGGGCAATGAGTCAGATGACACAGTGGGTGTGGTGGCTCTTCTGGCGGTGATGATGTGTCTGAAGCCAGTGATGCAATGAAGATCCAGAAGTTCTTAAAGGTGTCTGTGTTGCCTATTCACACTTTTCCAACACCCATACTGGGTGCTGTGTCAGCTATTTTGGTTATGGCAAATCGTCTTGAGTGTGGGGCGTACATCAGTCCAGTAATAATGTAAGTTTACATACCAATAGTGCTGATAAGAGCTAAAATTCCACATGACAGTCAATGATTTATTAGAATTGGACTGGATGGCTAGTGATCAGGCACCCATCCTCCCACAGGTCAAGGATAGATGATCCATATCATTTGTACCCATAGTCTTAGAGCATATGGAATTTATATAAGAGAAGAGAACTGTGAAATTATAAGTCTGATTTAAATAGAGAGTGGAGCACTGAGAGCTTTGCATATGTAGCACGTTAAATGCACACAGTCAGGATATCTATGAACTTCTTCCAGAAGTAGAATTGGACTGCAGCGTGGCCAGTGCTTCAATTTTGCCATAAAATAATTATCATGACACGTTGAATTCCTAATAATCTCTAGCATTTACATTTGACTGGGGCCGTTCTTTGTTAAAGTTTTTTAGTTTTTGCTCAGTGGACATTGTAGATTCAGCTGGAATTACAAAAGTGTCTGTGGAGTTTTCCAATGCTCTTGAGGGTAAATCCTATTCCTAACTGTGTGCAAAACAGTTGGTGAGATAGATTGGGATTGAGCTAAAGACTGGAAAGAGATGCACATTAGTTTTCCTCAAGAGCAAAACCAAGAGAGGTGGTTCCAGGGCAAATATTGTGCTTCAAAAACTTGTCTAAGAGGTCAGTTAAATGCTGAGAGAACCTGCAGGCTCCTGTATTCTGAGCCTAATTTGGTTGAGCCACCCCCTTACATTAATGTGGTATTGTGTCGTGACATATGGATCCTGTCATCACACATGCACTACAAGAACTCTAAATAAAGCAACAGTACAAAACGTATAGTTCCCTCTTACACTGACTGAACAGTATGCAGGTAGGTCTGCAAGAATGTACAGCTCAAGAAATTTAAACAGTTGCCTCTCTGTAATGCCTGTTGTTGTTAGAACATATGTTTGGTATTAGTGTGAGGCAAAAGTGGTATAAGTCATAATCCTGTCCAAATGAGAAAAGATACTTAAAATCTATATACTAAATTGCCACAAACTGTTTATTTACCAAGAGTATAGCCTCTCTTCGCTACACATCTTCCCCTGTACTATCACTCACAGAGAAGTCTGATAAATAGGATGAAGCATTAAAATTGTATGACTTGCCTGTAGTTTGTGTGTTTCTCTTCGGTACCAGGAGAATCTTTCAGTCAGAGCTCCCAAACAGAGACTATCAAAGAATCAGAGCCACAGTGATCAGGAAATTCCTAAAACCAGGATGTGTTATTTAGGAGTGTTTTTAGAGACATTCAGGATCACATTTACTATCATTGCATGCAACGCAGCGCAGGAGGTAAACTTCCTGCGCTGCGTGAAAGGGAGAGAGCAGAAAGGATCCATATTTACAACGATATGGCGCATTTCTGCTCCCTCTGCGCTGGAGCACTATGTGCTGCCTAGCGTCAATGCAGGAACGCTTGCAACATAGTGAAAGGACCCTGCATTACAAGCGTGATTGTCTTTGTAGAGCAAGGAACACCTTCCTGCACAAAAACAATCCTTAGAGGCATATTGTTTTTTCTATGTGTGACGCATGATGCAGCACACATAGAAAGAAAGATATTTCTCCTTGTTACGCCTCTGTTGGGTAGATGCACCATTTTGGCACAAACCCATGTTTCCAAGTCTTTTAAATCTGTGTTTGTATCGAAATACATGGGTGGATGCATGGGAAGGCCCATGCTTGACCCATGTAACTAATGCTAAGCAGCACTGTTGGCTGTGTTGCATGACTTTTATTTACCACACAACGCAAAGCCGCGCAAGGAGGCTTGGTATGGCTTAGCAAGTGCCAACAATAATTTGGCTTGTGGGCTGCGCCACGTAAGTGATGCAGCCTGATTCAAAAACATAGTAAATCTGGGCTTGAGTCTATGAGGGTGCCAGTGCACCTCAAGCTAGAAACGGATCACTGTCTAATGAACATCTGAAAAATGAAAATGAGCAACCCAGGACCGGTCTGTGATGGGTATGCTTAGACTTGGGTCCCGTGCTCACTGTGCTACTGAAATCAAGCCATACCTGGCGGATGAGCTCATCAAGGGAGAAACCGGTCCTGGGTTGCTTGTTTTACAGTTCAGGGAGGACCAGGCCTGACAGCTCGGGCTGGACTGTTCCCACTTGATCTGAGCCAAGGCTGATTTGCATATAGCAGGTCCATACTGAGGTGGTATGGTGGAGGAAAAACAATGGATTGGGATGCAGCCCTGAGCAATGGCTTGTGGTTGAGATTAATTCAAGCATTCGAACCAACGGTTTGCTTTTTAATGCCCTAAGTGCGACAGGGGAGACATCCGTTACAATGCGGTCTTTACACTGCGATACGTTTACAACGTGGCCATTACAACGCAAGTCATTACAATGATTTGCGCTGGATGGCGCTATACACTAAGGAATAGTATGATTTACTATTCCAACACCTTCCCTACTGTTACGTAGGCTGGAGTTGGAATAGTAATTCATACTATTCCAGCGCCCTCCAGCGCAAGTCGTTGTAACGACTTGCGTTGTAATGACTGCGTTGTGAACGTATCGCGGTGTAAAGACCGCGATGTAACATCATACATTCGTGTGATGGGTAAGTCCAGATGTGGGTCCCGTACTCACTGTGCCCCTGGAGTCAAGCTATACCTGGCTGATGAACCCATAATAAGGGCAAAACCACTCCTAGGTTGCTTCTTTTCTGCTTCAGGGAGGAACTAGCCCTGTAAGTTCGGGCTGGACTGTGTTCATTGGAGCAGGGTCAAGGTTGATTTCCATATGGCTGTGTTAAAAATGGTGTGGCATGGTGGGTGAAAACGATGGATTGGGATGCTGCCCAAGCGATTGCCGGTGGCTGGGATTGATTGTGATGGGTATGACCAGACATGGGTCTTGTGCTCACTGTGCCAGTGGAATCAAGCTATACCTGGCTTATGAGCCCATAATAAGGGCAAAACCAGCCTTGGACTTGTCCTGAAATTAATTTAAGCATTCCATTCATCACTTTGTTTTTTGATGAAAAAATTGAATTCGGCAAAACAGGAGAAGTGGAGGCAAAACGTTTGGAAGAATTCCACAGCAAGAGTTTCAGGTTGAACATGTGCCCCCCCCCCCCCCCCCAAGGCTGAATGCAGGAAAACTAAACTAAAGTTTTCATCGCTAAGTCAGAAGATCCTGTAAAGACCGTCCACACTGGCATGTCCATTCCCTGTAGAGAGATAGACCACCTCTACTGTTTGGGACTCTTACCCCTTCAACTGCACTAACCATGTGATGGGTCTGTGGTCTGTCTGTATCCGGAAGTGAGTCCCAAACAAGTATTTTCTCAACTTCTTCAGTGCCCATACCACTGCAAAGGCCTATCTTTCAATTGTACTCCTCTTTTTCCTGGGAAGTAAGGTTACAGTTTGTTCTGGGCCCTCTTCCTTGAGCTCTTAGGCTTCCATCTGGACAATAAATTCCTTGTAGAAGTTAGGGGTCCAAGTTCGAACCAACTGTGATGGAGCGTGGGTTGGATAAAGGGACCAGGTTAGTCCAGCTAAAAAAGTTGCCTGCCCAAAGTCATGCAGGAAGAGTTCCATTCGCAGTGTAAAAGGCCGTGAGGAGCAGGAAGAGCACTGTGGATAGTCATCGTTGGTAGCGCGAAGAGCAGGTCGAGCATTGAGGACGGTAGTTCAGGAAGCTTTGGGTGGCGGGCACTGGGCTGTCATTGCTGTAGCGTAGAGTACCAGTCCTTGCTAGTGGTCGGTGTAATGCAAAAAGTCAGCCCGTCAGAGCTTTGCGTTATCTGTCACTACGGGTGACACAGTCTAGGCATGAATGGGCCCGTTTGCATTGGCGAAAATCCAAAACTTCAGGATTATGCCTTCTCACTTCAGGAGGAGTGTCCTCTGATGCAAGCCAAGGAACCAGGACCTAGGAGGGACTTCTTTGGGATCAGGAATCACTCCAGCAGGGTTCCGGCAGGTCCAGTTGCAGGTCCTGGCAGGTCTAGTGCAGCATGTCTGCCTAGAAATTGCAGGGAGGTCTAGGTAGCTTGTTATGTCCCTGTACTTCACACATGAGGTCAGCCACCTTACCCAGGGAGTCACTCAGGTTAGCATGGGATGAAGGTGAGCAGGTCCAGTCTTCCTTCTCAGACACCAAGGTAGTCATCAGCAGTAGAGCAGTCCTCCAGCTGGAGGGTAGTCCTTCTTCTGTAATGTCCACAGGTCCAGGAGTATTCTGAAGAGTGACTCTCGATGTCCTGTATTTGTACCTGGTGCCAGCTGGTGTGTGTGTGGGGGGGTACTATCTGTCCTACTCCTACATCCTGTTCTGGAAAGCTCTTCCCTGTCAGGGCTACAAACTGCCTAGGAGTGACAAACAGTCACTGGCCTGGTGTAAGATTCCTTTGCGTGTGTGTGTGAGGCAGAGTCCTTTGAAGTGCAAGTGGAACTGGATACAGCTCCTCCAGTCATCCTATTAGGATGGCCCATCCTGTACATTCCTATGCCCCCTTTCTGTCACTGTTTGGAAGAAATGCACTAACCTCAACAGCAGAGCTGTTCACAGTCATATGACCCAGGATACTGGCAGAAGGCACAAATTGGCTTTCGTAAAGTGCCATTTTCGGAATTGTAACTTAAAATCCAAGTCTAAACAGTATAGGCCCAATTGAGTGGCCTGTTTTTTGCTAGTATGATGGGGGAAATTACCCTGTCGTCCTGATGGAGGTATTGCACTCCTAATTTAGAAATTACTGCCAAACTGGTGGTCATTTCTAAAGCACTGGCAGAAGGGGACCAAGCAATTATGTGGGTGTGCTCCGGAGCAGCCAAACTAGCAATAGAGGCAGCATGATAGAAAAAAGACCCGCCAGCCCTGACTCAATGGCAGGCTTGACTATGAAGAGCACTCATAATGGAACGATTGACGCACATTTTTTGAGATAATATAAAAAACAATGAGGCCAGCTGGGGCCCGTTAGTCTCATACCTATCTAGGGGTATACCAATGACAACATACCCCACCCCACAGTTAGAGAACTTCCTCTCTTCCAGTTCTAAGGACGGACAGGAGCTCAGGGCAGTTCCCTGAAGACAGATAGACAGGTTCTCTCACACACGTACCATTCACTCCTACACACACATCACAGGCGGAAGCGGCCAGTGGGGGAGGTCTTCCCCTCTCTGGGTACCGAAGGAAGCCCTTGACATCTGACACCTCGTCCTTTGCCTAGCCTCCTCCTTCCTCTGTTTCTCCACTCTTCTTTTAATTTCTCCTATTTGCCACCAAGTCACTGTTGATGGGAGGCAGTTGGGTTAGGGTTAGAGTGGGAGGGGGTGGTTGTGGGAATTTTAGAGTTTAGATCTCCTGTATTAGAAAGGTGAGCCTAAAAAATGCGGATATTTGTATGATTATTTCCCAGATTAAAAGGCAACTGTAATCGTACAATGGCCTCAACAGAGTTGATGGGACAGATGTAATACACTATACAGTCAGTTGTTTTGTCTTTGCTTTTGAAAATGCTCAATAAAAAGAACTTTGACAAAAAAATGAAAAAACGGGGAAGATGTGTAGCATGTGCTATCATGGAATGTGGAGCACGGGGTGTGGCATGAGCCAAAATAGAATGTGGAATGTTGGTGGGGAATTGTTCGGAAGGATAATTGAGAGCTGGAATTTGAGGTGAAGAGAGTGCCGCTCTGTGTGCAAGGAACTAATATAAATAAAGTTACTTGGACCTACATGTTCTCTTGTGGAGCATTATTTTAACAGGTCAAATTGTATTTGTCTCTAATATATTTGTCCTTATGTATTTAGGGTTGAAAGGAAGAGCCCTAAAATATATGTGAACATGAAGGTAGAATATAGAATGTTTACACATTGGATTTGCTAATAAGTCCATATTAAAGTGCACTACATGTGCCCAAGGCCTGTAAATTAAATGCTACTAGTGGACCTGCAGCACTGATTGTGCCACCCACTTAAGTAGCCCTTTAAGCATGTCTCAGGGCTGCCACTGCAGAGCCTGTGTGTGTAGTTTTAAATTGCCATGGCAACCTGGCAAGTTAAACCTCTTGCCAGGCCTAAACCTGCCCAAGGTAGGCGCTGGAAAACCCAAGGTCAGGGAGCAGTATATTTAAAAAGCAGGACATGTACTTTTAAGTTTTACAAGTATTACATGTAGTAAATTTGTTTCTCACTACTGGAAAGCCTATCCCTTCCATAGAATAATATTGGGATTGCCCTATTACATTTTATAAGTGTATTTTACGATTGGGAGGATATATGACCCCTCAAGTCTGGTATCTCCGGAATCACAATTTAAAACCATAACTTATGGTGAAGTTGGAGTTTAAATTGCAATTCTGAGAAAGTTGGCATTCTCTTACTGTAGCTTGGTGCCTGCTGCCTGTCGGTGATCAGTCTGAGGTGGGTGACAGCTGGACTTTGGGTATTCCCTCTAGACAGCCAAATACAAAGCGAGTTTATGCGTGATTAGATGGATCTTCTTGGGAGGATGGGAGAGAGGACCTGGGCGCACAGTCCCATACTTACACCTCCATAACCTGTGTCATGTCCACACACAAAAGTCTGCACAAACCCCTGTGGTGAGTCTGGAGCAAGGGCAGGAAGGGAGGACCTCTGTGCACTTTAAAGTCTTCCTCACTTCAAAGCTCAACTGGATATAAGTACTGAATATCTGACATAACCAAGACAGTACACTTCTGGACCTGAAACCACTTTGCCAGAAAGTAAAGAATACGGCTGAGCTAAAGGAGTGCTGCTTTGGAAAACTACTGCCTTGTTGTTTTGCCATGCTGCCTGCTGCTCTCTCTGACTGGGTAAAGACTGGACCTCCATCACTTGAATGCAGAGTGACTCCAAAGGCTAGCTGACTAACCTTCTGATCTGAAGTCTCAGGCATATAACAGACTTCCACTCCTCTCCGGGGCCCAAGGTGTTTGCTCCAGCGTAACTGATGCTTCCTCTGCTGTGAGCAAAAGACACACAATTGATGGACGGAATACAGAACAAATCAAAACATTCACCTCCAGTCAAGAGATCTGGGTTAAATCCATCATTCTTTTGCTCACCATGCCACCCCAGTGTAGACCTGGCCATATGCAAATCAGTCTTGACCCTGTGCCTCATGGGAACAGTCCAGCTTGAACTGCCAAGCCAGGTCCTCCCTGGACTGGAAACAAGCATTGTAGGACTGGTTTTGAGGTTTCACCCCTCTTCAGCCAGGATAGCTTGAATCCAGTGGCACAGTGAGCCCGGGACCCACGTCTGAGGATAACCGGCACACTTATGGCGAGAAAGCAAAAGACACACAATTGATGGACGGAACGCAGAACAAATCAAAACATTCACCCCCGGTCAAGAGATCTGGGTGAAATCCATCATTCTTTTGCTCAACATGCCACCCCAGTTTAGACCTGGCCATATGCAAATCAGTCTTGTGCCTCATGGGAACAGTCCAGCCCGAACTGCCAAGCCAGGTCCTCCCTGGACTGGAAACAAGCATCCTAGGACCGGTTTCGGGGTTGCACCCCTCTTCAGCCAGGATAGCTTGGATCCAGTGGCACAGTGAGCCCGGGACCCACGTCTGGCCATACCCGGCGCACTTATGGCGAGAAAGCAAAAGACACACAAATGATGGACGGAATGCAGAACAAATGAAATCATTCACCCCCAGTCAAGAGATCTGGGTTAAATCCATCATTCTTTTGCTCACCATGCCACCCCAGTTTAGACCTGGCCATATGCAAATCAGTCTTGACCCTGTGCCTCATGGGAACAGTCCAGCTCGAACTGCCAAGCCAGGTCCTCCCTGGACTGGAAACAAGCATCCTAGGACCGGTTTCGGGGTTTCACCACTCTTCAGTTCAGCCAGGATAGCTTGAATACAGTGGCACAGTGAGCCCGAGACCCACGTCTGGGCATACCTGTGAGAGCAGAAACACGGCATTGCAGCTGTTGTAGGAACAGGACAGGCACATTGCATTTGGAAACAGTGCATCGGCATTGGAGCCGTCGCATCGGAACCACCACATTGCTGCCACTGCGGACAGACGGTTGAAGCATCCCCTTGAACGAGTGAAGAAACCCGCAGCATTGGCTTCAGAACCAGCGCATCTCGGGACCAGTGCCTTGTCTTTAGAACTGGCGCCTCGACATTGTTGCGTGGAGATATATACGACTCATCACCTTGACTGCTGGATCGACACCGATGCATCGCTCTGCCCCACCCCGTATCTTAGCTGTTACAGCCAGCATTAAGGTACTTTTGTTCAGCGGGTCTTGAGAGGTCCCAGTATCTGGCTGTATCTCGGTCAGACTGAACATTTGACTTTGTCCTGGTTTGGCGCGACTAGATATTGCAAATAGGCGCTTATCTTTAAAAATTCATATCTCAACTTCTACTTATTGAATATTTGTCGTTTTGGTCTTGTTTTATTTATTAAATTAAGAGCTTTTTTCTAACTTGGTGTGGAAACTTTTTGCATTGTGTTTTCATTGTTTTAAAGTTTGATGTGTTGCACAAATACTTTATGCAATGCCTCATAAGTTAAGCTTGACTTCTCTGTGCCCAACTACCAGAGGGTGAGCACAGGTTAATTTAAGGTGTGTCTGTGGCTTACCCTGACTAGGATTGTGGTTACTGTTTGAACAGGGCTTCCACCCCATTCAACCAGGAACCCAATCTCTAACAATATTCAATGTGGCAATTTAAGCTGACCAGTAATGGATATTTGTGGACCAGCTTGTGATACATGGTGATTTTTAAACACATTCAGTACGAAAGTTCATAAGTATATTTTTGATTCTGTGTACACAGTTTGGCTTGTCATTCTATCTCGTTTCATTGTGCACCTTTTGAGCCACGGAGTTTAGAAAACATTAAATAACCACTCATTGGGCCTCATGTAGGTAGCATACCAGTTACCACTTCTAAAATACCGAACGATACCGAATCGGTATTTTAGAAGTGGTAACTCGTATGTAGGTAATGAGTCGGTATTTTTTACCGATTCGTTACTATTCGGTAATTACCGAATCGGTATTTACCGATTCGGTAATGAGGCATACCTTCCCATTGATGGGAAGGTATGCCTCATTACCGAATCGGTAAATACCGATTCGGTAATGGGGGGAACACTTGCATGGGTGGCAGGGTGTCACATTGACACCCTGCTGCACCCCTGATTCGGCCATGTGTGCACATGTGGCACACATACATGCCCTAAGGGCATGTATGTATGCCACATTGCACACTGCTACGCGCGTAGAAATGCATAAATACATACTTTAATTATTTACCACCAACTAAAAGTTGGTGGTAAATACCGACTCTAACACACACCCACACACTCCCCCTACATCTCGATTTTGGTGTCGGAATTTACCGAATCGGTAAAATTACCGAATCGGAAAAGTTACCGATTCGGTAACATTACCGATTCGGTAATATTACCGATTCGGTAATTTTAACGATTCGGTAAATTCCGACACCAAAAATTGTCCCCCTACATACCATTAGCCAAAATACCGGTCGGTAACGGTAAAATTACCGAAAATCGGCCGTTACCGACCGGTATTTGGCTACCTACATGAGGCCCATTATGTTTAACCACACCTTTTTAAAGGAATACTCTCCATTCCTCACCTTTCTGCTGCAAATACTTGCTAATTATCATCAGACTCCATCACCAACATTATAAGATGCAGAGTCTTTATTGTGTCACTTTTCTATCAAGCATTAATGTGCCAAAATGAGTGAATGTAAGACTTTGTTACCTATTAGCTGCTCTTCATGCAGTGCAGTGGAGTAGCACTTGGCCCTCTGCTTCATAAATCAAAAGAGGTCATTGGCGTGAAGAGCACGGATCTGTAGACCTTCAGAAATTTGCTGTAAGTTCTCTTTTTGAAGCAGAATCCTCTCTAAGTCATATTCTGTAGAATTTCTAGAACTTTATGGTGGTAAAGGCCATTCGACTTGTGTGTACTATATACACGATAAACATATTTATTGTATGCAAAATCACACTATTATAAATAATCAGTGGAGTGTGCTATATACATTGCAAACATTTTTAGTGTATGTAAAACCAAACCGTCATAATTATCAGAACATTTTGTATGTATGTCTATGTTACACATATCAGTGATTAAACTGAAATGCGGAATGCTTAACGTTTAACTTTTAATATCATGGATGCAGGCAGAGGCATAGCATGGGTGCCATAGGCCTCATATGCAAGTACGGTAAATTCGAGCAGCTGCCGCCTTTTGCCTAGTAAAAGTCATCCAGACTAGTAGCCCTCGCGCCGCTGGGCCCCTCTCCCATCGCACCTCTGACACTATTGTTGCACGTGCCCTGGGACACAGCACGCAGCACCTAGCATATCAAATTTAAAACGTGATTTCTGTGGCGCAGAGGAAACGAAACGGACGACAGCAATTTTTCTGACTCCTACAGGTATCTTGGAAGCAGTGCAGTCTCACTGAATGAAAATCAATTTGAGGTAAAACACAACATGCACAAGGCTCCACCGGTTCAAATGTATCCCCTTATCCTCCCTCATGAAAACCAGACTTTCCGTAGAGCAAGAAGAGTTCATACACCGGTGTAAGAACAATACACTAAGGCCAGATGACGAACACAATTTCCCAAGACATAGAATGGGTAAAACTGTTTGATACATCTGGCCCTAAAGTACCAGAAAACAATCATGTGTAAGGACAGTAAAAGGTTAATATTGAGAGGCACCCCCCGTGCTTACGGGAGGGGTGCCGTTAGTGGCATTTCGGGCACGAGGAAACAGTTTCGTTTCTCTCAAAGTGGTCAAGGGGAGGGTCGCAAGGAAATGCGAGAAGATAGGGAGGTGCGCTGGTGATCCCTCCCCGAAGCTGTTAAAAGTGCCGGACTCAGGGGACTAGCCCTCTTTGTCCTCTCGCCTCAGGGGGTTGCTGGAGGGTCGCAGCTGGTGCAGTTTTTCCTACCCACCCATACCAAAGTTAATGGTAGAGCTGGCGGGGTCCCGGGCAAGAGAGAAAGGGCGGGGACTTCTTTTGGCAAAAATGGGCTGACCCAGCAATATGCAGGTAGTCATTGGGGCTCATGGGCTGGCGGGAGAGAGGGCCGTCCTGCTGGTGGCCCTGGACTCTCCGGCCCTACCCTAGTAGCCGGTGCTTGGAGGAAGCAAGATGGAGAGAGCGGTTGTGCAGGAAGGCGCTAAGCAGTGCTCTGTTGGTCGCGTCTAAAGGGTAGACGACGGATAGTTACCTCAAATGGAAGTAGTGGAAAAGGGGTGGGGTTGTGGCCTGCTGGTACAACACCCCTCAAGAGTGGATCTAGTGATGCCGAATTGTATATACATGGTAACCTGGGGCGCACTGTATACGGCGCCATCTTATGTTCAGTAATGTGTGATGGTTTCGATTTAATAAAAGTTGGTAAAAATGTTGAAGGTTTATGAACAAATAAAGATGGTGTTATTAGTCAAATAATAAAAGCTACGCAGTGAACACCAATCACTTGTAAAGTGTTTTGTGGGGGGAGAAAGGGGGTATAAAGGTTTTGAGGACGAATTGCACGTTATATGCCCATTAAAGTATTACCACCTCCTGGTAAACGCATTTATGTTTTTTCTAGCGCATAATGTTTAAACAAGAGGTCGCACAAGTGTTCTAAGCTGTATTAACTGGTAGTAATTAAGAGTGGCCAAGGTTTTGGGTTGATATTTGTCAGACTCAATAACATCCGACTCGGCCAGGCCTAAATGTATCATTTCTGCTGAATAACAACAGGCACGCACTCAGTGGAATAATTCCAGCCATTGACAATGTTCCTTGGAAACGTAAATGAGAACAACACTTACGCAACACAGCGTACTTTATTACATTTCCACAGAAATTCGTCTCAGTACAGTGACCCTTCAAAAATGTTTGGTTTCATAACTGCTTCAGTTAATCGTTTCCATGTGTGTGCAGACCCACAAATCCCATGGGGAAACCTTTATGCTGAAAAACGTCATATAACACATGTTCTGCTTTGGCAGCAAAAACCTATCAAATCTGTATTTTGTTTTTTAATCTACGTAACTCTATGACATTTTGAAAAACGCAGAGCCTACAAAGTCTCAGGATTATGAACAACAGAGAGAGGAACACATCGCCTAAAACAATTCTAACTTCGGAAGAAGCTGTTTCCCTGGATGATGGTAAATCACCTTAAATCTGTTTTCTCGCTTTTTTTAAATTAAAAGCAGATACGTGACCGTGTTGAGGGTTTACTGAGGTTCCCGTAGTACGATATACATATAGTACCAGCATGCTATATTATTTTGTTTCGTTTTTATGACACTCAGTGCGGTAGCAACAATCATTGCTTATATTTTTTCCTACGCCGGCATAATTTACACAATAGCAAAACAGCATTGCCAGCTTCAAAAAGGAGAACAAAAGTATCCTTACATTAGGAAATAAAGTGTAAACAGCACCTCAGTGCAAATTTGCACCACTTCACAGTTTGCACAATTCGGAATTAGTGTTCTGTATTGTACTTTCGTTTAATTGACTTTGCTTGGGGATGTTTTGTATAATCAGATATCTGATAGGATCTATCCTTCCCTTAATAAGACTCAGTAGAATAACTTGAACAGTATTTCTTTAGAAATAACGAACTGAGGATCGTTGTTTTAAAAAATAAAGACTGTCAACCAGTGAGGTGACACAGTCATAAACTCACAAGCCATTTCAGTGATATTTAAAATAAGCAACTACTAGCAGGAAGGAGAAGCGAAAATATCCCTTATTACGAAAAGTGTGTTACAGAACATGCCTTTTTCTAGGTCTAGCCTGAAGGCAGGTTTAGCCGCCATACCAGTCTTTTGTTATCTCGAAAATGAACATCATATTCCTAGTGATGCTACACACACAACGGTGCATTCGGTTCAGCCGCTTTCACTCATTGCTCTGTTTGCATGCCATTCACAATGTATTTCAGCTCACAGCACACAGAGAGGAGGGGACTGGGTCAGCCCCCTTCAACCACTGGTGTGTAGGCAGTGCTGGCTGTGTTGTGCTTTACCTCAAACCTAGGAATCACCCTGTGTGCCTCAGACCCTCACCTACTGTATTATGGAATCGTCTCCTTCTCTCCAGTCCTGGCTTTTCTGACAGGAATCGTTAGATCGCTCACACTGGTACTTAGGAGTCAGCAGGTGTGTTAGTTAATTAGTTAAATGGCAGCAGCTAAGACTACAATTCCCAGAACACACTGGTTTGGCTGATGAGAGCTCTGTACGCAACAAAAAATAGCTGTGCAGCAGTAAAATGCCTAAGCCCTGGTGTCGCCAACGACCAGAGTCTAATTCTGGCTTCAACCTTTGACCAAACGGGAATTTGCAATGCAATAGGTCTCGCATTTGCAAGAGTTTAAGCTGTCGGCATTGCAATGACAATGCCTTTTATTTATAGGTTTTAAAAACTAACACACAAATAAAGGACATTGTCATTTTTGCCAATAGCAGAAACCCTTGCAAATGCGAGACCTATTGCACTGCAAATGTTTGTTTCCTAAGTGTTCAAGCCTCGGTAACCTTGCACTCGCAAATTCGAGACCAACATTGTAAATGTGACTTTTGATGCTGCTATTCCAATCGACTTTTGGATATTTTCTACTTCCTAATGTAGAATAGCTTTGGTAACAAAATTAGCCGTTGCACAGTTAGGCAGAGGTCAAGTAGAGGACAGCAAAAGACCGGAACAGAATCCTGGATCCGAATAACTGCATTCCTGAACAAGGGCCAGGGACATTTCTGTCTCGTATCTTTGAGCCAGTAGCTATTCAGTGAGAACAGTGGTATTATTTATTTTGTTTATATGTTGATTTACGTAGCTCAGACTCCACCCAAAATGGGTGTCTGTCAGAAACTGAAGCAGTCCCGCAGAATGCAGGGCTGGGCAGCCAAGAGGATGTAGCAGCGACAAGGCATATAGGGCAACACTAGTAACGTTTGACACATGGGGGAACCAAGGTAGCAAAACATTGTAAAAGCTAAATTGTTTCGACCTGGGTCTTGGAAGCCAGGAGTGGGTGGAGAAGTTCAATTTTTCCAGTACTTTGACTTTTAACTGTTTCAGATACATTGGTTATTGCCTCACATGGTGGCTTTTAACGATTGAGCTGCTCGTCTTCAACTGTAGGAAAATTATTCTGTGAAAATACGTTATTTATTTATTTGTAATATGTATTGTAATGGTGAAAAACAACTATTTAACCGTGTTGTACTATCACCGATTTAGGGCACTTATTATGGTTTCTAACAGCCTCCCCATTACTACAACTCCAAAAAAATACAAGATCTCCGAGGCAACGCTTTGGTGTTATTTTATGTTTTTTTCTACAGCGCACAACTCGCCCGGGAGGGCCTCTTGGCACCGAGCATAGATATGTTGCAACTTAGATATGAGTGAGCACGGTTTTAAACTGGATGGGGCGCATCCAGTTAGAAAGGCCTTTACAGGGCAGCTGCATCAAGGCTGTGGGCAATATATCCTTTCCTCTAAGCTAAGATGGAATTCCCCTTTCTTCCTGCCACTGGCCGTTGCCAAACAACAGCTGGGTTTTCAGGGTTATGGCGTTTGTCTTCAAAACATTTTTCTGGACAAGTCAACAGACAGACTGTCAGATTTCTTTGACAAAATAAACTAATTTTACGCTTTTTGAAGTTCATTTTAAGATTTATGATCAAACTGCTCGTCACCCCCGACTACTTTAACACTGTTAGCAAGTGGTACAATGACCTCAAATTGGGAGATTTTGAAATGCTGTGGAAGACCGAATGAAGGTATTAGTCTTTCATATATTTGTAATATATGTAATTCTGGGTCCAGCAGCTATTCTTGAGCCATGTTCTGGGTCCACGTGCCTCAGTGAATCGTCATAACTGTGTCTCGGTACATTTTGTCATCCCGGGGACACATGAAGCTGCAACATTCAGAGCGCTTTCTCTGGGGAGCCGCAGCAAGTGGGGGTCAATGGAGTTAGGACCTGGGTGGGAGCGTTTGGAGACCAAAGCAACCCAACTAGAACCTATCACTTTGCTATAGGACACAACCAGAAATCCATCAAAGGAAACAAAACCAATCTGGGCCTTATTTATGAGGCCATTATGCCGCCAATGCGCCACTTTTTGTGACGCTGCGGTGGCGTAAAAAATGCAACATACTGCGCCATATTTTTGAAAGTGAGGCATCTAGGCAGATGCGTCACTTTGTAAACCCCTGCGCCACATTATACTTACAACAGGTACAATGTATGCAGGGCGGGCGTTCCGACACAGAAAAAGCTCGTAGAAGTGTATCAGTGAAATCTATGAGATTTCACTGCGCCACTGCTACGGCCTCACAGCTTCAAATCCTTACACCTGCCTGAAGCAGGCGTAAGGGGTGGCGCATGCCTTTCACAAGGGGCTTGCCCCATGTGAAATGACATATTGCTCTAGTTGGGTCGGCTTTCAGACATACTCCTGCAATCTACCATTTTTACGCCAACAGATATGTCATGTGTATCCATGGTGTTGCAACAACTGAAAAGTGTTGCATTGCTGTTTTACAGCAGCGATGCAACACGTTTCATAAATGAAGCACTGAGTCACTTCACAAGTTGGTTAAATAGAAACTTAGATGTGAAAGTGTTTTTTACTTTCTCAAGCTGTGTACATATCTTAGAAGTGTAGGTCTGTGCATGCCCTGTAAAAACGTCAGGTATATCTATATATGTATGCAGGATTACCCTATTAATAACCATTTAGACATCACTTACTAATACATATTTATGACTGCCCAAAGAAACCCATTTAGTAACCTTAGAATAACGGAATATTAATATATAATCAGCAAGGTTTGAAAACTATTTTTAACAAGTTACAAACAACTGTTTGATATTGATGCAGAACTCAATGTAATAGCAGAATTGTAACTTGTGATGTACAGGTAACACAAGGTTTTCGGCATAAAAAGCATGAACCAACTGCACTTTGTTACAAAGAAGTCTATGACCTAGGTTACATGGTTTGCTCTAAGCAGACCCATGACTCTGTGAACTATTTTATGGGAAGTGAAACCGGTGACCAACAAGTGCAAGTACTACCTGAGATTCCTTAGCAGTGATATACCCTGATATATGTTTGATAGACATAAATCCCTGCCGCAGCATCTTTAACCCATTAAGCTATCTAAAATATCTCCACTACAACCTAGTTGTAACCAATTAAGTAAGCAAGAGCAGCTTTATTGCCACATTTGTCCTTGTTTCCAATTTCTTTGGGTTGGAGACAATGGGGTATAGGGTTTGTTGTAGATAGCCGAACTGTCATTGACTACATACCTCATGATGGGGTATAGGGTTTGTTGTAGATAGCGGAACTGTCACCGCTTTTCATGAATCTTACCCCTTTCTGCTACCACTCATTGACCCACTATGTTATCCTTTCTAGGAGTCTCTTTTGAATATAATGAATAAGGAGAGGTTAGCAGGGCAAGTGGGCAGGGGAGCACGCAGCGCAGCAATTGGACCACAGAGATAACAGCCCAGCTAGATAGTATAAAGGTGGCTAGGATCAAAAGGGGAAGTCAGATTGTGACCAAAAATTGTCAATGAAGCAAGAAAAATGACTCGCATTTGTGAATTATGACTTTTTTTGACACTTTGTATAGGTAGTACTAGAGGCTAAGGAGTGCTGAAGAAGTGTGCTTAGCGCAGCAAAAGGTGAGTACACCGTGATCACACAGGGGAAGCAGACAAACCTCCAGAGGGATGCTGTCAGAACCTTTCCAGGATCCAGGGACAGGCAGGGATTACTGAGCCATTACTGTGGTGGTTGGGGCTTTTGACCAATGCTCCCTGGGGCCGGACCCACTGTCGAGCTGCAAAATTGTCACCAAGTACACCCTATCTACGCATGACTCTCAATGCAGTGAAGGCAAGCAGTCCAAAGTATCCAGGGAGGTGAGACAAAGAGCCCAAACAGACACAATAAATATTTGCCTAGCCAGGGAATCTTTTATAAAAAAGAAAACTAATTTACTATCCACCTCGTATTTTTCAATACTACTCCAAGTAATAGGCTGTAGTCACAGGATTCTATAACCAGGTGCCATGGGCTGAAGCACACATAGACTAATCAAGCATAAACCCCAGCACAGTTGTTAAATCATCACAGTGTGACTAAGTGGCTTCCCTGATGTTGGTGACCCGGAGGTTAGTTATTTATCTGCCCACCACTGAGTCTTGATGTGATGTTATTTATTACCATTCCCAATGTTTTGTTGGGATTGTTTATACACCGTGTTACCTTCAGATCATGGTTACAAGTCAGGTTGCACTTCCAGCAAGATGATTGACACGTGTGATGACCCTGCTGTGGAACAGAGGTGCATTGCGGCTGATCCAGCGATCCTGAGATGGTTTCCTTAACCCACTGCTGATGGCAGAGAAGTCTTGCGGTATCTGAGAGTTCGCAGTTGCTTCAGTGCCACCCTCGGCAGTGTCATCATAGGTCCTTGGCTTTAGTTGACCGGTTAGGCTGCACAGTGGTTTCAGTCGCACTGCAGTTGTCTCAGATGATGTCAGATAGTACCTTTGATGTTTATCAGCCATGCTTCACTATAGGAAGGCCATATTACCCAAATTTCAGATCAGCCTTGGTACACCTCCTTGCTTTCGTCTTGTCCTCTGGACTGCTTCAATCGCAGGGTACCACAGCTGACTCTCCTTTCCTGAAGCAGTCTGCTCCTGAAGGAAAATGCACTTTCCCCTTTTTCAGCAGGAAGAATGGTCTCCCAGGGTCCCAAGTAGACCCATAGCCCTTTCCAGGTGATATACCCTAGTTTATGGGAACACAGCTGGCAGCAAGATCACCTTGGTTCTCAGATATTCTCAACCACTCTGTGGAGTACAGCCTTCTCAAATGATGAGAAAGCTGGTAGCTAGTGGGAGAGTTTGGGTCACTTTTAAATACTAAATTTCCAGACAGGAGATGTTCATCCTATTGTTCGTGTCCTGGAAGTGGTTTAGAGTACTTCCTTTTCTTTGCGTATTGCTCCTATTCAGATCAGACAAAGTCTTTGTTCAAGTGATGTATCCCCACTGCAGGTAGTGATGAGATGCATCTCAAACTGGAACACCCACAACTCAGGGTACAATAAAATTTCAGTGTCAGGAGTAGGTAGGCAGGGCGGTTGTAGCCCTGATGAAAGCAGAGTGACCCATTTGGCCAATTTCTTAGTCAACTGAAATATGTAAGCAATTTATTTTGGATGGGCAAACCATTGTGTTTCATTACATATCCTGATTTGCTTTTAATTATGACATGGGTACTTGGAAATAAAACGAGAAATCTGAGTTTCTCCATAATAATGTTTAGGTTGAAGACTAGCAAACAGCGGCTAACGGCATCTTAGAATATATGGAAAGCTTCCCTCGGAATGCATTCCACCCTTTGCTTACCACTTTGTTGCTGGGGACCATGCCGTAAGGAAGACCTGATTATCTGGATCTCAGGCTGGAACTTGACTTGATTTACCCTCACTCTGAGGGGAATACCCGGGCAACACTACCACGATATTAACGGCATCTTAGAATATATGGAAAGCTTCCCTCGGAATGCATTCCACCCTTTGCTTACCACTTTGTTGCTGGGGACCATGCCGTAAGGAAGACCTGATTATCTGGATCTCAGGCTGGGACTTGACTTGATTTACCCTCACTCTGAGGGGAATACCCGGGCAACACTACCACGACTATTAAGGACCCTTGTGAACACTCTCCATTACATATTAAGACCTGATGAAGTTCCTTTTGAAAAAGGAACAAAACGCGCTGGCTGACGGCCAATTTTAATTCAAGTTTAAATAAAGGATGATGACGTAAACTTGTTATATCGACTACATTTCTGGTGCACCTTTCACCCAAGAGTATCTTCCCCTTTCTGGACTCCAGTGGCGCCCAATGGCGACGAGTGCCAGAAGTAGATGCACAGGACACTAAATTTAATGTAACAGGGATTGAGGTGCTGAACCCTTGGTCAGCCGTTGGGAGCTTTAACTAAAATTCTACACTGCACCACTGCACACCTCTATAATCTGCCCTGAAACACTCCACTCTACAACACTACACTATACGCCACTCTACTCTACACCATTTAATTCCACATCAATTTACTCTGCACCACTCTACGCTAATCCACTCTATGCCACTTTAATCTACTGTGCATCACTGAACTCTATATCACTGCACTCTGACACTCTATGCCACGCCACTCTACAACATTCTAGTCCACCTTGACACTCTGCTCCCTCCGACAACACTCCAATCTATGCCACTCCATGACACTCCACTTCACTTAACTCTACTGTACACAACTCTGCGCCACCCCACGACTCTACGCTAATCCATAATACTCCACTCCACTCCACTTTACAACACTCCACTCTACTTCCCTTTACCCCACAAACTTTAAGCCACGCTGTCCAGAAGCAATGCTGTTGTACAACATGGCTAAAACATATTGGCAAAGCTAATAGCGCTTCCAGAAGTGAGATCTATTGGCTTAGCTAATGTTTGTTACGTAATTGGAACCCTGCATTTGTCCAGGAAATAACTTATTCTGAGCTCCCATTTTTTTGGTTGAGTCCTCTTGGGTGGTCCTCTTTGGTTGAGTCCTCTTGGATGGTACTGAGACCTTTGCCACGGACTCTACCTGGGCGGCTGCCTTGGTGTGAGCTCTGTTTTGCGGAGGGTGGTGATTGCCTACTTTGCACTACTGACAAGCGCTATTTTAATAATTGGTTTTTATTGCTTTTATCGTTTTTAAAAACCTATGTTGTGTCTTTTGTGAAGTGTATTTAATCTGCCTTTGCTGCTGCATTTTCTCTCCTGAGGAGCAAAGCCGGGAGATCTTTCCTGTTCTCTCGCTGTGTTTTGGGGGCTTAGGGGACTCTCTTCCTACCTTGGGGCAGCGGAGCGAAGTCACTTACTCCGGTGTCGGGTTCCCGCTGCTCCGCGCTCTCCTCCTTCCTGCTGTGCTCTCTGGGCATTCCTCTCGCTGGTCAGTGTACAGCGGGATAGTCGCACGGGGACGGCGGCCATCTTGAGTGAGGCAGGCTCGCTGGTCGGCGGACTAGGCTTGCTGCCTCACGTGCGGGAAGTATAAAACTAGACGGTGATGACTCCGCGCAGCGGACGCGCATTGCGGAGGCGCCTTTCCTGCGCCAAAGGAGCGCCTAAGGAAAGCCCGTCTGCGCCCGTCAGCGTCCCGGATGCGGACGGATGCGGAATTGTGGAGTACACCGGCCCTCAGCTGCGTGCTTTAAGAACCGACCTGCACAGCAACTGCGGGGTGTGTGACCTTGGTACCGGGGAGAATCTGAGTTGTCCAGGGTGTGGTTGGTCTTTGGGATGGGACCGGGTGAAGCCAATGGCTCCCAAGCGTAGTCGGCAGTTAACCACTACGACGACCCATAACACGGACGACCGCTCTTACAGTTGTGCTCTCTTAAACACTCGTTCAGCTTGCAAGCATGCTCAAGATCTGTTCAGCTTCCTGACCGATTTCAAGCCAGCCTGTCTCTTTCTTACTGAAACATGGCTCGATGATACGTCGGGCCCGGATATTGCTAATGCCTTGCCCCCTAATTATTACATACTTAGGAAAGACAGGATGAACAGAAAGGGTGGGGGAGTAGCATTGCTGATAGATAGACAGTACGAATGCTCCATTATTCCCACCAATGAAATCCACGGGGTAGAAGCATTGGGTTTTTGCCTTTCTTTTTCGCCGGCTCAATCCTGTGCCGGTCTGCTGATATATCGACCTCCAGGCCCCTTGGGATCCTTTAGCGAAGAGCTTGACACTATAATATCAACTCTGAGCATTCAATTTAAACATTTTATCCTTTTGGGCGATTTTAACATACATTTTGATACCTTGGACGCCACTGACACTATCCATATACTTGATATCACTGCACCTTTGGGCCTTCTACCCTACGTGAAATCGCCGACCCACGATAAAGGCCACACGTTGGATCAGATATTCTCCACCTCTCCCATCTCTGTTGCGCCCCCTCTTCCCGTCTTATGGTCGGACCATTCGCTACTAACGTTTAAGATTCAGTCCCTGTTCGCGGTGACTGGTAGGCCTGTCGGCTGTCAGACCCGCCTGTCACGTCCCTTTCATCTAGTCACACCTGATATGATTGAGCAATATAGGCTAGCTCACCCCTGTTCTCTCACTGGGGACTTAGAACTGGATCTCTCTCGTTTTCAAACATGGCTAGCACAGTGTTTGGAGGACTTAGCCCCGCCTAAGCGTTCCCTTAAGAAATCCTCACGTGCCTCTGGCCCCTGGTTCACGCACGCTCTCAATACCAGTAGAAGGCTCTGTAAGAAGGCCGAGAGAGCTTGGCGTGCCAACTATTTAGATTCACTAAAGGAGGCCTATAGGTCCTGTATTAAGGCCTATCACAAAGAAATTTATGCAGCCAAAAAAACGTACTTCACCCAAAGGATTGAAGAAGCTGCGAACACTAGCAAGGAAATCTTTGCTATTGTTAAAGAATTCACCTCCCCCGCTGCCAGCTCCCTCAAATGTTCCTTTTCGGAGATGTGGGTTTCTCAATTAGCCAGCTTCTTCTCCGATAAAATCAGGAGTATTCAGGCTACTTTTACCTCTCTCAACCTGGGAGGACTGTCCTGGCCCAATACCTCGTCTGGGGTGCCTAAGCGGGGTCAACCTAGCCTGACGAGTTTCCCTCCTCTCCAACCTCTTGACTCTCTGGAAATACTCTTAAAAATAAGATCGGGCTCTCCGTCGGACCCCTGCCCTGCTAAGCTGTTGGCTAAAGTGGCCCATGTGCTAAACCCGATGGTGAACCCCATCATAAACCGTTCCTTAGAAACAGGGACAGTTCCGTCCATCTGGAAGCAAGCGATGGTCGTTCCACTGCTGAAGAAGCCGTCCTTGGACCACACTACTCATGCCAACTATCGACCCATCTCCTTGCTCCCAGCCCTGGCAAAAGTTGCGGAAAAGCACGTGCAGTCTGTCCTCTCGCTCTTCGTTGAGTCCCATGGTATTCTGCACCACACTCAGTCCGGTTTCCGTACCAACATGAGCACGGAGACGGCCCTGTTGGAGGTGACTGAGGCCATTAAGGAAGTTCTGGACTCTGGGGGGAAGGCAATGCTGATTTTGCTTGATCTCTCGGCGGCATTCGACACCGTCCCTCACGGCCGCCTTCTAGCGCGCCTTGAGGAGATCGGTATTGGTGGAACGGTACTCAACTGGTTCTCGTCTTTTCTGGCCAACCGCCAACAAACAGTCTGGGCGCCCCCATACTCCGCGGTAGTGCCACCCATGGAGGTGGGTGTCCCTCAGGGATCAATCCTGAGTCCAACTCTTTTTAATATCTATATCTCCCCTCTGGCGGCACTTGCGGAGTCTTTCGGTGCCCAGATTGTCTCATATGCTGACGATACTCAGCTCCTTTTTTCATGCAAGAAAGATATGGACTTCGATGGTGCTCTCATCAAAGGCTGCCTGGAGGCAGTTTTTAATTGGCTTCAAGTGAATCAACTCAAATGCAACTCGGACAAATCCGAGGTTCTCTTTTTTGGCTGTCCCCCTGATACGTGTTGGAAATCCTGGTGGCCGCTGGACATGTCCCCCCCCTCTAATGCAACACTGGTGGCAAAAAATCTTGGGGTTAAGCTGGACACCTCTCTCTCTCTGAAACCTCAAATTATGAGTCTGGTCGGCCAGTGTTTTGGGGTTTTGAAATCACTTAGAAAATTTCTTCCCCTTCTCCCCATTGCCCACAGGAAAACGACAGTGCAGGCCCTAATAGGATCCAGGCTTGATTATGCCAATGTCCTTTATTTGGGCCTCCCGAAGTCTCTCCTCTCGCGGCTGCAGATTGTGCAAAATTCAGCCGCTCGAGCGATCTTTGGTCTTGGTCATCGTGCACATGCGTCTGGCCTGCTGCAAACCCTTCATTGGCTTCCTATCCAGAGGCGCATTGAGTTTAAAACGCTCACCCTTGCTTTTAAAACCCTTCATGGCATGGGCCCTAGCTATCTTAGAAAGAGGTTTATCCTCTATAGACCAGCCAGAGCTTTGTGCTCAGCGTCTCTATCTCTCACCACGGTCCCAGCAATCAGGCGCGCCCGTATTGGTGGACGCTCCTTCAAGTACCTGGCGCCCCGGGCTTGGAATGCCCTCCCACTCTCTTTAAGGAAGAGTGAGGGCTTGCTGTCCTTCAGAAAAGAGCTCAAAACTTGGCTTTTTAGCCAATAAGCCCCCTTCCCCCTGTTTAGAGTTCTGTGGCTTCGGGTCTGATAGCGCCGGGACACTCTACCTGAGTAGCTGAGCGCTTAACAAAACCCCGATTAACATAACATAACATAACTTACATACCCGAGTGAGAAAAGGCACCTATGATGAAACAAGCTGTCATTTGACGAGTGAGATGTCTCCTCTAATATTTCAAATAATCCTATAGGAGATCTGTAGGTCTAATAAATAGGGACCAACTGACCCTTTGCCCTCGCACACATTGTGTTGTGCATTGTATTTTTGGGAGAGTGTGGGAAGGCTACAGGCATCTCTCACTCTTTCTTTGTGTGAAATAGCAGTTATTGCTGTTCTGTTGCCCTGGTATGCGGGAAGCTGTTGTTGCTGCTTTTGTCCCTGTTTTAGTGCCAGTTGTCACTGCTACACTGGTCTGCTATGATTACAGCTAGGGTAAAAGCTATAGCGTTGGTCCCTGCTGTGTATGTAACCATTGTTGTAGCTTTTCTTGCTAGTGTGGTCAGCAGCAATTGGTGATTGCAAATAGTAGTAGGGCACAAATACAAAAATGGAATTGCACCATTCAAGTCTTTATGTGTATTTGAGTGGACATGAAGCGTTTCGATGTCTTATCAAGGGTAGTAAGCGCAGTATAAATACAATTACAATTACATGCCAGGATTTCAGCCTCTGGCCACGGAATCAAACACAGACCAATGTAGTGAATGCATTAGTCCACTGAGGTTTCAGACTTCGTAAAGTGGCAAGAAGCTGTAACTGACTAGATCCCTTTCAATCTGTAATCAACATTTCAATCTTTTGATCCCACCCACACATATTCTAATATAACCACCCTTTCACTCGTTATCTAAATTTGCATTTCTCACCCATTCACCATTGACTTTTTCTTTATTAAGAGGATTTACTGAGGGCTGTATGCTGCATTTCAGGCTCAACATGGTGCTCTGCCTCACTTTCACCCATTCATCTTAACCTTCCCACATTCACCTAACTGCCTACTTTCATTCACGACCTACCACCTGCATTCAACCCCTGACTCATCCAGTCACACAAAAGCACACAGTGTCATCCATCGAGTAACCAGCACTAGGACTAATAATCAGCTACACTTAGTGGCTTTGTTAATGCTTGTTTTATTTCACTTGCACATTGCATTTGTTTAATGTGAAGTGAGAACTGTAGTCATTATTCTGCAGAGGAAATAAAACAAGCATCAATTGTCATAACAATAATGCAGGTAGCACTGAACCCATTGTTACTGTAGAGAGACACCAGCACTTTAAGACATGTTGAAGAGAAGGGATGGGGTAGCTGAGAGTAGGCTTGTAGCTTTCACCCTACCCTTTGGGGAGATAAGAAGGGGTGGAGTAACAGCATCTAAATAGAATGCAGTCTTTATAAAGCCTGGGCTGGATAGTAAAATGCCCAGGGTTTCTAATATGCCAGTAATATAATATGTTAAGGCTAATGCCAGTAAAATGTTAAGGCTGAGCGAGATCACCCAAAGAGCACTTGATAGAGGTTCACTGTGCATGCAAGAATTTAACTACCTTAACATAGAATTCCATCGAATACCCATTTTATACGGAGTACCTAAAATCCATAAGAACTCCTCCAGCCCCCCGTTTAGACCCATTGTCTCCACGGTTGGGTCTCTAACTGAGCCCTTGTCCAAATATGTGGACAAAATTCTTCAACCGTTGGCATCTAATCTCCGAGGGTATATAAAAGACACGGGACACCTCATTAGTGAAATCGAAGGCATCCAGTTTAACTCCTATACAGACTTTCTAGTGTCTATGGACATCGAAGCTTTATACACTAACATTCCACAACTAGGGGCATTAGAAGCAGTTAAACATACCCTCGTGAACAGTAACACCACTGTAGATCGGCTATTCCTGCTGGAATGCCTAGCAATTGTTCTAAAAGAAAATTACTTTGAATTTAACGGACACATTTTTAAACAGATACTTGGAGTTAGTATGGGCGCAGCCTGTGCACCTAATGTAGCAAATATCTACATGGGAGAATTTGAAAATAAGTTTATTTTCAATGAAATAGCTCCATTCAGCGAAAATATCAAAAGCTGGTATCGTTTTATTGATGACATTTTTTTTATCTGGAGAGGTCCGGAAGAACAACTGCATGAATTTTTGGCGCGGATCAACCTTTGCGATGTCCACCTTAAATTTAGCCCCAATATAAGTAAGTCCAAAATTGAATTTCTAGATATTTGGATACAAATTATTGATGCTAAAATTGAAGTCAGTCTGTATACCAAGCCTACCGCTAAAAACACTCTACTCCAGTACTCCAGCTTTCATCCTCGTAGCCAAAAGGACAACATCCCTTTTAGCCAATTTTTACGGTTGCGTAGGAACTGTACTACTATATCAAACTATGATATACATGCAGAGGAACTTAAACAAAAATTTGCAAGCAGAGGGTATCCCCCTAAACTTATTAAAGATGCTTACAAAAGAGCAAAATATTACGATAGAACCGTACTATTGCAACCCAAAGAACCCAAAACTGATGAGAAACTGGTCTGCGTCACTACCCACTCTAATATTGATCATAAAATCAGACAAATAATCAACAAGGAATGGCATATTCTAAATACAGATCATACAAAAAAGAGTCTCCCTAAGCCTATTTTTGCATTCAGACGCAACAAAAACTTAAGGAACTCTTTGGTTAAATCTAAGATACCTACTGTCAATCAATTCGTCCAAAAATCCATCACTGGAACTAAACCGATCAGTGGCACTCACAAATGTGGCGGATGCCACGCATGCCAGTTTGCCATTGTTACCAACGAATTGATCTGGGACAAACGGACATTCACATTTAAGGACATGACCAATTGCCGTACTCGACATGTTGTTTATCTTATCCTTTGTCCTTGTGACAAAGGATATGTTGGAGAAACCAGCAGAGAATTTCGTGTACGTCTCAGTGAACACAAGTCAGCAATACTTAATAAACGTGAAGGAGCCCCCTTGGTGGCCCACTGGACCGAGAAACATCACAGTATCTCAGACCTCAGGTGGCTAATTTTGGAACATGTACATCCTCCTAACAACCTTAATGTGGATGCCATTAGACGCAAAAGGGAAGTTTTTTGGATATATGTCCTTAGGACACAAGAAAAAGGCCTTAACGAACATCTTCCTTGGGAAAATGCGATTATATAGAATTATCCTTGGTCCCGCTTATAGTAAACGGCATGGTGAATATATATCCCTTTACTGCATTTTGTTAAAGGAACCATACATTGTGAACTGTCTATTAAGCCGAATATTTTAAATAGCATCCTGAGATCTTGGTTGCTATTTGGACTACATCCATAAAAGGCGGGTTAAATATTAATTCCTGTATTGGTGTACCATACAGCACCTCCGGGACCACTAACTATAACTGTTGCTCCCTCATTCTTGTCCCATAATTTTTTACTTAGCAACTGGTAAAAATTCATTAATGATGCATGATCGTTAGGCGCCGTCGTGAAATAAAAGGGGAAAATATATTTTAATAACATTCGACATAGCCTTTTTCCACTTCCAAGATGCCCGCCTTCATTGTCGATGTCATAGTCTGCATTCTGAATGGAGAATACGTTCTAAGGTTGCTTTCCCGTTCAATTTTTAGTCCTATTTCAGTGTCCATTATTAGTTTTCATCACTTCCTGGTCCTCCTTATAAGGGAAACGCCAGTTTCCACACACTCTTCCTGGAGAGCGCTGACCATGGAATCCCTGACAAGTCTTTACTGAAATGATCGGTAAGAGCTGGTATTACGCTAGTCTCCACCTCCTCTACGGCTTTAAAAATACGCTCATGCTGCTACCTTTTTTAGCACTATTTCTAAACTATACGCAATTCTTTTGTAGATCGCTCCCACCAGTGTTAATATTCACGCTAAGCATCTGATTTACGTCTTCATCACTTCCCAGTCTTCCTTATAAGGGAAACGCCAGTTTCAATACATTCTTCCTTTTGAGCGCCATCTATGGAATACCTGACAAGCCTTTGCTGAAATGCTCGGTAAGAACTGCCAGCACGCTAGTCTTAGCTTCTTCTATTGCTTTAAAAACACACCTACGTTGTCACCTTTTTAGCATCTTTTCCAACCTATACGCAATTCCTTTGTAGATTATTACCACGAGTGTTAATATCCATGCCAAGCACTTGATCTACGCTTGAAAGATATCAGCCCTCCATATGACTGAATAAATAAGGAGAACAGGTAACTCATATGCCTTTTATCATAAAATTTAGGTTAACAATCGGCACTCATATCCTCAAACGTTTCTTTTCCCCATTATAGTTACTAAAGCTACAATTTATATACTTTCAGGTTCTCATTTAAATCCAGTATTCACCAACAGTCTGAGACTATTTTACCTCCCTGGGTCTGCATATCGTACCTAAATAAATTTCTTGTCAGGCCTCCAAAATTCCGGCCTGTATTTTCTGAGCGCATTCTTCTTTGCCATATTTAGGTAAGTAAGTGGATCCAACTGTATACACATTGAGTATTCTCTAACACATCTAGGTATTTAAATTAGCCTGTCCTGGGTTTAACATTAGGCAACTTTAAACATGTGACCATCCTCGCTGAAATTCTTGTACAACACTATATGCTCGTCCAGTCATATTGAATTAACTCTGACGACGTAATCTTGGCTCCCACATTATTTATCATATCTAGTGACATCGTAGCAAGTTACCTATTATTCTTAAGTTCCTCTAAAAATCCCACCTATATTTTGTCGTCTGGTTCATTGAACAAACCACTGTGTCCTATCGTGAGATCTTAACATTGTATTATTTCGATTTATAACCTGGCCATTTATGTTAAATGCTCATTGTATATATATCCTTCTATACTCCATGGACAGATACAATTGAAACTTCCTTTTGTATATAAGAAATATTTCTACCCCAACTTCACGGCAATCCATGCTAGCCTCGTGAGTCCTACCCAGTTTCTCTTGGTATTCCAATTATGTTATCAGATCTAATTATGGTTAATTTTTTTCTTTTCATTGTAGCCTTTTAAACACTAAAAATTAAAGATTTGGGAAGCTTCGTTACTGGTATCCCCTTATATAAGAGTTTCTTGTTGGCAAGTATGTTGCTACCAAACATATTACTCTCTCTAATTCCTCCTTTTCTTTAATGTTGTACCTTCCATACTTAGGCTGTTGGAACTATAATGGTATTTACTCACAAAATATTCTGCTCTTGGGTGTTCGTCTCACCACGGGTGTATATACAGGTTCTTTTTTCTTTATTCTTTCTATAGCTCCTGCTCCTCTTTTTTCTAATAAATTAAAATAGCAAAATAACGTTCACAATCACTTATTGTGATTTTTTATACCCACAGACCAACGGCTGTCAAAATCTAATGTTTAAACTCCAATGTATGAATGTTGGACATCAAACTAGGCCTTGAAGCCTCTTTTTCTGAAAGACCACTGTAATACGCCCTGAAGAAGGAGCCTATAAAAATCATTCTTGAGCTCCGAAACGCGCGTTGGCGCTGGTCTCATGTTCAAACTCTACAACCTATGATTTTAATTGTCAATATATTGTTGTTTTCTTGAGTTTCAGGTTTATTGTCTTTAACTGTATGTTATATATGTGGTATATATGTTTTCTAATTTATGTCATGGTTGTACAATTAATCATAATTTGTGCTTCAATAGTTTGATGTGAAGTGTATTATATGTATTAGAACACAGTATGAAAAATGTTTATGTATATGTTGTCTGAGGTAGTTGGAAAAAAATGATAAAAAATGAAAAAATGAATTAATAAATGAAATAATATAGTTTTATACACCGTTGACTGTGGGTATTACTTTACTATATGGACATACTGCCCTCAATTTAAAGAGTATAGTGTAGGAAGTCTTGTTTTTTGAATGAGCTAGATCCTTTGACATAAGAATGTAATGAGGTCACCAGAGAACTTGAGAGAGAGGGTGGCATTTGGAAGCTGGAAGTGAGGCAATGAAGATGCTGTGTGGATGAGATCTTCTGGTGTGAAATAAACTCCCTCTACCCTCATACTACCACTTGATGTGATCTTTTCAAGAGGGCTCCTTGTTACAATGGTGACAAGGATTGAATGCTGAGTAATCAGAAGTAATTGGAAGGAAGAAGACCGCAACAGCAGGTTCCACCGAACCCGCCTAGTCTATTGTCTCTGCCCCAACTCCCCTGGCAGCACTGGGCTGTCACAGGTAACTCAGATCTTATTATTATTATCATAATCAAATTAACTGGGCCCTCCCTCACTCAACCTTCGAGATTGGTGGGAAACCTATTGGGAACCTGAGAGGTGAGACTGCCGCTTGCGAGTCGTTGAGAGTTAAGAAATAATATGTGGACGGGGCAGCAATATTTCATTGTGGTGTATGGCAGCTGGTGTTGTGGATAACTGCCTGCTTCCAAGTTATATGGCCGACTGTGTTGATTTTTAGGAAGTACACTACCGATTGCAGGTACTGCACAATACGAGCGTGATCTAGCTAGTTAGCTCGTACCATATCTGCCCAGTCCAGCCCAGTTCCCATTTCAGAGTAGAGTTCAGGGTTGCAGTGACAACAGGGAAGCATCACAGCAACAAGGAATAGGCCCAGCTCTTCTCACGCTTCAACATGGACCAAAGAGCTGCTCTGACAACAAATAACCAGCTCAGAATCAGGGATCCGGCCCAGCGCAAGATAAACGGTTGCTGCGGCAACACTGCAATATAGAACCAGTGCAGCTCCCAGCATAGATCTTCAGCTACAAAGATCCGGCGCTGCAACAAAGAATCGGCCCAGTGCTGTTCCCTGCATAGTTTTTAATAAATTTAAATACTTTACTCAGAGGGCTTAAAGAGCGATTTCTACTTACAGGCATCGTAGGAATCTTCTGTGTAACTTCTGCTCTCTCAGTCTCCACATTGGCTCATCTAGTTTTCTGTTTCTTATTGATAATCAACAAGACTGCCAACTGAACAGCCAAGGGTGTAGAATATTACTAACTTCCTGTATTTATCAGTGAGCAACTAGACTGCTGACTAGTGAAGGAGTCAAGTATTTTCTTCAGTATTCTTCAGTACTTGTCTGTATGATTCCTTTTGAAAATTTACTTAAAATTCCTTTACAGGTGGTTCTTGGACACGCTATTTAGGTGTCGGTGATTAATTGTATATGTTGATATATTCAATATATATTGCTTCGTTTTTATTAAGATTTATAATATAATTTATGCTACTGACAAGTGATACAATGCAGAAAATAACAGCTTGTCTGTTTTTTCTTTTTAACAAACCCAAGGGTACCACCCATCTGATGGCAAAAATGGAAGAAAGTAAAATTGAAAGATATGCCAGGGTATGTGGCACTAGTTTAAGTCTAGAGAAAAACTATTATTACATTGCTTAGGCCAGAATGCCAAGACGTTTTTGACCTCTTACCTGAATTTACTGATTAAAATGGTGTAGATCTAAATGAATATGAGAACTGCATAAAGAACCTTGAGAAACATTATCTCCCTAAGGTGAGTACTATATTAAAAAGGTACCACTTTGGCAAACATAATAAAAAAGAGTGAGAGTACGTAGAAAACTATGTAACAGATTTAAGAAATGTAGCTTCATCATGTAAATTTGACTGGCTATCAGAAGAGAGGATATATGATCAATTTATGTTAGGATGTAACGTTGAAAGAGCGCATGAAGAACTTTGGAAGAAAGGTTCTTTGAATGAGGTGTTGGTAGTTGCTAAAACCATTGAACACTCCCTTAAATATATAGAAACTAAAAATGGGAAAGGACTAGTGGAGAAGAGGTTTCAGTGGTCAATAACCCCACAAAGGAACAAGAAAAGAACAAATATACTAGAACTGAGAAGAAGAATGCATTTTTAGGGAAATGTTATAGGTGTGGGAAGACAGGACACATGACCAATGATAAGAATTGTCCCGCCATCAAAGCTTCATATAATGTTTGCAAAAAGAAAGGTCATTTTCCTATTGTATGTAAAAAGAAAAGTTATTCGGGGAAAAAGGTGTTTGAAATAGATGACAGTGACAAAGACACAGATTGTTAGTGTGGACAGACTGTGCTACAAGTGGGAGGAAGAAATCGCTATAATCCTGTGGATGAGATAAGGGTAAATGGGTAGAAATCCAAAATGCTGTTCGAATTTCGAGCGAAAATCACCATAATTTCACAGCGTCTTTATGAAATTAAGCTTAAAGGGAAAGTTGAATTACACAATCCTGACATAGGACCCTATGCATTTGGGGGTAAGCCAACTGAACTTCATGGTTACTTTGAGGTTATGATAGAATACAAACAAAGGTACATTAGTGTAAAAATCTAGGTATCAAAGAAAAGAGACAGCATATTAAGTTGGATCCACCAACGGGATCTAGGGGTTATGCTTGATCCGAACAGTGTCCCCCCTGGTCTGTTAAAAGAAAATTGATGAGTATGAAACCATAGATGATGATTGTCTTCAGGAGGTGAAGATGAAGTTTCCTAAAGTATTTCAAAATAAGTTAGGATGCATGAGCGGCTATGTTCATAAGATTCATGTGCTAGCCCCTGCTAAACCTGTCCCTGGTAAGCTTTGCAATGCACCAATAGCTGTGAGAGAGAATGTGCAATTAGAATCAGAGAGACTTAACTCTGATGGTATCATTGAAGAGGCCAAAGGTACGGAATGGTTTGCACTAATAGTGGTGGCTAAAACAGCCGATGGAGGGGTGCACTTGTGTGTAGACTTCAGAGAACTTATTGAAAATGTAGTGATTGACAAGTATCCCCTTCCAAATATTGCTGACGTGCACTTACTACCTGATGGAGCTAAAGTTTTTTTAACCATCGATTTGACGTCGGCGTACCATCAAATTGAGTTAGATGAGGCGCCCTGAGATCTCACTGGATTTATTACTCCTTTTGGAACCTTTAGATTTGCTTGATTGCAGTTTGGCTTAGTTTCTGCAGCCTCTGTCTTTCAGGGAGCTTTAGAAAAAGTATTGAAAGGTTTGGAAAGGATCAAAGTTTATCAGGATGACGTATTAGTATTTGGAAGAGATTTTAGTGAACATGACTTCAGGGTGAAACAAGTGTTAAAGAGATTTGAAGAACACAACCTTACAGTGAAGGTTGAAAATGTAAATTTAGGAGCATTTCACTTGATAATCTGTTGCATACTATTATGGGGAAGGCATTACTCCCAAAGAAGAGTTAATAGATTCTATACCCAGGTTGAAGTCACCCAGCAACGAGCAACAAAGAAGAACTGATAAAGTTCTTAGGATTGGCTGAATGCTATAACAAATTTGTTAGAGGCTTTGCAGAAACCTGTGCCAACATGAGGAAACTTCTCAGGAAAGGTGTATAATTTATGTGGAATGTTCAATGTGAGGCTTAATTCAGAGAGGTAAAAGAGAAACGTACTTGTGCTCCCAAGTTAAAAACTTTAGTCCGAGAGAAAAATCAGTCCTTACCACAGATGCCAGCCTGAAGGGCTAGGAGCTGTTTTACAACGGGTGAAGGTGATTCATAGAGGACTATTTTGTTTTATCATGGAGTTGGAAAGAGCCAGAGACCAAGTATTCAGTCATAGAAAGAGAGGTGTTGGTGGTGTACTGGGCAGTAAGAAAACTTAAAAGATTTTTATGGGGAGGAAAGTTTGCAATTAGAACAAATCACAAACCTGTGAGATATTCCAGACAAAAAGGCACTGATGCTGTCTCTGGTAGAATTACATAATGGGTAGCTGCCCTTCAGATTTATGACAGTATGATAAGATGTATTCCAGGCATGGCAAAAATGATAGCAGATTCCTTATCTAGGTTAGTTTTACCGGATCATAAACAGGAATATGATGAGGATGAATTCTATGATGAGATGGTTTTTCATATTGATACTGCAGTAGTATCAGAGGAACAAGAGTTGCAGTCCAATAGTACCATGCTGGAGGTCCTCTTTTTATTGAAAGATGGATGGTGTGCCAACAAGCATTTGCAATGCAATAGGTCTCACAATTGCAAGATTTTGAGCTATTAGCATTGTAGATGGCAATGCCTTTTATTTATGTTTAAAAAACCTGCAATAATGAAAGGCATTGTCATTTACAATACAAATAGCTCTAACTTTCTAAAATGCGAGACCTATTGCATTGCAAATGCTTGATGTCTACAAGCGCCCCTGCTACGCTTTCATGTTAATAGAGACCATGCCCCTATCTTGAGACCAGCCGTGCCTAAAGAAAAGTCCTTGGCTGCTATTAAAATGAAATTGCGGTATGGAGCGCTTTTACCCAAAAGTGCATTTGCTTGTCAAGTTGACAAACAAATGCTTTTTTTTGTAGGACCGGCCTGTGAAAGCACGCATGACACACTGAATGTGCTGAATGTTGCAGGAAAGCATGTAGTTCCTGTAGTAGGAGAGGCTCATTAAAAAAATAGTGTTTACAGACTAAATAAGACATACCGTGTAACAACTGAAGTAAAAGGGCCAGTCCTCATGGGAGGTTACAAATTAAGCAAAAAACAAAGGAAATGATGGACGGAGTGTCGAACATTGCAAGCACTCACCCCCAGTCAACTGATCTGGGTTTAATCCATCACCGTTCTTTAGCCCACTCTGCCACCCCAGTTCAGACATGGCCATATGCAAATCAGTCTGACCCTGTGCCTCATGGGAACAGTCCAGCCCGAACTACCAAGCCATGTCTTCCCTGGACTGGAAACAAGCTTCCTAGTACCGGTTTCTGGCATTTCAGCCGGCTTCAGCCAGGCTTGCTTGAATCCAGTGGCAAAGTGAGCAAGGGACTCACGTCTGAGCATACCCTGCCAACTTATGGCGAACAAAGCAAAAACCAAAGGAAATGATGGACGGAGTGTTGAACATTGCAAGCACAAAAAACAACGTAAGAGTGTATATAGAAAGAGGTACAACCAGCTGGTTGGACTCTAAAATAAAGCTCTGAGTGTTAGTGAGACAAAATCAATCTGATATTAAAATAAAACCCTCACTCACCAACATAGTTGGTGACATGCTTCATCATGGGGTTTTGCCAGTGGTGCCTTGTGCGCCTCTGGTGTGCTTCGACGCCTTTAGTATAGCGGAGCAGCTGTATTCAGATTAGAAAGTGTAGTGTGTGATAAATCAAGAGTGAGTTACGTATTGGGGAGCATCGAAGCAACATTCGGTGCAGAAAAAGCATGACGAAATTAACGGAACATTTCTTGCGATTCCAACACACTGCGGATGATCTGCACTGGACCATCATAGAGCAATCTAAACCCTCCATACTGTTTGAAAAAGAACAGCGGTGGGTTTACCGCTTATCGACACACCTCCGGGGACTCAATGATATGATCCCTTGGGGATCTGTTTTGAGACAAACTAATTAATGTTGTCTGGACGTCTGGATCCTACTGCCTCAGTACTATTTCCCAGAAAAGCCTGAATAGTCCCTATTTACTTTACCTCACTACCCGACTTTTCTTATATCGACTATTTTGTCACTAAGAGGGTATTTAAGTCAGGCCTGAGAAGGGACGTTACTTACTGCTTTGACCTGGGGTGCGGGGACACTTCTGATTATTTCCGGATCATTTTTAATCCAACTTTGGGTTTTTGTTTGCGCTTAATCGAGGTTGTCGATAAAGTTTTTAACAAAGGCTAATTGAAACTTAGTCCGTCATTTCACTCTAGGACTAGCGTGATAGTCCGTTTTCTATGTCTATAGCACGGATGCGTGCGCATACCGGCAGGGGCAGACTCTTCCTGGTTTCCCGCCATGGCCGCTACTATTTAAACGCGAATACTTGCTTTCACCTTGACTCCGGGCTCGGCGGTCATATGTAGGTGAATTTGCCTGGCTGAGGACTTGGACGATGTAAGTACCGCTGTGAAACGACCTTTGGTCTCCTTCGAAACGGAACTTTGATATTTAATGGGTTAACGGACTATAGGAGTTTGACATTTACCCCTTTGTCTGTCTCCACCACAGTTGTTCTGTAGTCCCGCCACCCGTTCGTTTGCCCAAGGAGCACTTCCTCGTCTTCATTTACATAAGCCTCATTTAAAACAATTTTTTTGTTGTTTTGTTTCCGTCTTTCAAATTATGCCGAAGTATTGGGGATTATGCATTGCCCCCTTTTAAACGACATACATTTGCATGTGCCAAAAATTTTAAATGAGATCACCGCATAGTCAATAAGTAATTTTTACATACCCAGACTCTTGAGCGAATCGCTCAAATGCTTGTTTGCTCCTAATTGGTTGCAGACGTGTCTGGATGATCGAAAAGAAACTGAGTTTTTGTCCGCACGGACTGCCCCGTGTTATATTATGAGTCATGTAAAAACATAGGGACAATATGAATGAGTGTTTGTCTGATACTTGATCTTGTTTTCTGATATACACAGTATACTTAATATCTGTATGTGGATTCTAATGTACATACATTTTTTACAGACAGACGAGGTTGCCCTCGAATTAGCGGAAGACCCCTGATGTAACCGTGAGTGTATCGGTTCAATTACACCTGCGGTTTGGATAAGCCTTAGCGTGCTTATACCGCCAAGGTGTTTTTTCTCATGATTAGGTCCTGATGAAAGCTTGGTGAAACACAACAATAAGCTGAAACATGTTGACCATTTGATCATAAGCAGGATTGACCTGACCAATTTAAAGTTCAGGAATTGATATCCACCACCTTTTTAATTTGTTCATATGACGCCATCATTAAAATTTTCTGGCTGACGCCATATGACTTTTAACTCACTCTTGATTTATCACACACTACACTTTCTAATCTGAATACAGCTGCTCCGCTATACTAAAGGCGTCGAAGCACACCAGAGGCGCACAAGGCACCACTGGCAAAACCCCATGATGAAGCATGTCACCAACTATGTTGGTGAGTGAGGGTTTTATTTTAATATCAGATTGATTTTGTCTCACTAACACTCAGAGCTTTATTTTAGAGTCCAACCAGCTGGTTGTACCTCTTTCTATATACACTCTTACGTTGTTTTTTGTACTTAACTCGGGGGAATAAGAGTGTAACTCTACCCTCTCTCTCTTGTTGTTCCTAATGAACATTGCAAGCACTCACAAGACAAGGCGGTACTAAGCAGGAACTAACAAGCCTATTAATGAATCAGAAGCCAGCATGTACGAAGGACAATGACACAATCCAATGACAAATATAGGTGGCGAGTGGGAGGGGCTTCAAGTACATACCCCAACACAGCATGCCTCGCAGAGCAGCGCATGCGCTGCCCAGGCTTAACCTAAAAATGACGATCTGGGCCATTCTATACTTGTCTTGGTTGTGTTTGTTATTGTGGACTTGTTAAGATGGCGCCTGTTTTTCACATTTCATTTGTGTCAGTTCTTTATGTTCACAAGGCATATGCGGATCATGTGACCAAGGCTGAATTATGCCAAAAAGTGTTGATTTCATGCTGCCAAAAATAAACTCCAGCAAATTTCCTCTGCAATTGCCTTAAATAAGCGCCTTATTTCGAATTTTATGTTGGCTAGCATGCTCTACCAACCTATGGGAAGGTTTCTGGAGATATATATGTATTGTGCCAAACACCCGTGTTGATGCAGCAAAAACGGGCTCCGACACAGCTCAGGTTCACAATGCATGAGCAGTTTATTGTCAGGTGTTGGAAACATGTGACCATTGGTCAGCGGACTACCGCCAATGGGAGAGACTGTGGTCAGTGAAAGGTGGGGGTGGAGCCATACCTTGTACACAGCGGCATCTGAGGAAGGCCCAAAAGGCTGAAATGCATTATGCGTAAGCTGTTTAAATAAAGATCTCCCGACGCTTCCCCCGAGTGGCCTCTACCTCTTCTTTGTTGGAGTGGAATGCTGTGGATATTTTCGTGCCTGCTAGAGACGCTTTAGAGGCCCCGTTCCCTCAAGAGGCCGGAGTATCGCTGGTACCTGCTGCTGCTGCAGCTTTCTGCATCGTCAAGGGATTGACATGACCCCGGCCCACCAGGAAGTGCAAGCCATGCCATGGGTTGATGCGGAATGCAGGCCGTTATTAACGGCCAGTAAGGTTCACTGCAATTCTGACCCACGACCCGGATGGCACACGTGCAACAAGGCTGGAATGTTTTAAGGGGACCCGAGGGAGATCTGCGATCAACTTTCACAAGGACTCTTTATTTTTGACACTCAGCACCTTTCAATTCATCACCATCACCCACAGAGGTTTTATTTTTCAGTCCCTCCCAGGCAACACTTAACCGGCAATACAGCATTCTGGTAGCTGTAGTTGTACTGCAGCGGAGTTGCAAACATGTGACCTTTGGTCAGCGGACTATCGCCAATGGGAGAGACTGTGGTCAGTGAAAGGAGGGGGTGGAGCCATACCTTGTACACAGCGGCATCTGAGGAAGGCCCAAAAGGCTGAATTGCATTATGCGTAAGCTGTTTCAATAAAGATCTCCCGACGCTTCCCCTGAGTGGCCTCTACCTCTTCTTTGTTGGAGTGGAATGCTGTGGATATTTTCGCGCCTGCCAGAGGTGCGTTAGAGGCCCCGTTCCCTCAAGAGGCCGGAGTATCACTGGCACCTGCTGCAGCTTTCTGCATCGTCAAGGGATTGACATGACCCCGGCCCGCCAGGAAGTGCAAGCCATGCCATGGGTTGCTGCAGAATGCAGGCCGTTATTAACGGTGAGTCAGGTTCACTGCAATTCTGACCCACGACCCGGCTGGCACACGAGCAACAAGGCTGGAATGTTTTAAGGGGACCCGAGGGAGATCTGTGATCAACTTTCACAAGGACTCTTTATTTTTGACACTTGGCACATTTCAATTAATCACCATCACCCACAGAGGTTTTATTTTTCAGTCCCTACCAGGCAACACTTAACCGGCAATACAGCATTCTGGGAGCTGTAGTTGTACTGCAGCGGTGTTGCAAACATGTGACCATTGGTCAGCGGACTACCGCCAATGGGAGAGACTGTGGTCAGTGAAAGGTGGGGGTGGAGCCATAGCTTGTACACAGCGGCATCTGAGGAAGGCCCAAAAGGCTGAAATGCATTATGCATAAGCTGTTTCAATAAAGATCTCTCGACGCTTCCCCCGAGTGGCCTCTACCTCTTCTTTGTTGGAGTGGAATGCTGTGGATATTTTCGAGCCTGCCAGAGGCGCTTTAGAGGCCCCGTTCCCTCAAGAGGCCGGAATATCACTGGCACCTGCTGCAGCTTTCTGCATCGTCAAGGGATTGTCATGACCCTGGCCCACCAGGAAGTGCAAGCCTGCCATGGGTTGCTGCGGAATGCAGGCCGTTATTAACGGCGGGTCAGGTTCACTGCAATTCTGACCCACGACCGGGCTGGCACACGTGCAACAAGGCTGGAACGTTTTAAGGGGACCTGAAGGAGATCTGCGATCAACTTTCACAAGGACTCTTTATTTTTGACACTCGGCACCTTTCAATTAATCACCATCACCCACAGAGGTTTTATTTTTCAGTCCCTCCCAGGCAACACTTAACCGGCAGTACAGCATTCTGGGAGCTGTAGTTGTACTGCAGCGGAGTTGCAAACATGTGACCATTGGTCAGCGGACTACCGCCAATGGGAGAGACTGTGGTCAGTGAAAGGTGGGGGTGGAGCCATACCATGTACACAGCGGCATCTGAGGAAGGCCCAAAAGGCTGAAATGCATTATGCGTAAGCTGTTTCAATAAAGATCTGCCGACGCTTCCCCCGAGTGGCCTCTACCTCTTCTTTGTTGGAGTGGAATGTTGTGGATATTTTCGTGCCTGCCAGAGGCGCTTTAGAGGCCCCGTTCCCTGAAGAGGCCGGAGTATCACTGGCACCTGCTGCAGCTTTCTAGATAAGGTGCTATAGCAAGTGGATAGACGTGAAAAGTCCAGCTAACTATAACGCCCCTGTAACCTATGGTTTTTTCAGTGAATTTCTAAGGTTATTTAAATGCTAATTCCTAACTAAAATGAGCCTGAAACCTATGGTTTTTTCAGTGAATTTCAAAGGTTTTTTAAATGCTAATTTCTAACTATACCTACAGAGATAGGACATGTGAAGAAAGAAGAAAAAACGCACAGAAAGAAAAAAAAGAAATGCAGATAGAAGCAACAGAACTCCTCAAAGACGAAGAAAAGTGCAGGAAGAAGGATAACGTGCAGAAAGAACAAACAGAAAAGCAGAAAGAAGCCTTGTTTCAAAATCATCCTGTACCCTCAACTTTTTCAGACGGATACTGGTGGTAACTGAGTCTGACTAACCAGTCCTAGAGCCAGTGCTATGTTAAAAGACACTCAGAATACAGTGAAAACACCTACAGGGTCCACCTGTGATTAGCATGACCTCCTCTGTAAGCCCCTAGTATATAATAGGGCAGGGGATTAAAACTACCTCTTGAAAAGCGCCACAGGGCATGTTTGCACACGTCACCTCAGGCCCCGTCCCCTCCCTTCCCCACTGTGTAAACACGCCCTGTGGCCGTTTTAAGTTGGGAGATTAAGTCCCCTTGAATCCTGAGGGTCCCTAGGGTCCAACTGAACCACTAGGTACCTCCTGTAAGCGCCACAGAGCTGCGTTGCAGAGAGGTGTAAAAAGTGGCACGGCCTGGACCACCTCTCTGCAGCGCAGCTCAGTGGCACTTACTGGAAGCACCTGGTGGGCTAGTTAGCCCCAAGGGGCCCTCAGGATTGAAGGGGAATCATTTCCCCAACTTAAAACGCGCCATAGGGCGTGTTTGCACACGTCACCTCAGGCCCCGTCCCCTCCCTTCCCCACTGTGTAAACACGCCCTGTGGCTGTTTTAAGTTGGGAGATTAAGTCCCCTTGAAACCTGAGGGTCCCTAGGGGCAAAATAGCCCACTAGGTACGTCCAGTAAGCACCATTGCAGAGAGGTGTAAAAAGGGGCACAGCCTGCACCACCTCTCTGCAATGCAGAGCAGTGGCGCTTACTGGAAGCACCTGGTGGGCTAGTTGGCCCCCAGGGTCCCTCAGGATTGAAAGGGAAATATTTCCCCAACTTAAAACACGCCACAGGGCGTGTTTGCACACGTCACCTCAGGCCCCGTCCTCTCCCTTCACCACTGTGTAAACGCACCCTGTGGCCGTTTTAAGTTGAGAGATTAAGTCCCCTTGAACACTAAGGGTCCCTAGGGTCAAACTAGCCCACTAGGTACCTCCAGTAGGCGCCACAGAGCTGCGTTGCATAGAGGTGTAAAAAGGGGCGTGGCCTCAGGGCTTGCACCCTAATGTTTTTTGTTGAAAAAAATTAATTTGGAAGGAGGCCGCGTGGCCTCCCTCCCAAGGCCTTAATCGGCCCCGGGGACCACAACCCCCGGGTCATGGCCTTTTTTTTGTTTTTATTCTTTAGGAGGGAGGCTGCATTGCCCCCCTCCACAGTCCATATATAGACACGGGGACCCCATCCCCCGGGGCCGGCCTTTGTTTTTTATTATTTAAAAAAAATATATATTTATAGAAACACCTAGGACATGCTGGACAAACCGTATGTACCTATCACCATGACGATTTGCGTGATATTCATTAAAAGGCGACTATGCATACAATGAATCCACGTGGAATGTATTTACACCGCTAGTGAAGCTCTGATGTGTCTGACGCCCTACCGTGCCTAATCCTGGCGCCCCTGCCGGTGGGTACCCTCCAAGTAGACACCCTTGTCGTTTATTTATACAAACATGGGTATCTATTGACGGGCACATTTAATACACACGCACACAAAGCCATTCAAAGGGGATTCGACAAAAATTCGACCAAACTATGCAAGAAACCCCCCTCACGGTTAATAAAACACACATCCACCGCCGGATGTGTAATACTTTTTATTTTACTCTCTGGAAAGGAGACAAACCTCACTTGAGAGTCACAGCGTGCTCCTGGCTGAGCCCAATGCTGTGTTACACCCACCAGTGCCCACCGAGTACCACACACCTCTGTGTTGTATTCCACCAGCTAGTGCATATGCTATGACACTCTCTAGCTCATGTGCACTGTAACACCACCCCGTGAATATGTCATGCCACACTTGCCTTCGCACAGGTTATATTGCCCCATCTAACGTGCCTTCCTCGATGCCTATGTTATAACGCACAACGCTATGCCATACATATTACAATATGGGATCCGTATCTTTGTCACAGTGCATATGCAATGTTACACTCCTCAGCACATATTTTATATTACAACTTTAGAGACTAGTTAGGTTACACAACACTGCCCTGTGCATATTACACTCCAAGGCGCATATCGCATAGCACGCGCTAGTGCCTGTGCTATCTCGCGCTCTCCAATGAATATGTCATTGCGCACAATGTATTGCATATTATATTTCACGTCCCGGTTCATCTTATATCACACTTTTTGGTTCATAGTTTATACCATATACTATATCTAGTTTTCATTTTCAATCGTGCTCTCAGGACTATGTTCTATATAACACTGCGTCCACCTACCCTTTTCACGGGCATTACATTTTGCGATGGGGGGTGGAGGGTCAGGGGGTGTTTTTGCCAAGTGAGCCCGGAGTCACAGTCACAAACGTCCTCTTCTTCCTGAATAAAAGTGAGATTATGCTGCATACTTGTTCATATTTTAAGTAGTACGCACAGACACACATTTTAAAAACAATAAAGTTCCTAATACCCACCTTTTCTGAACAGTTAGCTTGCTCCCCAATCCACCTCCTCCCTATCCTCTGTTGTCTGAATCCATGGACTAGCCTCCTCCCTCCTCCCATGCATGGTCTGATGTGCTGCCACTGCCCCCATTTAGCATGATGTACCAGTGCACTCCTCCTGCCCTCCATTGCCCGATTCTATGGCCCATCATTGACCTCCTGCTTAGCTTGCTGCCCCTATTCTCCTTCCCGTTGTCCTCTGATGTCTTTGTGCATGCCTCTGCTCCATCCTTTTTGCCCACCATGTTCCATGGACCTGCCACTCCTATCTACTCTGAGTGTTCTGTTGAGCTGCCACTCCCCTCCCACCTGCCTAGCATTGTCAGATGACTGTAACCTGTCCCTGCCACCTCCACCCTGCCTGTCCACATGCCATTCCCCTATCCCCTTCCTCCTGTCCTCCATGGTCCATTTTACTGCCACACCCTTCTGTCCTCCCTGGTCTGTTGTGCTGCAACTGCTCCTCCTGCCTTCCCCGTACGGTCTGTTGTGAGGCCCCTTCCCCTGAACTCTCTTGTCTGTGCCCAGGTCCTGACCCTCCCTTCTATCCTCCATGGTCCTTTGTGCATGCCCCTGCACCCTCCTTCTTGCCCATCATAGCCATTGTGCTGCCACTAACCCTCCCACTTGCCATGCATGGTCTTCTGTGCTGCCATGGCCCCTCCCACCTTCCCTGTGGGGTCAGCTAGCTGCCCTTGACCCCCTCCCACCTTCTCTCCATGGTCTGTGTGTATCCCATCATAGTCTCACTGTTGCTCTCCATGGTGTGTCTTGTTTCTAGTGCCCATCCTGCCTGACCTCCATGGTCATCTTGCTGCTCCTGCCCTGCCCCCTTGCACCCAGCCCTCTGTTTCCATGTGCAGACCCCTATTCCCTCCCTCCGGGCCTGTCTGTTCCATTGTAATGCCCCTGATCCGTCCCTCCTGCCCTTTATGGTCTGTTATGCTGCAGCTTTCTCTCCTGTCTGTCTATTATGGTCAGCTAGCTACCATTGCCTCTTTCCCCTCTGTTCTCTGTTGTCCATGTGCATGGTCCTGTCCCCTCCCTATTGCTTTCTATGGATTGTTGTGCTGCACTCCCGTCCCGCATGCCCTGTGTCGTGTATTGTGCTGCTGCAAACCCTGATGCCTGCCCTGTAGGGTCAGTTTGGTGCACCTGAGGTTCCGTGTGGGACGGGACGACACTTTTGGGTGGTGACGAATATGGATGAGTTGGGTATCTACGAACCGCAAATGACGAGTATAGTGGGTGTACGCAGTTTCGCTACGCAACCACGTATGGTTCGTCTGATTTTTGGGTTTGTTCATCTGACCCCTCGGGTTCCATTTTAGGTACGGCATCCATTTTGTTTCTTGCCCTCAAGTAGCCAGCAAACGGACTTCGTCCGCTTCGTGACCCTGGGACTCCCAAGCTTACACGAGGGACACGTGTTCTTTGGAGTATGACTTTTATGACGAGGGAAATGACACGACGAAGGCAGATGGCCCCGCTCAAGGCTCATCTTGCCGTGCCGGTCTATTGTTTCAGCCATGCATACATTAGACACGGTGTCTCTGATCCCGTTATCGAGTTCCCTTTATTACTCCTAACACTCTTCTCTAATCTGTTGTGCATCCTTGTCCTTTCTTTGCATCTGTTCTTGTCCTTTCCCCTAATGTGTTTACGATCAGGATGGAATGTGCTTTATTGCAAAGAAGTTATGTTTTTACAGTTGGGAACTGGCAATACTGTTGTAATTATGTTCCGGCCTCCTGAAACATGAACGCGACCCTTTTGAAGTTTATTGTGGGAACTGAGTTGTAATCTTTGTTCACTATACTGTTCTATGGGAAAAACGTGTATAAAAGGAGCGATCCACTTTTGCAAATTGAAGCAGTCTCCGAGAACCTACGCGCTGTGTACTTCTTGTGACCTCTGTATCCCTGCAGTAAATAAACGCTGATCTCTGACGTCGCTGGAAGTGTCCCGTGTCTCTGTGTTTGGTACGCCAGAACAGGTAACCCGCGAAGGTTTCAGGTGTTGTTCCCTGGCACCGCTGGGTCTTAGAAAAACCCAGTCCTTCAGTTGGCGCCCAACGTGGGACGACATCAGCGGTACCGGTCCAAAGCCCGACGATCGTGAGGAACTTCGTGTGAAATCTCCGAGGGAAGGTGCACCCCGCTTCATCGATCCAGTTGTCGAAATAAGTGGCCCGACGTCTTTTCCCGCGAAGATCCCCGGCTCCTGACGGCTACGACGGACTGATGCCCTGACTGTCGACCTGTTTTGGCGCCTGGCGTAGTCCTTTGTACGGCGAGACGATAGACGGGCCTTCCTGGTGACGCCATTGTTCTTTCAGTTAAGTATTTGTGGGTCGCTCCCAGTGTTCCTTTGTTGTTTGCATTGTACCATAGCATTTGTGGTTCTTAGTTGTTGGGTTTTATTTGACGATTGCAATTGCCAAAAACCGAGGGTCTCGCAAACTTTTTGCGAGGATATCATAAATTCGATAGCCCTTGAAGTTTGTAAACTCGGTTAGTGTGCGCGATGCCTAGCCGTAGTACTTTGTTTGGGTTTCTCAAATGTTGCAGAATGGATTCCCGGCTGGAGGATTCATGTCCGATACCTCCGGTTGGAACTCCAATTTACGAGCTCTATAGTCGCCATGGCGTGGGTCCTATTGTGTATAATGAATATTGGGTCCGCTACACTAAAAATGATGGCGTTCTTAGTTGGCCATCTCATGGTAGTTTCGAAACTGCCGTTTTAGATAATTTGGAAGCTAAACTGTTTAAAAAGAAGGTTAGGCCGGCCATGTTTGATTCCTTCCGGTTATGGCGGAAAGAGGCCAAGCAGAAAGAAATCAAACAGAGTAAGAAAAATAAAAGAGACGGTGTTATTGCGGTGATGCAAGATGCTGAACAGTATCAGCGACACAAAAATGAGAAAGAGCAGGAAGTTAGTGCTCGACTTCATCATATGGCGGCGGATAAATGTTATCCGGTGCTACCGTCTAATGTCGATAAATTGGGAGAAGAACCGATAGAGGATTCGCTATTGTCTTATCTGTTGAAATCACCACCTCCCTATGCTCCCGATACTCTGGGCCCTGTGATTCTACCTCTTCCTCCACCTGCTGTTTTGGCGGCTGCTGGTCAGCCCGCCGTTCCTCCCGCTCTCCCGCATCCCCTTGTGCCACAGATCGTTCCTCCTCTTTTACCGGCTTCTCTTCCTACTGCGCCTTTTCAAGTCCCTCCTCAGTCTGTCGTTCCCACTACTCCTGGTGCCGCATCTACTTCTATTGCCCCCACCCCTACTGTTGCTGCGCCTGCATCTTCTTCCTCTTCTCCTTCTGTTCGTAGTCGTCTCCTGACTGCTGTTGCTACTCTTTATTCTCCGCTTTTTGGGCCAATACTCGGCTCGACTCTTTCTGATGCCGCTCAGCGGCGCAGTCAGCTTCCTGATGATAGGGAACGTGAATCGCTGGTAAAAATGGCACGTAAATGGATTCGCAATCCTGTTAAATACTCTTCGCGTGTAGTGTTTGAAACATTTTCTCAGTTTAATGCGCCCACTCAACGATTCGTGTTTGAGGAATTGTGTAAATCGTTGAAGGAGGAGTGGGATCATGATGTGATAGATAATGTACCGTCAGAGGTTTCTGATCTCCAGCATCGGTTCACAACTGGTGTGATCGTGGGTGACAAGGTTCGAGAAGCTCTAGAACGTCTGTTATCATTTCGATGCACAGTTCAACCTCGAGCATTGTTTAAGGAAGAGACTGCAGCGTGGATGGCACAACCTGGTCAATATCCGATGCGGGAAGTTCCCCCAGTATGGATGCCAGGTGATCCTACTGCTAACCCTGCTGTCCCAGGCCGTTTTCAGAGAGTGTGGATACACCTCCCTTGGAAACGATCGGAAGTCTTACAGGTGAAGCAAACTTTGCCTGATCCCCGTAAAAATCCAGCGGGTTATTATAAGGAGCTGTCCCAATTGGTGGATGCTACTGTTATGAACCTTGCTGATATTGACATGTTGTTTGGTAATGTAGTGCCTCAGCCGATTTGGGCGAAAATTCGTCACGAGAATCACGCGGCCGAGTTAGGCGGTGATTGGGCTGCCCTTACAGCGGCAGACGCTCAGCAAGTTGGTGGGGCTAAGCCTGAGCAGCTTATTGTGGAATTGCCCCAGAGGATAATTACCCTTATGAAAACGCTTATGCCGGCGATGCGCGTCAATTGGGACAAGTTGTCCGCGTGCAAGCAAAAGAGGGATGAAAGCGTATCCGATTTCTTTACGAGATTCGAGGAAGCATTTGTCGATCATAGTGGCCAGGACATGGGTTCAGAAGGTGGTCAGCGGTTGTTTGTTGATAAGTTTGTATCGAACTTGTTGCCCGAACTTAGCAATAAGATGAAAAATTCTGAGAGTTCATGGGCTGTTTCTACCACTGCTCAAATATTGGCTACGGCCCAATATTACGAAAATAGGGAAAAGGAGGAAAGTGAACGTGCAGATAAGAAAACAAAGGATCTTAAAACTAAGGTCCTATTGCAGCAAGCGTATCCTCCGCGCTCGAATTTCAATGATTCGCAGCAGCCAAATAGATCGCAATCACAGTTCTCTAGATCGCAGACGCGAAATGACTCTCCCGCACCTCGTTTTGTGTTGGGATATAATCAATGTGCGTACTGTCGAGGGGAGGGCCATTTGAAGTTTAATTGTCCGGTTCTCCGTGATAGGAATAATGGTGTGTCAGCTCGAGGAGGTCGTGGTGGTCCTCAACAAGCTTCACGTGGTAGAGGTCGTGGAGTTACTCAGAAGCAGGCCGAGCGTTTTGCCACTTCCTCAGACTCGCAGAATTGTTTCGATCGACGTGAACAATTGTCCGGTAGATCTGCACAGTATCATGTGGATGACTATTACGTTGAGCGTGATGTTGATACGGATGGTATCTACTAGGACAGCCATAGACAAAGGAAGGGAGAAGTATCAGTTCCGGTTGATCAGAGAGGGCCTTATGTTGCAGTAGCCACATTGGGCGTTGTTGAGCCTTTTCTGTTGGACACTGGTGCAGCAAAAAGTTCCATTATGCATTCGAAACTCCCTGGCGCGCCTTTGTCTGGCTTAACGAATGTTTCCGTTGGATTCTCTGGCGCCCCTGTTAGCAATCCAGTTTCTAGCCCCTTGCCCCTTATGATTGGGTCTCATGAGTTAGAAGCTCCTTTGATTTTGACTACTGGTTGTGGTGAGAATCTTTTGGGCTTTGATTTGTTGAAGAGGTTACATGCGACTTTGTACTGCTCTCCTACGGGTGTGGAGCTTACATTGGGTGAGAATGTGATTTCCCCTATGTATCTCTCGATCGATAAGCTCCCACCGGAATTGAGTTCTCTTCCGGTTTCTTTGTGGGCGACAGGTCCCAATGATGTGGGCCTGCTGGATATCCCACCTTATGTTGTTCAATTGAAAGCTGATGCGCGCTTACCACGCATACCCCAGTATCGTATTTCCCTTGATGGTGAACGGGCACTATTAGCGATCATTTATGATCTGATCGGTAAAGATGTTATCGAGGAGACACGAGGTAACGTGTGTAATAGTCCCGTGTTGCCTATTTTGAAACGAACTGATCCGTCCAAGCCTCCCGTGTACCGTCTAGTTATTGACTTACGGGAAGTAAATAAAATTGTTGTCCCGCAGTTTCCTGTGGTTCCAGACATTACAGCTTTACTGACTCTGATTCCAGCCTCTGCATCATGGTTCTCGGTAATCGATCTGAAGAATGCGTTCTTTAGCATTCCGATTGCTGAGGAAAGTCGTGATTTGTTCGGATTTTCGTTAGGAGGTCGCAGTTTCCGGTTCAAATGCGCACCTCAAGGCTACTGTGAGAGCCCATCGATATACAGCCAAGCTCTTAAAAGTCAACTAGATGCATTTGTGCTGCCAACTGGTGCGGCTTTGATTCAGTACGTTGACGATCTGTTGGTAGCTGCAGATACTGAACAAGATTGCAAGACTGCTACTGTGTCACTATTACAGCATCTCTGTGACTTACACCACAAAGTGTCACCTTCTAAGTTGCAATATTGTTGTCAAGAAGTTACCTACTTAGGTCACTTATTGTCAAAGGCGGGAAGAAGGTTGACCCCTGAAAGAATTGCAGCAATTGCTCGAATGACTGTGCCGACGACCCAGAGAGATGTGCGTGCCTTTTTAGGTATCACGTCATACTGCAGACAGTGGATTCCGAATTTTTCACTGTTAGCGAAGCCATTGATAGCTCTCACATGCAAGGACGTTTCGACTCCTTTGCCATGGACGGAGGAATGTCAGAAAAGTTTTTCTGAACTACGTGATGCACTGTGTTCGGCTCCTGTGTTAGGTACTCCTGATTACAGCAAGCCATTCACATTATACGTTCACGAGAGGGAAGGTTGTGCGTTGAGTGTTTTAACGCAAGAATTTGGTGACAAGCAGCGCCCGTGTGCATATTTTTCCTCAACCTTAGACCCGGTAGCTAGAGCGTTGCCAAGTTGCTTGAGGGCGACAGCGGCAGCAGCGGCGTCTATTCGGCAGTCCGCAGGTCTTGTTATGGATAATATGCTCATGGTGATGGTTCCGCATGCAGTTGATACTCTTTTTGAATCGGACAAAGACTCAACATCTGACGAGTGCAAGGTTGTCTGGGTACGAGCTGACCCTTTTGGCAAGTCATATACAGATCAAACGTTGTAATGTACTGAATCCGGCGACACTGTTGCCGATTAATATGGAATCAGATGATGTGCCGCCACATGATTGTTATTTACGAACTGAGGAAGAAACAAAAGGTCATGTGGACCTAAAAAACACTCCCTTGACAGATCCCGATGGTACTTTGTATGTGGATGGCTCGTGCTTTAAATTGCCGAATGGCGATGTGACGACTGCGTATGCTGTAGTGACGTTGAGCACGGTTGTGGAAACTGCGAGATTGAATCAGAATTCAGCGCAAGCTGCAGAGTTGATTGCATTGACAAGAGCGTGTGTTTTGTCTAAAGGAAAGCGAGTGAATGTGTTTACCGACAGTCAGTATGCATTCGGTGTTGCGCATAACTTTGGAAGATTGTGGAGAGAAAGAGGATTTATGACATCGCATGGTACGAAGATTCAGCATGGGCAGCTTGTGAATGACCTTTTGGATGCACTTACACTGCCTAAACAAGTGGCGATTGTTAAATGTAGTGCACATCGGAAAGTGACGGATGATGTTGGTCGTGGTAATGCGTTTGCGGATGAGATTGCTAAGGAAACGGCTAAGGATCTTGCGACCCGAATGTATGTCACGAGTTCAGTGAGGTGGCCGATGGAGACTGGTATGTGTGAAAATACTATTGAGAGTGTGAAAGCAATTCAGAACGAAGCTACTAAAGCCGAAAAGACTAAGTGGAAAGAAAGTACGGGAAAGTTGGACATGCATGGATGTTGGGTTGACCTGACGGAATGTCAGAGGTGGATGTTACCAGATGCGTACGTATTAGCTGTTGTGACGATGGCTCATGGGTTGTCACATATCAGTGCGAAAGGAATATGTAGGTTTTTGTCCCCTGTATGGAGAAATGAGGGTATTGCTAAGTGTGCCGAGAGAGTGGTTAAGAATTGTATGGTGTGTTTGATGCACAATCCTGGCAAGGGGACTCCCACTCCACCTGGTCATTTTGCTCCTCCTGTTTGTCCCTTTGAGGTTGTCCAGCTGGACTTTATCCATATGGAGAGATGCAATAACCTAAAGTATGTTTTGGTTGTGGTTTGTGCGTTCTCCAGATGGATTGAGGCCTATCCTCTTAAGGATAACACTGCCCTGTCCACAGCAAAAATCCTGCTGAAGGAATACTTTCCTCGGTACGGAATGCCACGGATTGTATGGTCGGATAATGGAAGTGAGTTTGTGGGAAGTGTAATGCAGAGTGTGTGTAAGGGTCTTGGAATTCGTCAAAAATTCCATAGTGCTAATCATCCACAGGCAGCGGGTTTGGTTGAAGGGTACAATGGTACCCTAAAACTAAAACTCGCCAAGATCCAGGCTACGTCTGGTCTATCATGGCCTGATGCCTTGCCTCTGGCTCTCCTATCGACCAGAGCGACCGTACACTCTCGAGTAGGGCTTAGCCCATATGAGATTGTGTTCGGCCGCCCTGCGAATATTTGGGGGGTCCCGAGACCAAGGGCTTTTGATAGTCTTGAGTATCCAATGTTAATTGATTACCTACATGATTTGACCACTAAACTACGGTTAATCCATCAACAGGTCTTTGAAGCTCTACCGGCGCAGACAGAGGGTCCTGGACACCAGCTCCGGCCAGGGGACTGGGTTGTTACCCGAAATTTTGGTCGGAAACGTAACTTGGAGCCAAGATTTGTAGGACCCTTTCAAGTCTTATTGACGACGAGGACTGCGGTTCGACTGGAGGGCCGGAAGAATTGGGTACACGCCAGCCATACGAAAAAGGTACCGATCCCCTTACCAACGGATGGTTGGGTGAGGACTGGGATTTCTGCAACAGAAACTGAGACTCCTTTGCACTTTGTGCCGTTTAGCGACGCTCAACCTGTGGGGAATGATTTGTCACTGCCAAACCCACATGTGGAGTCATCGGTAGCAGAGAGCCCAAGGTCTGACTCGTTGTCCACTTCATCGAATACTGTTGCGCCAGCTGAACAATTGTTTGTAGAGCAAACCCGACCTGGAAGAAGTCGATACTTTCTTCGTTCAAGGACTAATAAAAATTAGTTGTATATTTGCTTTTGATGTTATGAACATTATGGATAATTATATCCTTTCTTTTTGAGTATTTTATGTGCTGTCCCACGGCTAAGAGATTTGTAATTTGAACTTTTCGAGGAAACCCCTCCATCCGGGTCACCGTAGGGCCGTGCGGGTACTCCTTTCTGTTTAGCAGGTTTCAGACGCTAGGTCGGTTACTTTTGTCGATTCCTGGGAACTCCTGGGGATTGATAATCGCTACTCAGAACGAAGTGCGTCAAGTACGTCACGGACGGTTTGTAGAGGATGGCATTCTCTAAGCTGTTGGAAGTAGAAAGGATGTCGGCGCAGAGATCAGAATTAAGAAGAGTTGTATGTACAAAATGCTTTTTGTTTCAGGTGTTCCTATTGTTCCTGACCGTATCTATGTTATTGGTGGGTGGAGTGTATTTTGGAGTACAGTTGTTATTACCTTCTGTTTCACCTACCTCTTCTCCTAAACTAAGCTCCCTCACCACTGTTTCCCCACATTCTTTTCATCCTCTGCCTCAACATGAACAGGTTAGGCGTGCGGAATTTATGAATAACTCCTTCGTCCAACTTCTACATCAGCATCAGTTGGTGATGAATACTACCAATTGTTGGGTGTGTGGGTTAATGCCACATACCATGGATAGGGGTATTCCATATTTGGTCCTTCCGTACAGCTCCCAGGGTTCGGCTCGAGCATTCCAAACTATGTTCCGTAGTGCACTAGATTCCTACCCCAGTCGAGAGCCACGTTCTGCCAATTTTGGTCCTGGGCCGTATCACAAACCTTTGGCGATAGCGATAGCAGATTTAGATAGAGATGTTTTTGATGCATCGCTTATCCCAAGTGAAGAGGTACAGGCTTATAAGGATCTGAGCGAGGCTGAGTATAGTACGTCAGTGGGTGATAGACAGCTTAAGAGCTCGTCCCCAATATGGATTGTACCACACCTCGGTAATTTCTGCTTGAAAGGTTTGGGTCGAAATCCGAGAGCACAACTTGGGAACAGTGCTTGCACTGACACGTATGTTCTGCCGATGCTCTCTTCCCCTGTTTTTCTGACCGCTAAGGGCACTTATTTTGTATGTTATGAACGTGCATATACATGGTTACCCCGTGATTTCTCGGGTACCTGTTATATTGCAAATCTTTTACCACCGACTTTCACAGTTGCCTCAGATTATCACAAGACTAGAGTTGTGAGAGGCGTTATTAGCAAAGAGGATACTGCCGGTCAAGAAGCAGGAGACTTCTTTAAGGGTTTCTTGCCGTTTTGGGGACCTATGGTTAATAGTAGGAACCTAAGACAGCTGACACGTGTAGTAGAGTCGACTGCTAATATTACTGCAAGTGCCCTTGGTAATCTCACAGCTGAACTTCAGGCGGATAGACTCATGACGTTGCAGAACCGTATGGTTCTAGATGTTGTTCTCGCAGATAGAGGTGGTGTGTGTAAAGTTATCCATTCGAGTTGTTGCATTTTTATTCCTGACAATGCTCCAACTGTCTACCAAGCCATCTCGAAGTTGCACAAGATCTCCGAGTCCATACACGTGGACGAAGGTAATTGGACGCTTCTAGGATGGTTTTGGGGCCTGATGTCAACTTGGGGTTGGAAGATTCTGATGATCGTAGGAGTTGTTGTAACGTTTCTGTTCACGTGTTGTCTTTGTGTACAGTGTGGTCCTGCCTTATGTGGCCTATGTGCTACAACGTGTATAAGACGACCATCTGTTACCAAGGAGACGTTGATGAATAGAATGATGTTCCAGCAGCAACTGAATGATCTGATGAATATTGAGATAGATTCCGATCTTGACTAGTGCTTGCCTACATGAGGGCAAAAGGAGCGTCTGAGGTTCCGTGTGGGACGGGACGACACTTTTGGGTGGTGACGAATATGGATGAGTTGGGTATCTACGAACCGCAAATGACGAGTATAGTGGGTGTACGCAGTTTCGCTACGCAACCACGTATGGTTCGTCTGATTTTTGGGTTTGTTCATCTGACCCCTCGGGTTCCATTTTAGATACGGCATCCATTTTGTTTCTTGCCCTCAAGTAGCCAGCGAACGGACTTCGTCCGCTTCGTGACCCTGGGACTCCCAAGCTTACACGAGGGACACGTGTTCTTTGGAGTATGACTTTTATGACGAGGGAAATGACACGACGAAGGCAGATGGCCCCGCTCAAGGCTCATCTTGCCGTGCCGGTCTATTGTTTCAGCCATGCATACATTAGACACGGTGTCTCTGATCCCGTTATCGAGTTCCCTTTATTACTCCTAACACTCTTCTCTAATCTGTTGTGCATCCTTGTCCTTTCTTTGCATCTGTTCTTGTCCTTTCCCCTAATGTGTTTACGATCAGGATGGAATGTGCTTTATTGCAAAGAAGATATGTTTTTACAGTTGGGAACTGGCAATACTGTTGTAATTATGTTCCGGCCTCCTGAAACATGAACGCGACCCTTTTGAAGTTTATTGTGGGAACTGAGTTGTAATCTTTGTTCACTATACTGTTCTATGGGAAAAACGTATATAAAAGGAGCGATCCACTTTTGCAAATTGAAGCAGTCTCCGAGAACCTACGCGCTGTGTACTTCTTGTGACCTCTGTATCCCTGCAGTAAATAAACGCTGATCTCTGACGTCGCTGGAAGTGTCCCGTGTCTCTGTGTTTGGTACGCCAGAACAGGTAACCCGCGAAGGTTTCAGGTGTTGTTCCCTGGCACCGCTGGGTCTTAGAAAAACCCAGTCCTTCACACCTCTCCATGTCCCTCCTGTCCTCTGTTATCCGAGTCCATGTCCCTACTCCAATTCCTCCTGCCTACCATGATCCAATGTTCCATACTTGCGAACATTTTGAACTTGGTAAGAGGGAGATTTTATAAAAAAAGTGGGGTTTTGATTTTCCCCTTTGAGTTACATTGAAAAAGAGGAGATTGTAGACAGGAGACAGATCAAATAAAGCCCATTTGAGCTCAAAAACATTGGACATTTCCTGGCTGAAACGGGTCTGTTGGCATGTATGGTTGTACTACCACTGCCTCTTCCTTCTGCCCACAATGGTCTATTATATTGCCACAGCCTCTCTTGCCAGTCCTGTATTGTTGGTTTGTTGCCCCTGCCCCCCTTTCCACTGCCCTCCATAGTCTGTTGTGCTGCCACTGCCCTTCCTGCCTGCCCAGTGTGGTCAAATTGTTTCCTCTGCACTCTCCTACCTGCCTTCAATTTTCAGAGTCCGTGCCCCTGGCCTCTGCCTCTCAACAATATCCCAATGAACAACTAGATTGCTAACATTCTATATTTATTACAAAAGTGTGGAACGCCTGACGTCATCTTGATGTAATCAAAACTGTAATTCCTAGAGCATTTCCTTTAGAAATTACATATATGAGAGGGTCTTATTTGCATCAAAATTATGGTTAGTGCTCTAAAAAACTAAAATGAGGACATATTTTCTGAGTTTTCAAATAGCGACAAAGAACTTTTAAATTATTTGTAATCTTTATGTTTTTTTATCCAGTTGACCACTTGATTAAATGTTGCACTTAGGGGAGAGGGTGTGGTGTTACTTCCAGAGCTGCAGACTTTGCAACTGGGGAACCAGGTTGGAGTTTCTGCTTCAGCTCAACATTCTGTGATTCTGGTCAAATCACTTAATCTCCCCATGTCTACAACCAAAATGAATTTGATCTTGTGTGATGTAACCAATGCTCATCTAAAGCACTCCAATACCTGACAAGTATGCACTATATAGAACTGCAAATACACAAAAAATAAGTGTTTTGCACACTTCTGTCATTGGGCTACATGTGGGCTACATCTGGGTGATATTTGTGCTGCATTTGGGTTCTTTTGTCTCTGGTGGCCATCTTGGGAGATTTATTTGTTATGAAGTTTCCTAATTTCCTAATTTATTGCAGTCTCCTCAGTAGGAAATACTTTCAGTTTTTTACTTTGGTTCCATCAAGAAGGCATTCCGATGTGTCACACAATTGCCATAAATTCTGAATGTTAGCGCTCTAGTTGCTCATTAGATCACTTTAGTAAAGCTTCTGCTCACCAGGGAAGTCTGCTGCTGGTATTCAATGTGCATGTTTCAGTCTGCATGTCAGAAGTGTTTTATGAAATAGAAGAGGATTTGAGAAGTCAAAATGTGCCCTAATTTTTATTTCTGCAGCACTAATCTGAATTTCTATGGCAAAATGAACCCCCTCATTTTGTTCCTTTGTAAATTAAATGTTTTAAGTGTTACCACTTTATTCCAATCAAGATGGCTTCAGGTGTGCCATACTTCTGTCATAAGTAAGACTGTTAGCGCTCTAGTTGTTCTTTAGAACACTCTGGGACATTCTGTCATTGGGCTATACTTGGCCTACATCTGGGTGATATTTGTGCTACATTTGGGCTCTTTTGTCTCTGGTGGCCATTTTGGGAGACTTATTTGTTATGAAGTTTCCTAATTTCCTCATTTACTACAGTCTCCTCAGTAGGAAATACTTTCAGTTTTTTACTTTGATTCCATCAAGAAGGCATTCAGATGTGTCACACATTTGCCATAAATTCAGAATGTTAGCACTCTAGTTGCTCATTAGATCACTTTAGTAAAGCTACTGCTCACCAGGGAAGTCTGCTGCTGGTATTGAAAGTGCATGTTTCAGTCTGCATGTCAGAATTTTTTAATGAAATAGAAGAGGATTTGAGAAGTCACTCAAAATGTGCCCTAATTTTTCTTTCTGCAGCACTAATCATACTTTCTATGGCAAAATGAACCCCCTCATTTTGTTCCTTTTTAAATTAGATGTTTTAAGAGTTACCACCTTATTCCAATCAAGATGGCTTCAGGTGTGCAATACGTTTGTCATAAGTAGGACTGTTAGCGCTCTAGTTGTTCTTTAGAACACTCTGGGAAGCTGCAGTAGAGCACAAAGGAACCAACTGACAGTCTCCGCCCTTGTTGGAGGTACATGTTTTACTGAGAATGTCAGACTTCATTCTCACATGACTGAGAAAGATAATGTGAATTTACAGAAAATATGCTCTCAGTTTAGCTTATAGATCAAAAACAAAAGAATGGGTGTCAAGGGAAAGAACGCGCAACCAGCAAAATTTCACACCATTAGTAGTATTGATCCACAATTATCCTAGTGCGGTGCTTTCAACTTGAGGATAGGCACCCTAATCCTCAAAACAACAATCAAATTGATTCATGTATTTTCTCGTGTCGAAGCACTCGCAAATTAACCACAACGTTTCCTGTTACTGTCACAAAACTAAATACACATTGTAGTGGGCTTCTCTTCTTCCTTTATTTTCATTTGAATCTCCAAACTTCTTTTATTCATAACATTCTTCCACTCCCAACGCGTTTCGTCGATAGGGATTAACCCATGCGACTTCCTCAGGGCTGGAAGCAATAAATAATATACATTGGAATATAGAAACTCACTTGTTTCATATCCCATAGCCCACATTGTTGCATGTGCAAAGGAAAAACATGCTGTGTGACAACACACTATTAATATAATCACATAAATATATATAATTAATACATTAAGGAATTCGACCCATCATTTGAATATTCACTCTAAAAGATCATCCACCATTGTAACAGTGAAACACTATACACAATCGTGATGGCACCATTCTCCCAACAGTGAACCACACCAAATAATCATGCCTCCAAATAAAGCCAAATGGTACCTTAATCTTGTGTAACTGTCTCCTAAGTTCCAAAAAAGTACAAAAACACCTAGTCAAACACACTGCGGTATACATGAGGCAAGGATGGCGAGGATAAACACCAAATATTCATTATTAATATCACATACCTTAAAGCACTTTGAAATCAATAATATCTGTATCTCCTTCCTAATGGTCGTTTTGTTATCAAACAACACCTACAATACAAATTTAACTGTAAATGACCCTGCACTAAAAATATTATGTCAGTCAGGCCACATGTCTTAAATAGACTGAAATATAGTCTCACCTGATATCACTGAACACTGTGCGTGACCATTAGCGCAATTGTTTAAGCAGTAATCCTCAAATATGTATTCCAAGTCTCTGAAGTACGGAGACCTATAAATAACAATGAACACCAGATTTTAATATGAATCCTAACATTACTACATGGCATCCCCCAATAATCTTTTGTAAATCTCCCAACTTACTTACTTTTAGCAATAACAACGTCCCCGGATAAGGAACCGTCTTCGTGTCTAATCGCGTCGCGTTTCCTAACCCTCTTTATCACTACAATCAACATAAACGAGGTGACTACTCCGTAGTTTAATGAGCGCCATTTTGGATAGGTTTAGGGAGACCAGAACCGCACTTCTCGGGCGCCATTTACGAAATGTTACGAACAAAACACTGCAAATCGAATCAGACCTATCTTTTAATTCGGAAAAATAAGGTGATCCACGAAACTGTTCGAGGCCATAATTATTTTAAGTTATACCCCGCCATACCTATGATTTGAGTTTACAAATTCCCCATAAACGCGTACCATAATAAGGTCTGGATAATAATGCCATTCTTAACAGGGCAACCTTAAAGCTTTCCCGCAGTAAATCGTTTCTGTTGTTATGGCAACAAATATATTAAAAATGGTATCTCCAAGTACTAAGTTAAATCAATCCATTATACTAAACTTTCACACATTAAGTGACAACTCCACCGTCATCACTAATTAATAGAACCTAAGCATCTTTCTTTATTTAATTCTTTGCTAATACAGTATAACATGGAATAAGTACCTATGCAGAAAACACTAAGAACTGCATGAAACATACAGCTAGAAAATAGCTACCAACTAAAGGAAACATCGCAACTCCAACAAGCCAACACAAGATCTGCTTATCGATCACTCTTTCACTCAAACTGACCCCTCCATTAAGTTCTCATTCCCCTAGGAAATACTGTAACTCACGGTCATAATTAAGACCATCCTCCACGGCCCTCAAGCGCATGATCCATCTTGCCTCATGCCTCCGCAGTGAGAGTTCTCTGTTACCTCCACGCGCTTCCCTCTTAACATGCTCAATGCCACAAAATTGAAATGATTTATGTGAACCTTGCGAAGTGCAATTTTGTATGTGTTCCGCAATTGGATATCTTTGATCGTTATTCTTTACAGCTCTCCAATGTTCAGCAATCCTATCTTTAAGAGCCCTTATTGTGCTTCCCACGTATATTTGCTCACACATACAATTAATTACATATACAACATATTTAGTACTGCAGTTAATATTAGTCACAATGTCATATACTTGTTTACCATTGTACTGAAATTGTTTAGTTTTGTCTTTCGCATGTTTACACATCCCACAGTGGCCACATTTAAAAAAACCCTTACTCATTTGGGTAAGCCATTGTTCCTTCTCAGCCTCTCTCGGGTAACTTGGACTCAATATTGTACCCAATGTTCTCCCTCTTCTGTATGTAATTTGTGGTTTGTCTGGCAGAAATTCCCGTAGCGTCCTATCCGCCTTCAGGATATGCCAGTGCTTGTGCATGCTCTTATAGAGAATTGAATTTATAGGATTGAAATCCGTTATCATCCTAATCAAATTAGACTTATCTTAGTTTTTTTGGGGTTTAAGGTGGATGCGCGTTTTATCTTGTGAGCCCTCTGTGTCGCCACCATAAGATCTCTTTTATCATAGCCCCTTTGGGTGAACCTCCTTTCCATGTCCTTTATACATTCTCTGAATTGGTTGTCCTCACTACAGTTACGTCGCGCCCGTAACATTTCTCCATAGGGAATTGCCCTAATCTGATGTTTGGGATGCGCACTGCCCGCATGTAAAATAGCATTGCAGGACGTAGGCTTACGATACATCCTACTACAGATTTTATCATTGTCTATAAACAGTTCCACATCTAAAAAAACCAAATTAGTCGAACTGACACAAGAAGTAAATTTGATATTCATAGTATTGTTATTCAGGTAATCAATAAATCCACTTAATTTTTCTTCTGTTCCTGTCCATATTAAAAGACAGTCATCTATATAAGATAAGTCTAATTTGATTAGGATGATAACGGATTTCAATCCTATAAATTCAATTCTCTATAAGAGCATGCACAAGCACTGGCATATCCTGAAGGCGGATAGGACGCTACGGGAATTTCTGCCAGACAAACCACAAATTACATACAGAAGAGGGAGAACATTGGGTACAATATTGAGTCCAAGTTACCCGAGAGAGGCTGAGAAGGAACAATGGCTTACCCAAATGAGTAAGGGTTTTTTTAAATGTGGCCACTGTGGGATGTGTAAACATGCGAAAGACAAAACTAAACAATTTCAGTACAATGGTAAACAAGTATATGACATTGTGACTAATATTAACTGCAGTACTAAATATGTTGTATATGTAATTAATTGTATGTGTGAGCAAATATACGTGGGAAGCACAATAAGGGCTCTTAAAGATAGGATTGCTGAACATTGGAGAGCTGTAAAGAATAACGATCAAAGATATCCAATTGCGGAACACATACAAAATTGCACTTCGCAAGGTTTACATAAATCATTTCAATTTTGTGGCATTGAGCATGTTAAGAGGGAAGCGCGTGGAGGTAACAGAGAACTCTCACTGCGGAGGCATGAGGCAAGATGGATCATGCGCTTGAGGGCCGTGGAGGATGGTCTTAATTATGACCGTGAGTTACAGTATTTCCTAGGGGAATGAGAACTTAATGGAGGGGTCAGTTTGAGTGAAAGAGTGATCGATAAGCAGATCTTGTGTTGGCTTGTTGGAGTTGCGATGTTTCCTTTAGTTGGTAGCTATTTTCTAGCTGTATGTTTCATGCAGTTCTTAGTGTTTTCTGCATAGGTACTTATTCCATGTTATACTGTATTAGCAAAGAATTAAATAAAGAAAGATGCTTAGGTTCTATTAATTAGTGATGACGGTGGAGTTGTCACTTAATGTGTGAAAGTTTAGTATAATGGATTGATTTAACTTAGTACTTGGAGATACCATTTTTAATATATTTGTTGCCATAACAACAGAAACGATTTACTGCGGGAAAGCTTTAAGGTTGCCCTGTTAAGAATGGCATTATTATCCAGACCTTATTATGGTACGCGTTTATGGGGAATTTGTAAACTCAAATCATAGGTATGGCGGGGTATAACTTAAAATAATTATGGCCTCGAACAGTTTCGTGGATCACCTTATTTTTCCGAATTAAAAGATAGGTCTGATTCGATTTGCAGTGTTTTGTTCGTAACATTTCGTAAATGGCGCCCGAGAAGTGCGGTTCTGGTCTCCCTAAACCTATCCAAAATGGCGCTCATTAAACTACGGAGTAGTCACCTCGTTTATGTTGATTGTAGTGATAAAGAGGGTTAGGAAACGCAACGCGATTAGACACGAAGACGGTTCCTTATCCGGGGACGTTGTTATTGCTAAAAGTAAGTAAGTTGGGAGATTTACAAAAGATTATTGGGGGATGCCATGTAGTAATGTTAGGATTCATATTAAAATCTGGTGTTCATTGTTATTTATAGGTCTCCGTACTTCAGAGACTTGGAATACATATTTGAGGATTACTGCTTAAACAATTGCGCTAATGGTCACGCACAGTGTTCAGTGATATCAGGTGAGACTATATTTCAGTCTATTTAAGACATGTGGCCTGACTGACATAATATTTTTAGTGCAGGGTCATTTACAGTTAAATTTGTATTGTAGGTGTTGTTTGATAACAAAACGACCATTAGGAAGGAGATACGGATATTATTGATTTCAAAGTGCTTTAAGGTATGTGATATTAATAATGAATATTTGGTGTTTATCCTCGCCATCCTTGCCTCATGTATACCGCAGTGTGTTTGACTAGGTGTTTTTGTACTTTTTTGGAACTTAGGAGACAGTTACACAAGATTAAGGTACCATTTGGCTTTATTTGGAGGCATGATTATTTGGTGTGGTTCACTGTTGGGAGAATGGTGCCATCACGATTGTGTATAGTGTTTCACTGTTACAATGGTGGATGATCTTTTAGAGTGAATATTCAAATGATGGGTCGAATTCCTTAATGTATTAATTATATATATTTATGTGATTATATTAATAGTGTGTTGTCACACAGCATGTTTTTCCTTTGCACATGCAACAATGTGGGCTATGGGATATGAAACAAGTGAGTTTCTATATTCCAATGTATATTATTTATTGCTTCCAGCCCTGAGGAAGTCGCATGGGTTAATCCCTATCGACGAAACGCGTTGGGAGTGGAAGAATGTTATGAATAAAAGAAGTTTGGAGATTCAAATGAAAATAAAGGAAGAAGAGAAGCCCACTACAATGTGTATTTAGCTTATAGATCACCTTCCAAACCTCTGTGGGAAAAGCATGAGAAAATAGTTTTCTCTCAAACATGATTCATGATATCACAGCAGAAGGCTTTTTCACATAGTAAAATCAACTTAGAACACACCACAAATCCTAAAATGAGTATGGTACCATCAACAAATGATTTATAATGTAACTAAAGTCTTAAAACCTTCTATTAACTGCAATGTTTTTTAATGATGTGCTATCACGTATATTGGTCCCAAGATGGCTGCCAACACTTCTTGGATGAAGTACTGACAGCCAATCAGATTTCACGATGAGATGTGTGGTTAGGTTCCGCCCAGATATATCTATCTTTTTAACTCTAATTTTCTCAGGAACTACTGAACGGATTTACACCATTTAAGCAAAAGGCACGAGTCTGAACTGAGGACTACCTCTTTGCCAAATTTGGTGTAATTTCGTTCAGCAGTTCGGGCTGTAGCTGCGTCAACAGGTCCTATGGGAAAATGCATGGGGAAAATGCGTTTTGGGACCCTCCTTTTTTCTCGGCCCCCGCTTGACGAATCAGTGTGAAATTTTCAGGATAGGAGCGGATCGGAGCTGGCCAAAAGTTTGGAAAATTTTGTGAAGATTCGTCAATCTGCACCAACGGTATTCCAAATAGAACATTGCAGATTTCCTATGGAAAATAGGTCCTAACTATAACTACCTACTGGCGACTGCCAGTAGGTAATATCAGCTACTGGCGGAGGCCCTGTGGCACGTTTTAAGTTGGGGAATTAATTCCTCTTCAATCCTGAGCGTCCCTGGGGACCAACTAGTCCACCAGGTACCTCCAGTAAGCGCCACGGAGCCGTGTTGTAAAAAGGGGCGTGGCCTCTGAATACCTCTCTGCAATGCAGCTCCCTGGTGCATACTGGAGGTACCTGGTGGGCTAGTTGGCCCTCAGGGGACCTCAGGATTGAAGAGGAATTAATTCTCCAACTTAAAACGCGCCACAGGGCGTGTTTGCACACGTCACCTCAGGCCCCTCCCCCTTCCTTCACCATTGTACAAATATTCCTCTAAAATCAGCCGAACTACGAATTCCAATTTACTATTTACTCACCTGTAATCAGGAGAGAACCCAGGGCTGCATCTTTTAGCCCAGCACTGACCCTGAAAAGTAATTCTAAGCGTACTTACCAGTAACTTGTATTTCCTTCCATAGGAATCCATTGTGTGGTTTTCAGCAGAACATTTTCTAAGTGTCCATTTTTGAAATGTACAAATATTTTTCTAAAATCAGCCGAACTACGAATTCCGATTTACTCACCTGTTATCAGGAGAGAACCCTGAGCTGCATCTTTTAGCCCAGCACTGACTCTGAAAAGTAATTCTTAGCGTACTTACCAGTAACTTGTATTTCCTTCCATAGGAATCCATTGTGTGGTTTTCAGCAGAAAATTTTCTAACTAGCACATGCATCAAAAATGCCATTTGCGATTCCTCATTAGCGAAAAATAAGGATTCGCTAATAAGGAATCGCAAAAGCCTCTGCATGTAGAAATCGCTTACAAAATAGCGATTTCTAAATGTTTCTTAATTGCGAGTCGCAAATTGCGAGTCGCAATTAAGGAATACCTCTCCATTCAGTCAAAACGACACCCTGTTGCACCACTGAAATCGATCTGTGTACAAATGTTGCGCACACACGTCCAAAGGACATGTGTGTGTGCAACCTACCAATTTGAAAAATGCACCTTCGTGCATTTTTCAAAGTTTTTGCAAATTACCATGAAGTTCAACTTCATGGTAATTTGTGCCCCCTATCAGCGAAATCGCTATTTATTTTACTTTCATGCATTGCATTTAAGGAATCTCTATTTGCGAATCCTTAATTGCAATCGCAATTTGAGAACTCGCAATTAATTGCGAATTCTCAGATTGCGAGTGCCTTGACCCTTCATGCATCGCAAATGCCCTTTTTGCGGGCGCAAACAGATGATTTTTGCGAATCGCACCGTTTGCGCTTGCAAAAATGGTTGATGCATGTGCCCCTAAGTGTCCAATTTTTAAATGTACAAATATTCCTCTAAAATCAGCCGAACTATGAATTACGATTTACTCACCTGTTATCAGGGGAGAACCCAGTGCTGCATCTTTTAGCCCAGCACTGACCCTGAAAAGTAATTCTAAGCGTACTTACCAGTAACTTGTATTTCCTTCCATAGGAATCCATTGTATGGTTTTCAGCAGAAAATTTTGTGTCAATTTTTGAAACATACAAATATTCCTCTAAAATCTGCCGAACTACGAATTCCGATTTACTCACCTGTTATCAGGAGAGAACCCAGGGCTGCATCTTTTAGCCCAGCACTGACTCCGAAAAGTAATTCTAAGCGTACTTACCAGAAACTTGTATTTCCTTCCATAGGAATCCATTGTGTGGTTTTCAGCAGAAAAGTTTCTAAGTGTCTATTTACACAAACTAAAAATATTCCTAAAAAATCATCTGTATGACTTGAAAACATTCTTTCAACTGTTTACAGGAGGTTGGCTAGTGCTGGATTCAGGATCCACCACTGAGTAAGAAAAAGTAACGATAACACTACTTACCTGCTATGTGAATTTTCTGCCATAGGATAACATTGGTGATTCTATGTGAAACATTTTCTAAGTGTCAACTTTTAAAATACAATAATATTCCTTAAAAATAAATACTGTAACCAAAACGCTTTTACTCAACTGTTTACAGGAGATGTCCAAGGACTGAATCTAGGATCCAATCCTGTGGTTAGAAAAGTAATCCATAAAGTAACTAATTGCATTTAACTAGACATTCACATTGAGCTCAATGTTGCTTTGTGTTTGAAATTATGTTGCCCATTGCAACAACTGTAACAACTGTATTTAAAAGTCTGTTGCCTATTTGCCAAGTATTTAAACTAAAGTAATTCATTCTGAGAAAGTATATTTTGTATTCTTTCACTTTTGATAGCTTTATTTCGGTCGGTGACCATAAAAGCACAGAAAAAAATATATACATATACATAAAATGCATAAATAATTCAGTATTTTGGATAAAAGGTTATTAAACAGCAGTTATCAAAGTGGGAACAAAGAACAATAAAATTCCATTTATATTAAAAGTTAATAGTTGATTGATTTATCAGAGCTGACCTTCTTCTCCACATACCATATAAAAAACGGGAGACAGAAAACACAATTGGGGGGGTAGTGTCATAGCGTAAAATCCTGCAGGCTTGCGCACAGTGCTTTAATCCCAAGTTTCTGCACAATGGCACGAGCCAGGCTCTTCGTATTTTGTTGTAAGCGGAGCAGAAAAATAAAACATGGGCAAGGTCTTCTTTGGTTTTATTGCAGACGGGACAAACCCCCACACCTCTTCCCGTCCACTTGCAAGTCAATTCCCCAATCGGGAGACAGCCGTACCTTAATTGGGTATATAACTTCTTTGCTCTGGGCGGCTGGATCAAGTCTAGGTACTCCTCCTTACTGGGGGTCAGTTTTACTTGCAGGAATTCCATTGTCAACCTACCCATAGATGACAAGCGGTATAGTTGGTCCAGATTATGCTGTCTAATTATAGCTAACAACTCCGTTCTTTTTACCGCCAGACAGCCTTGCTCTGGGGTCTCCCAAAGTTGGGGGAGGCCAATCTGGTATAATGTGGCCTTTATATGGGATAGCCAAGGTATGTTTCTACTCTTCAGTTGATCCCAAATTGCAAGAAACTCGGCTCTGTAATCGCCGAGCTCTGACGCTGTCCACAGCCTTCTCCAGTACAAGAGGGGTCTGCTCGCCAGAAGTTCAAAGATAGGCTCTAGATCTAAATCTAGTCTCAGGGGTATCAGCGGGGTGCTCTGAGGGAGCCCTATCAAATTTCTAATAAATGTATGTTCGACCTTGGAAAGGGGTGATACACGGGTATGACCCCAAAGTTCTGCACCGTACATTGCAGCAGGTCTAGCTTGGGCTTTGTAAATTTCGAGAACAGGGGAGACTGGTTTAAATAGCGTTTTCCTTTGGAATTTGTTTATACCCCCCGCTATCTGTGTGAGCCTCAGGGCAGATTTGACCACCTGTGGGCCCCAGCCAAAATCTTCGGTCAGGGTAACACCCAGATAGACGAAGGTACCAACCCTTTCCAGTGGGATGCCATTTAGGACTGGGCAGGGGCGAGTGCGCCTCGGGGGGCCGAAGATCATGAACTTTGTCTTTTCTAAGTTGATCTCAAGCCCCCTCGAAGCACAGAATATTACAAAGCCATCCAATACCCTCTGGATGCCTGTAGAGGTTCGAGACAGCAATAAGGTGTCGTCTGCGAACATCAATGCAGGCACCCGTCCAGATGCCAACCGGGGAACATCACCATTCTTAACCTTGTCCAACTCACCCACCAAACCATTGATGTAAAGGCTAAAGAGGGTGGGGGCCAGGGCGCAGCCCTGACGCACACCTCTGGTAACAGGAAAGCGTTCTGAAAGCTCTCCATTTTTCCCGCAGCGTACCTGAGCATAGTTCTCTTTATGGAAATGCTTCAGAACTTCTAGGAGGTAAGGCGGGAGGTTTAGATCGTTCAGGACCTTCCATAGGCTTTCTCTGGGCACAAGGTCAAAAGCAGCCCGTAGGTCTACGAAGACCAGGTAGAGACTACCCCCTCCCAGAATTACGGTTTTCCAAAACAAGACCTGTAGTCTAAAGAGCTGATCCAGGGTCGAGATCCCTGCTCTGAACCCTGCCTGGTAGGTACTTAATATCTTGTTCTCCTCTGCCCACTCAAGTATTCTATCTAGTATGATCCGGCCCATAAGTTTCTGTGTAGTATCCAAGAGACTTATAGGCCTGTAATTCGAGGGAGCTAAAGGGCAACCTTTTTTGTAAATAGGAACAATTTCAGCCCCTGCCCAGGTATCTGGTAAATTAGCTCCTGTCAGGACTGCATTGAATAGTACAACTAGATAAGGTCCCCAGATTTTAGGTTGTGAACGAAAGAGATCGCCTGGCACTTTATCTAGCCCTGGGGCTTTGTTAGAGGGTAGCCTGGTAATAGCAGATTCTACTTCTTTGATTGAGATAACCTCAGTACTTCCAGTAGTCATCTGCTTCCTAATTCTTAGGTGGCCAGAGTAGTTTCCACGGTCTGACGGCTCCTGAGGGCAGTGCTCATGTGTAGGATTTAAATCCAATGAAACACAGAGTTGGTCTTTTTGTTGCATTATCCGAGCTCTATTCAGTGGCTCCGGGGTGACCGAGGGGGAAGAATACAATGTGGCAAAATGCGTTTCCCATACTGAGGGAGCAATGTTTGGCAGGAAAGATTCCCCACTGCCTCCTACAGAAGAACTCACTAGCTCCCAGAAGAGTTTGGCGTCCTTAGTCACCAAGGCATCCCTCAGCGCTTCCCACCTCTCTTCTTCCCATTCCAACCTACTCCTAGACAGCTCCTTCTTATACGCTTGTCTAGTATCTCGAGTGCTGGGTTTATTTTTTGATTTAATTGCTGCGAGAAGGTTCTTTTTTAGTTCCCTGCACCTAGTATTAAACCAAGGAAACGCTTTGGGCACATACCTCTTTGCTCTAGCTATTGGATAAAAAACATCCCCCAGTTCCAATACTAGCTGTTTGTGTATTTCCACTACCTGCGTAGGCCCAGTTTCAGCAGCCATCCGAGTTATCCAGGGTATCGCGGTTTGATAAATTTTCGCAAGTTGTAAAGGTGACGTTGCCAAACGAGGCCATTTCACCCTTCTACGGTTGTTAGATAGTACAAAAGGAGGAATTGCCACATTTAGTGTAGTCTCAGGGTTTTTTAACCCGAAGGACCCTGGCTTCAGAATTAAAGTCAGAGCATTGTGGTCACTATCCTGCCTTTTTTCAACTTTAAAGTTCTTTATCTTGCTCCAATTTTTAGCTTCAATCATTATATAGTCAATGATGGAGACCCTGTCTGTCCGGTTAAACGTTCCTGCTGCTGGGCGGTCAGAGTCCATTCTCCCATTACACGCCCGCAGAGACGTTGTAAGGCAGAAGGATTTTGCTTGTAATACCAAAGGTGTCCAAGCTCTGACTGGGGAAATATCCGGGTCTGGGATATGCCATAGCGCATCTACCTCATCCTGCTCACCCTGATCCACCCCACCCAATGGTTCAAACTGGCAGTTAAAGTCCCCGCCGAGGACTATAGAATTACAAGGATCTAGCCCTGAGATAAATGATGCCAGCTCATTCAGTGTGGTTGATTCTTTACCGTTTCTGATTGGCCTCGAATAAACATTGATTAGTGCTACTGGGGGGTTATTTGGCGGTTGTAATAAAACACATTGGAAATCCAGCGATTTTGTTGGTATTTGTACGGCCTGGGTTCCCAAATGTGTGGCTACCCATATCGATAATCCCCCAGACGGGCGGCCTTTACCTAGTGATGTTGCGAGGATATTATAGGTAGCAAAATTCGGGCTTCTACTATCCTCCAATGCCCAGGTCTCCTGCATTAGGCAAATGTCAAATTTAGTCATAAACGCAGTCCAATCTGGGGAGCCCAACTTGTTTTTTAGGCCAGCTATATTCCAAGAGACCAATTTTATGCAACCTTGTGTCGGATCATCAGGGCTCTCAGTGTCCGAGCTATTTATATTAGTTTCCCTGTTATGTGAGCTATTTATACAATCTGCTAACGGTACTGCTCCCTCTATGGCCCTTGTCCAGCTGGTAGTTTTACTGGTAAGTTGTTGATCTAATTTTCCGCCCAAGCTAAGTCAATCCACCTCTTCCAGTACACTGAATCTATTCCAATGTGACTGTAGCGGGTAGAGAGGAGTACGAATAGGCCAACCTTCTCTATGTATACCTCTATTTTCCGAATTGCAGGGTGGGAGGTGGTGCCCCCTATTAAAAATCCTGGCTCTAGAATAGTGCGGTTCCCAGCTAGGAGTAGGATAGAAATAGGAGAGGTGTAGAGCAGATATTTGTGTGCTTTGTTTATAAGTGCCACTACTACATATATATTGTACAGCAGTGGCATCCCTAAAATTTAGAATTATTACATCTCCTGCTACAGTCTTTGGGTTCCTCCCAATCCAGCCCACTCTTCTAGCCAGCAAAATTTCTCCTGAAATGTCTCTTGGTAGGGGCCTATTTACTGTGAGCCACTGAATGCACTTATTCTTTAACTCACCCTCGTTTTCTCTTTTGCCCTCTCTTAAGGGTGGAACACCCACCAGTGCAACGACAAAAGTTTGTGCTTCGGGTGGTAAATTTATTGTGGGCAAGTGCTGGGCATTAGCTTCTGGTATCATATTAGCTTTTGCGGGAATGCTAATATTGTTACTCAGCTGGACTTGCTTTAACGTAATCGGGACTTTATCAGGTTTACTTGCCAGAGTTTTTGTGGGTTGGCTATATCTTTGCTGGGAACCATCACTAAGAGTGTCTTGGGGTGAAAGGGATGTAGGTTTTTGGGCATCCCTAGTCACTCCCGTATTGGCAATCTGTGCCGGTTGGCTAATAGTGTCAGGAACTAAAATGCAGGGAGCTTTATTTTGTTGGGCTTCCATACCAAGAGGGGCCGACAATCTTTGGGAGTTAGCTGCCTCAGTTTTCCCCCCGCCTCTGGTGTTCAACATAGAAATCAATTTATCTAGTTTTGATACCAGTGGCTTAAGCTGAGTGAGAATTGTACGTTCCAAGGAAGTTTGTAGGTCCGTGACCATATTAGTGACCCAACAAGGTATTCCTGGCGCTGCGTCACGCAGATTTTCGGATGGAGTCACCAGGTCATGGTTGGTGTGGATATTTTTGTTTAATTTAGTTGGGGCAGTGTTATTTTTATTTTTATTTTTATTCCTCGGGCACGGCTTACATGTGTCCACCCTTTTCTTCACAACAGGGGGAGAAGCCAGTATAGTGGATCTATCTCGGGGATCCTTAGAATTTTCTATTGGCACCTGACTGGAAGGTAGATCTATATAAGATGATGTCATAAAGGAGCTAACCTCCAGCGCCTCAGTCATAGTGACCGAAGTGTCTCTTTCCTGACTTGGAATGTACAGTGATGGTGTAATGGAGAGCCGTCTCTCGGTATTCTCTATAGCATTAGCCACAACCCCGATGGTCTGCTGCAGCATCTTATCGATAGCAGTCAATGTTGGTAGTGGCTGGGAACCTACAGCTAGGGACTTAGTGTGTGACCGCGTTGCAGGGGCTTTGGCGTTTGTTTTCCTTCCCCGTTTCATCATTTCCTAATTTTATCACGTAGGGCTAATACACACAATATGAAAATAAATCTGCCACAAGTAAACAGTAGGTGGAAATAACAATCCAAACAATTAATAGTCTCTAGTCCGTAAGTGAGGGGTCTTGTGCTTCAGTGGGTAATAAACTTATCCAGAAACATGTGCCTAGTACTAATCAAGTACAAATCAATAACATAGAACACCGTGGTGACTCACAGTCTCAGGACGAAGGGGATATGGCCCAGCCCGGCCTCCTCCGGCCCCGGACGGCCACAGACGGTCCCGCCCTTGTCCCGGGCGCTGCCCGCGCGCGTCCCGCGGTGCGGAGCACCAGACACGGCTTTAAGCTCCTCCGGCACTGCCTGCTCACGTCACTGGCACGCGCCTGGGGAGAGCACTGGCCGCCGGGAAGAGTAGTTTGTGCTGGCCGTTCCCCTCACGGCGGAATGGAAAGTGCCTGGGGAGAGCTGCTGGTAATCTCGTTGGCCGTTCCCCTCACAGCAAAGGACAACAGGTAAGTGAGCTGGCGAAAGGTTCCAGGGCTGTCCGCGCGTCCCGCGGTGCGGAGCACCAGACACGGCTTTAAGCTCCCCCGGCACTGCCTGCTCACGTCACTGGCACGCACCTGGGGAGAGCACTGGCCGCCGGGAAGAGTAGTTTGTGCTGGCCGTTCCCCTCACGGCGGAATGGAAAGTGCCTGGGGAGAGCTGCTGGTAATCTCGTTGGCCGTTCCCCTCACGGCAAAGGACAACAGGTAAGTGAGCTGGCGAAAGGTTCCAGGGCTGTCCGCGCGTCCCGCGGTGCGGAGCACCAGACACGGCTTTAAGCTCCCCCGGCACTGCCTGCTCACGCCACTGGCACGCGCCTGGGGAGAGCACTGGCCGCCGGGAAGAGTAGTTTGTACTGGCCGTTCCCCTCACGGCGGAATGGAAAGTGCCTGGGGAGAGCTGCTGGTAATCTCGTTGGCCGTTCCCCTCACGGCAAAGGACAACAGGTAAGTGAGCTGGCGAAAGGTTCCAGGGCTGTCCGCGCGTCCCCTTTTGTATTCTAATGTATAATGTAATAAAAAAATATACCTAAAAATAAATAGTTTAAAAAATGTAGTAAATCAGTATTAAAAAAATCAGTATAACAATTAATACATTAAAAATTGTCATTTACAAAACCTTTGAAATTCACTGAAAAAACCATAGGTTTCAGGCCTGATATAGTTAGGAATTAGCATTTAAAAAACCTTTGAAATTCACTGAAAAAACCATAGGTTTCAGGCCTGATATAGTTAGGAATTAGCATTTAAAGAACCTTTGAAATTCACTGAAAAAACCATAGGTTTCAGGTCTGATATAGTTAGGAATTAGCATTTAAAAAACCTTAGAAATTCACTGAAAAAACCATAGGTTTTAGGGGTGTTATAGTTAGCTGGACATTTCACTCGAACAAAACCATTGAAATTCCTCCGATATAGTTAGTTGTACTAACTACATCTCGCAATCCACTGCTGATAATGTCACATATTACATCATTCATGACATGGTCAGTGACATCACTGATGACATCTCAAATGACATCACTGATTACATCACTGATGGCATCATCCTCGTGACAATCAGATACACCTCATCAAACACTAGTATAACCTTTCATCACTCACTGTAAATACAGAGTGCCAGATTTAAAACCATTGACACACCAATACAAGTTTCTAAACACCCACTCCGTGATTCCTAGATCTATACACACATCTAATCACTTACCTATAGATTCACTCATACATGCTGTCAATGATCAATAGAACACTATCACTTATACACCTATATCGACATTACACACCAGCACACATCCTAATCACTTATGAAGTCATCCTACTCACTTATGCAAACAATGGATTATACTTACTTTTACTTACCTATACACTTATAAAAACACCACTTCATCTATTCATATAGATAATAAATCATACTTAGTGTGTTATAAAAACACTATTACAAGTATAAAGTTATCCATACAGTCACTCATACAATCACTGAGTCATATATATACTTATTTATATACAACAACTGACACATACACTGGCTTTTTTTTTCCTAGTTTGTTGGACATGTACCATTGAGACATGTATTGGCTCATCACCACACCCATAAAGATATTCACTCAATCAAACAACTGTTATAACATGTAGTTTTAACTTCATATACCTACTGAATCAACTATTCACACATCTTTGGGCAGTCATACATCCCCCACCGAACCACACACACATTCACTCTCCCATACAAATACTCAGTTAACTAATCAATAAATAATATAGACTTTCACGTAGCTAGTAACCAACTGGTGCAGCAGTATACACAACAACTGACAAAGTGATACAAGTATTCACACAGTTTAGTCGCTATCCAATATATTTAGTGAGACACTATAAATTAGTCAAGTAAACAGTCAATCACACTGCTACTAAATCCTCCATCCAGATATTTATATTTATATATCCACTCATTCTTCAATGCAAATTTCTATATATATATAATACATATTTATATAATGAACCAAACCACATTCACTGGATGATTTCATCAGTCATGTCATCAGTGATGTCATTTGAGATGTCATCAGTGATGTCACTGACCATGTCATGAAGGATGTAATATGTGACATCATCAGCAGTGGATTGCGGGCGCACGAGATGTAGTTAGTACAACTACCTATATTGGAGGAATTTCAATGGTCTTATTCGAGTGAAATGTCCAGCTAACTATAACACCCCTAAAACCTATGGTTTTTTCAGTGAATTTCTAAGGTTTTTTAAATGCTAATTCCTAACTATATCAGGCCTGAAACCTATGTTTTTTTCAGTGAATTTCAAAGGTTTTTTAAATGCTAATTCTTAACTATATCAGACCTGAAACCTATGTTTTTTTCAGTGAATATATATATATAAATCAAGAAACGGAGTTCCAGTCGTGCACTCGGATCTTTTAAAGAAATCACTGAAATCCAAGGGTCATTCAAAAGGGGTTTATTCAACTCATAAACCCTGACGTGACGTGTTTCACCCGCTGAATGCCAAATGTTATATTTAAGCACAATACAGAGTATGACGCCCTTGGATATATATTGTGTGGACCGTGAACCATAGCTTACTCTCGCTATCCATGATAGTGTGATAGCAAGACACTTAACAAGTGTGAAACGATCTAAACTATAAGCAAAGGAGGACTTCCACAGTTTTACAGAGTATAGAGCATTTTGCTCGAAATGCGGGAGATACAAGATTGATTTATTTATGTTTAAATTTGTCTCTTTAAGAAAATGATGTATTATTAACATGATGCACATGATATATACGAAATACGGAGAAAATTTGTCCGCAGATCCTGCATATCCCAGAGCACATTGCGCAATCAACACGGCACGTTGGATCAATGCTTACATGCAATCCACTTCCCTTGAATCACCACACTGCTATGAACGTCAGTGAAGGGAGTACATTGTTTGTTTAATTATTTATTCAATTAATAAGTTTCAAGTTTGTGTATTAACCTAATATGAACATCGCTAATGTGCCTCCCTCTTAATTTTACTTTTGGGAAACCGTATTGTGCTGAATATACCTACGTTTTAACCAATGCAAAATGGCGCTTGTAAACATAACAATTAGTCCTCTTTCCATTTCAATGTCGATTACCAGAAGAGTATGTAAGCCTTAACTAATGTAAGTCTTGTTGTGTGATCAAGCCCCCAGCGGGTGAAACGTGTCACGTCAGGGTTTATGAGTTGAATAAACCCCTTTTGAATGACCCTTGGATTTCTGTGATTTCTTTGAAAGATCCGAGTGCACGACTGGAACTCCGTTTCTTGTTTTATGTAATATACCGGTTTACTCCACCGGCGTCGTGCCACCCCCCAACGGGCTACAATCTCCAGAGGAGTTCTCTCTGCCTGGATTTAATGAGGAGATTGACGGCCGGCCACAACCATGACGAAGAGGAAGTCCTGTTAATCCCCACACCCCACCACAGGATCCAACCTCACGCTATCCCTGAAGCGAGATACACCGTGGAGGTAAGAGTGCATGACCAGTGGAGGGAGGATGATTTCTGGGATATTATTAACGGCTTTGCCACGAATGCCTGTTTAAACCCCCCCCCCTTTGCATCATTTAACCCCGCCCCGATGCAGGGACACAGAAACCTGATTATCGACAAATGCGCACTGTTATTAACTGCATGACAGTCCGATGATAACTACAACAGGACTCTCAATACTATTTGATCTGTCACAAGCAGAATTATCAGAATTATCGGAAGTACGGAATCTGAGATAAAGCGATAAGATTACACGCCCGTTAATCTACACGCGGATGGAGTTCTTTTAAACTTACGCGCACAAACATGTATACAAACGAGACAGTTTTCGCGTGAATATAATACTTCCAGTCAAATCAGGCTTCAAGAGGACATGGTTCCCTTCCTTAATGAACTAATGAATATTTAACAAATACTTGTTATTCGGTTTACATTGAGGAAACCATCGAGAGGGGAATCTTTACAAAGGGTTACAGCAAGTGGCAATCTATCGTCCCTGCGTCAGGGGGAACCTTGTACTAAACAGGGGGATCTAGTAGCACCTAAACCAAGGGACTGCTCCCTGAAGCGCAAGATCTCAAGGAAGATGGATGAAGAGACCGAACACAGAGCAGCAGCACAAGCACTCTTAGCTAGAGCACCAGGGATAGGTCGTAACCTCTCCACTGCAACCATACGAAGTGAGTCTACTATTCTAGATAAACTTAAGAAATATGAGAAATTGCACAAACAAGAGATGGCCAAGTGGTGGGAAGCGATATCACTTCAAGACTACTTAGACAAAGAAATGGTACCCCGTGGGTTGAGGATTTATATCACTCCACCCTTTGACTCACCAGATCCAAAAATGTTAGAGGAATGGTCAGCAAATTCTGCAAATAGTTCGAAAAATATGTTAAAAATCTTAGTCAAGTATGCCTGGTCGGACAGGGACAACATCAAGAAGGAAATTGGACAGTTTAAAGAAGAAATTAATTCTCATCCTGAACAAGAACTGATTTTGAAGTTCTTGGAAGAAATGAAAAAACGCCTAAAAATAGTGGAAGAAGACATGAAAGCCAGAAAACAACGCAAACTCCATCGAGATTGTGGAGACTATGAGGCGGGCAGAATCTTGACACACAGCAGGAAGTATGACCATCTATATGAAGGAGAAGGGAGGAGGGTACCACCCAAACCAACACCGCAATCAGAACTTGAAGAAGAAGTTGAATATTTGAGTGATACCAATACGGAAGGATCAGAACTAACACACACATCGGGAGGATCAGTGTCGGAAGAAGAGGCCATGACGCGGCCAAAGACTTTTTTAGACGAATACCGGCTCATGAGTTGGAGCCGGTTAATACCAAAAGCAGTTTCTCAGGAACATCTAAGGGAGGAGACCCCAACAAGAAGAGGACGGGGAAGAGGAAGAGCAAGAGAAACAAGAGGAAGAGGCGGAAGAGGGTCCAACACAGGAGAAAGAAAAGAGAGTGGCATGGAGCAAGTGGGAAGAAAGCAAACACGCTCCAAAACAAATTTATAATGGATGACAGCACGGTAAACCAGACTATCATTAATCTCTCTACAAGATATATTAGTGACAAAGATAAACAGACACTCTGTTTAGGACTCTCATTCTGCCCAGCTACCCCAATGAATTATGTTAACCATAAAATTGATGTCTTTACATTTTGTAGAAAATTGAAATTAAAGAAATGGCATAAACTAAAACCGACAAAGAATAGAGATACCAACTATGGAAGTAGACAAATGTCAAGTGAAGAGCTAACAATAGGTGACATAGACACCCTAGTGGCATTACATGAATTACAAAATGAGAATGAGGAAGCCACTACAAGTAGCGAGGCCCAACATATCTTAGATGAAATGGAAATTAGATATGATGCAGCCGCTTGCTCTGGCTTTAAACCAAAATCTATGTTCCTACCAAATATGGGTCATGACAACATAGACACATTCCAAGAACAGGTAGGAAAAGAGTTATTAGACTTCAGACAAAAAAATTGGGCAATGAAAATTAGAAATTTTAAACACAATCTAACCCTCTCCCAGAAAGAAGCTATTCAGGAATTAGCCAGGGATGACAGTATAGTGATACGACCAGCCGATAAAGGTGGGAATATCGTTATTCTGCCCAGAGAGATGTATGTAGCCGAAGCAACACGGCAATTGAGTGACACCACAACATGCACTAAATCCAACAGGCAAGAGTACAACAACAGTATCACATCCATTTGGGAGAAACTAACTGAGTGGAAAGACAAAGGCCTGATCAAATGTGAAGAATATTTTTACCTCAAAAAAGACTACCCTATCCTTCCCATCATGTACCTTCTCCCCAAAATACATAAGGATAAATTGAACCCCCCTGGCAGACCTATTATCTCTTCCAAGGGTTGTGTGTTGGAAAATCTATCTCGGTATGCTGACCATTTTTTGAGGGAATTTGTAATCACCTTACCTTCATATGTTAAAGACACAAAAGATTTTCTAGGCAAAATTCACAATCTCCCATGGGAGTCTGATTTTCTACTAGTTACTATGGATGTGACTTACCTCTATACGGTTATCGACCATGATCAGGGTTTAGAAGCGTGTACTAGATTCCTCAAACGCAGACAGGTAAGACACTGGGATCACACATTAATGATATTGGACATTATAAGATACTGCCTGACCAATAATTTCTTTATGTTTAATGATGAGATCTTTACACAATCCCTGGGTACCGCGATGAGAACTAGCTTTGCACCTAGCTTTGCTAATCTCTTTATGGGTGCTTGGGAGGAGGACATTAGAAAGGAGGCAAGTCTACAGAGTGAGTTTGCTAAGGTCAAACTCTGGTTACGCTACATCGACGACCTGTTTGTTGTCTGGAAAGGCAACAAACAGGAAGTACAAACTTTCGTCTCTAAACTTAACCAGAATACCAAAAATCTAACACTTACCTGTAATATCAATAAACAAAAGTAGAATACTTTGATACAAATGTAGAAATTGTATGCAACAAAGTAACCACTAGTCTGTTTCGCAAATCTACAGCGGGTAATACCTTATTGCATGCACTAAGCAGTCATCTGAACACACTGAAATGGAGCATTCCCTACGAGGAATTGCTCAGAGCGAAAAGAAACTGCAGTACTGAGGCAGGTTTTCTTACAGAACAAACCACCATGCTACAAAGATTCAAAGCAAGAGGGTACCCACTTTGGGTGCTCAAAAAAGCAACTGAAAGGGTGAAAGCAGTCAATAGAGAGGCAACACTAATGACGGAATCTAACATCATAGATGAACCAGAAATGACAGACACACAAATGATTCTGACCATTAATGGACATTCCAGCCAGATTTGTAAAACTATCTCTTGCAACTGGAGTTTACTTAGAGGGGACCCAATCATAGGAAATTATCTCCCTACACAACCTAAGATTAGTTACAGGAGGGGAAGGAATTTTAAAGACCTTTTAGTACATAGTGATTTACCTAATGATGATGAGAAAAGAAGTATAAATCTCCAGGGTTTCTTTCCATGCGGCCACTGCAAGGCTTGCGGAAATAGTCGCATGCAGAAGGATTTCTGGAATAGCAGCACAAACAAGATGATCAGTATTACACAATTCCTCACTTGTAGCAGTACTTATGTGATCTATGTCTTAGAGTGCCCCTGTAAAATGAAATATGTAGGCAGTACCACACATATGGCGAAGAAAAGAGTCCTCGAGCACATGAGGGCCATTACCAAGAGAGACCAACAGTATCCCATAGCTCGCCATTTTGAGTCTAAACATTACTCGGATTATACCAAACTGTCATATTATGTTATTGAATAAGTAATGCCCAATAGAAGAGGTGGGAACAGGACACTCAGACTTCGGCAACGGGAATCGAGACACATCTTAGGGATGGGAACACGTTTCCCGAATGGACATAACATTGATGTGGAGATGGCGATCCATTTACAGAATGAATAAATAGACATTGAGCAGTTGTGTCGGATGTTGACCATCAATTAATTGCCTGTGTAGTTTTGAGGATCAAATGTAAGAGAGGTAGTTTTTCATGAATTTTTAAATTGTATAAGTTGCAGGTGCTAGACCCGACACCAATGCTTGTGTGATTAATATTTTATGTGTACAATTTATCTAATTGCCCTAAGTTTTAGATGATAGAGCTAGAACTTATTTTTGTGCGATTTAAATTATATGTACATTTTTGAAACATTTACATTTATTTATCTTTCACAGGAGGAAAGGAAGGGACCTTGTCTCGGGCTCGTGACAGAGGATCCCTACCCTTTTCTTCAGCTGCGTCCCAGGGAACAGATAAGATTTCACTCAAATTTTATATATTAGATTTAAAGTTATTATTTTTTTAGCACAGTATGTTTGAGTTTGGTTAAAGGGGTGAACCACTGTAACAGACTTCAAAGTGACAGGCTCACACTGGATTAATGTATATGACAGAGGGAGAGAGACGTTATAACATTATAATGCGACAACATACAGAATATGGCATCTATGTTTCATTCTACCCACAGAGTAGGATTAGAGGAGCTCACTATAAGAGCAGTATAATTGTGATGGAGTATACATTAGACCATGCTGAATGCCAAATGTTATATTTAAGCACAATACAGAGTATGATGTCCTTGGATATATATTGTGTGGACAGTGAACCGTAGCTTACTCTCGCTATCCATGATAGTGTGATAGCAAGACACTTAACAAGTGTGAAACAATCTAAACAATAAGCGAAGGAGGACTTCCACAGTTTTACAGAGTATAGAGCATTTTGCTCGAAATGCATGAGATACATGATTGATTTATTTATGTTTAAATTTGTCTCTTTAAGAAAATTATGTATTATTAACATGATGCACATGATATATATGAAATACGGAGATTATTTGTTCGCATGTACTGCATATCCCAGAGCACATTGCGCGATCAACACGGCACGTTGAATCAATGCTTACATGCAATCCATTTCCCTTGAATCACCACACTGCTATGAACGTCAGTGAAGGGAGTACATTGTTTGTTTAATTATTTATTCAATTAATAAGTTTCAAGTTTGTGTATTAACCTAATATGAACATCGCTAATGTGCCTCCCTCTTAATTTTACTTTTGGGAAACCGTATTGTGCTGAATATACCTATGTTTTAACCAATGTAAAATGGCGCTTGTAAACATAACAATTAGTTCTCTTTCCATTTCAATGTCGATTACCGGAAGAGTATGTAAGTCTTAACTAATGTAAGTCTTGTTGTGTGATCAAGCCCCCAGCGGGTGAAACGCGTCACGTCAGGGTTTATGAGTTGAATAAACCCCTTTTGAATGACCCTTGGATTTCAATGATTTCTTTAAAAGATCCGAGTGCACGACTGGAACTCCATTTCTTGATTTATGTAATATACCGGTTTACTCCACCGGCGTCGTGCCTCCCCCCAACGGGCTACAATCTCCAGAGGAGTTCTCTCTGCTTGGATATATATATATATATGTGTATATGTATATATATATATATATATCTATATATCTCTATATATATATACGGGGTGGCCACGCCTATTGGGGCGGGGTCTTGTTATCAAAACGGTGCCACAAACTGCAGTGCTTATTCCTCCCAATTCCGGTGTCTCAGAAGAAATGCTCTGCATGAAACGCGTCAGGCTGGACTGTATTCCTGTGCTGCAGTGCTCTCCCTCACTGTATTTCCTCCAATAAAAATAGTCGGCAACTGACTCACCTGTCATTGGGCTTTCTTCACAGCAGGCATCAAGTTTGTGATTGAGATTAGCGGCTTGCCTGAGCCGCGAAGTTAGCCCCAAGGCTGTTCCAGCCTTCCCGCGACGATGCCAAACGACGCCGCCGCTAAGGGACAGGAGCCTGTTGTTGGAGGAGTGATTTTGCAGCGGGGACTTGGAGTCCCGCACCACAAGCCACTTGGTTTTTAATTTGGTTACAGGGGTGAAGCACTACACCTCACTGAAGGAAGACTCAGCACCACAAGTCCCAGAAGGCCATGGGGTGGCCACGCCTATCGGGACGGGGTCTTGTTATCAAAATGGTGCCGCAAACTGCAGTGCTTATTCCTCCCAAGTCCGGTGCCTCTGAAGAAATGCTCTGCATGAAACGCGTCAGGCTGGACTGTATTCCTGTGCTGCAGTGCTCTCCCTCGCTGTATTTCCTCCAATAAAAATAGTCGGCAATTGACTCATCTGTCGTTGGGCTTTCTTCACAGCAGGCATCAAGTTTGTGATTGAGATTAGCGGCTTGCCTGAGCCGCGAAGTTAGCCCCAAGGCTGTTCCAGCCTTCCCGCGATGACGCCAAACGACGCCGCCGCTAAGGGACAGGAGCCTGTTGTTGGAGGAGTGATTTTGCTGCGGGGACTTGGAGTCCCGCACCACAAGCCACTTGGTTTTTAATTTGGTTACGGGGGTGAAGCACTGCACCTCACTGAAGGAAGACTCAGCACCACAAGTCCCAGAAGGTCACGGGTTGGCCACGCCTATCGGGGCGGGGTCTTGTTATCAAAATGGTGCCACAAACTGCAGTGCTTATTCCTCCCAAGTCCGGTGCCTCTGAAGAAATGCTCTGCATGAAACGCGTCAGGCTAGACTGCATTCCTGTGCTGCAGTGCTCTCCCTCGCTGTATTTCCTCCAATAAAAATAGTCAGCAATTGACTCACCTGTCGTTGGGCTTTCTTCACATCAGGCATCAAGTTTGTGATTGAGATTAGCGGCTTGCCTGAGCCGCGAAGTTAGCCCCAAGGCTGTTCCAGCCTTCCCGCGACGACGCCAAACGACGCCGCCGCTAAGGGACAGGAGCCTGTTGTTGGAGGAGTGATTTTGCAGCGGGGACTTGGAGTCCCGCACCACAAGCCACTTGGTTTTTAATTTGGTTACGGGGGTGAAGCACTACACCTCACTGAAGGAAGACTCAGCACCACAAGTCCCAGAAGGCCACGGGGTGGCCACGCCTAGCGGGGTCGGGTCTTGTTATCAAAATGGTGCCACAAACTGCAGTGCTTATTCCTCCCAAGTCCGGTGCCTCTGAAGAAATGCTCTGCATGAAACGCGTCAGGCTGGACTGTATTCCTGTGCGGCAGTGCTCTCCCTCGCTGTATTTCCTCCAATAAAAATAGTCGGCAATTGACTCACCTGTCGTTGGGCTTTCTTCACAGCAGGCATCAAGTTTGTGATTGATATATATATATATATATAAAAAAAAAAAAAAATATATATATATATATATATATATATATATATATATATATATATATATATATATATATATATAAGTAGAAATCTTCCCCAATGTATCCGGAAGAATAACGAAGCCTTGTGCGGTTGGATAAATGCTTTATTCCTCAGTCAGTCGTTCGCCAAACACGTTTCGAGTGCACAGCACCCTTGTTCACTGACGCTGAGTAAAGTTTTTTGCAACCATTTAACTTTGCTTTGCACGTGACCATACAACTACACAATAAGTGTATAAGAAAACAGACTCGTAGTTTTTAGAATACATGTGCGATCCTACGCTGTTGGCAAATAAATCACAATCCGATTTCATTGGTATTGAACTAAAATAGTAAATCATGACCGGCAGTGATTGTATTGTTAAGAACATTGTTCAATTATATATTATAATTATAAAAATCTCGCCCCAGTGGGCTAAATTGCCAATATAATGCATGAATTTTTAAACAATTTGAGTCAATTAATACGTTGAAAGCTTTTCATAAAAGAAAATTTGTTAGGAACAGGTTATTCAGGTTATTCAAAACTAGTTATTAAAGGTGCGTGTACATATCCTCTTCAACATTCAAACCCTCCGGCTGTTTAGAATTCAGTTCAATTATGTAACATGACTCCAATCTTCTTAGTTGTTTTCCCTATTGCCTCCCCTGGGATTTTTTTCAATGGCATCTATCACAAAATATGTTAGGCCATCGGGTCGCTTGTTATGGAACTTCTCGAAGTGTCGTGCGACAGGATATGATCTGTCGTCGTTCTTTAATGCTCTTAAGTGTTGTAACACTCTCTTGTGTACTTCTAAGATTGTGCTGCACACGTATCTCAAGCCACAGGGGCATTGAAGTACGTAGACAGCATAATCAGTTTTACATGAGAATTTTCCTCTTACTTTCCGCAGTTGTTTGTTTAAACCTGGTACATATTTATCTGTGTTTACACCATATTTGCATGCTTTGCATTTGGTGCATTTTATAAATCCTTGCTTCTTCGTTAACCGAGTTGTTTTTGGTTTGGATTTTTTTAGATTATTTTTGACCAAGGTTTGTTTGAACGCTTTTGCTTTGCGAAATGTGATCTGCGGCCTACGTGGGAGAACTTTTCCAAGGATTGGGTCATTCTTAATCACATGCCAGTGTTTGTTTAAAATGCCTCTTAGTTTGATGTGCTGTGTGCTGTAAGTTGTAATGAATCTACCTGGTTGGGTTAAGGACATTTTCTTATTTTTCCCTTGATCATTTTCTTTTTTGTCAAATAAAATATTTTCTCTTTTTCTTCTCTGAACTTTATAGATTGCACTGTCTATCCACTCATTAAATTGAATTGCACTACCTATTGGTCCGTGTCCATTGATCGTGAGGCAAAGGGGGATTCCTGTTGTCCTGACGCGAAGGTGAAGATATATTTGGCCGTTGGTTTCACACGGCTACAACACGGGACCCTCTCCATTTCTTGGACAGCACTTGAAGTGAAACTGATTCTGGGTGTTACCTGGAAGTGACTGTTTCCGGAAGGAAAAGCGGCGCTTGACCCCCCTGAACCTGTACGGAGCACGCCACATGCGGAGGAGGATCTGCAGAACCCAGGTCGGAGGACGCGGAGGATACAGAGACGAGCCCAGGCAAGACTGAACAGGTATTTAGCGGTGGACAGTTTTGTGCGGAGGCGGCAGCGATTAGAATCCACTCGGATATCGCTTGGCCTGCCGAAACAATATTGTTATCCTATTTGCAGTACGTTGGTCGACAATGTACGAGACAGGGAGGCTGCAGCCATGGCCATGTTTTCTGACATCCTCCCGATTCCATCTATCATTCGTAATAAGAACAATACGGACAGTAACAAAAGCGACAGTTCCCTAAAAAGAAAAATACAAAATATTAGAAAAAAAGCTACACAGCGAACAGAGCAAGTGGTGGGAATTAAAATCCCTCCAAATATATATATAAATGTCAACCGCATCCCAAGAGGTTTGAGAATTTTGACGGCCCCTAGTTATGCGAACCCAAAGCCCGATCTCATGCGGGAATGGGCCGAGAGTAATTTGGAGTCATCGCGGAGATTAGTACTGATACTTATCAAATATGCTGACATTGATAGGGCACTATTACTCAAAGAAATTGCGGAGATTAATGATGAACTGGACAAGATCGAACAGACTGAGGAAAAAATAAAACTTGCTAATGATATGACACTCAGGCTTAAAAAAGAGGAAACTATAATCATGGAGAGAAAAGCTTTTAAGTTCCAGAGAGATCGCAATGACTACGAGTTGGAACAAATTTTTACATTTGCCAAAAAATACGATGCCCTACGAGTCCCCACATCCAGAACCATTGTCAATCCTAAAATTTCCAACAAAAATAGAAATCCGGTAGAAACATCATAATCCGATTTGAGTTCAATGGGGGGGCAACGACTCTGATTCTGAATTTAATTTCGTAGCACTGAGGCTACTAGCCAAATACCTAAACCATCGCCTGGTGAGGAGATCAATTTTGTATGCTACGAGAGAAGACAGACCCTTCGCCCGAGACCTCAAAAAAATTACAGCGAAAGTCTGCCAACTACAAGCGGCGGCAGAGGAGCAGGGCAAGGAAGAGGCATCCAAAATCAAAGCAAGAAGAAGGGAAGGGGTCAGTGGACAAAGAAATAACTCTGGAAAAGGGGACAAATAAAACAATTATAAACCTGACACAAATCAAACTATCAGACGATGAAGAAAATATCCTGAAATAGGGTTTATCGTTTGCACCTCAAACGGACTTTGATTATGCCTCTACGAGGTTGGACATTTATAAAGCAGTAAGAAAACTGAAACGAAGAAAGTTTCATACACTAAATAAAAAACACTTGGGTTTGAGGAATGGTGGAGAATTTGGGGTATTGACACAATCTGACGCCCCTATCCTGATGGAAATGCAGGAACTATGGGAAACTGAGGGAGTAGGTTATGATATTCCCAGAGGGCAAAACAACGATTTTGGAGAAAATACCACAGGTGTAAACCAAGAAGCCCCTGTGACACCATATAAACCCCCGTCCACTTTCAACCCCATAATGCCCCGGGACTCTCTTGACGTGTTTCATGAAAATTTTACAGCCCAAATAAATAAACTGCACAATGAAACGCAAAACAAAAGACGCAAATATAACAAGCAAACCCAACAATAAGAGGACCTTATGTCAAAACTCAAAATGGAGAAGAACATCATTATTCGGGGCAGTGACAAAGGAAGAAACATTGTCCTTTTAACACGTGAAGACTATGACAAGGAAGCATATTCCCAATTGAATGATAGAGAATGTTAAGCACGAAATGCCCCTGCTGCGATGAAAATATCTCACAATGAATATTACAAAAAATTGACTAGATGGAAGAACAAACAACTCATTACGGAAGCTGAATAAACATTTCTCAAAAAAGAAAATCCGGTTACTCCTTCGATATATTTTATCCCCAAAATTCATTGCAGTGCACACCTTATTAGTAGTATCCCCTATGGGGAAATGCTACGCCTTAGAAGAATATGTAGCAATGAGTCTGATTTAAGACAGGCACAGCAATTGAGCAAACGTAGATTCAGAGAGAGGGGTTACACTGAGCACATTATTGACAGCGCCATCATGAAGTCCATGGGATGACAGAAATGAACTCCTCATCGACAAACGGCCAGTAAATCACATTGAACCCCAGCATAGCGCAATTGACGGTGTGGGAGGGGGGGACATATGCAACCCCTTTAGGATTTACATGGGCTACAGCAGGCAACATTCTAGCCTCCATAGAATCATTAATAAGAACTGGCCCACCGTACTGAGTGACCCTGTCATTGGACCTACTTTGCCGAGTAGGATATCAATCACACACAGTAGGGCCCCCTCAATGAGGGACTCTTTGGTCAATACAAATCCAGAAACGATTGATAAAACCACCTGGCTACAGACCAACAGTGGTACCAAGTGCTAGTGATTCTTATATCTATTTATGTGAATCGTCTGGACCTAAGAGCTGGATCACTTAACTTCCCTCTAATGCACTGAATCTGCATGATTGTATATGTATTGTAATTCTGAACCAGTAAAGATTGAATGTATCCCCTTTTCCATAAGTCTGACCCAGCAACAAATCCGTTCTGACTTGAATCCTTACAGTTTGTAAATTCCACGCTCAAACTATCTACCACTTTTAAATACTTATGTTATCTTCTCTACTCAAGACTAAAACTCAAATGGCACATCCAAGCTATGGATAAGTATGCCTAATGCCCTTGTCAAGTCAAGTCAAATAACTTTATTCGATTTGTTCGAATCATAAAAGTTTGCATACATACATACATAAAATAATTCAGGTATTCGTAAAAACTTATACAAGAATTTGACACAGAATACATATAAAGACTGCAAGGTTTAAAACTTTAAAACAGTGTACACTTTGCCTAGCTTAAAAAGTAAAAAAAAAAAACCATATCCTCCTACATGACTCTTGCTCAGTCTGCACATATTCTATATTAATAAAATTAATTAATCATGTCAGTTTTCAACGCATTAATACAAAAAACTTAATTTCCTATTACATTTCATAGAGTTTCCTAATTGATAAAGTAGTTCTAATGAAGTTAAGTACAGCAATACAAATAGCATCAGTAGCTAAAGATCGTAAATAGTATGAGCCCTCCTGGTAACAACAGGGTCGAATATCGCTCAGGACAGGCTTGATGAAGCGTGCCCTTGGATCTTTATAGTGTGCAAAACAGCATAAAGTGCGTAGTGCTTTGTTAGGCTAAATTATTGCATGGACAGAGAGTTAGTCTCTCACACCAACTTGCCTGTTTGGGAAAAGCCACAAGAAAGTGCAATGTGCAAAGGCGAACTCTAGTCATAAGGAAACGTGATTGTACATGGATAGTAAAAGACGAATAAAATTGCTGATGGTTTAGGCGCCCATCTACACAGTTTCGTGTTTCACAATCCCGATTAGACATACTTGATTCAGCATAATATGCATTTTTTATGATCAATTTCATGTTAGAGTGAATACAATCGGGATTATCATAATAGTGCCCTAAACCAATCTTATTAAAATTATATTTAACGTAATGAAGCCAGGGGATAGCCAGAGCCTTTTCAAGGTTCATACAGTCTCTGAGAATACTCCTTAAAAATGATAAGTCTTCTGAGGTCCAAACTTTTCCCCAGAGAATCAGTGGGGCGATGTTTATTCTATCTTCTACAAAATCCAGCCCCACTTCCGAGTGACAAAAAAATGTAGGCGAACTAATAGGAGTCATCTTTTAGGAATTTATTTTCCAAAATTTGTATCTGGGTACTTTTATGATGTCCCCATACACCCGCCACGTAGGTAGCTACTGACAGGCATTTTGATTTGTATAGGGTTATCATTTCCGCTACCGGCCCTCTTCATAAATCCAGGAAATTAAAATATATCCTCTCCCTCAATGATGTAAAATAAACATGTAATCTAAAGGAAAAGGAATTTGTTCCACAGAGAGCTGTTCCTCATTCTGCGGTCAGGTTTCTTATAGACACTAAGAAACTGAATCACATCATCCCCTCACTTGCCTACCTTAAAAGGCTCCCAATCGAGGTACATTGCTCATAAAAAATGGCTTCCATACATTCAAAGCTCCGAACCTCCATATTCCCAAAAACCTGTTCCAGAGCGACCTCACTGACCATGTCAGCATGAGTTGCTCCCCCGCTGCGCACCTCCACCTGGTAGCTGTTGACCCTCTGTGCTGCAGGTCTCGTGTTCGATGCCCTTCTCCACCCGCAGGCTCCCTCATCCCTGGTTGTCCAGTAGTGAGTCTGTCTCTGCTTTCCTGTTTCCTCCTTTCTCTAGTTCTATTTTTCTAGCCTTTTGTCTTTTTCTATTGTTCTTCTGTATTTCGCTTTTTCCCTTCATTCTGTGCCTCTTTCTTCCCACACCTGCCACTGCTCGTTCCCTGCGGCCCGCCCCGTCCAGCACTGCTTCCCGCCTCCTGCTGACCAGCCCTTCCTCCTCCCCAGTACTACTTAATGGCGGCTGCTGTGCGGCTGCGCCCAGCAGGCGTACCGAAGGTGCCTCAAAGGAAAGCCCATCTGCGTCTGAAACCGCACAGCTCCCCTGGTCCCCACAGCCTTTACCGCTACGACGCAAGCATCCTCCACACCCTCAACACTGGATGCTCCACTGCCTGCCACCTTGCGTTGCCGAAGGACACCCAAGGCCTGTTCACTTGCCACAACTGCACCTTCTAATGCCTCCGCACACCAGACCCACCAACCGCACAGCCCACAAGAACCAGACCTGAGCACCTCAGTTGCATCCTACTCAACACACACTTCCTCAGCAGACACGCTGTGGAGATCTGGGACTTGCTCAACTCCGTCTCCACCGACGTCGCCTTCTTCACAGAAATCTGGATGAACCCCACCTTAGCCGCGGACATCTCATCCGCCATCCCCTTCGGCTACAAAATCATCCATAAGGACTGCACCAACCGCCGGGAGGAGGCATCACCTTCGTACACAAAAACACCCTCTGCCTCACAACTAGCTCCGACGATCACTCACCTGACATGGAGCACCTCCACGTCCAGATCCAGTCCAACTCGAATGCCACCCTCCGGGGCACTTTAGTCTACAGACCTCTCGACCCATCCCCTCTTCGGGTCACCCATAGCCAATTTCATCACACACCACGCTCTCCCCTCAACAAATTACATCGTCCTCAGCGACTTTGATTTCCACCATGACAACCTCAATGACCACAACACCTCTTCCCTACTGGAGAACCTTGCCACCATCGGACGGAAACAACTGGTCTCCTCCCCAACCCACTCCACAGGACACATGCTCGACACCATCTTCTCAGCAAGAAACAACATCTTCGTCAGCCACACCTCCGAACTACATTGGACAGACTACCATTGCGTCCACTTCTCCTTCACCAAACCCACCGAACACCACCCCAACCCGCGCGGAAGCTGGAACAAGGTCGCCGAAGAGCAACTCACCACCTCCCTCCGCAAATCCCCACCCCTGACCTCCATGAAGGCCAATGCCTCAGCACACAACCTCCACCGATAGGTCTCCGACAGTGCCAACACACTGGTCTTCCTTAGGAAACACTCCGGCAAGCAGCCTTCCGGAAAAAACATGCTGGTTCTCCCCTGCCCTACAGGAGTCCAGGCACACCTGCAGTTGGCTCAAAAGAAGATAGGGAGCTTCAAAACCATGGCAGACCATGCAACCTTCAAAACCGCCGTCACCACACACCATCACCTTATCCAAACCACTAAGAAAACTAACATACAGGAATGTATCAACACCAATGCACACAACAGCAAATAACTTTTCACCGTGATCAAAGAATTTTTCAAACTCTGCACGGATACCACAAACATCCTCCCTCCCAAAACCTCTGCGACAACCTCTCCACCTTCTTCCACCGCAAGATCATAAATATCTATGACAGCATTGCAATTCAGGGCCCACCCACCCATAGTGCAACCACCGTGCCCAAATGCTCCAGATCCTTCTCAACTGGACCACCTTCACCGCTGACGACATCCTAAGGATGATGAAAACCATCCACTCTGGAGCCCCATCAGACCCTTGCCCCACCACATTTTCAATTGAGCCAGCGCCACCATCGCCCCTGAACTCTCGCACACCATCCACTGCTCCATCGAATCCGCCACCTTCCCTGAAGACTGGTCACAGGCAGAGATCAACCCCCTGCTGGATAAACCCTCTGCCGACCTGTCGGACCTCGAGAACTACAGACCCATCTCTCTGCTCCCCTCCCCAGCCAAAGTCATCGAGAATGCCATCAACGCCCAACTAACAGAATTAATCGAAAATAACCACACCCTTGATCCCTCCCAATCTGGCTTCAGGAGAAACCACAGCACCAAGACGGCACTCCTCGCCACAACTGATGACATCCATACTCTCCTCGACGAAGCGAAACCGCAACCCTCATCCTCCTGGACCTCTCTGCCGCCTTTCGACACTGTCTCCCATCACACCCTCTGCACAAGACTTCACGCCGCCGGCATCTGTGGTAAAGCTTTAGAGTGGATCCGCTCCTTCCTCACTGGCCAAACCTAGAGAGTGAGGCTCCCACTGTTCTCCTCGGTACCTACAGAGATCCCTTGCGGAGTCCCCCAGGGATCCTCTCTGAGCCCCACCCTTATCAACATCTACATGGCCCCACTTGTAGCCATCGTCACAAACCATTCAACATAGTCTCCTTCAACGGTGATACCCAGCTGATCCTCTCCCTCACCGACGAACCTAGAGCCGCTAAGATTAACTTCCACAACGAGGTGAAGGCAGTAGCTGACTTGATGAAGGAGAGCTGCCTCAAATTCAACTCAGACAAAACTGAAGTCCTCATCCTGGGATCCACTCCCTCTGAAAGGGATGACTCATGGTGGCAAAGTGCTCAGAATCCCCCACACACCCACCAACCATGCATGCAACCTCGGCATCCTTGCCGACTCCTTGTTGTCAATGAACCGCCAAATCAACATCATATCATCCTCCTGCTTCCACACACTCTGCCTGCTTCAAAAGATCTTCAAGTGGATCCCCACCGAGTCCAGGAGAATGTTTATCCTGGCGCTTGTCAGCAGCAAGCTTGACTACGGCAACACACTCTATGCCGGCACCACCCAAAAACTCCAAAAGAAATTGCAGCACATTCAGAACGCCTCCACCAGACTTATCCTGGACATCCCCTGCCACAGCCACATCTCTGGTCACCTGAGAGATCGCCGCTGACTCCTAATCAACAAAAGAATCCCCTTCAAGCTCCTCACGTACGTCTACAAAGCCCTCCACAACACCAGAACCGAATACCTCAACCACTGCCTCTCCTTTTATACACCCAACAGACATCTCTCCTCCTCTCTACTGGCCCTGGCCACTATCCCACGGATCCACAAGGCCTAGGCTGGAGGAGAATCCATCTCTTACCTCGCTGCAAAGACCTAGAACTCCCTTCTTTTGCATCTCAGTCAATCACCGTCACTGCCTCAATTCAGGAAGAGCCTCAGGACCTGGCTCTTTGACTGAACTGCAGAACCCTGCCCCTGCACCCCACCCCTTCAGTGCCTTGAGACCCTTACGGGTGATTAGCTGCACTTAACAAGGACCCTGATTGATTGACAAGCTATTCACAAATAGAATGTCTCACATGCAATGCTGAAACGTAGATCTCTTCACTCGACATTTTAAGAAAAGCACACTTTCTAGATCCGTTTCCAGAAATGCTCCCAGAATCTTGAAAACCCTCCCTCTTCATATCAATAATGCTCCTTCTTTTCAAATATAGAAATCTATTTGTAAGAACATACTTCTTGGGAAACATCTGTACCTGGCTGTTTATGACTCTTGCGCAACATCTATGTACATATCCCATAACTCTCAGTCTATTCCTTATTCTATATTTATCAATTTGTCTTCAAGGATGTATTATCTATCTACAGGTACGTTATTAATCTTTACCTTTCCCACTGTACGTTTTACTCTCCTAAATACTCCCCGGTCCCTACTCACATTTAGCAATAGAACTTGTCTCTAAAATGACAATTCTGTTGGCTGGTCTGCCTGGCTTATTTGCTGCCTTTTTAGGTCTCCCCTGTGTTGCAGCGCTGCTTCGCCTTGGCGAGAACTATTGTTGTTGCTTTTCTGTCCGGCTTCTCTGGAAGCGGGGTTGGTGTCTGCCCTGTCGGCATTAGGCCCCGTCCACCCTGACTGCATATTTTGCAAGCCTTGATCGGGCTTTTTATGAAGCATTCTCGGCGTTTGTTGGTGTCCACCCTGTTCATTAGGCCCCGCCCACCTTGCACGCGCGCGGCACCGCAGGCACGGGCCGCCGTCAAGCACGATCCTGAGTGGAGCGACGGCAACCACTCCTCGTTCTCTCTGGCCCTTTAAAGGCTGTGTCCTGCTGGCGGAGGCGGCGCTCAGGGGTGAGCGCAGCTGCTGCTTGTGTTTACCACCCCCTCTATCCTTCACGTCCGTCTCTCTTCCCATACCACATGTGAGGTGTTGGAAGGGCGCATGCCAGGGATGCTTTCACAGCTCCGGTCTGTGCAGCGTGTGAGGAAAGTATGCACTGCTACTGCCAAAGCAGTATACAGTGAAAAGGGTGGGGATTTTTAAGTGAAACAGTGCGTGTATGTGTATGCTGTGCTCACCAATGATGCATGAATGGTATCAGTAACATGCTGTAAGAGAGGGAAGCTTGCTTTGATCCTGTTCAAGCAGAACTGGGTCTATAAGTTAGTAAACGTCGAAAGTGAGGGTGCGTGTCTGTGTAGCTTTCCTCTGCCTGCACTGTACTCATTGTGGGTGTGTACGGCTTCTATTAAATTTCAAGCGTGGCAATGGGGCGTTTGGAATCAGGCGCTGGCATGCAGTATTGGGCGCTAGCTCTAAGGTTAGTTTGAGCCACTCTATCTGGTGGACAGTTAAAGGCACTGGTTGGCACTGTCAGGTGCTCATGTCCATGAGCAGAGTTAGTAGTTGGGTCTGGTATCAGAGCCACATGCTGACTTTTGAGGACAGTCTCGGACACTGGTTGGCTGAGTCACACTCTAGAGCGCCAATGTCAAGCGCTGGATTCCAAGGGAAGTGTCAAACGCCGCTACGGAGGGCAGGGTGAGGTGTTTTCCGGGACAGTTCTCGGCCACTCGCACACCATGAATTGAATCGGAATTTCACCGAACCATCAACAAGGATGGAGTGGGACTCGGTTTGCAGTTGGCACCAAACAAGGTGTACTCACTTCTATCATTTGTTTTTGGCACCCCAGTCTGTCCCCAAAGTACTGCTGTCTCCACAATTTAGCCCTGTACTCACATTTCCTGTCTTCAAACCAGTGCTTAATTTGTAAAATATTAAGTGCAGGTACTCTAATGTTTTAGGAGGCCACACCCGCATCCCCGGCTCAACCTACTACCTCCACTGGCTGTACCCACATACACAAGCCTCAACACATCAGAGCCACCTCCTCACTTCTTGAGTTCTGCAAGAAGCTGAAGACCTAGCTCTTCGTATAAGCACCTCTGGGACCTCACACCTACACACCTGTCCAAGCACCTGAATACCCTCTCGGTTGATAAGTGTACAATATACCATAACATAATGTAACATATGAACAACAACTCAGAAGTGAACTCAAGTTAGAGAATATGTGTATGTCTCAAAATACAGCTTTTGGAAAGGTCATTTGAGGACTTGAGGCAACTTTGCAAGCTAAAGAAAATGTGCTTGTACTGTTCTGTTTAAAAGAAAGGAAGTGATGAAGGAAGGGATACATCAAAGAAGACAGCAACAAATGAAGGCAGGAAGGGGAGTACTGGAGTGAGGGAATTAAGTAATGGATGAAAAAAGGAGGAACTAAGAAAAGAATGTGAAAGGAAGAAATGAAGGGATAGCGGGAGAAAGGATGTGAACGTTGTGTGATGGATGAATAGAAAGAAGAAAAGCAGAAGGAAGGTTTGAGGATATGAAAGGAAGAAATTAAAGAAGGGATGAACTAAGGAGCAGTAAAAATGAAAATAAGGAACTAATAAAGGAAGAAGGAAATAATGCACCACAGGAGGAAAGATAGGGAATGGATGAGGTTGTAAGGAAGCAAGAATGGAAAGAAGAAAGGAGGCATGGCTTGAAGTTCTGAGGAATAGAAAAAGGAAAGGAAAAAGATGGTAAAAAAGAAAGAAAGGTGGTCAGGGGAATGGATACAGGTATGAAAGGTACTGGGTCAAAGAGGGACAGAGGGAATAATGACCGTGTAATATTGCAAAGAAATTCAAAAACAAAAGATGAAAATACATTTCTGTGTCCTTACCACACCATGTATGTTGTAAAGCACATATTCACCAGAGAGGGTCTTGACACCACATTAAAATGTTGTTATCCAACTCAATGGCACTAATTTCAGAAAGATGAAAGACTGGATGGCCACACCAAGATTATTTAAATTTATGACCCTGAGCTCAAACTATAGATACCAAGGCCCTTCATGATTACATATGGTAAGCATTCAAACACCTGCCATTTAAACGCAGTGCTCCCCAATGCTCCTTTACCCTGCGCTGTTCTCTGACCCCATTTTCAGCTGGCCTCCCACCCCTTGGAACCCTTCTGTGGTCACGCCCCTCCACTGCCTTAGGCCAGGCACTGTCCCCATCTCCCTTTATACCCTGTGCAGCACTCCCACCCCTCTGGACAATGCAGTGTTCTCTCCCCTCCACCGTCCTAGGCCTGGCTGTGTTCTCTATCCCCTGTAGACCCTGTGCTAATCTTTGCAGCATTCTAGTGCCTGCCCTTTGAGCTCTCTTGGCATCCTGCAGCTCTCTGCTTCTCTCTGCTCCTTGCTGTCCCCTTTGATTCTTTCTGCTGCTCTCTGCTCCTGTTTGCTTCTCTCTACCCCTCTGCGCTGCTCTCTGCTCATCTCTGTCGCTCTCTGCTGCTCTCTGCCGCTCTCTGCTCCTCTCTGCCCCTCACTGCTCCTTTCTGCCCTATGTGCCGCACTCTCTGCTTCTCTCTGCCGCTCTCTGCCCTCTGCTCCTCGCTGCTGCTCTCTGCTTCTCTCCTGTGCTGCATCTTTAAGCCTGAGCTGCTTCACCTTTCATCTCCTTTGAACCCCGCACAGGTCCGTCCTCCTCACACCCTAAACTGCTCTCGAGTCAACCCCACTCCAGAACCCAGTCCACACACTGAATGTGGCAGTGAATTAGCCTTTGTATAGTGATGAGATATTCAGTAAGCTTCACTAACGGATAATTGATGCATTGATGAGCAGCATCAGTGGTGCTGCGTTATATGAAGAACAAAAGCATCCATTACTAACACACATGTGCTGCTATCTGTTATAAGCTGGCAATACAAAAAAGCAGAAACCATTGGCATCACAATGTGACTTAAAATAGTGCGTCTGAGGCAAGCTGGTTTTTAGCACTCCGAGGTTTGTTAGATATCAGATCAGCGATACAGTGACACAGCTGACCAGGGCAGGAAAACAGAATTTGATAAAGTTGGATCAAGAGCCAGCATTAGTTACCAGGTTCGTAGATTTCAAAGTTGCGAATGGGCTAATACAAACCAATCATAATACAAATATTAATAGGTGAGCCACACACTGGCACTACTTTTTCTTTGACATAGCAATTGGTAGCACAGTTGAGTGTCAGTGTAAATGGAAGTTTTTAAAAATTATTATCCAAATAAGAAATACACATTTATCGATCCCAGAAGCATGAAAGGCTGTGCTATCACAACGAGATTCAACGTGCGACCGGTCGTGTGTACTCAGAAAGCAGTACAATGTGGTACATAAATGCATCTGTAGAAGACTAGCTCAAAGGGTTAAAGTGCCCATTGCAGCAACTGGTTTGTATGAAGCAGGTCTCTTCTCTTGTGGTAAGATAGCAAGGGTGGTTAATGCCCTTGCTGCAGATACCTATGTGGAACCTGCTGATCACAGGTTTACATAATCATAAAAAAGCCCTGGAATGTTCACATGCCTGCTGCTGGGCAGTGTGAAAGAAAATATTGTGCACCATCATCCAAGTGTCATAGCTAGCTTAGCAGGTTCATGTGCTTGCTGCTGTGATTCATGCATAGCTTTCATATTAAGAGACACACAGTTTAATCTTTGAGGTGCTATGTCAAGCTTCCATTGATTTCAATGTGAGTAATAGTGAGTTGGAAACAAAATGCAATCCACCGAAAGTGGAAACAATAGTGTGGCCTGAAAATCTATTCTGCAGATGTAGAAAGGTGTTCTACAACCGCCCTACTGATCCCAACTGATAATTAAAGTAAACAAAAACAGAAAGCCCATGTTAGTATTATTAGAGACCTTTTTTTACAAAGTTTTTCATCAGAATCCTTCCAGGCCTTTATAGAATGTAAAAACATGAACAGATGATCAGTCCTTTTCTCTGGCAAGTTTAACCACACTAGGCGAAGTCAAGGAACATGAAATAAACAAGCATTTACAATGCAATAGGACTCACAGTGACATTGTTTTGAGCTATTGGCAATGAAAATGGTTTTTTTTCACCTTCGTGAAGCATTAATCATGTAATGGCGTTGTAAATGACAATGTCTTTTACCCCCTGTTGATCCCCGCATATAGACATACAAAGAAACCGCACTACAAACGGGCACACATGCATGTACACGCTGAGAAACACACGCACCCCGTGAGACAGACACACTAATACATAGAGGCAGACGAGTGCACCGAAGCACGTGATCACACACGCAGGCACACTGAGTCACAGGCACACTGAAGCTTTGAGTCTGAATGGCCCCGTTCAAACCTGGCTGTAGCCTAGTTCTGCTCCAGACATGACAGTCTACTTCTTGAAAATGCGAGTTATATAAGTATATAAAAAGAAAGCTGTAAGTATTTTTTTTAAAAAGTGTCTAAAGTGACCCACGGATTTTGATTGGAGCGCTCTATTGAGACAGTGTTGTCCTTGCTCAACTTTTCAGGACAGCAAACTTTGTCACCTTGGCTTTGATGGAATTAACGTGGAATTGATCCTCAGCTGGCTTGTATTTGGATATCTGTGATATTTAGTAGTAAAAAATAAAACAACCTCAAGAGGGGAATTTTTTTTCCAATGTCAATAAAGTTCCACAAATATTTCCGTTGAGAGTTTTCTACCTAGTGCTGTCCACATCAAAGAAAGAGGTAGGGCATAAAGGAAAATTGATGGTCATGAGGAAAGGTATAGACTGTTGGAAGAAGATGATCAGACGTTTAGTTTGTGCTCCTATAAATCCAAAAAAAGCCTGGACTTATTCTGTGGAAAGGTAGTCGGATGATGTATGCTTTATTTGCTGTTAAGTTAGAACGCAACGCGAGTTAAAGTATAATACTTGCTGACATGTCTACCAACAGGATTTAAAATGTATGTGTTAATACAAAATAATCAAATCATTATTTCTACAATTACTTTGTGCACATGTAGCAAAACAGTGTGATATGAAGACTGATTTGTTGCATAGAAGACCACACTGTGCTTTTTCGTTCCCACTACTGTAAATTATCAGAGTAGTTTGTCATGACAGCAGAATAAACAAGCACCGGCAAAGCCAACAGGTCTTGTCTTTGGTGCTTTTGGCTTTGCCAATGCCTTTTGGGGGATGCTCTACAGTGTTCGGCTTTTTGAAAGATGTTGTGCGGCATCGTCAATAAAAAAAAAGGCACAATGATGTGACCGCTCCTGCCAGTCACGCCATTCCACTAGAGAGCACACATAATGATGTATGTACGTTCACGCGTCAGAATGCATGCACGTACCAGCTGAATGACGCAAGCACCTTCTGTTATTATTTAATTACGGATCAAAGATGTCAGATGCCACTTGGAGCAGTAAACTAAAAAAATTATAGGTTTTTTAGAACGAAAAGTGCAACAAACAAAAGCATTGCAGAGGTGGGCAGGTGATAACTGAGGAGTAAAAGTGGGGAGCACTTTCGGGGCCCAGGAGGGGAATAGCAGCACACGAAGGAGAGAGCAACATGGGGGGTGGAGAAACACATGGAGAGATCAACACAGATCACGGGCGGAGGAGAGAAGAAAACCGAGTACTGGGGAGACGCACACGAGAAAGCGAGAAAAGGACACTTGTCACTGCCACACGGGGAGCATGGGAGACACACACCTGGGCAAAAACAACGCAGAGCGAGGAGGGGATAAGTACAAGAGAAACAGGACACATGAGAGACAGATAGGCACGACCAAAAACTGTGAACATTTTCTGGTAAATGTTATTAAAAGATAGAATCTTCTATTCCGAGATGTCTGAAACGACACATCACCTCAGCACCCGCAGGCTTACATGTGATTTCATAATCAGCTGACTGAGATCGTTGGAGATGCTCCAATTTAAACAGAAAAACCACAAACAGTTCCTTGTGTTGTAGTTCGAAGAGTTGTGTCGCCTGCAGCCAGTTATTCATTAGTCTGTGGTATTTTACAACAATGTTTCGGGCTCGCCACTTGGTAAACAGACTACCAAAGATTTCCTTTGTACAAAGTGAAGGTCCCACTGCAGTACGCCGGGGCATTCACAAACAAGTAACCTGAGACTGCTAATTATAACCAGATGGCCCTGACAAAGATAAGAATTTGCTTCACGACAGCCGTGAAGCAGACGAGCCTGTCCGGGTGGGCCGTCTGAAAAGGAGAAAGGGCTGCGACTACAAAACCCCATTTCCAATGGCAGGCCACCGTTTAGCAAAAACGGTGACGCCAGTCAATGAAAATGAGGGGTGGGACTTCAAGCCCACTTCTAAAATCTCCTCTCTAACTATATGTCTCGCCAAGCGGGCAGTGCATGCGCTGCAACGCTAGGCGAGACCTAAAAAATGAAGCCAGCAGGACGGATTCATCGCTACTTTGATTTACCTGTTTCAAAGCCGGAAGGCGGAGCACAGGCTCTTGCAGCACCTCTGAGTGCAGTGCGGAAGGAAAAAGCATCTGAAGATCAGGCGGGGCCATATGCATTACTAGCAGTAGCACAGCACAGCTCTTCAGTTTCGAGTGAAGACTGGTACATGGAGCTGTCCGTGAAACTAAGTTGTAGCTTCAGTTCATCCACTCAACCTAGGGAGGCCAGGCCAAATCCACTCCTGGAAGGAAAAGCCCGGGCCTCCTGCCTCATGAAATCGATACATTTTGGATTTCTGAAATAACATTGCAAGACCCTACAAATCTTTTTTTCCCTCTCAATCTCACTGCAAGTTACCACTCAATTTCCGCTTCCGTTCCGAGGCGGAGACAATACTGTGGAATGCGAGAGATTGAAAATGGACAATGAAACCATACAGTGTACCTTAGCGGCCATCAAGCATTGGCAGTTGCAACCAGTGTCCTAAGATTCATAGACCCGGCCCAATGAAATAAATGCCAGGGCTGAGCACCGGAAAGCACTGGCACAAATTAAGCACTGCCTAACCCATTGTTTGTTTAGTTTGGCAAGAATGAGTGCCTAGGGGAGGGGCGCCCTTAGTCACGCCACGGAGCCGAGCCTCCTCTTCCGTGGGGGGGCTGGTAGAAGGAAGGAAATCATTGGGGACGTCTCCAATACGTAAAGGAAACTGAAACTGAGCATGAAGATATTTAAGGCGGTCCCAGGTATCTCATCCTCTTTGTCTCCTTGGATCCCTGGGAAACAGCAGGAAGGTCTTAAATGAGGCGAGGCGCGGTGGGTTCAAGGAGGCCTGGCGTAGCGTTTCTTATTATCGAGTTGTTGTTCAGTTAAGTAATATGGCCCTAGATTCCCTAGTCAGGGGTTCGATTCCGTATGGGCCGTTTTAATTTTGTTCGCTTTCAATTTTAATTTTTGGTAAATTCTTTTATAGTTTATTGTTAATTTCATTTTGATTTTCGCAGCGGGAAGCGGAGTAGTTTGAGGTGGCCACGTTGGTTGGGCGGGGCTCTGGTGGTGGTGTGCTTTATGTGCCCATTATTTACTGCAGTAGATTCATATCCCGCTGTTCACTACCTTCCCTAGCCAATGTCTGGCCTGATGAGAAACAGGTTTTTTCACAGGCGGGCATCATTGCAGGAACAAAGTGCATGGGGATTCCTAGCTTTTTCTAGCGGTGGCTGCTTGGGGCTGCTTGGTTCCATCCCATGGAGTCATCATGTGTTTGTTATTACACTGCCCCCATTGTTCTCCGAGGCAGAGACTGATGGCTCCATGGAGGCGCATCGCACTGCGAGCCTCCAGTTAATGTTGCCTATAATGCGCCTTGTTTTCTCTCTACACTTATTAGTTACAGCAGCGCTGCATTGTTATTCCTGAAGGATCCCCTGCAGTATTAAGTGATGACCTTTAATTGTAGATGAAATATATGCAAAGCACGAACAAGCTGTAGCGCGGCGCGGCCTGGTGTCGCAGTTACTGTTAATAGGCTGCAGTAAAGGACACAGGGACGCCACTGTACAGTTCTGGGCCGGAAGACCACGTGCGGTCTCGCCCACGTTTATTTATCCACTCGGGACGAGCCCGCCCCGAGGGGTGTAGGGATGCATGTAATGTGCTACATTGTTAGGGAGAGTCCGGGTGGCTCTCTACATCCCTCCTTTCTTTTAGTTCAAAGTCCATGTTCGCCCCCTCACGGGGAGGGGCACACAAAGTCTGCCAGTCTTTGGCTGGGTACCGGGTTAGGACGGAGGCCGGGCCTCTGGCTCCGGGTGTACGATGCCGGGGGACTGGACGGAGGATCCGTCAGCGACATCCTCTCATCCGGATCTGGGCCAGTGGGTCTTGGACAGTCCTCGCTCCGCAGAGGTGACCGATGGCTAGCCCCCGGAGGGGACAGCACTCTGCCGGGAGACGCCGGGGCACCCCCATCCGGGGGAGGGCATCGGGCCTGGGGCTCGTCACCATCAGTGTCCATTCCCGCAACTGCCTTGAAACTCGACATTCCTTGTAACGACCTGTTGGCCTCGCCTGGCTGTCACCATGGTCCCTTGAACCGCCGTTACCGTCCACACCTCGGGCTCATATGGGGTCCGGAATTTCCATCCCGGGTGTTGATCTTTGATGACCACTCGGTCTCCGACTCGTACCTGTGGTTCTTGGGCTCTTCGAGACTCACTCGCCTTCTGATTCATGCCTTCACGCCTCGCTTGGATGGCCGCTCCGTCTCTCTCAACAGGGACCCACCCTGGACCGGACGGGATGAGGTCCCGCGGGGCCCGCCTGAACAGGATGTGAGCCGGGGCACACTTGGTAGTGCTGTGGGGTGTTTGGCGGTACACTCCGAGAAACCGGTCCAGGGCTGCCTCTGGATCTTCTCCCTCGTCCACGGCAATCCGCAGCGCTCGATTGAGCGTCCTCATCAGTCGCTCAACCTCCCCATTCGCCTGGGGCCACAAGGGAGTTATCTTCCGGTGTCGGACCACTAGACTTGCCAGGTACTCCTAAAACTCCCGCCCCTGGAAGGGGGGCCCATTGTCCATCTTAACTTCTTCTGGCAGCCCCATCGTCGCGAACACTCGACCTAGGGCCCGCTTGACTGAGGGAAACGCCGTTGATGACAGTATTTCAACGACCGGGAACTTGGAGAAGGAATCGACAATGACCATCATGTGTCGGCCGTCCGGGAAGCTTCCGAAATCCATGCTGAGATGTGTCCACGGTGTCTTGCATGCTGCTTCGGTGATCACAGGAGCCGGGGCTGGGTCCCCTCCAGTGATAGTGCAGGTGTGACACTGGCGAACCATCTCGTCCGCTTTCGAGTCCATGGCTGGGAACCAGACCTTGTCCCGCAGCCGGGCTTTAGTCTTGGCCATTCCCTGGTGACCCACATGCGCCAGTGCAAGAATTCTGTCCTGGAGGCTGTCAGGGACTACAATGAGGCGACCCCTTAGGATTATTCCTTCTTCTCCCACACTGAGCTCACTCCGGACATGCCACAGTTGCTGTCGAGCATGGCTAACCTCGGGTCGCAGGGCTCGGGCCCCGTCCATGAAGTGGGACCATCCATTGCTGTCCAGAGCCCTGCGGACGAGCGTGAGGGTGGGGTCCTCACGAGTGGCTTGACCGATCTCCTCCAGCGTCATGGCCTTGGGGCATGCCCCCTGCGTGATCATGCTGACAAACGCCTCCGTGCCACAGGTGTCTTCCGGTGCGGCGGACGGTGTGTTTGGCTCTGGGTGACGGGAGAGATAGTCCGCGAGGTTGTGGGCCCCGGGTCTGTAAAATACTTTAAAGTCATACGCCTGGAGCTGCACAGCCCACCGCTCAATCCTCGGCGGCGCCAGCCTGGATAGTCCAGTGAACAGTGGGATCAGTGGCTTGTGATCCGTCACCACAGTAAAATCTTGTCCGCAAAGATACAAATGGAAATGCTGGCAGGCCCATTTGATAGCCAGCGCCTCCCGTTCAATCTGGGCATACCTCGTTTCTGTGTCAGTGAGGGCCTTGCTGGCATACGCGACTGGTTTCCACACTTTGTGACTATGCTCCTGCAGGAGGACCGCCCCGAGGCCCACCGGGCTGGCATCCACCGCCAACTCCGTTCTCCTTCGAGGGTGAAAGTAGGCCATGATCGTTTTGTCGAGGAGCCCCTCTTTGATTTATCGAAACGCCTTGTTGGCTGCTGGTGTCCATTCCCATGGGTGATCGTGGCGCGTGAGAGCGCGTAGTGGCTCTGATAGGGTGGTCAAGTTAGGGATAAAGCGCCCACAGTAGGTGGCCATCCCAAGGAAGCTCCTCACTTCAGTCGGACTGCGAGGCGTGTGGGCGGCTCTGATGGCCTCGGCTTTCTTCGGGTCCACCAGGAGCCCTTCCCGAGTGAAGGTGTATCCAAAGAAGTCTACGCTGTCTTGGTAGAACGAGCATTTTGCTTTATGCAGTGTCAACTCACATTCTCTGGAGCGTGGCCCTGAGGTGCGCGTGATGTTCCTCTAGCGTGTTCGAGAAGACCAAGATGTCGTCGCTGAGGTTGATCACCCCTTGAAGCCCAGACAGGGTCTCACGGATTGTGTTTTGGAAAACCTCCGCCGCCGAGGAGACTCCGAAGCTTAGCCTTTTGTACCTCCGGAGACCGACATGAGTCGAGAATATGGTGATGTACCGGCTGCTCGGGTCGAGCTCTAGCTGATGATAACCGGCATTTAGGTCTAGTTTCGAGAACCATTTCGCCCCGTTGAGGTCTGCCACTATGTCGTCCATCGTAGGGGTGATATGCTGCTCCCTTTTCACTGTGGTGTTGGGTAGCCGCATATCCACACAGAGTCTTATGGCCCCCGGTTGCTTCGGCTTGGGTGCCACGACCAGCGGGGACACCCAGGGAGTGGGGCCAGACACCTTCTCGATAATGTCCAGCTCCTCGAGCTTCCGCAGCTCCTCTTCCACTGGAGGGCGCAAGTTAAATGGCACCCTCCGATGCCTGAGGGCTACTGGCCGTACCGACTGGTCTATGTGCAATTTGAAACGTTTGCCCTTGAGTTTCCCCAGGCCGGTGAAGAGTGTAGGGAACTCTTTGAGGATGTCTTCGGCGTGGGACTCGTGAATCTGGTTTGCAAAGAACACTAGACCAAGATCTTCCACTGTGTGACAGCTGAGCAGCGTCCCCTTCTTGCCTTCCGTGACATGAAACTGTGTCTGGGTGGAGCATTCCCCACTGGCGATGGTGGCGCTAATGACGCCACGGAGAGGAAGAGGGTCCGTTCCCCCGTATGTGTATATGCGCGCCCTGGACGGTGTCAGGGGGGGTCGCGGTGACAGCCGGTCATATTGGTCGGAGTCCATTACGTTGACCGAGGCCCCAGTGTCTATGAGGGCTTGTATCTCCGTGTCTCCCACCGAGACAGAACACATGGGCGGCGGCCTTCGCCGGGATCCCGTCCGGCTGACGTATGATACCACAAAGACTTCGTCATCTTCGTCTTCGTATATTGGGGGCCGCGGCTGTGGCTGGCGGTTTTGGTTCGCCAGTGGCTCTTCCTGCGAGACCTGGCGTACTTGCTGGGGCCCAGACCTGGGCCTCGATGACGGCTGTCGGAACCGCCCGCCCCGACACACTCGGGCATAGTGGTTCATCCTCCCGCAGCGGGAGCACGTCTTCCCTTTTGCCCCGCAGACGGCCGTTGCTGGGTGGTCCTCCCCACAATACCCACACGACCCACCTGGCGCGGGTTTCAGCGCTTGGCGGGGTGCAGCGGGACGTCGCTGGATCGCCTCCACCTTTTCTTCCATGATGGGTGTGCTCTTGAACTCCAACCCGTAGCCACTGGGGCGTGGAGGGCCGCCTTCATTTCTTCTGCCCGGGCATCCGACAGCTCATGGGACCGGGCAAGCACGAGGATCTCATCCAGCGAGATTCCTGGCTGGTGACTGATCAGCTTGCGCAAGAGCTTGGAGCGACAGCCTAGAATGATCTGGTCTCTTATCTCCACTCTTTGGTCCACGAAGGGGCACGTGCTGGCCAGCTGGCGCAGCCGCGCATAGAACATGTCAACGGATTCCGCGTCTGTTTGCCACACCCTCCGGAATTTGAACTTCTCGAAATCCGGATTGAGCTGGGGGTCAAAATGCGCATTCAGTGCGGCAACCGCTGCGTCGTAATCATCATCGTTCCCTGTGTTGGGAAGCGTGTCGAACAAATCATAGATTTCGGCCCGCCATATTAAATGAGTAGTGACCGCATGACTGTCCCATCGGTCTCCCGGGTCCCTTTAAAATAGTGATTTAAACGTCCTACCCAGGCCTTCCACCTTGGCGCCGCTGTGGCCGGATCCGAGGTCTCGCTGAACGGTGGCAGCGGTGCTACTGCGGTGTGGGAGACCACCGGTGGCGGAGGAGGATTGTTGCCAGCGCCTTGATTGGACCCGCCTGCTTGTGGTGCGCCCGCACCTGCTGCAGCCACTGTGGACATCGTGCGGCTGTATTGGGTGTGGCTGCGGTGTTACCACTGTGTGGTCGGCTCAGGGTAGTCCTGTTTTTTTTTTTTTTCTTTGGGTGGCCTTGCCAATGCTTGTTGTAATTGTCCTGTGCTTGGACGTGATGTTGCCCACACGTGGCTGGAGTTGCCAATGCTTGTTTGAGTTTGCTCCTTCTTTCCTCTTGTTGTTTTTTTTTTCAGCTGTGTAGTGCTTTAATTCACCCGTGAAACTTTATTGGCAGCAGCACAGTGCTTTATTGTTCATTCTCCCCTCACTTGTTGAGCTCTCCACCTCGTTATGGCCCCAGAATGTGCCTCACTCGAGAGCGAGCGAGCAGCCAGGCAGGCAGGAGCAGGGCAGCTTTCCCAAGGCCCCCTCCTGGAAATCGGCCGATGCAGCCGGCAGCTAGCGCTACGGGAGGCACCCACGTGGACTCCAGCGCAGTGGCAGTAAACGGAGCAGACCGCAGGGGCGCCCGGGCAGCCACTCACCCCCGGATGGCACGCAGCGTCACAGGCCACAGGATTCACGCCGGCAGCATGCGGGTGGGCTCCGCGAAGTCTCAGCAGCACCAGGTGAGCACCAGGGGCAGTGGCGATGCGGGTGGGCTCCGCACAAGCCGGGCTCGCCGTCAAGCACGCAAAGTTGTGACCGGCCTCGTCGCCAGTGTAGCGCGGCGTGGCCTGGTGTCGCAGTTACTGTTAATAGGCTGCAGTAAAGGACACAGGGACGCCACTGTACAGTTCTGGGCCAGAAGACCATGTGCGGTCTCGCCCACGTTTATTTATCCCCTCGGGACGAGCCCGCCCCGAGGGGTGTAGGGATGCATGTAATGTGCTACATTGTTAGGGAGAGTCCGGGTGGCTCTCTACACAAGCTGACCCATGATCGAGCTCTAAATTGATTTAAGTTTTCAGTTAAACAGTGGCAGGTTGCCTTTCCGATGCATATGAACGGGATATTAGGCTCTCGCTGGGATCACAAGGTGTCTTGGTGTTTGGGATGCCCGAAGCAGAGCGCTTTCTCAGTCCCCGTGGGGGAGGGGTAGTATCGTGCAGCAGTTCTAGCCGCGGAAACGCTCGTTACAGTGTGCTGCTCAGTTACCTTCATGAATAATATTTTTGTTGGTAGATTGGGAGCCCCTGTGATTTGTGGCTGTCTTTATCGCATATGCTGATTAGCTCCTCTGTAGCACGGTAGTTAAAGCTGCTGCTTTATTGCGTGCCCTTGAAATTAGTTATTCCAGTTTGGAGTCTCGGCGAGGCGGAGGCAGTGCACGCAGGCAAGTGGCTTGATTGGAGGTAGCGCAGCCCGCAGTGCTGGTCTGTGGCCGTGTCCAGGGTACAGGTCCAAAAAGAAGAGGGGGGGCTAACCAATTTAGGCAGTATGCAAGTGACATTGTGGCGCGTGACGTCACAGCGCATGCCATCGCAGGCAGTGACCTCACAAGAAGTGACATAGGATATTAAGACCGCACACATATTTTTAGCAGGTCTAGCATGAGTACATTTAAGGGCATTACCAGATTTAACAAATTAGATTTTGTGTAGGGCAATGCTAAAAAAGTGTAGCAATTCCCACAGCAAAATCTTGGCCTCAACTAATTCATTTATTTATTCTCAAACCCTGCCACAAACAAATTGGCAACAATGAGAGTCATAGCAGTAGATCTGTTCTGCTTATTTAGTTGCGAAGTCTGCATTTTAAATATCTTTTGGGGTTAAGGCACCTGCTGCAGATATTTTTGCGTGCCCAGTAGCAATGCCAGTATGCTTTCAATGGAATTTCAATGGTAATGGGTGTGTGCTGGTTGCACACTGTTATTTCTTGAAGCTACTGCGGTGAAATGTATCGGGTGAAGTGCGTAGGTGCTAAGTGGCTGAAGGTCCATACATTATTTTCAGGGTATTTCTTTTGGAGTTTTCATAACATGGGGGCAGGGTGTTCAGATAACGGTGCGGTAGCTGTCAAAATTGTGTGGGCGGCCTGGTTGTGCGAGTGACAGTGGGACAGTGGCTTTCAACAGAGGCTACCATAATATACAGAGTGCACGCACAGCAGTGGTAATAAAGTTGTTGGGAAAAGCGGGCAGCGGCAGGGCGCTGGGTTGATCTGGCACCTCACAGCGGCTCACTGCTAGTGAAATTCCTGTATTTTAAGAAAAAAGGGCATAAATAGCAAAATGTTCACAAAAGAAGCAACGGTTGGTGGGCTGTACGCTGGTTTAAGGATGCGGCAACCTCTAGCGTGTGCTTCTGCACATTGACGTTCAGTGGAGGGGCATGCAAGGTTATGGGGCGGCGGTGCCCAGGACACAGCCTTCAATAGTGCAGCAGGCGCATAATGTCACTGGGCTCATGTGCTCTACCTATGATACTCCTGGTATAGTTCTTTTCCATCTGTTTGGATGGCCAGTGTTTGATGGGGACCCCTTTTTTGCAGCTCCTCTGCATCTCAAAAACGTTTAATCAATACCTTTTAAACTTTTAATCAATAACTTTTAAATGAACACAGTTTGCTGGACTGTTACTTCCATAGTTGGTCAATGCACCTTCTTGTAGTTATCGCTCGCATTTTATTATGTTGTATTCGCTAAAAAGCTGGCATAGCCTGGGATTAAGCGGGGCATTATTTAGAATGATGCAGTAAAAACATAATATATCTAGAAGGATGCATAACGGCTCAGTAGGCGTAATACACGTAAACTCTGTTAGAAATACTATAACAAGTAATTTTTCAGATTACATGGACACAATTAATATAGATGGCGTTACAGCCAGACCTGCGGAGTTAGCTTCTGGGAGTACAGGGTTCAAGACGCAGTGCTTGATCCGAGCAACAATTTTTAAAGTTTGGTGTATATATTGTATGTGTGTAATCATAAGGGCTAGCCTCCTCAGTCGCAGGAAAGATAAATGTATCTTATTTTGTATAATCAAGGCAGAAGTACACCAAGCATTAATGGCTTGTTATTCTCTTCCCTACCATGATCATGCTAGGCTCACTGCGCAGACATCACGGCAACATGCGCTCTTGACGTCAACTAGCAGGAACTTCGGGATAACCACCATAGCGGTACCAGCAGGCATGGGAAGGATTTCGTGCCCCCTGTGGTAATTGGTTTGTATATTATAGGCAATTGGGCTCAGAGGTAAATATAGCCTGGCCTGTGCAGAGCCATGCAGTCCCTCTTCTTGCACCGTGATGAGGCAGAAACACTACAGGCATTCTGGCTAATTTAACTTAAGTTCATGTGCACATGGGCGGGGACAGGACTAGGGTGTATGGTCTTCCACTTTAAGTAACACGTAATCATACAATGCTGGGGCGGTAGATCCAGCAAAGTTTTGCTTACAGATTTAATATTACTTGCAGGGTGGAGCGCCCTGGCAGTAATAACATCAACTGTTTGTCACTGGCATTTGCAATATGTTCGGTCGCAATACTTCTACCAGTGCCGATTGTGGTTAATTTTCCCCAGAGTGAGCAGGTCCGGCTAAATGTATCTGGGTCAGTTTGGTACCAGCCTACATACCTATGCTTGCAGCTAAACACATGGCTGGGGTGTTAGCAAAGGGGCACGTTCATGGGGTTCTCATGGTCCCACTAATAAGTCTATAGAGCTACAGAGCCAGTGCACAATCCTTCTCAAGGCAATTGTTTCAAAACAACCGCCTTCCTCCCAAAGTTGGGACAATCAGCCCGTGACCATGTTGAACAGAATATATTCCTTTCATCAAGGGCGGTTAAGACAACTTACTTTCAGTGCCACCCTACTGGCGATAATAGCGATACGCAAGCGCAGTAGCAGGACCAACAAAATACGAAAGCATGAGAACTGGTTGCTGTAGCAGGTTGGGGCCTGCTGGCACAATGTGTGCAGCTGAGTGGGCCTGAATAAATAAATAAATAAACACTTCAGTTACCACTTGCCTTCAACAAAGGCAACACAATTCTTGTTATTGTTAGGCACTCACTTTAAATACCAATTGATAGGCACTTGGGTTAAATAGAAGCAATAAGCGTAGCGTGCTGGGGCCTGCTGGCACAGTGTGGACAGTTGAGTGGGCCGGAATAAATAATTAAATAAATAAATTCTACAGCTTGCCTTCAACAAGGGCAGCACAGTTTTTCTTATTGTTTGGCACTCACTTTATATAACAATTGATAAGCACTTGGGTTAAATAGAAGCAATAAGTGTACGGGACTGAATAAGTGTCACTAGTTTAATAAAACGCACTGGTCGTATAAATAATTTAGCAAGACATAAACTAAGCCACTTACAGAGGGTCGTGTTTCAGTTGGAGTACACAACAGGTCCATCCTCTCTGGAGGCCGCTTGGCTTAGGTGGTGATAGGCCACGTGCCCTGGATTGCAAGTAATAAACTGTTTGCTGGAGTGCGTTGGTGCCGGCTAGCACAATGTGCGCAGCTGAGTGGGTCGGTTGAGTCGACTAAATTCAAATGTAAGGCCACGCGCCCTGGATTGCAAGTAATGAACTGTTGGCTTTGGAGCGTTAAGGCCTGTTGGCACAATGGTCGAGTCGGCCAAATACAAATTCAAATGTAAGGCCAAGCGCCCCAGATTGCAAGTCTTAAACTGGTTGCTGTAGGGCATTGGGGCCTGGTGGCATAATGTGTGCAGCTGACAAATGTAAGGCCAAGTGGAAGTTCAAATGTAATATTGTGCCTAATTTCCTTACTGCCGTTCACAGGTGGACATCGATAAAGTTTGATACTAGGAATAATGTTATATATATTCAAGTTGAATACCTTTACTCTGGTATAAGGCCCTACGCCTTGGACTGTTTATTATAGGTGTTGATAAAGTAATACAGTGGGCCGTATGGGTTTTCGTAGCCGGTGCCACGTGGGCACAAATCGGCACAACTACCAACAGACAAGGAAAAGAGATTGTTCCGTCGGGTTCTGGTGCAGCTGGTCCACTGAAGGGCAGGAAATCTTTATCCAAACTATACCGGGCTATTGGGCAGCACAGTCAGCGCCAGGGGGGGGAACGGCGAGTGCGCCGGGGAGCTTCTCACCCTGTTGCGGAGAGCTGACAAATAACAGCAAAGGGGCATGCACAGCAATGGAGGATCAGAGATTCGATGGACCCCAGGAGGGGGTAGGATGGAAGTGTGCAGAGGGTAGGCGGGGAGGGGACTGACCTGATGGTGGTCCTGGACTCTACTGCCCTAACCCGCAACATATGGACTGAGTAGAATCTTGGGGTGGTTGCCTGTGTTCAGGTACCCCGAAGGACCGGTGCGCTATGTGGTGCGCTGGATTTCAAGTAATGAACTGTTTGCTGTAGTGAGTTGGGGCCTGCTGGCAAAATCTGTGCAGCTGAGTGAGTCAGACAAATTCAAGCTATGCGGTGCACTGGATTTCAAGTAATGAACTGTTGGCTGTAGTGTGCTGGGGCCTGCTGGCACAATATGCGCAGCTAAGTGAGTCGGCCAAATTCAAGGGTAAGGCCAAGCTGAAGTTCAAGTGTAATGTCGTGCCTAATTTCCTTACGGCCTTTGACATGTGGATATCGCTAAAAGTCTGAAGCTGTGAATGATATATCCAAGTAGAATGCTTTACTCTCGTAATATACAACTGTTTGCTGTAGCGCGTTGGGTCCTGCTGGCACAATGTGCGCAGCTGAGTGGGTTGGCCGAGTTGGCCAAATTCTAATTCTAGTGTAAGGCCAAGCTGGAGTTCAAATGTAATGTCATGCCTAATTTCATATCTGCTTTTGACATGTTGATGTGGCTAAAGTCTGATACTGTGAAATAATTATATATATCAAAAGAGAATACTTTTACTCTCGTAATGGTTTGTGGTGAGTCACCTGATTTGATATGAATAAAAAGTCTACGCCTTGGACAACATAACCTGATTCCTAAAGTTCTTGGGCCCAGCGGGGGCAGAAAAGGGGTCAGAAGTGGGGGAGGAGGGAGTGTTATGTTGTGTGCGTACTATGAGTAGGTACCCCCCACGCCTAGGGGAGGGGCGCCCTTAGTCGCACCACGAAGCCAAGCCTCTTCTTCCGGTGGGACTGGTAGAAGGAAGGAAATCATTGGGGATGTCTCCAATACGTAAAGGAAACTGAAACTGAACATGAAGTTATTTAAGGTGGCGTCCCAGGTATCTCATACTCTTTGTCTCCTTGGATCCCTGGGAAACCGCAGGAGCGTCTTAAACCAACCCACCCGTCAGAAGAGCAAGGCAGAGCGCTGACAGATAACAGCAAAGGGGCATGCACCGCAATGGAAGATCAGTGACTGGATGGACCCAGGAGGGGGTAGGATGGAAGTGTGCAGAGGGTAGGCGGGGAGGGGACTGACCTGCTGGTGGTCCTGGACTCAACTGCCCTAACCCGCAACATATGGACTGAGTAGAATCTTGGGGAGGTTGCCAGTGTTCAGGTAGCCCGGAGGGCTGGTGCGCTATGCGGTGCCCTGGATTTCAAGTAATGAACTGTTTGTTGTAGCGAGTTGGGGCCTGCTGGCAAAATGTGCACAGCTGAGTGAGTCGGACAAATTCAAGCTATGCGGTGCCCTGGATTTCAAGTAATGAACTGTTGGCTGCAGCGCGTTGGGGCCTGCTGGCACAATGTGCGCAGCTGAGTGGGTTGGCCGAGTCGGCCAAATTTTAATTCTAGTGTGAGGCCAAGCTGAAGTTCAAATGTAATGTCATTCCTAATTTCTTTTCTGCCTTTGACATGTTGATGTCACTAAAGTCTGATGCTGTGAAATAATGATATATATCCAAAGAGAATACTTTTACTCTCGTAATGGTTTGTGGTGAGTCACCTGCTTTGATATGAATAAAAAGTCTACGCCTTGGACAACATAACCTGATTCCTAAAGTTCTTGGGCCCAGTGGGGGCAGAAAAGGGGTCAGAAGTGGGGGAGAAGGTAGTGTTACATTGTGCACGTACTTTTGAGAGTGCTGGGGTTTTACCTCCAAACCACCAGCTTCCACATGAGGACGAGATGGACACCAATAGGCAAACAAGTGCTGTAAAGCAATCCTTGCAGCGCACCGACCTCTGGTCTACATTGTTGAGTGACATGTATACTGCAATGACAGATGCTATTCCACCATGAGTGCTTTGTGTTTTTGGTTGAGGCTTCTTCTTTGACCCGTCGTCTTGTCATCATTTCACCACAGCAATCTGGGAATGTACCATTACCACTACCACTCGTACACCGTCACTACCAATACCATCACCACCACTAACAGCACTTCCAATACTACAACCATTACCACCAACCATCACCAGTACCACCACAACCCTTGCCACCATGGTTACCATTGCACAGCCACTGCCACCATTGTCACCGCCACTATCACCATCACTCTCACCACCAAAATCACCACTATCACCACCACCATTATCATCTTGACTATCATCACCACCACCACTAACACCACTATCAGCACCATCACCCCTACTTCCAACAATATCACTCCCACTAGTATCAATCTACTATCACCATCACTATCATCACCAGTTACACTCCTAGCACAGTCACTACTACAACTACAACGGTCATCTGTGTTTGTGTATAAGAACATTGTGTGTTGTCATTGCTGTGCATGTGTGTCACAGAAAGTCAAGTGTGGGCATTTAAAGGAAACATTGCTATATCTAGAAACTGTTCGGTGAAGAGCGCTCTCTTCATATACCTGTGTTCCACAAATTTGGAAGTGGCACCAACAACAGAGCCAAGACACTAACGGGGACAACAGTCTTGCCTGTGTGCCCCACTTTTTAACGCCAATTCTGACAGTTTGCAGAATTCTTCAAAGCTCTAACCCTGAGACTCACATACAGTACTTAAAAGTAGCTCTATTATTATGTGAACTATTTAGTCACCACCTTTGTTAGTACCTGTTAAATCTGAACTACTTCATAATTCCCCCTCTCTTAAACCTCCTGGGGTAAGTTCATCTTATCAATTTTCAACCAAAGGCAGAACTAAACAATTGGCATTCAGTGGGTAGGTCAGTCCATTGTTGGCAGTGTGAGCGACTGTAGTGCTAAATTAAATGCATTCATACAGAATAAAAAGCATTGAATGTAGAGATGCAAAGCAGAGGCACACGTTGGCCAACTGTTTGCACAAAATCAGAAGACTCAAAACAGTAGAAACCAGGACATTTAACTCCTTCAAGTGAATCATAAACAGGGTCATCACAACAAAATCATCTTTCGATGTACTAATATCAATATATAGTGCATAGGATAGGGAGCCAGCAGCTCAATAAATGTATTGCTCTAAGAGAAGAAATAAGCAAATTAATCATTGCAGTTTTTATTTCTAAACTTGAACGTACGTAGAGAATCCTCAAAACAATTATTTGCTTAAATATTTTTCGTAATGTGACTAACAGTCAAGTGGGTCTCGTTCATGGATTATCATTATCAGTGCAAGCTGTCTCTGGATCATAATGGAGCAACTATTAATAAATAGGGGCCAGATGTGCGGATGGGTTGTGCGTTTCAGCAATGAATTGGTTTCAACTTCACATGGCTTCACTGGCTAAGGGTCTGCCTTTCCCTCTGCATAACTCATGGGAGCCTCTCCATTTTTCTATCATTTGCTGTGACTCCTATATAGGTGCAAGGGAGCCCCTCCATTGTTTAAGCAATTACTGTGACTCCATTATAGGTGAATATCCACATAAGAACAGAATTCACATTGCATTCCGGATGCTTTGCGTCATTAGATTTCTGTTTCTCAGAAACAAACTCCCGCTTTGGTTTGTTTCTGAAAAATTAAAAAAATTAATGGCGAATGGCCGTCAAAGCCAACCACGGGCGTCCACGAAACGTTTTGTACATTGAAAGGATCCGTCTTGATGGCGGTTACTTTCAATGTACCGAGATTACTCTTGATCATTGGCATATGCACTGGAAGTAGGGGTGCTACAGCAACCATGAACTAACCATGCTGAATTCTGACAATAAATGTATGAGCCACATAAGATGCCTTTTAACGCTGGTTTTATCTTGACACATTTGATGTGCATTCAAAGACATAAGTCAAATGTCAGCTTGACAAGTTGTTGCTTATTCTTTTAACTTGGAGATTGGTGTTTACTTTTTTTCTCTGGCTGGAAACCGAGAGGATTTTGTAAGGTAAACTTTGAAGCAATTTCCTGGTATGAAAGGGAATGCTGAAGAATGCTATGTTTTTCTAACACACAAAATATAAATTACTATAAATGAACAGTACAATTATTTCAAAATATATATGCAGTTAAGAAAGCACAAATGAAGAGAGTTTCTGTAATTCTGATGTGTGATAGCAACAAAGATTGTAAGAGGAGCAAAACAAATCAAGACACTTTGGTGCTCTGCAATTGACAAATTTAACTGAATCCCGATGTGCACACATTATCAGTAAAACTATGTCTGTGTAAACCTAGTGGCAATTTTAATGTACAATTTGCTGTTTTTAAATAACAATGCAGTACGACACCAAGATTTACTTATGTATTTGTGACAGTGGACTCTTATCAATCTCTTGTTGAATGGGCATGGCTCATTTGCTACATTTGTTCCTTGTATGACGCTTGAATTTCTCACAGTCCCTATGAGTTCAGTGATGTAACCTTGATGGCAGCACCCTCACTTTAAAAATTGTTCCTGTCCCACTGATCGGCTGTCATCTCTACATTTGGCAGACTTTAGTTCACCAGGGTGGCACAGGTAATGTCCACAACCACCCTGATGGACTGTACTCTGTTTGCCATACCTTAAACCAGGCCCCAAATGTCTTTCAACACAACATTTGTTTAAATGATACAAACAATAAACCATGCAACTCAGCTTCTGTGATTTTAAAGTTCTTAAATTAAGGCTAATATGCAGCTAACAGTGACTGCTTAAATTCAGGTTTTGAAAAAACAGCTCTCTGAATGCATAAGAAGGGTGGTGGGGAATTAAAATATCCAATAAAGATGCAAAAACAGACTGCAGTACAGAAAGTCATATATTTATTATATTTATTTATTGATGCCATTTTTAGTAGTGCACAGTCGGCCCGGGAGGACGTCAGAGCGCTATACAGTCGTTTGTAGCTCAGCGGAGTGTTTATGCTGGAGCTACAGTAAGGAAGACATGTATAACAAGCATTCCCCCCTTCATAACATTTTGGATAAATATCACATTTTTTTTTTTTCAGAAATAACTTTTGGGATTTTATCTTCTTTTTATTATCTCAAATTTGGAATGTGTTCAGAGGAGCCAAGATGGCGACCGGGACGGCAGCGTAGATTCCCGGCTCCGTGAACCTCCGCATCCCGCACGGATATCCTGCAAGAGATCCTCAGTCTGCGCTATGAGATCGTGTTTGTGAATGAGAGTGGCAACCGATCGTGTGACTCCGAGGTTTCTGGCTGCCGTACCGCCGGAGAAATCTGCAGTTGAACTTTGCGGCCCGTGCAGCCCCGGAGCCGGGTCCTCGAGTGGACGCCTTGGCCGGGCGGCAGTTTAACAACAGCGGCCTGTGGTGACTGGGTGGAGTCGGTCCACCGGAGCGGTGCTGCCCTCGGCCTGCATTTCGCCGTAGTCGCTTTCACTGCTGAGCGTAGCGGACCGAGGACATGCCCGGGGGTGCAATTCTCCGATTCTTCGGTGTTTGCCCCTGCCTTTGACGGTGAGCTGCCCGGACGCCGCCCCACGCTCGCCCTGATCCTTGCGGGCTGCTCCCGGACTTTCGCGGGAGCGGGAGCGGGTCCGTGGCGGGGACGGCTGTTTCCCGTGACCACGTAACGGCTGAATTTGTGCCTGCCCCCGGACCCCTGTCTTCAGCGACGTGGACCTCGAGGCGCTTGTCCCTGGGTCCCGGCCCCAATACGAGTCGGGCCTTCCCGGCGGCCATCTTGTTGCGATGCAGCCTACCATCCTGTTTACTGGGTTGCAGCAGGATTGGGAGTGTGTGACTTTTGGGAGTGTGGTGGAGCGATCGCAGAGAGCTGTGCTGGGGTACGGCGACCTCCTAGAGGCCCTTGGTGCCCTTCATTTCTCCTTGGCTCGTGGCGCCGGGGTCTTGGGGAGTAAGCTCGATGGAGTGGCATCAGCGTTGGGACAGTGGCGGCATGCTGGTCCACAGGTACACAGGGGCTTCCCACACTGCGCACAGGAGGATACTGTCGCGGCCACCCCTGCGATTAGTGCACAGCCGGACACTCCGGACAGTATGCTACCGTGTGATCGGCTAACTGAGGGTTTGATCTGTTCCGGAGGTATTGGACCTGAGTGGAAGGTGGTGGCCTTGTCCCGTGCACGGCCTCCGGCGACCCAGGGACAATTCCAGCAACGTTTGTCTACTTTGGCTGATTCAGCCTTCCTGGACCTTGTGTGCAGTGCAGATTCCGGGGCAGCACTGGGAAAGATGTCCCTCCATGATGCGGACCGTGTTGGTACTCAGAGACTTCCACCCCACCTGTGTGCGTCGCTTCCCGGTTGTTTTTGGACACTCCTTTACCTTGTAACATCGGACATGGTGCTGGGTCGAGGGGTAGGCATGGGCAGAATTGTAAAGAGTGGTCAAGGATGAGGCTGATCCTTCGGGGGTGGTCATCTAGTAGACGGGCGGACTCATGGTTGCGTACTCTCATGGTTATTAGCATAGTTGGTGCATAATGCTCCCCATCCCCCTTTTCTGATATGGTCGATTTGGTGCTGCTTATTGTTTGCTGTGGGGAGACTTCACCGTGCGGGAGGGAGAAGCCGGGGGTATGTTTTGAAGGCCCTCCTCCAGTTTATTATACTTTCTCCACCCCCCCGTCTGGTGGGGTTCTTTCTTACTCCTTTTTCCCTGTTTCTTCTATATTTCGGGTCTAGTTCCAGGGCGACAGGCACACTGCTGGGGGGGGGGGGCCATACTCATTTGCAGAGGTGCAGGGTGGGGGGTTGGGGGAGGGGACTCTTTAGTCTTTATCTCTTTTTCCATGGCCTCCTTTTTCTTCTCCGCTTCTTCTTGTTTTCTCTTTTCTGGGATCAGCGCGGTACACCTCCGTTGTTGTGAATCGTCGCCTCTTCATGTGTGCCACAGTTTCCGGGGTGTTCTCTGGGCGTTAGGTACGGGGGCCTGCAGGCGCAACTGTTTCTGATATTCTTCCCCATCCGGAATTTCCCGTGTCTGCGCCATAGATCCAATAGATTGCTGCTTATTGCTTACGTCTATTATTCTTGCCCCTTATCGCTGTTGGGAAATTGTTTGGCACCTGATCCTACTGTCTTGTTTCATTATAAAATGAAAAACCCTTTTTCTCCTGGTGTCCTACCTGCGCGGCTCACTGGCCGGACTATATTGGAATGAAGATTCTGCTCTCCGAGGTGCCGCCTGTGTTTACATTTGCTCTTATTGCTCTGATTGCTTAGCGGCCGGCCCCGGGGGGTTGTAGGCCCATACTTGTTAATGATTGAAATGTCAATAAAGGTTTTTCAACAAAAATAAAAAAAAAAAATAATAATAAAATTGGAATGTGTTGCATTTCGCTACCATGAACGTGTGGGCCCTGGAACAAAAGGTAGGAACTAATAGACTAACTAATTTCCAAATGTATTTAATAATGCAGGCAAAAATACCAGGCATTTGCACGTTTTTGGGTAACTGCAACAGGAATTTATTAGTCCTGGGCATAAAATGCCACTACGCTCAAGGAGTTTGCGGAATTCGGAAACTCCATGCTACGTAGGGAAAGCAGAGTTCCCTAAAAATCCTGCTTTCCACCTCATGGTGTATTTTTTTAGTTCAGTTCAGAAAAACTTTATTTCGGACGATAAGACCATAATAGTATATATACGATACAATGCATTTCATTAAAAGATAAAATAATAAAAAGGAATCCATCCATCTTTCAAAGGAGCATGTGGATCAACTTGATATTTCATGGAGTAGTCTACAGTGACACATATCCAAATCCATTGACCTCATTAAAGTGCATGTGGAATTTTCTTTCCTTTACCGCACTCAAGTCTTGTTTTTCCACGTGTTTGTGAACGAGATGAGACTTGTCGGGCGCTGGCGAGCACCTGCTAGATTTACCAGCCGCTTGCAGGCTCTAGCGAGATTTGCCAGGCGCTAGCACGGCTTCCAGCCATGCTGGCGACTTCTGGTGCCTTTTTTGTGATGTTAACAAGCGCAAGCAACCGCAGCTGCACCTCAAGAAGATTCTCTCTTCGAGATGCAGCTAAATCTACTCGAAAAGACATTTTTTATTTAATATTCTTCTCCAACGTACTGTTCAAGTTGTTTTTTAGAGCGTGAAGCCTTTTTTAAATGTCGCTTTTTTTTTTTAACAAGGAGAGGGTGCCCCAAAGACTCATGCTTCCTGTTTCTTTCCAGCAGGCTCCACCCAGTGCTTTATCGATCTCCTGGTCCTTTTTATTTAGACTTGGAGCTGGAAGGATCACTCTCTTTGTCTGCGGCATATATACCATTGGATTTAAGGACTTTGTGATTTCACAAATAAGTTCAAAAACTATTGTATAAGGGTGTTGTTTGTTTGATAGAGGGCATGCACCAGAATTTATTTGCACTTTTATTCAATTTTTTAAATGTGTTATTGTGGGTGGCTTTCAGTTTCAGTAGGGGCCCAGTTATTTTTTTACATTAAATTTTTCTTCAGTCCATTTTCTCCATGTTTTTTAAATAAAATTGCAATAGTCATTTATTTTATTATGTGGCCTAGTCTGCCAATAGGCCACCCAGTCACTAGGCCCAGTACTTGCCATGGGTGCATGAAACAACTGTTTCTGTGGTGTCTGTTGAATTGAAAGATAATTTAGGCCAGGGGTGGCATTGGATTCCATCTACAATAACATTTTACAGTTAATTTTTGTTTTTGGCATAGCTGAATTAATGCTGTTTTCTTCAGTGTTACCATGCAGCCTTTGCCTGGCCAGTGTGTTTGCAATAGGCCACTGTTTGTCTTTGTTCTCCATGCCATGTGGCCAGGGGCCATTTTGTATAGCCAGTGTCCATAGTTCTCCATGTGTTCTTTGTTTTCCATGCCTCTTTGCTTGTTGTTTTACCATGTGGCCAGTGGTCATTTTGTGCAGTCAAACCAACAAAAGAGTGTGCCTTCTTAGAAGAAGAGCGCGCATGAAGAATCAAGCCTGATACTTTAGAAAGCCCTCACTAACCTAGTTGGTGACATGCTTCATCATCGGGCCCCACCAGGAAGGTCGAGTACCTCCCCGGTGTGCTTTGACGCCAGAATTACTGAGGAGCTGGTTGATGTTGTTTGATTTCCTAGTGCAAGTGAATGTGAAGTGAGTTTAAAAGTGTCCGGGTTGTGTCCAAAAATAATTTTATTCCTCGGCCAACCAGGAACGGTTAAAAGATAGAGTGAACGATATATATGCTGGATAGATTGTTCAGCTATGTCTCACTGTGAGTGGTCTACATGTTTCTGCCTATATGTTGCAATTAGCTAGGCATTCTTCAGGACCAGTGTGAAGACCCTGGCGGTATGAGCGCGCTAAGGCTCACCCTAACCAGGAGGTCAAATATGTGAAAAAACAGGAAAAAATTGTTAAAACCTGCTGTTCCTGCGGGAACCTGGTTGTATGTAGGAACCCAGCAGTTATCTGAAAAGAAGAACAAATACAAACAGACATACATAGATAAAAACGATCAGTAAGGATGTAGTCACAAAACGTTCATTGTTCCAAAATTGATCATGCACTGATGCTCTTCTCAACGTGCATTGCAACTATATCTCACAGGGCTATGGTGCAGTATAGTGAGATATGTATCTGCACATAGTTTTCACATTATGGTTAGTGGCGGTGATAAAATCCACTCTTAATGGGATGGTACCTTGTTTTATAGCGCTATATCACCTGCACGCCTACTAGGGCGTTAAGTGGTATTGGTGCATCAGTGTCACACACACTAGCGTGACTCTCAGGGACTCGCCAGGTGTAGTGTGGCGGGTAGCTGAAAGCACAGCAATAAAACAGAGAGGATGAAAGTTTTACATGTGGGGTGATCATTAATCACACCCTGGGTCTCGGGAGGGGGGTGATGGCTAGTAGGCACACCCTGTAGGAAAAGGCAGAGGAATGCGGTAAGTCAAGGTGATGGTCCCACCCTTAGTCAAGTTTCTTATCTGTATTGTTGCGTGGTTGCAGGATTCTACTCACGCCAGCAAAGCCAGGCACTCGCTCAGTACCTGTTCAAACCCTCGGAAACCGGACCCCGTCGATAGGATAGCCCATGTTTCAAAAATTCTTATAACGGCTATGGGAGTCGATCGGGAGCTCTCAGTAATCGTGTCAGCGTCCCAGGGGGGTGGGGGGTGGCATCAAAGTGCCTGCGTCATGCCGTACGTGGAATACAATTGGCCATACAGGACAGTGGGATTGGGATCATGTGACCGCCAGCGTCACGTATAACACTAGAACGCTAACTTTCAATGTGCTTAATTCAATCTCTCAACAAAGTTTTATTGACAAGAGTTTGGCTTTTTTGAACAAAAGGCCTCACTGTTTAATGAGGCACGAAGGTGGAGAAAGGGAAGAGGGGAATATTTACAGTAAAATCGAGTGTATTCAAGTTTATAAAGGGAAAAATTAGGAAAGGGAAAGGTTCACAGAAAAAACGTGCATTCTTACATGTTTGAGTGTACATCATGTTTCTCATTATTACAGTGCAACATTTGGATATCTTATCAACACTCACCTAGGTCAGAGCGTGATCGCAATTGTGCTACGTGACAGTTGCTCTGTCATATTTGGGCAAAAAAGACCAGGATGTGTAGTTATTTAGTGTCCCCGTTGGTGCGCGATGAACATAGCCCAATGTGCATTAGTGGTTAAACTACCAAGAGTGGCTTGAGAAAGTAAGTTAAGCTAGGTATGCCGGTAAAGGGAATCTATGAGTCGGTGGAGTATCATCAGTAGTCCGGAGGGAAACCCCTACCTGGAGAGTCTCGTGGCCATAGAAAGTATGTCTGTGCATAAGTGCTAGGTTTTCTGTCCAGAGGAGTGTATAAGAGTTAACGGTATTGTATCATTAACTTCTTAACACAGTGCTCCATGAGATATTGTTGTTAAGCCCAACTTTGTCTGTGCCCAGACGGTAGACCCACCTCTGTTCTTTCTCAAACAGGGACTGCTGGATGTTTCTGCCTGTATTCACCTGTTCAATGACAGTCCACTTCAGGTCATTTGTGGTGTGATTTTGTTGTATGTAGTGTTCACTTAGTTTCGTCGTGATCCTCCTACACCCGATGTTACTTCTATGTTCGCACACCCGTTGTTTAACTTTCCGTGTAGTCATCCCTACATAACTCAACCCACAAGGACACATGATCAAATATACCACATTTGTGGAGTTGCAGTTGGTGTGGGTGCATTGTGACCAGGTTTTACCCGGTTCAAGTTCAAGGGTTTTTGTGTGTGTTGTCAGGTGGCAGACGCTACAGTTAGCACAGGGATAGTGACCCACTATTCTTGGAAGGCCCCAGGCAGTAGTTATGGATGGGGCACCCGAGGGTTCTTGAATTCTCGGTCGTGTGCTGCTTATGAAAATTCCCTCTCTCTCTTGTTGTTTAGTGGTCATTTTGTGCAGCCCGCCAGTGTGTTTTTGCCATAGGCCTTTATGTGTTCTTAGTTGTGGCCCTGACTCCTTCCTTGCTGTTGTTGTTTGACCATGTGGCCGGTGGCTATTTTATATAGCTAACCATTGTGCTTTTTGCCATAGGCCGGCATGTGTTCTTTATGGTGATAGACGAAGCGATTGCACAAGCAGTGCACGTGTTCACCGAAGCATGCAATAGTAATGCATGCGTTTCCCTGTTTGGAAGAATTGTGAAAGAGAATGCAAGCATTGTTCGGAAATAGTCAATGGTACCTATGTGTCAGAACTGTGTTGACAGTACAATCAGCGTGTTTATTGTGCCTGTTTTATTAAACATAACTCTACCAGGAAGGTGTGAGCGCACTGTACAGAGAACCACTCAGGAGATGCTTGCACAGTAACAATGGCAGCAGAGATGCAGTCGCTCCCTTGCAATGAGGGGCAGTGGCAGCGATCTGGCACCTTGAGTGACTGCTCAATCATAACCATTGCAGGGCGAGGCACCTTACCCCATGGAGTGTGTGTGTGCAAAAAAAAATCTACATCGCAATTATGATTGCCATCATCGTTATCTGTGTCATTATTATTACCATTGTTGTAATTATTGTGGCGGATTTTGGGGAGGGCACTCGGGACAGCACGCTCGGGTATGCATGTTTGTCCTGCTTCTATAACAAAGCTCCGACCCAGCAGCGTTATACAAGAAAGGGGGCATTCATCATTTTGCAGACTGTGGAACGGGCGGGGATGGATGGTGGGTCTCAGCAGCCGATCAGCTCACTTACGTCACATGTCCTTTAATTAAAAGTACTGTGAGAAACTGCATGAAGTGGGCTGTCCGTTCATAAAAACACAGCTTAATTTGTGCCGGTGGTTAGGTGCATGCACTGACGTTTGGTGACCCGCACTTATTTTTAACCCTCAGATTTTGACCCAGAACAAGAATGAGAAAGGAAGCAAAGGGGGAAAGAAGGAGGAAGAGAAATATTGGAGAAAGGGAGAAAGCAGGGATGAAAAAGAACCAGCAGTGAGTAAGATAGAGAGACAGGAAGGGCAGGTAGAAGAAAAAGCCCTGAGATGGGATTAAGACAGGCTGTCTCGGTGTTAGTGAATGCGGACATTCAGCAGAACCAGTGCCAGGCTCCTGAGAGCGGCTCCGGGCCCCTGCGTTTATAGTTTTAACAGATTATGCTTTGCATAAAATGCAGAGCAGCAACTGAGGGGGCCAGGAGCCACGCCCTCCCTCCCCTGTCTCTAAGGCCACAGCCTGGCTGCCACTGCTCGGGTGCAAGGGGAGGTTTACACGCTGCTCCCAATGGAAGAGATGCCCCAGGCCCTTTAAAATCATCCGGTCCCTTTAAACACAGACTTCCCTGGGAGCAGGTTTGGTTCATGGCCTGGGCGGCGTAGAAATGATGTAGGTCCAAGCGTGCAACAACCCCATTCAAAGATGGCAGAGGATGAGGTGTGTGCATTGAGAGTGGCCATCAGTGAATGGGTATGTTCAGAGATTGGTGTATAGGTATTTGTGCTTTAGATCTTTGTTGCAATAAAGTTTCAAAGACTTTCAATTGGTGAACTTTTGTTTATTTCATCACGTATGTTCTCATTTTTAAGAAAGTTGCGGATTTAAACAAGTGCCACGATCTTACACAACCCAATGCATTTCGGCATATTGTAGCCTTCGTCAGGGGTATATCTAGAAACAAAAAACCAATGTGTGGGCAGTTTTAATGTAATGAAATTATGTTTATGTCAACTTTCATAAATTTATTCCGTGGTGATCAGTGTTGTTTAAAGTGAGGTGGTGGGCGTATGACGTTGCGATTCAAATTATGTGAAGGGCGTGCTCTTTTTTATGTTTGCTTGTTAGATAAGATTAGTGATTATCAATGTGATGGAGATACTACCGGATGCCCGTATATGTGTGTGGTAAAGGAAAGGGTGAAGTCGATAATTAACGTCGATGTGTCGCGAAGCGCTCATTAACGCTCTGTGTTCGAACTGGTTAAGGGTGATTGGAAATTCTCTGACCCCACTTGATGCTTGTAGAGAAAGTGAAGGTTAAATAAAAAAGACGGCAAAGAGTTCGTATTTTAATATAAGGCGTGCGCTTTATCGTTAGCATGCTTTGTGAATAATAGGTCGTGTTTATCTAAGCGTGTGCTCTCTAAAAATAACGTGAAGGCTAACCACATGCGGTGAGGCGCGATTTCAATAGATGTCATGGCTTACTGAAAGATGTGGTCGGTCGTTTGTTGCTGAATGAATTAAATGATCTTACAATGGAGGAAGGCAAGAGATGTCTGGAAATCATTGTGATGCTGATCCTTAAACTGACAGTGAAGCAGAGGTTCAATCTGACACACGTTGTGTGCAATGAAAGAGTCAAGTGTACCTCCCATCCAAGGACCCTGCGCTAAATTAAATACCTCATGGCTAAAAATCACACCATATTAACAGATCTTTTCAATGCAAATTACTGGCCTGCTCTCAGAGATTCATACTGACCACAAGAGATTGTTTTCAATGGTTACTTATTGGATAGGTAGAATAGAGTTTGTAAAATTGTTGAAATTAATATACCTCTGGGTTTTCTATATCTCTTTCAGGCCTACATAATTAAAACGGAGCCCGGTTTCTTTGACATGCTATATAATTATGTGCATTGCTTTATATGAAAATATATGCACCCCAGTGAGCCACTTTACCTACTGCAATTCAACAAGTCACGTGTACGTTTAGCTTTACCACACTTTGATCTGTATTATTATGGAGTCCGAAGGTGGTAACAAAGTGGTCTAAAACCAAAAGAAACAAATATATCCTAATATGGAGAAAGCAGTTCTTGGTACACCTCTATACGATGTTATTTGGTTGAGAAAAGGCCCATGACCACCTAATCCCATAGTACCCCTCTGTGTACTGCTCTCTTTAGTCTGGGACAAAATAACAGTGAAACAAACTAAGCTCAAGTACTTTTCTGTGTTTATATATATATATATATATACATGATAGAAATAGTCCTTTCCGCTCTTCTCTCGGCGGAAATGTAGGCACGGACCTCTCGCCTCCCAAAATTAGTCAATCCACAATATATACATATACACACACATACACACACACATACTGATTCACTGTAACCCTGACTATACCACATATTTCAATATGTACTGTTTGACCCATGGCGATAATATGCGGGTAGTGCCATTTTTTTATATGTCCAGAAATGGCACTGTCAAGTATTTTTGTCTCTGCAAGATGGACTTTAAGACTAGCCAAATCTGAACATCTCTATTATGTCTAACTTCGGAATTGGAAGATGCATCTGACAATAAGTGAGTCAGCCATTAGAGAGAGGACACTTTTTGAGAGAACACTGTTCTCCACCACGCCTGAAAGATGGATAACCTTCAAACTGCATGCATACCTTGAAGTCCATAGCTCCTGCCAGACAGCTCTGTATGACGAAACGGGAGTCAACTTTGTTGCGAGGGATTACACCTAAAAAAAAAACCTGGGAGACACTATGGCTTGATACGCAAAAGTGCTCTTTTGTGTGAAGAATGAAGAGCTTCATTATAAGATACTCTGTGACTGGTATTACACTATGGCTATGTTACATTCTATCATTCCAAGTTCTATCACCCGCCCACTTCCCCCCTGCCCACAATTGCAGGAGATAATGCAATCAGATAGTGATATATTGTAGGGCTAGTGAAGGTTGTCTCAGACTCTGTACATTCTGGAGGAAAGCATTACGGGCAACTAGGCAGATGGCGGTACAACCCCTGGCCAAAGATCAATGAGTGGTGCTTCTGGGGTTGCAACCATTGGCCTGAAACAAACAGGTGGACAGGGCAATAATCTGGCGATCCATAAGTGTGCGAAACGGACTACTATTGCTCACTGTAAGAAAAGAAACACGTTCCCTCGCTTACTGGCATATCGGATTGTGACATATATTGCCCATAGAAAGACTGACAGTAAATATTCAGGAAGTACATTTGAAATCTGACACAACCTGGAACACCTTGCTGGAATATTTGGCAATTTGCACAGGCACCCAGTGTGAACCCTGGGCCTGCTTTGCACTATGCCCATTATTTGAACGATACTTCAGGGGAAAGGATCCACGTCATTCTAGCAGGGGACTAATTGTCGGATTCTTAACGTAGAAGCTGTAGTATGGTGGTGGATTGGATGGTACATTGTGCTATAGAATTACAGGGGGGTTCCATCGGAGGGAAGGGCGTGAAATTGTTGTTTAACAAGGGTAAATCTCAGAGTGGCACTATAAAATTCATATTGAGTGTCAGGAGAAAGGCAAACACTGCTTGCATGTGTAGGTCTTAAAATTAAAAGTAAAATTCTCTATCAATGTTATGGTTTAACTATAGATAAAAATAATCGCAGGACTAGAAAGCAGAAGTGCCAACAGGACTATTCATTTACAAACCCCTTGTCTGATTAACTCGTACAAGAAACTGCAATGGCAAAGATATGAGTCTGCTTACATAAACTCGGATCTCAGAAGGCTCTGGTAGTTCATGCTGCTACAATTATTGGACTGAAAATTCAATGTAAATCAAAGTAAGTGTAAATCATAACATGATTTGCTGAATGTGAGGCGAATCCTGCGAGATTCTTACTCATAACTTAGTCACGTTGTAAGTAATACTTGCAAATAGAAGGTCTGAATAATTGAGAAGGCTTTTTATTTCATGCTTGGAGGGGCAGGTCTAACATTTTGTGGCTAAAGGTTGTAAAACTTAAGCAGGTCACACACAAACACGCAATTAGTACAGGAAATGTATTTAGGTGCAAACACCTCTGGGGGATAACACGGATTTTCCATATTTAGGCTCAAGTGTTAATTGATTTAAATAAAAGCATTATATAGAGGATTTAAAATTGCCTGCAGCTGCGATAAACAATCCTTTTCGCAGGTTTATTTAGCGCGAACTTGACCGCAAGTGCTTTACATGAGCACCGGTTACGTTACACAAGAACATTCATTTTTTTAAATTAGTTTTTGTTAGGCACTGGGAGAGTAAGTGATTTGCCCAAAATCACAGGATGGGGACGAGTCTCGAACCTTGGTTTCCAGCACCATAGTCGGCAGCTCTATCCGTGAGACCACTTCCTCACCTTTCTATATTTAGAACGAGTGAAGTGAGTAGTGTTAAATGTATAACTGACTGAAAACGGTTCATAGGCTAAGAGCCACACAAATGAAGGGAGAAGAGATCATTAATGACTATAAAAACAGTTGAAGTCGTTGTTTACGGGGACACTAGAGAAACGAGGGCCGGCAGCTCGTTAATGCAGGACTGGTGCAGGTCTCCACCTCCGAGCCATAATGAGAGTTAAGAGGATGGGTGTAGTGTAGCATGGTGGATGGCACGGCCCGCTGGGTCAGGACACGGGTGAGATAGAAAGATGTAGTAAGAGGGAGGCAGAATTTGAGAATATTGAGACGAAACACACAAACTAGTAATCCGATTGAGACACCACACCTGAACACCGTGACTCTTAACGAGATGCATATTGAGAGTCGGCGGGTTAGAAAACACTTTCCCAACCCTGCACAGTGCAGAGGATGTTACTTCGCACAATAACTCACGATCCACCACTTCTTTGTTAGCAAAAAAGGCCACTTTATTAAGACAGGTGCCAAATTATAATTTTCTCTGAACACCATTTTTCCATTATCTGATAATCAAATCCCCAAATTTTCTCTGACATCTATAAAAACCTAACCCCCAAGGTAGACCCCAAGCAAAAACAACTCAATGACTCCTGTTGATAGATCCCCCTCATTCTCATTTCCCGTCCCCATGACTGCGTCCCCCACTTCCCCCGTTGGAGGATGGGCAATCCCGCTCCAGCCTGCCCACCCCCCCAGCAAAAAACCCGCCTACCAGAAAAACTATCTAACCGAAAAAACCTGTCTTATCGTGGCAAAAAGAAAAAACCCAGGCCTGGCCGTTGCCAAACCTGGAAGAAAAAACCCCATAGAGTCAAAGGGAAAAACACATAAGAAACAAAAACAAAAAGGGGAAGGGTGGGTGGGGCAAATTCAAAACCCTTCCTCCCCACTCCCTAGATCACAATGAATTTCCCGCCCCACAGCGCCTCTACTTATCACCTCGCCTCTTGCACCTCCCGCCTCCCTGATTAACCCTACCCCGCACCTGGGTGGCCGCTCCCTTGTGCGAAACCACCCAGGGGGAGACTGGCTCGCGCTCCGCTCCCACTGGGTCCCCTCTCGCACAATAACTCACGATCCACCACTTCTTTGTTAGCAAAAAAGGCCACTTTATTAAGACAGGTGCCAAATTATAATTTTCTCTGAACACCATTTTTCCATTATCTGATAATCAAATCCCCAAATTTTCTCTGACATCTATAAAAACCTAACCCCCAAGGTAGACCCCAAGCAAAAACAACTCAATGACTCCTGTTGATAGATCCCCCTCATTCTCATTTCCCGTCCCCGTGACTGCGTCCCCCACTTCCCCCGTTGGAGGATGGGCAATCCCGCTCCAGTCTGCCCACCCCCCCAGCAAAAAACCCGCCAACCAGGAAAACCCAGAGAGTTTTCCTGCCCCACCCAACAGAAAATTGTTACCATCTTGCAGATGCACACCAAATGCTCTCTTTCAAATTTGAGCAATCATGTCCCTCAACTCCAGCAAATAAAAAACTTGCCCCATGGTAGACAAATGTACCCCATCATCCCTGAAAAGATGCCCTTCAGAGCCCCGTATATGGGGATGAGAAAGAAACTGTATTCCCATGCCTTCACAAAATATTCTCATGGCTCTAATAAGCTTCCGGCGCGCTTTCTCTATAGCTGCATGGCTCCGTGCTCCTTTCCAGTGCATCCCCGTTATGAACTCAGTCCCAAACTACCCTGGTGCCTGTCCTCGATGTTTGCTAGAACCTCCTTCATCAGTTTTATGAGTGTCGGCCCAAGACAAGGCAGCGAGATCATTCTCACCCAAATGAATAATCAGCCAGTCTGGCGGGCCCTTGTTGGAACAGCTCATGACCAAATAAGGAAAATTAACCCCCCCCCAACGCATACCCCCGTTACCCTACCAACCACTTCATGTGTAACACCTTGCAGTCCAAGCGATCTCCCACAAATCTGTTGCTCAGCATAAACGTCTGCCCACTTTACGAAGGAGTGTCTTATTATCCATGATGACTGTTTCACAGTTACCAGCCCCGAAGTCTTACCTAGGCAGAAAAACAAACGTTAACAAAAGGAAACACAGTAGAAATGAAAACTCATTTTCTAGCCTAGTTCTCGCACCACTTGGATTTCCATCTCCCATTCCGACGTATGTCAGTCCATGACCATCCCAATCTAGCCGCCTCTGTTGCCGCCCTATACGAAAACGAATGTGTGCCAAACATTAAAGGGTTCTCCCCCACAAGAACCAGCACTTTCCTCATTACTGCCAATAACTGTGCAACTGGAATCTGACTCCCTGATGCATGGCAAAAGATGTCCCCAGGAGAAAAGGAACTAGACGCCCTAACCCTCCCATTCCCTCACTGGACCGCATTGACCCACTCCACAACTGGTTAGGAAAACCCAGTTACCCTTTCCCAACGGAACCGTTTTTAGAGACCCTCAACCAACTCCCCCGCCTGAGTTCTTCCAGAAAAAACCTCCTCGCTGTTAATCCCCACCCTATGACGCAAAACAATCAGCTCGGATGCCCTAAATGCTCCAAAATTAACCATACAAAACATAGCCTAAACCGGCCGCATTCGTCCTCATTAGAACAGCAAAGTGGCAGCTGCCCAAGCATCCTTTGCAACAAATCAAATGTCACCGGTCGGCGTAACTGCTTGTTCCCAGCCCAAAGCCTACTTAAACCTTTGAGAACTCTCTGCACAATTACCCCCCCCTACCGGATCCTTCCCCCACCTCAATTGTCCGTAAAACGAATTCCCAGCCAATTTACCGAAAAACTGGTATTGTGGGAAAAACATTGATCCATCAGGTGTAAAGCCAAAACCCAAGAACCACCTGTTCATCAGCCATCCTTCCCCTCCTGACAGCACCCGTGTAACCATAACAGAGGAATTCGCTCCATGCTTGCTGATAGCTCCGTCTCATAGTGTCCGCTACAAAGTGCTCTACCAATTCCACAATTCTTAGTCCCCCCACACCCAGACACACAGTGGGACCTGAGTCTTGTGAAGTGCGGCCCCAGGAGCCAACCGGCGAAATTTCTCCCACTGGCACCGAGACAGAGAGTCCGCTATACAATTGTTGACATCTGAAATATGACGTGCCTTAAAAACAATGATAAGCTGTAAACATTTGAACATGAAAGCACTTCAGCAAACGTAAAAACTCTCAAACCCTTGACCTTCTGGCGATTGATCAGCTCTACCACCGCTCGATTGTCGACATTAGACATCACTGAATGATCCTGAAACTCCTCACCCCAGACATACAATGTCACTAGTAAAGGAAAGAATTCTAAAAATGCGATACTGCGCCCTTGCCGTAATCAAAGCTCTGGCCAACTCTCGGCGCACCAACGCCCTTCCCAAAAGACGCCAAAACCTTTTGCTCTTACCGCATCCGAGTAAACCTGAACCTGCCAGACCATATCTTTGTCCGCAAAAAACAAAGACACTCCTTTGAAGCCCTTCAAAAAAATCCGCCACACTCTCAAATCCGCCCTATAGGCTGCAGACATCCGTACTCTGTGGTGCGGAAGAAAAAACCCCAGACATAGCCAACCCCCACTTCCTGCATAAAGTTCTCCCAGCCCGGACCACCCTACATGCAAAAATGAGGTATCCCAATAACTTCTGCACTGTCCTGAGCTCCGATTCGCGCTCCTCGATAACTGATGACAAATAAAGAAATCTCCTGCACCTTTGCCTCCGGCAGCCGAGCTACCATGTTCACTGTGTCAATTGCAATACCCAAGAAAACCATGGTAGTGCTGAGACCCTCCGTTTTATCCAGGCCCAACGGCACACCGAGCTCCTGTGCCATACTCTGAAAAGCAGACAAAGCTGCATGACACTGCCCCGAGTTCTGAGCACCAATGAACAAAAATTATCCAAACAATGGCATACGAGGGGGTGACCAGAGATGTGAATAAAACGCCACTGTAAAAAAGTGCTAAATGTTCCAAATAATGCACACGAGATAGAAAACCCCTTTGGCAGCATCTTATCTACTTAAACGCCCCTAAAAATGCATGCCTAACAGTTCAAAATCGCATGGATGGATGGGGAGTAAACGAAAAGCAGACTGTATATCACTTTTAGCCAATTGCGCATTCTGCCCTGCAGAGCGTACCAAACCCAATGCATCATCCACGGAAGCGTAAGACACGCAAGAATCCGCTGGCGATATGAAATCGTTAATAGAGGCACCCTCAGGCCACGACAGATGGAGTATCAGGCGAAACTCCCCAGCTTTCTTTTTTGGGCCCACCCCCAATGGAGAGACCATCAAAGTGCGCATGGGACATTGACCGAAAGGGCCAGTCACCCTACCCGCTGCAACCTTGTACTGCAACTTCTGTTGGACCACCTGCGGAAAACCCTTAGCAGATTTAAGGTTATCCGAACACCTACCCTGACTTGGGTCCTGGTACCCTATCCGGAAACCCTCTCTGAGAAACCCCACCCTAATCTGTTAGCAGCTGCGGAGTCCAGGTACCCCTTTAACCATTGTCCCAAACCTCCAATCTAATTGGGGTAAGAGCCTTTGGATACAAACTGGAAGGCCTGCCCTCTACCCCGCTGTCCCCTTCCGTGCTCCGCAACCGTTGGCCAGCTAAAACATTGTGTGAGGGGATGCCTGCCCCCCCCCCAGAATTCCCCGTCATATGACAGCCAAGTATATCCCCCAAAGTAACTCTGAGCTTTCCGTATAATGTCCAGATACTTAAACAATGCCACCGCTCTGTCCTGGTATTTTGCACCGTATATACTTGCGTAAATCAAAAATGCCAAAGTCCAGTTTTCAATTGTTTTGGAGACCCTAAGGCGCCTTTCCAACTCCCATTCGTCCTCCTTAGACCCCTCTTTGACCAGAATAACCTGATGCAGCACTTTAAAAACATTCACAAATTCATGTGTCCAAATTCTGCTTTTGGTCTTAACCGATCAATGTGATCCTAAAGTCATACCAATCCCCATATACGGCAATTGTTGTCGTGTATATTCTCGTCTTCCTCTACTGAATCCTGCACTTCCTTACCCTTTTCAGCGACCGTGCATTGCCAACAATAGCGACGCCCCCCACCCTTACAGCATCTAGCAAATTCCCAGGGCGCACAACCCCAGCATGAGCATTAACCCCCACCAACTCTTTCCCCACACCAATGAACCTTATTGCTTTGTGTGTTTGACCCCCCTGTCGCCAAACCGACCACCATCCTGCCATACCTGTTGGCAACTGGGCCGCTCTGAGCTGTACATCACGCTGTACTTCCTGTAGTTGAGTGACAGTGACCTGGTCCCGCAGCTGTGCTTGGTCCGCTCGAGACGCCTGCAAAAAACTAAGCATACTTTGTTGCCCCGGCACACCCCTCTTACCCTTCATTGATGTCACATACTGTTTCTCAAGAAAAATCCCCCACCAGCTCCCTCACGCAATTCCCCTTCATCCAAATCATCACAGTCAGTGACCAATACCACGCCATCACGGCTACCCCACATAATGCCCCACTTCCCCCTGGCATGTCCTGCCAATCCCCTTCCTCCAGGAACCAAATTCCCCTGAACATCCAACTTGACAGATGAGGTGCCTGCATTAGAAAGGAAATCCGCTCCAGATCCCTTTCCGCCTATATGACCCTCAGCCGAAGCCACGGAAAGCCCCAGCTGTAATGGGCGCCTACCAGCCGACGCTGTTGTGCACAAAACTGGCAGTGTGTTACTCAAGCTGCTCTGACTAAGCACTTCCTGAACTCCTGATGCGTCCCCCGGGACCCCCAACACCCTGCCCCGCGCTTTGCCTGGTGTGCCACCACTGCTCACCCAGATCCACTGACCCACATTGGGTTCTTGCGCCACTGACCCGGCCGTATCACGCAAGCCTCCTCCTAGATGCCCCAGACCTGTCAGTCGACTGCCATCCTGTCTCGCTACTGGCTGGCCCCCAATCCCGGGTAACACTACGTGTCCCATCCCCTATAGCTGCGCAGACCCAGCTGCCCGCAGTGCCTCCTCCAAACCACCCAATTCCCAGGCAGGCCGCAGAAGGTCGCCCACCCCGAGTGCTTAACCTGACACAGGGGGCCCTGATACCAGCGAACCCCCCCCCCGGTGGGGCACCGGCCCAAACGACCCCCCCTGGGTGTACTCCACAGTCAAAGGCGGGGGGGGCAAGGGCAAGATACGGGCGTGTCAGGGCTAACAACTTACTGTTGCCCATGCAATTCTAGCAACTGAGCCCTCCCCTACAACAATAGACCAGCAGGCCGTGAGGTATCTGCAATTGCCTGCTCCTGAAAAGCTCCGTGTGAAGACAGACCTTCTATGCTCCTTGCGCTCTTAACCTGCCTGCCACACAATACCCCGAGCAGCTGCCCGACACAAATCGCCTCTCCCCCGCCTCCCAGCTGAGCACAGGGACCGCCCCCTCTTTTCCCCCCCTGTAGCACGCCGCCCGCTTATAAAGTTACTTGCGGCCGCACCTACCTGGGGCTCTTCAATAGGTTCTCCGCCGGACACCGGTGCCTTCAAAACAGCAGCTCCGACCTCCATAGCCCCCTCCTGCCCTGCCGCCGAACACCCGCTGCCTTCCACTGGTTGAGGCGACATACTCGCTGCCACCGCCATCGCTTCGTCTCCCGCAACCTTCCTCGGCCAGCGCTCCCAGCCTAACCCCGCCTGCTCAGTGACGCCCTGCTCCAGCAGATCAATCCCTGTCGGCCTCGCATAACACCCGGACGGCGGCGCTCACTTCCTGATGTGACTCCATCTACACTACGCAGGTACGGAGTCGTACAAGGAGCAAAATGCAAATTCAAAACCCTTCCTCCCCACTCCCTAGATCACAATGAATTTCCCGCCCCACAGCGCCTCTACTTTTCACCTCGCCTCTTGCGCCTCGCGCCTCCCTGATTAACCCTACCCCGCACCTGGGTGGCCGCTCCCTTGTGCGAAACCACCCAGGGGGAGACTGGCTCGCGCTCCCCTCCCCCTGGGTCCCCTCTTGCCCCTCCCATGTCAAGTTGGTAATCAACGGCTTCACAATCTCCCAATGCTCGCAGGAGAAATCGGCCTGAACCCGCGGGCTTCCACTCTTAGATGTCCTTTTGGCAGTAGAGACTTAGGCATCTGCAATGTTGGCGCACGACGGACCAGCAGCCCCAAAACACTCCGCAACAACACCGGAGCTAGCAGCAAGTGTAGTAACGATAGAAGCCCAACTATCCGAAGAAAAAGGATGAAACGGGACGAGCCCACAAAATGAGCACTCACGGTAATAACAAGCACAGCATACAGTCATCAAAACACAAACGTCTGTATTGCGCGTGCGTTGTGCACATTGCCATGCTTTGGTCAGGCAAAATTTCCGTGACACCAAAAAAGAGTGCGATCACCCAGCCAATCCCACAACAAACAAGCATTTCTTAATGCAATAGGACTCGTACTTACGCGGGACCTATTGCATAGGAAATGGGAGGGTGGGGGTCCAGGACTGCACAAACGGGAGTGGGAAGGTGGGGGGGGGCAAAATGTCACGGACTGCAGAGGGGGCGGGGAGGGGGATACAGGGCCAAAAATAGTTTTTGAGTAAAGGGGCCAATAGCCAGGGAAGGATATAAATGAGAACATGGCCGTGAGGATGAGGGACTAACAAGGCAAAAACGAATCAAAATGCAGCATTTATTATTGTAGCCAATCAGAAATATGGCCGGAAAGTTTCCCCCACTATAGTGTATACTGCATGCCTCGCAAAGCGAGCAGCGCATGCGCTGCTACTCTAGTCGAGACCTAAAAATTGCTGCATGTGGTAAGAGCAGAGAATCTGCTCCAATCATGGTGGTAGGTGCAGGTGATGTGGAAAAAGAGTGTGACATTTTTACACAAAGCAGGCCCATCCCCAGGAGTGCACTAGTATTGCCCACATACGTAACGTTGAAATGTCACAAGACTCAGTCAGATAGAGACGCAACAGCAAACAGTTACTGCCTAAAACACATATTGAGTCTATCACCTTCTTCTCTCCAGAAGCCGCCTGCGTCAGTGGTACCCAGAAAAGAAAAAAATCCAGGCTAATATTACTTTCATGTTTAGTCAGGAGGGACAGTATGAACGCAACCACCTAACAGCACGTTTGTACAACAGGAAGCTGGCTAAAATGTTAGCCCTGAACCTCCTCCCTTTTTCTTTCGTGGAATGAGTGAGTTTTACAGAATTTGTTGTGACTAACTGTCCACATTGGAAGGTTCCCAGCTAGACCTTATTTTATCAGAGTTGCTGTTTCAGTGCTCCATCACAATGTCCTGGAATTGGTTAGACAAGCTTTGCAATAGAGTACTGTTCAAACTATCCACCTGAAGACAGACACGTGCACCAGTTGCCAAGCCACTGATTACATGTGTATCCCTGCACACTGGATCTCTTTCATGGGGGATGGAAAAATGCTATCTTCAGGTTTTGACACTGATGAAATCTTTAATGGTGCTCGGAAGCATGCAACAGTAGACACACTTGCCATTGAGAAAATCTATTCAACTACAAACATATTGGAAGACTTTAATAGGTAGTTGTTTGAATGGCTGCGGCCCAGAGGGCTTAACATTGGATTGTTTTCACGGACAATGGCAGTAATATAGTTACGTTCATGGCAGATGTTGGCAATTTGGCAATTTCTTGGTCCTGTGTTTGGAGCACTGCATCAATGTCAACGTTGTGCAGGATTTTCTCAAAAAAAGAAAACCGAGTCAGCAACTTACTGTCCACCTGCAGAAGAATCTGCACTAATTTCAGCCATTCTTTTAAAGCCCAGAAGCAGTTGAGGATCATTTAGTATGATAATAGAGTGGCAGTTAAAGCCCTCATACAGAAGGTGTCAGCCAATTGGAACTCTTCCTATTACATAGGGGACATGTAAATTATAAATCATTACAAATACTGGAAAATAAGTTTGTATGGAGACTTCTATCAGTGCCCCAGAGCTCCCCTGTTGCTTTTTGCCATGATGAAGTAGGAATGAGTTACCTGAAAGATAGCAATGCACTTCAACCACTGTTGCTTTGGTTAAAAATTTGGAAAAACCCTGAAGCTATCCTCTGTAGGACAATATTAGCTGACTGCATGGGGATGGACAAAAGCCAAGATATATCCTGGTTAAGATATGTCAAAATGAATTTTTCTAAAATGGGTGTCACAGAATATTACACAAATCCTGACACCCTAAAGAATGTTTCATCCGCCTCTATTAAATCTCTTGTTTACCAAAGGCATCAGTAGATAGATATCACCTGTAACATGCCTAATCATCTAGAGCCTGTCTCCTACAAAGAGAACCTGCTCTTTATTTACAAATTGATGTAAATGAAAGGCGGATATTTTTGCTGCCTAAGTTGCGGCTAAAAATAATTCATTACCTAGTCGCTTTCCCTACCCAAGGCACATGGTTTGCATCACTTCCAGTATGTCCCTGTGATAGTCGTTCAAGGCAAAGCACTATGCACTTTATTTTATTTTGTAGTTGTTATACACCTCAGAGGAAGCAATTTATTGGCCCACTTTACTTGGTGCTGGGATCAAAAACCACACATTAGCAATGGAATTTTTACTCTCATTAGAATCAATCAAAATTATATACTGGCTTTTAAACTATCTTTTTACTGCTTTTAAGATCCGTAGTAAATATTAACTACTGTTCAAAAATATATAATCTCTGTGTGTGTGGACCTGTTGGCTTTTAAAGTTTTAACTGTAAATATGTACGTGCAATCTTTTATGGCTCTTTTAAGAGTTGAATAAAGTATTTTCTGACTCTGACCTATTACATGTTGTAACGTCTGTTTGAGCAGTACAGACAGATGATTATGTCATGTAAAGAGACGATGCCACTGGGAAAGGCATAATAATTGAGCCTAGTCAAATGCCTGACAGAGATATTGCTTCCGTTGGAGGTTTTCACACGGGAAGTTAGCAAGGAGGACAGTACGATGGGCAAGCCATCCTTTTCTTGCATCTGCTACAGGACCAACTAAAAAAGGTGTCTGATATGTACCCAGGTGTGGTTGAGAAGAAAGATGCACATGGGTTGGTGGAGAGTTTAATCCTTCTTTTGGCTGATAATACAAGGCTGCAAAGAAACATTGTGTTGTCTAAAGAGTACATCTGTGCCACAATTCTTGATCCATGGTACAAACAATTACTGGCCACTTTTATTCCTTTCCAGAAAGGGATGTTTCCCATACAAGACGTGTATTGCTGAGCAAGCCAGTGACCTGGAAGAAGAACTACTGATTATTAGATGGCCACTCCCAGGCAGAGGTTCTGGGGTGCAGCCTTCAACTTCCATAGAGGGCAGTGCTGTGAGCCAACAGCAACAACAAGAACAACGGCAACAACCATAACCACTGGAGCATCGGCCCTAACCTCTGCAATGACTTGGTTTCAAGTGGCAGGTCTTAATTCCCGTGAAGAGGCGGAGGCAAAAGAGGTCACACAAGTTGCAGCACCAATGACCATTCGGAGCATGATCCAGGACTATCTGGCTGACCTAACAGAGGTCTCTCTGGATCAAAACCCATTGTTGTATTGGCATGGGAAGAGGTGTTTATGGCCAGTGACCAGCAGGCTGGCAATAAAGCATCTTGTCCTGTAGCCCATGTGTTTGCTGAGCATCTGTTCAGTACAGCTGACGCGGTTGTCACAGTGAAAAAGACCAATCTCTCACCTCAAAATGTGGAGAGCTTGACCATGATCAAAATGAACCAACACTTTATACCACAGAATTTCACCATACCTGAGATAACACAGGAGTAGGGCGATTGGTCAGACTCTGGTCGTAGTAGTGTGTTAGCTGACTAACTTCTGGGTGAACCACCTGAGTTTGCGGATGAACTCTTAATGAGTGTGCCTGGGCCACAATAGAACTTTCTATCACCAAACTGCATTGCCAAAATAAAAATGCATATAGCTAGGGGAATATTATATAATTTGTTTGCTTGTGTCTGACTGACTTCTATTGCCCTGCCGTTTTAGGGACATGTATGGCCGGATTAGAGTTGGACCATTGTACAGTGAGGAAGCCTCCCCCCACCCCCTTCAATGACACTGGAGAGAAAATGCCTGCCTCCATCCCATGCCTATCATTTTTGTATCCCTTAGCAGGACTGCCCCTGATCATTTGATCTACAAGTCTGAGTGTGTGTTGCGTGCATCAAAGAGGATCAACAATTGAGTGCCACCGTGTTTAGATTGGAACACGTATTTATTGCACTTATGAGTGACATATGAGTGATTGTGAGCAATGATTCATGTGGTGGCAGACAGTGAGGGAGGGTGTTCAGCTATAATTTGTAAGCTTGATTGTGATGATTTGCAATGTTTGTGGCCTGATGGGTGATCATTCTTTCTGAAGGTGATTGGCCCTTCCCCTTTAACACTTATCATGATTTTCTTCCTGGGACCATCCCGCTCAGTTAACAAAGACAAATCTACACAAAAACTACTCAGTGTCTCTTATCTTGTAAATCGATATCAATGCACTACTGGTCGATCTCTCTTATTTGGGTCGGGAGTCAGAATGGAATTGGACAGATTAATTGTTCAGAGTCAGAAGGATGATGGAAAGACTCAGGGTGGGACTACCACAACAACAGCCAGAAAATGGAAGTTCTCAACTTCAGGGAAACCAGCATCATGATGACTCTAAGAGGCCTTCTCAGCTCTTTGCACTGGTAAGAGCTGCGTTAATTTGTGAAATGCAATGCTGCTGAGTGTATGAGCTGGCTCAAATTTAAACTCCTCTATTATGTGGTTGGGTGGGTGGCCTGTTGTTGTAAGTAACTGGAGACAGACATTTGATGTTACATCATTACATTATGCACATGCTTGACTAAATGTTATGATGACATTTGTGAGATTGATAAGCCCTGTACATGCAGCTACTTGTCTGTGAATGGTTGTAATTTACTCACACTTCTTAGTTAATCGATCGCACATGAGTCATAAAATGAATAATTGCGGCAGAATATCTTCCTGCTCTGCCTCTGAGTCTTCTTAGTACACTCCTCATGAAGCTTACCTTCTGTCCTTCTCCTTGACTCTAAAATATCCTTTCTGTTTTACAATTTGCAGGATTCTCTTCTCCTGCACAAAAGATGAAAGCTCCATAACTCTCCTGCTTACCTTAGCAGACCGCTTCAGCCAGGCACCCCAGATTGACAGACAATCCAAGAAGAATGCAGATGCACTGCCCAATTTGGCAATACTTTATCATTTTTCTTTTAAGAATAATTTTTTAGAACTGTTTGGATTCACTTCACACCTCCATAATTTGTATTTTTCAAACCTAGATGGCTGAACATTTAGACATATAATAGTAACTTGGGTCTCGGGGGCTGAAAGACCACTTGCAATGCATTTTACTGGAATTGTGTCATGCTCATTCCTTCATTTCCTTCCACAACAGATTGATGATGATGTGCTGCTCATTGCCCAGATGAATATTGTTGCTGTGTAGTAGTTGTCTTTCCCCAAATCCCCTTTCCCATCCATTCATCGAACCCTTAAACCTCTTCCCCCGGGCGGTATGATTTATTGAGGTGTGACTGAATTTACATCATAAATGGATCATACACTTGGTGGGGTGGCTAGGGTTAAAGTGACACCAACTCACTGTGGGATCTTCTATTACCTGAGCAATAGCCCACACTGGCCCCATTTACCCACCCATGCATAAAAGTGAGCCATATTTTAGATATAGAAGAGCATCATTTGTCAGCATTATTATTCAGGACTTCAAGTAAGGTTATCGGGGCACTGAGGGTGCCATGTCTCAGTTAGAAAGCCAGGTCTTGAGCTTCTTTCTGAAGTCTACCAGGCATGATGATGTTCAAGTCAAATCAGGTCATACCAGATCTTGGCCGATATGTAGGAGAAGGAATGGCCCCCGCTGTGGCTGTGTCAAATGCAGGGGGGTTGCGAGGGCACGTGAGGTAGAGCACAAGTGTCTAGCAGGCATATGGAAGTTCAATTGGCGGTTGATGTATGATGGTCCTTGGTCGTGAAGAGCTTTGTAAGCAAGTGTGAGGATCTTGTACTGGCATCTCTTCTGGATGGGAAGTCAGTGGAGGTTTCTGAGGTGTGTGGCGATGTGGGTCCATTTCAAGAGGTCCAGGATGAGTCTGGATTCAGTGTCCTGTATGACCTGGAGTCCTCTGAGGAAATGGGAGGCAATCCTAGGTTATAGAGCGTTGCCGTAGTCGAGGTGGCTGGTGATGAGAGCCTCAGTGATGGTCTTTCTGATGTTGATAGGGATCCATCTAAAGATTCTGCAAATCAGGTGAAGGGTGTGAAAGCAAGAGGAGGCGAAAGCATGGATTGTTGTTTCATGGTTAATTGGCTGTCGGTGATGATGCTGTGGTTGCAAGCTTGGTTGGTTGGTGTGGGAGCAGGTCTGAGTTCTGTTGGCCGCCAGCTGTGGTCCCATGAGAAGGTGTTCTTCCCTAAGATCAGTACTTCTGTTTTGTTGGAGTTGAGTTTGAGGCAATTGTCCCTCATCCATTTGGCTACGTTGGACATGTTGTTTCAGAAGTTGCTTTTAGCATTAGAGGGGTCCTCGGAGAGCGAAAGGATTAGTTGAGTGTTGTCTGCGTAGGAGATTATGTTGAGTCTGTGGGATCTGACAACATCTGTGAGGGGTTTCATGTATATGTTTAACAGGGTGGGGCTGATTGATGGTCCTTGTGGTATGCCGCATGTGATGTCCATGGGTGTGGAGGTGAAGAGAGGCAGTAGGATGCTCTGTGTGTGTCCTCTAAGGAAGGAGGTGTTCCACTTGAGGTGTTTTTCTATATGCCGATGTTGTAGAGTCTGTCGATGAGGGTGTAGTGGAAGACAGTATTGAATGCAGCAGAGAGGTTGAGGCAGATCAGGGCCATTGTTTCTTTGTGGTTGAGAAGAGTTCTGATGTCGTCAATGGCAGCGATCAGCATAGTCTCAGTGCTGTGGTTGGCACGGAATCCTGATTGAGAGTTGTCGATGAGGTGGTTGTTCTCCAGATATTTGGTGAGCTGTTGGTTAATGACTTTCTCCAGTACTTTGGTCCGGTAGGGGAGCAGCGACATTGGTTGATAGTTTTTGCAGTCACTGGGGTCAGCCAAATGTTTCTTTAGGAAGGGTCTGACCTCTATGTGTTTCCATTCTTTTGGAGGGTTGCTATGTAGATGGAGGTGATGAGGATGCTGATGAGCTCCATGCTGATTTGGGTTGGTTCCAAGGTTCAATAAATGGTGGGGACAAGGGTCGGTGGACGGCCCGGAGTAGATGGATGACATAATGGCTGTGGCGGTCTGGGTGGTAAGTGAAAACCAGATGGTGATCGTTTGGCTAGTGTTCGCTGGTGGGTGTGGTTATGGAGTCTGTGAGAGGTGGGTTGGGTTGAAGATGGTGGCAATTTTCCTGTGGAAGTAATCCGAGAGGGTGTCACGGAGTTCTGGGAGGAGTGGGTGGTGTTCTCTGTGACTGTCGGGTTGGAGAATTCCTTGACTCTTTTGAAGAACTCCTTCATGTGGTTGGCTGCGGTATTGATGGGGGCCATGAGGGCTGCCCTGTTGGGTTCCTTGAGGCAGAGGTGAAAGTTGCTCAGGGCTGCTTCATGTGTGGCTCTGTCCAAGGGGTTCTTCGAGTTGGTAGCAGTTGCGATTGGTGGTTCTGAGCTCTGGGGTGTACCAGGTGGCTTTTTTAGAGGTTTTGTTGTTTTTGCAGGTTTCAGCAGGGTGACTCTGTCTGCGCATCTGGTGATCCAGGTGTAGTGCTAGATGGTGTGGTCAAGGTCTGCAAATGTTTTGGATTGTATGGTGCTGAGGGCCTGTGTCCACTGAGTCTTGATTACCTTGCCCCAGTTGTGGTGAGAGGGATGGTGGTGCTTGGCGGTGGTGTGCTGGGGGTTGGAGATGATGAAGTAAACAATGGTGTGGTCAGTCCAGGTGAGTTCTGTGATGTGGGTGAATTTGATGGGGTCGAGTGTGTGACCGGCCTTGAGTACGGGTTTGGTCACTAGTTGGGTGAGGCCAATGTTGTTCAGGTTCTACAGGAGCGTGATGTTGTTGGCATAGTTGGGGTCGTCAGCATGGAAGTTGAAGTCGCTGAGTAGGATGTAGTGGTTGGAGTCAATGGGTAGCGGGCAATGAGGTTGGAGATGGCATCGCAGAAAGCTGATCAGAGTCCTGGGGATCTGTAGATGAGGGTGCCTCTTATGGTGGTCTTAGCGTTTATCTGTAGATGGAAGTTGAGGTATTCCATGAGAACCGTTGGTTCGTCGTTGGTGACGGTAGATCGAATGGTTTCTTTGAAGATGATGGGGATTTTCCTGCTGTGTTTGTTGGCTCGGTCTTGGTGTATCATCTTGTAGCCATCGGGAGTAGCAGTGATGATGTCAAGGTTCAAGGAGGGCTTAAATCACTTTTTTGTGATACAGGTGACGTTGGGGGCGAAGGTGGTAATGGTGGTAATGGTGTCCCAGATGTCTGTGGCATGTTTGTAGAGGCATCAGGCGTTGAACAGGATGCATTGGATTGGTTCTGGGCTGTTGTTAGTCTTCTGAGCAGGAGGGGTGCAGGGTTCAGTGCAGGCAGGCAGGCCTGTGTCACAGGAGTAGCAGCAGTGGCAACAGGTGAAGGGTCCTTTAGCTGACCACGGAGGTGACGTGAAACAGCTGCTGTTGCAGAGTCTATGGCCAGGAGCTACTTGGTAGTGTAGTGGTGGATGTAGAGAGGACCAGGGGTCCTGGCGCTGGGCACAGACGGGCCCGGACAGGTACAGTCGGGCTTGGATTTGGTGCGCCAGCAGCACACCCACTGCGCCCAGCCACAGTGCGTTGTGCAGCAGCCTCCATATTTAGTCCTGGGAGTTGTAAGGGGCCGGCAGGGAGTCTAGAGGGCAAGAGCAGCAGAGGAGGCAGGAATCTGCAATCAGACCAGCAGCTCAGTCGGCCCTAACTCGATTACCTGAGGGAAAGGAAAAATGAGAGGCAAAAATGCAGGCAAACAAGAAAACAGGCAAAAACAAAAGAGGAAACAGGTAAATACAAAGCCAAGTACACAAATACACAGAAATCAAAAAGCACTACAATGGACAAATCCCCGAGGGAGAACAAAATGTATGTGAAGGCAAGGTCCCCAACAAAAGGCTTGAACCCACAGGCCTTGTGTTGCATAAACACTTAACCTTGACCACCATTAAGAATCACACCGTAGGAAATCCTGCAGTAACTAAGGTTTTGGAAGATTGGGAGAGGTAGCAGTTATCGCTTTATCTATTTAGGTAAGAGAACTATGGAGTGAAGTGAAATAGTTTAGTAAGTAAGTAACTTCTACTGTAGATAACTAATTGATTATCTAGGTTGTGGTTAGCAATATAGGTTGTGGCAGCATATCCCACTAATGGTTAAGCTACTTACAGAGGGTAGTGAGACAATGGTATATAACTAACAGTAACTAACCGGTATACACTTTGATAAGTGGATTAAAAAACAGACTACATAAAAAGGCAGCAGGGCAAACTATAAGTAAAGCGCAATAAAACCTATGTCAGGCATAAAGTATGATAACATTATTTTTCCCTAGATAATTACAGGTATATTATAGTTAGGTTCTGATTTTACACACACAAAATCAAAGAAATTCATCAGTTATAGTTATTCTTATCTCAAGGAACTATAACTCATATTCTAAGGTAACCATAACTCAAACCTTTGCCATGCACTGCTAATTACACCACATATTAAATAAGTCATTATATCTTCTATATTCATTGATAATATCAACATATTTGCAATAGAAATATTGATGAAAAAACTGTGCACGGTGGGCGTGTCAGTTATAGTTACCATCGGGTTTGAATTATACTTTCTTGAGATGAGTATAAATATAACTGGTGAATTTATATGGTTTTGTGCATGCAAAATCTCAACCTAACTATAATATCCCTGTAACCTTTGGGTTTTTCAGTGACTATTATAGCTAGATAGATAGATAGATAGATAGATAGATAGATAGATAGATAGATAGATAGATAGATAGATAGATAGATAGATAGATAGATAGATAGATAGATAGATAGATAGATAGAGAATTATATATATATGTATATATATATATATATATATATATCTCTCTTTCTGTATATATATATACATATATATATTCACTAAAAAAAACATAGGTTTCAGGGGCGTTATAGTTAGCTGGACTTTTCACTCGTACAAAACCATAGAAATTCCCCCGTTATAGTTAGTTCAGCTAACTATAACTCGCGCGCCCGCAATGCACTGCTGATGACGTCACATATTACATCACTCATGACATGGTCAGTGACATCACTCATGACATCACTGATGACATCTCAAATGACATCACTGATGACATCATCCAGTGAATGTGTGTTTTTCTGAAAATTACATATGTTTTATATATGTATATCTCAAGGTCGATGGAAGAATAAATGGGTTTATAAGTGTCTAAATGGATGATTTGTTTTTGAAAAATTGATTGTATAACTGACTGATTAAGTGTATCTTAGTGCATACATGGCTTAGTGAGTAATGTTTAAATATGTAAATATCTGTATCAGTCTCTCACTTTGTGTATAAGTGGCTGCATGGGTTGGTGAGTAGCTACATGAGTGTCTATATAGGTTATTAGTTGGTTTTTTGAGTATCAGTATAAGTGTCTGATGTCTGTATGGTTCGGTGGGGGGTATTAGGTAGTGCATAGGTGCATGAATGAGTGACTCACTGTTTTTATGTGTTGAAGACAGCATGTGTGCAGGACTGTATGGGTGAATGAGTGTGTGCATGGGTGTGTTAGTGAGTGAATGACTGTCTCAATAGTGTCTCTATGAGTAACTACATATGCTTTAAACTAGTATATGTGACTATTGGTGTATATAAGTGAGTATATGTGAGAGTGACAGATTGAAAGAGTTCCTGTATGAATAAGTATGTGTTTCTACAAGTGAATGTTAAAAAGACTAAGTATGTGTAAGTTTCTGTAGAAGTAAGTGTGGTGGTGTGTGTATAACTGTATATGCAGGTAAACGGATGTTTGATTCTTTATTAGCATGAGTGACTATGTGTGTGAGTAACTTTATGGATGAGTGGCGTTGTGTAACAGGATGTATAGGTGTATGAGTACATATGATGAGTGAGTACATGTATGAGTGACTGTATAGGACTGTTGGTGAATGAGTGGATGTGTATGTGGATCTTGGAATTACTGAGTAGGTGTGTTGTAACTGGTATTGGTATGTCCATTGTTATGAAAATGTTAGTTTCTATTTTTTAATGTGTGTATCAAAGGTTATATTAGGGGGAGAGGAGGTCTGCCACTTTATCACAAGGATGATGTCATCAGTGATGTCGTCAGTGATGTCATTTGAGATGTCATCAGTGATGTCATGAGTGATGTCACTGACCATGTCATGAGTGATGTAATATGTGACGTCATCAGCAGTGCATTGCGGGCGCGCGAGTTATAGTTAGCTGAACTAACTATAACGGGGGAATTTCTATGGTTTTGTACGAGTGAAAAGTCCAGCTAACTATAACGCCCCTGAAACCTATGGTTTTTTCAGTGAATTTCTAAGGTTTTTTAAATGCTAATTCCTAGCTATAACGTGCCTGAAACCTATGGTTTTTTCAGTGAATTTCAAAGGTTTTTTAAATGCTAATTTCTAGCTATGCCTACAGAGATAGGACATGTGAAGAAAGAAGGAAAAACGCACAGAAAGAAAAAAAAGAAATAAAGAAAGAAGCAACAGAAGTCCTCAAAGACGGAGAAAAGTGCAGAAAGAAGTATAACGTGCAGAAAGAACAAACAGAAGGTTAGAAACAAGCCTTGTTGCAAAATCATCCTGTACCCTCAACCTTTTCAGACGGATACTGGTGGTAACTGAGTCTGACTAACCAGTCCTAGAGCCAGTGCTATGTTGAAAGACACTCAGAATACAGTGAAAACACCTACATACACTAGGGCATGCTATGTGTTGGGGTCCCCCTGTGATTAGCATGACTTCCTCTGTAAGCCCCTAGTATATAATAGGGCAGGGGATTAAAACTACCTCTTAAAACGCACCACAGGGCGTGTTTGAACACGTCACCTCATGCCCCGTCCCCTCCCTTCCCCACTGTGTAAACACGCCCTGTAGCCGTTTTAAGTTGGGAGATTAAGTCCCCTTGAATCCTGAGGGTCCCTAGGGTCCAACTAGACAACTAGGTACCTCCAGTAAGCGCCACAGAGCTGCGTTGCAGAGAGGTGTGAAAAGTGGCACGGCCTGCACCACCTCTCTGCAACGCAGAGCAGTGGTGCTTACTGGAAGCACCTGGTGGGCTAGTTGGACCCCAGGGTCCCTCAGGATTGAAACGGAATTATTTCCCCAACTTAAAAACGCGCCACAGGGCCTGTGGGCGTTCTGAGTTGAGAGATTAAGCCCCCTTGAATCCTAAGGGTCCCTAGGGTCAAACTAGCCCACTAGGTACCTCCAGTAAGCGCCACAGAGCTGCGTTGCATGGAGGTGTAAAAAGGGGCGTGGCCTCAGAACACCTGTCTGCAACGCAGCTCCCTGGCGCATACTGGAGATACCTGTTGGGCTAGTTGGCCCTCAGGAACCCTCAGTATTGAAGGGGAATTAATTCCTCAACTTACAACTGGCCAGGGGGCGCATTTGCAGAGTGCTGCAGGGAGGGGGCGTGGCCTCCGGCGCGATGCCGGTCTTTTATTTATTTATTTTTAAGAAGAAGGGCTGTGTGGCCCCCTTTCTTTTCCTAATTTATTAGCCCTGGGGAACCCATCCCCCAGGGCCTGCACCCTAATTTTTTTTGTTGAAAAAAATTAATTTGGCCCTCCCAAGGCCTTAATCGGCCCCGGGGACCCCAAACCCCAGGTCATGGCCTTTTTAAAAAAAAATTATTCTTTAGGAGGGGGGCTGTGTTGCCCTCCTCCTCAGGCCAATTATGGCCCCGGGGACCCCATCCCCCGGGGCCGGCCTTTGTTTTTTATTTGTTTAAAAAATATATATATTTATAGAAACACCTAGGACATGCTGGACAAACCGTATGTACCTATCACCATGACGATTTGCGTGATATTCATTAAAAGGCGACTATGCATACAATGAATCCACGTAGAATGTATTCACACCGCTAGTGAAGCTCTGACATGTCTGACACCCTACCGTGCCTAATCCCGGCGCCCCCGCTGGTGGGTACTCTCCAAGTAGACACCCTTGTCGTTTATTTATACAAACATGGGCAGCTATTGACGGGCACATTTAATACACATGCACACCAACCATTCAAAGGGGATTCGACAAAATTTTGACCAAACTATGCAAGAAACCCCCTCACGGTTAATAAAACACACATCCACCGCCGGATGTGTAATACTTTTTATTTTACTCTCTGGAAAGGAGACAAACCTCACTTGAGAGTCACAGCGTGCTCCTGGCTGAGCCCAATGCTGTGTTACACCCACCAGTGCCCGCCGAGTGCCACACACCTCTGTGTTGTATTCCACCAGCTAGTGCGTATGCTATGACACTCTCTAGCCCATGTGCACTGTAACACCACCCCGTGAACATGTCATGCCACACTTGCCTTCGCACAGGTTATATTGCCCCATCTAACGTGCCTTCCTCGATGCCTATGTTATAAAGCCCAGCGCTATGCCATACATAATACAATCTGGGATCCATATCTTTGTCACAGTGCATATGCAATGTTACACTACCCAGCACATATTTTATATTACAACTTTAGAGACTACTTAGGTTACACAACACTGCCCTGCGCATATTACACTCCAAGGCGCATATCACATAGCAAGCGCTAGTGCCTGTGCTATCTCGCGCTCTCCAATGAATCATTGCGCACAATATATTGCATATTATATTTCACGCCCCGGTTCATCTTATATCACAATTTTTGGTGCATAGTTTATACCATATACTATATCTAGTTTTCATTTTCAATCGTGCTCTCAGGACTATGTTCTATATAACACTGCGTCCACCTACCCTTTTCACAGGCATTACATTTTGCGATGGGGGGTGGAGGGTCAGGGGATGTTTCTGCCAAGTGAGCCCGGAGTCACAGTCCCAAACGTCCACTTCTTCCTGAATAAAAGTGAGATTATGCTGCATACTTGGTCATATTTTAAGTAGTTCGCACAGACACACATTTTAAAAACAACAAAGTTCCTAATACCCACCTTCTATGAACAGTTAGCTTGCTGCCCCATCTACCTCCTCCCTATCCTCTGTTGTCTGAATCCATGGACTAGCCTCCTCCCTCCTGCCATGCATGGTCTGATGTGCTGCCACTGCCCGGCATTTAGCATGATGTACCAGTCCACTCATGCTGCCCTCCATTGCCCAATTCTATGGCCCATCATTGACCTCCTGCTTAGCCTCTGTGCTTTGCTTGCTGCCCCTATTCTCCTTCCCCCTGCCCTCCGATGTCTTTGTGCATGCCCCTGCTCCATCCTTTTTGACCACCATGTTCCATGGACCTGCCACTCCTATCTACTCTGAGTGTTCTGTTGAGCTGCCACTCCCCTACCACCTGCCTAGCATTGTTAGATGACTGTAACCTGTCCCTGCCACCTCCACCCTGCCTGTCCACATGCCATGCCCCTATCCCCTTCCTCCTGTCCTCCATGGTCCATTTTACTGCCACACCCTTCTGCCCTCCCTGGTCTGTTGTGCTGCAACTGCTCCTCCTGCCTGCCCCGTGCGGTCTGTTGTGAGGCCCCTGCCCCTGAACTCTCTTGTCTGTGCCCAGGTCCTGACCCTCCCTTCTATCCTCCATGGTCCTTTGTGCATGCCCCTGCACCCTCCTTCTTGCCGATCATAGCCATTGTGCTGCCACTAACCCTCCCGCTTGCCATGCATGGTCTTCTGTGCTGCCATGGCCCCTCCCACCTTCCCTGTGTGGTCTGCTAGCTGCTCCTGACCCCCTCCCACCTTCCCTCCATGGTCTGTGTGTATGCCATCATAGTCTCACTGTTGCTCTCCATGGTGTGTCTTGTTTCTAGTGCCCATCCTGCCTGACCTCCATGGTCATCTTGCTGCTCCTGCCCTGCCCCCTTGCCCCCAACCCTCTATTTACATGTGCAGACCCCTATTCCCTCCCTCCTGGCTTGTCGGTTCCATTGTAATGCCCCTGATCCGTCCTTCCTGCCCTTTATGGTCTGTTATGCTGCAGCTTTCTCTCCTGTCTGTCCATTATGGTCAGCTAGCTACCATTGCCTCTTTCCCCTCTGTTGTCTGTTGTCCATGAGCATGGTCCTGTCCCCTCCCTATTGCTTTCTATGGATTGTTGTGCTGCACTCCCATCCCGCATGCCCTGTGTGGTGTATTTTGCTGCTGCAAACCCTGATGCCTGCCCTGTAGGGTCAGTTTGGTGCACCTCTCAATGTCCCTCCTGTCCTCTATCATCCGAGTCCATGTCCCTACCCCAATTCCTCCTGCCTACCATGATCCAATGTACCATACTTGCGAACATTTTGAACTTGTTAAGAGGGAGATTTTGAAATAAAACTGGGGTATTGATTTTCCCCTTTGAGTTACATTGAAAAAGAGAAGATTGTAGACAGGAAACAGATCAAGTAAAGCCCATTTGAGCTTAAAAACATTGGACGTTTCCTGGCTGAAACGGGTCTGTTGGCATGTATGGTTGTATGCCCACTGCCTCTTCCTTCTGCCCACAATGGTCTATTATATTGCCACAGCCTCTCTTGCCAGTCCTGTATTGTTGGTTTGTTGCCCCTGCCCCCCTTTCCACTGCCCTCCATAGTCTGTTGTGCTGCCACTGCCCTTCCTGTCTGCCTAGTGTGGTCAAACTGTTGCCTCTGCACTCTCCTACCTGCCTTCAATTTTCAGAGTCCGTGCCCCTGGCCTCTGCCTCTGCCTCTCAACAGTATCCCAATGAACAACTAGATTGCTAATTTTCTATATTTATTACAAAAGTGTGGAATGCCTGACGTCATCTTGATGTAATCAAAACTGTAATGCCTAGAGCATTTCCTTTAGAAATTACATATATGAGAGGGTCTTATTTGCATCAAAATTATGGTTAGTGCTCTAAAAAACTAAAATGAGGACATATTTTCTGAGTTTTCAAATAGCGACAAAGAACTTTTAAATTATTTGTAATCTTAGTTTTTTTATCCAGTTGACCACTTGATTAAATGTTGCATCCAAGGGGAGAGGGTGTAGTGTTACTTCCAGAGCTGCAGACTTTGCAACTGGGGAACCAGGTTGGAGTTTCTGCTTCAGCTCAACATTCTGTGATTCTGGTCAAATCACTTAATCTCCCCATGTCTACAACCAAAACAAATTTGATATTGTGTGATGTAACCAATGTTCATGTAAAGCACTCCAATACCTGACAAGTCTGCACTATATAAAACTGCAAATACACAAAAAATAAGTGTTTTGCACACTTCTGTCATTGGGCTACATTTGGGCTACATCTGGGTGATATTTGGGCTACATTTGGGCTCTTTTGTCTCTGGTGGCCATTTTAGGAGATTTATTTGTTATGAAGTTTTCATAATTTCCTCATTTACTGCAGTCTCCTCAGTAGGAAATGCTTTCAGTTTTTTACTTTGATTCCATCAAGAAGGTATTCAGATATGTCACACATTTGCCATAAATTCTGAATGTTAGCACTCTAGTTGCTCATTAGATCACTGTAGTAAAGCTACTGCTCACCAGGCAAGTCTGCTGCTGGTATTCAAAGTGCATGTTTCAGTCTGCATGTCAGAATGTTTTTATGAAATAAAAGAGGATTTCAGAAGTCAAAATGTGCCCTAGTTTTTCTTTCTGCAGCACTAATCATAATTTATATGGCAAAATGAACCCCCTCATTTTGTTCCTTTGTAAATTAAATGTTTTAAGTGTTACCACTTTATTCCAATCAAGATGGCTTCAGGTGTGCCATACTTTTGTCATAAGTAAGACTGTTAGCGCTCTAGTTGTTCTTTAGAGCACTCTGGGAAGCTGCAGTAGAACACAAAGGAATCAACTGACAGTCTCTGCCCTTGTTGGATGTACATGTTTTACTGAGAATGTCAGACTTCATTCTTACATGACTGAGAAAGATAATGTGAATTTACAGAAAATATGCTCTCAGTTTAGCTTATAGATCACCTTCCAAACCTCTGTGGGAAAAGTATGAGAAAATAGTTTTCTCTCAAACATGGTTCGTGATATCACAGCAGAAGGCTTTTTCACATGGTAAAATCACCTTAGAACACACCACAATTCCTAAAATGAGCATGGTACCATCAACAAATGATTTATAATGTAACTAAAGTCTTAAAACCTTCTATTAACTGCAATGCTTTTTAATGAGGTGCTATCATGTATATTGGTCCGAAGATGGCTGCCAACACTTCTTGGATGAAGTACTGACAGCCAATCAGATCTCACGATGAGATGTGTGGTTAGGCTCCGCCCAGATATGTATGTGATTTTACTTTTGATTTTCTCAGGAACTACTGAACAGATTGACACAATATATGCAAAAGGCACATGCCTGACCTGAGGACTACCTCTTTGCCAAATTTCAAGTAATTCTGTTCAGCCGTTCGGGCTGTACCTTGGACTAAAGGTCCCTATGGAAAATTGCATGGGGAAAACGTGTTTTGGGACCCCCTTCTTTCTCAGCCCCCGCTTGACGAATCCCCCCGAGACTTTCAGGGTAGGAGCGGAGCGGAGCGCCCCACCTATTTTGAAAATTTCGCGAAGATTCGTCAACCGGCGCCAAAGTTATTCCAAATAGAATGTTGCGGATTTCCTATGGAAACACGGTCCTAGCTATAACAATCTACTGGCGACCGCCAGTAGATAATATATATATATATATATGTTAGAAAGTTTCTCCGCTAAACGCCGCACGCCTGCACATTAGCGTCGGTGCCTGCCGTGGTAGCGGCAACCACAAACATGAGTAAGATTCAATCCACAGATAGGAAAGAGGCGGCACACCTCTTTCCTACCTGTGGATTGAATCTTACTCATATATATATTCACTGAAAAAACCATAGGTTTCACACATGTTATAGTTAGCGGAAATTTTACTGATAAAAAACCAGTGAAATTCCCCCGTTATAGTTAGCGCAGGCAACTATAACTCACGCGACTGCAATCCTCTGCTGATGCTAATACTGTATTTAGACACTTATTTGCCCATGTCTTCTTCCATACATTTTTAGCTATACATATATTACAAATATTTTTTTTTCATAAAGACACATATGTCATCAGCAGAAGATTGCAGTCGCGTGAGTTATAGTTGCCTGCGCTAACTATAACGGGGGAATTTCACTGGTTTTTTATCAGTAAAATTTCCGCTAACTATAACATGTGTGAAACCTATGGTTTTTTCAGTGAATTTGCAAGTTTTTTTAAATGCTAATTCCTAACTATAACGTGTGTGAAACCTATGGTTTTTTCAGTGAATTAGTACGGTTTTTTAAATGCTAAGTTTTTTTCCCTTATAATAAGCCCTGTACATTTGGTGGCCTTCGGCCACCAAAAGCACAGGGGGTGGGGTAAGTGTGGATAGTGTTTTTTGCCCTTAACATAAGCCCTGTACATTTGGTGGCCTTCGGCCACCAAAAGCACAGGGGGTGGGGTAAGTGTGGATAGTGTTTTTTTTATTTTTATTTTTTTACCGTACGCTTACGGTAAGCGTACGGTAAGCGTACCCCGCGAAATTGCCGAAAAAAAAAATAAAACCGTTTTTGCACTTGGGGGATGTTTGGGGACTCCCTCAACATGACTATGTGGGAGGGAGTTGTCAAAACAGCCCCTTTACATGTTTTTGGGCTTGATATTTTAAAAATCACTCTCAGTGCGAGAGACAAAATGGCGGCCGCCGCTTCCTGGTTTCGGCCGATTCGAATGTTTACTAAGATCTAAGAGCCAATCAGAATCGCGCTCGCGCACGCCACCGTACGCTTACCGTAAGCGTACGGTAAGCGTACCGTAAGCTGGCTCAGATATATATATTGATTTAAAGGCTATTTTCTCAGAATCTACTGAACAGATTTACACCAAACCTACAAAAGGCACTTCCTTGACCTAGGGACTACCTCTCTGCCAAATTTTGAGTAATTCTGTTCAGCCGTTCGGGCTGTAGCTCGTTCTAAAGGTCCTATGGAAAAATGCATGGGAAAAACGCGTTTTGGGACCCCCCTTTTATCTCAGCCCCCGCTTGACGGATCCCCCCGAGACTTTCAGGGTAGGAGCGGAGCGTAGCGCCCCACCTATTTTGAAAAATTTGCGAGGATTCGTCGACCGGCGCCAAAGTTATTCAAAATAGAATGTTGAGGTTTTCCATATGGAAACGTGGTCCTAACTATAACTACCTACTGGCTATCGCCAGTAGGTAATATATATATATATATATATATATATATATATATATATATATATATATATATATATATATATATATATATATATATATATATATATATATATTTTTATGAATTTCTTTTTTTTTACACAATTTGTCCCCTGACATAGAGACAACCGTCACCAGGTACTTCAATTATTGTGGCATAAACTGGTAATACTTAGGCTTTGTTTCCTCTTGCCTCACGCATTTCGGACTGCCAAAGTCCTTGATCACAGGCTGGAAATGCAGAAACACATTCACACGTTAGACTCTACTAATTCATTCTTCAATTGTCTTTATTGTCCTCTGGTGCCCTTATTCAAGTAAAACAAAGCATTCTAGAAGCCTAAGGATTGCCGGTTTGTGCAACAATAATTGAAGTACCTGGTGACGAGTGCGTCTATGTCTGAGGACACATGCGGAAAAAAAAAAAACTATATATATAAAACTAGCTGGCTGTCCCCCAAAAAAGGTTTTTTCAAATGCAGCACTTGCCGTGCACTTGCATTTGCTGTGCTTGCAAGTTTGGAGTAAACACTACCTCCTACCTACGGCCTTCAACAAGAAACCCATTCATTTGAAAGGGCACTATACATGCAGAATGGACCATGCTGTCTACGTTCTACAATGCGGCTGTGGGCTTAAGTACGTAGGCAGCACTAAGCTACAGGTTCATGTACATATATTATAGCATTTACATGCAACCGTTAACTCCGACCCAGCATATCCAGTGGCACGACACTTTAAACTGGAACATAATAACAATCTCAATAGTTTCCAGTACTTTGTGATCAACACTGTCCCTATTAATAAGAGAGGGGGGAACCGTGAGAAAATATTAAGGCAACTTGAATCAAGTTACATAGTCGAGCTCGACCCCAAATACCCTCGGGGTCTGAATTTAGGGGCGGATTTACACAACTACCTGTAAGTTACTTTATTCAGTAGGCTGCCTGTTTCCAACATAGGCCCTACACTCAATGGCACAAACACGTACGAGCGTCGACAATAAGCGGTTTGCCTTCCACAAATATGTCAGGTAATACACTGTATTCTCACAATAAGTATTTATCAGCAAACTGAATCTGCATTTTTTATGACATGATATGTGTTGTTTTTAATTTTGCACGCTTGACACTTTTTACCACTGAGTTGCGCTAAATATTTGGACATTGGTACCGCACATTACTATGGATATCTGTTCAATATCCAAATAATACCGGCACATGACTATAACGCAGTTTACATTGCAGTATTTGCACAGGTCTATTTTTGTGATTTTAGTGTTGCGAAATATTACAGGGATTTTTTGTAAAAATATAGAATTCAATATGACATTTTTTTATGTTTCTGATGGTTTTAAAAAATGTTTTTTCTACTATTTTTAGCATATGAATTAAATGCATTTGTGCGTTGTTACATATTTTCTATTTTATGCTATCTATATGTGGATTTATATTTCATCATACATTAATTATTAAATATTAAATCGCCGCCATAGAATACGGAACAATAACGTGCCATTAAACAGTTATTCCCTTGAAATGTTTCAGTCACACAAACATGATAGTATGTTGTTTATGTCTATAGTGCGGGAGGCCAGAGATCATGTGATCAACTGGCAACCAATAAATGTTTCATTATCACGTAACGCAGACATGTGACCAAGGCCACTGCGTTGGCCGAAACGCGTCTGTCTGACTTGCACCTAACCGAAAAAAAAGCGCTTCACTGGCACTAAGTTTATTGAGTTGTCCGTATCGCTCTGTGTGTGCATGACTGCACGTTGGAGTAGTAATTGAATATATATATATATATATATATATTCACTGAAAAAACCATAGGTTTCACACATGTTATAGTTAGCTGGAAATTTTACTGATAAAAAACCAATGAAATTCCCCCGTTATAGTTACTGTAGGCAACTATAACTCACGCGACCGCAATCCTCTGCTGATGCTAATACTGTATTTAGACACTTATTTGCCCATGTCTTCTTCCATTAAATTTTAGCTATACATATATTACAAATATTTTTTTTTCATAAAGACACATATGTCATCAGCAGAGGATTACGGTCGCGTGAGTTATAGTTGCCTACAGTAACTATAACGGGGGAATTTCATTGGTTTTTTATCAGTAAAATTTCCAGCTAACTATAACATGTGTGAAACCTATGGTTTTTTCAGTGAATTTGTACGGTTTTTTAAATGCTAAGTTACTTTACGCCATTTGTGGCGTGCGCGCCCACTTAACGCAGTTCGTTCCATGCGCGCACGGTGCGCTTCGCGCACCGTGCGCGCACAGTGAGCACGCGGTGCGCTTCGCGCACCGCGTGCCCACATTACGCTAGATGGGCCATGAACGCACGATGCGCTTCGCGCACCGTGCGCACAAAGTGAGCACGCGGTGCGCTTCGCGCACCGCGTGCCCACATTACGCTAGATGGGCCATGAACGCACGATGCGCTTCGCGCACCGTGCGCACATGGAGGACATATGATGAGCAAACTCTTAAATCTGCTTTTCATTTATTTATTTTTTTTTTTTTTACCGTACGCTTACCGTAAGCTTACGGTACGCGTACCCCGTGATTTTTTTTAAAATCAATAAATGTTTTTTTTGTACTTTTCTGTCCTTCTTTGACCCCCTTACAAATGTTAGGGGGTCTGTAACTCTCCTCATTGCCCCCTTTCCTTGTTTTCTCTGTTTTTTTTCTGAGTGAAACACACAAAATGGCGGCCGCCGCTTCCTGGTTTCGGCCGATTCGAATGTTTACTAAGATCTAAGAGCCAATCAGAATCGCGCTCGCGCACGCCACCGTACGCTTACCGTAAGCGTACGGTAAGCGTACCGTAAGCTGGCTCAGATATATATATTGATTTAAAGGCTATTTTCTCAGAATCTACTGAACAGATTTACACCAAACCTACAAAAGGCACTTCCTTGACCTAGGGACTACCTCTCTGCCAAATTTTGAGTAATTCTGTTCAGCCGTTCGGGCTGTAGCTCGTTCTAAAGGTCCTATGGAAAAATGCATGGGAAAAACGCGTTTTGGGACCCCCCTTTTATCTCAGCCCCCGCTTGACGGATCCCCCCAAGACTTTCAGGGTAGGAGCGGAGCGTAGCGCCCCACCTATTTTGAGAAATTCGCGAGGATTCGTCGACCGGCGCCAAAGTTATTCAAAATAGAAAGTTGAGGTTTTCCTATGGAAACGTGGTCCTAACTATAACTACCTACTGGCGACCGCCAGTAGGTAATATATATATATATATATTTATATATATATATATATATATATCTATCATACTCCTCCAAACAAACGCGGTCAGAAGGAAGAGCCGCAACCGACTGGTGTTACGTGGACAGCGCTTGAACCGCCAGCACTGAATTCAATGACCAAACAGTCCTGCTCCCAAAGAAGAAGGCACATACATGAAAGCTGCTGGAATAAGGCACTTTTATTTCCTGGGTCTCCCTCGACCCCGAGCTCAAGGAGACGCAGTTCGGCTTCGCAGAAGCCTTTGTCAATGACAAAGGCAATGACAAAGGCTTCTGCGAAGCCGAAACGCGTCTCCTTGAGCTCGAGGTCGAGGGAGAGCCAGGGGCACTGCAGACACAGAGCGTAAAGGCTTGCCACCTTGAGTCCAGCGTTCGAGTGCAGCTCATTCTTGGGGCGTGGCAAACGGGTATTCATATATATATATACACGGAAAGTTTTCAAGTTTTCACGTGATAAAGCTGATTGCGAGAATGGACGTATTTTTACTTTCTCCAAAAAGTTTGAATCATTTAAACGACAGGCGTTAACATCTAAAACTTCCACAACACCCCTACAACAAATGGATTCTGAAACCTCTGATACAGAATTGAGTTCAGTGCTGAGTAGTGCCGGTTCAGAAGATGGAAATCCTTCAACAAGCCAACAACCTGCACTCAGCAGCTTTACCCCATCTGAGGAATTGGGGTTTATGATAGAGGACAGGCGTCATACTCTCAGACCAAGGGGGCCCCCTCAGGCGAAAGACGGCGCCAACAAAATAAATGCCGCAAAGAGAGGAGGAAACAGAGGCGGTTTCACGAGAAAGAGGAGAGGGAGAGGAACCCCCCAACTGAATTAAAAACTGCCACTATTACCACCGAGACAGCTAATACTGTCATTAATTTTACAGATTTGGAACTAGATGCAGCAGAGACACAAATTTTAGCCTTGGGTTTATCCTTTTGTCCGAGGAATAATTTTAAGTACGTTCAATCTCGTATTGACGTATTTAAGTGTATACGAAAATTGAAATTGATTAAATTCCACAAATTGAATAAAGTTAATAGCACTGCCATTTCTGTCATTGCTGAATCGCAACCCAGTAAGAATTTATTAATCTCTGATGTACATACTTTGAAAAATATGTATTCATTGCATAATGTGGTTGATGATTCCCCTTCTGACACCCAAGATATACTTTGTTCTATGGGTATCAACAGTAGTAATGTAGTTGAGAGTCCTTTTTGCCCCCGTTCTACTTTTGTTCCCATGATGCCCAGAGACGCCATTGACGTTTTTAATGATCGTATGGTTGAAGATCTTAAGGGATTGAATAGATCTATTGTATTGAACCAGAAGCGTAGGAGTTATGCTGAGATCCAATACTCCACTCTTATGCGTAAAATCAATAATCATGGGAACATTATTGTAAGTAAGGCTGACAAAGGGGGTAATGTTGTTTTATGGCCCGTGATGTCTATATAACGGAGGCAGAAAGGCAATTGAAGGACTCTCTTTGTTATAGGAAGGCCTCCTTCAATGAATTGAATAAAGTCAAAGATATGGTTCATAAGCAGTTGGCCCAGTGGAAAAGGTTAGGTCTTATTAGCAAAAAAGAATTTTGTTTTCTTAAAAATGACCACCCTATTACTCCCACTCTTTATTTGTTACCGAAGGTTCATAAGGGTACATTCCCTATACCAGGGCGTCCCATTATTTCAGCCCAGAATGGGCTACTCGAACCTATTTCTAAATATGTCGACTTTTTTTGCATGATTATATGGAGGCACTACCCTCTTACATTAGGGATACAGGTAATTTTCTCAGTAAATTGAAAGGGGTTTCTTGGAGTTCAGAATATTATTTTATTGTGATGGATATCTCTTCCCTTTACACTTCTATTGATCATCAGGATGGTTTGCATGCTATTCAGCACTATTCAGCACTATCTATCTAACAGAGACATCAAATTTAATGAACACAGCAAAATGCTGTTGAAAATGATTGAATTGTGTTTATACAACAATTTTTTCCTTTTCAATAACAATATTTTTCAGCAGTTGCGCGGCGTGGCGATGGGAGCATGCTTCTCCCCCAGTAACGCGTGTTTACACGTGGGCTGGTGGGAGGAGCATGTTCTCGATCGCGCTATGTCTGATACTGTCTGATACTGATAGCTTACGATCGGGCATAGTCCACATGTGGCGTTTTATAGACGACGTATTTATAGTGTGGCATGGGTCAAAAGAAACTGCTGAGGATTTTGTGGCTAGTATTAACAATAATGTGCTCAATTTGGAATTTGTAGCTACCATCAGTAACGAGAAAGTTGAATTTTTAGATGTTGAAATTTTTATCAAGGACAGCTCTATTCAGAGTAGATTATACAGGAAGACCACTGCGGGCAACTCAATTCTCCATGCCTCTAGTGCCCATCCCCGACATCTTATCAAGAGCATACCCTATGGGGAATTTTTAAGAATCAAAAGAATTTGCAGCAATGATATTGATCTTGACATTTGTCTTAATGAATCATTTCAGAGATTTTTGGCTAGAGGTTATAAAGACAGTGACCTCAAAGACGCTTTGAGTAAAATGATTTTAAACACTAAAGAACTTTCACAAGGCCCCGGGACAGAAATGTCAAATTTCAATAGAGATAATACTCCCAAAGTGGAAGATACTGAAGTTAGACTGATTACAACTTATAGTTGTCAAGAAAAAAAGATCAGAAATATTCTGAAGTCTAACTGGCCTATATTAAGAACTGATATTACTTTGGCTCCACTTCTTGGTGAGGTTCCATCTATTACTTTTAGGAGGGCACCCTCTATGAGGGATGCTCTGGTAAAAACTAGTCCTGAAGTGGTTAAAACTTTGAATTGGCTCTCCAATAGATCTGGCTTTTTCAAATGCAGTTCGTGTAGAGCCTGCAAATTTGGAGTTAACACTGTAGAGTATCAGGATCCTTTTTCCCAGGATGTTTGCAGAGTCAGTGGGTTGTTCACTTGTAAAACTGATTATGCAGTTTATGTACTACAATGTACTTGTCATCTTCGCTACATTGGTAGCACTAAACTTCAAGTTTTCAACCGGATTCTGCAACATCTTCGGGCCATTTTTAACTCCGATCCCAACTATCCTGTGGGGCGTCATTTTAAACTGGTTCACAATAATAATCTCAATGATTTGAGTTATGTTGTAATTGATGCAGTCCCATCATCCAAAAGAGGAGGGGATAGAGAGAGAAAACTCAAGCAATTGAAGAGTCGATATATTTTACTTTTGGACACTAAAATTCCGAATGGCCTGAACACAGGGGAAGATCTTTATAACTTTTTATAGATATTGATCTTTTTTATGGGGCAGGCTTGTCCCATTACCATTTTTTGACATTGTCTTTTACCTCAGCCATTTTTATGGTCTATCTTGCTGCTATTTATGAACTTTTTTGCTCTTTTATTGTCTTAAGATAAGGTTTTTACTCCTCTATGTCTTGTTTTTAATGGATGCTAACCGATTTTACTAGTTTCTAGTTTTATCTGTTTTATTCATTGATAGATGAGATGTGGGGTTTGGGTGATTACTTAACTTAACAATGGCAGGCTTTCCACACTATCATTTGTTGATAGTAATATGCTATTTATGGATCTATCCCCTTGGGGCATTATTGGATTTCACATGTAATTGTGTGTCCTTGTTGCATCTAAATTTATATTATAATGCTTTATTCCTTGGACACTAATTTTTAGTCGATCCGGTATAAAAGTATTATCATTCTTCTTTGCACTTGACACTTTATCACTCTTTTTTCACTCTTTTTTTTATTTTTAGCATCTGCTTTTAAGAATGAAATATAAGTTTACATGATTGTGATTGGTATTATACCATTGCTTAATTTTTAAAATCTGCTTATATATATGTTTTTTCACAGTTATTCTAGTCCAGGCCTTCTTATGAACTTGTTTATTGAAAAATAATTTTGTCGGTATTTTCTTTGGTATTATATTTATTGGGCACTTGCCCTTGATTCTTTTACCATTGTTTTTTCCACTGTTTTTTTAACTATTTCAAATATTTGAATTTTGTTATAGTCAAATGATTATTATACATTTTATTTGATTAGCAGTGGTTATTTGATAATTTTAGCTTGATAGTATGCTTAATTTCTTAAAAGATTTGAAACAACTTTAAAAATCCGATTTTACTTTTTAGTATTTTTAATTTTATTTTATTTTGACATTTGTAAAGCGCGAAACGAAGGCCCGTGGGCATCTCGGCGCTAAGTAACTGCAATGTTTAGCCAGCAAAGGGACTGGGAGATCAATGATTAAAAAGCCAGGTTTTGAGGTTTTTTCGGAAAGACCAGAGGGACTTGCTGGTCTTGATGAAATGAGGCAGTGTGTTCCATAATTTTGGAGCAGCCACAAGAAATCTTCTGTCACCCCAGTTGACAGATTTAGTTCGGGGGATCACCAGGTCCAGGGAGCTGGAAGAGCGCAGTGCTCTGGATGGACAGTAGGGGGTAAGGTTCTGAGTGAAGAACGCTGGGACAGCGTTGTGTAAAGCCTTGTATACCAGGCACAAGGTTTTGAACATAATCCTCTTCCTCACCGGAAGCCAATGAAGTTGTTTCATGGTGGGTAAAACCGGATGGAATTTGGGGATTCGCCCTAGGAGCCTGGCGGCCGCGTTCTGTATGGACTGCATTTTTGTTAACACTCTCTCCTGGGCCCCTAGAAACAAAGCGTTACAATAGTCTAGGGTGGAGAGCACCAGGGAGCTTACCAGCGTTTTCGCCATGTTTTCAGGTAAGAAGGGCAGAATTTTTTTGATGAGCCTAAGTTTATGAAAGGCTGAAGAGGATATCTGATTGGCGTGTGGTAGGAAGTTCAGACGGTTGTCAAACATGACTCCCAGGTTCCTCACTTTATCAACCGGGACTGGGGGCTGGCCCATAGATGACGGCCACCAACGGGGGGACCACTCCAGAGAGAGATTGCCGAAGATTACAACCTCCGATTTGTCGGAGTTTAGCTTCAGACAATTGTGTGACATCCAGTTCCCGATGGCCGACATGCCCTGGTTGAACATGTTGGCTTTCTGAAGGCCGTCATTTTTGACGGCTAGGACCAGTTGAGTGTCATCAGCGTATGAAGTGAGGCTCATCCCATGTGCCCTGATGACATTGGCAAGGTCCAACACATAAATGTTAAATAGTGTCGGACTAAGGGATGAACCTTGGGGAACTCCACACGGTAGTGACAGGGGGGAGGATTCAAAAGGTCCCACAGTGACGACCTGGGTCCTGTTGGCCAGGAAGGAGGCAAGAAGATTTTTGGCGTTACCTTGGATACCTATGCTCTCGACACGGTCGACCAAGGTGGTATGGTCGACCGTGTCAAAGGCCGCCGACAGGTCTAGTAATATCAGGATGGCGGTACCTCCCGCATCCCGGATAAATCTGATGTTGTCCGCCGCTTTGACCAAGGCCGTCTCGGTTCCGTGGAAGCGACGGAAGCCAAACTGTGATTCATCTAGGCATTTGTTATCCTCGATGAAGGAGGAGAGTTGGGCATTCATAATTTTTTCCACAATTTTTGCTAATAGTGGGAGACTGGCGATGGGGCAGTAGCTTTTGGGTTCTTCTTTATTAAGGGTAGATTTTTTGAGCAACGGTTTTATTAGGGTTTTCTTTAGTGTCTCGGGATAGATGCCGGTGCTAAACATGGAGTTGCAGATATTGGTTATAGAGGGTAAGACTGCATCCATGATAGGTCTCAGGACCTTCAAGGGACAAGGGTCGAGGGCCGATCCCGATTTGATAGTGGATATCGTTTTTAGCACCTGCGGACACGTGACCTCGCTGAACTGCGAGAGAATAGGTCCTTCAGGTTGAATAGATGGGCTGTGGAAGAGAGTGACGTTATTGGCGAAAACCCTGTAAATGTCATCAACTTTGCTGAAGAAGAACTTAGATAAAGCGTCGCAAAGGGTTTGGGACGGGGGAGGTGTGAGATCCACAGAGAAACCCGCCAATTGTTTGGTGGTCTCATATAGACATTTATTGGAGTTTTGTGCTGTTTCAATTTTATTGCAATAATACTTTTTTTTTGCGTCCAAGATAAGATGTTTGTATTTTGCTACTGACTCTTTATATAAGAGTTTGGCTTCGGGTGTGTAGTCCTTCCGCCAGTGTCTCTCTCTATTTCGGCACTGTTGTTTTTGGGTACGCAGTTCCTCTGAGTACCACGGGCCGAGGGGGTAGATCTATTGCGTGACCGTTGTTTAAGTGGGACCAGATCTTTTGTTGCTGAGCTCACCCAGTTGTAAAATTGGGACGTGGCGTTATTGGGGTCCGGAGATAACGTAGGGAGGGTATCATTAAGCAAGGTTTCCAGCCTGCGTACATCTAAGTCATCCCATGCCAGGTAGGGGAGACAGGAATTAGGGTGGGGCTTGTCGACCAGGGGGTCGCCCACTGGGAGTGAAGCCAGGATGAGATGGTGATCCGACCAAATTAGAGGGAGTGTTTCTGTAAGTTTGAGGCCCGAGGCATTAGAAAAAATGCCGTCTAGTGTGTGCCCTCCTTCATGCGTAGGGGAATGAACCAAAGGGGATAGACCAAAAGTGGACATATCAGCTAAAAACGTGGCTGTGTCAGGATTGTTGGGCACATCAAAATGGAAATTAAAATCACCTAGAATGGTGAAGGAGTTCTCCAGTGCGGATGTTTCCAAGAAGGATCTGTGAGCCCCCAGGAAGTCACACCTGGGTCCCGGTGGTCGATAAAGGAGGATCCCTTTGAAGGTATAGGAAGGGGTCAGTTTTATTGCGAATTCTAAGGCTTCGCAGGAAGTCTGGGGAATTAGCGTGTGTCTTACAATATAGGTGTCACGGGCAATGATAGCAATGCCGCCACCTTTTTTCTTGATTTGCCTGTCCAGTCTATAAGTGGCAAACCCAGCAGGAACGGCTATGACAAGATCCGGATCAGATGCTTGGCCCATCCAAGTTTCCGTCATGAACAGGATATCTATTTTATGGTCCTGTATTAGTTCATGGATGTCCTGGCTGTGTTTGCCAAGCGAGCGGACGTTTGTGAGCGCAATGGTGTAAGATTTCGTCGGATGGTGCTTACCAATCTGAAAAGATTTGCGAATGGACGGTAAAATGGCGTGACAGCCAGGGCAGTATGCTGCAAGCTCTATGGGCAGGGCATTAGGGTGGAATATGCAACATAAATAACTGGTCGGGGGCGAAAAGACTGTAGCTGAGCGGCTGAGTAACAGATACGAGGGGTAGGATGGGACAGACCAGGGGGGGTGGCCCTGGGCCCGGGCCAGGCGCGGACGGGCGCAGACGGGCTTGCCTTTGGCGCGCCTTCAGAGCGCCGCCGGCGCGCCCGCTGCGCCCGCCCGCTGCGCGGTCGGGCGGCTCTGTTGTTAATATACATAGCGGGGCGGGCGGGAGGAGGGTGGGAGGGGCGCCGAGCAAACCGGGCAGCCTTCCCAACACAAGATGGCGCCCAAAGTCAAGCTGATAGCTCCCCAGCGCGTGAACAGCGTCGCTGAGGGAAGAAAATGAACCCGAGCCTCGGCGAATTAGTCTCGCCTGGGTGGGGGGACGGGAATATAAAACAGAACCTGTTTAAAATATTTACAGAGGTTAAAAACGAATATAGTAATCAATCGTTTTTAAATCATCAAAAGTACACAGAGCAAACCTCCGGCTTCCGCCTCAGAGGGAAAACATTGTATGTTTTCAGTGTTCTTGGTCAGAAGGAGAGGCTCTAACTGTGCACTCTACAGCATTTAAACTCGTTGATCTTTAGCCATGTCATGTGATCAAGACCGGGTTCCCCGGTCGAAACGCGTCATGCTGCTATTTATGGAGCAATAAAGCACTTTATTTTCTTCACGCTATTGAGTGGTCCGTACCTGATTTTGCACGATCTGCATTCCGTTCAGGACTTTGGTTTATATATATATATATATATATATATATATATATATACATATATATATATACATATATATATATATATATATATATATATATATATATATATATATATATATATATATATATAATCTACTGGCGGTCGATAGTTATAGTTAGGACCGAGTTTCCATAGGAAATCTGAAAATTCTATTTTGAATAACTTTGGCGCCGCATGACGAATCCTCGCAAAATTTTCAAAACTAATGGGGCGCTCCGTTCAGCTCCTACCCTGAAAGTCTCGGGGTGATTCGTCAAGCGGGGGCCGAGAAAAAGGGGGGTCCCAAAACACGTTTTCCTCATGCATTTTTCCATAGGACCTTTATTTGTAGGTACAGCCCGAACGACTGAACAGAATTACTTGAAATTTGGCAGAGAGGTAGTCCTCAGGTCAGGGAAATGCCTTTTGCAGGTCTGGTGTCAATCTGTTCAGTAGTTCCTGAGAAAATAGCATTTAAAAGCATGTAAATATCTATAAGCGCGCACCGTGCGCGCACCGTGCGAGTACCCTAACGTGCGCGAGCGTAATTCTGATTGGTGGTTATATGTTAGTCAACGTTCGAATTGGTCGAAATCAGGAAGTGTCGGCCGCCATTTTGTTTGTTTTCAGTGCGGGAGTGAAAAAGGAAGGTGGCGAACGTGAAAAGGGGGCAGGGTAGAGAGTCCCTGACCCCCTAGCCTTTGTCAGGGGGTCCCTGAAGGACCCCAAAGGCAGACATTTAAAAAAAAAAAAAAAAAATTTAAATCGTGGGGGTGCGCGCACGGTGAAAAACCCAAAAAATAAATAAATACATTTTTAATACGTAGTTTATTGTAAAATAAATATATATAAAAAAATAATACATAAATAAATTAGCATTTAAAAAACCGTACGAATTCACTGAAAAAACCATAGGTTTCACACACGTTATAGTTAGGAATTAGCATTTAAAAAAACCTTGCAAATTCACTTAAAAACCATAGGTTTCACACATGTTATAGATAGGTGGATATTTCACTCGTAAAAAACCAATGAAATTCCCCCGTTATAGTTAGTTCAGATAACTATAACTCGCGCGACCGCCACTCTATCACAAGGATGATGTCATCAGTGATGTCATGAGTGATGCCACTGACCATGTCATGAGTGATGTAATATGTGACGTCATGAGCAGTGGATTGCGGGCGCGCGAGTTATAGTTATCTGAACTAACTATAACGAGGGAATTTCATTGGTTTTTTACGAGTGAAATATCCACCTATCTATAACATGTGTGAAACCTATGGTTTTTAAGTGAATTTGCAAGGTTTTTTAAATGCTAATTCCTAACTATAACGTGTGTGAAACCAATGGTTTTTTCAGTGAATATATATATACATTCGGGGTGATCCATCAAGTGGGGGCTGAGAAGAAAAGGGGGGCCCAAAACGCGTTTTCCCCATGTTATGTCTATGGGAATTATTCACTTTTTTTTTTTTTTTTTGAAACCGTTTATTACAAATCTCAAGAATATACAGGTATGGGCCTACAACCTTCCGGCCGGCCGCTAGGATGACAGGAGCATATGACATACGTTCATAAAACACTTGGTGTGCAGAGGAGCATAATCAGGAGGTATCAATGCCGTGGACCATATCAGTCAGACCCCACAATACGGTTTCATTTTATACAAACAACAAGAAAAAACCACACCCACAAGGCAACCCGCAATCGACAGTAGCAGCACGTGCTCCCCGAATGGGGGACCCCAAGTAGACACAGGAGTCTAAAGAGGGGAAGGGGAACAGAGCAAGGACTGGGGGAACCCTGTGCCCGGGGCTGGGGGAAGGAGTCAGCTAAGGGGACGGGGCTGGTGAGGCAGCAGGCAGCAGTGGTGGCGCGCAGATACCCCCACGATAGGCGTTCCAGGGGCCCCATACTTTCACCCATGTCCCAGGCTTACCCCTCGCCACATACACCACCTTTTCTCGAAACATGCACCAGTCCATGTGTTCTTTCCAGGCCGACACCGCCGGGGGCTTCTGGGATCCCCACAGTTGAGCAATATCACGCTTAGCTACCATATATCCCAGAGTCACCCACCACATCTGCGGAGCCGAGTAGTCAGTTGGTTCCCACACATTCAACAGGCACCTCCTCGCTTCAGGCAGCAGCGCGACACGCGTAACCACTCGCAGGACCTCATGCACACCACGCCAAAATCGCTCCACCTTCGGACATTCCCACAAAATATGCAGAAAGGTCGCCAAAGCACCACACCCATGCTTACACAGCCCATCCTCAGCATAGCCCATACGCAGAAGCCTTGGCCCCGTCATGTAGACCCGGTGGAGTATCTTAAGCTGGACGAAGCGAAGGCGAGCCGGTATGGCCACCTCCTTGGGAGAGGCCACCGCGGAGGTCCAGTCCTCGTCGTCCAACTCCAGCCCATCGGCAACCCAGGCCTCTCGGAGGCCAGTTAGCAAGCCCGAGCGGTCATTGATCAGCTTTTTGTAAATAAGGGAGATCGTGCTGTCTGGGACATGGCCATCTAGCACTCTGTCCTCCAGGGGGGAAGACTCCGGGATGGAGGCAACGTCTGGGAAGACGGAGCCCAGTGCATGACGGACCTGCAGGTACCGAAAGTATTCACTGTCCTGCAGCTGAGACTCCGTCTGCAGCATCTCGAATGTTTTAAATCCCCCCCTCGTCCAGAGATCCCCGACTTTACTGATGCCTATCATGTCCCACTTCTCGAAGCCCTTCGAGGTCCACAGGGAGCCCAACCTCTCAGATGCGTACAGCGGTGACGCCCGGGTCAAACGGTCCTTCCACCCCATAGCTGCATTAGCCGCGTGCCATACTCGCACCATGACACGCGTAGGTCCCGTCAGGCGAGCGTCGGGCGCGCCAGAGTAGAGCGCTCGATTGTAGTCGCCACCGGGCAGTAGCATCTTGTCCATTTCAAATGCCGGGTTCAAGGCGGGCCCGTAGAGGCCATGGTTGATTGCAGCTAACTGGGAGGCCCAGTAATACCGTTTAATATCCGGGAGGGCAATCCCCCCGTCGTACCATGGGAGCGTCAACTTCGCCAGGGCAATACGCGGCCTCCCGTCCCAGAACAGGCGGCGCTGTAGACTCTCCACCTCACGGAAGTAGCGCGCCGGGACTAAGTCCATAGTGTTCTGGAGAGCGTATAGGAAGCGTGGCAACGACATCATTTTAAACAGCGCCGCCCGGCCGAGCGGCGTAAGCGGCAGGCGCCGCCAGCGCGCGACGTCCTCCCTCAAGCGCTGGAGTGGGGGAAGCAAGTTCCGCTCGTAGCGGGCCTCCGGGTCCAGAGTAATGTAGACACCCAGGTACCTAAACCCCTGAGCGGCAATCTGGATCGGACAGCCCCGCGGGAGGACGGGAGCCTCCCCGGAGAGCACATACACACATGATTTAGCCCAGTTGATGACAAGGCCTGAGTTGCGGCCAAATGAACGTAAAACATCAACCAGGACTATTAGTGATTTACGTGGGGAGGCTAGGTACAAAAGGATGTCGTCAGCGTATAGGGACACGCGGTCCTCGTACTCGGGGGTCCAACGGAGACCACGGATGGAAGGCTCCCACCGCAGCCACTCCGCCAGGGGCTCCAAGGCCAGCGCAAACAGGAGCGGCGACAAGGGACAGCCCTGCCGCGTGCCCCGGCCCAGTTCGAATGGGGCCGATACTCTTCCGTTTACCACCACCTGCGCCAATGGGCCCGAGTACAACAATTTGACCCAACTGATGAAACCCGGGCCAAATCCAAACTTCGCCAGCATCGCCCAAATGTATGGCCACTCAAGCGTGTCAAACGCCATGGTGGCGTCTAAGGACGCCAGTATGGCCGGCTCCCGCACGAATGGAACACGTGCAAGCACCCCGTGCAAGCGCCGCAGATTAAGGGCTGGGTTGCGATGGGGAATAAAGCCGGACTGGTCTTGATGGACCAGATCGCCCACCACGCCGACCAGCCGATTGGCCAGCACCTTGGCAAGAATTTTGGGCTCCGCATTTAAGAGCGAGATAGGCCGATAGGATGTAACCCGGTCCCGAGGTCTCCCTTCCTTGTGGATCACCACGATTGTAGCCAGACGCTGGTCCAGCGGGAGGGAGCCCAGCGAGTGGGCCGCCAGGAACATCGCGCGAAGGTGGGGTGCCAATGCATCCGGTCGCAACTTATACAACTCGATAGGGATGCCATTCGGGCCCATGGCCTTGCCAGAGGCGACCGAGCGTATGGCGAGGGCAATTTCGTCGGAGGTGGGAGCGGCATCCAACGACACCCTGTCCTCCTCCGAAAGGGAAGGGAGCGCGATATCCCTAAGCAGGGCATGGGAATCCTCCTCCGAGCAGGGAGAAACCGGGGAATACACTTCACGGAAATAATCCGCGAAACAGGAGACAATTTCTTCTGGCTCGGTTACACTCACACCATCCATCCTCTCAATCAGCGGGACCACACGATTCGCTCTCTCCTTTTTATCCAACCACGCGAGCAGTTTACCAGCCTTATCACCCACATCATACAGTCGCCCCTGTTGCTCCCTACTGAGGCCCCTGGCCGCCTCCGTGACGAGGGCCCTGTAGGCCGCCTGCTTAAGCTGTAGGACATGTAGCGCAGCATCTGTCACCCCATCCTCTAGATCACCCTCCAATTCGACAATTTCGGCCTCCACCCGGGTCACCTCCTCCCGCTCGCGCCTCCGGGCATGAGAAATAAGGGATAGGGCCTCCCCTCTGAGAACTGTCTTGAAGGCTTCCCACAGGGAAATAGCCGAAGGGACGGACCCCACATTCTCATCGAAGTATCGCTGTAAGGATTTAATCAAGTCAGCGCGAATGATGGGGTCGCGCAAGTACCAAGCGTTGATTGGAACTACCCTGCCCTCACCCCTCGGGCAGACATCAATGTGTAACAGGAGCGGGGAGTGATCTGAAATACCCCGCGCCAAATGGCGCACCTCTCCTACCCTCCCAACATAGGCCGCCGGGACAAGGACATAATCAAGCCGTGAGAGGCTACCATGGGCCCCGGAGTGGAAAGTGTACTGCAGCTGCGTGGGATGTTTTAAGCGCCAACAGTCCACCAATCCCAGTGTATCCAAGAGGCCGGACAGCCACGCCTGTGCCCGGGGGAGGTCCCTAGGGGGGTGACGATCCACAGTCCCAGAAACCACCGCATTGAAGTCCCCCCCAACCACCAGAAGCCCCCCCGGAAGGCCAAGGAGGAGGCACCCCAGGTCTGCAAAAGTGGTCGACTGTAGCCCCGGTGGGACGTATACTGATACAAAGACAACTACTTTGCCCTCCATTCTTCCCACCAAGACAGTGTAGCGTCCCCTATCATCATGGAGCACCTCATCAATTTCCAACGGGAGCGAGTTCTTCACCATGATGCCCACACCCCGTGAGCCCGACGTGAAGCCCGAGTGGGCCACTAAACGGTAGCCACGCCGATTCATGGCACAAAAAGAATTACCAATAAGGTGTGTCTCCTGCAGAAAGACTACATCGGGTGAGATTTGTTTCAAATACTGCAGGACCACACCTCGTTTGATCCTATCCCCCAGTCCATTAACGTTCCAGGACAACAAAGTCAAGTCCCTACCCCCATCACACACAAAAGCCATCATTCGTCCCCCGGAGAGCACCTTAAGATCAATACAAAAAAGGGTTTGCCTTGTGGTAAAAACGTACAACACCCCACCCCAACCCACCCACCCCAACGGAACTCCCCCCTCCCTGCACCCCTGCATGAGCCCAAACAGCCCCCCCAAAGTGCAGTGTGCCTGTCGCCCCATAGATGGTTAAACTAACTAAGCCCCCAGAGGAGGAGGGAGAACCCCCAAGAGACCCCACACGACCTCCACAGGAGGGGAACTTACTCGAACAGACGAACAGTCCAAAGTGACATCAATTTTGTCCAGAGCGAGGCCTAATATTAGTCCCTCAGTCCTGATCCGGCGAGCCCTCTCCCCCAACCGCTCCCCCCCCACCCCCCCGAGCCCGATCCCCAGACAAAGTATCCAGCCAGTCCCCAGCCGCTTCGGGACGATCAAAAAAGTGCGTGCGGCCATCCACCTCCACCCGCAACTTAGCTGGGAAAAGCATCGCATACTTGAGGTTAAGGTCCCGTAGACGACGTTTGACTCCGAGAAAGCTCAGTCTCTGCTTTTGGACCGCTGGAGTGAAATCCGGATAAAAATTGATGTCCATGTTGTCGAGTCTGACCGGTCCCTGTAGTCTGGAGGATTGCAGAATAGCATCTCTGTCCCGAAAGTTGAAAATCCGGGCAATAAGAGGCCTCGGAGGGGCTCCGGTCTTAGGCCTTCCCCCGGGAACCCTGTGGGCCGGTTCCACCGCGAAGAATTTACTCAGCCCCCGGGGCTGGAGATGAGTGAGAATCAAGTCCTCCACGAATAGGTCCGCCGCCGCCTCCTCACGTCCCTCAGGCACCCCGATAATGCGGACATTGTTCCTCCGGGCCCGACCCTCGGAATCCTCCAAGCGGCGGTCCATCAGCGCACTCGCCTGGCCAAGCCGGCGCACCTCCTTTTGGAGGGTCGCCACATCTGTCGTGAGGCCCGATGTGGTGTGGGCCAAAGAATCGACCCGATCATTGGTCTTGGATAGATCGGCCCTCACCAAGCCAACATCCACGAGGACCGAGTCTATCTTCTGCGCCAGTGTATCAAAACGCTGGCCCACCGAGGCCTTCATCTCGGCGATAGCACCCATGAAATCCCGCAGGGTCAGATCCGCGGGCAGAGCAGGAGCATCAGCCGGGCCCTCAGGGGACCTACGCGGCACCTCAGGAGATCCCTTCTGGAGGGTGTAGCGGTCCATACTATTAGACTGCTGGGCTGCGCCACGTCGAGTCGATTTCACCTTTGCCCGGTCACCATCTTGCTTTGTGGACATGGTTCCAGTCCCCAGATCGTGCCAATCACGTCGTAAAGGGCAGGCAAGCCGGGTCACGGGCTCCGGGGGGGGCCACCGCAGACCCGCGGGGTGGATCACAGCCGGCGGGCCGGCAAGGCACCCCAACGAGGCCACACCACCTCACAGTGCCCCGCGACCCAACCTCGCCAAGACAGCAAGGAGGGTGCAAAAGCGAAAGTGAAAGTGCGGGGTACGCGAGTCGCCGAGCCCTGCCCGCCGCTGTTGTTCACTTTGTCTCCGGATAGCCCCACAGATCTAATCCGGGGTCCGGCGTGGAGAAGGCCGCAAACCTCGATCGATGTTCCCGCCGGTGTCCGAGGTCCAATTTGGAAGCGGAAAACGGGTGTCACCTCAGCTCGGGCTCACCAAAACAGTCCCCTCATCTAGGACAGGATATTTTCAGGATATGTGTAGGAGGTCACGGAGGTCCTCGGGAGCCTCGCACCTACGCGGCCATCTTGGTTGCGCGCTAGGCTCCTCCCCCAATTATTCACTTTTTGAAGAAGACTACAGCCCGATTCGTGGAATGGAATTGCACCAAATTTGGCAAAAATCCGTTCAGTAGTTTTAGAGATATTTAGGTTAAAAATATATAGATGTCCGGTAGCTCAAAAACCCACAGAAATGCTACTGAAATTTGATTGGCTGCCAACACATCAACCAGGAAGTGTTGGCAGCCATCTTGGGACTTGGTTAAACCAAGTCCTACAAAAAATATTTTTAAAAAAAGGGGCATGGTAGACACACCTTGACCCCCCATGCCCCAAAAATGTGTTTTTTGTACATTTTTTGACAGGATCCATTCAATATGCGCCCACTAGTGGGCCAGGTCCCGGGGGCGTCTTTTTTTATAATGGAGGGGGGGTGCACAGGCCCCCCCCTCCTGGGCTCAATATTACACCAGGGACCACCTCCTCCATAGTGCTTCTTTGGAAAAAAACTATAGTGGTGGTCTGCATGGCCTCCCCCGCTGCCACAGGGACTGCCACCTCCACAGGGCTTTCAACTTTCCATCATGCGGCGGGGCCGCGCAGACCACCCAAGCCACGGTGACCACCACCTCCCCAGGGATTCATCTCTAAACAGAGTGGGGAGGCCGTGAGGACCCCCTGTAGCCCCAGAGGCTGTAACCAACCCGGGGCTTTCAATTTACATAATGCGGGGGTACGCAGACCTCTCCACAGCCCCTGAAGACCACCATGTCCCTGGGGTACATTAGAACAAAGGAAGGAGGCCACACCACCTCCCTCCAGGAGCCAATAATGTCCCTGGGAACCACCATCCCCCAGGACTGGCTCCTACAATATCACCCACACCTCTGCTCCATTTTGTGCAAGCAAGCAGTATTTCTTGCACAAAGCATAGCAGAATTGCGTTTGGACAGAGTGAGCTGCATATTAGCAGCTCCCTCTGTCCAAAAGCAATGCCGCCTCCCGCAGGACTAAGGGAGCCAGCAGGGACCGCAGGGCCTTCAGGGCCTTTAAGCTCCCTTTGCAGTCCCCAATGTGAGCAACTGGGTCCCTTGGGCACCCAGTAGTGTGGTCAGGACCCCGGGGATAGGGTCCCCGGGGCCAAAATTGATGTCATTTGAAATTGATGAAATTGAATTGTATCTTTTGAATGGCACATTGAAAATTCAAATGGTTGTATAAAATGTTCCAAATAAGGCAAAGTGTTTAAGCAGGGTACAGTGACTAAATGCATTGTTCCGTAGTCTGCTGAAATAAATAGCAGCCTCAGAAATTGGTGGCCAGGTTACCCTTTTTTCCTCAAGCTTTCTAAAAGTGGCATTTCTGAAATGGTAATTTTAAATCCAACTTTACCAGTAAAGAGGATGTATCATTACCATTCTAAAGATATAAAACAGGAAAGAGCTACTCCTTTCGGATCAGGAATTACAGCTTAAAGATACTTGAAGGAATTCCCAATGTTAGCCTATGAGCGTAGTAGGCCTTACGGCAGTAATAAAACAAATGTAGCTGTTTGTTACTACAAGGACATTTGAATACAAAACTACATGTACTACCATTCACTTACACAGCACCTTGCCCTATGGGATAGCTAGGGCCTACCTTGGGGTGATTTATGTATAATAAAAGGGGAGTTTAAGAATTGGCAAGTAGTTTTAAATGCCAAGTCGAATTGGCAGTAAACTGCACACACAGACCCTGCAAAGGAAATCCTGAGACATGGTTAAGGGGCTACAGTGGTGCAGGCCCACTAGTAGCATTTAATTTACAAGCCCTGGACAAATACAGTGCCCTTTACTAGAGACTTATAAGTAAATTAAATATGCCAATTGGGTATGAACCAATGCTACCATGTTTGAGGGAGAGAGCACAAGCACTGTTTAGCAGTGGTAAAGTGCGCAGAGTCCTAAAGCGAGCAAAAATGTGTACAGAAAACAGTAGGGAGAGAGGCAGGCAAAAAGCTGGGGGAAGACCACCCTTAGACTGTCAGGTCTAACATCAGGGAAACAAAATTTGAACTTCATTACATGTGCCAAAGTAGTAGCTGCACGCACTGATGAACACATACATTTCCACCAGCATGTGGTTTTATACTTTGTGCCAGATTAAAACTAGCACTTTATTGAAGTGAATTGGTTTCTAAAATGCCATGTTGAGTCTAAGCTACACAGATTGATCTGTCTGTAGGCTGACCCATTGTTATCAATATAACATGTATTTAAAATGGCTTCGGTCAGAGACCCTATTTCTGTTCTGTGCATGGTGCTGGGCCTGTTTTTTCAATCTGCCTTTAATCTTTTCAATCCTCCCCCATCTAACTCATCCACCCCTAATTTTCATTTATTGTACCAGTGTGTGTCTTTGTGTATTTTACGTTTTTGTAATTTTTTGTGTTTTTTCGTGACTTTGTTTTTATGATTTCCTTTTTTAGTTATATATGGCAAGAACTAGACCCAAGACATCGGGTATCAGAGCCCTTTACATGTGCACCAGTTTCGTTAAAAATGGACACATTCATTTTTGTTAGGCACGTGGAGATTAAGTGATTTGCCCAGAATCACAGGATGTTGAGCATCGTTGCCGAGACTCAAACCTAGTTCCCCAGCTTCGAGGTCGACCGCTCTAGCCGTAAGGCTGTATCCTCTCCCTATCCCATCTGTTTTAAAGATTTGTGCTCAGTGCTACCTAATCGTGCTCATCAGCGCTCACTTTGGCTGATTATTTAAGAAGCCATTGCAGACTTTTCTGTCCTCCTGTCACCAAGATAGTGAATTAGTGATATTAGTGAGTTAACGTTCTCTGTGACTTTCTTTATGTAGCTCATATAGTCAGAAGTATCTCACAGTGATGCATAGTTGATATCTATGCATTCCAAACAAGCATTGGCATAGCCAATAGGTCTCGCCTTTGGGACCTTATAAGTGTTTAGCCATGCAACCGTTGCATAACTAAATATTTATAAGGTCCCAAAAGCAAGACCTATTGGCTATGCCAAGCGGCCGTGCGGCTGCGAAAGTGATCACGATCAAACATCAAAGCGGCCGCGAAAGTGAAAGTGATCGTGGTAAAGCGCGGCACGCGCCCCCGTGCACATGCACTGTAGCTCTAGGCTGGCCTGGTAGCACTTTTTGGAGTCCTCTCAATAAGTTTCGCCAGACCAGCGCATGCACTGGGTCGGGCGAGACCTACAAAGGGAGACTGAGTTGGCTTGACTACCCGACTTTTCTAACATTGTCAACCAGCAAAATGCTCAAAGTGATATTTTTGATGGAAGATACTCCTAGCCGAACTGTACTGATGTATTGCAGTTGTATTTCTTGATTTAAAAAAGTAAGGAGAGGCACATCTGGCATCTAGAAAATGTGTAATGTTTTATTATAGCCAGTTTCAGGGGACGACAAAGCAGCAGCAGGGACTGGCGGTGGTAAGGCACATTGCTTGCTTATTGACAATTACTATTATACTTACTACAATGGTGTCCTGAGACTCATGATTTGTCAACCCTCCCACTTTAGCACTTGCAGTGGTGGTCGAGTTCTTTTGGCCTTTTCTATCTGCTCAGCTCAGCAAAAGCTCACATAATGAACGCTAAAAGAAATGGGAAAGAACAGAAGGTTAAAAGAAAAGATGGTTGAAATGGTATGTGAGTGAAAGGATGTCTGAGTGAGTGAAAGGATGCATGGGTGGGTAATAGGTAAAGGATGTATGGGTGCATGTATGGTTGAAAGGGTGGATACTGAATGGATGAATATATGGAATAGAAATTTCGGTGAAAGATTGGATGAGAGAAAGTAAGGCTTAAATCATGGTGGCTATTAATGGGTGAATATAGATGAATGAAAGGATGAATGAATATTTGCTTGGATGAAGAAATAAGGGAGCTCTTCTGGGGAGGGGCATGCTCACCTACTTTGCTTATCAAAGCTATGGTTCAAAGTGGGGGGTATTTTAATTTTGTACCTACTCCCTTGACTCACTGTATTTGTTAGGTGAGGCAGATATGTATCCCACCCATCATCATTCATCACCTCCCTCCCTGCCCATGGCATTTTGCCACCCATGACCTAAATGTAGTATCTTGACTGCACTGTTGGCTGAGCAATGTGCGTCTGCTTCAGTTAATGCACCCTTTCCAAAGTTTTTAATGCATTGTAAACCGAACACAAGGTGTGTTTCCTTTCGCTCACTCAGTCATCTCTTAGTACTTCACTCCATTTTTTTCCCAAAGTTTTGTCACAGCCTACCAAAAATTTGAAAAATCCATGCTCGGCTTGTGCCACATTTTTGTGGCTGGATGTAGTGATTCATAAATGTATTTCATGGTTTCCATAACAGATTTACGCCTGGTCAAATTGTTCCTTTTTGCTTTTCATCAACTACAGTGACTGAATAAGTTAAAGCTCAGGGACATGATGATGATCAGTGACACCCCACTATACTATAGCAAAATCTCTACCTACCCAGCATAATCCCTCTAATTTTCCCTGCGGTAGAGTATGTTAGGTTTCCTTTACTCACTGCCAAGTGAATTAATTTTTGGGAAATAGTTTGTGGTAGAGTGCAAGGACAGAGAGTAAAGTGGGACTAAGTGCCTGATTGCAAATGTGGCGGATAGGATACTCTGTGTTGAATGTGCCAAATCCAATCTATATATCCAGTTCCTTACCCTGTAGTGCAGTGCATCGTTTTTCACACCATCTACTTATGGCAGACAGGATATCCGAATTTTATACGTGACGTGAGTAATGTAGTATCCTATTTAATATTCATCTGCCTCTTTGGAATCAGGGTTGAATGTGAAAGGCATTTGGAGAAGAGCAGGCCAATTGGAATTAAAGTAAGTAAAGTAACTGCCCCAGCTACAGACTGCAGAGCGTAGCAAAGTGCCTGACGCGCTGGCTAGCATGCCTCCATTAGTTTAGCACAACAATTTACTCCACAGTGCATAATCCCTTACTCATTAACGAGAGGTCATTTATTTCTATTTTTCCTCACAAAGTGTCTGTTTAGTTTTTCACTAGGAAAGCCTTTAAAAGAAAAAAAGAAAAACACTCAGTTTTAATCTAGTGTTATTTTTGCCTAATTCTTTTCAGCCAGACAGTCAGTGCTTTTTCATGTGAGGAATGTGTTGGTAAAAAAAATGGCCCTGTGACTCTCCTAATCACCGCAAATTCCAATGGCCTTCGGGATGGACCAGCAATGTACTGCTACTGTGCCACTATTTAATGTTAAACAAGTGTTTGCACAGAGCATTGTTTACAATGTGTCTTTTTTTGTTTTTTTCTTGATATTGCTACTCCTGCTGGTACACCACCACCACCAAAACACAGCAGAAGATAGTGGCCTGGCTGCAGCGGCAGAGGCTGGAGACTATCCAGGCATAATATCGCCAGTTGGTGGCACTGGAGGAGGAGGAAGCAGAGGCATCTGCTTCTGCCCTGGGCCCCAGCCAGCTGCAGCCTCCAGCCTCCTGGTCAATATCACTGCCAGCCCCGCCGCCAGCTGTCAGGACCCTTAACCATCACTGCTGCCACCCTGCCCGCTCAGACCACCAATTCGAGCGTTGCCTCCTGCAGTGGATGGACCAATTCGAAAATAGGATGGCCCAGTTGGAGCAAAGCCTTGATCGACTCCGGACCCACAGAGATGATGCCCTCTTTTAGCCCTTTTTCAATGTTGTCATTTGGTTGGAGGGACTTTTGTTGTTGGTGGAGAGGGTGGGAATTGGAAAGGGAGTTGGAATCAGGAGTTTGGACTTTTTGGACACTTTTCTTTGGACATTGGTTGTGGATAGGGTGATTTGTTTGAGTAGAGGGATGGGCCTGCTGTGAATGGAGAGGGAGGGGCTTTTTTTGTTAAAAAGTATTTCTCTGCTTTTTTTCAATTCAATTTCCTATCGATATACTGTCTGTAACCTTTGTATTTCTAAGTTTTTTTTAGGTTAAGTATTATTAAATTACCTTACGTTAATCAAACCCTTGCCAGGCCGGCCAACCCCCCGTATACTTCGAACCCCGAGCCATGCAGAGACTTTGGCATCGCAGAAGTAAGTTCCTTAACTCTGTATTATCATCATCTGCACTGACTTGCTATGCTATGAAATTTGCTTTTGCTGGTACACGGTTATGAATGAGATTAATCAGATCATCTTCTGAGCTGCCTGCCTGTACGATTGTTACTGAGAACTACAGTCATGTCTGTCTCCTCACAGAGTTCTCTGTAGTTTTCAGCTGTGCTAGAGCACTAGTCTAGTTTTGGGTGGGAGGGTAGACTAAGCCTCTGTCATCATTGCAAGTGCTTAATTGAAAAGAAGTGAACTCGCACGTAGCAGGCACTGTGGCATGCCGGACCTTCAGTTACCTGATGCTATTGATGATCAATGAGTGACTGAGCAAACAAAATATTTTTTTGAAATAACGAGACTGGTACAACTGAACTCACAGGTAGCAGATGGCGCACCTGACCCTAGAGTGGACTCCACTCACTTATTAATTATTTTTATACTGTGAGCTGTGACTCTTTTTGAAATAATACAGCCTGCCTGGAGGTGACCGCTATGTGTGCCTCCTCTCATCCTCTCCTGGAATTTGCCCAGTCATGCCGGGATGACTGCAGCGGCCAAAGTCTGCAAGTCAGCTGACTCTATAATAGCGGGAGTTGACATTGCTCCTGCATGCAGGGAGCAGCTTAAAATTCTGCTCCCTGAGTGCAGGAGCAATCCTTTCAAGTGTTTTCCTGCCCACTTGACAGGAGCAGACTTACAGTTTGCTCCCATTTGGTGGGAGCTGTCAAAGCACCTACCAAGCGAAGGCAACCTGGTATATACCAAGGGTGGACACTCTGGGAGATAGGAAGCCAACCCTGGAGGTTGGCGGTCCCCATGGTCATGATTGGCTCTGGGAGGGGGGCCGTGCGGCCCCCCTCCTTTCAGTTTGCACAGGCTGGCATGGGGGAGGTGGGGGTCCATGGGCCGAATATAGCACCCTCCCCCCTTATTTGGCTTTGTTTTCCCGGGGAACTGGTGGTCCCTGGGGCATTACAGGGCCGGGAAGGGGGATCAACCCGGCCCTCCTGCAATTTAGTTGTAAAGCCCCAGGGAGGTGGTACTCCCCAGGGCTCTTCAGCCACAGGAGAGGGCTCCGGACTGCTCCCCCTTCAATTTTGGAATAATGCCCTGAGTAGGTGGTTGATCCCATGGCTCGAACAAGCACATGGAGGGGGTGGTCTACGTGTCCCCCCTCCAATGTATACATAATGCCCTGGCGAGGCGGTGGTCCCTGGGGCTCAGTATAGCATTTGGTGTGGGGCTGAGTGCACCTTCTTCCATGCCCCCAGGACCTGGATCAACCAGGGGCTAATCTTTAAACAAGCGCAGGAGACCACTTTTTTGCTGGGATTTGCGGATCCTCATGATTATGCTGCAAAAATGAAAAAAAGATTGCTTCTTGGCCCTGGCAGGGACCCCAGCACCAGGCCTAGTGTGTCAGGGTATTTGTACCCTGCCCCCTTTCTTTATTTGTAACTTTATTTTTGGGCATCGGCTGAGTACGAGTCCTAAAATGGCTGTCAACACTTTCTGGTTGAAGTGTTGGCAGCCAAACAGATATCTGCATGGGGACTGTCGGTTCCGAGGGACATCCACGTCCCTAGATATCTATATTTCTTTTTCCTTTAATAACTCAAAAACCACTGAACCGATTTACACCAAATAACAAGAAGGGCTCTTTCTGGATCAAGAGCTTCATTTCTGCCAAATTTGGCGTACGTCCGTCCAGTGACTCGGCAGTAGTTGTGTTTAACATCCCTATGGAAACTTTCATGGGGAAAAGGCATTTTGTAACCCCCCCCCCTTTTTTCTCCAGCCCCACTTGACGAATCACCATGAAACTTTCAAGACAGCAGCTGAAGTGAATGTCAAACTAGTTTTGTAACTAATTTCATGTAGATTTGTCAAACGGCGCCAAAGTTATTAGCAAAACAATAAACGCTTTTCCTATGGAAACTAGGTCCTAACCATAACTACCTAATGGCGACTGCGAGTAGGTAATAAATAATTCATATATATATATACAGACACACACACACACACACATGCAGGCTTAAATTTGCCGAAAATAGGCAATAGAATTCAAAGTTGTTCTGAACAGGAGGCCCCAAAAATCTCCCTGGCCGGGGCTCCAAAAATTCTTTAGGTGACACTGCCAAAACTAAGTGCAAGTGGGACCCACCTGCAATCACCGGCTCAAATTAAGCACTGGATTCATGTCATCATAACTAAATATAGTTTGACAGCTGGTGGAGGGATCTAGGAGGCAAACACAGTTAAAGAGGTCTCTGAGGTTCAGAGATCGACAAGTCCAGGAAGGAAAAACTGACAGCCACCTCGCAAGGTGGTCAGTCTGTAAAGAATACCATCTAGGATTATATAACAGCTTTATCTCACTATCCATACTAAACAGTGAGTAGAGAGGAATTATTAGATGTGTCTGTCATTTATGCAAAGAACTCCAATTAAGTAGCGGACTTCATCTACTTTAATGTTTTCCTGAGAACTTATGTTGTGTAGCGGATTACACTTTTCCTCCTTTGTACCAATCCTATCTTTCCACAACGTTCCACACTCCAAGAGTCACAATTCTAGAACATGCCATCATCCCCTTTTAAAATAAAACAAAGTTAAATAAATAAATAAATAGGTTGATAGATAAGTAAATAAACTAAAAAATGAACTCAACTACAGTAAGATGTAAACCGACTACTTAACAATACCTTGCATTCAATTTGTTTTTACCAGAAAGAGAGTAGGCAACTTTTGAAATTCAGTGCAATTGACCTACTGATTTTAATTGATCTTTGAAGTCAGGATGATATATATTAGTGCTTATCGATTAATATTTTAATTTTATAATTTTTCCATGAAAGTGCCGTCTACATCTGCCCTAGAGGTGTGGCCAATTCTTGATGGTATCTTCAAAGCATGGGGAACACTATGCACCCTCAAAACAGATAAAGGACCTCCTTTTAATAATGCAGAGTTTAAGAAGTTCATGAACTGTTTGGGAATTAGCCAATGGAATGACAAAACTTATTAAGTCGATGGATAAAAAAACAGTTCAAAAAGCAAAACTCACACAAATATCCTAACCTCATCGCCAGATGTTATATATGTAGAGTTTTGCATCTATGTATTTAATATCTTCCTGCGCACATTATGTATTGCCCTTTAAACCTTACCTCTCCTTTATATTCCAGCCCTCGTGAACGCTCCCTTAAGTGCTACAATTCTATTTAAAAAAGCAATGCCACTTCCTCTCCCTGCTTACTTGTCGCCAGCCAATTAAACATGATTCCCGTGTTTATTTTTCTAATTTTTCGAGAAAGATATATTCACTCATTCCAAAACCAACAGCAATCATAACATATCTGGCTAACCCGTGGATACATGGTAATTTTGACAAATCTCTTAGAGATGTTAAGTAACTTGGGGTCCTTCGTCTCTAAAAAGAAAATCTGGGAAATGTTTCTGTTTATTCTGATTCCACACAGATACACAGTTGAGCGTCTTTCATACAAAGAAAATATTTGTTGCTGAATCCTTCAGGTCATGGCCCAGATTCTGAGTTGAAGGTGAGCTAAATTCTTTCTTACACCCCTTCTGTGCTAGGAACATTCGATAGGGATCCTAGATCGCCCTTTTCCCTAAAACTTTGAGGTATGTTAGAAAATGAAAAACCCTCTTATAAGGTTATGGTTTCGCATTCCCTACTGGTAGGCCATCTTGTACCTCTAATTCATTTACTCCCTCACTTTATTAACCTGCTTGCAAACAGAAAGCCGTGGAACATACTGTGCCCATTGGAGAGGCTGGCCAATATTTAGAACTAAAGCTACTGAAATTTAGTGTGATCACTTGCCGTTTTAATAAAGTTTTCTTTAATAGTTATCACTTTTATATTGATATAATAATAACGTTTTTTTGTTTCTTTTTACAGAAGTACCTTCTAGCCCTTGTTGCCTCTGTCTCTTTCTGCAATGCAGACTGTTACCGGGAACTAGCCACACTGGACCCTGACACCTTCACAGTAAAATGTAAGTATCGAAATGAATAACTAGCATTTAAAATGTGACAGTATCAGAAAAATACCATTGTACTGTGTGCACGCAATCTAAACACGTAGGGGCATAATAATGAAAATAGTGGCACAGGGAAAGGGCAGGAATGCGACGTATTTAACCATTATGGTGCATTCCTGTCAGTTTCCCTTGCACTGGTATAATTTTGGCAACCTAGCGCCACTGCAGGCTCTGTTGCACCATGGTGCAAGGGTTCCTCTGTTCCATGCAGGGTCCTTTTTGTGCAGGAAGTGACAGCTTCCTGAACAAAAACAATCCTGGGATACGTTTTCCTCTTTCTAAATGTAAATAAACATATTTCGCCTCTTCTTGCCTCACCTGGGGAGGTGTAAGATTTTGGCGGAGTCCCAGGTATACAAATCTGAGAATGTGTCAAAAACCATAGGAGTTGCGTGGGAACATCTCCTTCTGCAGAGTAAGGCAATGCAACGATTTGCGTTGCGTTGCATTACTCCAGATTTATGAGGCCTTTCAAAGTGACGTAATGTGTTTTGCGTGGCTTCTTAAATCTGACTTAGAGGCTTGTGTCACGCATGTCTCACTTTGCGTGGTGCAAATGTGACGCATGCCTCTCATAATCAATAGGACCGGTAATGCAAATAATAGATCCCTAAATAATGGTTAAACTATGATAACCCGAATTATCATAATTCATTAGTATTGATAGCAAAAATAACAGAAACGATTTATCTTTAGCATAATTATCTACTGTTGTTTATTATAAATAAAAATAATATTGTTAAACAAGCAGTCGCTAATAGCACTATAAAAACAATGTACAAAAAGCTGGGCAAACTTATATCAATGTAAGTTGAATAGTTTATTAACCTGATACCATGAACATGAGCTGCTTTAAATGTAAGGTAATTTAGGATTTTTACAATTTTTTACAGAAACAGGTGAGAAGGTCACACTGTTCATAAAATGTAAACACTTATGCAAAGAACACACAACCGGCCCCTGCCTGGGTTTGTCTGGAAGCTGGAGCCAACACCGGAAACAGATGCAACAAAGGAAACCAGTCTGTAAAACCCTGTGACCATGCGGAAACGGGATTTCCATGGGGCAGTTTTATTTACGTTAAGCGAAGTAAGATCCCAATTTTTATGAACGTTGACAACACACTCAGAAGTACAGCTGTCTGAGCCAAAAAGAGTGCAATTGTAGTCAGCTGCACCCGAATATTATTTGGTAGAAAAGTAGCTTGTTACTTATTGCTTTTATTTAGGTCACAAGATTGCTTAGACAGTCTAATTATTGCTTAACCTACATGCACATTTTTAAACCTAGCCATCCGCCAAGAGTAAGCATTGATTGTACCAGCTGCAAGAAGTGTCCAGTTCCAACATTTAATTCCGGAGATGATATTGACGATACTTGTCTCAAGAATTGCCTGTTGCCCTTTATTTTTTGATAAAAATCCAAAAACAAAATGCCCACCGGGGGATTGCCTGGTGCACTCTACGGCCAACCCGGCCATGCAGGGGCCAATTCATTCTCCATGGAGCATAGTCCCAAATCTGATTTATCTCAAGTTGCAGTAGTTCTGTCCCACTCACTAGTGACACAGAGAGCGGTGGCTTGTTCATGGGAAGGAGAAATGCGGCTACAGCGCTGTGTGATCTGTGCAAGTCAGAAAAAGTCAAGTAATTCCATCTTACTGTTAATATGGGTGCATCAGAAATGATGGAGTTGCTTTGCCGGCTGTGTGTCAGCCTTGTCTCTGCTGTTTGGAGTGTGGTAGGGAGGCAGCAGCACGGTGTTGCTTTTGACCACAGAGAACACATCCGACCAAAAGAGGCACACTGCAAGAGTGAAGCAACTAAAAGCGAAGCTTATGGTCTCCCAGGGGATGATGAAACCTCTCCAGGAGAAATATCAATTTTATTTTTGCAGGTGAATTTTTCAGTGTGACTTTCCTGCTTTAGCTTTAACCAAGCACTGCTTTTTCTCCATTACTACATATATTTCACCACACAATTGGATTATTTTATTTCTTATATATCCAGCCGAGCTCTTAAATGCAAGTTTTTTTCTAGGAAGTTTGCCTTTTGCACAATGTCATGGTGGAGAAGAGGCACGCTAGACTTTCTGTGATAAATAGCTTACACACAAACATTTGGTAGTGGTAATAAGGATATGTTGTTCACAAACTGTCAAAAGATTCACAATATTCACACAAAGTGGCAAAGCAAAACAATTTTTAAAATTCTCAAAGTTGATAATTTTTCCGTAGCACTTTCTGAAGATCGCGTAAAGACTTTGCACACCACTACTCTGATCTATGAGGTTGACTTTGCAGCTACGGGAGCACAGGTAGATCTGCACAACGCTTTGTAGACAACACTCATGAGAAGGGTGTAGGTGAGGCAATCAGTACGTCTGCAGTATTTTGGCCTGTGTCCTTCTTGACATCTTCCCTCACTCTCCTGATGGCTGTGTACAACAATGTAGCCCTCTGTTGAAGGGAGATTATCGTCAGAGCATTGAGACTTCCTCTGTCAGGTAGTTATACTCCTTGGGTGCCTATTGACAGTGGTAAGAACTACTATGAACTTGGACTGACTGCTCTTCGAGGCAGCAGCCTTCAGGATAGCAGCTGAGGCAGTTTCAGCCTTTAGTAACTGAGGCACTGGAAGCATTTGGGCATTGCTTAGTTTGTAAAATATTTAGTGCTGGTGCCCAAACCTTAGCAGCCCACCGCTGGAGCCGACAAATGATAGGTTTTTCAAACACCAATTTTGCACAGTCTTGATTTCACTCCATGCATCTTTATTCCACCACCATTTATTCACTGTCCCTTTATTTCTCTGTTGCAAGTTCTTTTTTACCACAGTTTTTCCAACTTTCCATTCCCCACCTCTCCTCCTTTTGTGTTTTTCCCTTCTTGCTTTTGTTTGAACTCAGGTAAGGAAACGTAAATGATGGTCCCCAAAAATGATTACTAGTCTACCCTACCTGCAATCACTGCTCAAATTAATCAGTGAGTCAAGGATATGCGTTTGTATGTGGCTGAAATGTACCTGGATAATGATCCACTTGTAGTTGACTGGCTGTGGCTGCCTGTTTGGAACCCACTATGAAAGAAGGGAAGTGGTGGGAAAAAGAAGCATGTTTTTTTCTTCGTTTTTCCTCGTCTCTTCCTTTACCTTTTCTCCCCACTCTCTCATGGTTTTGCTTACCCCTCTGTTTTCATTGACAAATATATTCAAATCATTTGATGGGCTGTTTGGAGTTTGGCAGATCGGGAGGACTAAAGTAAACTGGCGGTCCTCACACCCTGCCAAAGTAGAATCTTCTTCCCTCTAGTTAGATTTGGTGGATTGGGCTGTTTTTGCAATGGTGGTGTCTCAGCTTCCTCCACCACCTGAAACCTCTGACTTGTTAGCCTGTCTACCAAGGCTTGGAAATGTCTCAATGACAGTCACTCTGCCCTTTTTAGAGCAAAGTGGCTGTTACTAATTTTCCTTGACCATGTTCTCAATGAGCTGCATGGCAGACAGGGGAAAGGAAAATGTACAATTGCCTAAAAGAACAAGTAGAAAACTCCCTACATGTGGGAGCCATTTATGTTTTTTATCCTGCTGTAGCCAGTTGTTACCGTCGTACAAGCAGTACTCCACAGAGTAAACTCTTGAGCTGGCGTACCCTGCGCATAGCAGAGGGACGCCATTAGTCGTGCCATGGAAAGGAGCTCACTAGAGGATCTCCAGTGTCTTCTCTTTCTCTTATTCATTAGGGGTGTGAAGTCATCTAGGTGTGCCGAGGCAGCAGGGCCTATAAAAAGAAGGTGCACCCAAAGTGTTTCCTCTTTTGCTCTTTTGTCCCATGACCACCCAACAGTCAGCATCTCCAGAGGCTCCGGACCTGTGGTGGGAGTCACATTGTAGGCTAACACCCACCCACCTAGCATGGTGGATTATGAGGCAGGAACTTTAGCAGAAAATAATGAGTCTACCCTAGAAATTGGACTGTTTAACAGGTTTTACCCCATGACTCCCACACAGGTAATGAGCTTGTCAGACACCGGGTTGGCTGGAGGGGCGACTGACCTGCTAGTGGTCCTGGATCTTTCAGCCCTACCCTGGGTTGCCTGGAGTTGATCAGGAATGGGGGCTTTGCTTGGAGGCCTAGTCAGGCCACGGGTAGCCTGGCAGGGACATTGCCTTATACGGTAACCTGGAGTTGTATGCTATTCAGTTAACTGTGTATTTCCCATACCTCGCATAATCAGAGGTGAACACTGTTATAAATGAATGTTGATTACATTATTTACCCAAGAGCCCTTAGTGTGGAATGAGAATTGTTTGCACCATGTGCCTGCCCCTGCGGGGAATGTGCATAGAAAGAATCTGCTGGCTACAATTCATTTGTGAATTGTTTATGACTGGACTGAGGAATCATGGATAAATGTTCTTTGTTGGGTATTTATTTCAACAGTCACTTGCTGAACCATCTGTGTTTTGCATTCCCTGTTGCCTTGCATTTGTATGTATTGCCTATATGACTGTCATTTTATTCACTAATGGTGTTTTACTTGATTAGACAGCTAGGTCTTGGCGGTCCCAGATAATTGCAGTATGTCTCTCACTTGTCATGGGAATAGGATGGTTATGTGGGCGGTGAATTTCTGTGACTTGCACGTTGTGAGCGCACTATACTCGTGTTTAGATGGCCTTCATGTCAACATAATTTGCCTTCATATTGGTGGATTTCATCCTTAATCTTTGTTTGGGCCTCTCCTGTAGTTTTCCTACCTTATCCTTGAATATTAGTTGTTTTGGTGTATCCTTCCACAGTTGATGGTACAGAACTACTCTTTGCACTCATCTGCGTGTGTCTTTTTTCCCAGTATACTCATGCACTACACTTTAATATCCTTACCGGGGGGCGCCAGAGAGCCCAGGCCAAGATGGCTGCACTTTAGTGCTGCTCTAAAGGCTGAACACACTAAATGATAAGAATCTGGCTGCAAAACTGCCATCCAGTCCAGATAGAGTGAGCAGACAAATAACTGAAGCATCCCAGCGCATTATTAGCGCCAGGAACAAGAAATGTCCACTGTAAGCGGCAAAATTAAGAGTTGTGCATACCATCAGCAGACGGGGAAAAATGGCAGCCGTACACTGAGCAGCCTCGGGGAGGGCAGCGACACTGCTGAAGTGAGCCAGTTGATCCGCGCTACCAGAGGCGCAGTGAATACAGAGCAGAAGAGTAAGTGGAGCTGCGACTTGCACCAACAGCCAGAATTAATAGGTCATCATCCCGGGAGAGGGCCCGGAACCCAGCTCAATAGATGTCGCCGCAGCAGACAGTGTGAGGAGCTCCCCCGGCAACTCACCGAGATCCGGTAAGAGCAGCAGCGAGACACGTCTGATCCTGCCGCCTGGCGCCTCGTGTGGGGCAGAGATCGGCAAAGACATTAAGACAACATCGAAGAAGAGAGAGAGTGGGTGGCGCTGCCCCCGTCTGTACTGGCTCATGTGAGTAGGTACAGGGTGGGCCCACAGCTGCAGGCAACACTGCGGCAGAGAAAAGTGTAGCAGTCCCGAGTTGCAGGCCGAAAATAGGCCCAGCGGGGGACTAGAAAGCAGAGAGAAAAGTGCTGCAAGAAAGACAGGAATGGCATTGAGCGAAATATGCCAGTAGAAAGTACAGTCACATGGGAGTAGTACAGAAAAATTGGAGAAATAACTTAAGACTGCGTTAAAGTTTCTAATCTCTTTTTCAAAATTACCAGCACTAATACCTATATTCTGTTCTCCAAATCGTATTGTTACCAACTCTTCATTTTCCCTAGATTTATGTTCTTGTCCAAAAAAACGAAATTGCATAGCATCACAAACCGTTTCTACTTCTGCTACACTGCCATGAAAAATAGCTATATTAATTTCTCCCAAATATAGAGCAGGCGTTTTTACATAATAAAGCCTCCTCACAAAAGTTCTCATTTTTGAGTGGTGTACACCTAACATTCTGAAATGAGGAAAGCTGCTTTGACACACTTTTATGACAGACAAGCTAGTGAGTGTCCTTGTAAATTAGTATGCTTTCTTACTTTGCATGAATCTAATCCTTGCAAAGACCATATTTTCTTTTTTAAACTTCTACAAGGAAACACATGGAGGAAATTTCTCAATATATCAATTGATTCTTGTTGATAGTGCAAATACTACTACAATTCCATTTATACACAGGGGCCTTTCTAAGTCTTCCTTGCACCTCTTCAGCAATCAGTTCCTCAACATTTCCATGTGCCATTACTTCTTTTGGAATAGGAGTTCTATCCTTCATCTATAACATCATCCAGATTCTTCAACTGCATGCGCTGATGGATGCTGTCTTTCAAGTAGCCTTTTTCGTTAAAGAAAGGCTCAGTACTCTTAGTATGTATCCATTCACCACTAAAAACTTTACAAATGTTACTTCTATTAGGAAGTTTTTTTTATTTTGGCTCTGTCTCCTCATAGACAACACTATTTTGTCCAGTGTCTTCATTCTGTTTAAAACCAAGATAAATAGTTTCCTCTTCAGAGCAAATGCCTTATCAATTATACCTTCAACATATTCCTGTTGTCTGATTGCTTGTGTTCTTCTTTTATACTTCTTCATAGATGCTAACAAGTTGCAAATTATTCTAGTATGGAACATTCTGTCGGGTTTAGAGTCTTTCTTACCAGTCTTGAGGCATTGGGACGGTTCCCAGCTTCGGTTCGTGTAGGTCCTGGTTTGTCCGAGATAGGGGAGACCCCTTCAGGTAACTACGGTGCTGCCGACAATAAAAGCCTAAGCAGCCAGTGCCCTCCAGAAGGAGTTCCAAGAGGAAAACACCGGAGGGAAAAAACCTCTGATGATGGTGAGACTCCAGGAATGAAGGAGAAGACAAAGAGCCAGAAAACCCTGGAAGACCAGGAGCCCAAAAGGAACCAGGCGAAAACTGGAAGCCCAGCTTGCGCAGACGTCGCAAGGTAACTAGAAACGCCAACGGAAGGAAGGGATCACCAAAATAAGACTCAAGGAGCCAACAGGAGTGAAGACACACCAGCAGAAACAAGGAGTGTTGAAACGCAAGAAAGAAAAGGTTCTGATCCCTTATATACAGAAAAACAGGAAGTGACATACAGGAACAGGAAGTGACAAAACAGGAAGGAGAGGTGTCACCATCTTGGATAGGGAAAAGAGTGAAGTGCATTATAGAAAGATCACTATGTTAGGCGGGTAAGTAATTCTCCCCTATTGTCTTCTGGGAGAAATGTGAAGAGGAGAGCAACAATATGGCTTCCAAGGAAGGGGGATCACCAGATGCCCACACCAGGCGAGTGTAATGACCCAAGTTGACTCAGGAAGGGGATGGCCGCCGTGCAAGTATGCGGCGTACCTAAATACCAGCAGGGCACCCCGCGGCGCACCCGAAGAGGATGGAGGGGCGCCGCTGGGTGCAACGCGACCGGCGAAGAGGAAACAGGTAGCGCTGTAGGTCACAAGTAGGCCCGCAGTGTAGCACATTCTACCTGTGATTTCCTGGAACTGCCTCTGCCTACTGCTTAAAATCTCTCCTTTATTTAATAACTTCTTACTTTTTATATCAGGGACTTACTGTGCTTTGATACCTGGTGTTATAGTTCTGTTTTTGGTTATTTCTTTTTGTACTGTTTCCAGTTGTGCACAAACAATTTTAAGAAATGTCTTTGTACTCTTACCAACACTCTTTTTCTCTATCACCACCTTTTCTGCATTTTGCCCCTTTTGTTTCTCAGTTCTAAGGAGACGCTTTATTTGCTGCAGCTTCTTTCTCCTCTGAAATGTTGTTGAGTTTGTAATTCTCTGTGGATAATCAGATATTGATGTCTGAAAACAAAAATTGAGAAGTACATTCACCACTTAACTATGTATCAAGTTACATATTTTAACCATTTAAACATTTACTTTTCATGAGCATATATAGCTCAGGTAATCTTCAGACTACATGTCTTTACCTTTTGAGTATATAGCACCGTCCCCTATTAACTACCCACAGCCTACCTTAGTGCTCAGTTATATGTAATACAAGAGCAGTTTACACCATGTGTACTAGTTTGAAATGACAGCTCAGCCAATAACAGTAAAATTGTAGGCACAAGCTAAAGTATAGCAGCTCCAATACATAATGCAAGGGTTACTTCTTTGTATGATAGAGTTGACTGTGAATTGTTTACAAGATATATGAATGTGTTAGTTCCTATCGGGAGCTGTCATTGGATATATATACACGTTTATTAGTGTTAGAAATTGGGGTCTCTAGTTGGCAATGGCTGGCCACTGTCCAAGTAGGGATCCTTCTTCCTAAGTCAGAGTAGGCAGACTACACCCTTTGATAACCCCTGCTCAACCCTGTGGTAATCTAGCACGAGCAGCTAGGCTTATCTCAGAGGCAGTGTGTGAAGCATTTATGACCATACACAGTAACACAGTGAAGAACAATACAAAGGGACACCACTCAAGTAGTTATAAAAATAAGTATCTTTATATATAGACTTAACACAAGACCAATAACTGTAAAAATTCACAATACTAGAAAAATAGGGTTACTCTAAAAATGCTGTGAAAATAGTTCAAGGTGTGCAAAGAGGTGTTCAGTTCAAGGCAGTGGTCTCTGCGACCCTTTTACTCACAAGGTACCTGGATTCTGTAGCAAAGCAACAAAAATGTCACTAAGGAGTTGTAGCGATGATTTTCCTCACGCTAACCAGCGATGCGTTGAATCCTTGCCGCAAGGGAGGATGATGCGCTGATTTGAGTGCAGGACAAAGCGACAAACTTCTGCACGCTAAGCCGGCGATGCAATAAAATCCTTGCCGCGAAGGGAGGCTGATGCGCCGAGCCTGTTGCGTGTGCGATCTTGTTGCGATGAAAGAAAATGGCGCTCCGCGTGGGAGCATCGATCCTGATGCGATGCAATGAAAATGGCGAACGTTCGGTGTCCGCTCTGCGATGTCGTGAAGCGATGAACTCGATGCGATGATCTTTGTTTAGCATGCGTTTTGAGGTCTGCTAACATGCAATGTGATTATCTTTGGGGTAGCGAGCGTTTGGCAGCCCGCCAACAGGTGATGGGGACGCGCTTACAGACCTGGTTGTGGCCGCTCGATACTTGGGCAGATTCCGCCATTCACGTCGCCATGAGGGGAACGGCTCCTGTGTCCTTGGCAGCTCCGTGAGGCAAACTACATTCCCCAGAAGCCTCCGGGGTCGCGCACAGCTCCTGCGTCAGAGAGACGGCGCTTGGAGCCTTTAAAACTCCCTAGGGGACAACGCAGCGCGGGACGCGCTTACACACCTGGTTGTGGCCGCTCGATACTTGGGCAGAATCCGGCAGTCACGTCGCCGTGAGGGGAACGCTCCTGTGTCCTTGGCTGCGCCGTGAGGCAAACTACATTCCCCAGAAGCCTCCGGGGTCGCGCACAGCTCCAGCATTAGAGAGACGGCGCTTGGAGCCTTCAAAACTCCCTAGGGGACAACGCAGCGCGGGACGCGCGCGGGCGTGCCCGGGCGCTGCCCGAGCCAAACCCGGGCCAAGGGCGGGCCCGTCCGCGCCCGTCGGAGCCAGGTGGAGACTGGGCTGGGCCACGTCCCTGTCATCCGTAAAATGGGTAAGAGGAAGCTGGCCGGAACTCAAGTACAGGGGGGTTCTAATGTTAAAGTGCCCCGGAAATCCTCTTCTATTATTTCCTATTTGACTACAGCGGTGGGAGTTTTGAATAACGAAATTGAGGTCGCCGAAAGGGAATTGGGTTTAACGTCTAAGGAGGGCGAAGACTTTTTACTTACCTCAGTGCCTTCTATACCCTTGGTTCCTGAGGTGATTGTGTCTAATGGCCCAAATATTGCTTCTGTACTCCCAGTGATTGATGGTACCGGTCTGGGGGAACGGGATTCATTATTGCAACCCCCTGTTATTGAGGGGTTAACAATGCCCATATGCCAGGAAGGTAAAACACAGGGGCCGCGGCCCGTAGCCAAAAAAGCCTATAAAAAAACAAAGGGGCCCTAAAGCAAGTCTTGTAAAGCCCGTTCCTGTGTTGGACAATAATACACAACTGGTGCTACGGAACCTGGTGGAAGAGATTTTCTCGTCTCGTTTTGAGGCCATATTGGCTAATGTTGCTAAGGATGTTATTGACACCATGAATACGTGTGTTGCGGATCTGAGGAGAAAATGTGACCGTTTGGACTGTATGATTGACTCATTCAGATCGGATGCAAAGCGTATCTTACAGGATAGTGGGCGGTTAAATTCATTGCTGTACCCCTGTCCCAAGGCTGATTTTGTTGATGTGGTCCCTCAAAGAAATTGTTCATTGGGACATCAGACAACATCTATGGTTAAACCAAATCTTGAGGCGGCAGAACCTAATGTTCGAGAAGCTAGTGAAGTCCTTTTATTAACTGGTGACAAGAACTGTACTGATCGTGTAGTGCGTACCAGCAATGATACATGTAACCAGAATGTAGAGCAGTTGGGGAAAACATCGTCTCCTAAAACATGTATAATTAATTTACCGCCAGAGGCTACTCCTCTGGTTGCAGTTCTAGTTGGGGTCCCACCTTTGTCGGCTGATGATACTGAATATACAGCGGCCTTATTGCGAAAGACTAAGTATTGGTGTGAGCATCACTCCTCTGGCCCTGTTGGGATTTCTGCCAATATTATCATGGCCAGACGAGTTGGATGGGTGGGTAATGGCCCTAAACGTGTCCCTATAGTCAATTTTAATAACTGCAAACTAGCTGGCAGAATGTTTTGGAATATAACTGATCACCTTGGTGGGGATATCAGAGCTGTGCCCTTGGGGTTCTTTTATCCTCCCCTTAGGAGACAGTATGATCTCATTAACCTTCCTCAAGTGGACCGGTTTGCCCCCCAGCAACGTGTCAATAGACTATTTAATGGTAGGGATGGTAAAGCAGAAATATTACCAGTAAAAAACTCATCTTTATTGCCCACTACCAGGGATATAGGACCGTTGTCTTCTAATAGTTTTTTCCCCCTCACCCTGATGGATCAGAATGATTGACCATTGGGGTCAGGGATGCCTGTAGTGGATTTGATTTCTATGGACAATGAACAAGTTGAGAGTAGAGAACATCCCAGTCCAAACTGTAAAATTATTACCTGGAATTTCGCTGGACTTAATTCCAAAAGAGACGATCCTTTATGGCTGAATACCATTAAACAATATGATATAATCGCCCTCCAAGAAACATGGGAGAAGGGGGACGGTTTTTGGATAGAAGGATATAGATCATTTTCCCTACCGGCATGTCCATCGAAGGCTGGTAGAGCCAAGGGTGGATTGATGTTCCTTCTATCCCATAATCTTAAAGGGTCATTAACAAGAATAGAGGTCGATTCGGCCAATTTATTGGTATTAGAAGTAAGCCGTCCAAATAATTTTAAATTGCTACTTATCAATTTCTATAATTCAAGCGATAGTGAAGTAATTAACCAGCACTTGAAGAAATTGAATCTCTTTTTAGTTGATTATAGGGATAATCAATCCACTAATTGTCATATATTACTTTTAGGGGATTTTAACATACATTTATGTGACCATCATTGTTATATTTCTGATCACCTGCTTAACAATAATTCAGAGACCCCTCATTTTGAGCACTCCCAGCGGGGTGCTGCCCTGGAGAGCCTTTTGGCTGAAACCGATCTTTTTGAACCCTCTTTTGCAAATTTTGTTGATCGTTACCATTCATTTAAGAATAGTGAGTCAATCATTGATTATATTTTTTTGTCTTCTAATCTGCTTGATAAGGTAATTTACTATAACGCCATATTCTCGCCTTTTAGCGATCACAATCTGGTTTTACTGGAATTGGCTTGCAACTGTGGGATTTTAGTAACGGGAGGGGGAATATTAGGTCCGAACAAGATGGTAACTTGTGATCAAGACAGGAGGCTTAAGTGGACCAAAGTGATACCTACTACATTTTTTAATGATTTATGTATAAATACCAGGGATCTCATAGCATTATGTAACGATCCTACAAATCCGGAGGTCATCACACTGGGAGCTTTTGTGGGTATCTGCTCTCAGATTGCTACAGATCTGATTACTAAGGCTAAAGGGAATGTGCAATTGAAAGAAAAATGGTTCGATGAAAATTGCTCGCATGCGCATCGTGCATTAATTTTAGCTTTGAAAACTTCCCCACAAGCTGGGCCCTTGATAGTGAGCCGTAGGAAATTTTATAAGCTTGCAATCCATAGGCGGAAATCAGAAATTAAAGCAGAAACCGGGGAGGCCCTTCTATCTGTCAATATCCTAAAAGATAGTGCCAAGTTTTGGTTCATTGTTAATACTCCCCTTTTTTCAGGTCGGGACAATGACTGCCAGGATAATAATGTTACGGAAGCCCAATGGTTGACCCATTTCGAAGGGATCTATGGTTCTAATGATTCTTGTGATCTGGAGTCTAATAACTTTTTGCAGCATGCTTTACCCCCTCTTACCTTCGCAGTCGAGGATATAGAAAAGGCCATAAAAAATACATCAAGTAACAAAGCACCAGGCCCAGATCATGTCCCAGCTGATATTTATAAGCATAATCCCAGTTTCTGGGCAAAGATTTTGGTTAACGTCTTTAATGCTATGGGTTTGGTTGGGCCTCCTGTATCATGGCGTCACTCAACAATTATACCGGTTTTTAAAAAGGGTCAGCGGAGTGAATCAAAGTGCTATAGACCAATATCCTTGATTGATTCGGTTGTAAAAGTATTAGGCAAGGTTATATTAGGCAAGATCACAGATTGGGCTGATGATAATAATATTATAAGTAACCTACAATATGGATTCCGTAAAGGTCGAGGTACCATGGATCAATGCCTGAACCTTTTTATGTTAATAGGAAAATATACCATGGCAAAGGAGGGCACGCTGAAGCTGGCATTTATGGACCTGACCTCAGCTTTCGACCTGGTTAACAGGTCGAAACTGTGGTCTATTTTGTTAGAAATGGGTCTGGATCTGGCTTTGGTTTACTTTTTAGTAGATCTCCATCGTGATCTCACTGCTTCGATCAGGTTGTCCCAGATTGGTAGGTGCTCTAAACCTTTTAAATCTAGGAGAGGGGTTCGACAGGGGTGCATTATGGCACCCCTGCTTTTTACCTTATATATCAATGCCCTGGACAAATCCTTGGTTAAAGCGAGTTTGGATATTCCGCGTGTAGGAGATACTCCAATTCCAGTTCTCCTATACGCGGACGACGCTGTACTACTGGCCAGAACTGCGATAGGTTTACAGCGTCTCTTAGATGCATTTGGAGATTTTATGTTGTCCTTGGATCTGATTGTAAATATAGGTAAATCGCATGTTTTGTCTACAGGTCGTAGAGTTACAAAACCAAGAACTTTTTATTGTAATGGAGGTTTAGTGTCTTCTGTCCCCTCTTTTACTTATTTAGGGGTAGTTTTCGATGAAAGGAGTACCTGGGCCCCACAGCAAAAACTGAAAAAGCACGCAGTAATTAGATCAATTCAATTCAATAATCTTTTATTCGGATATTAAAACATCCAAGCAAGAACATAACAATTACAAATTCCAGCAATACATTAATATAACAAAATATCCTTAAAATGTTTAAAATATGACAGTTCATCAGGGTTTTATCCAAGGCCTTAATAGCTAAATACCTATGGCAAAGCAACAAGACACAGTATTTGTAAAGGGCAGAGTTTTGACAGATTCAGTGCAGGTGGCACTAACAACATAACATTTTAAGAATGCATAATCATAACCAAATTAGGACAATAATATTGGCTATATCAATTTAAAACATCATAACGCTTCCCAAGTTCAATAAACCGTTCATTTCATAATTAGATTGGGATCTTATCTAAGACTGCAATAGGGACCAAAATATGCATTGGGGCATTTAAAAAACAACTTTAATCATAATACCCGACCCTCTCCACCCTAAAACAAAGTGGTTTACACCTCGCCTCTAGTCTTCCTTAGTTTTGCAGCTAGTCTTAAAAAATTCACTGTGCAGAACAATGTGAGGGGGTCCGCTGAAAGTTTCAGGTATAAGAGTGCCACCCTTACCTGGGTAAATTTGTTTTTTCTTAGAATAGTTTTTAAAAAGACTGCCCTTGGGTACTCATATAGTGGACAAAAAAATACAAAATGAAGGGTATCCTGCGGAGATCCCAGATCGCAGCCGCACGGACCCTTTGACAAAACATCTTTTGTGTACCCTGCAGGGACGGCTAAAATATGGTGTAAAAGATCTAATCTAAATCTGATCATTAAAAATCTGTCATTTTTATTATATATATACGCCAGGTAAGGTTCTAATCCTGCTACAGATTTTGTTAAAATGTGGGCTCTCACTGAACCTTTCAATATGTCACTGTCTTCTCGTGCGCAAGCAAGGCGCCTAAGATGTTCAGCTTTTATGGCAGCTTTTACCTGGGGCATCAAGGTCGTGGGCTCATCAAAGTAGTTTGCGAATCCCAACCACTTCAAAGTCTCCTTCACATATTTAAGCCAGGGTATCCGGAGTCCTTTGTCCCTGTTAATGCAGTCCTTTATTATTTGTCTACTTAGACTAGCCTCAGGGTTGGTCCAGATTTTAATCCAGCACATTATTGGTTTAGTGCTTATCCTGTCACTAATGTAAGGAATCCCTAGCTCCTCATGGGCAATGTAGGCAGGTATACTCTGGGGAACTTGCAAAATCCTTCTAAGGAACTTATTTTCCTCTAATTGTATCAAGGACGTATTTCGGAATCCCCATACCTCGCTCCCGTACATGGTTTTAGAGCAACAAATTGAATTATATAAATGCAATATTTCATTTGGTGACCAACGGCCTAATCTTGAGGCTTGATTCATAATTGAGCCCATTGTACTCGTTTGTTGCTTACATTTCTCTGAGATTAGTGAATTAAAATTGAGCTGTTTATCAAATAATATCCCTAAATAATTAAAAACCTCAACCTTCTCTAATTTGTGTCCCCCAATTTTAAAGCTAAAATTCTTTGTTGGTCTTTTTCCTGCTTCCATTATGTAGGATTTTGTGAGATTAGGAGATAAATCTAAATTTGCCATAAACCTACTAAAGCCGTCGATGAGAGACTGAAGTCCCCTCCCTGTACGGGATAAGAGGACTGCGTCGTCCGCGTATAAAAGGACGGGAATACTTCTTTTGCCAACTCTTGGACAGTCAACCCCCAAGTCCACAAGTGCTTTGTCCAAACCATTTATATATAACGTAAATAAAAAGGGTGCCAAAATGCAACCTTGTCTCACGCCTCTAGTACATGAGAAATGTTCGGTAAGGTTCCCCTCATTACTATATCTGACCTGAGCTGTTGTATTTTGGTGTAGTGTTCGAAGGATGTATATTAGTCCTGAATCGACCCCCAGCAGCTCAAGAGTCTCCCACAACTTATCACGATTCACCCGGTCAAAAGCTGCTGTCAGGTCCATAAAGGCCAAAAAGACCGTCCCCTCGCCTGCCACGGTGTACTTTGCCACCAAGTTATACAGGTTAAGGCACTGGTCCGTGGTAGAACGACCAGGTCTAAAACCATACTGAACGTCAGTAATGATCTCATTTTCCTCTGCCCAGTCCGTCAGACGGTTCAGGATAACCTTCCCTAGTACTTTTACGGTCACATCTATTAATGCGATCGGACGGTAACATTTGGGGTCACACTTGTTGCCCTTTTTAAATAGGGGTACAATGCTAGCCGTTGACCATGACCTGGGCATTCCCATTTCCACTGCCGTATTGAAGACTCGCGTGAGTATAGGTGCCCAGAGATCAACCTGTGACAAAAATAAGTCAGGGGGAATCCCATCCGGGCCTGGGGCCTTATTGTGTGTTAGGGCATATATTCCTTCTTTGATCTCGCCCACCTCAAACTGCGGCAATGAACCCGGTGGAGAGCCAACAACTGCGATTTGTCGAGCAGTAGGGCTACTATGGTTATACAGATTCCTAAAGTGGGATACCCATGCTTCAGGCAAGACATGACAAGCCACCTTCTCATTATTCGGTGCCTGAAAACTGGGATCGTTGATCACCTTCCAGAATCTCGTCATGTCTCTATTATCGGCTGCCTCCCTCAGGTTCTCCCAGGCCTCACATTGGATGGTGTATTTTCTCTTTTTTATGGCCGATTTGTATTGAGCCCTACAATCCATTATCCTACTCCTATCCTTGGGAACCATTTTGAGTGCCAACTTCAGCTCTTTTTGAGCTCTAGAGCAGGCTTTATCAAACCATTTTGGTGCAAGATTAAACGTGGACGCTGGTTTTGCCCTCAATAACCTATCAATGTCCCTTGCCGTACTTTCAAAAGCACTTATCAGTTCTCTACCCTCGATTTCCTGGTCTAAGCACTTACATATGCCACTTTCCGGGGGGGTAATAAGCTTTTTATAAAATGCTTCTCCATCTATGTTAGTCCATCTTATGCGCCTACCCTGATCAACTGCTTTCAATGTTCCCCTCGTCATCAAATTCCTTGGCTGGGTAAATAAATCTGTATCCCTCAAGGACAATACCAAAGGGTTATGACCGCTAAAAATGCTGATTTCTATACTAAAATCTATAATCCTGCCTTTAAAAACATGTGAGACAAAAATAAAATCGATAATT